>NC_136069.1:202733840-204141113 GCF_964261635.1 Lissotriton helveticus
GGCCAGATCCACATTTGGTTTCTTCAAAAGGAACCACTGCATGTGTCCACTCTGCTGGTATGATAGCTTCCCTCAATGAGGCATAATGATCTGCAGTGAGGAGGACTTTAATTTTTGAAGAATATTCACTGGAAGTGGGTCGTTAGGGGAGCCTGATTTAAGGCTATTTAGAATAACATTGAAAGACAAAGGGTCTAGAGGTTGCCAGTTTGTTAATTTCAGAGTACATACAGAATCTGGGGGCCCGACTGAGTTGTTACAACTTCGAGTGGGAGATGCGTTCCTTATTTGCTGTTCCGCATTGATTGTTCCCATCTCAAATTCTACATACATCTTCTCTACTTTCTCGATGAAAAATTTCGCCACAACTTTACAGTGTGCTTCATCAAGTATCGGGGGTGTCGGTTGACAAGTTGCTCCAGAGAGCTCCTCAACTAATTTGAACAGGACTTTAGCATTATAATGTGCTGATGCTTTACATAGGGAATTGTATTCTCTCTTAGCAGTTTTATAACGATGCTTGGATTCTAAAGCGTAGTCCTTCCTCTAGCATCTTCCAAGGCTTTACATTTTGTTTTTTCAGATTTTAATTTTTCAGTGAACCATGGAGTAGGAGGACGGTGAATATTTAGGTTCTTAAGTGAAGTATGGAGGCAGGTATTCACAGATAACGTGATCCAAGTGTGGATGGCAGCTGCGTCTGAGATCTTAATGGAAGGCAAATCAGGAATATTGCTCGCAAGATGTTGATTTAGAGAGTCAATATCCAGATTCTTCCAGTTTCTAGTCCTGACTTTGGGTAAGG
The DNA here is from genome assembly GCF_964261635.1 of Lissotriton helveticus. Taxonomy (NCBI): domain Eukaryota; kingdom Metazoa; phylum Chordata; class Amphibia; order Caudata; family Salamandridae; genus Lissotriton; species Lissotriton helveticus. Next base: position 202,734,646 of record NC_136069.1, read on the forward strand.
AGATGAACGGGATATTAGGATGTAAATCGATCCTCATATTATAGCTTACCGAAAAATGGTCAGACCAAAGTAGGGGAAGAGCTTTTTGGCTTGAGATATTTGGTAAGTTTGAAAAGATGGGGTCCAGCAAATGGCCACCCCTGTGAGTGGGGCCCGAATTACAGAGTAATACGTTCATGGCTTCTAGATCGGTGATCAGGCTAGAGCAATCTTACAAAGAGGATCGTTAAAGTGAATATTAAGATCACCCACAATGGTAAAGTTGGCAGCATTAAGCAAGAAGGGGAGAGGAGTTGGCCTAACGGCTAAGGCGCTCGACCTCGGACCTGGGGATCTGGGTTCGAGTCTTGGTAACCACGCCAAACATCCTGTGATTCTGGGCAAATCACTTAATCTCCCCGTGCCTAACAAAAATGAATGCGTGTCCTCATGTAACGTAACTGATGCTATGTAAAGCGCTCTGATACCTGATTCAGTTCGGGTCAAGTTCGCGCAATATAAAACTCTGCAAAAAAAAAGAAAGGAGCAATAATGTCTCGAAATGTTATGGTATACTCTCACCCTATTTAATCCTACTCTAACTGGGGCATGATCCGAGATATGGCCCGGTAATGTATCTACCTCTTTTAGTTTCCCAGCCCACAATCTATCCACTAGTAAATAGTCAAGCCTAGAAAAGTGACTGTATTTTTACTATGAAATGTATTCCCTCGTTTTTGACCTCTTAACTGCCTCCAATCATCAACCAAATCAGTGTGACCCTTGACCCGGTCACTCCACTCACCGCACGACCCCCGTGTGCCCTGATCCCGCCTCTGCTGCTGCTGCCTGCTCTTGGCCTCTCTGCCTGCTGCCTATCCTTGGGCCCTGCTCGCCAGGCTTGTCCTCGCTCTCCCCGCATCGTTTTTCCCGCTCTTTCCCACCCCCCCTCCGCTCCCCGCCGCTGCCCCCCTGCAGCCCCGCCCCCTTCTTCTTCTCTCCCGCTCCCCATTCTCTGCCCCGCTCCCGCCTCCCAGCTGCTCCTCCCTCCCACTTCGCCATAAATGGCGGGGACCGCGAGTATGCGCAGCGGCCACACGCAGCGGGCGCGCCGATGGAGCGCTGAAGGCAAGCCCGTCTACACCCGTCCATGCCTGGACCGCGCCCAGCGCCAGAACCCCTGGACCTTGCAGGAGCCAGCCAACCCGAGATACGACGCCGCCAGCCTCCTCGCACTCAACATCGGCCGACAGCCAGCCTGCTACCAAGCCACCCCGAAAGCCAGCCACGGAGCCATCACCTGCCACGCCTGCAACTTCACCTGCACTCGGCCCTGCACCGAGCCAGCCAGAACAGTCACCAACAACAACCACCTCAAGTGCATCTTGCTCAACACCCGCTCCGTCCGCAAACACGCCGTCGGACTCTGGGACCTCCTGGACAAAACAGCACCAGACGTCGCCTTCCTCACGGAAACCTGGATGAACCCCACCTCAGCCCCTGACATCGCCATTGCCATCCCGGACGGCTACAAGATCATCCGGAGGGACCGCATCAACCAGACCGGTGGAGGCATTGCCATCGCCCACAGAAACACCATCCGCATCACGACCAACACCGACGACACCTTCACCGCCGCAGGCACCTTCACTTCCAGATTCACGTCGACCCCAAGACCACCCTCAGAGGAACCCTCATCTAAAGACCCCCGGGACCACGCTCACACTTCAGCGAAGCCATCGCAGACTTCATCAGCCCGCTCGCCCTCGCCTCCCCAGACTACATCCTCCTAGGAGACCTCAACTTCCACCTGGAGAACGACAAGAACAACAACACCACCACCCTTCTAGACAACCTCGACAACCTCGGATTCAAGCAACTGGTCAACACCCCCACCCATTACGCCAGACACACGCTCGACCCCGTTTTCTCCTCCAGCAACCACATCGCCTTCAGCCACACCACCGAGCTCCACTGGACCGACCACAGCTGCGTACACTTCAACTTCAGGAAAACAACAACCCACCACCGCCCGCGTCTAACCCCCCGTAGATGCTGGAGCAAGATCACCACCGACCAGCTCACCACCTCCCTGAGCCATAACCCTTCCACCAACACCACGGACCCAAACGAAGGAGCCCGCAACCTCACACAGTGGATCACCGACTGCGCCGATGCCCTTGCTCCACTAAAAAAGCTTCCTAGCAACCTGGACAGCAGGAAAGCCACATGGTTCACCAACGATCTCAAAGACTCCAAGAAGTCCTGCCGTGACCTCGAGAAAGCCTGGTGCCACAACCAGTCAACGGAAAACATGACCGCTCTCAAGAACGCCACCCGCAAACAACACCAGCTGATCCGCACCACCAAAAGGTCATCCTTCAGAGAACGACTGGACAACAACACCCATAACAGCAAGGAACTCTTCAACATCGTGAAAGAGCTCTCCAACCCCAACGCCAGCAACAACGACATCACGCCTTCACAAGACCTCTGCAACTCTCTCGCCACCTTCTTTCACCGTAAGATCCTCGACATACAGGACAGCTTCGGCGCCCAGAACTCGTACCCCGCCGCCGAACCTACGCCCCCCACCACCACCCTGCGCGCCTGGACCCCGGTGAGCATGGAAGACACCACCCACACGATGAAAACCATCCACTCGGGCTCCCCAGAATATCCCTGCCCACACCACATCTTCAACAAAGCCGACTCCATCATCGCACCCAAACTTCGGGACATCATCAACAACTCCTTCGAGTCCGCCACCTTCCCAGAGAGCTGGAAGCACGCAGAGATGAGCGCCCTCCTGAAGAAACCCACCGCAGACCCCTCAGACCTCAAGTACTTCCGCCCCATCTCGCTCCTCCCCTTGCCCGCAAAAGTCATTGTGAAAACCGTCAACAAACAGCTGACAGCCTTCCTCGAGACGAACGGCTCCCTCGACCCATCACAGTTCGGATTCCGAGCAAACCACAGCACCGAGACCGCCCTCATCGCAGCCACCGACGACATCAGGACCCTGCTCGACCACGGAGAAACCGCCGCCCTCATCCTGCTCGACCTTTTGGCTGCGTTCGACATGGTCTGCCACCGCACCCTGACAACCCGCCTCCACCACGCTGAGATCCAAGGAAAGGCCCTGGACTGGATCACCTCCTTCCTCTCCGACAAAACCCAAAGAGTGCGTCTCCCGCCCTTCCTCGCAGAAGCCTCCAAGATCATCTGCGGCGTACCTCAAGGCTCCTCGCTCAGCCCCACCCTCTTCAATGTCTACATGAGCCCCTTCGCAGCCATCGCACGCAAGCACAACCTCAACATCATCTCCTACGCCGACGATGACCAACTGATCCTCTCCCTCACCAATGACCCCGCCTCCGCCAAAGCCAGCTTCCAGGACGGAATGAAAGACATCGCGGACTGGATGAAGCTCAGCCGCCTGAAACCGAACTCAGACAAGACGGAAGTCCTCATCCTCGGCCCATCCATCTCCGCCTGGGACGACTCCTAGTGGCCCCCTGCTCTAGGCTCCCCTCCCAAGCCCACGGACCACGCACGCAACCTGGGCTTCATCCTTGACTCCTCCCTCACGATGACCAGGCAAGTTAACGCCGTTACTTCCTCCTGCTTCAAGATCTTCCGCTTGATCCCCACTGCAACCAGGAAGATGGTCACCCAGGCCCTAGTCACCAGCCGTCTTGACTATGGGAATGCCCTCTACGCTGGGACCACTGCCAAACTACAGAAAAGACTCCAGCGCATCCAGAACGCCTCAGCATGACTCGTCCTGGACATCCCCCGACACAGCCACATCTCCTCCCACCTGAGGGACCTGCACTGGCTCCCCGTCAGCAAGAGGATCATGTTCAGACTCCTTACCCACGCACACAAGGCTCTCCACGACTTGGGCCCCGAATACCTCAACAACCGCCTCACGTTCTACACACCAACCCGCCAGCTCCGCTCCGCCAGCCTCGCCCTCGCCACCGTCCCACGGATCCGCAGAACCACCACCGGAGGAAGATCCTTCACCTACCTGGTGGCCAAGACCTGGATCACCCTCCCCACCCACCTACGACTCACCCAGGACCATCTCTCCTTCAGGAAGCAACTCAAGACCTGGCTTTTCGAGCAGTAGCAGCCACCCCCCCCCCCCCCCACCCCAGCGCCTTGAGACCCTAGCGGGTGAGTAGCGCGCTTTACAAATGTTATTGATTGATTGATTGACCAAACCTATTTCATGTATCATATGTTTCAAGGCCTGCCTCGTACTGGGTGCCTGGGCCTGCCGCCCCCTCCTGGTAGTGGATCTATCGAGAGACGGATCTAGTAAGGTGTTAAAATCCCCTCCTATAATTGTGGGGATGGCTACTTCAGCCAGTATCAAGTGCAGATCTACTATATATTGTGGACCATCCACGTTGGGGCCGTAAAAAGCTACACACGCTATGTCTGAACTCTCATATCTAAGAGTCACTAAGACCCACTTCCGTGAGCTATCAGTTTTTGAGGCGATTAACTCAATTCCAGAGCCATATAAAATTGTTACCTGATTTCCAAAAAGAATTATACAAAAATAAGACTAAATATGTTTAAAGAAATATAAAAATTGACATATACTGGTAATATTTATGAACATTTTTCAAAATAAGATAGAAAAAGCAAAGGAGAGAGAGAGAGAGAAAAGAAAGACAAAAGGTACAGGTATTGAACAAAAGGAAAAAGAAGCAGAGAGTCAAAGTGAATACAATATGAGACAGGTAAGATACTTAAGTAGGTCACTTAATCTCAAGTCAACATACAATCATCTAGAAACTATCTAATGAATCCTGAATATCTGAAGAAAACAGAAAAATGGCGATCAGTAGAACTATTAGAAAATGAACAGTTACAGCATCCAAATACTATCACACTTAATAGCAAATCTCTACATGTCTAATGTATGGTTATGACAAACCGAGTTCTGCCAAAGACGAACTGACAGAGTCTCTTTTGATGTGAAATTACAAGTTACATTTTGTAGAGCCACTGCATTCAATAAATCTGCCATTTTGCCCATAAGTATGTTTTGAGACCACAGTCTATGTAAACCCCCTGTAATGTGCCTGAGTTAGGCCTGGTAGAAATTAGTATAATTCTTGCATGTACATAAATCTTTCTTCCTAAAGTTGCCATCTCTTTGCCACATTAACGTGTGACACACATTTTGAATTTGTGACGCTTAGTCTGGTTTTGCAGAAACATCGACCTTGCTGACACAGAACACTTCGTTAGAATATTATCACACTGCCATAGCATTAGTGCAAGGCCTCTCACATGTGTTATAAAAAGGTGTTTATCATTACATCCATATGGCGATACAGCTATCTGTAGAACACAAACAATGGTTGCCCGATCACAAAAATTGCAGCCGGAGGCAAGGATGCCATTTTCTATATATAAAATGATACAAAAGGGGATGATGGTCCAGGGAAGGCATGGCTTGGCAGTTCGGGCTGGACTGTTCCCATGAGGCACAGGGTCAGACTGATTTGCATATAGCCATGTCTGAACTGGGGTGGCAGAGTGGGCTAAAGAACGGTGATGGATTAAACCCAGATCTTTTGACTGGGTGTGAGTGTTTAATTGGTTCAGATGCTCCGTCCATCACCACCCCCTTTTGTACAGCTTTTGGCCGCCGTAAGTGTGGCAGGGTATGCTCAGACGTGAGTCCCTTGCTCACTTTGCCACTGGATTTAAGCAAGCCGGGCTGAAGTCGGCTGTAATGCCAGAAACCGGTCCTCGGAAGCTTGTTTACGGTCCAGGGAAGGCATGGCTTGGCAGTTCGGGCTGGACTGTTCCCATGAGGCACAGGGTCAGACTGATTTGCATATAGCCATGTCTGAACTGGGGTGGCAGAGTGGGCTAAAGAACGGTGATGGATTAAACTCAGATATTTTGACTGGGTGTGAGTGTTTGATTGGTTCAGATGCTCCGTCCATCACCACCCCCTTTTGTACCGCTTTTGGCCGCCATAAGTGTGGCAGGGTATGCTCAGACGTGAGTCCCTTGCTCACTTTGCCACTGGATTCAAGCAAGCCGGGCTGGAGACGGCTGTAATGCCAGAAACCGGTCCTCGGAAGCTTGTTTCCGGTCCAGGGAAGGCATGGCTTGGCAGTTCGGGCTGGACTGTTCCCATGAGGCACAGGGTCAGACTGATTTGCATATAGCCATTTCTGAACTGGGGTGGCAGAGTGGGCTAAAGAACGGTGATGGAATAAACCCAGATCTTTTGACTGGGTGTGAGTGTTTGATTGGTTCAGATGCTCTGTCCATCACCACCCCCTTTGTATCATTTTCTATATATAGCCTTTTGTTTCCTAACATAATCAGTGGAGACACTTCTGCTGATCTTGAGGGGTCTCCGCATTCTAAAGCTTTCGCCTAGCAGCTGACTGACATCTCTGTGATGGGTGTCCAGTTTGTGACCAAGATGGGGTCATACACACTTAACCAACAGGTAACGGGGTGAGATCATACAGAAAGAGGTTTTCTTGGCAGACCATACATTCACACCCTAAACCCGCAGGTTATGGTTATCATCGTAGGGGGACGGTCAATTGCTACAATCTTTCATATGCATGCATTTATAACCTATCTCAACAAGATGGTGAAACTCTTTGATTTATTCTCTGTGTTGACACTCATTATAACTTGTATCTGCTTCTGCCTGTTAATCATCACAGTTCACTTATTCTATACAGGAATAGCTACATTTCAATAAATATTGAAAGAGCCCCTCTGTGTATTCTTTGTATATTTCTCTGAGCGAAAGAAAGCCCACGCGACTGAGCTAAAATTTGAAGTCTGTCACCAGGGCTCCTGAGGGAACAGAGTTGTCATGTTCAGTGGTTACCAGAACTGGTTGCTCCCTGTTTAGGTTTAGGGGGTATAACTATGACACTGAGAGCTAGCTGGTCCATGGGACAACATATCCTACGGGGGTGCATGGAATCAGTCTGGCGCCATCCTAACCATCCGCAAACATGTAGTTCCTACGGATTGGTATAAACTACACAACATCCTTAAAAAGTGTGTTGGAATGGAAAAAGGTAAATAAAATGCGTAATTTGGGAAATTGTCAAGCAAGCCTTAGACTAGAAAACAGCTGTTTTAGGACAAAAAAAGAACATATGTAATTATGTAGCATCAGTAGCCTCACATCTCCAACAAGTAAATTGAACAGCTCATATACTTGTTAAAACTGTGACAGGAGTATAATATAATCACTTTTAGAAGAATTCTAAAGTTTATGTTAGACTGCCCGAATGAGCAGTGGAGAGTAGTTTAGCCCACATTTTGATCTCAAATGACCGTGGACCATACACAATTTAAATCAGATTCCCATTGTACTCCAATGCATGATTTGGTTTTCTCTATACATGATGTAACAAGTTCCTTCTATAGAGAGCATCTTTAACATAAGCGGGCTCATGAAGGGAATTAAGACATACAACTCGAGTTTGACTCATATCAGAAGCAACTGTGATAATTATTTTAACACAAAGGTCAATTATCACATTAAATTCACAAAAATGTTTGTGTGGAATATAATGTAATACAAAAAAATATTATAATGGAATAGGGTTACCATTTTTAAATTATTGGGATGCTGTGTATATCCCTTTTTCCAGCCAATCTTTAAAAAAACCTCTACAATTCATTTTAATATTTCATACCACATGGGACTAGGTACAAATGCATCCTGGATAGACAGACCATTAACTAGTTACAGTTTTAATAAAAACATACATGGGAAATCATAGGAGAAATCCAAACTGTAGGTGGCCAGGATGTAAGAAGCACATGATTAACTGAGAATGGAGTTATATAAAAGAGTTCTACATTAGTTCACAACATATGAGTAATTGAAGTTGATTGAAATAAGGGTTTATATATTTGTTCAATGCTAAAAGCTTTAGGATAGCTAGTAAAATCAGGAAATTTAACACCACCTTGGTTCTTAGTTAATTTCAGTCTAGTGAATGATATTCAGGCTCTTTTTTCGAGGCCATTAGAATTTGGAGGGTATTTTATCAATTTAATTAAAAAATGTTTTGTGATTTAAATTGGTAGCATCATGAGTATAATGAGGAGAATCTTCATTTTAATTGTGTCTATATTTCTCCACCAAGGGAGATACAAAGAAGACAATCATTATGTGAGATTACTAATTCTTAAAAACAACGATTTAGTATCTATTTTATTTCAAAATCTTTTTATTGATTTTATGTCGAAACAACAAAATTGCAATTGCAACAAGCACGGTTTCCAGGCCAGGAAAAAAATACACACAGCTTGTTTGCAAGATCTTAGCCTCCCTAAACTTCTTACATTTGTATCCCCATCTGGTTCAACTAATTGTTCAAGTGTAACATACCTCGAGTGCGCCCTGACGTGGGACAGTAGCTGATTGACACTTGTGCTTCTTGTCCAAACATTGAACTATAAGATGATTGTTAGAAATGGGATCTCTGGTTGGCTAAGGCTTGCGCCAAAGCCAGGCAGAGACCACCACTCTAGTCAGGGCAAGGACCACTGTCAGAACCATCAGAAAGCGAACTTGGCAAAAGTTAAACAGATCATAAACGTACAACCAGTAACCACTGGAAATCCCTGTACTTAGCATCAGCCCGTAACATAAACTACATTATGCACAGTATCACATCCGGCGCTAACCTCACCAGCCTAAATACATTATGCAGTCCTCCCATAAGTCTAAACACATTAGACCCTAACCTCCTAAGCATAACTCACAGTAGGGGCATAAATCAAACAGTGAAACATAATCTCACTAGCATAAACCATAATATGCAAAACAACCTCATAATCATAAGAACACATTTAGAGGTATAGAACAGGGTGCGTAAATCATACTACATACATTACATTTCCTATCACCACATAATCACACTAGGGCCTGGCGCCCTACAACCCTAACAGGCCCCCTGGCCAACTGGACATCTCAAAAAGGGGCTCAATGACCTATGTCCCAAGAGTCAGGGCGTGCTGCTAATGAAGCATAAGTCAAGGGTGCGCACTTTGCGCAGACCTAAACGTTGCAGGTGCCCACTACTTGCTGGCCAGCTGGGAATATCAAATGAGGGCCTACATGATGCAGCTGCCCACTACTTGCTGGACAGCTGTGAGTCTCAAAATGAGGAGTGGCACCACTATGCCATTTTATGCAAATGTGCCCCAAACGTGGCAAATGCGCCCTTTTATGCAAATGTGCCCCAAACGGGGCAGCGGCGAAAAATGGCCTGCGCCCTGCCCTGGGGCTCTTGAGCAATAAGGGCCACAACTAGACAAAAGGACGGGCACCACTATCCCTCGGGACCCCCACTGGGGCTTTTAAACAAATAGGGTCCACATTGGAGTGGCCCTCTGCCAAGTGGGGCCGCTCAGACACTGCGCACTCTTCTTGCTGTGGAAGTCCCACTTCGGGACTCCCAAGGTAACTTTTGCCGATGTTGCAGCTGCCCTCTGTCTAGCGGGGCAGCTATAGAGACAATCAGAGGTGCGGGTAACAACCATGTACCCCGGCATACCACCCTCCTCCCACCGGACTCTTAATGCGGCCCCACTCACCGGAATCTCTCGCTTCTTTCCGTGGCTTCCCTCGGTCTCCTTCCATCTCTCAGGACCGGCGCCACTTCTTTCCTGCAGGCTACCTTCTCTCTTCTTCCGGGCCCCCTCCTGGGACCCAGGACTCCTCTGTACGTCTGCCGCATTGCTACTTCACCCGGGCCCCCTCCTGGGACTTCCTCAATCGAGCGTGGGGAGGCGGGGTAGGCTCCCGTCCTCTCCAGTACGTCCCGGCGTGGGGTAGGCTCCCACCCGGGTTTCCTCCTGCCCTTCATGCTTCCGGCCTCTTCCACTTCCGTCTGCCGGCCCCGCCCACAACTAGGCGGGCCGTGGATCGCGGCAGCAGAGGTCTTCACTTGGCGTCAATGAAGAGTAGGCTCCCTCTAATTAAAATAAAGGTAGAAGCGAGTTGGGCCCCGCGTTGAAGATCAAATAAGTGGGGTGGGCATCCGCATTGTAAATAAAGAAATAAGCGGGCTGGGCACCCGCAACAGGCCACAATGCGGGGGAGTCCCTATGCTGGGGATTCCCTCGAAGAAGGGATAGAAGTGCTCCTCCTCACCTGCAGGGAGCACATTGCTATGGCAAGCGCTTTTAGGAAATAAAAAGTAAAGCGCTCACAGGGCGCTAGAGGCCAAAGCACAAAGTCCTTTTAAGGTCCTGCAGGTCAGGAAAAGCAAGAGGGGTGTCAGGGGCATAGCTGGGCCCAGGGGCCAGCCCACAGGGCCCTCCAGCAGGGAGGCAGCCTCCATGGCGGTCCCTCCTGGGCCCCAGCAGCAGCAAGTCCCCTCTGTCAGGATCAGGAACAGAACAGGAACATTTTCATGGGGTCACAGCCCCTATATTCATACTACAAAATCCCTTTGTTTCACAACACAAGGCTTGGGGGATACCAGTCAGAACTGGTTTAGGGGAGCTTTGGAGCACTTTGTTTTGCTCAGCTCCTCTCTCCTTTGTCAGGTGGGGGCTCAGGGATTAGACGCACCACAGGGGGAGGAGCGGGCATTGTGGAGGGAAGGCACAGACCTATTCAGGTCCCAGCTGCAACTCCTCCTTCCCATCTGCATGCAGATCTCTCTATTCACCACTGGGCAGACTCCCCCTGTCTCCTGTAGCCACCCACACCTCTCAGCTCCTGTCAATCACAAGCCAGACATGCAATTCACATCAGGCAGGCAGACACACAGTACACAGACATGCCAACTTCTAAAAGTGGCATTTCTCCACCAGTCACCATAAATCTGTGCACACCATTGTGCAGCATTTACCCTCGCGAGTTCATACATACTAAACTCGACCCTGAACTCCTCTCATACCAGGAATTACCATGGACACACATATCCCCCATGCATTCCTATGGGAGGGCAGGCCATTCTCACCACACGCACTCAGAGCGCCCAAGCACTTTACACTGGGCCACAGTTCTGAAGTGCCCAGAGGCCTAACATCACTACCACTATGTCAGAGCTTTAAGGCGAAAAGTTCAGGGGTGAACCTGCCAAAGGGTCAAGTCCAACACAACCCCCTTCCAGCCAAAACGCAGGGGAGGCCAATAACCACCGTGATGGGCCTCCCTGCTTGGGGCGATAGAACACGGACGCGGGCCCGCACTGCAGGGACACCCTCCTGTTCTATGCCACTCTGAACCCATGTGGTTCCCTCTGAAAAAGAACTCTCAGGCCCAACTAGGCTACCCCACTGGTACTCCCTAGTTGTCCACGGCTTGGACCAGGCCCTAGGCCATCCAGATACCACTGGTCCTTGCCAATCCACAGAGTGGGGGGGCAGTAACCCCTGGCATTCAATAGCCATTGTCCACTCTCTCTCTCAGTGTCGTTCTAAACTACCACTGATCCTTCAACCTAGGATCTGCACCCTCAGGCTGACCAAAGGTCATGGGCAAAGCATCTCCTCACCTTACCTCTACTTCTGGGTTTCAGCACCCTTCCAGGCGAAGCACCCTCCAGAACACAACTCTCCCACCAGTTCAGGACCTCTCTCCATCAACTGGGCTACCACCTGGGATCCAAATTCACCGGATGCACCGGGGTCAGAGGCGAGGGCTCCCTCCCTGTGCACCCCTTTCCAGAGTTCTGCACCCTCCCACTGTAGAACAGGGTCACTTCACTTAAGATAGGCCCCACCTGCTCTCAGGGTAGTACTACCACACTCAGCCAAGGACCCTAAAGATCCCTGCTAAGCCTGTACCACCCCTTCTGGGAAACACAGGATCCCTTTACTTGAAATGGGCTCCACCTGTGTTCACAGGGGTACCCCTAGGAGCAAACCGGCCAGGACACTGATTACAGCCGCCCTGCAGTCCAGGTCAGGCAAACACCTGAACCTGGCTCACCAACCCAGGGATGCTACCCTTTGGTCAGATGCCCGGCGAACCAGGAATTCACGAGGGTGACACATAAGTAATATGTTGTGTGACAGTCTGCCTGGCGCAGATCGCACGACCTCCCGTCCAACTGACAGTGCGTGCAGATCCCCAGGACAGAAGTGGCATCACCTTGGCCAATCATTGGCGACTCAGCCCTTCTGGCTGGCCCCTGACCCACTGGCTCCCACTGGGGACTCTTTCCCCCTCTCACCCCTCACTCTGGACCTCTGTACCCTCCCAAGTGGAGCGGTACTGCCAGACACCAGAACTGCTGGAGCTCTGCTTACAGACGCTCCACGTTCCACAGACACTATGAGATCCTCCTCAAATGGCCTATTAGTACAGCCTAGGCTCCCAACCTGGTGTTTCCTCAAAGAACCACCCAGGCCTGAGACAGGGTTTCAGGCACCTGGAGACACGCAGTTCCACTCACTCTGTCTCCTCTTGAGATAGGACGTGAGCCCCTACACCTCTCCCACTACACCGGTACCTAGCTAGGCTACTCTGAACTTCTTCCACCACTCTGGGCTGGAAGACACCTCAGCCACTCTTTTTGGAATCACTCCCCAATGCCTCTTCAGATCCTCTACCATGGGGATATCTCCCACACAGAACAGTCCAACAGGACAGACTAGGTTCCTTTTCTGGTGTTCCATCTAAGAACCATCCAGTACTGGAGACTGAGTTTGAGGCACAAAACACGGCCCAGTCTCACACCTTCCTCGCAGGACATGATGTGAGGCCTTGCAACCTCCTCACTATAACGGCACCTAACTCTGAACATCTTCCACCACCCTGGGTTGGAAGACACCTGCACCATTCCTCTAGGGTCACTCCCCCATGCAAGCTCCTTATTTCAGAGAACTCACACCCAATCGTCCAGTGCAACACACCACTCATCCACACACGCCCCCCCCAGACTGGTGAGGCAGTATCTACTGCCCCTGAATCTCAACCGCAAAAACAACAGTTGATGGAGAGGTTTCAGGCTTTCAGCCCTCATCAGCCAGGATAGCTTGATTCCAGTGGCATGGAGAGCACGGGACTCACGTCTGAGCATACCCGTCACACTCGGGGTGACAAATGCAAAAACAACAGTTGATGGACAGAATGCAGAACAATGTCATACATTCACCCCAGTACAGAGATCTGGGCCTAAATCCATCGTTATTTTGCTCACCATGCCATTCCAGTTAGAACCCAGCCATTTGCAAATCAGTCTTGACCCTGTGCCCCATGGGACCAGTCCAGCCCGAACTGCCAAGCCAGGTCCTCCCTGGACTGGAAACAAGCATCCTAGGACCGATTTCGGGCTTGCAGCCCTCATCAGCCAGGATAGCTTGATTCCAGTGGCATGGAGAGCACGGGACTCACGTCTGAGCATACCTGTCCCACTCGGGATGACAAATGCAAAAACAACAGTAGATGGACAGAATGCAGAACAATGTCATACATTCACCCTAGTACAGAGATCTGGGCCTAAATCCACCGTTTTTTTGCTCACAATGCCATTACAGTTTGAACCCAGTCATATGCAAATCAGTCTTGACCCTGTGCCCCATGGGAACAGTCTCGCCCGAACTGCCAAGCTAGGTCCTCCCTGGACTGGAAACAAGCATCCAAGGACCGGTTTCGGGGTTTCACCCCTCTTCAGCCAGGATAGCTTGATTCAAGTGGCATGGAGAGCACGGGACTCACGTCTGAGCATACCGGTCCCCCTCAGGGTGACAAATGCAAAAACACCAGTAGATGGACAGAATGCAGAGCAATGTCATACATACACCCCAGTACAGAGATCTGGGCCTAAATCCAACGTTTTTTTGCTCACAATGCCATTCCAGTTTGAACCCAGCTCGCTACTCTGTGGTGACCGCCATCTTGACTGCTTCCACCACACTGCCAGTAGCCTTCACTTTGAGACCTCAGTGGCAGTGTCCGGGCAGCCAAGACAAGCTGCAGGCATCCCTCTAGGATGCTCATGGGTTCCTCTACTCCTGGGCTCAAATTCGCTGCAGTACAAGCTTGGAAATCGTTCGTGTATCCGGGACCCGGAGCGAAGGACAATGGAATCACATCCCTTCTGCCATGATGGTTGGCCGCGCCCCCCAGTATTTATTTTAACAGTATCCAGAAGTGAATTACAGTATCACATACCCAATCATTTAATTTTTGTTGAATTCCAAGATAAGTCAACTTAAACGAAGAGCTCTTTGAAGAACCTCAGATTTACCTACATTGAGTTTATACTTAGAAATGGTTGAAAATGTAGAAAACTCCTTAAAAACAGGCAGTGAATGTTGGGATTCTGACATAAACAATCAGTTGTTCTCATAAGCTGTATATTTAATATGTCGACCTTTAAACTTGAATCCAGTGAAATGTGTGGAGTTTCTCAGCTGAACCAAAAAGAGTTCCAGTGCCAAAATGAAAAGAACAGAGGATTAGAGGCAAACCTATCTAGTTTCTCTTTGTAAGAGAAAAAAGTGAGATTGTACACCACTCACAAAAAGAGACAATTGGGCGGAAAAATATGCGGTAGCGAGCTAAGTGGGTGCCTACTTTATTTCTGTGTGCGTAGTGGGCTTGTTTAAGTTGTAAAAGGGAGTGTGCCACCTTGTTAGTGTCTAGGGTCTGTATTTGCCCCGGTGGAGAGGTGAGAGTTTGTAGGTTTATAAGGGAATGTCTGTGCCAGTGTAATTTTTAATTCTGCATCTCACTAGAATAAAATTTAAAAAGTGAAGAATTGTCAGGAACAACTCCTATAAGAACATCTGCACTGAACCCTTTAAGATGATACTGGAGCACCTGGGATCTTGAAGCCCCCAGGACAAGGGGGCATCTGTTTCCTTTTCTTAAAACATTTGTGAACCACGTCATCCAACTGCAAATGAAACAGATTACTAGCCAGGAAAGGCAGATAAAGCACAGACGGGTTTTGTAAACCCTTCACCTTCCAGTCACAGCGTCGGGTATGAGGATGCACATAAAATACACAAATCTTGCTCATCAAAAAAAGCATCCACCAGAAATGGGCTTGTAATTGCATTTTGAGTAGAGGATCTGCATTCTTCCCCTGCTGATACAGCTGAAGGTAAGCGGAAGATAAGGATTCAAAATCCTTCTCTAGGCTTAAAGACACATAGAAAACATAAATTGAAACTCTCATTGCTAAATTAAGACTGGAATAGTCCTTCAAAGTACATCATTAGCCCTCTTATTCACAGAATCCACCAGAGAAACATTCCCTGAAATGACTGTGGAACAACCTGCAAAATTTGAAAGTATTAGTCCACTGACATATTGTGGTACATCCAAATCTTATAGTGTGTAAAATTTGGAGAGGTAATAAGAAAATAACTTAATGTTATTGACTGTAGGATAATCGCAACAGTTTTAGTAGACTGCTTCTCAAACTAAGAAAAGAGAGCAGAACTCTAAGAGGCTGCTTTATAAACATTCATTCGCAACAGTCCCAATATTAAGGATAAACCCTCTTCATCCACGAGCCTACTTTTGTGATCTGGAATCACAGAGGTATCAGAGTCATCATCATCATAGACATCATAAGGACACAAACAGGGATAAGAAAAAGGGTAACACATACATTCCTGCTTCCTTCCCCTTTCTTTGACCAGCATTTCTGCAAAGAATTCGGCCTTCAAAATGGTTAGGCAATATCCAGCATGGCTTGAATCTAACAACAGAAGGCTCAATGGATGGACAGGTCTCTTGTCTCCATTTACCAGCACATATTGTCAAAATTTGGCTAAGCAAATTAGAGAGTCATTAGCACAAGAAATACATCAGTGACTCACCTGAAAGCCGTCTGCTCATTAAGTGAAACTAAATGAAATGATTGAGCCCTGGCGCTCACCCCAACCTCATGCATCTGGCATGCAACCATCAAAACCGTTGCGAATTCCCCAGAGAGAGGTAACATTTCCCCCAACTCGGAATGACCTTCAGCATCGCTGGACACAGTAATCCACTTAGTTATATCATCTCTAGTTACAGCAAACCAGGTTCAAAAACCCCATGTGCTCTCAGGTTCCTGCCTGGCCATGAACTGAGGAGAGAATCTGAGAGAACCCTCCTGCCTTGATCCCGGAATCTGATTGAGGGCCACGAATGTATGAAGAAAGTCTACTTTGTACTAAGAATTCTGTGCAGAGGGTACACTCAAGGTTATTCTAGATAGTAAGAAAATATGAGTGGTGTCTGGTGTATCACATCCCTACCATCCATCCATATGCCCCACTGAGAAAATAACCCCTCAAAATCTTCTATTTTTCAGGATGATGTAATAAATGTGTGGCATCGTCGGGGTATTAATGCTTTGCACAATTGTATAATAGAGAGTTTATCTGAACGTACTCAAATACTCAATCCCAATTTAATTTACCACAAAAATATTTTTTCAAATATCTACAGATACAAGGTTTTTAAAATCAGCATGTCATTAATAATCTTGACTTTGAGGACTCTGCGATACTATCAATCTTGCATTCCAATAAAGTTATATAATTCAGGAAATTACATCAGATCTTGAGTAGTTATGCATGGGATGGCCTTATGAATTTAGCTAGGAAGTGGACCGATAAACTGGGAGGTTTAATCACCCAGCGAGACAGAGGGAGCCTTTAGTGGAAAAGGGGTGTGGAATTTATTAAAATATCTACTTGTCCATGGGGCAAGTTGCTTCATAAATCTACTTGTTCTTTAACAAAATCCACTTGTCCCTTTGGTGCCATGTGGTTCGGCGACAAATTATGGCAGCAATCTCATAATATAAGAGCTTATATAGCCTCTCTGATTATGCCAGTGCTCACACCATAGTGGTTCTTGAATGCTGGCAATCCCTTTATGTTGCCACATTTCTGCAGATCTACATACTGGGACTGAAGTTAGTGGTAAGCAATGGTTCCAGGGTTGGAATGCCCTTTAAGTCTGTGCAAATCTACTAACTTGCATGTTTTAAGGGTTTTCAACAACTCTTCTCTAATCTTTTACAATACTGAGAAATATTGGAAATTTACTCCTGACAATGGCAGACGTAAACCTTGTTCCAGAGTTGGGAAAAAAGTGGTTGATGGGAAAATTACCTTGCAAACACTCGGGTTTTCGCATGAGCAAATCTACACATGCATATTTGCTCATGATAAACTGCAGTTCACAAATATTTTCCAGGAGTACATTTCTTGCCCTACTTCTATAAATTCTTGTAAATTCACGAAAGCCAGATAGCTGCACTTAATGCAAGGACACATACCAAGGATGCACTTTGAGACTTCCTTTAATAATAGGGCCCCTAATTTGGTCTGGCGTTAACCACAACCTTTTGTGTTTATTAAAGTTCTCTCACCCTCTCTCTGTATCGGCTGGCTTCACTGTGAGTGACGGCATTAAGCTCTTTCACACGGAGTATATTGGCACACAAAGTAGTTTTGTTCAGTGGCACTAACTAATGTGGCAGTGTGTGCTTTTTTAGACCAATTTGTTTTTGCTTTTGCCAATGTTTGTTATAATGACGAGGGCCCGGCAGCTCTCACATCAAGAAGGCTTTACAAAAACTATGCAAAACAAATCACGTATTGGCAAAATTAAAAAGCTGATACTAATTTCAGACCTACTGGCTTTGCCAATGCTTGTTTATTTTTATGTTTCTCATAATCTTATTAAAACTGGTTACACTGTTTTTTCAATATGAATATTTTTGCGAAATACTAGCATGCATCAACACATTTTACTAAATGATGCTGCCAAGAAACGGTACCTGAAATTTCACAGTAGTTTAGCAAAATGTATTTTTTTTCCTAATTTCATTTTTTTTAAGAACATTTTATATTGAAAGCAAAGAGTCATTAATCTTGCTCTCAAGCTTTTGCAAATATTTGCATCTAATCAGAGAGCATTCTGGGAGCATTATGCATAGCCTCATATTGCTAAACTTTGAAACCCTGAGTACACATTTTTATACTGTAACCACTGTCAGTAGTGCAGTCAGAACTTACATTTACTTAGAGCGCTCACCCTAATAATAAAGGCCTTCAATTAATGAACCATAAATACAAGTTTGTACAGCATTAACATAGGAACACAAATAATAACTTGACTTCAGGCTGTGCCCTTCCCTGGCCCTTAATGTGCTACTGCAAACTGGCAGCCAAAGGGTTTGTGCTGCAGGGGGTTGGCCCTACTTGTCCCAAAGACAAAAGATACATTAAAACTTGTTGCCCTTGACCCCAAACAATATGTCCTGGGTGTCGGGCTATAGGAATTCCACATCCCTGAGTGGAATCAACATCTTTGTTAAATCTATCAATTTGAAACGTCACCATTTAGAACAATATGTATGCTATATTATACTATAGAAAAAAATATTTAAATGGACAACTGTTGTTAGAAATTATAACACAAACTGCCCTAAATGTGGATGTGTTGCAACAGATATTACACATATGTTTGTTAGTTGTTCATGTCTTGTCAATTTTGGTTTAACATTATTAGATATCTTGCTGATCAAGTACATATCCAAATTGGACCACACATGTTATGTTATATGTTATGTGTTTTGTGGTGTGTTGTGTGATATGCTGTATGATGTGTTGTGTTATTCATCCATGAGGTTATCTAGGCAAAGGAGCAGGAATGAAGGCCGAACAACACTCCTAGTTGAACAGCCAGGTCTTCAGTTTCTTGCAGAAATTGATGAGTGAACTAGCTGTCCTGAAGTGTTGCGGCAGTTCATTATAGTTTTTGGCTGTGATGAAGGAGAAGGCTTGCTTGTGCAGATGAATGGGACCCATGCGAAGGAGAGAGAGGTCAAGCATACTGTCTGGAAAGTTGGTAGAGTTGAAGTCAGTCGTTGAGGTATGTTGGTATGGTGTTCTGGAGGGCTTTGTAGGGGTGGATGAGCTGTTGGAATTGCCAACTTTTATGAATGTGTAGTCAGTGTTGTCAGTGGGGTAGGGAGTGATGTCAGAGCTTCTGGGTACATCTATGATGAGTCTGGGGGGGTGTTTTGTATGGTCTGGAGCCTTTGTGTGAGGTAGTTGTAGATGCTGACATAGAGTGCTCTGCCATTGTTCGAGTCTACTGGTTATGAGGGCCTGGATGAATGTGCGTCTTGTGTGCATGGAGAGCCATTATAAAATCTAGCAAAGCATTCTGAGGATGAGGCAGCAGGATGCTATCACAGTGATGAACTCTTCATTCATCGTAACTTTGTTGTCCAGGATGATGCCGATGTTCCTGGCGTGATCTGGAGGGGGGTGGGGTGGGGGGGGTGATTTGGGACCTAATTCGGGTGACCACTAGGAGGAGTCCCAAGGGGAGCTCTTGTTGCCAAAGATTAGGATATCTGTTTTGTCCATGTTGTGTTTAAGGCAGTTCTCTTTCATCCAGTAATGAAATGAAATGAGAATTAAGTTTATAAAGCTCTCGAATACCGTTGCGACTAGGCGCTGGAAGCGGTGAGACAGTGATGCTCTACAGGTTGATGTAGCTTTTTTTAGGAGGGAAACAGCCAGGATTTAAGTAATTTCCTACAAAGCTGCAAGTTAGATTTCAGCCTCATGACAGTTGGCATCTTATTACATAGCGTGGCTGCACAATAAGAGAAGCTACTGCCACCCCATCTAGCGCTGCAAAATGTGGGAGTTTGAACAAGACCCACATTAGTTGATCTTAGGTCCCTCACAGGCACATACCTTGGGAACAGTTTTTGGATATCAGCAGCTCCGTCTCGTTAAGGTCCTTGTGGACCTGACAAAGGGCCTTAAATTCCACTCGCTGCTGAATGGGGAGCCAATGTAATGCTCTAATTCCAGCTGAGGTAGAATGACCTTTGGGGATATTTGAAAGCAGATGAGCAGCTGCATTTTGTAAAGACTGTAATTTGGACAACTGAGATTTGTCAATGCCCACAAAAAGTGCGTTACAGTAATTGATTCTAAATAGAATGAGAGCTACCACCACCGTTCTCCTGAGTTCTTGAGAGATAAAGAGAAACATCTGGCGTAGGATCTTTAGTATGAAAAAATAGGAGGATGAAAGGCGGTTTATCAGGCCTGCAAAATTTAATTCATTGTCCAAGATGATTCCGAAATTCCGAACCTTGGTTGTTGGACACGGTCACTCACCCGGCTCTGTTGGCCACCAGGTTTCATTCCACACGGAAAGGCCCTTACCGAAATCCATCACCTCAGTTTTCTCGGTATTATTCTTAAGGAAGTTTTGGCCCATCCAGCTCATGATTTCTGTTAAACAGGAGTGGAGGCTAACAGCAGTGGCTTCTGGATTTTTTGATACAGATATAATGAGTTTGGAATCATCCGATAGGAGAACAAGGTAAAACTATACTCTAATGATTCTGGCCAGTAGAGTGACATAGATGTTAAAGAGGGTAGGTGATAAGGCCGAGCCCTGCGGCACCCCGCAAGGAGGGTGAAAAGTGTCAGATTGCAGATGGTCCCAGACTATACTCTGCTCTCTTGAAGCTAGGAAGGAGGTGAAGCGGGTCAGTGCCATACCCCCGATCCCCAGAGCCTTCAGCCGCTGCACTAACACCGGGTGATTCACGGTGTCAAATGCTGCTGATAGGTCTAGGAGGATGAGGATGGCCCGGCCCCCCCTGTCAACCTGACTGCGAATCCCTTCTGTAGCCATTATCAGCACCAACTCTGTAGCGTGGCAAGATCGAAAGCCATGCTCTAGCAAATTGTTAGATTCAAGGAATTCAGTCAATTCCATATTCATTGATTTTTCCAAACTTTTGGCAGCTAATGGCAAACAAGAGATTGGTCGGTAGTTCTTAACCTCAGTCGGGTCCAGGGCAGAATTTTTTAGGATCGGCTTGATACAAGCATTTTTTCCAGGCACATGGACAGCTTCCTGATTCCACTACTTTATTAGGTGCTGATTGTATCTGAAACTAAATGTAAAATTGCGGGGGGACAAGGATCATTGGGTGAGCCTGACTTAGTAGTTAGAAGAAGGTGATTCACCTTCTCCGGTGAGAAGCTACGAAAACTCGTGAGTTGGCTCTGAGAGCTAAACTCCTCCACTGGTGACTTACTAAAAGCAGTTGCAGTGCTTACTGTGAGAAGGAAATCATCATAAATAACTTGCACTTTTGTTTGAAAAAAACTAGCCAGCTTGTTACAGAAGGCTTGATCAGGCCTAAACTGATTAGACTGTTGCAGCTTGGATAGAGCTTAGACTGATTTTAAAAGTTGCTCAGAGGAGTTTTAGGCCACCCCAATTTTAGCCGTAAAATAGTCCTGTTTGGCCCTTATAATAGCCTCCTTGTATTGCTCCAAAGCAAAATTATAAGCTAGTTTGTGCTCCTTACTGTAATTGGATCCCCATAATCGTTCTGCTCTCCTACAGTTAGATTTAATGCTTTTAAGACCTGGTCCGTACCATGGAGATGTCGCCTGACGTCTTCGAGTTCTAGAGATTTTTTCCGGAGCTACCCGATTTACCGCTTGTCTAATCCAATCCTCAAATTGGGAAACCGCTTCATTGTTGTCAATGATCGGTAGGGGCGGGCTGATGTCGAGACCCTGTTTTAGCTCATTTCCCCCTATTTTATGCCAGGGGACGGGTTTTCACCACAGAGGGTCTATTTAAGGTGGGATTATTGGGGTTGATGTGTTTGAGTGTAATGTATACAGCCTTATGGTCAGTCCATGGTAGTGGATTGATTTTGACCAAAGTAATATCGGAGTTGTTAGTAAAAATGCCATCGAGTGAATGGTCGGCCGACTGGGTCGAGTATGATACAATTTGTGTAAGATGGTAGGCAGCCAGGTTATCAAGTAGCCTTGTGGTGTCACTATTGTTGTTAAGTTCTAAGTGAAAATTAAAAACACCCAGGATGGTAAACGTGGCAGACTCTGAACAGGTTTTAAGAAGAGTTTGTAAAGCCTGAGTAAAGGATGCTCTAGGTCTGCGTGGACGATTTATAGGTATCCCATGAAAGGTTGAGATATTATTTATATTAAAAGTAAATAACATAGCTTCTGCCTGAAGCTGTGTGATGGCTTCAACTCGAACCTTCAGCTGGGTGCGATGGATTATTGCAATTCCTCAACCTCTATTCCCTTTCCTATCCTGACTCATCACTGAATAACCTGCCAGAAGAGCAATATGCCAGTCTGGATCCGATACCTGATTAGTACATGTTTCAGTCAGAAATACAATGTCCGGTTTAGAGACTTGCATCAGACATTCGAGCTGGTACTTATTTTTAACTCACGAGCGGGTGTTTAGCAGAATACACTGCACATAGTGTTCCTGAAAAGGCCCGGAGGAGAGGTCCGATTTTCCACGATCCACTAAAGTAGAGGCCGTAACATTGAAAGAGCCCTCAGAGGGACCAGGCTCAACCAGCGTACCATCAATCGTGGTCACTGAGCTGGTCAGTTCGGTACTGAAACCGAAATCACAACCCCCACACTTAAACTCCATAGCATTCCCCAATTGGCAGCAGACTTCGTGAGAGGGGCACTCACCTCTCCTAAGCTCCAATAGTTGCTTCTTTGAGTACTTATGGGGGCAAAACAGGCAGGGGTTCTGGCGCTGGGCGAGTTCTGGGCGCCGAAGGGTGCAGACGGGCCTGCTTTGGCGCGCCGGTGGCACGGTCGCGGCAGCGTGTCTTTTAAGGGCAGCAGGTATAAACAAGCATTTACAATGCAATGGTTTCGCCTTTTGAAAAGTTTGAGCTATTGGCATTGTAAATGACAAAATTTGTATTTATGTGTTGGTTTTGAAAACAGATAAATAAATGGCATTGTCATTTACAATGCCAATAGTTTAATCTCTAGATTGAAACTTGTAAACAGCTACTCCAACCGGAGTGTTTCGGCGCAGCGAGTGTTAAACCGATGTATCAATTGTAAAACGTGCTGCCTTCTAATGTCCCAATTAAATGTGACTGTCCCATTACATCTCAGATGGCTACCACATACCATACTGTTCAATCTACAGCAGTGATACTCGAAATACAGCCCTGGGGCCGCATGCGACCCTCCTGACCTTTACATGCCGCCCCGGAGCAGCAGCAGAACTGGGCTGCTGTTTAGTTGACTCAGCATGAGCATTACAAGAATGAAATATACCGCAAGCACTTATTTAATGGTTAATTGTAGTTAAACAAAAGGAAGTGGCTAGGCATGTGAAATAACAGGAATCACGAAGGTGTGCATCAATTATTGTGATGGGACGCATAAGTCAGAAGATGCTATCCCGAGGTCTTCTACCCATAACAGCTAAGAAAGTGCTTAAGTACCAAGCAGAGCCAAACTGAGAACCAAAACCAGCCCATGCAAAAACGTTCAAACCGCCCCCCTGTACGAACCATATTAGTGTCACAAGCAAGCCTGCCTCTCTCCCGTGGACCTGAAGACAAAGATCTTTCATCAAAGGAGGTTTTAGGAAAAATAGGTCTAAATGATGCAAATTACAGCGTGGTTTATTAAATAGATTAGATAAAAAGCCATCTAAACTGCAAGCAGCTCTGCAGGAGAACTAATGAAATACTGCAACAGTTCAGACTCTGCAGCAGTTGTCAGCAGCATAATGGCACCAAAGCAGAAAAACAAACTCCGCTATGGCTGGTCCCAAGCCCAGCTGCAAAAAGAGGAGGGTTAAGCGTTTGGCTACCTACCCCACTAAGTAAAAAAATAGTATTCTAGCTACAAAAATGTGAAACAAAAGACCAAGAGACATTCTGGGCTTTGAGTATAGCAGAATCTCCTGCAGGGAGAGAGATGACAACACGTGGTAAAAGCTAGAGATCCCTGGCACCCACAAAGCTGACCCACCTGCGTTCAACCAAGACCATCTGCATCGGGACATGAAACATGAGGACCATGTACGAGACAGGTAAGACAACCCAAGGGCAGCAGGGATGAAAAGATACGACTTTGCCCTGCTTGGCATCAGCAAAACCAGATTGATACAGTTCGGTCAAAAAAGACTGGCTCCAGGAGGAATGCTTCTGTATTCTGGACACAAGAAAGAACGCCCCACATACTTAGGAAGTAGCACCAAAGCTAACACCTGCAGTCAACGGGCCAACAGAGTACTGATTGGAAGGGAAGCCACTGTCCCAGAATTATCACAGCAACCTTCCACTCAAAGAGAAAGTGGATCAACAGGAATGTGTACTGACTGATGGATGGACTATATATACCCCCAGGAAGGGTAGTAGGCATAAATATGAAAAACATACAATCGTAAATAAACCATGTGACAGATACAAAAAAACTCTATGAAAAGAAGGCAAACATTTGTATCACTGATGATGATTAACTAGGACAATATTCTAGGCATTACAGTCCTGAACACTGGCTACCTGTCATGGGTGCAAGTTTAAGTTTGTAAAGTAAACTGAGCACTCTGTAGGGTGTGGACATTGGTATGGGAACACGGCAAGAATAGGGCCTCTGGCGGTCTCAGGGCTGGATCTCGATACTCCAGCCCAAAAAAAGATCGCAATTTGGAGTCCACCAGGAGGTGCCAGTATGTACAAATTACCAGCACAAATTAGTCAGTACATGTGAAGGCAAAGGTGTAAATTAGGACCATCAGACTTTGGAACAATCAGTCTGACAACAGGAGGGGGTGATATCCGAGATGATGGGGGGTGGTGGGGCATATGTAAGGATGGAGAGAGATACTCCTCGAGAAGGAACAGTGAAGGCACGCTTTATAGCGCCCCCTACAGCCCTGCAGAATGGAAGAGGGGCAGCGCCTAGATGCGACTTCAGAGACCGTGGGAACTAAACACTGTGCTCTCCAAGTGAAATAATAAACACATCCCGCGCTTTCCAAGTGAAATACGCAGCATTTTCAGAGAGTGGTAAAACTGTCTTGCGAGCCCAACTCCCCCCTCCCGAGCCAGGAGTTTAGAGGGAAGTCATCACCCCAGGCAAGCCATGTCCGAGAGCGCCAGCATTGTCCGGGACATCCCGGGAGCAGTGTCTGGGAAGTGGCAGCACCCCTCCCCCGCAGCCTGCCCAGTGAACACAGCACGTCCCCCCAACATCACATGTGTTTACTCTGGTGGAGGGCTGAGTCTGACCGGGGCTCGCGCGGTGGTGGTCACCCACTTACCGTTCACGTCCGCCGCAGCAGCAGCCGTTCCTTCATCTCACGGGCGGGGGGCGGCCGCAGACAGGCCCGTCGGCTCCGCAGACGAGGGGGTCCCAAGCGTCCCTTAAACCCCGTTTCAAGCAGGCTCCACAAACTCCTGATGGGCCAGGCAGAGGCGTCCTTCTCCGGGCGGCAGCGTTGTCTGTGACAAGAAGGGTGAAACTAGCAGAGGAAGGTAGAGGAGGGGAGCGGTACAACTCAGCACAGCACAACCGGGGGAGTTCTTGTCGGGAAACTGGCCCGGGAGGGGGCGGGAGAGGACACGAACGGCGGGAGGAGGGCGGGAGAGGACACGGACGGCGGGAGGGGGCGGGAGAAGACACGCACGGCGGGAGGGGGCGGGAGAAGACACGGACGGCGGGAGGGGGCGGGAGAAGACACGGACGGCGGGAGGGGGCGGGAGGAGGCGGGAGAAGACACGGACAGCGGGAGGAGGCGGGAGAAGACACGGACGGCGGGAGGGGGCGGGAGAAGACACGGACGGCGGGAGGGGGCGGGAGGGGGCGGGAGAAGACACGGACGGCGGGAGGGGGCGGGAGAGGACACGGACGGCGGGAAACGTGCACAGGACAGCGAGGGGGGCGGAAAGGCACACAGAGGGGGCGGGAATGGACAGCGCATCTGAATTCACTTTCAGTGAAAGGGGAGGGAACGGGAAAAAACGTAACTCCGCCCTGGGAAAAAATCTCGGGAACGCCCCCGAATCTGGTCCGGCCTTGACGGACAGATCCGGCACTCAATGGCTAGCCTCCATTTATGGAGCTAGCCAATGAGAGCCGGGGGACGTTCCCGAAGTGCTTATTGTCGACATAGGATTTCACCTGCGCTGAAAAGCTGCGCAGAGCGCAGCCTTCGGCAGGCGAAACCCAAAAAGCATGAATGTAAGTTATACATTGCAGCATTTGTAAATATCGAGAACCAGGATGTGGATGGGCGGCGGGAACAAGAAGGAGTCCAATTAAGTCAAGGTAGAGCGGTAAACCTCAAAGTGCAGTGCAGTAACTAAGACATTGGGGTGTAGAATGGAGAAGAGAGATTAACTAAACTGTCTTTCGAAAAAGAAGGGCTTTCAGTTCCACTTTAAAGCTAGCCTGGGAGGTATTGGAGCTAAGGCGTTCCAAACTCAGGTTGCACTCCCTGCAAAGGACGGAGCCATAAATCATTGCTTTTTAAAGGGTCCGGGTTTTAGCAGGAGAGCTGCCGCATTCTGTGATAGTCTATTGCCACAAAAATACAAGGCTTGTTCAGCTAGTTAATATGGAGTGGATGTGTACAGGGGTAGGGGGGTGATGCATGCCGTTTTGTATGCAGCCTTGGCTTCATTGGGGAGCCAGTGAAGTGTTATTACAATCGGTGAAACATGATGATGGTTTTTGGCCCCTGAGACGAAAAGTGCTGCAGAATGTGGCATTGCTTTTAGCAGAGTGAAGTCAAAGACCAGACAGGAGAGGATTGCATTTGCAATCGTGGATTCCTGATAGCACCAGAGTGCACATTGTCATGCTGACTGCTTAACTTCCATGACGTTTGCTCTTGCTGCTGGGAGATTAACAAATGATCCTGCTGAGAGGACATTTACCCTGGCTCTTGTAAAGATGTGCCCCAGCATTGCAGCCAACGACAGATACCCTTATTACCTGCAAGTAGGAGCCTTAGTCCTCCAGAATGGTACTCTTTCGTGCTGCGGAGAAGCCTCGGATGGTGTCAAGAGCGGCCCCCCGTCCCTGCTCCCACTCACCTCGAAGGGGGGCGTCCACGCCCCAAGCCCGGAGGATCCCCCGGTGCCCTGGTGCAGACGCTTCCACCGTTTCCTACACTACTGCGTCCTGGCTTCTGATTGGATGGATTACAACGTACCAGCCAATCCTGGGCGACACTCATAAAAACGACGTTACAGATCACTTTGCGTCCCAAGCCTCGTTTGGGGTTACTGCCTTATTTCATACGTTTGTAAACAATTTACGCGGGGGATACCCTAACAATTGATTCAAAGTACAACTGGGCGACTATCGTAGCCACAATAACAACACATATGTTATTAAAAGGTTGCATCAATTACAACATGTACTTTTACTTTAAATGCAATGTTTTGCTATCCATGCATTATTCACATTTTGTAATACCAGCTAAGGTTTGCGGACGGCGGGAGGGGGCGGGAGAAGACACGGACGGCGGGAGGGGGCGGGAGAAGACACGGACGGCGGGAGCGGGCGGGAGAAGACACGGACGGCGGGAGGGGGCGGGAGAAGACACGGACGGCGGGAGGGGGCGGGAGAAGACACGGACGGCGGGAGGGGTAAACCTCAAAGTGCAGTGCAGTAACTAAGACATTGGGGTGTAGAATGGAGAAGAGAGATTAACTAAACTGTCTTTCGAAAAAGAAGGGCTTTCAGTTCCACTTTAAAGCTAGCCTGGGTGGTATTGGAGCTAAGGCGTTCCAAACTCAGGTTGCACTCCCTGCAAAGGACGGAGCCATAAATCATTGCTTTTTAAAGGGTCCGGGTTTTAGCAGGAGAGCTGCCGCATTCTGTGATAGTCTATTGCCACAAAAATACAAGGCTTGTTCAGCTAGTTAATATGGGGTGGATGTGTACAGGGGTAGGGGGGTGATGCATGCCGTTTTGTATGCAGCCTTGGCTTCATTGGGGAGCCAGTGAAGTGTTATTACAATCGGTGAAACATGATGATGGTTTTTGGCCCCTGAGACGAAAAGTGCTGCAGAATGTGGCATTGCTTTTAGCAGAGTGAAGTCAAAGACCAGACAGGAGAGGATTGCATTTGCAATCGTGGATTCCTGATAGCACCAGAGTGCACATTGTCATGCTGACTGCTTAACTTCCATGACGTTTGCTCTTGCTGCTGGGAGATTAACAAATGATCCTGCTGAGAGGACATTTACCCTGGCTCTTGTAAAGATGTGCCCCAGCATTGCAGCCAACGACAGATACCCTTATTACCTGCAAGTAGGAGCCTTAGTCCTCCAGAATGGTACTCTTTCGTGCTGCGGAGAAGCCTTGGATGGTGTCGAGAGCGGCCCCCCGTCCCTGCTCCCACTCACCTCGAAGGGGGGCGCCCACGCCCCAAGCCCGGAGGATCCCCCGGTGCCCTGGTGCAGACGCTTCCACCGTTTCCTACACTACTGCGTCCTGGCTTCTGATTGGATGGATTACAACGTACCAGCCAATCCTGGGCGACACTCGTAAAAACGACGTTACAGATCACTTTGCGTCCCAAGCCTCGTTTAGGGTTACTGCCTTATTTCATACGTTTGTAAACAATTTACGCGGGGGATACCCTAACAATTGATTCAAAGTACAACTGGGCGACTATCGTAGCCACAATAACAACACATATGTTATTAAAAGGTTGCATCAATTACAACATGTACTTTTACTTTAAATGCAATGTTTTGCTATCCATGCATTATTCACATTTTGTAATACCTGCTAAGGTTTGCGGACGGCGGGAGGGGGCGGGAGAAGACACGGACGGCGGGAGGGGCGGGAGGGGGCGGGAGAAGACACGGACGGCGGGAGGGGGCGGGAGAAGACACGGACGGCGGGAGGGGGCGGGAGAAGACACGGACGGCGGGAGGGGGCGGGAGAAGACACGGACGGCGGGAGGGGGCGGGAGAGGACACGGACGGCGGGAAACGTGCACAGGACAGCGAGGGGGGCGGAAAGGCACACAGAGGGGGCGGGAATGGACAGCGCATCTGAATTCACTTTCAGTGAAAGGGGAGGGAACGGGAAAAAACGTAACTCCGCCCTGGGAAAAAATCTCGGGAACGCCCCCGAATCTGGTCCGGCCTTGACGGACAGATCCGGCACTCAATGGCTAGCCTCCATTTATGGAGCTAGCCAATGAGAGCCGGGGGACGTTCCCGAAGTGCTTATTGTCGACATAGGATTTCACCTGCGCTGAA
This sequence comes from Lissotriton helveticus, assembly GCF_964261635.1. Taxonomy (NCBI): domain Eukaryota; kingdom Metazoa; phylum Chordata; class Amphibia; order Caudata; family Salamandridae; genus Lissotriton; species Lissotriton helveticus. The sequence goes on from NC_136069.1 coordinate 202,763,724, forward strand.
AAGCTGCGCAGAGCGCAGCCTTCGGCAGGCGAAACCCAAAAACTAAACCGCTAAACCCCGAATATAGCTGGCCCGCTCTTACAGACGGGCACCGCAGGGTCGAACAAAGAAGTAAGTGAATTATAGATTAAATATTTCGTTTTGTGATTTTTTGAAAATGAGGAACCTTTAAAATAATTAACAGTGTTAAAAAAGTGCTAAGTGCAAAGCAGCAGTTCAAAGAAACAAGCGTGATTCTCACCATCAGAGCACCACGTCACACAGGCTGTGTGGTTGCGCCAGCGTGTCTTTTAAGGGCAGCAGGTAAAAGAAACCAGACCACTAACCCCCAAGCATAGCAGGCCCGTTCTTACAGACGGGCACCGCAGGGTTGGCCAAAGCAGTAAGTGAATTACAGATTAAAAGATTTTCTTTTGTGCTTTGTTCATATCCATGTTGGACATACAGGCGGTGAAGTTGGTCCTGGTGGAGTTGTCCGTGTCGGTGAGTGAGAGGGTGAGCTGAGTGCCATTGGCATACGAGACAATATTGATGCCGTGAGCTCTAATGATGTGGTTGAGCGGTGCCATGTACATGTTCATTTTCATTGGTATTAGGTAGGATATCTGGGGGACTCCACAGACAAGAGCCTTTTGTTTGGAGGAGGTGTAAAGGGAGAGTCTGACTCTGAGTTCTGTTGGAGAGGAAGAAGGTGAACCAACTCAGGGAGGGCTCTTTAATTCCTGAGTCCTGGAGTCTGGTGATCAGGCTGTCATGGGAGACGCTGTTGAAGGCCGCTGTGAGTTTAAGCAGGACGAGAGCAGCGGTTTACCCTCAGTCTGTGATGAACCAGATGTCGTCTGTTGCTGCCAATCTGTTGCTTTCAATCTGTAATATTATGCTACCCATTCTATTGGACACCTTTATATATTTTGACCCTATTATTACTGTTGCAATCATCTCTGCCGACTTTGTTTTGTACGGCATTGGATCTCTCAGGCACCACCCACGGTTAGTGAATGGTGGGCACTGATCTCTCAAATATGCGAGTTGGAATCTACTATGCTAAAAAAATAAGGGGAAATTTGGTGCTAAACGATTAAAGGAAATTTCGTCACCACTGTTTTAAGTTGAAATTATGTATATAGTTGCTACAATCCGTATATTTACTTATGTATTTGAACATTCCTGGTATAATCTGCTTTCTCAGTTTTAATCTTTGAAATGTTAGCATTGAAATGTATTGAATGCGGTATTATGTTTTCTCCACTTGTTTCTTCAAATAAAAAATTAAAGAAATTCTATGCAGGCAGAAAGCAGCGGAAAAAAACACGACAACCTTTTGAAAGGGGTCCTTTTTATGGGTCTATTTGTGCTCTACAAATAGCTGCCAGGGGAGTGGGCTTCCTCATAGTTAAGGATGGGGACAAGGAGCAAATGCTTTGAATTTTGAGCATTTCGGACTGCTTTTTTCACACCATTGTTGTATTATTTGTACATGTCATGGTATGTTAAACAGATGCCCTTCTTTTAACAATCTTTTTGAAAGTGCATGGGAGAAAGGCATATATCTTGTACAAACCTATCTCTCTGCTCTTCATGAAGAAGACAGCTTCTCAGGTTGGGAGCTGCAGCCAGAAAAGATTTTATCCCTTCAATTCCTGCTCACACCACTTGTCCCACACAAATCCCTTTCCTTTTTTTTTAACAATTGGCACACTTTTTAAACTTTTGTGCAAAACTTAATAAAAACTTGCTGTAATTTTCGGTAATTCCCAGAAATTTTAACAACTCTTCTTTGTTCCGGGGAGAAGTTAAACCCTTGATTGCATCGACCAAGTATACTTTCAGTTTAATTCCATCAGCTTAAATCTCATGTACCAAATACTCAATAGAAGGCTGCTTGAACCTGCACTTCTCACCCTTTCTGGTTAATTATACATCCTCAAATCTCTTGAGCACTTCCTCCATCCACCTACCACTTTTCTCCTCATCATGCCCAGATCTTAACACGCCAACCTGGTATACTTTGATTCCTCCCAGCCCTATGGCTCATTGGAAAACCAAAGACACAGAGACCAAACCCAACGGCATCCTTTTATATCTAAATGTGCCAAGCAGCATGATGAATGTAGTAAGGTCCTTTGATTTCTAGTCTAACACAATCTGATAATATGCAGATTATAGATCAATGTACAAAAACATCCTTGCACCAGTCAATGAAGTCTTCATGTCTGCAATTTTGGGTATAGGATACTTATCCACCACCACACAATGGTTCAATTGCCTCAAATCTATACACATTTGCAAATATTTTTCCTTCCTTGCAGCAACAACAGGTGCCAGCCACTCCATTCCTTCAACTTCCTCTATTACACCCTCCCTTTGCAACTTTTCCAATTCTGGTTGTAACTCCCCTCTAACCGAGAAAGGTAGATTGCGCATCTTACAGCAAACTGGTTGTAAATCCTTTCTTATCTTTAACCTGTATACGTACCCTTTCAAACATACAAGTTCTTGTCTGAACAGTGAAGGGAATTCATGCATCATATCCAACTTAAACTTTTCACTTGTCCACAACCACCTGTTCACTTCAATCCACTTCTTTCAAGATTATGGGAAGATCCCTATTGAGATCTAGGATCACTCCCAAATCCTCCTGATGGAACCAGCTCAGTATACTGTCTCCCTGTGACAACACGTATACATTTCTAGAAATATTGTATCCCTTATATTTCATTAAGCCCATGAAATACCCTACACGTTTTATGGGCTCATCCCTATATGCATAAAGTTTGATATCAGGTTTATGTAATCATAATTTTCCACAAGGATGTTCCTTGAAAAGAATTGTTGGAGAAAGTGGTTATTTTATTTCCAAGTCAAATTAGATCTTCGTGCCTTCACCTCAACCAAAATGTCATCAATGGGACTTTTCCTATTTTCCCCTCCAACAAGTAAAACAATCTGACTGCACTCAAACGCATCTTCACTCTCATCTCCTGCACACACTTATTTAAATTTAGCCATCATCTTCTTCCCCTTGCACTCACTTTGAGAATGGCCCTTCTTCCTACAGTTATTACACCCAGTTTTCACCCCAGGGCTTTCCTTACTCTTGCATTCACTCTGAAAATGGCCCTTCTCCCACAGCTCCTCAACACGTTTTTTTATGCAAGACAATCCTCAGCGGCGGCCTCTCCATTAGGGCGGAGTAGCGCCGCCCCCCCTGCCAAGAGCTGCAAATAAAACAATAATAAAACGGGTTTCTAACAAGTTGTATTTTTGTTTTATTTTAATCCCCCCTGGACCCACCCACAGGACTCTGTCGAGTCTTGGGAGCTGGTCTAGGGGGGTTGACTCTGTGGTGGGGGAGTGCTAGTACACTCCGTTGTACCTACACTGTGCATGAGGTGTTTGGCTAGCCATTTCAGGACGGCTAAGGACCTCATGCGCAGTGTTCCAGAAGCAGGAAGAGTGGGATGGAGCAGACGGCGGAGACAGCGGCGATCAGGTATGGTTTTTTGTCCTCTGAGTTCCCCTCCCATGCTCCCTCCTCCAGCCCACCCTGCCACTTTGGCAGATGATGGGCCGCGACTGCTTTTGATAGGCTAAGTCGTTTCTGCTTCCACACCTGAAATACTTTTTTGGGGTGCTCACTTTTTATTCCTTCAGACTACAATTTAGTTTGACCACACTCACACCTTGATCAGGGTGTTTTTTTAGCACTTCCACGCACTTAATAAAATGCTCGATTCTCTTTGCTATTACTAACACTTCATCTAGCGTAGGATTGTCTTTTTACCACAGTTCATCTCTGACCATGTCCATGTTATACCCTAACATGAACTAGTCCCTGATTCTCACCTCCTCCAATAAAAAAATCTACATGTTGATGCTAATTTTCTTTAATCTGTGACGTAATCCTCGACCGTCTCACCATTCATTTGCAACAACCACTTCCCAAAGCGATTCCTCCCAAGAATAGTGCTAATTTTTTGTAGATAGTGATTGTCCAACTTCCTTATATATAGTACGAATTCATTCAAATTCAAAGCGTCACTATCTGCCACCTCAGGCAAATGGCCAGAAATTATGTGTCCCTTGGGACCTAGGCTATGTAATAATAAAGCAGTCTTTCTTTCTTAGTTTAGAGACGATCAGCGCACTCTGGCATAACGCTCAAAAACCTTCTTCCACTTTCTGCACTTAATATTCTGTTCTCCTGGACATGACAAGAATAATGGAGGCGCAGTGACATTCTGCATGATAAATATATACATGTAAACACCAAATACAGAGATCAACCACCAATACCACCGACATACAAATATGTGCCCGAGTTTCCAGCTGCAAAAACAACAACTACCACAAACAATGCTGGAAAACAAGACTGGAAAAACAAATAAAACAAACAATACTGGGAGAATATAATGCTGTAGGTCCTTAAGGACAAGAGTACTTCAGAAATACACAAAGGGCATGATTTAGATCTCAGCAGACATGTTCCTCCATCACAACAGGGACGGATATCCCATCCACTGAAATATAAATCCCATCCTATCCTATGAGATTTATATTTCGGTAGCCTGGATAATATCCATCACTGTTGTGAAGGAGTAACCCATCCGCTGAGATCTAAATCAGGCCCAACGTTCCACAGAGGTGTGCTCCTCACCCTGAAATCAAGCAGGCAGGAACTGGCAGTAATCCAGGGTGTCAGTATCACCATAACTGTAGGACACATGAAGCAGTACGCAGTAAAATGGTGTACCTATTGCCGAAAAAGATAGTCTGAAGTCCACAAAATACTTTGAATTGACTGCAGTCTAATTGTTAATGTTGACGACACAGGAATCCATAACCAAGGGTTTTTGAAGGGCAATCCCTCTTGTAGCCAGGCAATTGCGCTTGACGACAGGTCGCGCGCTTCGACACAGTAAATGCTCAATTCCATTAAAAACACCTTCAGCTATGGACCTCGCTCTGTCAGCGTGGCCTCCCTCACGCCCTAGACCTTGCGGGCTGTCCCCTAGCTCCAGCAGACATGTAATCCCTTGCGAGTTAACTTGCCTCCTCAACGGGCCTGCACGGATTCACACATAAACACCCGACCCCACAAATTTTGATTCAAGAACTGGCAAGTACTTCCTAGGTCAAATCGAGGAATACCCAAGGCTAAAAAAAAAAAACCTTAAATAAATACCGCTTCTCAAACGAATGTCACTCCTAGGTCATGATGTTGAGATGAAAGCTCCTTCGTATACGTTTCCCTCGTCGCCAGTGTAAAAAAGCGGTTATTACAAAATGAGTGTCAGCAGGGAACAAGTACTAAAAAAAGAAGTGGGGGGACTAACCTAGTTAATCAGTAAGCAGGTGGCATCACAGTGCGTGACATCACGCCGTGTGACATTGCAGTACGTGACGCGTGTGACATCACAGGAAGTGGCATCACAAGAAGTGACATTAGATCTTAAGCCCTCACACTCATGTTTTGCAGGGGTATCATGAGTAGATTTGAGCACATTTCGAGTATACTTGCAAACTCTCCTGATTTAGGCAGAAGATTCACCCTTATGTACACTACACATAAACCAATGGTGCCTTTTTTCAGCGTAAAGCTTCCTCTACCCATAGTGCTTTAAAAGAATAAATTGTGATATTTAAATTATTACAATGCCTCCTCAGGGGTAGTAAGCACTATATAAATTCTATTTATTTTGTGCAAATACTGGGAAAGACTAACACATCATATTCTTACAGGGCATGCATATCTCCTAAACAGAGACTGAACAAAGTGAAAAGCTGCCTCTCTTAAGTATGTGTGAAGTGCTAACAAGGTGTGAGTCTTTGTTTCCCCTCTGTGTATTTGCTTCTAGGTGTAAGTCTTCTGACTGATGCCAGCCAGGAGACTAGAACAAAAGCAGGCCTGATGACCCCTCAGACTCGGCCTTTGTTAAGAGCCAGCAGGGGTCAGAAATAAGAGAGCCCCTTCCCGTCCCCGCCTGCTGCACGTTGTTGCCGATTGAAAGCAGACAACGTGCAGGCGCTGCTAAATGTGTCCTGGTGTTTGAAAATTACACCGGGATGAATTCAGCATCTTTATCAGTGGGGCCCAACTTCTTGGCAGGGTGGATGGAGTCAACCCTGTGAAAAAAGTGGGTGGACACCGTCCACCCGTGTGTACCCCCAACTTGTGCCCTGAGTGTCAGTGGTCCTTCAGTGACGGTTATATTTACCGGAGATTCACCCCAGCCATCAGCTGTCCCGTAGAGAAGTTTTGAGGCATGGGCAAAGTGCCCCAGCTTTCCAGGAGTCCCCCTAAAAGAGCCACCGGCTCTTTTTCTCCGCCTCGATGACATAGATTATATTAAATACCGTTTTGCTCTATTTTTAATAGACGTAATGTGTGGTAGTCTATTACAGACATTTTGCAGAGGAATGCTGTGTTTATTTTTCAACACCACGCAACATTCATAAAAAAAAATCCATATAGATCAAAACCGGACCTCTGACGAAGATCAATACAAAAATGGTCAGGCGATTTAGTCGATGTCTCTTCAGTAATTTTGCCCGGCGTTAAACGCCTCTAATACCTTACAAAGATTATCAAATAAAGAGGCAGGCGCTGGAGACAGGAAGACAGGAAACACGTTTTATTCCGACGGAGCAGAACACATCAGATCGGACAACAAGGTATCGTCTCGAGGTGCTCTCTGACAGCCTCTCTGAGACCTGGTCTTTTATACACTGGTTTATGACATGTGACCGTTCTTTATTACAATAAAGACATTGTGAAGTAGTGAAAGATGACATCCTCGGTACCCCCCCCCCAGTTCCAGCTTATTCCAACACGTGGCTACAGTAGAGGTCCTCACCCCCCATACAACAGGAGGGGGCTATCACGCAGCTGAGTGTTTCACCGATTCCTTTGGAATGTGTGTGCCTGATCGAATCTCAAGGGGTGGGGAGGTCATGATCAATAGTAGCTCCTTTGAAAAGGGTCGAGTGCATACAGTAGTGGGCAATAAACTGTATCCTCAGGCCAAGGGATGACCAGCGGCTTGTACAGACAATCGGGCTCAGAGGAAGGGGTCATCAAAGGAGAGGTATTCATGGAAGGAAAGGATCAGTGTGATCAGTGTGGATAATCGGAAGGGGGTGTTGGTCAGGCGCGGGGTGTGATTCCTAGAGACAGAGTCATGTGGAAGAGGAGGGTTCATGACTTACGCATGTGGATGCGGGGTCAGCCAGAGTGCATGGGGGAGGCTTGCAGGGTCAGGGAAGTGCGCTGATGATCGATCGTGAACAGGGAGATCATGGTACCTAAAATGGCTGTCGTGTATGTTCCTACGTGAGTCTGAGGAATGGACAAGATGGCGCAGATGATGTTTAGTTCACGAACTAAAATTCCACAGTCCTCCCTTTTAACATGTCTCGCCAGTTTGTCAATTCGGATCTATCCCCATAAGACCACGTATTTCTATCTCATAGAGGGGACTCATGTGCTCAGTTCTGAAGTCCAAAGTCTTAGGGCACATATAGTTAGAAATGAGTGAACACAAAGGTGGCAGACATTGAATACCTAAGCAGCACCCACACAGTACCACGACTGGTATCAGTATAAATGTAAACAATCTCCATTCCCAGTCCTTCAAAGTGTCCCAAAACCAGCCTCCAAGCGACCATCCTTCTTGCTCTTGGTGAACCTCTGAGGATAGTCTGTGGAAGTGTTCAATTGCTTTGTAGACTGAAGGCGAGTTATCTGGCACGTAGGTGCAACAGCTGGAGCCGATGATGCGGCATGCTCCTCCACGGTCGGCCAGAATCACATCTAGAACAAGGCGGTTTTGGAGAGCCACCAGGCGGACTGCCTGAAGCTCAGCCGTGTTGTTAGCAAGGATGCCAGCCGTGATGTTAATGGTTGTTTCTACTGCCTGAGTTAGGTGTCGGATAGCGCGGCTGTTTGCCATTGGTCCCCACAGAGGAACAAGTCCCTTTGCTGCATCCAGGAACTGTGTTCCGGTGGAGTCGGCTTGTTCAATGTCTCCGGCGCGCTTTTGCCGGTGATGGTAGGCTGAGGCCACATACGTGGGAGGAAGAATGAAGGCGATGTAGCACGTACCCCTCCAACCTTTCGGGAGCCAGGTGTAAGCTTTGGTGCCACAAACAAAGTACATATTCGGAGAAGCAACAAAGGAAGGGGGATCAACTGAGACCAATGTTCTGGTGATGCGGCAGGAACTGTGACCCACCAGCTGCGTTCCCTGGCCTTCAAGACACACGAGTCCTGTGACATTGATGACAGACAGGGCCACGGTCAGGGTGGCAGCTGTTTGCTTCCGCAGGTGGGAGAAGGTGGGTCTGGCTGGATTGTGGAGCACTTGCATTTCGACTCTTTCTTTGGCTGGGATGTTCATAAGGAAGGCGGAACCTGAGGCCGTAGGACAAATGGGGGCAGACGTTCTTCCTGTTTTGTTCAGCCAGAACCCATAGTAGAAGTGTGACACTGTCTGACCAGAAGCGGCGTTGTCCTTGTTGCTCTCCTGCAAGAGGATCAACTAGGCGAGGCAGGAGCCATGAACTGAGAAAGGAGAAGGGATGAAAGGTATGGAGTGTTCAGTGGCATGCGGGAGCAACCCGCAGATCCAGCAGTTCGTGGCATTTGTAGCAAGGTTGTGCTGGTGCAGCAGTTGCATGAAGGAATTGTTCCAGAACTCCCTACGCCTCTCTCGGAGCTGAGGCGAAAGGGGGATCAAGTGATGCTCTTTCATGGTGGTTGGCTGTACAGTGGCCAGCAATCTCTGATGAGCGGGTGTGCTGTCCTCCAAGATCCAGAAGGAAGTCATGAGGAGGAGGCAAAAGAGGAAAAGGATGAAGTAGGCGATTGTCTTTGATTTGTGCAAATTGTCAGTCTTTGGGTTCCTGTAGTGGGTATTTCCGGTTGCGTCCATCATCTTCTTGTCTGGCGCTTCCATCATCTTCTTGTCTAGCGCTTCCATCATCTTCATCTTCAAGGTGCTCGGTAGTGGGCAGAACCACAGACTTTGTTTAGCTTCTCTCCAGGTGACCCTTGGTTGTTTTAGGTCACCGTTCTGAGATTTTAACTTAGTCCGTGGTCTACTTAGCCGAAGCTCCCCCCTTTCGATGCAGGAAATACCCTTCCCGGGATGGCACAGTGGGATCAGAGAATTTTGCAAGTTCAAGTGCCTCTGTATCAGGATAGCAGTTCAGTGATGGTCGGTCTTTGGTCAGGAGCTCTTCTTGGGTGTCGACGTTTTATGTCGTGGCCAGGGTCGAGGAGACCTTCTTACAGTGATGGCCGTGCAGCCAGTGCCTCTTTCCCTCCACTCGAAGAGCCGTCCGAGTGGTGATCAGTACTTGCCAGGGGCCCATCCACCGGGGTTCCAGACTCTTCGCTCGTTGAAAGTTCCGGACTAGAACATAATCTCCCGGTTGGATATCGTGACCGGGGCCCCTGGAAGCATCGGGGATGGCCTGCTGCACCTGTTGATGAATGACAGTCAACGTTTTAGTTAATTTGAACAAATAATCTGACAACAGGACGTCGGGGACGTCGTGAATGGAGGTTGGTTTTGGGGCAGTCCAGAGGTTCATTGGTCGCCCAAACACCACCTCGTAGGGGGTCAAGTGGTGCTTAGTGGGAGTGGAGCGCATCGATAGTAATGCCAGTGGGAGGGCATCTGGCCACTTAAGTCCTGTGGTGGCCACTATTTTTGACGGTTTCAGCTTCAGTGTAGCATTGTGTCGCTCAACTAGGCCAGCGGATTGGGGGTGGAAGACCGCATGGAACCTTTGTTTTACTCCCAGCCCCTTCAGGATTAGTTGGATAACTTCAGCTATGAAGTGGGGGCCATTGTCGCTCCATAAAATTCGGCAAAGGCCGTAGCGAGGGAAAAACTCTTTCAGTAGTACTTTGGCAGTAGTCATGGCAGTGTTATCACGGGTTGGATAGGCTTCCACCCATTTGCTGAAGGCGCATACAATGACTAGTACATACTTCAAGCCTTGGCATCTCTCCAGCTGGATGTAATCCATCTGAAGGACTTCAAAGGGGTGGTCGGGGGTCCCAAACCCTCCCCGGGGTACCACAGTTCCTTTCCCGGGGTTGTGTTGTAGGCAGATAAGGCACTGCTGGACCAGGCGTTTGGCCGAGTCGGGGATTTTGTTGTTGTGCCAGACTTTGGAAATGAGTTCAATCATGGGGGCAGAACCTATGTGTGCAGGGGAGTGTGCCATTGTCAGTATGGGGATCAAGTATGAGTCAGGCAGCAACCACTTGTTTGCGTCCTTTGTCTGCCAGCAGCCTTCGTCGTCCTTTAAACCCACCCGTGCCCACTCAGTCTGTTCGTCAGGTGTGCTGGCCGACTGGATGTCCCTAATCGTTTCCCTAGCGTCAGTCCATTTTTCTGCTTGTGACCTGGTCACGTACATGCGTGTCGTCGTCCTATTCTCAGCTGTGGTTCGGGCAGTGATGTCGGCTAGTGCATTTCCTTGTCCAACTAAGTCTGTCACCTTCTTGTGTGCCTGACATTTGATCACTGCTAATCGCTTGGGGAGGAGAACTGCTTCAATCAGGGCGGAGACTAGATCTCCATGGAGAATGGGTGTGCCGTGGGACGTCAGGAATCCCCTTTCCCTCCACAAGAGCCCAAAATGATGAACCACCCCGAAGGCATACTGGCTGTCCGTGTAAATGTTCGCCGTGGTTCCTGCTGCTATGATACATGCTCGTGTGAGGGCAATTAGCTCTGCCGCCTGTGCGGATCGTTGTGTGATGCGGGCGGTTTCAACTACTGTTCGGGCTGTCGTCACCGCATAGGCAGCTGAGGTGGTGCCGTCTGGGAGTTCGATACAAGAACCGTCTACCCATAGTTCTCCATCAGGGTCTGTAAAAGCAGTGTCTCTAAGTTCAATTCTACTTCTGGTCTGTTCGTCCGTGAGGGTCACACAGTCGTGTATAGGGGGCACATCGGGGTCATTTTCAGGCAAGGGCAACAGTGTAGCAGGATTCAAAGTCGTGCATCTCTTAAGAGTGATATGGGGTGCAAGTAGAGTCAATTCGTACCCCGTCAGTCGTGCACTAGTCAGGTGTTGAGTCTTGGTCTGGTTCAAAAGGGTGTCAACTGCGTGGGGTACTAACACCGTGAGAGAGTTTGAAAGTACAATTCCCTCATTCTGACGGATAGAGACAGCAGCGGCGGCTACTGCTCGAAGGCAGGCAGGTAAAGCTCTGGCGACTGGGTCAAGAGTGGCAGAGAAGTAGGCACAAGGGCGTTGTTTGGAGCCGATGGGCTGAGTTAGAACAGACAATGCGCATCCCTCCCTTTCGTGAGTGAAGAGAGAGAAGGGCTTGGAGTAATCTGGTGTTCCTAGGACGGGTGCCGAGCAAAGGGCATCCCGCAACTCCTTAAAGGACGCTTGGCATTCGGGGGTCCAAGGGAGTGGGAAAGGAACATCTTTGGCCAACAGGGAGAGTAGGGGTTTTATGATGAGACTGAAATTTGGCAACCATTGTCGGCAAAAAGAGGTAAGGCCCACCAATGAACGGACTTGCTTCTGTGTTTTTGGGATGGGGGTGTCTAGGATGGTTTGGATTCGGTCGGGTGTAAGTTTCCTCCCTTCTTTGGACAGGAGATGACCTAGGTATGTCACTTGAGGTTGGCAAAACTGCAGTTTCTTTTTGGAGACTTTGTGGCCATTCTCCGCAAGAAAGTGCAAGAGTTGGATTGTGGCTGTGATTGCAAGAAGAGTGGTGTCGGCCGCCAAAAGGATATCATCGACATATTGGATCAACACCACTCCATCTGGTAGCTGGACGGTGTCCAGCTGTCTTTTGAGGGCCTGGCTGTAGATGCTGGGACTTTCAGAGTAGCCCTGGGGAGCTCTACAAAATCGATACGAACGGTTTTGTAAGGTGAAGCCGAAGAGATAACGGCTGTCTGGATGGATGGGGATAGAGAAAAATGCATTCTTGAGATCGATAACGGTGAAAGTGGTGGCAGTGGACGGGATGAGGGTCAGAATGGTGGTGATGTCTGAGACTACGGGGTACTGTGGCACTACCACTTTGTTGACTTCTCGCAGGTCGATGATGAAGCGGTACGCTTTCTCATCTCCCTCACCTTGCTTCTTAACAATGGGTAGGATAGGGCTGTTGCAAACATTACTAACCACTTCCTCTACCACTCCTGCATCTACCAGGGACTGAATAATCGCTACCAATGCCTTCTCGCCTTCGGGCGATACCCGGTACTGAGGGAGTTTCGGGAGTATGGCGTCTGGTCGAACAGTTATGTGCACAGGATCGATCATCATTCGTCCTACATCCGAGTCGTTTCTGGCCCACAGGTACAGGGGTAGGGTGTCGAGCAAGGATTGGTTAGCATCAGTTATAGAGTACATATGTTGTGCGGGGCAGGATCTGGACATGCTCGGGTTGTCGTACAGGATGACTCGGACACCATCTGAAGAACACCTAATAGTAGCTTGGAAATGTTTTAGTAGATCAATACCCATAATGGCGTCAGGGGAGTTGGAGGAGAGCAGAAATGTTGTGTCCGTGGGGTTGTTTCCTAGGTCAAAAGAGATAGGTACAGACAGGGGATTAGTGGAGGGCGTTCCATCGAAACCTATCGATGTAATGTGTGAGCCAGACAAGGGTGCCCTTGGAATCAGTCGCTTTGATAATACACTACGTGTCGCTCCAGTGTCTACCAAAAATGGAGACTTTGTACCCAGGACCTTAGCGGTGACGTAAGGACCTTGCTGGTCAACACAGAGCTCGACTGGATCCCTCCCTCGCCCTTGGCAGTCCTATGCAAAGTCGTGAGTATTGTCGCAGCCGGACTGTTGGCACTGATTCTGTCGGGGGCGGTCAAATGTGTTCGGTCTGTCAGGTTGGTTACTGTTGGTGTCGTGGGTGTGCCCTCGTCCCTGCCCTCTTGTCCTGGGGCCATTTGCCATATCCCTTGTCTCGTTATTCTTAATCGTTTCTCGGAGGACCGGGCATTGAGACTTCCAGTGGCCAAATCCTTTGCAAAACGCACACTGGTTCTCATCGAGGTCTGTTCGTGGAGCGCCAGGTGTGGGTGTGCGGTCTCTAGGGGGTGGATTTCTAGGGGCATTTGACCGGTAATTTCTCCTATACTGCTCCCTTCCTCGAGTCACTCCCTGTAATTGAGCAATCATCACTCGTTCTTTTAAGTCCTTTTTCTTTCTCTCAGTTGCCCTCTCGTTCTCGTTCTTTTGGTGTTCGTAATACTGAGCCATCTGAAGGATAGCTGCAGGTTTTGAGGCCCCCCAACTACTCTCGCTTGTCTGTAACTTCTGGGAGACCTCTTGTAATAGCCCCTTTACGTAGTTTTGCACGAATAGGTGCTGTCCGGTTGCGGTGGTCATGTCTTGGCCACTGTAATCGGAGAACACTGTCTCAAATCGGGAGAAATACTCTGATACGTCTTCCTGGGGTTTCTGACGGCAAGCCGTGACTATCGACCAGTCTACCTTTCTCTCTGGGATCAATGTCTTTAACTTCTGCACTATTTTGTCCGGGAGTTCCAGTATGTCTTTTACAGGTTTCTTACCGGGCTCTCGCTGCCTATCTAGTTCACCGAGTTGATTCCAGGTATGTCCAAACAGATCTGTGTGGTTGGCCTTCCGGATTTGCTTCCACACGTCAGCCGGCAGACATAACCCAAAAAACAAATCAATGTCCGCTAGAGTCATTATGGTTGAGCCCAAGGCTGTACTTAGTTCGGTATAAAATGCTGTCGGGTTCTTTCTTAAATCGGGCAGGGTTTGCCTAAAGGTTAAAATATCTTGTCGATCCCATGGTTGATAAACCCAGTTGTACACAACCCTCCCTTTTGCATCTGCGTGGTTAATATCGTCGTTTGTTCCCTGACCTCTTGGGGGAACCCAGTAGGGGGCGGCTTCTCTGATAGGCATCATAGTGTTGGCTACTTCTAATGGGGGCTCAGCCGTTTCAGAGGCAGTGAGCTTAACCTCTGGTTTCTGTTCAGTGAGGTGGCGGAAGACCTCAAGCGTTTGCATGAAGAGGTCCGTCACGTCATGCTCAGTCCCATCTCCAACATCGATCTTTCTATATAGAGCCGTCAGCTTAGCAGGACCCTTAGTTTGATACCTATCCTCATATGCGTTCAGGGTGTGGAAGCTGAACCGTAAAATGAAATGCCGTTTGTGGCTACCGGCATGTGAATTGCACATATCCATCGCATATTCTTCGCTCTCTTTCCGTTCTACCAGTGTCTTTGCTATCTTATCAATCCCATCCCACTCATCTTTGCTCAACCTATTCGGTCTTGCCGTTAGCTGCTTGCTAGTCTCGAGTTCATCTGATGTTGTTACCAATGTGGCCGGTGCGAAGGCCGTAAGGGCCGGGGCACTAGCGCTAGGGTCACCCTCGCCCGTGCTCAGGACTTGTAGGTGCTGTGCCAGTGGCTGGCAGGGGGCATAAGGAGGGGGCATGTAGATGATCGGAGGACCTAGCAGTAACTCGTCGTTTGCCCGTTGTTTGGAGGGCATCTCTGGGTAGAGCGTAGAGGGGGTCCTAACAGGGCATTGGCCTGTCGACCCTGATTCTTGCGTTTGTCTAACTTCCTCTCTCCTTTTTATCTCTTCATCTAGTTCCTTCGCTGCCAGGTGGGCTGCCTTTCGTAATTCTTTCCCTATTTTTGTTTCTTCTCTTTTTCTTCGTTGCTCTGCTTCTTTGCGCCACATGCCGATACTATCGAGCATAGTGGGTGTTGCCTTATTTATTCTAACAGCTGCTTCTAGCGCTTTTATTTTATGATCATCAAAGGAACCTATCAGTGGCCACTGACTTTTGGGGTCCCTTTTCGTATATTTATGCCATAACTTACTATAAGCTATAGTGACTAGTCCTTGTTTAGTGAACATGTCCTTATTAGGGGTGCCTTCCAATGGAGCTGGATGGTTCATCTCTAATAAGCGGTCCGGGTTGATCCAACTACTGACCAATGGGGAGAAGATAGGCATGACGGGTTACAACGGGGACAAAAGTCTGCACTACCTATCCTTCACTACTTCGCGAAGACTAGACAGAATATTTTTTATTCTGCAGTATTCGCAAATAGGGAATACCCAAAGAGAGAACCAATATCGAACAATTAATGTTCGTTCAATCAAACAATCAGTGGCGAGAAAGAAATAGGCGCGACGGGTTACAACGGGGGCAAAAGCCTGCACTACCTATTCTTCACTATCTGCAAAGGAGGACAGAATACTTTTTACCCTTCCTCGTTTGTAGACAGAGAATTCTCGAGAAAAACAATCCTCGAACAAACAATGTTCGGGCAAACAATCAATATGTGGGGGAGAAAAGATAGGCACGACGGATTACAACGGGGGCAAAAGCCTGCGTTACCTACCCTTCGCTGCATGCAAAGGAAGAGAGAATACTTTTATCCCTCTCAGTTTGCAGACAGAGAATCTCCAAGAGAACCAACAATTCGAAGAGTAATACTAGTATTTTCAATCAAACAATCAAATATTTCTTAGTTTGTCGTGTTACACGACCTTACCCGGACCGTATGGACAGTTTCTCGTCTTCCGCTTCCAGCGCCCGATCATCCTCTACTCTCTGCTGCTACCGTGGCACTCCTGATGGTTCCCAGTCAGGACCGAAGATCACTCGGGGAGAGGTCTGCTCGGAACCAGTGAAGTTCAGATGATCGGCTGTCAGACGAGGGTCTATCGGACAGGAGCTCTTCCGATCGTTGCAGTTGTTCACTCTGTCGTTGGGACCTCTCCCACCGGATCCACGTGTCGCTGATGGGCCCCACGTTGGGCGCCAATTGACGAAGATCAATACAAAAAGTATGTGTGAAGTGCTAACAAGGTGTGAGTCTTTGTTTCCCCTCTGTGTATTTGCTTCTAGGTGTAAGTCTTCTGACTGATGCCAGCCAGGAGACTAGAACAAAAGCAGGCCTGATGACCCCTCAGACTCGGCCTTTGTTAAGAGCCAGCAGGGGTCAGAAATAAGAGAGCCCCTTCCCGTCCCCGCCTGCTGCACGTTGTTGCCGATTGAAAGCAGACAACGTGCAGGCGCTGCTAAATGTGTCCTGGTGTTTGAAAATTACACCGGGATGAATTCAGCATCTTTATCAGTGGGGCCCAACTTCTTGGCAGGGTGGATGGAGTCAACCCTGTGAAAAAAGTGGGTGGACACCGTCCACCCGTGTGTACCGCCAACTTGTGCCCTGAGTGTCAGTGGTCCTTCAGTGACGGTTATATTTACCGGAGATTCACCCCAGCCATCAGCTGTCCCGTAGAGAAGTTTTGAGGCATGGGCAAAGTGCCCCAGCTTTCCAGGAGTCCCCCTAAAAGAGCCACCGGCTCTTTTTCTCCGCCTCGATGACATAGATTATATTAAATACCGTTTTGCTCTATTTTTAATAGACGTAATGTGTGGTAGTCTATTACAGACATTTTGCAGAGGAATGCTGTGTTTATTTTTCAACACCACGCAACATTCATAAAAAAAAATCCATATAGATCAAAACCGGACCTCTGACGAAGATCAATACAAAAATGGTCAGGCGATTTAGTCGATGTCTCTTCAGTAATTTTGCCCGGCGTTAAACGCCTCTAATACCTTACAAAGATTATCAAATAAAGAGGCAGGCGCTGGAGACAGGAAGACAGGAAACACGTTTTATTCCGACGGAGCAGAACACATCAGATCGGACAACAAGGTATCGTCTCGAGGTGCTCTCTGACAGCCTCTCTGAGACCTGGTCTTTTATACACTGGTTTATGACATGTGACCGTTCTTTATTACAATAAAGACATTGTGAAGTAGTGAAAGATGACATCCTCGGTACCCCCCCCCCCCAGTTCCGGCTTATTCCAACACGTGGCTACAGTAGAGGTCCTCACCCCCCATACAACAGGAGGGGGCTATCACGCAGCTGAGTGTTTCGCTGATTCCTTTGGAATGTGTGTGCCTGATCGAATCTCAAGGGGTGGGGTGGTCATGATCAATAGTAGCTCCTTTGAAAAGGGTCGAGTGCATACAGTAGTGGGCAATAAACTGTATCCTCAGGCCAAGGGATGACCAGCGGTTCGTACAGACAATCGGGCTCAGAGGAAGGGGTCATCAAAGGAGAGGTATTCATGGAAGGAAAGGATCAGTGTGATCAGTGTGGATAATCGGAAGGGGGTGTTGGTCAGGCGCGGGGTGTGATTCCTAGAGACAGAGTCATGTGGAAGAGGAGGGTTCATGACTTACGCATGTGGATGCGGGGTCAGCCAGAGTGCATGGGGGAGGCTTGCAGGGTCAGGGAAGTGCGCTGATGATCGATCGTGAACAGGGAGATCATGGTACCTAAAATGGCTGTCGTGTATGTTCCTACGTGAGTCTGAGGAATGGA
Organism: Lissotriton helveticus; assembly: GCF_964261635.1. Taxonomy (NCBI): domain Eukaryota; kingdom Metazoa; phylum Chordata; class Amphibia; order Caudata; family Salamandridae; genus Lissotriton; species Lissotriton helveticus. Next base: position 202,781,141 of record NC_136069.1, read on the forward strand.
CAAGATGGCGCAGATGATGTTTAGTTCACGAACTAAAATTCCACACCTCACGTATGAGAAATGGGGCTGGGTCTGCTGCTCTATTACAATATTGAAAACACAAATCACTATCCCTAAATAATAATATGGAACCATCTTTAGAATTTGGACCAGTGTGCCTGTGCAGTGTCAGTGACCTGGACAAAGTGGGCACGATAAAGCTGAAATTGCATCAAAAATCCAAAGCTGCTCCGATCAGGGGCCCCCAAACTAGGTCTGACCCAGGGCCACCATAATCCTTAAAATGTCCCTGAGCTGCCCCATCATTTCTCAGTTTATACCAACACATCACCTACTGAGCAACATCAACTCACACGTTCCAAAGGTATCACTGCATTCTTGCGGATGCCTTTGTTACCAAGGACATCATAGTTACCACAGGTTAGATAGGGTACAGACTACTTTGTTAAGAAGATTATGAAGATATGACTTTTGTGACCTGATCCTGAAATGCAACCTCAAAAGAGAAACTGTGAGTAGTAAGTAGAGGTTATTCAGTCTTTATTTATTATTTATTTTTGCGGTTTAATATATAGTAAACTCGACCCCATAGGTATTGGAGCACTTTACAAGAGCACAAGTTACGTTATACAAGGACACATTAATTTTTGGTAGGCAGGGGGCCATTAAGTGATTTGCCAAGAACCACAGGATGTTGAGCCGTCGCCGAGGCTCAAACCTGGTTCACCAGCTCCACAGTCGGCAGCTCTGGCCCTTAGTTCACATCCTGCTTATTTGCAGACACAGTCTTTTGGTGTGTGCGCTCCTTGTGAGTCTTTGTGTTTATATTTCCGCCCTGGGCAGGGAGGGGCTCCTGTAAATTCTGGTATCAGTGGACACACTGATTTGAGAAGAAAGTTAGACATGTGTACTTAGGTAGAGTGGTTTGTTGATCACACAACAGACTTTGAAGTGGAATCTGGTAGGGAGCCAAAGCAGTTCATGCAAGGGGGAGAGACTTGCTTGAACTTTCTTGGGCTGTGGGATTCATTATGCTGTCGCATGTTAACAATGACTCTGGGTGCACAATGAGCAGAGTGCTACCTCTGCTGAAATGCAATAAGACGAGGTCCTGAACCACTGACCTAAAGTTTGTAAAAGGGGGTTTATGAAGGGCTGATGTTGCAGAGTGATGTAAGATGGAACTAGGCTGCTTGTATTTTTTTCTCAATGTCTTTCTTGAAGAACAGAGAGAGGTCAATGTGACAGCCCATGGATTTAGACGAAGATGAGAGACTAGGAACAAAGTCATTCAAGTCCATTATACTGAGCCCCTCCTGGACACTGGGGTTTGCCATTACTGAGGAACTGGGTTGGATTTGAGATGCACTGTGAAGGACCAGGTCTGTATGTTATCCATGCATTGAGTTAGAGGATGTTGTTAGCCACCCACAGGGTAACATATAGCTTAGATATGATTTGATGTTATTAATAAGAATCTATCTAAGACGCTAAACGAGCTGAAGTCCTCCAATCACTTCACTGACCCGCTCCCTGCGAACTTCCTAAAAGACTTCACTCCTCTCCTACTACCCAGCTGGACCAAGATCATTAACACATCCCTCCTTCAAGGATCCATTCCAGACATCCTGAAAATTGTGCAGGTCTCGCCTATCCTAAAGAAAACCACTGCGGACCCCTCTGTCCCTAATAACTATCGCCCAATAACTAACATCCCCATGTTAGCCAAACTCCTCGAAAAATGCGTTAACATACAGCTGAACAGTCACATTGATCGATTCAACTTGCTGAACCAATTTCAATCAGGCTTCAGAGCAGGTCACAGCACCGAATCAGCTATGACACATGTATTAGACGATGCTCTCAAAATCCTAGACCAAAATGAAGCATGTCTACTAATCCTACTCAACCTGTCATCAGCTTTTGACACCGTCAAACACAACAACCTGCTTGATCACCTGAAACACAGAATGGAAATGTCTGGAAATGTATTTAGCTGGTTCGCCTCTTTCCTCCAAAATAGATCCCAAAGATTCAAGGTCAACCAATCCCTGTCCAACCCCATGACAGTCACATTAGGAGTTCCACAAGGCTCCTCCCTCTCACCCACCTTGTTAAACCTTTTCATGGAACCTCTTACTGATCTCCTCAGCCTGACTATTCATTGTATTTCTTTTACTGGTTGTGTCTTTGTATACTATATTTTGCCTTCTACTTATGACTGTGTATCTTTGTATACTATATTTTGCCTTCTACTTATGACCTGTAAAGTGCTCTGATACTCGCAAGAGTCTTTTTCGCGCCATTTAAAACCTTCTAAATATCTGAAACTAAAAATCAAGGTTATAGTTAAGTACAGAAAAGGTGAGGTGTTAAGATCTTGCACAACCAGAGATTAGTAGTGGCTCGAAGTTCTTGAGCTGGTCATTACCAGTCTATTATTGGGTAACAATGTCTTGCCGGATGAACAGTACTTATATAGGCGTCATGCACAGGTTGTACATCATAGGGATGTATAGATCCTCGTGGAGGCTCCATGCACAGGTTGTACATCATCGGGGTGAACAGATCCTAATGGAGGCTCCATGCACAGGTTGTACATCAAAGGGGTGTATAGATCCTCGTGGAGGCTCCATGCACAGGTTGTACATCAAAGGGGTGTATAGATCCTCGTGGAGGCTCCATGCACATGTTGTACATCAAAGGGGTGAACAGATCCTCGTGGAGGCTCCATGCACAGGTTGTACATCATAGGGGTGAACAGATCATCATGGAGGCTCCATGCACAGGTTGTACTTCAAAGGGGTGTATAGATCCTCGTGGAGGCTCCATGCACAGGGTGTACATCATAGGGGTGAACAGATCCTCGTGGAGGCTCCATGCACAGGTTGTACTTCAAAGGGGTGTATAGATCCTTGTGGAGGCTCCATGCACAGGTTGTACATCATAGGGGCGAACAGATCCTCATGGAGGCTCCATGCACAGGTTGTACTTCAAAGGGGTGTATAGATCCTTGTGGAGGCTCCATGCACAGGTTGTACATCATAGAGGTGAACAGATCCTCGTGGAGGCTCCATGCACAGGTTGTACATCATAGGGGCGAACAGATCCTCATGGAGGCTCCATGCACAGGTTGTACTTCAAAGGGGTGTATAGATCCTTGTGGAGGCTCCATGCACAGGGTGTACATCATAGGGGTGAACAGATCCTCAAGGAGGCTCCATGCACATGTTGTGCATCAAAGGGGTGTATAGTGTTAAGGGTTCATCATAATTGACATGCTGCTTGTTAATATTGCTGTCAAATTTGGTGGTAAAACACTTATTTCCTTGCGTATTCCATCTTGAAGGTAGCAATGCTTATTGCCTTTCCATTTTTAGGGTACCAATGCTTGTTGTTTTCTTCCATCATACAGTACTTAATATGGCCATAAACTAAGCTATTAATGTCTGTTACTGGCAGTTACTTTCACGTGTAGAGCGCTGTACTAATGAACGCTCGTATACAGCCTGGTATAAAAACCCCACCCGCCTCCCAAACGGTGTGCTTCGCTTCGTCTCGTCTCCATTGAGATCTCCGCACCTGATTCAAGATTCCCGCTGGAACTTACCTGATTGAAGACGCCGTCTTCAGCTTGTTCCTGTCCTTCCCTGCGAGCGTTGCATTCCAATTTACCTCGATTCCCCGAGTCCTTCCGGAGGCCTCCTCGACTTCTTCCTGGAGAAGGGTCTCTGCTGAGGGCTCTTTAATCCTCCTGGAAGAAGAGAAAAGCATAGAAGTAAAGCAAGGCTTCAACTGGCAAATAGAGTAAACCCTGAATTCGAGCAAGAAAAAAAGCACCGGTAAGCTTCATTCGACATTTTGGGGAATTTCAAATCGCGTCTGGGAAGAAAAGACTGTAATCATCATTAAAGAACCCTGCGATGTGAAAAGACATTTATAAAGCATTGTGTGAGGAACACGAAGCAGATTGTTTCTGGAAACTCTAATTAATGTTTGACATTTTTAAGCATTGTGCGAGGAAACACGAAACAGATTGTTTCTGGAAACTCTGATTAATGTTGGACATTTTAGCGCTCTGTTTAAGTTAATCTTTGAAAGCACTAGCTGGTGTTAAATATACAACGAAGAGTAACTCTTGCCTAACCATTGGTTCACTGAAAATAAATTACATTAGCAAGCTTAGTAAATTCCTGAAGGTTTAGGAATTAATGATTGATCAAAAGCATACATATTGTATTGTGTCTGTTCTTATTATGATTTCAGAACCCCATTAGTGAACTCATCCCTTGGAATATAGGGTATGATCTAATGATAAATAATTATTGATAACACAACTAACCAATTCACACAACAAGGCCGGTAATGTTCTGATTAATGCTGATAATAATGATTGTTCTTTATACATTGAAATCTAGAGTTCCTCCAGAGGATGTTAAAAGATATAATCTTCGAAGTGTGCGCATGAGCTATGCTAGAAATTGGTAGGCCACTGCCCATGTTATTTTGATATTTATAGTATTAGTTGTTTTTCAAGACATTCATGTTTGACATTTATGTTTGACTGTTCCCATTTCCTACTCTATAGAAAAGAGTTCAAAGTCACTTCCAGCTGAGAAACCACTACACGGCTTCCTCTGAAGACGGGGTCCTGTTTTTGTCTTGTTTTCTCATTCCACTTCCCCTTTACCCCGGGATCATTCAGATCGGCAAGGGTTTTAACAATCTTGACGCTTTGGTTGATTCAGGGAGGATTTTGGAACACACAGCACCAAGAAGGAAACAACCAGAACTAGGAGGTCTTGGTCAGTGACATTGTGACATATAGATCCTCATGGAGGCTCCATTCACAGGTTGTACATCATAGGGGTTAACAGATCCTCATGGAGGTTTAATACACAGGGTGTACATCATAGGGTGTATAGATTCTCGTGGAGGCTACATGCACAGGTTGTACATCACAGGGGTGAACAGATCCTCGTGAAACCCTCAAGTAAGGAAGGCAAGTTATGGGGTGACAACTAGAAGCACCAACTAGTCAGAGGGTGGGTTTTTGAGGAGGGCAGATTTGACCAGTTTTGAGGGATGAAGGCAAGATACCTGGTTGAAACGAGGTATTGATGCCCGAGATGTGTGAACCGGCCTGAGGAAGCATGGCTTAAACGATAGATGATGAAGGAGGCTCTTGTTATTTGAGGGATCTTTTAGAAAGCTTATGAAAAAATCCTGGGGGACAAGCACAATTTGCTCTCATCTCTGAAGCTTGAATAGAGCACAAACACTGTTTACCCTAAATTTCAGGTTTATCCAAGGACTCGGAGTGAGTCCATATAAGTAATAGTTTATAATCCTACAAAAATTACAAAGTTGAGTTGTAGGGCCTGACTCACAAGTTTCACTTTTGAGTACGGTTTGTAGTACTACTGTAGTGCTACAAAACATACTACAATGTGCTATTCAGAAATAGCACTTTTGTTGTAACAAAATTGTAAGTTACTGCAAAAGTGCAGTTTGCGAATACTGAAAAGTAGTATACTTACTCAAAGTGTAAACATACTCAAAAGTGTAAATTACCTTTGTGAATGAGGCAGGTAGAGTTATTTTTTTCCAAACACAAATGTATATATTAAGTGTTAAAGGATAAAAATGTGTGACAAGGAGGATAAATATTTACCTGACTGCACAATTGAAGAGGTGGGATAGTGATTCTGTGACGATGAATAAATAGCCAACCAACATTTTACCTCTCCCAAATGTAACATTTTAATTTATTTTAAAAAATTCATGGAAAAATGGACAAAGGTTTTTCATTCATACCTTTTCCGAAAAATGCAATAATGGCAGGAAAATTCTGTTTAAGAAAGTAATTTGTTCGGGCCTTAGCAGTAATTTGCACTTAATATCGAAATATAATGCTCATTATTTACGTATTAAAGACATACTGAGAGAGCAATTAAAACTGCTTGTTTTGTAGAAACAGTAGCTTGCCTATAACAATCCTGCCACTTCCTCTGTTTCAACAACATACATGCGCAAAGGGGTGGAACGTTTTACATTGTACAGTATGACAGTGGCAAAATCTGATTCTAAAAGTTAGTGCAAAAGTAGTAGATTGCACTGGTGCAAGTCTATTTTGCAACAATATTTGAACCAACTTAGGTCATTTTCATTCTAGATGAAAGTATTGTTTTTGAACTGGTTAGCTAGTGCATATACAAGTGTATTGCAATTTATGAAATCTAGGGCATTGTATGCTAAAGTTTGTTGTAGTCATAATGCATGTATATCATGTATCTTTTTATAGTGCACAAAGCCCCTTCATTGGGACGGAAAAGTCTATTGGATTTGCAATAGGGATCTTACCACCGATTCCAAATCACAAGCAGGCGGGTGTTTAAAAGAGGTGTTTCTCATTAGTTTTGAGTTGCAAAGGTCTGTATCAATGGTGTGTCACATCAATTGCTGTCACAGATCATTAAAATGTTATCAGGTCTTACGTTGTCATAGTAAATATTTTGGAATGATAAGCTTCCCTTGTGGAAATAGAATCACAGTGGATGGCCTCGGGTGAGGGTGGGTCTGGGCTAGGGGTTAAGGGGCGAGATTGGGACAGGAAGTGGTCCAGAGGACCACTGGCTACTCCCACCAATGTGGTATCAAATGGGAAGCATGTTTTAAATAAGCACAGTGTTGAACATGGCCCATGGCCCTTAGGGGATTTTCCTACAACATTTTGCTTTTTGCACTTCTGGCTTTTGCTCTCTGTTCGTGGCCTTACTACTCCGGGCATTTTCCCACTGTACTTCAGTCGGAAAGCGCACACACCCTTAGTACACATGCTAGGAAGTGGAGCGTACTTGATTGGTTTAGGTGTTGTACCTGTGAGTGTCCTGTAAAAAGGTACACCACATACCCAATGCGGGCATTGCACTGGCTAGTAGTGGGATGCAGCACTGATTATGCCACATACCAGAATAGCCTGTCAAACATGTATCAAGCTCAGGTTAGCCTTTCTTACTCATTAGCCAACCTTGAGTGGGTCTTTCACTACCACCAGAGCAGCCCTAGGGTAAGTCCTGTAGGTACACGTGCGTGTTCTCTGCCCAGGTAGTGAAGAACCCCCATGTGGCTTTTCCCTACCTAGGGGGTTGACTCTTCCCCTGGGACACCTACTTGGTTTTTCTGATTCTCTTGCTGTGGCCTTAGGGCCCTGGGCACTTTCCCACTGTAAACGCAGTTTGAAAGGGTGCGCGCCCTTCCTACACATGTTAGGAAGTGGGGCTCACCTCATGTCAGTAACTATGTTTCCAGCCTGCCATTGCAGGCGGGGGTAGGTGCACTTGTGCCTATGGTGGTTTTCAATAGGTGTCAAGCCTGCCATTGAAGCCGGTATATGCGCCCAGGCACCTATGGTGGTTTTAAAAATGAGTCCAGTCTGCCAGTGCAGGCCAGTGTGTGCGTAGTTGCACTTATGCTCAGGTTGGCTTTGCTAAATCACTAGCCCATGTATATCTAGGGTAGGTTCTGAGGGCTGAAGCTTGTGGTAGGTGAAAGGCAAGGTACTACACATGTGTGTACCCTGCTGAGGTTGTGAAGAATACCCGTGGGTCTTTTCACTACCTAGGAGGTTTGCTCTTCCCATAGGTTAACATGGGAGAATTGTTGAGATTACTTCAGGCTGCAATAGTGGATTGCAGTGGAGCAGCCTCATAACGTTTCCTATCATTTTATCCGCATTGGCAAACCCTTTCCTGTGGTAAAGGTGTTTTTGACATTACTAGCTTAGAAATGCCATTTCTAGAAAGTGGGCATTTCTCTGCTCTAAAGCTCTTTGTTGCCTTTTAGTTTGACTCCATCCCACAATGAAGGCTGGGGGAGCACATCTGTGAATTCTCCAGTGACAGCTATAAAACTTGAGCATGCAACTGGAATGACAGACCTATGCCATTTGAGGGCCTAGCTGGAAAGATTGGAGGAAGAGGTGTTGACACTTGGCCTCTGGAGCCAGATCACGGACCCACTAAAGATTAGGATCTACATTCCGCGGCCTCATGGCAGACAGGACTGAAATTTAGGAGAGACATCTGTGGTTCAAAGGAAGACCCTCTGAACTTCCCCAACTTCAAAGACACACTATAGTATAACTACTGGTTCTATACTTCAGCAGCATGGATATACACTTGAGGCGACGTGGGACCAGAGAACCTGGAACTCCGTGGTGCACCCTGCCAGAGACTCTGTTGTGCAGAAGGAGGATTACTGCCATTGAAATAGACCGTGTGCCCTTCCTGAATAGTGACTGGCCTGGGCTACTACCTGCTGCTGCATGGCACCCTGAAGTGTGCTCTCCCCGAGCTTATTGGCTTGCCCCCATTTCTCTTGTGGAGGTCTCAGGAGCATCAAGGACCTCACACCATCTACTTGTGACACCTGGAGAGGGGTGCCCACATTGTACGCTGGATCCCAAATGGTGGCGCAGCGTGAGCATGGACCTAAGAATTGTGCCTGTAAACCAGATTGCCTGGTGCAGAACCCCAAAAGCATTGCCCACATCAAAGGTAGTGCAGCCCCTACAGGCATCAACGCGCATAAGCGTCTTGTTGGCGGTTAGCGGATTCACTGGTTGTGGGACCCTGTGTGGCCTGCGTCGTCGATCGTGTTGCATCTTTCTCATGTAACGCACTGACTTAATGGTCAATGCTTGGGGTGTCTGATTCACATGGATATGACCCTCAGAGGTGAGGGTGTACCCGTAATAGAGCCTCATTCTACCTCGTGTAGTACTCCTTAACTTGCGACTGTGTGTCTGACCGGAATTGCCTGGTGCAACCAGTATCAATGCTAACCCAGCATTGTGTGTAATTTCCAGGGAGGTACAGAATCTGCAACTCTTCGTTGTGTGTGACAAGTTTTGTCTGGTGTGACCTGTATCCATGCGCACTGGAAGTTGGTGACTCCTTTCCAGGGAGGCACGGAATTTGCAACTCTTTATTGTGTGTGACCGGAACTGTCTGGTGAGACTCGGAGCGACGTGCACCAGACATTGTGTCTCAGTTTTAGGGAGGTACTGAGCTTGCAACTCTTCATTGTGTGAGACCAGAATTGTCTGGTATGGCTCATATCACCGTGCACCAGACATTGTGCCCGGACTGCTTGGGTGCAACTCTGTTCGACGTGTGCCTGACAGAGTGCCTCTTTCTTCCAGGCTCCCCTGCACCATTCCCCATTCATCGATTGTTCCCTTTTGGGCCTTCAGTGCGGCGGGCCAACTGCCTTCGCCTTACCCAGGCCCCGAGGACCACGTGCTGCCAAGTATTATTGCCCAGATTGGGCCTGGGTATTAAGAGGGACTGATCGAGTTGAAGGGACGCTTCTGAGAATCATCTGTAGAGGGTACAGAGACAGCGTGACCCCCCCCCCACTGTGCTTCATAGAACTGGGCTGGTGGTGGAAGGCCCTTGTGGAACTGTTTTGAGTGAACATCTATCACCCGTTTCTGCTCTGCATCCTGTGGGTGAACTTCCATAGTGGTGCCTTAACCCTCCTTTGACTACTGCCTCCTAATTAGACCTAATACCTACCCCCTCCTTTTTCCCTGGTACCCTGACTAAGTGTGACTTCGGCTGCTTGCGGCCAAGTATCTGGGGGGAAGGCTGGTTGTCTTCAATCCCTGGGCATAGGGTAGTTGGGTGAGTTGGAAGCTGGAAGGAGGCTTGAGCCATGGGGTCTGCAGTGTGCCATCAATTGACCTGCCTGGGTATCAGTGCAGCGTATTACGGTACTGTGTCCGTATCTGTGCAAGCACATTCAGTATGGTCCTGCCTGATATCTGTTGCACCATATATCAGTGCAGAGTGAGTGTGTGTGGGAGTGACAGTCTGCGGACCGCCTGTGATTAACGACACTGGCGGGCGAAGGTGCGTTACACATTGGTTTCTTTCCAGAAGAATACTACGTTTGACATTGGTTTTACACGTGCGGCCACGGCCTGCGGTGCAGCTTAAAAGTGATATAATTCTTTGTACATACATATTTCTTATATCATTGTGATCTGTGGTGCACCCTATAACTGTGTGGTATTGAATTATAAAAATTGCCAGGGTGGGCCTAGGCTTATGTTTCACAACGGTTTGCACCACATGAGGGTGCTGCGGCGGTAGAATAGGATCTTTCCCAAGTGTGCATACTACTGATGTCATTTAAACACCGTTGTTCCTAGTACTGCTCATAATATTTCCAACTGTGATTTATGCCCAGAAATACATGATGTTCAAGTTGTGTTGATTATTGTGTATGTTGAATACAAACATTATGTGCATATATCATGTGTGAAGTCTCTTTTGTGACGCTCAGGGTATTTATTGTGTGGAAGTGCTGTGCCAATGCTTTACACATTGCCTCTGTGATAAGCCTGACTGCTTAGTGCAAACTACCCAAGGGTGAGCGCAGGTTATATAGTGTGTGTAAACACCCACCCCTGATGGGAGTGGTAGGTTTTGCCTGCCTGGGGTACTGCCTCAGTCAACCAGTGCTATATGGCCGTTAGGGTCATTCCCGACATTGCTAAGTTAGCATGAGCTCTGCTGCCATGATGTTGCTTTTGCACACATTACTATATGACTTTGTTTTGCAAGACTCTGTTTGTGCCTTTCACATGAGAACTGTCTGCTTTCTGCGTTCTAGGCTTATTCCTGGAGTTTAGTGTAGAATACGATGTGCAAGGTCAATAAACATGCCCCTTGTTATTCTGTTCTGGTCAGTCCCTAGCACCTAGACAAAACATGCAAAACACAGCTGCACACCTGGAGACTTGTGCTTTGATATTACGGGGATGCATGTTGTTCACACACACTTGGAGAGAGACTTTTCCTTGGAGAAGAGCTATGCTGTTCCTATGATGTAAACCTACCATCTACACTCTAAGGTATGGGGTCAGCTGACAAAGCCCAGAGATCTTCCTTTAAACAATAAACATTTACCTTACCTAGGGGAGGGTGGTTAGGCCTTTCAGTCCTTTTTCCACTGTCTGTATATGATGACATCACCCTTTATATTCTATGACATTTTAACAATGCTAACTGTTTTAGGTTTATGCATTTTTCTGCTGATAGTGGCTTGTATTCTGCATTATAGAGCACAATAGTTAAAATAAACATATTGAACTATACAGTGACTCTGACCATCCTTATTGTGGACAAGTACGAGTGAGTGAGCGAAAGGGTATGTCTTGCTACCGCGATTCCTGAGAGTCGGGAGTGTTGTGTTCTGGGTTGTCTAATCATTTGTAGCTTTGTGATTATGTAGGATAATAAATGAGACACTATAGCTAGTTGGTTTTGGGATTTTGGGTACTAATACACATCGGGTTCCTGTTTTGCTGCGCAAAGTATTGTGTATGTGCAGAATTCCCGCAACACCAGAAAATGCCAGTTCCAACACACATGCTGCGTTTGAAAACAAAATGTTTCACATTTAATCAAATGCAGGGATGGTGGTCAATCAATCAATCAATCAATTGATATCTTTATTCAGATTTATATTCAAATCCATAAAAGAATAACAGGTAAAAATTCATATTTACATATAAAATCTTCACACTTTTAGATAATAAAATAAGCAATCTACAATACAATAGTGTTAGATCTGACATTTCTTGGCGTTATGACCCCTGATCTTTTGCCTCTACCTCCTCTATTTTTGATGCTGTAATAGATGCTAAGGTCACTTTGCCACTGCTGATCAGTGTTAAAGTGCAAGTGCATCCTGTATAAAGTATAATGGTAATTGGTTGTCCATGATTGGTATGTTTGCCTTACTAGTAAAGTCCCTCGTAAAGTGCACTATGTGTGCCAGGGCTGGTAATGCAAATGCTACTAGTGGGCCTGCAGCACTAATTGTGCCACCCACACAAGTAGCCTTAAAGAGAGAAACTCCGGACTGCCACTGCATGGCCTGCACGCAGTTTGTTAAACTGCCATGTTGTTGATCCCGGGTCTAACAAATAGATTTATAAATGACAAATATTTACACTTAAAAAATAAAATAAAACGATGTATTAAATGAACAGGTATACAAATTAGTACAACCCAGGGTGTATTCTCATAGTGCAATAGTCACTGGTAAGTATTACTGGCAATATCTATCTCCTTTTCAGCAAGTTTCTACATCGGACCAAGAGTCTCGAGGGTAAACTAGGCGCAGCCCGGGGCAGATGTTAATATTCCCAGATATCATTACAGATTTCTTCATAGCGGAACCCATCTAAATAAATTTGAGATTTTTGTCTACCGAGCACCTTTTCATATAAACAAGACTAGCACAGCATATATACATATATGGCAACTATTTTAGGATGATGAGAGCCTCCTGATGGTGACTAAAACCCTATGACAGAAAGAGGGGACGTAGCGTAGAACATCTAATATCACTATAGTATTTGCATAACTGTAAAAAATGGGTGGTCGTCTGTCTTGCCTGTCCATCACATGGGCACCTTGGCAGGTTCGGGAGCCATACGTGTGTTTTGGATAAAACCACTAGGTGATGAATCAACTCTCGATGTAGTATAGTTAACAGGAATCTTTCATATATATTTTTCACACTAGTAAAGTATCTTTGATGATGGCCAGCTGTCCCTTGCAGGTCACCATACTTCCTTTCACAGCCATTCACAGAGGTGGTTGCTAAACTGTCTATTTAATATTCATCAGGAAGGTCGTTTTTGAGCCACTGCGAGAGGGCAGTTTAGGTTACATGCACATCATATGCCCATTTGCAAACCAACCAGTGTGCAATTTACATATCCCAGGCTTGTGAACAAGGATAGTACACCAGGCCCTCCATACAATACAGTGTTCATTGTTGATCTAAAGTGAAAATGTAAATAGTTTTGCACCGTTCTCAAAGTGCCAGCAGTAATGTGATTTAATCCAGAATTGTATCCAAAGGATTATACTTCTACCATAAAAACAGACAATGCCCAGGATGTATAATTGCCGGATGAGGTTAAGGTATTTGTCGTCATAATCAAAAGAAAACGTGCTTCAGTCAAATATTCTTTTTGCAGTTCCCAGGTTCTGTTTGTATAGACTTGCTCAATGTGTACACAGATCTTAGAGATTAAACTACCACAGTGGTCAAATGAGCATTTACTTTCTAAATATCTTTTAGATGAAAAGAGAGCTTAGCAATATTATCAAATCATGTTTTTCAATTAATGACCTTGCATGTTCACAATAATGACATTATAACTAAGTAGATAGTTTTCATTCAAGGAGTATATGGAAATTTTATCTGAAAAGGGCCAACATTTTCATTTCTTATCTGAGAATATAATTCTCATGGATGCTTTAGGACTGTCTAGAGCAGAGGTCTTCAAACTTTTTTGCTCCGAACCCTCCCTAAGCAAAATATTTTGAGGTCGGGCCCCCCTACAATCATTGCCTTTTTTTTTATTTCTGTATTTCTTTATTGTATATAACAAAATATATATTTACATGGAGCAAGAAATATACATGAGTGGAGGAAGAAAGTAGACGGAAGAGAAAAGGAACGGGAAAGAAAGAAAAAGGAGAAAGGCGCCGGGGGGGGCGGTGGTCCGAGTTCTTGAGGTAGTTTGATATGTCAAGTTTGAAAAGTTCAGATTCACATAGTTCAGATTTCCAAGTCTTGCTCGACGTTGTATCCTGCTGTTCCCCTTTTCGATGTTAGGTTTGTATCCTGCCCTAGAGAGACAGAGAAGGATAGGAGTCGGAAATGAGAGAGGTGCCGAGCCATGTACACTTGTTCCTTTTCGTTACGCGTGGGGATCCGCAGAGTGTACCCTCCTTTATTATCTCAGTTCTGCACCTATGGGGGCTTGTGCGACGATAGGTATAGGTCTAGGGGGCCCCACATGTTTGACTGCCTGTGCGTTTTCGGTGAGTGTTTCGCTGTGATGTTATCTGCCCCCCTTAGGAACGTGACCCAGTTGAGCCATGCCTGGGGCGCAGCTTTCGATGTTTCCTTCCAATTACTTAGGACTATTTTGACTGCAGCCGTCAACAATAGGTCAATGAGGTCACGATCCTCTGTCGTTGTGATGGTCTGGGATGCAAAACCTAGGGCTAGGCTTGCGAAGTCTATTTGAATGTCTATTCCTGTGATCTCCTTGATGAGTGTTCTAATTCTTTCCCAGAAATCCTTGATCTTTGGGCATTTGAGCAGGAGGTGTTCTAAATCTCCCCTCCCCTTGTCACAGTTCCAGCATGCATCGCTCTCTCGTATTCCCAGGGTGGCCAGGCGGGCCGGTGTCCAGTATGCCTTGTGCACTAGCCAAAATTTGGTCTGGCTTAGCCTTGCCGTTATCTTTTTCCTAGTTGTAGATCTCCATAGCTCTGCTTTCTCGTCCTCACTTAGTTCCTTCCCTGCTACACCCCCCCAGAAGTTTGTGACCTTATCGTTGAGTTTGGTGTTTTTGGGGCGGAGGGCCTTGTATAAAAATGCTACCTGGTGTCCTAGTGTGTTGAGACTAGCTGCGAGTTGTATGAGCGATGGTGTCCGGCTGTTGAGGTTTGCCTTCCTTATTGCTACTTTTATTTTCAGGAAGTTGTAGAGTTCTATGCTATGTAGGGTATATGTTTCTTTTAGGGTGTCAAAGGTTATGTCCACGCCCTGTTTCCGGAGGTCTTTGGCGATGGAGATGCCGTGGCTATACCATTCGTGCATGTCTAGGACCTTATCCCTGTATCTTAAAGTGGGGTTGTGCCAGATGGATTCAAATAGACCTCCCTTGATGCTTGTTGTCAGTAGTTTGTCTACCTTCAGGAGAGCTGTTTTTGTGTTCCTCAGAACTGGGTTGTCCTTGACTGCTGGGTGTCGGGTGGCGGTGAGGAGGGTGATGGGGTTCATGCCTTTTAGTAGCCCTCGTTCGAGTGTGAGCCACGCTGGGGTGTATTCCTGTCTGGGGTCTAGCCAATGCAGCCCCTGTCTGGCTATGCACGCCCCCTGGAATCGTTTGAAATTTGTTATGTTTAGACCGCCCTGATCTTTTGAGAGTCTAAGCTTGTGTAGGCTTATTCTGGGCTTCTTCCCTCTCCACAAGAAGTTGTTCAGTGTCTTGTCTACTTTTTTGTGGAAGTCTTCTGTGTTGGTCAGTGGTAGCATGGTTAGCATATAGTTGACCATTGGTGTGAGCATCATCTTTATGGCTTCTACCCTTCCCCACCATGTTGTGAATTTGGGGGACCACCCGTCTACTTTGTCCTTAATCTTCTGGATTGTTGCTTGCTCATTGTGTTCTAGCGTAGTTCTTAGGTCTCTCTCAAAGAGGATGCCTAGATACTTTATGTGTTTCTGCTGCCATGCTAGGCCTGACGTCCCTAGTACCGTTCTTGTTGTGTGAATGTTTAAGGATTTAAACTCTGATTTATCTTTGTTAAGTTTGTACCCCGAGACCTGGGCATATTTGTCAATGGTGTCCGTCAGTGCCTTGATAGATCTTTCTGGGTCTTCTGTGATTATTAATACATCGTCCGCGTATGCTGCTAGCTTGAAGGTTTCCCCCCCTATCGGTATCCCCACTATGCCTTTGTTCGTTCTGATCATTGTCAGGAGCGGTTCTATGGCTAATAGGAAAAGGCCTGGTGAGAGTGGGCAGCCTTGTCTTGTACCTCTGCCCAGGTTGAGTATGTTCGAAGTGCCGCCGTTAACTACCACCCGCGCTTTTGGGCTGTTGTATAGAGCCATCACCATCCTCCTGTAGTTGGGCCCTAACCCGAATTTCCCCATGCATTGATCTAAAAAGGGCCATGAGACCCTGTCGAACGCCTTCTCGGCGTCCAGGGCTATCATGACTGCTGCATTACTGCTTCGGGCGGAGTGGTTGATTATATGGCATAGTAGTCTCGTGTTGTTGTGGGACATACGGTTTTTGAGGTAGCCTACCTGGGAGTTGTGTATGAGCTTGGGTAGGTATGCGTTGAGTCTATTGGCCAGTATTTTCACGTATATCTTGCAGTCTACATTTATGAGGGAGATCGGCCTGAAATTCTTCGCCTCGGTTGTATCCTTCCCTTCCTTTGGTATGACGATTATGTTTGCCTCGGCCATTGAGGGTGTCATGCGTCCCGTGTGGACACATCCCTCGAATACCTGTTTCATTGTGGGTTTGAGAGTGTGAAGGTACTGCTTGTAGAAGCCAGCTGTGAAACCGTCTGGCCCCGGTGCTCTATTGTCCTTGAGGCTGGCTGTAGCTTTCCCTATCTCATCTTCCGTTATGGTCAGCTCAAGGATGTCTCGTTCTCGATCTGATAGTGTGGGTGTGGTGATACTTTTTAGCAGCTCCTCCCCCCGTCCTGCTTTAGCGCATCATCTCTTGTGTACAGGCCCTCGTAGAAGTCTCTGAAGACCTCCAGGATGTCCTTGTTGGCAGTCTGGGACTTGCTGTGTTTGTCTTTGATTGCCCCTATCGTGTGTTGTTTTTGTTTCCCCCTTAGATAGTTTGCTAAGTTTTTCCCCGCTTTGTTTGCAGTGCACAGGTTAATCGATTTGTATTTGTTAATCCATGTCCCTGCTCTCTCACTCAGTATTCTATTAAGTTCGTACTTCCGTTTGGTCAAATTTGTGAGTGTGTTGTTATCTTCCATTCTGGCTATGTGGCTGTTCTCCAGTGTTTTGATCTCTTTCTCTAGCTCTACAATTCTCTTGTTCCTCTCTTTGTTCATCCTGCCCTTAACTGTCATGACTGTGCCCCGGATAGTGGCTTTTAAGGCGTCCCATAGTACTTCCCTGCTTGTCTCCGGTGTGTCGTTTATTAGCAGGTATTCTTTGATCGCCCCCTCTATCTCTATTTTTGCAGAGGTGTGTTGGAGTAGGCTATCATCGAATCGCCACCTGCGGGTTGGCTTTTCGTTGTGTTTGCCTGATAGGGTCAGGCTTATGTGCGCATGATCTGATACTGATCTGGGTCCTATCTCCGTGTGGTCTATGAGGTGGGTATGTGT
Organism: Lissotriton helveticus; assembly: GCF_964261635.1. NCBI lineage: Eukaryota > Metazoa > Chordata > Amphibia > Caudata > Salamandridae > Lissotriton > Lissotriton helveticus. The sequence continues at coordinate 202,798,123 of NC_136069.1, forward strand.
TCCTGACATTAGTATATAGTCTATTCGGCTGTATGAGTTGTGTGGGTTGGAGTAGAATGTGTATTCCCTGGCATCTGGGTTGCTTAGGCGCCATGGGTCTCTCAGTCTCAGTTTGGAGCATAGATTCTTCAGGATGTTGGGGCTGGTTGTTGACTGGCGTCTACTAGGGTGCTTGTCAATCGCTGGGTCGAGAACTTGATTCATATCCCCTGCGACGATCAGCAGGTCGTCCAGCGGCAGGGTGTGTAGTTGTGCTCCTATCCCCTCCCAGAATGGTTTGTCCTCGCTATTGGGGCCGTATATGTTTGCCACGTGATAAGTCTCTCCTGCTCTTCTAAGGGTGGTCACAAGTGTCTTTCCTTGGGTGTCGGCTTGGTAGTCTACCACTGCTAGGTTGGAGCTCTTGCTGATTATTGTAACTACCCCATTCTTCTTGTTCTGAGCTGGAGAGCCCACCACCTCACCTATCCAGTTGGCACTCAAACGTGTAATGTCTGCTTCTTCTAGTCTCGTTTCTTGGAGGACGTATATGTCACTTTTAAGTTTCTTAAGGTGTTCGAGCACCTTCCGCCTTTTCACCGGGCTGTTGAGACCCTTGACGTTTAGGGACACTATCTTGATGTCAGACGCTATGCTACTCTGGCTGCTGTGTGTCATTTACGCGGCTTTGTCTTTCGCTGCGCAAGTGGCTCTTCTCTATGTGCTTTTGTGCTCCGGGTTTGAGGAAAATTGAATTTTGCCCTGTCATGTGTCCCTACGTGTTCCCCATTATATGTTATATGTGCATGATCGATATGCATATGTTCCCCCTTGACCGAATGAAGACGCAATTATAGTTGTGTCCAACGTTAGTATGCCAGTTATCCAGTCTCCCTGAAAGCAACGAGTATTAGGCCTATGTTGCCAACGTTTTACATTGTACACGTTAATTTATCGAGTTGTCCCCGTTTCTAGGCCTCACAGGGCCTGGACACCAGATTCGAGTCTCAAGTCTCCTGAAACCACTCCGAGGAGCGATGCAGCCCCTCCCGTATTCCTGACCCTTCACTTACTTTCTGCCAAGCAGCGCGGTGCCCGGCCTGGCCTGCCTGCCTGTCTGCCAAGAATATGTTATGCCTCTAGCTATCAGTTCAGCTCCCCGGCTTCACATTCCTAAGCTAACGAACCGCATAAATATCTTCAGCTATAGTCTAGTCTTCCTGTCTCCATGCAAGAGAATTACTGAATTAATATCCATAGAAGATTCATAGCACACGCAATACACTAAGAAATATATGCATGCACCAGCCTTAGTGTCAAGTAGCCTTTACCCTGATGACATTTAGATTCAAGCAACATGTTCTCCAAACACCAGATATCAGATATGCTATAGGTACATGTCGTCCTGACATCCCAGACTTTAGTCTCCTCTTCTAGTGCTAGAAGTCAGAGCCCCCAGCTCTCCCCAGTTACACGTCATGGCCCGTTTGCGCGCACCAGTAGGTTAAGGGTTCCAGCTGCCCAGGTAGCCCCCTCCATGTATCCACCCATTTATGACACTTCTGTGACGTTTTCATCACATGTCTCCGTGCACGCCCTGTGCACGCCTTCTTTGTACGCCCATATGTTCTTATCTTACGTTTGTCACTTGTTACGCCTACTGTATTCAATGCAATTGTACTGTTTTCCTATATATACTATGTAATGTTAATGAGACGTTGCAGCTGCCATGCAGCTGCCATTCCATTCCATTGCATGCCACATCATGGTCTTTAGGCTCGAGCCATCCGATTAAAGCCATTCTGACTCAGATATCACGGATCCTGCCTCTTATTTATTGAGCTATCTGTTTTAGTTAATGCATAGAAAAATAGTACCGGTAATTAATTATTTATTTACCACATAAAATGGCGCCCGAACAGGGACCAGCCCCTTCCCCACGCGCCGGCGATGTAACGCAGGCCCCCTGACCCTTCTACAGCCGTGACGGAACCCTACTGTGCACGTGCAGATATTTCTGCTTCAAGTCTCCCTCAGGCCCACGGAGGAGACGGAGACTGCGGTCCGGCATCCAGACGAGGCGGTGAGGAAGGCGGGTCGTTCCGACCAGAGCCCAAGCCGAGAGAGCAAGGTCCGAGGTATCCGGAGGCCCACCTGTAACCGAAGCCTGAAGCGCATGCGTAGTGCGTAGCAGTAACCAGACGTCGTAGCAGTCCAGTCCAGTCCGAGGCCTTCAGTTTGCTTCCCGGTGAGTACCGTTGCTGGGGGTATCTAGACGGGTTCATTAATTTGTGCCCGGTCCGACGGGTTTGGGTACACAGATCCGGTCCGACGTGTTCACCTAGGTGGATACGGTATGACGTGTCTCTTTAGGAGACCGGTAAGTTCTGTACTGTTTTAGCAGTGCATCCAGTAATTCTAGTAAGTCTGTTCTCGAGAAATTCAAGTATTATGTTTTCAATGTATCAGGTAGTATTCTGTTCGAACTGTTATTAATGTGTTCTTGATGTCGTGGTATGAGTGATTGTTTTGCTATTTCATTACTGTGTTCATTGTGTATTGTGTTCAAGTTCAAGTACGGTTCAAATATGCCGCTGTTTTCAAAGTTACGTCAGATAAGAACCAGAAAAGGGTTACTCGAAGAATCAGTTCCTGTCCCTCCCAGGGACAGTCCTGGACATTTCATGTATCATAAACATGGCTTAGATGCCATACTGTATCTAGATTTATGGGTGGACTACACCAAACATCTTGAAGAGAAATATAGATGGCCTGTTTCAGGAACATGGGATGCCGAGTGCATCATGAGAGTAGAAGAAGCATTATGGAAAAAGAAAGCCAGACAGTCCCAGAAAGATGCCATAGAATTATGGCATAAAGAATCGCATAAAAGAACAGAGAAGGAATTCAGAAAAGCAGAATTAAGTAGGGAATCTTCCGAAAAAGCCCAAGAAAGGGAATTACTAGAAGAAGGTGAACGAATTAGAGCAGAACAATCAGACAGACAGAGAAATGCCCTTATTAAAGGTATGTATCCTCTTCTCGCCGAGGGTTTGCCTAAAGCGACCCCGGAAACATCCTGTAATTTACCGCCACCCTTGGTCCCGACTAAGCTACGTCATAAACCGACTGCAGCTGAAATTTTTCTTTCATCCTATTTAGACGACACTGTTCCCGAATATGCTAATACAGATCCTACCCCGCCAGTCCAAGTTCAAGTCCAGCCCCCTGTTAATAATGTAATTCCTGTGCCTCCAGTCGTTGGTCCTGTTAATGTGCCAGTACCCCAGGACCAACCCGCATTACGTACCCCTACTTTGCCAGTCACGTTACCAGTAGCCGCACATTCAGTATTAATTGACGATTCCAGTTCAGGAGGGGCAGGGGGAGGTATTCCTATCACCCCGCCTCAAACAAAACGCCTGACGCTGAGAGATGCAGCGTTACAACGTACCCCGAAAGTGACTACGTACGAAGCTCTCAGAAAGTATTTCAATGAGTGCGGATCTGATTGTAGATATGATCCAGTACCAGGTGAAGATAGTATGATAATATATTCCATACGCTTACGACGAGTTGCAAGCTTCTTGGTTACCATATCAAATATGAAAGAACATCTAGACAGAATATATCATTTCATCCGAACAGGGGAGAAACCAGAAAGTATTCACGAAGCTATGGTACACAGAAAAGTCGAGATTCAAGGCATGATTTTACAATTTTTAATAAATTGTTTAATAAGAGAACAGGATCATCCTGATAAAAATCCAGAAGAGATGAGAGTCCTGACCAGATGGAGTGACAATATAGCAGAAGGAAAACATAGAACACAGAATAGTATAGAAACTATGTACAGAAAGATTCGTAAAGAAATTATAAGTATACACCAAAAGGAGGAAGCAATGAGAGTAGCCGAGAAAGAGAATGACTCTTCAGACGAAGAGGTAGACAACGAGAATCCCACTAGAATAGCGTATGTAGGTAGAACGAGACCTTCTGATAGACACACACGCCTAGACTACAAGAAAGCTTTTCCTCCTCCCGTACCAGAACAGTGTTCTCTTGAACAATTATTCCAGGCTACCGATAAAGTTCTGAAATTACGAATAGGTTACAGTAAACTTAGTACCATGCATGAACAAGAACTCGCCCGATCAGCAGTCCGATGGACTAGTGATTCTACCACGTTTCCAGACGAAGTAGTGGCTCAAATGTTTCTGAAGCTGCCCCCAGCCGAGCAGCGAATGGTGGGTATGTACATGATCCAGCACCTCATTACACTGTACGAGAGTCAGCATTCTGATCCAGGTCCCTTATATAATGTATTGAACGAGTTACTCCTAAACAGATGGAAAGGTCTAGGTACCGATTTAATTAACGTCATTCTAGAACAGCGCCACAAATACAGAATGTTCCTGACTCCGTATTTTGTTTCTGTTTCACCCCCATTCTACATAGATAGACAGAATCCGTTGCGAGAAGTACATCCTGTTAAAGGAACGGGGGGTGAGCTCGAACGAGTATTTGTTTACACCCCTATAACGAAAATAGAGCTACTAGAAATGAAAAAGTTAGTGCCCTGTCACGATAAAGATCCAGCAGGGTTCCACCGTGAGTTAAAAGACATGCTCCGTATGGGAGAATACACGTATCCCGATATCATCAAAATGTTAAAGGTCCTGTTGCCTGCGGGCATATATGAAAAACTTAAAGAAAAAGAATGGGAGGTGGGAGAGAAAAAGATAGATTGGACCGCGTTAGAAACCGAAGATAACACACGAGTCCCAGGTACTGGTCTTGGGGATAAAGCCAAAGAGTTGCCCGAACTGCTAATACAAGTCTTGCCAAGATTACTAGCCACGAAAAAGGAAGATTGGGATGCCATCTCAGCCTATAAACAGAAACAGGACGAAGACACTAGTGATTTTTATTCCAGATTCGAGAAATGTTTCATTATTAATAGCGGTCTGAAAACAAGTAGTGAGTCGTATCCACATCTTTTTGTTACCAAACTAGTTGAGAATTCTTTACCGCAAGTTAAAAATAGAGTATTGAAAGTCGAGAGTACATGGCAAGCTAATACCCCGTCCCAAATGCTCCAGATGCTACAGTATCACCAGAATAGAATCAGGGAAGAGCAAGAACACGAAAGAAGACGTATGAAGGACACGAAAATGAAAGTACTAGTTGCACAGTCTGTTCAACCAGATAGTCAGAAGAAGGGTCCGAATCAGACTAGTCATTCTGCAGCTCCTGTTAAAGGGACATGCAATTACTGTAAACAGCCAGGTCATTATATAAACGAATGTGCAGTTCTGAAACACAACATAGCTACAGGTAAGACGAAAGAGAGACCACGTCCACCTAGACAAGAACATGTTCCGCAGAATGCCCAGCCACCGCAGAACGCACAGCAGACAGTTACAGTACCGCAGCCTATAGCTGCCACACAACACGTTACACAACAGATGTACCAGTACGCACAGTCAGATTATCCAGAATATCAGCAGTATTCATGAAACAGCCTAGAGAGGGAGGTTGGCTTGCCTCTCATCGAGATTCCTGTAGATCAAGAGGGTCCCTATGTACACAGTCAAGTATTAGGGAAAGACAGAAAGTTTCTGATTGATACAGGGGCAAGTAGGACTACCATCAGTCATGACGAGGTTCCAGGGGCTCCACTCTCAGGCTCAAGAAATGTTTCCCTGGGATTTTCAGGAAAGCCTATTGTTAATGAAATATCGAAACCAGTTTCCCTAGAAGTTGGTCCATTGTCCCGAACTACAGACTTGTTACTTACGAAATCCTGTCCTGAAAATTTACTTGGTATTAAAACATTGAAAGAATTAGGTGCCGTAATATGCTGCTCTCCGGAAGGAGTGAGATTGTTTTTACGAGATTTTAAAGGTCATTTTGTGTTACGTGATTTTGATCCAAGATTACTGAATGTACCACAGCATTTATGGGCGCAAGGTCCAACTGATGTAGGTTGTATGCACATTACACCATATCGTGTCACTCTGAAACAAGGTGTTGTATTACCACGAATCCGACAGTACAAGTTACCACCTGAGGCTGTAGCAGCCTTATTGAAAATTATTGACGAGCTCATTGCTCAAGGAGTAGTTGTAGAAACTGACTCCAATATATGTAATTCTCCTATCATTCCGATTCTTAAACGTACTGATCCAAATGCACCTCCAGTTTATCGATTAGTGATTGACCTTCGAGAACTTAATAAATGTATCATACCCCAGTACCCTGTGGTTCCAGATATCTCTTCCCTATTGACTGCCATTGATTCTGAAGCTACGTTCTTTACTGTTATTGATCTCAAGAACGCATTCTTTAGTGTCCCCATTCATCCAGACAGCCAGTTTCTTTTCGGATTCTGTTTAAACGGAAGAAGCTATAAATTCACACGAGCTCCTCAAGGTTTCACAGAAAGTCCTAGCATTTACAGTCAAGCACTTAAAAGACAACTAGACAGTATTCTCATGCCAACTGACACTGCCCTGCTCCAGTATGTCGATGATCTATTGATCACAGCCCGTACAGAACGTGACTGCGAACGTGCGTCACTGACAGTCTTGTATTTCCTGGCAGACATGGGGCACAAGGTGTCCCCTTCGAAACTGCAATTCTGTGTCCAGCAAGTGGTATACCTTGGACACTCACTGTCCAAGAGGGGTAGACAGTTGACACCAGACCGTATCCAGTTAATAGCACATCTTCCACAGCCCAAGACACAGAAGGAGGTACGAGCTTTTATCGGCCTCACTTCTTACTGCAGACAATGGATTCCTCAGTACGCATATCTAGCCAAACCACTGATACAGTTAACGACACAGGAGGCAGCCACATCGACTGCCCTCCCTTGGACCCAGGAACATACACTTGTTTTTAATGAGTTAAAGAAAGCTTTATGTAACGCACCTGTGTTAGCGACACCAAACTACAGTAAGCCTTTTACACTTTTTGTTACTGAACGTGATGGTACAGCATTATCTGTTCTCACGCAAGATCAAGCAGGACAACACAAGCCTTGTGCTTATTTTTCTAGCACATTAGATCCAGTAGCCCAGGCTCTGCCTGCGTGCCTCAAGTCAGTTGCAGCCACAGCTCTAGCTATCAGACAAAGTGATTCCATAGTGTTAGGACACTCCCTGACAGTACAAGTTCCACACTCCGTGGAAGTTCTTTTAAACCGAACACAGACTCAGCACTTGACAATTGCACGTTTAACAGGTTATGAATTGACACTGTTTCAGCCACACATAGAAATCAGACGCTGCAACGTATTAAATCCTGCTACACTGTTACCCTCGATTACATCGAATCCTGCCACACATGACTGCGTGGAAGTTATTAACACCATGACAAAGCCAAGACAAGATTTGACAGACATTGCATTGCCTGATCCAGACCTGACACTTTATGTGGATGGTTCATGTATGAGAACAAGTACAGGAAAACTAGTAGCTGCATATGCAGTGACTACTGAAACTAAAGTTATAGAAACACATCGTATTGACACCTTGTCTGCTCAAGCAGCAGAGCTCATCGCTCTGACCCAAGCCTGCATACGAGCCAAGAACTTGAAAGTAAACATATATACAGATTCACGTTATGCATTCGGAGTCGTTCACGACTTTGGAGTACTCTGGCAAGAGAGAGGTTTCATGACCTCTCATGGAGCCAAGATTCAGCATGGCCCCCTCATTCAAGCTCTTTTAGAAACAATACATTTACCGAAAGCCATTGCCATTATGAAGTGCAAAGCACATACGAAAGCCACTGACGCCATTTCCCAAGGTAACGATCTAGCAGATCGAACAGCCAAGCTTACAGCTCAGACTCCAGACATTCCAGTTAACACGACCAAGATAGATATTCCAGATCAGACAACTTGCATGACAGTTAAGGACCCTACACAAGACGTACTAGACATACAGACACATGCTACCCCAGACGAGATCAAGAAATGGTCTGAACAAGGAGGGGTCCAGACAGATCAAGGATGGTTGACGAAGGGAAAAGCCACATGGTTTCTCCCCGACTCTATGGTTCAAGTCATTATTAATACCGCACATAGTCCAGCACATTTAGGAGAAAAAGCCATGTTAGACAGCATCCAGAATATTTGGTTTAACAAGCATTTACGAGCAGCAGCCAAGCAGAAAGTGCGTACCTGCATGATCTGTTGTCAGTTCAATCCAGGAAAAGGTGTTCCGGTGGAACAAGGTGGATTCCATCCTCCTGACCACCCTTTTGAAGTCCTCCAGATGGATTATATTCAGATGGACCGATGTCGAGGTTTCAAGTATGTCCTCGTAGTTGTATGCGCTTTGTCCAGATGGACAGAAGCATATCCAGTCCCAGATTACACTGCCGCGACCACTGCCAGGCAGTTGGTTCGTGAGTTTTTCCCACGCTATGGTTTGCCCAGGGTCGTGTATTCAGACAACGGCCAGCCATTCTCATCCGAGCTCATGAAACAAGTATCTCTTCTGTTAGGGTACCAGTGGAAGTTCCACTGTGTGCGACATCCCGAGGCAGCTGGCCTCGTCGAGAGACATAATCAGACTCTGAAAATCCGCATTGCAAAGGTCTGTGCCGAGAAAGGCGTAGATTGGATGGTAGCTCTGCCAGTCGCCCTTTTTTACATGAGAATGGTCGCTCACTCCCGTTCAGGTCTGTCCTCTTTCGAGGTTGTATTCGGTCGTCCCCCGAACATGTGGGGTACACCTATGCCACGTAAAATTACTGATGTTGACAGTAATATGCTGACAGATTACCTAGCTTCCTTGATGTCTGCACTACTCTCTTGTCGTTCACAGGTCGCGGCTGCTTTTCCAGACAACACCCAGGTGAAACCGCACGAGGTCGTTCCAGGTGATCTGGTTTTGATCCGAAACTTTGATCGTTCAAGTCCGCTGGAGCCCCGCTGGAAAGAGCCGAAACTCGTACTGATGACCACAAGGACCGCTGTCAAAGTGGAGGGCCGCAAGGGATGGCTCCACTCCAGTCACGTTAAACGTTTTCATGGACTCCGTCCAAAGACTTTTTTCAAGGACTGCCCAGATACTGACTCTAAACTCCCCCTGTTAGAGAAAACTCCGCAGCAGGAGTATAAAATGAAATTGAGGTCTAGCAAGTCAGACAGTTTAATTGTTTAAGTCCCTCTCGGGTGAAGCGGTTAGACAGGTTCCTGACATGTATGAGATAGACCCCCATAGTGAGAGAGTTAGACGAAACTCCAAGAAAACACGTTATTGTAAAAATCTGCGAAGCAGATGTATTATTACGTTATTGTTTATGTTATTTCTGAGTCTTACGATCACATGTATAAGTTACGTTTTACATGTATTCTTTCCTCCTATTGATTCACATGTACATCTTTCTTCTAATGATACAGTAGAGCACACTTTTAGTGAACTATCTCCTCACGAGTTATCCTACAGACTTGCCATGCGCAACAATACTTTTATACGAATGTTACACTATTCACACCAGACTAGCAATGCCACTAATTGTTGGGTGTGTGGTCGACTCCCCCCTTTCCAGACACCGAAGGGAGTTCTGCCACTTTTTCCCTATCCATTTTCACACAATGGTTCGTGTGGAGCATGGTTTACGATAACATCATCCCTAGACGATAAGTCCCTTTTGAATAGAACATGTTTCCCAGACAAGGAAGGTCTTTCCCATAGAACAGGGTTAGATCTAGAAAATGAAGTATATGATCTAGGTAATTTCTCCTCGAATTTCATGGTTTTGAATGTTCAGTCCGAGACTACTCCAGATTTGCCTGCTATTACAGTCCTACCAGTGAAAGGCGAATTATGTGTCAGAAAGAATGGTTCAGTACATCTAGGACATAGTGATTGTACTACTGTGGTCGAGTATAGTGACAGTGGGAAATCTAATTTCAAAGCCTCACGTCATTCGTATTTTGTATGTGGTCAGACCGCATATGTACGTCTGCCCCTAGATTGGGATGGAACATGCTACATTGCCTTCCTACTGCCACCAGTTTTTCTAGCCCCATCCGATTATCACAGAAATACACATCTAGTACACGTCAGACCTAGAAGGGAGATTGAGTCCCCAATTGTCGATCAAACTGAAACTGCCTTAGAACAGTATACAGATTTCAATAAAGGTTTCTTTTTCTTCATAGGACCTATCCAGAACAGTAAGCTAATACGTAGGTTAACCAGAACCCTTGAAGCAGTAGTGAATGAGACTACTTCCGCTCTAGGTAACTTAACAGAAGAGCAATCTGCTATGAGATTTGTTGTTCTTCAGAACCGCCTTGTTCTTGACGTCATACTGGCCGATAGGGGCGGAGCTTGTAGAGTCATCGGATCTAGTTGTTGCATTTTCATTCCTAATAACGCACCGTCTGTTTATTCAGCTATCACCAGACTTCATAAAATAGCCCATCAGCTACACCAGAATCCAGGCACCTGGACATGGTCCGGTTGGCTCTGGAGTATAATATCTGCATGGGGATGGAAAGTATTGTCATTCCTGGGAATAGTAGTAATGATCGTATTCAGTTGTTGTCTATGTTTACAATGTGGCCCTGCGATTTGCGGCTTGTGCGCTACCTCTTGTATTCCAAGTCCTAAGTCCCGTTCCAAGAAGATTCGAGACGAGCAAATGATGCTCTATGAACAGATAGATGGTCTTATGAATATTGATGTTTCCTGAAGGAAACGTAGGGAACAAGGAGGGAATGAGGAAAATTGAATTTTGCCCTGTCATGTGTCCCTACGTGTTCCCCATTATATGTTATATGTGCATGATCGATATGCATATGTTCCCCCTTGACCGAATGAAGACGCAATTATAGTTGTGTCCAACGTTAGTATGCCAGTTATCCAGTCTCCCTGAAAGCAACGAGTATTAGGCCTATGTTGCCAACGTTTTACATTGTACACGTTAATTTATCGAGTTGTCCCCGTTTCTAGGCCTCACAGGGCCTGGACACCAGATTCGAGTCTCAAGTCTCCTGAAACCACTCCGAGGAGCGATGCAGCCCCTCCCGTATTCCTGACCCTTCACTTACTTTCTGCCAAGCAGCGCGGTGCCCGGCCTGGCCTGCCTGCCTGTCTGCCAAGAATATGTTATGCCTCTAGCTATCAGTTCAGCTCCCCGGCTTCACATTCCTAAGCTAACGAACCGCATAAATATCTTCAGCTATAGTCTAGTCTTCCTGTCTCCATGCAAGAGAATTACTGAATTAATATCCATAGAAGATTCATAGCACACGCAATACACTAAGAAATATATGCATGCACCAGCCTTAGTGTCAAGTAGCCTTTACCCTGATGACATTTAGATTCAAGCAACATGTTCTCCAAACACCAGATATCAGATATGCTATAGGTACATGTCGTCCTGACATCCCAGACTTTAGTCTCCTCTTCTAGTGCTAGAAGTCAGAGCCCCCAGCTCTCCCCAGTTACACGTCATGGCCCGTTTGCGCGCACCAGTAGGTTAAGGGTTCCAGCTGCCCAGGTAGCCCCCTCCATGTATCCACCCATTTATGACACTTCTGTGACGTTTTCATCACATGTCTCCGTGCACGCCCTGTGCACGCCTTCTTTGTACGCCCATATGTTCTTATCTTACGTTTGTCACTTGTTACGCCTACTGTATTCAATGCAATTGTACTGTTTTCCTATATATACTATGTAATGTTAATGAGACGTTGCAGCTGCCATGCAGCTGCCATTCCATTCCATTGCATGCCACATCATGGTCTTTAGGCTCGAGCCATCCGATTAAAGCCATTCTGACTCAGATATCACGGATCCTGCCTCTTATTTATTGAGCTATCTGTTTTAGTTAATGCATAGAAAAATAGTACCGGTAATTAATTATTTATTTACCACAGGTTGTGTGCGGATCCGTGTCTCTGTGCCTGCATTTGCTCCCTCTAGATGTGAGTGTATAGAGAAAGAAATAGTAGTGGAAGAGAAGAAAAAGATAGTAAGTAAGCCCATGTATAAGCTCCCCCGCCCCCCTCCCTCCCTTACTTGCTGAGTGGGTGTGCGACGACAAAGTTCCTCTGCCCGCATCATCCCTGAGGTAGAGTTTGTTTCCTTCCTTTGGCTACTGGTGAGCCCTTCTTGGTTCTTGCACTGACTCCCTTTTTATCTTGGTGTTGTGTAGAGAGGTAGATATGATGTCCTGTGTCTCATTAGCTGGAGTTCGTGCGCGTCTTTACTCTTCACTCCGATTGTTCGCTCACGTCTGGTGAGGCGCTTCTTTTCGATGCCCCTGGGCTTTTGTTTTCTTCCATCTCTTCCACCGGCGGGCCTTGCAGGTAGCGCCTTAGGTCTCCTGGGCATTCAAAGAACATTGTTTTCCATTTGTCTGTCACCTTGAACCTGGTAGGACTAACGAAGCTGAAGGTGGCGCCTCTTTTACGCAGAGTGTCTCTGAGGGCAAGGAATCCCTTTCTTAACTCTACTGTTGGCTTCGAGTAGTCTTGGGTCAGCACTATCTTGTTTCCGGCCCACGTCAGGTTCTGGTTTTTCCTGGCGAAGGCGAAAATAGCTTCTGTTTGGCTTAGTCTTAGTGGGTTGCATATTATTGCTCTTGGTCCTCTGCCAGAAGTTGGTTTGCCTGATGGTACTCTGTAGGCCTTTTGTATCTCGAAGCCTCTCTCGAAAGTGATGCCTGTGAGTTGGGGGATCATCTCCTCAAGCATGGCAACGCACGAACCTGCCTTGTCCTCTGCCCCCTCTGGTACGCCCAGGATCCTAACGTTGCCTCTTCTTGCCCTGTCGTCCTTCTCTGCTAACTACTTTTGTATGGCTTTTGTGGCTGTTTGCAGTTCTGTTATGGCCTTGGTGTTCTTACTTGTTTCGTCTTCCGCTGAGCTTATTCGGCTTTCTGCAGCTTCCATTCTCGTGTTTGTTTTGTGGAGGTCCGCTCTTATCGCCGCCATCTCCAGTTGCATGTTCTCCACCTTGAGTTTCGTCTCTCTCCCCACTTCGTTGCCTTCGTTTATTCTTTTTAAAATGGTCTCCAGAGTGACTGTTTCGCCCCTTGCCTTTGACGGGGAACCTTGATTGTCCATTTTGGGCTTTTTTTGCTCGCCCACCATCTTCCCCTCGTTGCCTGGCATTGTTCCGATGCCTCTTCTGGATAGGATGTTGACCAGCCGACCCCCTGCTTGGACCACTTTCGGTAGGTTTATTGGCGCTGGTGAGTGGGTAGCTTGCAATCTGTATCTGCTTGGCTCTCTGATGTGTCTCGTTCTGGTCTTTGCTTTAGGCCCTGCCAGCGTGTGCTCTGTGTCGTTCGCGGCTTTAAGGCCGCTGCTCCTTTCTTCCACCGTCTCTCGCGTCGTGGGTTGTTGTGATGGGTCCTGCCAGCACCCTTTCTTGCGTGGTCTCGCCTTGTGCACCTTGTGCTGCCTCGTCCCGTGCCCCCTGCAGTCCTTCAGCTTGCTGCCTCTCTTACGTAGGGTTTTATGGCCTGCGTGTTGCTTGCTGCTTGAAGCGGTGCTTGCTGCTCAGGTGCAGTTTCGGGCGCAGCTTGTGTCACCGGTGCTTGCCCTCTCAAAAAACTGCCTGGAGTGCCTTAGGTGCCTTAGGAGCGTCTCGGGCTTTGTTTCTGGCTCCTCTCGCTCTCTCGCGTATTCTGCTTCGGTCTGCCCCTTTCTGTCCCGCTGGGTGCCTCCCGCCTCCTGCCGTTGCGTTGCGCTTACTCCACCCGTTTGCTATCTGGGCGTAGGGGGGTGTGTTCTCTTTGCCCCCCCCTCTGTGTGCGCTACGTGGCGGTTACCGGTGTTCGCGGCTGTGTGCTGGTCCCCTGGCCCCTCCTCTCCTGAGTTCACCGGCTCTCGACAGCGCGTCTCTTTTCTGCATGCGGGTCTCTTGCTCGCACTTTGAGCTGTCTTGGCTCCGCTGCTCCGTTGTGGTGTCGCACTCTTTCCTGCCGCGTCTGGGAGAGTCCTATGGATGTTTCGCCTCGGGTCCCGGTTCCCGTAGTCTTCTCACTCGCGTGGGCACTTCCGGTGATGGCCGCACTTCCGCTTCGGGCGTTTCGGGTCTGCAGCTTCCGCCTGGGGGGTCGGAGAAGACTTCCGGTAATGGCGCTCACCCCCTTGGCTCCTTCCGGTCCAAGACTCTGCCTTCCCGGTAGGTCTCCCCTCCGTCAGGCTGGGTCGCCGGGTCCTCGAGCTGTCTCCGGAGTCTGAGGTAGTCTCCTCGCTGCACCCGTTGCCAATCTCGATCACCGGCGCTGCTCCCTGGGTCCCGGAGTGGGTAAGTCACCTCGTTGTTGTAAGTCTCCACTCCCAAAACTTGTCGGACGGCAACACGGTTCGGGGTGTTCGGGTGTTGTCTTCCCTTGTTGCTCTTCGTTGCTCCCCCACTCGGTGGCTACCACTGGCTACCACTGACCTCCGGACACCATCTTGCACTCTCTGCTGTTGTTGTCCGTGCCGGGTGCAGGAGCTGAATTCTCGCTGTTGTGGCTTTCCTTCCTGCTTCTTTCCGTCTGTTTCCTGTTGTCTGTTGCTTCCCCTGCTTATTTAACGCTTTAGGTCAGGATCTGGTTAGTTTGGCTTGCTGGTTTTCCCTCAGGGATGCGGAGCTGACGGACTCAGACGACCGTCCACATTGCCGTCCAAGCCACGCCCACAATCATTGCCTTTTAAGGCAGTGATTGGTGGAGCGGGTGTCCCTGTACCAGAGTTGGCTAGTAGGCTCAGTCCTTCCCTATAGTAACTGCTTGGTTGTGAATTGAGTGCTGTGAAGCAATTACCACTCCCAAATCTCCCGGGGTGAGGAGGGCAGTGCATTCCTATCCACCCAGGGCCTTGCAAGTCCCTCCTTGTGTGGTGTGCATTTAAACCTCATAGGAAATAACAATTGAATTTACCAACACTGTTATGTAATTACCACATTTCTTATAATCATGATTCAAGCAGAAAAAAAAAACTGCTACCACAAGAATCGGGACTAAGGAAATTTCTGTAATAAAGGCCTCCGGGCCGGCCTTAGTCCTGGTGGCACCCTGTGCGACAATATTTGGTGATGCCTCCCTCCCCCCCCAATAACCACCTCGCCACGGATTCCCTCACTACCACCATTTAACAATGCCCCCCAAGTCTCCATTACCACTGTCTTTTAGATTAATTTAGTTTTATAGCGCCACTCATAAAAGTTTAGGGTGTCAGAACACTTTACATCACACATACATTGCACGGAGACAATCATACAAGTGTTAATCCGTGTTTGAGAAATGTTACATAAGACAGCGGCCTACAAGTTGTAGGAGTCACATGTCATGCATACTGGTAGGCAGTATAGTTTAAGAGTTCTTGGTCTGATAAAGCACAAATTCAGAATTTAAAATGTAACACCATTGTGAGTGGTTTTCTTTAATAAGAAGACTTGATTTCTACCCAAATGAACCCCTTTTGCAATACTAGGATAAGGAAAAACTGGACAAAAAAATATGTAGCTGTAATATATTCCTTGGTTTGCATGCAGCTCTTTGGTGACAGTTAATAGCACTCAGCTATGTACTAGTATTTTAACTTTTAAACTGCAAATAATAAAAAGATCTCTCCAAGAAAAACCTTAACCCATTGACCTATTTATAGTGTATGTACTTTGTGATCTGAATCGGACATGTTCTGTGCAGCAGGCTCTGCGCTATGAGTCGTCAAAAGAAACTTTCACTTCCAGACAAAGCTCCGGTCTCTCACCAGAAAGAACATTAATCACTGGAGTTATCCTGGCATTTTTATTGATACTTTGAAAAGTGCTGGGGCAAGGAACGTGGCATCAGGTGCTTTGAAAATTATTGATGTTTATGTATCATAATAAAAACAGCCAGTTGTAAAAAATACATAAATGTCTTTTGATTTTAGCAAACTTTGTGACCCTTCCAGCACACTTCCTGACCCCCGCCCCCATGGCATGCTGATCACTGTTCTCACAAAGGCTCGAAGTAAATGAAGACAGCCTGGAAATGCAGCAAATAAACATCGCCGCACTTCCAGGCCATCTTCATTTACATGCAATTACAGAGGCATTCGCGCCCCCCCTGGGAACCCATTCACGCCCCCCCCCCCCCCCCATGGGGGCGCGCCCCACAGTTTGAAGACCTCTAGACTCTAGAGACAGTTTTAGCTGCTGCCAGAGCTCATGTGATCAAGAAACACAACACTGCGTGTCCTCAATGGCTTGCTTGACCAGGAGAACTGTAATTCTCATCTGTGCTGCATGCCCTGGATCCGGCTTGCACTGGGCCCATGCAGGGGTGTAAAGAGGGCGTGTCCAGTATATTTTGGGGTATAGGACTTACGTAGTCCGGCATAAGACCCTCCCGCACCAAACTCCACCAATGCGTTTTGTATTGCAATATTCCTTAAAGGGAGGTAGCATAAGAGATTTCTTTTTTCCAATCTGTTTATTGTTTTTTTTTTAGAGTTCAGGAATGCCGAAATGCTCAATAGAGTAACAAAACCAATTGACAATGACACATTATGTGATGGCAAGAAAAGTAGTATCAGGACAAACTGCGGTAGTAGCAGCATGGTGCGCAGGCCTAACGCATCCCGCACAGTACCTGTAGAATCAATTTAGGAGGAACACGCAGAAGGCATCCATGCAGTCCATTAAGATGGATGCATGGATACAAAGGATAGTTTCCAGCAGTTGAGGGCATGTATTTTTCACAGGAGAAAATAGTTTTCAATATCAGAGATAAACAATCGAATAGATCAACCAAGTACAACTGGAACATCAAAAACGGAGAAAAAAGAGAAAAGAAAAGAGAAATATTAATCTTAACTGATATGCTAGCTCTAACATCACAACCCATCCCCCCACCAATCAGCACCAAACATCTAGTTACTAAATCAAGTTCTTGGGTATGTCACCACAAGTCTTGTCCTTGGAGGCGATGCTAGGTGAGCTATGCTGAAGCGGCATGTCAAGGGAGGCTGTTACAGGGGAAAACTTTTGCATACCACTCCCCCATCTCTCCATCACAGGGCAGCTGGGCATCTGGTGACGTGGAAGCATGAGGTAGATCAGTGTGTAAGTCAGCCATGATGGTATCCCATCTGCTGGCTGTGGGGTGTTTGTGAAGTCCTAAGTTGTCCTCCCTATGTAGGGTGTTGTAAATAACTTCAAGTAGGCAAAAAGAGACTTCTTAGTAGTTATAAGTTAGGTTTATTAAGTTACAGCAGAGCAGCACAACTCTACATAGGGCAATGCTCTCAGCCTGCGCCCAGTTAGTGAAGGACTGCATCCAGACTGTGAAGTGTGGAGGGATGGGTGATTGCCATTTGCGGGTGATCAGTCTTTTGGTTAACAATAAACCCAAGTCAATAAATTGGGACGTGACTTTGTATTGTTTACTCCTTTGATGCAGTCCCAGCATGCATACCTCCCATGTGTTTGAGAAAACTCTATCTGTACAATGTATTACGCGGCTCATCACTCCCTGCTAGTAGCATTGTAGGTGGGGGCAGGCCCAGAGCATATGCATAATATCTGCATTTACCAATTCAAAATGGGCGAAGGCAGCATCCGTGCAGTGAAAATGCCTATTTATGTTGGCTGGGGGGAGGTAAGCCCTCTGTACAATATATAGCTGAATCAATCAAAATCGGGCATTTTAGGATATGTGAATAGGACCCTCCAACAGGTCGGACTATTCCTTGTCTGTGCACGGGCAGTTGCGGTCTCCTACCACCGTCTAAGAAGGGATGTGAGCGTTGGTGCTGTGTGTGAGTGCAAAGACCAAGCTAGCCAGCGAATCAAGTGTCTGCCTTGACCTGAATATGAAGGTACTGTATAGTTAGGTGCATAGGGGGTTGGCAGGTCATATCACCCCAGTTATGTCCCAGTGCCCCTACTAGGGATGTATGCAGGAGAAACTGTCCTGGGGGAAGGCCATCCTCTTCCACCAGAGACTCACAAGACATAAGCGTCCCGTCTGTATAGAGATCGGCCACCGACTGGGTTCCTGCCTCAGTCCAGGCAGATAATTCCACCATGGTGGTAAAGTGCTGCCCGCTTGGTGTGCCTAGAAGTGCTAAAGCTGGCACATAGGGGATAGTCTGCCTCATGAGATAGAGGCTGAGCCTAAATCAGCGATGCACAACTAGTAGACCTGTGGGTTTGGGCAGCAGTGGCCAGGCACAGGGGTGGAATAGCTGAAAGATACTGATCAGGCTCCAGGCTGGCAGCATTGTGACAGTATCAGTCAGTTGCAAAGAGGCAAGCCACCGTGCCACCCACTGAAGTTGGGACACCAAGTAATACTGCTCAAAGTTAGGTAATGCTAGTCCCCCAAGGACTGTAGGTTGATAAAGCTTAGCGAGTGCCACCCAGCACCTCGAGGAGTTCCATATGAAGTTCTTAATCACACCTTCGAATGAGCGGAAAATAGAGGCATGGATGTACAAGGGCAGAGCCACTCTGCCCACCACTGTCAAGGGTAATGTCTTCCAAAAGGTTATCTGGGCATGCAGTAAGGTGACGGCGTGTGTCAAGTACCCATCAAATAATTTGCAGGCGAATGATTTGGATTCCAAATATATGAACTAATTGGGCTCCCAAGTAAGAGGGATTGCAGACAGGTTGAGGCCCGGGTTAGGTGTGGCCGGGAATAATGGGAAAAGGCAGGATTTAGGCAACTGACTCTCAAGGCAGAGAGATCAGCAAATTGGCGGAGAGTGTAAGTGATCTCATCAGGAATAGAAGTGTCCCTTAGGTAAATAAGTAGGTCACCTGCATAAAGAGAGACCGAGTGGACACATTCACCTAGAGTTATTCCCTACTCGCCACCCCATGCACAAAGGTGAGCTGCCAGAGGTTCCACCGCTAGAGGAGGTAACTCAAGAGTAATAATCCAATGAATACAATTCAGAATCAAAATCCAAAGATGCTGTACTCCAATTGTATTCTTCCATTCAATTTATTAAACTCCAGTTCATCAAAGACACAACATAGCCAAAACATGTTTCAGGGTGAAAAAACAATTTTTCAGGGCAAATATATATTCAAATCCATCATTAAATTTAGCCTGTCAAATTAATTCCTTGCATCGAAGGATTAAAGGATCACAACTTTCCCTCGTGAGGTATGAGGAGTGCTCAGCCTACAAACAGGTTCTGTGGTCCAGTGCAGGGCGAGGCTGCCGCCCTTCGCCCAGTGTAAGCCGTCAGAGTTTTTGTAATGGGACTGCTGTGTTTTCTTTTGCAATACAGTTACCAGATTGTATTTTTCCTAAAAAATCAAGTTTGCTGAGTTCTAACCTCAGCTGACCGGAAGGGAATTATTCAAATACTCAGAACTTGGGCACTCGAGGTTGGGAAGAACTTCTCCCAATGGCAGAGGTCTCCCGGCTTCCTTAAAATTCACTCTACTCCCTTAGCTTTCAAGAAACAGACACTGAACCTTAGCATTTACTTTACTCCACCACACTGAAACTAAGGGCAGAACCCTTGATAATTGCACACAACATACCAGATCCTGTTTATCCGAGGAAATATTTCAATGCTCAATTTGTGCCGGTAGTGGGCACCAGCAGTCGTTTTTGGTTGTCTGCCGTCCGGCCCTATTTTTCTTCACCATACTTTAACTAAGTGTAAGTGAAAGGCAGAAAACAAAACAAAACAAGAAGTAGGAAGAGTACGGTGTGGATACAATGGTATAGGGTTGAAAAAGAACCTGCAGCAGTGTGATGAAGAGACACAAAGTGCAGATTGGTGAAAGAAGAAGACACGAGGTGCAAACCAGACTGGGCAGCCTTGGCATTGAGCAACCACTGCATTCAGCAACACTGAACTGCCAGGCCAGGTCCTCCCTGGACTGGAAACAAGCATCCTAGGACTGGTTTCGGGCTTTCAGCCCTCATCAGCCAGGATAGTTTGACTCCAGTGGCACGGAGAGCACGGGACCCACGTCTGGGCATACCCGTCCCACTCGGGGTGACAAATGCAAAAGAACAATTGAAGGACAGAATGCAGAACAATGTCATACGTTCACCCCAGTACAGAGATCTGGGCCTAAATCCATCGTTTTTTTGTTCACCATGCCATTACAGTTTGGACCCAGTCATATGCAATCAGTCTTGACCCTGCACCTAATGGGAATAGTCCAGCCCTAACTGCCAGGCCAGGTCCTCCCTGGACTGGAAACAAGCATCCTAGGACCGGTTTTGGGCTTCAGCCCTCATCAGCCAGGATAGCTTGACTCCAGTGGCATGGAGGGCACGGGACCCATTGAATTAAGTGTGTTGTCAGCCCTGATATCCCCTCTGGCCTCTGATTTCCTCTTTTGAGGGATTTTTCATCATATATACTGCGCCTGCCAGGGGCGCAGTACAGAAGGCACTGCTACACTAAGTGTCCCGGATTTACACTGGCACCACGCTGTTCTCAGCGTTATCGAGATCGAGGAATCGATATATCCGGAGACCGCCAGGAACCACAGGCCAGCATGGGTGGACCGAGGTATTTTATCTCTATTGGGCGCGAAGTCTCCATTTGACAGCCCCTGCCCATCCGCGAACCTGGGAGGAATGGCTGCAGCGGTACGAGGGGACTCAGGGCAGCAGCCGTGGACTTCGTATTGATCTGAGGCTCCCTTCACCACTCACCTGCAGGCTAACACGGACCAAGTGTCTCTATTCACTCCCCCACGCCACCAACTCAGTCTGGCTGACACAGTGCATTCTGGGATATGAAGTTCTACATATATTTCACGAACTTTCACAGGTGTGCCGACAGCATAAGGGGGAGGAGTTTTGGGTGCGAGCACGTATTTAACACAGGATGGAGTTTATTTGTGAAGGACTCGCTATAGTGCTGGGCGCTGAGGAAGGCAGTTTTGCCGAAATGCATTCTCCGCCACTGGGACCAATTGAATTAAGCGTGTTGTCAGCCCTGATATCCCCTCTGGCCTCTGATTTCTTCTTTTGAGGGATTTTTTGTCATATATACTGCGCCTGCCAGGGGCGCAGCACAGAAGGCCCTGCTACCCTAAGTGTCCCAGATTTACACTGGCAGCACGCTGTTCTCAGCATTATCGAGATCGAGGAATCGATATATCCGGAGACCGCCAGGAACCACAGGCCAGCATGGGTGGACCAAGGTATTTTATCTCTATTGGGCGCGAAGTCTCCATTTGACAGCCCCTGCCCATCCGCGAACCTGGGAGGAATGGCTGCAGCGGTACGAGGGGACTCAGGGCAGCAGCCGTGGACTTTGTGTTGATCTGAGGCTCCCTTCACCACTCACCTGCGGGCTAGCACGGACCAAGTGTCTCTATTCACTCCCCCACGCCACCAACTCAGTCTGCCTGACAGAGTGCATTCTGGGATATGAAGTTCTACATATATTTCACGAACTTTCACATGTGTGCCAACAGCATAAGGGGGAGGAGTTTTGGGTGCAAGCACGTATTTAACACAGGATCGAGTTTATTTGTGAAGGACTCGCTACAGTGCTGGGCGCTGAGGAAGGCAGTTTTGCCGAAATGCATTCGCTGCCACTGGGACCAATTTAATAAAGCGTGTTGTCAGCCCTGATATCCCCTCTGGCCTCTGATTTCTTCTTTTGAGGGATTTTTCGTCATATATATATATATATATATATATATATATATATATATATATATATATTTTTGTATTCCACAGGCTCTGCAGCGAAGGATCACACGGCAACAGGCAAGTTCAAGGCTTGTATTTATTGCATTATCGAGGGTGCATCAGCTTCCGTCATTTCTTCTCCTCATCCCGACGCGTTTCAGTGCTGTCTGCACTTTCTTCTGGGGAAAATGGCAATGCGGTGTGTGTGGGGCAGTTTCCGCTATCCCACTGTGGGATTTTACTTAAGGCAGTAATGACTACAGATCCCATAAACCCTTGAGGGATCACGTGCTACTTAGCGCATTCCAAACTATACTACTAATAGATAGCGGAAACTGCCCCACACACACCGCATTGCCATTTTCCCCAGAAGAAAGCTATGTCCAAGGGGTGGGCACCCCGGGACATAGTAGGAGCTGGTCCCGTGGGGTGGAGGTTCCTAGGGTCATATATGACTCTTAGAGAGTTAGGGGCTCTGCGCAGTCCCCGTAATACAGACATAAGCCCTGGGGAGGTGGTGGTCCCCAGGGCATAGAAATGCCAATGGAGGGGTGCCCCATGTGCCCCCTCCTTTAATTTTAAAACATATGGACATGACCTTGGGACCTGGCCCTCCCAGAGGCTTTTTCCTAAAGAAGCGCGGAGACCCCACTTGTTCTTTTTTCAAATGTGTGCCAAACATTTAAAAAATATATTGTTTGCCCTGCCGGGACCCCACGACCAAGGCTTGGGGGGGGGGGGTGTCAGGGTATTCCTATCCTACCCCCTTTTGTTTTTTAAGACTTTGCTGAAACAGAGTCCCAAGATGGCTGCCAACACTTCCTGGTTGAAGTGTTGCCAGCCAATCCGAGCTCTGCAGTTCTCTGCATGAGCGTGTTATTATTCTCAAATTAGCTGCAATCACAGATATCCTAATTGCCTTACATTTCTTAACAGCTACTGAATGGATTTACTCCAAGTAAGTGAAAGCATGATCTGTGTAACCAAATCTACCTTCGGGCTGTAGTAGTGTTCAAAACTCACATGATGATTAACATGGAAAACTCACTTTTTTTGCCCCCCTCAATTTCTTGGCCCCTGCTTGAAGGATCACCCCAGAACATTTCATGCACAGTGAACCTAACAGGAAGAGAGTCTTGCCGGGGCATTCCTACCACCTACATCAGTGATGTCATTTGAGATGTCATCAGTGATGTCACTGACCATGTCATGAATGATCTAATATGTGACATCATCAGCAGTGTATTGCGGGTGCGCGAAATATAGTTAGTACAACTAACTATATAGGAGCAATTTCATTGGTTTTGTATGAGTAAAATGTCCAGCTAACTATAACACCACTAAAACTTATAGTTTTTTGAGTGAATTTCAAAGGTTTTTTAAAAACTAATTCCTAACTATATAAGGCCTGAAACCTATGGTTTTTCAGTGAATTTCAAAGGTTTTTTAAATGCTGATTCCTAACTATATAAGGCCTGAAACCTATGGTTTTTTCAGTGAATTTCAAAGGTTTTTTAAATGCTAATTCCTAACTATAACTGGTGTGTAACCTATGGTTTTTTCAGTGAATATATATATATATATATATATATAACATTTCTATGGCAAAATGAAACCCCTCATTTTGTTCCTTTTCAAATTAAATGTATTAAGTGTTACCACTTTATTCCAATCAAGATGACTTCAGGTGTGCCATACTTTTGTCATAAGTAAGACTGTTAGCGTTCTAGTTGTTCTTTAGAACACTCTGGGACATTCTGTCATTGGGCTATAGTTGGGCTACATCTGGCTGATATTTGGGCTACATTTGGGCTCTTTTGTCTCTGGTGGCCATCTTGGGAGACTGCATATCAGAATTTGTTTAATGAAATATAAGAGGATTTGAGAAGTCACTCAAAATGTGCCCTAATTTTTCTTTCTTCAGCACTAATGCAAAATTTCCTAGCTAACGTAACGGAAAGTTTCAATTCTATTAAGGACAAGGAGGCGAGGATTATGCAGTCCTTTCTTCTCTTTATTATAATCAGCACTTCAAAGAAAACCAATCAAAACGTTTTTCTTGAACCACAACTCCCATGAGCACATGGGAAAACAGTGTCCATAACAACCAACAGCCAATGATGGAGCCGTCCACCGTATAACTAGCCATGACGTCCTCTTCTATTCCTCGTCTTCTCTGTGAGGCAGAAATTCTCGTAAGACACATCATTCTTTCTGGTCGTGTCCTAAAGTAAATAAGGAGAACGTTATCCAGTTCTTCTGACCAGAAGCGAGGCACGTCAATACATAGCATGTAGAGAGACTACGAAGCATAATGATTTGTGCCTAAACATTACAGATTGCAACCAGTGAACTGACAAGTTAACAAACAGCGATTCTCACAATGCATTGCATAAATACAGTTGAACAATACTTCAAAAAGTAGTACTTACTGAAATACGAAGGTACACGGGGGGGGGAGGCCGCCCCGGCCCGGGTGGGATAATCCTCGCCTCCTTGTCCTTAATAGAATTGAAACTTTCCGTTACGTTAGCTAGGAAATTTTGCATTCTATGTCAGGACGGAGGCGAGGATTATGCAGTTTCAAAGCTTATCCACAACAAGCTCTGCTGCGCCATAGAGAGGCTTGAAGTAAAACTTTTTGAAGGTAGACTCCGAGGACCAGTCTGCTGCTGCCATGATGTCCTCTAACCTACCACCTACCTGAATGGCCTTAGAAGCCATGGCACCTCTAACAGAGTGAGCTCCGAAAGTTGCCACATCTATGCCCGCCTCGGCCATAAACCAACGGACCCACCGGGCAATAGACGGAGTCGAAACCGCTGTAAAAGGTTTCCTCAGAGCAATGAGGAGTTGACGCTCCCCCGGCGGGTGACAATCCTCGGTCATATCTTCGTACGCCTTAAGGCAACGCACCACGCACAATTTTGGGTGGTCCGAGAAGGACGGATAGGATACTGACCTGATGCTAGTCTTTGTGCGACTAGCCACCGTGAACGTTACCCCTTCCGGAGTAAAAACGCGTGCCGAGACGTCAAGCGCCCGCACGTCAGAGACTCGTTTACACGAAATCAGACACGGCAACATAGCCAGCCTAGCTGACAGTTCTTTCCTAGACAAATAGATGTTATCACGCCGAGAGGTAAAGAACCTGAGAATGATATTGACATCCCAGAGGTTGGAGTACCTGGGCTCGGGAGGAGTAGAAGCCTGGCGCCCTTCATGAGTGTGCAAACCCAAGGGTGTTCTCCCGCCGGACGTCCATCGACGTGGACATGCCCCGCCGAAATGGCGGACCTGAAAGAGTTAATGGACCGATACGCCAACCCCGAGTCGGACAGTTCGGCCAGGAAATTCAGAACGAGGGTAATGTCGGCCCCCACCGGATCGGCGTGTCTTCCCAGACACCAACGACGCCACCGTTGCCAAGCCGATCGGTACCTCTTGATCGTACCAGGGGCCCAGGCCCTGCTGATGAGTTCTGTTGCTCCCGCCGAAAGGCGGTCGTCCTGCCACCGTCCCCGGAAATCCTCCATGCCATGAGGACAGGGTCCCCTGAAGTACCAGCGGGTGCCCCTCTCCCAGAGGCCCCGAAAGCAGTGACGGAAACGAGGGCAGTTGAATTAGACAGTCCCAAGACGGTTCCAGCAGTGAAGGAAACCAGGCTTGAGCCCGCCAAAAAGGGGGGTCACTAGGACCAGAGAGGCCTGTTGGCGGCGTACTTGAACCGCTACTCAAGGAATCATGAGAAAAGGAGGAAAGGCGTACGCCTGTTCCGTCGACCAGGCCTGTAAGAAGGCATCGACCGCGACCGCCTCCGGGTCCGGTCTCCAGCTCACGAACCTCTGAAGTTGACGGTTGAGCCGGGAGGCAAACAGGTCCAGCGTGAACGGACCCCACGCTCCCTGCAGGGCCTGAAAGACCGCTGTGTGCAGCCTCCAATCGCTGAAGTCCAGGAAGTTTCTGGAGTGCCAGTCCGCTATCGAGTTCTGCGTGCCCGGGAGATATTCCGTCGAGACCGAAATCTGATTCTCCAGGCAATAGTGCCAGAAATCCTACGTCCGAAATCTGATTCTCCAGGCAATAGTGCCAGAAATCCTACGTCAGGTTCGCTAAGGCCTTGGACCGAGGTCCACCCAGGCGATTGATATACTGAACCGCTGACATGATGTCCATGCGCAGCAGAATACAGCACGACACTCTGTTCTGCGTCAGAGACTTGATCGCGAAGGAGCCCGCCAAAAGCTCCAGGCAGTTGATGTGGAGACGAAGTTCGTCCTCCGACCAACGGCCCCCCATCGTGATCTCGCCGCAACGGGCTCCCCAGCCCACTCTGCTGGCGTCCGATTCTATGATCAGATCCGGGCTGGATCCGAAGATCGCTCTCCCGAGCCATGCACTCATGTGTTCTATCCATCAACACAACTCCGTTCTCGTTTCCTCTGGAAGGGAGATGAGCTCGGAATAAATGAGGCCTTTCCGGAGATGTTGTGCCTTCAGGCGTTGAAGAGCCCTGTAGTGTAGTGGGCCCGGAAAGATCGCTTGGATCGAGGAGGAGAGGAGGCCCACAATACGAGCCAGATGTCGAAGGGAGATCCTGTCTCTCCTCAGGGTCTGAGAAAGTTCCTTGCGGATCTTGTTCACCTTCTGTTGCAGGAGACAGAGGCTCGCCGTGTCGGAATCTATGAGGAAGCCCAGGAAAGAGATTTGTTTCTTCGGGAGGCGATCCGATTTCGGGGCATTCACTACAAAGCCCAGGTCCTGGAGCAGGCAATAGTCATGGTCAAGTGTGACCGCAGACGATCCGACGATTGATCCATGATCAGGATGTCGTCGAGGTAGATGATCATCCGAACCCCCCTCTCGCGTAGTGTTTCCACCACTGGCCGAAGGAGCTTCGTAAAGCACCATGGTGCCGACGAGAGGCCGAACGGAAGGGCTTGGAATTCGTAAACCTCCTCGTTTCACAGGAGCTGAAGGAAGCGCCTGTGAGGGGGAAAGATCGGTACCGTGAGATACGCGTCCTTCAGATCCGGACGGACCATCCAATCCCCTTGAAGGAGAATGTCCCGGAGAAGATGGATGTCCTCCATCTTGAAGTGGCGGTAGACTAGCCACTCGTTGAATTCTTGTAAATTGATAACCGGGCGGAACCCTTTGTCCTTTTTCCGGACCAGGAAAACATTGCTGAGGAAGCCCGAAGGGTGCAGGCGCGTTCTGCGAAACGCGCCTTTTCTGAGGAGATCTGCGAGTTCTGTGTCGACAAGATGCTTGTCCTCTGAGGAGAAAACCAAGGGACGAGGGCGAACCCTCTGGAGGGGAGTGCCATAGAACTCTATCCTGAACCCCCTGACCGTCTGGAGTACCCACGGGTCTGAGGAGATCCTGCTCCAGTTGTGGAGGTGATCCCGAAGCCTCCCTCCCAGAACGACTGGGGAAAAAAAGGGGGTAACACTCACCGGAGGGGCCTCCTGGTGCGTTTGCACCGCCGTGGTAACCTCTGCCGCGCCCTCGGCCGGCGCCTCTGCTAGGGTAGAAGTTCCCCTGGCGTCCATCGTTCCAGCCATTATTTCGGCGCCGCTGGGCCTTGTTGTTAGGGCCATGCTGGGGCTGGCGGCCGGAGGAGTGACCCCGTCCTCGTCCGGCCCCTGCAAAAACCCGTCCAGGAAAAATTTTCTTTATGGACGTTTGTGCTCTGTCGAATGCAGAGAAAGTTGTCACAAACTTGTTTAGTTGCCTAATAAAAGGCTCCCCAAAAAGCCTGCCTTGTGCAACAGGGCCCGCCTCCGACGTGGCCAGATCTCCTAGTTTCTGATCTATCTTAATGAGGAGGGATCTCCTCCGCCCTGCCGCCAACGCACAATTTGCGTTCCCCAGGAAGCATAGGGCCCGCTGAGCCCAACCTGCCACGACCTCCGTGGACATCGGAGACCCCGACTCCTTGGCCCTCTCGGCCAACTGGATGATCTGGGTGACGGGGCCTACGGCGTCCAGGAGCTTATCCTGGCAGCTGCGCCAGGAGCGATCAATACCCTTCCTGGGGTCTTTCATAAATTTGGCGAAGAACGCATACAATTTCCTCGGTTACACCCTCTCCCTCCAAGGGGAAACCATCATCAAGGTCTGAATTCGGGGCGACCTCGTCGCCATCCTCTCCGGGGTAGAAGCCCTCCCGGCAGGGTACATTTTTAAGCGTTCGCGCACTTTTTTATGGAAGGATTCCCTCAGGCGGTCGAACTCTTCCAAGTGCCCCGCGTGACGCTTCGCCGACTTTTTTCCCCCCCCCCCCTGCGCGTCTTTGGCTCCGCGGTTCGCAGGAACTGCGCCACTGAACACCCCGGGGATACTTTGAGTGAGGGCCTCCACACTCTCCCGCAAAGGAGCCAGCACCGAAACCAGCGCCTGCGACAACGCGCGGCCAACCGCCGGCGGCAGTGGATGGGGGCAGCCAGGTTCTTCCGTCCCCTGGGTGAGGGGAGCCGACTGATCAACAGTCTGCATTGTGTGAGGGTGAGAGCACTAAACACCTTTGACTAATTACAGAAGGTAGCCCCCTCGCCGGTGCTCAGACAGTACCGCTGTCAAATAAGGGTGCGGTGACTGACAACCGCCACTAGAGGGCGTCGCGCACGAGGGCGCGTAACTACACCGGCCCGGTGTCGGGCGAGGGTTGGTGAGTCAGGTGATAACCTGCCTCAGCGCACCGATCCGAGGGGCAAGCGCCGCAGTCGCAGCCTTAACCCGAACAGCGGCGCCCTACGGAGCTAAGGGGAAGCGAAGGCGCTCTCCACAGAGCCCGCGATGAGGGGAACGGCAGAGACGGCGCAAGCAGCGCCTGACGCACGTCGACTGCCGAGGATCTGAAAGCAAATCACCACAAAGCAAGCGCCATTGCACAAGCAAAACAATTTATCCACACAAGACAACCAAACGTCAGGAAGATAAAAGGTGTGACTTATCTGACGAGCAGAGAAGAAAGAGGAATAGAAGAGGACGTCATGGCTAGTTATACGGTGGACGGCTCCATCATTGGCTGTTGGTTGTTATGGACACTGTTTTCCCATGTGCTCATGGGAGTTGTGGTTCAAGAAAAACGTTTTGATTGGTTTTCTTTGAAGTGCTGATTATAATAAAGAGAAGAAAGGACTGCATAATCCTCGCCTCCGTCCTGACATAGAATCATAATTTCTATGGCAAAATGAACCCCCTCATTTTGTTCCTTTGCAAATTAAATGTTTTAAGTGTTAACACTTTATTCCAATCAAGATGACTTCAGGTGTGCCATACTTTTGTCATAAGTAAGACTGTTAGCGCTCTAGTTGTTCTTTAGAACACTCTGGGACATTCTGTCATTGGGCTATAGTTGGGCTACATCTGGCTGATATTTGGGCTACATTTGTTTTTTTTTTGTCTCTGGTGGCCATCTTTGGGCTACATTGGGCTACATTGGACTTTATTTGGGCTCTAACATATATATATAGCCCAATGTAGCCCAATATATATTTTTTCAAAGTTAATTTTCATAAAAACCACTGGAGCACATATCTTGAGACATAGCAAAGGCACATCGGGCTACCCGTCCCTACAATTTTGCCAAGTGTGGTGGAAAACCATTCAGCCGTTCGGGCTAAAAGTGAGTCCAACTGCCCTATGGAAATTAACATGGGGAAAACACGTTTTGGGACCCCACTTTTATCTCGGCCCCCGCTTGACGAATCCCCCCTAAACTTTCAGGGAAGGAGCGGAGCGCCGCGAGGCAAAGTTAAGGAAAATTTAAGGAAGATTCCTCAACCGACGCATAAGTTATTCCCAATAGAATGTTGAGATTTCCCTATGGAAAACAATCCTAACTATATATACCTACTGGCTATCGCCAGTAGGTAATAACATTTCTATGGCAAAATGAAACCCCTCATTTTGTTCCTTTTCAAATTAAATGTATTAAGTGTTACCACTTTATTCCAATCAAGATGACTTCAGGTGTGCCATACTTTTGTCATAAGTAAGACTGTTAGAGTTCTAGTTGTTCTTTAGAACACTCTGGGACATTCTGTCATTGGGCTATAGTTGGGCTACATCTGGCTGATATTTGGGCTACATTTGGGCTCTTTTGTCTCTGGTGGCCATCTTGGGAGACTGCATATCAGAATTTTTTTAATGAAATATAAGAGGATTTGAGAAGTCACTCAAAATGTGCCCTAATTTTTCTTTCTTCAGCACTAATCATAATTTCTATGGCAAAATGAACCCCCTCATTTTGTTCCTTTGCAAATTAAATGTTTTAAGTGTTAACACTTTATTCCAATCAAGATGACTTCAGGTGTGCCATACTTTTGTCATAAGTAAGACTGTTAGCGCTCTAGTTGTTCTTTAGAACAACCTGGGACATTCTGTCATTGGGCTATAGTTGAGCTACATCTGGCTGATATTTGGGCTACATTTGTTTTTTTTTGTCTCTGGTGGCCATCATTGGGCTACACTGGGCTACATTGGGCTACATTTGGGCTCTAACATATATATAGCCCAATGTAGCCCAATATATATTTTTTCAAAGTTAATTTTCGTAAAAACCACTGGAGCACATATCTTGAGACATAGCAAAGGCACATCGGGCTACCAGTCCCTACAATTTTGCCACGTTTGGTGGAAAACCATTCAGCCGTTCGGGCTAAAGGTGAGTCCAACCGCCCTATGGAAATTAACATGGGGAAAACACGTTTTGAACCCCCCTTTTATCTCGGCCCCCGCTTGACGAATCCCCCCTAAACTTTCAGGGAAGGAGCGGAGCGCCGCGAGGCAAAGTTAAGGAAAATTTCAGGAAGATTCCTCAACCGGCGCCAAAGTTATTCCCAATAGAATGTTGCGATTTCCCTATGGAAAACCATCCTAACTATATATACCTACTGGCTATCGCCAGTAGGTAATAACATTTCCATGGCAAAATGAACCCCTCATTTTGTTCCTTTTCAAATTAAATGTATTAAGTGTTACCACTTTATTTCAATCAAGATGACTTCAGGTGTGCCATACCTTTGTCATAAGTAAGACTGTTAGCGCTCCAGTTGTTCTTTAGAACACTCTGGGACATTCTGTCATTGGGCTATAGTTGGGCTACATCTGGCTGATATTTGGGCTACATTTGTTTTTTTTGTCTCTGGTGGCCATCTTTGGGCTACATTGGGCTACTTTTGGGCTCTAACATATATATAGCCCAATGTAGCCCAATATATATTTTTTCAAAGTTGATTTTCATAAAAACCACTGGAGCACATATCTTGAGACATAGCAAAGGCACATCGGGCTACCAGTCTCTACAATTTTGCCAAGTTTGGTGGAAAACCATTTAGCCGTTCGGGCTAAAAGTGAGTCCAACCGCCCTATGGAAATTAACATGGGGAAAACACGTTTTGGGACCCCCCTTTTATCTCGGCCCCTGCTTGACGAATGCCCCCCAAACTTTCAGGGAAGGAGCGGAGCGCCGCAAGGCAAGGTTAAGGAAAATTTCAGGAAGATTCCTCAACCGGCGCATAAGTTATTCCCAAAAGAATGTTGCGATTTCCCTATGGAAAACAATCCTAACTATATATACCTACTGGCTATCGCCAGTAGGTAATATATATGTGTGTATATATATGCGTATACATATATATATTCACTGAAAAAACCATAGGTTATAGACCATATATAGTTAGGAATTAGCATTTAAAAAACCTTATTTTACTCACACAAAACCATTGAAATTCCATATATAGTTAGTTGCACTAACTATATATTGCGCACCCGCAATCCACTGCTGATGATGTCACATATTACATCATTCATGACATGGTCAGTGACATCACTGATGACATCACTGATGACATCTCAAATGACATCACTGATGACATCACTGATGACATCTCATTTGACATCAATGACCACATCACTGATGATATCATTCATGTGACAATACAATGCATCTCCTCACATTTTAATATAACCTCTGTTTCACCCAGTGTTAAAAACAGAGTATAATTTTTGAAACCATTGACACACCAATACTAGTTACTACATACGTACTCACTGATTCCTACGTCTACACACACATTCACTCATTCACCCATACAATCATTCATACATACAATCACTCATGTTTACAACACAATCATATGCACTCATACACCTATACAGACACTCACACTCTGCCACTCATCCATGGAGTTACTCACACACCTAGTCAGTCCTGTAAAGAATCAATCACACTTCCATTTTCTACTCTATACAGTTAAACATAGAGCACCTTACGTTTTCAACCATATACTAACACATACTTACTCTCTTATACAATCATTGATACAAGTACACATTGATCTGTACAGAGTCACACACCTCCCATCCAGCCACACACACACTCAGTCTCCCATGCAAATACTTGGGCAATCAATCAATAACCCATATAGTTACTCATATAGCTACTGATCAACACATGCAGCAGTTTACAGAACAACAGACATAATGATGCACAAATTAAGACAGTTTAGTCACTAACCCATGCACTCAGTGAGACACATTTAATCACTCACTCATACATTCAGTCATGCACCTACTAAATCCTTCGTCCAGACACTTATACATCCACTCATTCTTCAATATGTAAGACATATTTTAACTTTACAGAAACATAGTCACTGGATGTTGTCATCAGTGATGTCATCAGTGATGTCATTTGAGATGTCATCAGTGATGTCATCAGTGATGTCACTGACCATGTCATGAATGATGTAATATGTGACATCATCAGCAGTGGATTGCGGGTGCGCAATATATAGTTAGTGCAACTAACTATATATGGAATTTCAATGGTTTTGTGTGAGTAAAATAAGGTTTTTTAAATGCTAATTCCTAACTATATATGGTCTATAACCTATGGTTTTTTCAGTGAATTTTCAAGGTTTTGTAAATGCTAATTCCTAACTATATATGGTCTATAACCTATGGTTTTTTCAGTGAATTTCAATGGTTTTTTAATAGCAAATATCATAAGCTGTCGAATGTCAAGTACGTGGTAAGAATTTTTTTTTTCGTGTTTATGCACACTGATCTGCTTTGATTGCTGCCCCCCACCCCTCATTTCTATTAGGAGTACTCTCTCTTTGCAGATAGTGAAGGGTAGTTAACGCAGCCCTTTCCCCCTTTGTAATCCGTCGTGCCTGCTTCTCTCTCCATTTGATTGATTGTTCTCTTTGGTTCATTCTCTATTTACAAACAAGCACAGAGTCGCAATACTCTGTTTAGTCTTTGCAGATAGCGAAAAATCGTGTAAAAAAACAAAAGGAATCGAGCAAAATCAGTAGGCCACTAATGGAATCTCTTTTGACCTCGCTAAAATAGAAACATTAGGAACAACCTGTTGAAAATAGCAATGCGTATGTATATAAGCGGCGTTCATTTGTGTTCACAGTACCCCTTGTTGATTGTTTCAATCGAGCATTGAATTGTTCGAAGTTAATTCTCTTAACGATCTTCTCTACCTGCAAACGAGGAAGAATAGGAATATTCTATCTCCCTTTGCAGATAGTGAAGGGTAGGTAACGCAAGCCTTTAACACGTCGTACCTATTTCATTCCTCATTGATTGATTGATTGTCCGAACATTGACTGTTTGGGAATTAGTTCTTTTTGGAGGTATTCCCTGTTTGCAAATAAACGTAGGAAAATCTTTGCAAGTAGTGAAAGGGTACGTAATGCGGACCGTTCTCCCCCGTTGTAATCTGTCATGCCTATCTACTCCCCACTGATTGATGCACCTTTTTCACCCGGACCATTTACTAGAGATACGTCATCTGGCCCGACCAGAGAGCACCCCTAGTGAAAAGGACATATGCAATAATAACGAAGTGATCACTGTATCCTGTTAACAGAAACTTTACCATGAAACAACCTGGAAAGAAAAAAATAGGAAAACGAAAATCAGTAGGCCACTGATGAACATGAACTTTTATTAAACAACGAACAAAGAAACGATAACATAACGTAATGATAAAACCTATTAATGTCCTAGAAACAAGAAAACGTTAAAATATGCCAGTGGTGAGAGACCAGAAAAACAGTAAGAGAAACCAAATCACCCCTCGCTGTCCCACCGCCTGCCACGCCAAAAAAATCGATAGACTAGGGAAAATGCAAGTCAGTAGAACATCCACCCCCACTCTGGAAACTTCCAAGGTGGGGCAGGGTTCCGGCTACGCCCAGCCGGGAGCAGCCCATATAAGGCAGGTCCTGCTGCCACGCCTCGGCCAGGAGATCCTAACGTAGGGTGTAGCCGGAGGAGAGGCCGAGACCAGCGGGACCCGGCCAGGGGATTGCCTTTACAACGCTGAACAGTTGCAGGGGGGGGGAATGTCTCCTCGACCCTCCCCTCTCTCTCCCAGTCCGGCCGCGGTGGCCCTTGAGAGTTGCAGGTAGTCCCGCCACATGCTCTTCCGGTCCGACCACCAACGGTCGGGGGGCCGAGGCCGACGGGATCCGGCTGCAGCCGATAAACCAAGAAACCCGTTCATGGGGCCAGAGCCAGGGGCGTCCGGCCGACATCCACCGGAAGCCCGGCCCGAAGACGGACGGGACACTTCTTTCTTTTATAATGGCTGCGACAACACTGGAGGGGGATGTCTTGCACATGCCTCCGACCCCCCCCTCGTCCTCATCGCCTGGTCCGGCCATAACAAATCTCAAGCGAGACGCCGTGGGGTGCACTGGGAGGGAGAGACGGTGCGAACAGGCCTCTCCCGCCTCCCCAGGTGGAGGCTTCCCAGCTGCACCCTCAGCGCTCCAGGCGGTGGCATCCTAACAACTACAGTGCTGCACAGTTTCGGAACGACCTAGATAACGGTTCTTCCACTGTGGCCATGCTGCAACGTCTCGCCCGGCAGGGTGGAGCCCGTCCGCTCATGTGACCCCGCGATCGCCGGTAGCTGCCGAACTCTCAAAATGGCGGTCGACCTGGCAAGAGCGGGCCCAGCATGAAGAAATGGCCCGGTCACTGGTTGACTCCACCACCGTAGTCCTCCACGACCTTGAAGATTCTAGAGGAGCCGCGGGAGTCCCCGACCCCCGCAGACACCCCCGATGGGGAATGACTGCCATGATCGCCCGTGGAGTGACGAAACTGTATCCGCGGGACGTCGGCGCTCCCATGCTGGCGCCAGCCTCACTTTGAATTACTACAATCCTGCAGACCTCACTTCCGGTGAAAGCACAGTGTGACCCGGTAGGAAAAATTATTGCACCCCCTCCCCTTTTTGACTGATAGTTCAAACCACCGATCCTTTCCTTTGCCCTTTTAACGGAACTTTGGACTGCCTCCCCCTCTTTTACATTTTCTAGAGAAAACATTAACCACTACATTAGCATAGCAGTTGACACCAGAACTGTTTTCAAATTGAAAACCAACAACATCTTCAACAGAATCCTTTTTGTTTCTGCTGTGACCCTGCTACAGCACAGGCATTGTCCCCAGCAGTAATTCTGCAATGCCGGTAAGAATAGCTGTGGTGCCTACTGGACTCACTCACCCCCGCGGCGCCCCACGCCGTTTTTTGCTGGGCGGCAACTTACTAGACATCACTTTCGTGCCATCTAGATTTCAGCGCGTTCTGCTGCCTTGGAACTATTCGCACAACAGACCGCTACTGACAAGAATATTTCATTATTGGTGCTGTCAATTTCAATAAATCTATTGGATAATTAAAAAGAAATTGCCACGGTCTCTTCGTTGTTTAAATGTTTTTACTGTTTTTGTTTTGTTGTATATATTTATATGTTATTAAAGTTTTATATTCCTACTACTTTGTTGGAGTGCTATATATTTTTAATGTGACACATAATTGTAAAAACTTTGATGTACAAAGAGTCATTCCTGGAATCTTCCGCTTCAGGCTCGGTCCCCTCCCCAATCACAATACAGGATGGTTTTCAGATAGTAGGAACGCGTGTGCTGTGACGGATCACATCGGGTGTGGGCCTTGATCTACTATAACTCCTTTGAAGAGGGGTGATTCTTTACAGCTGGGGCCATAAACTACATCTGCAGGGCTAGCTGATAGCCTAGGACCGGCCTGGACATTCGGACACAGAGGAAGAGGAGTGTCAGAGGGTGCGGTAGTGAATAGGGCGAAAGGGAGGTGTCGGGCGGGCACAGAGTGTGATTCTCAGGGAAGAGCAGCGCAGATGGGGGAAGGTTTATTGCCCATGCATAAGACAGAGAGCGGTGGTGACCAGTGCCTGGGGGAGATGCTTACGAGGGTGAGGAGCCATGCTACGAATCGACAGCGTGCAGAGAGTGGGTCTGGTCAAGACATCTAAAATGGCTGCCGTGCACGACAAAAGTGTGGCATTTCAAAAAAGGCAAGATGGCGCAGACAATGTTTTTCAACACTTCCTCATTTCCTTCGAATCGAACGTTAACAGACGTTGGGGCATATTACCAAAGTTAAGCGATATTTATCGCTAACGATGCTTACCAACCAATTTTTTACCACTAAGCATCGTCAGAAATTATCGAAGATAAACCTTACTATTATCAAGGTTTATCGCAAATGCGATAATAAACGGCCGCAATGCATGAATATCGCTAAAAACTCAGCGATATTCATGCATTACCGAGCTAATACTCTTAGCCATGTTATCCACCTCCCATTGGATAACATGGCTAAGAACTGCTCAGGGCAGGTGTTACTTTTTGGAGATATTCGCGCTTAGCGCGAATATCTCCAAAAGTTGGTAATAGGAGATAGATATCTTGCATGTTGTAATGCAAGTTATTGTGGTATATGGAACTCATACCATAATCTCTCAGGAAAGCAGAAACTGATCCTTTTGGGACCGCCTAAAAAGGCCTAGGGGGTGAGGAGTACTCTACTTTGCCCCCTTTTCACGTTCCGAACTATTTTATTTTACTCTCTTCTGTAATTACACAAAATACCAGCGATAAGATGCATCGGAGACACACACTGAGAGAAAGGAGGCCGGAGATGAAGAAGACATGTCAAATACACATTGGAGATAATATAGTGGCAGAAGGGAAGTAAATATGAGTAAACTTACCATGTAACATAAAAATGTTGCACTCTATACTATAAGTCTCATTTTATACTACAATCACTTCGCTACAACCTCATAAATTAAAAATAAAAATAAATAATGTCTCAAACAATTTTTGATTTCTAAATATAAATTTATTCTTCAGAATTTTCTAAATTTGAAACAACTAGTAACATGTCCTCATCAGTAATTTCCTCTTCAATCATCTCATCTGGAATCTCCTCATTAAAAGTCTGCAATGATGATTCTTGTAACTCTATGGTCTCCAAACACTCGATAAATTCGCCATCAAGAGATTGATCAAAAAAATCATTCAAGTCATCTCCTCCTTCTGACAATATTTCATTATTGGTGCTGTCCATTTCAATCAATGTAGTGGAATCATTCAAGTCATCTCCTCGTGACAATATTTCATTATTGGTGCTCTCAATTTCAATCAATGTAGTGGAATCATTCAAGTCATCTCCTCCTTGTGACAATATTTCATTATTGGTGCTGTCCATTTCAATCAATCTAATGGAATCATACAAGCCATCTCCTCCTTGTGACAATATTTCATTATTGGTGCTCTCAATTTCAATCAATGTAGTGGAATCATTCAAGTCATCTCCTTGTGACAATATTTCATTCTTGGTGCTGTCCATTTCAATCAATCTAATGGAATCATACAAGTCATGTCCTCCTTGTGACAATATTTCATTATTGGTGCTCTCAATTTCAATCAATGTAGTGGACAATTCAAAAGAAATTGCCACGGTCTCTTCATTGTGAGCCATTTTATTTTGAAATTGCTTGCTGTAAATTGCAGAAAAAAATAATCACTTTCATTTATCGTTTTTAGTAATACATAATATAAAACTAACTTCATCAAGTATTTAGTATAACAGAAGGACTGCAAATAAATAACAGAAAACATTTTTCAAATTATCTTCAAGTGTACAACATAGTTCCCCTTACAAATTAACAACTCACCTTTTTAAAAGTAGCAGAAGTGTTAGTACTGTGTAAATCAAACACCAGAAATTCACCACCAAAAATTCCTCACAAATGTACCTCAGACAGTAGTATCACAAAATGGCTGTGGTTTCCTCTCATTTGACATATATACATAACCAATTAACTTTCATCACACACAAATACAAAACCAAAGTAACATTTTAATTGGTTCTAAACACTTTCAAATGTGTTTTCCCCATGCAATTTTCCATAGGACATTTACATACGTCTACAGCCTGAATGGCTGAACGGAATTACACCAAACTTGGCAAAATGGTACATCAAACCTAAGAGGTCAGGAAGGATCTACTATGCCCCCTTATGGTCATTTCCCCCTTCGCTTTGGCCTCCTCTTGTCTCTCAATCCTACCGAGGGACAAGATGGCGGCCGCTACGGACTGTTTGGAATGTTGACAGACGCCGGAGAACCAATCAGCTTCGCAAAGCTCCGTAACGCGAAAAGTACGCGAAGCGGAGCGCTGTTACAGATATATATCTTTTTTTCAACGTTAATTTCTCAAAATCCACTGGAGCACATATATTGAGACCTAGCAAAGGCACATCGGGCTACCAGTCCCTAATATTTTGCCAAGTTTCGTGCAAATCCATTCAGCCGTTCGATTATTATTATTTTTTTTTTTTTTTGCCCCGCGGGGCCCTTTTAAAACCTCCACATCAAACCTAGGGGGTCAGCGAGGATCTACTATGCCCCCTTATAGTTATTTCCCCCTTTGTTTTGACCTCCTCTTGTCTCTCGATCCTACCGAGAGACAAGATGGCGGCCGCTACGGACTGTTTGGAATGTTGACAGACGCCGGAGAACCAATCAGCTTCGCTTCACAAAGCTCCGTTGCGCGAAAAGTCCGCGAACCAGAGCGCTAACCGGTCCGCTGTTACAGATATATATCTTTTTTTAAACGTTAATTTCTCAAAATCCACTGGAGCACATATATTGAGACCTACAAAAGGCACATCGGGCTACCAGTCCCTACAATTTTGCCAAGTTTCGTGCAAATCCATTCAGCCGTTCGGGCTAAAAGTGAGGCCAACCGCCCTATGGAAAACTCAATGTTAAAAACACGTTTTGGGACCCCCCTTTTTTCTCGGCCCCCACTGGACGAACCCCCCCCAAATTTTCAAGGGCTGCTCAGAAACAAAATGTGTCATTTTCCTGAAAATTTCAGCCGATTCCGTCCACAAACGCCAAAGTTATTAGACATAGAATTTTCAAAAAACCCATAGAGAAAAAATCCTAACTATATATACCTACTGGCGACCGCCAGTAGGTAATATATCACAACAAAAGTACCTTCTGCTTAAGGACGCCACTCCACGAAAAATAAGTTCACAGAACCCTTTATTTTTTAAACCGGCTCAGCTTTCCAATTGTTATATATCTATACTATTATTATAAAGAGAGAACTGTGTCCTTTGAGCCAGGTAAACTCGAAAAGTACACCACCAATCCAAACACCCAAGACATCTTTGAAAACCTCAGGGCAAGCAGAAGGACATAGGCTATATAAAAATATATATATATATATACGTTCTTTAAAAAATTTAGGAATAAAAAAAAGTAGTCCCTTGCAAGTAGCGCCGGCCGCGACGTGCGTGATGACATCGGGAGCGCGGGGAAGAGCGGCGTTCAGGAGCAACAGGAAGAGCGGCGGACATGAGCGCGGGGAGGAGCTGCGGACAGGCGGAGAGGAGCGGCGAGCGGCGGACAAGCGGTGAGGAGCGGCGAGAAGCGGAGGAGCAGTGGAGCGGTAAACTCAGCAGCGTGGGGAGGAGAGGCGGCTGAGGTAAGTAAAGCAGCCGCGGGTGCGCACCTAGGGACGGGCAGAGGGACGGGCGGGGGACATGAGTGCTCGAGCGGACAAGAGCGTGGGCAGAAGCGGCCAGGACAAACAAAAACGGAGCAAGGGAACACTGTAAGTACGCTCTGCTGCTCCTGGCCGCTCTGCTGCGCCTCTCCTGCTGCAATGTTGCCCAAAGCCCCCTTCTGCCCCGGGCAACGCTGGGGCGGGCTGCTAGTATATGTGTATATATATATATATATATGAGAGCCGAAACGTCATGCGCTATCCTGAACTGAAATAAATACTTGCACAAAATGGTCCGTGTCTGCGTCTCCTTGCCTGGGGAAAAGCCTGAGGGATTGGAGCAAAGACGTGGTATTTTTGGATATATATATATATATATATATATATATATATATATATATATATATATATATATATATATATATATTTCTCCACAGTAATCTTCATCGAATGAATCAGATTCGGGAGGCACAGCAGGATTCAAACCATCGTATTTATTTTGGACATCAGGGCATGACGCGTTTCGGAGGGTTTCCTTCATCAGACGCCCACAGTGTCCCAGTTGCCGCTGTTACCCACAATCCCCTTCTTTTACAGTCTTATAGTCTCACCATCACTGAAGTAGTGTGGGGTACCTTTAAAACGTGGCACGGAGTCGTCCTGTTTCCACAATTGTACTCCATCTCCCAGCATGCAGTGTACCTTACTTGCTGTTGACGGTTCCGTTCTCGGCATTCTTTTTGTATTTCCACATTGGAAGGCCGGTGTGTCACGTTTACAGGTGAGGATTGGGGTGTTGATTCTGGGCGAAAGGATGTTTGTCCTGCGTTTCCCAGCCACGCGGTTTCTTTGGCTGCAGAGTCATCGGGGATACCGGTGAAGTAGCGATGTCCCTCCATTCAAGTATGGACTGAATTTACAGCTAAACTCTGCTGCCTCGGTACTGCAGGGTGGTCCAGGAGTCTCCTTCGTTGCTAGCGACCCCTTTTAGACCACTTAAGGGAGTGCCTACCCAGCGCTCCGCGGTGCAAGCCGTTACACGCCATAGTTTTCTACAGTAATCTTCATCGAATGAATCAGATTCGGGAGGCACAGCAGGATTCAAACCATCGTATTTATTTTGGACATCAGGGCATGACGCGTTTCGGAGGGTTTCCTTCATCAGACGCCCACAGTGTCCCAGTTGCCGCTGTTTCCCACAATCCCCTTCTTTTACAGTCTTATAGTCTCACCATCACTGAAGTAGTGTGGGGTACCTTTAAATCGTGGCACGGAGTCGTCCTGTTTCCACAATTGTACTCCATCTCCCAGCATGCAGTGTACCTTACTTGCTGTTGACGGTTCCGTTCTCGGCATTCTTTTTGTATTTCCACATTGGAAGGCCGGTGTGTCACGTTTACAGGTGAGGATTGGGGTGTTGATTCTGGGCGAAAGGATGTTTGTCCTGCGTTTCCCAGCCACGCGGTTTCTTTGGCTGCAGAGTCATCGGGGATACCGGTGAAGTAGCGATGTCCCTCCATTCAAGTATGGACTGAATTTACAGCTAAACTCTGCTGCCTCGGTACTGCAGGGTGGTCCAGGAGTCTCCTTCGTTGCTAGCGACCCCTTTTAGATCACTTAAGGGAGTGCCTACCCAGCGCTCCGCGGTGCAAGCCGTTACACGCCATAGTTTTCCACAGTAATCTTCATTTATATATATGTGTGTGTATATATATATATATATATCCACACGCTCCTCGAAAATCCAGAAAAAGCCTGCACTAATTCATCTATTAATAATCCTTAAATAGGTAATGCTGACTTAAAAATCAATTTTACTGTGAAAAATGTAATATTAATAATTGTAAATTACTGTCCACATTTAGCACTTGAAAAGAGCAGTCATTCAACACATCAGTGCCACCTGTAGTCCCCTACATCTGCGTAAAATACAGCCACAATAAAAACATATGTTGCTAATGCTTTGTTAATAGTTGATGTATTTGCTCTGCAGATGGGGCATAATATCGTGCTGCTCGGTTTCCTGAAATACTATAGATTCCAAACCTCCACTGCTCGTCAATGCCGATGCAATGTCCTGCTCCAAGCATCGGTCAAATATCAGGGCAAAGAAACTTCATCCCGGTCCGTGCCTGGGGGCAAGCAGGTCATTTGAATCCAAAGGGGAAACGCGCTTATGCCTGCTTGCGCCAAAGCGCAGGTGGTGCAAGTCAAGGCGCTACCCCAAGCACCATTTAAATATCCATAATATCTATATATAAATATATATCTCCACAAGCTCCTCAAAAATCCAGAAAAAGCCTGCTCTCAAAGGTTTGATTCAATCTTAAACATTTAATTCCACCAAACCGCACATGGAAAGTCCATTTCACGATGCATCTGGCAGCACAAATTTGCGGACGGAATTTGCAAAGCAGGGCGCGCTACGAAATTAGTTTTATTTATTAAATTGTTTACTTACCTCCAATTATCCATATTCCTGATTTTAGCGCCCCCCCTCCCCCGCCCCGCCTTCTGCCCCTCCGGAACTCCCTCCACGGGTCGTGGCTGTAGCTTTGTATAGACACAAGGAGCACCCAGTATAAGTCAAAACAAAACCCTTTCAGGCATAGAGTGATGCATTAATTATGCGTAAAAAGAAGCAGAGCACTCTGGGTAGTTCTCAAGTTTAGGTGGAAAGCAGTTAATACTATGCTTAAAGACTTTGCTGTAGAAATGGCAAAAGACTATGTCCCTCTTTATCTCGGTGTGGATGGCACTGTGCAAACCCTACGCTTAAAGATTTTGATAGAAAAGCAGAGATTCGAGGTTAGCAAATTTAGAGTGTCGCTGGGGTTGAGAGTGCTCTATACTGGAGCTGCTTTCCCCTAAAGGCAATGCTTGGTAAAGGCATTGTGTTGTAATGACATTCATTGTAATGTCATACAAACGTTCTACACACGTAAGTAGCCCCTTAAACATGTCTCAGGACTGCCATTGCAGCCTGTATGTGTAGTTTTAACTGACATTTCTATCTGGCAAAATAAACCATTTGCCAGACCTTAATATTTATTTTTATTAAATATAAGTCACCCCTAGGTTATACCCTAAACAGCCTATTGGTCAGTGTGGCGTGTACTTAAAAATTTGGCCATGTATTTCCAGTTTTGCATGTCCTGGTAATGGAAAACTCTTAAATTCATTTTTCACTACTGTGTCGCCTTTCTCTCCAATAGGATAACATTGGGCTACCTTATTGCATTTATGAATCGATAACTTTCAATTCAGAGCAGTTGGAAATGCCAAGTTTGTTCTTTAAAATTTGTAATTCAAAACCCTCTTTAATGGCAAAGTTGGATTTTAAGTCACAATTTGTAAAATGGCGCTTTTAGATAGTTGCCATTTTCTTGTCCTAATCATTTGCTGCCTGCAACCTGTATCCTTGGTCACATGACTAGGTGTGGCTGGCAGTGGGTATTTGTGTATTGCTCCCAGACAGTGAGACAAACGGGGAATAGGAGTTGGCAGGATGGGGTATCTCTAACTTGATAGGGGGTGAAGCTGTCACAAACCACACTTGCATATCACAAAGGATTTGCCTCACCCCACTCACAAAGGGTTTGACACTAGTCTTGTGTGTCCTGAGCCAAGCTGGGGCCAGGACAGGGAGACAGGAAATTCCAAAGACTTATGGGGATGGAAACATCCAGAACCTTTTCCTACTTCAAAATTGGCACCAGTTATAAGTATTGAACCTACAGACCCAACTCTTCAGTACACCTCTGGACCTGTTGAAGACTTTAAAGGACTGCTTTGCTGCTCAGATGCTGAGGACTGCTACTCTGCCCCTCTGCTATGTGAGTGAAAAAGAGTGGACCTGCATCTTGAATAGAGGGCCTCCAGATGAAACCTCAGGGACAGAAAAAGCTCTGGACTCTGCCTGGTCCTACTTCCTCAATTGATGGAACTCCAGTCCTGGACCCTTGTAAGTTAGCCTTAAACTTCTGTGCCAGCCCAGCTGTGGTCTCTTGTACAGAACTGACACAGCATGGTGCCTCCCTGGCAACTTTGCGTCTGATCCGCCACTGCGTGACACATCCCTGATACAGGACCCCGCAGCTCTATGGAACCTTCGCCATGCATCCTCTCCTAGACTCCGGACCTCGCATCACACCCTCCAGCTGCTCAGAAACAACGCTGTGTAACTCATTCCCATCACAGAAATTTGTATTTCAAACACGCAGATCCAGTAAAACACTCTTGGATAACGAATCCTCGATGCAGGAGCTCCCATTCCCCCAGCCCATTGGAACCGCCACTGCACGACACATCATCTTCTATGGATTTCACAGTGCCCCGCAACCAAGATTTAAGTTGCTTTATTCAGTGAGGCTAACGTGTTCCTTGTATCTGGGTCGTGCTCCAACGAGGTTTGCCTGAAGTTGTGACCTTGTCCCGGTCCGGCCATGGGAGGCCCATTGCTATCCATGCTCTATACAAATACTGCAGAGTAGATTGGATAACACAGTTGGTGCTTTGTAGTTTTAGGCACTATTGTCACTTAAATCTTTAAAATTGCATATCTCCAGTCCTACTGCTTGGATCTTTGTTTATTTTGTTTACAAAATCTTACTCTATTTTTTTTAATTGGTATGGGATTTTTCTTGTGTTGTGCTTTCTTTTTATTACTGCTTTAAGTGCTGCATAAATACTTTACACATTGCCTCTAACGTAAGCATGACTGCTTTTGTGCCAAGCTACCAGAGAGTTAAGTGCATGTTAATTTAGGGTTTGCTTGTGTTTCATCCAGACAAGTATTGCGGTAGCTGTTTGAGAAGGGTTTCACACTCCTCGACTAGTAACCCAGTTTCGTACAGGGTCAATC
This sequence comes from Lissotriton helveticus, assembly GCF_964261635.1. Taxonomy (NCBI): domain Eukaryota; kingdom Metazoa; phylum Chordata; class Amphibia; order Caudata; family Salamandridae; genus Lissotriton; species Lissotriton helveticus. The sequence goes on from NC_136069.1 coordinate 202,842,507, forward strand.
AATCAACCAGGCATTTGTTAAGCGTGACTACTCACCTGTAAGGGTCTCAGGGTGCTGGGGGGTGAGGGGGGATGCAGGTTCCAGACCATCAAGGAGGGGGTCTGTCGAAAAGCCAGGTTTTGAGGTTTCTTGCGAAGATGGGGAGCGATGTTGACTGTCTGAGGTGGAGTGGAAGGGCGTTCCAGGCTCTGGCCATGAGAAAGGAGAAGGAACGGTCCCTGATCTAGTCTTTCTGGTGCGAGGGACCACAGTATAGGAGAGCTGGGATGATCGTAGGGTCCTTTGGGGTGCGTGGGATTTGAGTCGGCTGTTCAAGTATGCTGGTCCGGTGTCGTGGAGGGCCTTGTGTGCATGGGTGAGCATCTTGAAGGTGACGCATCTTGAAGGTGACGCTAGCCTCGATGGGGAGCCAGTGGAGTGGGCGCAGGTGCTGGGAGATGTGGCAGTGTCTTGGCAGGTTAAGGACCAGTCTTGCGGCGTCGTTCTTGATGTTCTGTAGCTTACTGTTGAGTTTTTTTTTATTTCGGCATAGAGTGCGTTGCCGTAGTAGAGTCTTCTGGTGACGAGGGCGTGAGCGATGGTCTTTCTGTGTTCAAGGGGGATCCGTTTGAAGGTCTTATGTAGGAGGCGGAGGGTGTGGAAGCAGGAGGACTTGACAGAGTTGATCTTGCGGTCAATTTTGAGCTCTGAATCCAGAGTGATTCCCAGGTTGCGTGCATGGTCTGTTTGGGTGGGCGGGCTTCCGAAGAGGATCCAGTTGTTGTCCCGGATCCCTGTGTCGTGAAGTCTGCTTATTAGGGTGCAGTGAGAGACTGTATCGAACGCCGCTGAGAGGTTGAGGAGGATGAGGTCTCCTGTTTCTCCTTTGTCCAGTAGGGCGCAGATGTCATCTGCTGCAGCCAGGAGGGCGGTTTCTGTACTGTGATTTTTTCTGAAGCCGGATTGGGAGGAGCCGAGTATGTTGTGCTCTTTGATGAATGTGGCGAGTTGCCTGTTGATAACTTTTTCAATGACTTTCGCTGGGAACTGGAGCTGGGTGATGGGTCTGTTGTTTTTGAGGTTGGTAGGTTCCGGTTTCTTCAGGAGGGTATTGACCTGGGCGTGATTCTAGTCATCAGGGAACGAGGCGGTCGCCAGGCAGCATTTAATGGTGTGGCGGAGCATGGGTGCGATGAAGTTGGTGGCTCTGTTGAAGATGTGGTGGGGCAGGGGTCCATGGGGGCCCTGGAGTGGGTTGACTTCATTGTCTTCATTATGTCTTCGGTGGTGAGGGCTGTCCAGTTGTCAATTGTTGGTTTCAGAATGTCGGGGGTGGTTGGTGAGGGTTCAGTGTGTTGGTTGTCTTTGTTCAAGTTGTCTTAGATGCTCTTGATTTTGTGGTGGAAAAAGGTGCTGAGTTTGTCGCAGAGGTCTTGTGAGGGAGGGATATCAGTAGACTCGATGGTGGGTTGGGCAAACTCCTTGATGTTGTTGAAGAGTTCTTTGCTGATGTGTGCGTGTGTGGAGAGTCTGTCTTCAATTGCTTTTTTCCTTGTTTTCCTGATGAGTTGGTGGTGGGCGTTGGTGGTGGCTCTGAAGTTGTTGTGGGCTTCCATGGATTTGGTGTTCCTCCAGGTCTTTTGGAGGCGGCGGCAAGTGTGTCTGGCCTTTTGAGGTTTGGTGGTAAACCATCTGGCTTTCTTACCGTGGGTGTTGTTGTTTTTCCTGAGGGGGGCTATGGTGTTGGCGCTGTCGGAGATCCATCTGTGCAGGGTTCGGGCTGCTGTATTGGGGTCTTTGTTTTCCACGATGGTTGTGGTGGAGTTGAGTGAGGAGGTGAGCTGGTCGTCAGCGATTCCGGTCCAGTTTCTTCATGGGAGCGGGTGCTGGTGTCTGTAGATGGTGGGTGTTGAGAAGGGGAAGTGGACGCATCGATGGTCAGTCCATGGGAGTTTGGTGGTGTGGCTGAAGGCGATGGAGTTTCCTGATGTGAAGAAGGGGTCGAGGGTGTGTCCTACTGAGTGCATGGGTTCGGTCATAATCTGGCAGAGTTCAATGTTGTGGAAGTTGTCCAGGAGGGTCCACATCTCCCTATTTTAAGGAATGTCTGCTATATCATAATCTGTGTCTGTTCTTCGTAACCTGTCTAAGAGTCTGGGTATGTGTCTCCCTGTCCGAGTCTTTGCTTTTCTCTCCCAAAGTCATCTCAAGCATTGCTCTGAGGTGTGACAGAATCCCTACCCGCTCTTCTTTTATACTGCATTTTACTGTTGGTCCCACTCAATGACCAACCCAGGAGGCACCTGTGTCATCCGGACACACCTAATTCGGAAGGAATAGATACTTTAATAAAGCAGCATATGAAAAGAGAGCAGCAGAACTGGATGTGTCACTGAAAGCAAACAATACTTTTGCCTAATAAATAGTCTAACATATGCAGTTTTGTTATATTTCACCAGCAGGCAAGGAATTGGTACTTACACAAAATGGGTGATAGGTGGAGAAGGGGAGAAGGGGTAGCACAATTCACAGAAATCAAACCCCCTTACATGTTGCACATTTGTACTTGTAGTACTGGTTGCATATTTGTTCCATTAACATATTTTCTTCTTTCTCCGCTCTTATATTACTGTTTTAGTTAGCATTTTAATCCTAGCTGTACTCTATTTTCATTACCTTATAGCTGCCACTAGTTTGATTCAACCTCTGCTATTCTTGAATGACATGGGAAAACAATTATACCTTATCCAAACAATGGGTGAGGCTCTTGGAGTCTTTTCTCATAGCTATAGGAGAGGACAGTTTCTCTTTGAGAAAACAACACATCCTCCTTCCGAACCTTGGTGTTGAAGGGAGAAGAATTTACGAGGATCTCCCGGAATTAACTAAGGAAGAACGGGGTGGAGAACAATTAGGTCTTTTCCAGTCTACATTAAATAAACTAAGAGATTGCTTTGGTGATTAGATTGATGTTGTCTTGGAGAGGCACATATTATTTGAGGGAGTTCAGAGCAAAGGTGAGCAGGTCGTGAGTAATATTGCAGCTCTTCGAGGGTTTTCTAATATGCATGATTTTGATGATCTCTTTGACTCTCTGATAAGAGGCTGACTGATGCACAAGTAATTTGAAAATGCAACAAAAACTCCTTGCAAGAAATCCTGATCTGAAAACTGCTATTGAAAGTGGTGAAAGTATACCAGCATACAGTGGAATGTGTGAAGAAGAAGAAAGGCTTGCGAGTTGACGTAGAAGTCTAATACCACAGAAGTTGACAAAATATCAGATACTCGTAGTGGGAAGATTATAGACCAGGGGTCACCAACCTTTTCAGTAGTAAGAGCTACTTGAGTTCAGCGGAAATCATTCGATAATAATATTATTAGTGCCATACACAGCAGAAAAACATGATATTAGTGGCCACTCTATGCAAGATTAACAGCTGTGATCACCTCAGAGCAGCATTACCAGTAATAATGTAAACAAGGCTTTGTCTATTTTGAATGTCTCTACAAGATTAATACATAAGGGCCACATCTGCAAAGCCCCTGGCACTAGGGTAGTAATACCAATGTAATAATATTAGTGCTGTAGTTTTAAATATTTTGGGGAAATTATTGCCTTTGAAAATACACACATTTTCATCTTGAATACTCACTTTTCAGTTTTGCTATATATATGTTAATTTAACCAAGAAAAAGGTTCTAATTTACAAGGCTGGGCTTCACGCAGGAGAGCTTCTTACAGGTAGCTGGAGAGCTACCAGTAGCTCGCAAGCTACTTGTTACACATGTCTGGTATAGACCACAATACACTTAAGTGCTACAGGTGTGGTAATCTAAATCCCATGGCCAACTCCACTTCTTACCCTGCATGAAATGGGGAATGCAGAAAGTGTGGTAAAAGAGGACACTAAGCCACAGAGTTTTAAACTTGCCTTCATGGGAAATTTACCTTGCTGATAACAAGGTTAAAGTTTTGGCAGATTCATGCTCATCGTTTGCATTGATTGATTATAATGTTTTCATGGACACATTTGGATTAACCGAGTATGACCTTACAGCTGCTGACATATATCTCGGATGGTACATTAAAGACCCCATCCCTTTCATAGGTATTGCCACCAAGAACATCTCTTTAAGCTCGACTTTACATGACAAAGACGATTTAAACCCAGGAACTTATTATGGTCCGCATGTGAAGAACTAAATTGAGTTTTACTAACTATTGGAATGCAGCTGCTATAACATAATGAGAATTTGTATAGTGAAGTTGGAAAGCCTCCCTTTTTGTTGACTGACAATACACACTATACATAACTTGATAATAGCGGAACTTGGAGTTTATTTGACTCTTTAGAATACCCAAGACTGGTACTTAGAAGCTCTTGGGACGCTAGTCCTCCTTTTCCAAGCCACACAAAGAAATTATCCCGAAACCTTGAAAAAGTCACAACAGTGACAAAACACGTGACATCGAACACTGCTGCCAAAAATTGTCCTTGGAAATGTCACCATTATATTTTGTGATTTTCTTGGCATTTTTTAACAACTTTTTTTAACAACATTGAATTTAATGTATTATGTCAATATTTGAGCGGACAACCGTTAAGAAAATCAATTAACAAAAATCCATTTGTTGTTCTGTAACCTGTGAAAAGAATAAAAATGTATTTCATGAGGGCAAACCAATGCTGTAACAGATATCGTATGTAAATGTAAAGTGCTAGGGTATATTTTCTATAAATATTTCAACACAAGGGATTTTTTCGTTATGCAATCATATCTTAAGTAGCTGGGTGTGGTATTACTCAGAGTGGCACCATTACTAAGTTAATTTATGTATACTTAGGTTACTAATACTATATGCCCACCAAATAGTTCATATTATGAGGTGCAACATCATGCTCCACTACTACCTTGCTGTCGCTGTAAATCTCTTTAAGGATGATTCCACAGTAGTCATAATTTATGTCACTGAACAAGGCTCTAACCTATTAAGATGGAGACACCGGAGAGATCTTGGAATAAAGTTAGATCCCAACAGGGCAGATCTAGTATTACTACCAGAAACATCCCAGAATTTTAAAGAAATACGTGAAGAATTTCCAGAATTGTTTGCTGATAAACTTAGTCACCTTAAACATGTTCAACACAAAAGAAGACTAAAGGATGGAACACAGCTAGTTTGCAACAAAAAATAAGACTAAAGGACGGAGCACAGCCAGTTTGCAACATAAAATTAGACTAAAGGATGGAGCACAGCCAGTTGCCCACAAAGTGTGCTCTATCCCTAACCTAATGAGAAAACCTCATGAAGAGGAACATAAAAAGCACACCAGATAAGATATTATTGAGCCCATTGAAGTCTTCAATCATGAAAGCTTGCATGTTAAAAGATATTATTGGCTTATAGTACCAGACCACACTATGTCACCCAGGTTTCCCCCTTTGCTTCTCTGAAGGAGAGATAACCAGAGAGCAAATTGGTTCTTTCATGGCTTAAAGCTTAAATTGAATTGTCAGGAAAACATTATGGACACCATATAATGGACAGAGAATATACACATTATAAGACATATAAAAGGTGTGTTGATGCCACTAATAAATTGAGATTGAGAGAATGGAGAGGCAAGGTTAACATATTAGTAAATAGAATAAAAACGTAGGGTTAAAGACATTCAATTTACTCCCTAAAAGCCTGTATAATTTAGATAGGCAGGAATGTGGTTAAATTAGACAACATTCATGTGTGGATCATGGATTGTATTTGTTTTTCTCAGAGACCCCTGGAAGCCATTATAAAGGTACCTGCTGATCATAACAGCTGTGGAAGATCCACCAGGATAAGATTTCTTCCTGAAAAAAACACGTGCTTTACTTTTTGTCCACTGCAATGTTCTATACCTTTTCGTTTTGTCCTTGTGTAGCTATCTCATTTTCCATGTTTTTTATAGACTCTCTGTGACAGGAAGATTGAATGGACTTGATAACAGAGGATTTGTGGCTAACACTATTTTTATTTAGAAAACACTTGTTAATGTTCCAATATGGTTGATCTGCCACACAATAGAGTCTTTTCCTCCTTTCTCTTGCTGGTCTTCCTAGTTCCTCCTCCGGTTGTGCAGGATTGATGTGCCCTTGGAGATAGAAAGACTTAGGCCTTCATACTCAGGCTTATATATACTAACTTCAGAACCCAACACCGCCCTGCACTGTGCCTTAATATTGTTTCTAATTCAATGAGGGGCAGTCTTCATAGTCCCGTGTGTATAAACACCCTGTGCACAAACTTGCAAACAATACTGCTGTCCCGAGGTGAAGAATCACAACAAAACACTTAGGGCCAGAGTACAATCTTGCTAGGAAAGCCCTCCGCACGACTCAGATCTGGAGGGCTTTCCTAGTGAATTGTGCTCTGCGAGTCTGAGTGACCGAGTACGATGCAGCCGTATGGTGACGGACTTGGTTCACTTGGACTCTCATCGAACTCTATCGGAGCCTGTATACTGAACTCGTACACAGGCTCCAATAGCAAAAAGGGGTGAGTGGGGAAAAGGATCCACCCTGTTGTGGGTACCCCATGGTGCCCCCCATACTGTGCATGCCTGGAAAGGGGGGAGCCACGGGACCGATTCAGAGGGCCCCGGGTGAAGGGGGGCCCACTACGGCCCCCCTGAAGTCCAATTTCCACAGCTATTTTGTCTCGTTGAGATCGAGTCGATACGGCTGTTCGAATCATACATCGTACTTGCTCGTTCGGAAGCCAGCTCCGTTGCGCGGCACGATTTGGCTGCGAACGAGTCGGACTGACAGGATAGGGTTTGGAAACAATTCGGTCGATGCAGACGAGATCTTTGCATCGTACTTGGTAGTTCAGAACAGGGGACGATTCGGTCAGAAACAAAGGCTCTGAATCAGATTTGCTCATTCTGGAACCCGTCTGGAGGCCTTCTTAGCGAGATCATACTAAGACCCTTAGTGTAACCTCCTGTGAGTTCATACTCTGTAAAGTGCTTTACCTTGCATAGTCTTTTTAACTGCCCTCATCCCATTTATCCTTGTTTTCAGTTTTAGGTGAAAGGGAGAGGTGTTGTTATCTCTTCCATATATTTAGGTGTTTATATTGATTACATCATTGTTATATTTCCTCCTATACTTCTACATTGATTCTGCCTGTCTTAATGGAAAATTGAGACTGTGCATGTTTTGAGAGAGAAAGGACGCACTAGAGAGAGAATCATGTAAGATGAGCCTTGGAAGAAATAAAGACGCTACTTACTAATATTTTTTGAGTGAGTTTATAACTAATGTCACCACAGGTCATGTCTCCTTATATCATCTGTGTCAGTTCCTCCTCCTTAGTATCTGGGTCTTCATCTCTCTTTCTCAGTGTCTGGACCTGTGTCTCCCTGAACATCATCCATATTTCCTTGTCCCAGAATATGGGTACTTGCCTCACTGTTGCAGAGTCTAAGTCAGTCGCCCTGCCCAAGTATCTGGTTCTGTGTCTCCCTGTCACAGAGTCTGTCACCCTGTCTCAGAGTTTGGGGCTCTTCCTCCTTTTTCAGTTCATGTCTCCCTTTCTCACAGTTTGGGTCTGTGCCTCCTTGTGCCGGGTCAGGTCTCCCTGTCCTAGAGCCTGGTGCTCTGCCTTCTTGTGCCAAGTCATGTCTCCCTGTCCGAGAGGCTGAGTATGCATCTATGTGTCTCAGAGATGGGAATGTTTCTCACTAACCCAGAATCTGTGGCTGTGTCTCCCTGTTCTAGAGTCTAGGTATTTGCCTCCTCTTGCCAGGTCATGTCTGCCTGTCCCAGAGCCTGGGTATATATATCTATGTCACAGAGATGGATCAGGAACTTACTGACTCAGTATCTAGGTTTGTATCACCCTATCACAGAATGTGGGTCAATTGTCTTTGTCTCCCTCTTCCAGAGTTGGAGACTGACTCGCTCCCCCGATGATCACTCTGTCCAGAGCCTGTGTCAGCCCATCCCAGAGTGTAGTTCTGTGTCTCCCTGTTGCAGAGTCTGGGTCCAAGTCATGCTCTCTCAGTAACTGGGTCTTAATTGTTCTGCCCCAGAGTTTGGGTTTGTGTCACCATCTTACAGAATTTTGCCACAGTCTCACTGTTCATATCTTCTGGGTCCGTGTCTAACAGTCCTGGCATTCAGAATCATACTGGGCCATCTACCAATCAACCTTTGCCTGAGGCCTAAGGTCTGAAACCAGCTGTGTACTGGTTATCCCCCTACTTTGTGTGTGTTGGCCCGGCCAGCACTGCTGCAGCCTTGAGCACATGCTTGAAGGCCTGGTCAGTGTCCTGCAGAAGGTCGGCTTGGGAGGTCACAACATGATGCTTGCCCTGCACCTGTTATCTCTCCGAGCAGCACAGTTAGGCTTCCACAGGGATGGGCAAAGGTTGGAATGTGTACTGAAATGTAATAGGCACCAGCCTGGAGCGTTCCTTTCCTTGCGTCTCTTCAGATAGATTCTGGTGCTCACTATCAGGTAAGGATTGATGGATTTAGGTAAAGCTAGGTCTTGGCTAAATTTTGTCAGGATGACCATTAATTTTTAGAAAAGCTTTCATGTTTGCCCTTTAACAGTGTGGTGTGAGCATGAGCACTTGAAATCTCTCTCCACCCTGACCACCCCTCACTTGATTAATGGTTCAAGACAGCAGGTCAGTCAAAGTTCTGGTAGAGCACTAAAAGTTACGGTAAACTCTCTTAGTGCAGCTTGTCTAGCCAATGTGAGGTCAGATAAATGATTATCACTTTACATGCCACAATATTAAAAACATACACAAGTAAAATGTATGCATTTAAGGTGCGGGTTGGGGCAAAATAACAAACATTGAAAATCACCACTGACAAATAGCTCCTTAGCTCGATCTAAGCATTTCAGGTAACTTAGCCAGAAGTATATTTTAGGGGGCATGGCCATTTGCTATGACTAAACATAAAATCTGTGCCCTATTGATGTATTCTTTTTCAAATATTGGTTGTACTATGAAATATGGACCCGAAGAATATCATGATACAAGAATATTGAGGTTTGAGGGCAGAATATTGAAAGGTAAGTGCATATAGGGAAGTATAGCTTTACTATTCCAAAATTCTCTACATAACCTGAAGAACCTGCCAGCACCAGACATTTTATAAAAGAAGGCACCTAGAGTCTGGGGTTGTGTGGCTTGCAAGGATCCAAATATATTTTCTTCGTTAAATCCCTTGCAAACACCAAACTTTGGCTAGATCACAGTCTTTCTTCATTGTTCTGTGAAAGAAATTTCTAGAAAATGTGAGGAATAATAAGATTCCTAACAGTCAGCGTTCCCACACTTTTCCCAGTAAAAACGCCACCCCAAATGTTCACCAAGTATTATGCATTTAGTAGAAAAATTACATAGGACCTCATAACAGCAATTTATTTGCTAGGACCATAAATTGGATAAATAGACAGCAGCGTTTCAAAAGACTTGATACTTTTCAAACAGTAATTTCATAGCTACAGAGATCTTAAATTATAATAAATAAAATTCAGAAAATGTCAGTTGATGTTCTGAGGCAATAACTATAGAGTTCAATTATAATTCAAATGATTTCAGCCTTAGATGCCTTCATTATGGTTTCCACAATATATGGTTCAAGGAGATGAATCCTCAGTGCGTTGACCATGGAAGGGTTATCTAGATAATACACCATTTAGAAAACTAGATAGTCTGCTATAGCAGCCCTTTGTGACATGGCAGTCTATATAGAGTCATTTTAGATTCACAATACTGTTAGTGAGGGTATTTTCAGCCCTTAGCAGCAGGCACATTAACCTAACAAACTATCTGGCAGCTGCAAACAAAATAAAATCTCTAGAACAGGTACATTATCTCACCAGGCTATATTTCACAACAATGCAATGTCAGTCAAATGTAGCTCTTACCAGGCTTGTGATGACTCACAGAATAGGCTATTCACACAGCAAATTCTTGTTTGACATACCATGTGTGAAAAATGAGAAAATAGTTCAGCTAATGCCCATTGCATTCTTGGTCCCTCAGCTGTGACTGTGAACTAGTGTTGGGGCCAGCTTTCACATCACTGTGGCGTCCCTCAGGGTCCATCATATCACCTCTATTATTCAACATCTACCTAACCCACTCAACAAATCAGATGAAATCATTTAACTTCAACTGTTACAATTGTAAAGATGACTCCAAAATCATTTTTAAAATGAATAGTCTGGAAAACCTCTCAAATTCAAAACCTAACATGGATAACGAATAACTATATAAAGCTAAACACTTTGAAAGCAAAGGATATGACCTGCTTCCAAGAGCAAAAATGCCAGCCTACCACCATATGGCCAGATGAACATGAGGCCCCTCCAACAATATCAATAAGAGTCAGAAACTTAAAGGTAACCATTGATTCAGACCAATATTTGCTACCGTATGTTATTAATGTCAAAGTGCCTACAACACACTGAAAACACTATGTTGTGTCCTTCCATACTTTGAATATCCAGGAAAAACTATAAGCCATCCTCACACTTGCAAATTCCAATCTTGGATATACCTTTACAATTTTATCAAACGCCAAATAAAACTCATCCAAATGCTCCTGCAAGATTTCTTCCCCACCTTTAGCCAAGAGAACACCTGACTCCAGTCTTGCAATAACTCCACTGGCTACTTATAGCAAGAAGGGCAATCTTCAAGGCACTTTGTATTGTCACAAAGAATCAAATGAAAAGTACTGATATAGCTAAAATCTACATTCAAGAAAAGCAAAGAAAACGGGACACTGGGCTCTAAGCTTGCACCACTTATCTTAAGAAATCTGTAAGAGGTACTGCTTTCTCAGTAAAAGTTGCCAATCTCTGAAACTCACTACTAGCTAGCTTTCAAAGCATCCAGAAACATTTACACTTCAGAAGCAAGTTGAAAATATGACTATATCCAAGACAACTACACCACCACATATTTTGACAGCAGAACCCTGAAAGACAGTCACCCCTTCTAAATCAATCTTCAGTTTACAATTCACAGATTGAAAACAACTCAAACCGAAAGCTACTTTCAATAGGCAGGTAAATTAGGGAGGTCTGGCCTATGGTTTGCCTGGGTATCATATACTTATGTAATTTCAAATTCATCATTTGTGGCTCGCACTAATACTAATACCATAACACTCAGGTCACTTTATGGTATTTTCTATCATTATAGTCGCCTTAGTTGGTCACTGCACTGGGTTGTCCAATCAGAGATTTTGTACATAGTTGTGGGTCTTGCTGGCATGGATGGAGGGAGAGCGACATGAAGAGTTCTGCTAGGGTGTGCGTTGTAAGTATCATCCCATATCGGAGTGTCATTTTTACATGTAAATAATCAGCTATTGTGAATAGATATTTGGGACTTGCAGTTGTAGACTAGATTAGAGACCCCTGAATGACCTGCAATGTATGACGGATCTCTCAAGTTATACATTGCCTGCTGATTTAGTGATGGCTGGTTTACAGGCTGCATAGGACCGGTGATGGACATCCCCTGTAGCAGCTATGTCTTATGTGAATGTAATAAGTGTAAATAAATGTAAGAATGTAAGTGTTGTAAGTTACATTTGGCTGCCAACCGCTGAGTGTTATGGTATTAGTATTAGTGTAGTGTGGGCCAGAAATGTTATATATAATACCCCAGGAAACCATAGGCCAGACCTCCTTTGTGCACTTGCCTATCAAAATTAGCTTTCTATTTGAGTTGCTTCCAATCTGCGGATTGTAAACTGAAAATTGAGTTCGAGGGGGTGGCTCTCTTTGAGGGTTCCGCTGCCGGGATGTGTGGTGGTGTAGTTGTCTTGAAACTAGCCATGTTTTCAATTGTCTTCTGATGTGTATATGCTCCTGGGTGCATTGAATGCTGGCTGGTTGTGAGTTACAGAGCTTGGTGGCTTGTACTGAGGTAGGTATTGCATGTCTTGCCCTTTGATTCTTTGTGGAAAATGCAATGTGCCTTAAACCTTGCTATTCTTACTATAGGCAGCCAGTGGAGTGATTACAAGACTGTTACCATGAGTTCTCTTGGGTGAAGTGAGAAGAAGCATTTTGGATGAGTTTTCTTTTGTGTATGATGAATGCGGTTGTACACAGGTATAGGCTGTTGGCATATTTAAGCTTAGAGAATATGAGTGTAAGGATTGCCTGCAGCTTGTGTTGTTATCCAAGGTATGGGAGTATGCAACATAGTGTTTTCAGTGTGTAGAAGGCACTCAGTTTGATGCTTTTAACATTTGGTATCAAATATAGGTCTGAATCTATAGTTACCCCTAGGTCTCTGACTCCTCCTGCTATTGTTGAAGGGTTCACATGTTCCTTAGGCAATATGGGGCCATATGTATAAAAATCGGGATTTGCGATTCTCAAAATGTGATTTTTTGCAAATCGCATTTTGAGAATCGCAAAACGCGATGTAAATAAAAGATCGCACTATTTTAGCGATTCCCAAAAATTCGCTGAATATTGATGCGAATACCTATTCTATGATTCTTCATTAGCAAATTCGCAAATAACGAATCACAAATCTGAGAATCTGCAATTCAGGTGCCCATGCTGCATCTGATTGCCAGAAGCTGAGTGAGAGGCTGAAGGGAGAGCTGAGACACTTGTGCACTGCAACTAAGAGGAGAAGAAATGGATACACAAGAGAAGGAGAAGCAGCAGAAGGAGAGTGGCTGAAAAAGGAAACAAAAGTTCACTGAAAGGGAGCTTGAGGTGGTCATACAGGAAATGGTAGTCAGCCATGAGCTCCTGTTTGGGAAATAATACCTAAGTGTGCCAGAGGCACGCAAAAGGAAGATCTGGGCTGATGTACAAGAGAAGGTGAATGCCATCGGCGTGACCCACCACACCGTAGAAGACCTCCGCAAAAGGTGGTATGGTATCCGCCAAAGATCAAAAGAAAAGGTTGCAACAAGGCTGGCAGAAGCAAAGAAGACCAGTGGTGGGACATCCACTGCAACTGACTCTACTCCTCTTGAGGAGTTGGTGGAGGGCACCCTGAAGCCGGAGAGTGTCAGTGGCGTGGCTGACCTGGACAGCTCCGAAACCCCAAACACCAGACAAGGTAAAAAGCATGCTATTACTCCCCTTATACATCACCACATCACTCACACGTGCAGCACAGCCCACTGGCCCTGGACTCCTGTCTGTCCCAGTTCAGGAATGCCTTACAGGCGCAGGCCACGCCCGTCCACCAGCACAGCTGCCGTAGTCTAAGACACAGTGTTTGGAGGGCTTGAAGGCAACATGCTAAAAGTCCAGCGCCTGCCAGCAAAGGCATTAAAATCAATACAGGGCCAGTTTGCTGCACATAATAACAACATGAGCCAGATGAGGGAGGGTTTCTTGGGCATGACTGGTGCACTGGAAGGACTGAGTGCAGAGTTGCAGAGAGACCGGGCAGCCAGGCGCAGGGAGAGACAACGTCTCCACACCCACCTGGACATATACACCAAGGCTGTAAACCGCCTGTCCACTGCCACATCACTGGTGGCACGTCGCTGTGTCAGCATGCAGCATGAGATGGCACACTGCTGTAAGATGTAGCCAAGGGCCTGGTGCAGGTCACACATGCCGTGGACCAGCTGCGGGCAGCAGCCACAAGTGGCACAGGACCCCTCTGCTCACTGGAGAGTGAGGACCAATCCAGCAGGAGCAGCATCACTCCACCAATTCCCCAGGACAGACTTCGGAGTGCGCAGCAGGGGAGAACTGTCGATGACTCAGGGGAGGGCAGTGGGCACCCTGAGCGAGGGGCAAAAAGTGCTCACAGAAGATGAAGTGTCATGAGTGGCACATGGCAATGGGTGAGGCAACCCATTGCTTCCTGACTCATGTTTGAGCAACAGACTTGCACAGTGTGTTTAACATGTGCAAGCAATTTGGACTCACATTGTGTGCACATCAGGCTGTGTGATAGATATGCCCCTGCACTCAGGAAATAAAAACACAGTTTTGCACAAATCTGTAGCATTGTGTCATCATTACTCACCTAGAAATAGTTCTGTGTGATCTCATCTCATCTCTGGAGGCCGGCAGCTGCACCAACACCACCGGCCGGTCTGCATCATGGAGCTGGCCCCTCCTCATCTGATGGGTCTGAATCTGTGAGCTCCACCGGGGTGCCTTTCCGAGTGGCGATGTTGTGTAGCATGGCACATGTAACCACGATTTTGCAGCATGTCTCGGGGCTGTACTGTAGCGCTCCTCCACTCTTATGTAAGCAGCGGAAACTGCTCTTAAGGATTCTAAATGTTCTCTCAATAGCACAGCGGGTGGCTCTGTGAGCGCTGTTATACCTCTGCTCCCAGCAGTGGCTGGATTCAGGTATGGGGTCAGGATGTAGTCACGTACAGCATACTCACTGTCACCTGCAGGGTGACAAGAATCAGGTTAAACACTGTCCTGCCACTTCTGAGCTTTACTGATTGTGTGTTTGTAAGCCATGCATTTACCTAGCAGGTAGCCCTCGCCAAACTCCCCATCTGTGAGTCGTCGATGAATTCCACTATGGCGCAAAATTAATGAGTTGTGTGTGCTGCCTGGGTATTTAGCAACAATATCAGTGATGACATGTTTGGCATTGCACACTACCTGTATGTTCAGGGAATGATAGGACTTGCGATTACAGAACACATACTCATTCTGTGAGGGCGGGAGATAGCGACATGGGTCCCTTCTTTGCAGCCAATTATGTGGGGGAATTGGGCTATCTGGTAGAACTCCTGCTTGGTCTGCTCTAGTGCCTGTTTTGTGCTGGGGAATTGGATGTGGTGATGCAGTCTCTGTACCTTTGTTCAAGGAAAGCGTGGAAGAAAGGCAACAGTGCACTCTGAGAGACCCCTCCTGCTGTGGCAATCACTCCCATGAAAACTCCCTGATGCCAGTAAGTGCAGTGAGCACAGGACCTGTACATGGGTGGGAATGGTGTGTGTCCTGCGTGTGGGGTGTTCTAGAATGGGATTGAGCTCCTCTATTAAGTCCAGCATGCTCTCTGCGGCCAGCCTGTAGTTCACATGGATATCCTCCACATTCCGCTGGAACAGGGTGATGGGTGCTCTGAAGATCCTTTCCTGGAGTCTCCTTCTCTGTGCAGCAGCTCTGATTCTCAGCCTCCTGGCTATCACATACAGCCCAGCCATTGTGGAAAGACCCCTGTGGCATTGTGGGCCTCTTTAAATAGGTTACACCTGGTTACCACCTGCTCAGAGTTTGTGTTTATTGCCATGTGCAAAATTGTGAATTTTGACAAATCGCTAATTGCGATTTTCTTTGCATCTTCAACTGTTGCAGATTACACCCAAATATTTAAAAATATTGGTTGGTCTGGAAGATCTAAACAATTTAAAACGTGATGGCTGCTTTTGGACCATAAACACATGGATGATGAATAACCATCTAAAGATAAATACAGCATAGATGTAGATTATGACCTGCGGGCAATAGCAAAAATACCAGCCCATGACCATATGTAAGAAGCTGCTTTGCAATCTCAAACACTGCGATTCTCAAAAAACGGTGTATGCAACCGCAAAACAGAGTATTCCTATGTATTAAAGTGTTCCGCTGCACAAAAACGGTCATCGCAAATTTAGCGATTAGCAATTTTGCGAGGCATTGAATCTGCGAATAATGTTGCGAATTCACAATTTGCAGCATGTTATTAGCGAATTTTGCAAATGACGTGTCGCTGATTGCGAGTTCGCAACATTATTTGCAGATTCAATGCCTCACAAAATTGCTAATTGCTAAATTTGCGATTTCTGTTTTTGTGCAGCGGAACACTTTAATACATAGGAATACTCTGTTTTGCGGTCGCATACACCGTTTTTTGAGAATCGCAGTGCTTGAGATTGCAAAGCACCTTCTTACATATGGTCATGGGCTGGTATTTTTGCTATTTCCCGCAGGTCATAATCTACATCTATGCAGTATTTATCTTTAGATGGTTATTCCTCATCCATGTGTTTATGGTCCAAAAGCAACCATCACGTTTTAAATTGTTTAGATCTTCCAGACCAACCAATTTTTTTAATTATTTGGGTGTCATCTGCAACAGTTGAAGTTTTAGGATTTTATCAGATTTGGTAAGTGGGTTAGACAGGTGTTGAATAATAGAGGGAATATGATGGACCCAGAGGGATGCCACAGTGTTCTGTGTGAGGAGCTGATGTGAAAAGTGGTACCAACACTCGTTCACAGTCATAGCTGTGGCGCCAAAATGCAAAGGGCATTAGCTGAACTATCTTTTCACCTTTCACACATGGTATGTCAAACAAGATTTTGCTGTGTGAAAATATTGCACAATATACAGGACATTGAGTCATGTTGTTCTTAAGCAGGCAATATTCATGCCTTTTCCTGTTCATGATACATAAGCAGTTGTCAGTACGTAAATCTACCAGCTATTCAGAAACAATGTCAAATCAGGAAACTCCACACTCATATAATCTTTATTCTGCAAGTGCTGCCATAAAATTTCACGTAAATACAATTTACATAAAAACCTTAAAATCGATAAAACCAATAAAATCCTTCAAAACCATGATAAAAAGCTAATAATGAACAGTGCTAAGGTAGCAGCATAATATGTAAACATTGCTAGTCATGAAATTACACTGAACATGCTATAGTCAAATAAATTGTACTTCTGGATTCCAATAGAAAATTAGCACCTCATTGAAAAAAGCCATTAAGTTAAAGCTAAAATATTTCTGATGGATCACATCACCAACAACAAAGGTCAGTACAATACAGTATTTGGGGCCCTACACTTCCTGTCTGGTTCTCCACACTCCCAATAAAAAGCAGGGCACAGCAAATACAATCAAGGCTGCTGTATTGGATCTGAGTATTCTAGAAACAATCCTAAAGTCTGTAAACCCCATAATCCGACAGAGTGGTAATATCCACTTCTTCCTGTGGTTATAATAACGTTGGCAGAAAAATAAAATATGATTTATACATTCCTTTGTTTAGGGACAGAAAGGGCAGGTCATGTCTGGGTCAGTATCATGTTGCCCCCATTTAGAGGTAAATGCATGCAATGGTAAGATCCCGAAACAAAATTTGATGTACAGGACTTTTGCCAATGAGATTTTAATGGAGTTCATGAATTCTCCCATAAGGAAGGAATCTTTACATTCCAGGAAAGCTAGAGTCAATTCACCCATACTCCTGCTCAATTCTTCATCTATATACCTCTAGTAAATCCCCTTAAGTACAGCCTTTGACACACCAGCCATGGCTCCAGGATTAGTCCACAGGTGTTCACATCCAAGCTTTATCAGGTAGGTCGTAATGTGTCCCACCTGATATGGAACTAAGTCCACACAGAGGCCCATTGCCCTCCAATACAGCAAAGGTGTAAGGGATTCTTTATGGGCAATGGACCGATGGCCTAGATCTAACTGTAGTGGCAGGAGTGGAGTACTAGTTGGGAGATTTGCCAAAGATCTTAAGAAATAGTTATGCAGTGACCTTACGTCCCACAACTCTCTCCCATATAAAGACCCGCCTAGTGCTTGTAGGATAGAAGTTTGTATAGCCTGAGATACTGGTCGAAAGCTAGAACCCTTGAAACCTGTCCAGATGCCCTCGGCATAACGTTCAAGCTTCAACTTGCTTTTATGGGTCTGTGCCGCCCCACTCCCGCCTCCCAGCTGCTCCTCCCTCCCACAGCCCCTCTTATGGAGGCCGAGCGGCGGTGAGGAGAGCAACCTTTGACCCTGTCCTCAGGTTGGTCGCCCCCCAGCCGCCACACGGTCCTCCTGTGACGCTGCCCCTGCTTTCGCCTTGCCCCTGCCGCTGCCTGGTGCTGCGTGAGTCTCCTCTGGTCTTGCCCCTCGTATCTTTTACTGTCGCCTTGGAGTTTGTTTCTTGTATTTTGTAATCCCCATTTAATTTCTGCTGTGCCCTTTGTACCCCCTTTTTTTGCCCTCTGTGCCCCCTTTCCCACGTATTGCCTTCTGTGTCCTCTCCCCGCCTTTCCCTGGTTTCCCTCTGTGCCACCTTTCCCGCCGCTGCGTCCCTGCGGCCCCGCCCCTCGCTGTTCCCATTTGCTGCCCCACTCCCGCCTCCCAGCTGCTCCTCCCTCCCACAGTCCCTCTTATGGAAGCCGCACATTGGCCGAGCAGCGGATGGGCGCGCAGCGGGCGCGCCAAAGGCAAGCCCGTCTGCTCCCGTCCGCGCCCGTCCGCGCCTGGACCGTGCCCAGCGCCAGAACCCCTGGCCCCTACAGGAGCCAGGGCACACAACTTAGATATGACACCGCCACCCTCAACGCACTCAACTCCGGAGGCTCACCCGCCTGCTACCGAGCCACCCCGAAACGAACCCACGGATTCTTCACCTGCCAAACCTGCAAATTCACATGTCTCCGAACCTGCACCCCGCCCACCGAACAAAGCAAGAACAACAACCTCAAGTGCATCCTCCTCAACGCCCGCTCCGTCCACAAACACGCCATCGAACTCTGGGACCTTCTCGATACGACAGCACCTGACGTCGCCTTCCTGACGGAAACCTGGATGAATGCCTCCTCGGCCCACGACATCGCCATAGCCATCCCGGACGGCTACAAAATCACCCGGAAGGACCGCGTCAAGAAGGAGGAATCGCCATCATCTACAGGAACACCATCAGCATCACAACCAACACCGAAGACGCAATCTCCGCCGCCGAACACCTACACTTCCAGATCCACACCAACGGCAAGACCACACTCAGAGGAACCCTCATCTACAGACCCCCGGGCCCACGCACACAATTCAGCGAAACCTTCGCCGAATTCATCAGCCCGCACGCCGTAGCATCACCCGAATACATCCTCCTAGGGGACCTGAACTTCCACCTGGAGAACAACAATGACAGCAACACCACCACTCTGCTCGACAACCTCGCCAACCTTGGACTCAAGCAACTGGTGAACACCCCCATCCACTACGCCGGCCACACGCTCGACCCCATTTTCTCCGCAAGCAACCACGTCTCCTTCAGCCACACCACCGGACTACACTGGACAGAACACAGCTGCATCCACTTCACTTTCAAGAAGACTACATCTCACCACTACACGCAACAGATCCCCCGCAGATGCTGGAGCAAAGTCACCACAGACCAGCTAACCACATCGCTCAGTCTGAACCCACCAGTCGACACTCCTGACACCAACAACGCAGCCCAGAACCTCGCACAATGGATCTTCCAACTGCACCGACAACCTCGCTCCTCTAAAGGACCCCCCAGGCAAGACCAGCAACAGGAAAACCACGTGGTTCACCGATGCCCTCAAAACCTCGAAGAAATTCTGCTGAACCCTTTAAAAAAACCTGGCGCCACAAACGGACAACAGAAAACATGACAGCCCTCAAGAAATCCACTCGCAAACACCACCAGCTGATCCGCACCACCAAAAGGACATCGTTCAAAGACCGGCTGGACAACAACACTCACAACAACAAGGAACTCTTCAACATCGTAAAAGAACTCTCCAACCCCAGGGCCAGAAACAACGACATCGCACAATCGCAAGACCTCTGCAACTCCCTCGCCACGCCCTTCTACCGCAAGATCGCAGACATACACGACAGCTTCAGCACCCAAACCCCGCCTCCAGCCATCGAACCAACAATCACACCCACCACCCTCAGCGCCTGGACCCCCGTCAGCACTGAAGACACCGCTCACGTCATAAACACCATCCACTCCGGCTCTCCCTCTGACCCATGCCTTCACCACATCTTCAACAAAGCCGACGCCATCATCGCACCTCACCTCCGGAACATCATAAACAACTCCTTTGCATCAGCCACCTTCCCAGAAAGCTGGAAGCACGCAGAGATCAACGCCCTACTGAAGAAACCCTCAGCTGACCCTAAAGACCTCAAGAATTTCCGCCCCATCTCTCTCCTCCCTTCCCGGCTAAAGTCATCGAGAAGACCGTCAACAAACAACTGACTGCATTCCTCGAAGCAAACAACTCGCTCGACCCATCCCAGTCCGGATTCTGAGCCAACCACAGCACCGACACCGCCCTCATCGCAGCCACCGACGACATCAGACCCTGATGGACAACGGGGACACAACCGCTCTCATCCTCCTAGACCTCGCGGCCACCTTCGATACTGTCTGCCACCGCACCCTAATAACCTGCCCCCACAAAACTGGGATCCAAGGAAAAGCCCTGGACTGGATCACCTCGTTCCTCTCTGACAGAACCCAGAGAATCCGCTTCCCTCCCTTCCGCTCCACGGCCACCAAGATCATCTGCGGCGTACCCCAAGGCTCCTCGCTCATTCCAACCCTCTTCAATATCTACATGAGCCCCCTCACCGCCATCGCTGGCAATCACAACCTCAACATCATCTCATACGCCGACGACACCCAGCTGATACTCTCCCTCACCAAAGACCCAGCCACCGCCAGAACCAACCTCCAGGAAGGAATGAAAGACGTCACGGAATGGATGAAGCTCAGCCGTCTGAAACTCAACTCAGACAAAACGGAGATCCTCATCCTCGGACAATCTCCATCTGCCTGGGACGACTCCTGGTGGCCCACGGCGCTGGGCACTGCACCGACTGCCACGGACCACGCTCAGAACCTGGGATTCATCCTGGACTCCTCCCTCACGATGACCAAACAAGTCAACGCCATCTCATCGTCATGCTTCAACACCCTGCGCATGCTCCGAAAGATCTTCTGGTGGATCCACACCGAAACCAGAAAGACAGTCACCCAGGCCCTCGTCACCAGCCGACTGGACTACGGGAATGCCCTGTACGCAGGAACCACAGTCAAACTTCAGATTTGACTTCAGCACATACAAAACGCCTCCGCACGACTCATCCTCGACTTCCCTCGCCGCAGCCACATAACACCCCACCTGAGAAACCTGCACTGGCTCCCTGTCAGCAAGAGGATCACGTTCAGGCTCCTCACCCACGCACACAAAGCGCTCCACGACATGGGCCCCGAATACCTCAACAACCGCCTCTCGTTCTACACTCCCACCCGCCAGCTCCGCTCCGCCAGCCTCGCCCTCGCCATCATCCCACGGATCCGCAGAACCACAACCGGAGGAAGATCGATCTCCTACCTGGCTGCCAAGACATGGAACTCCCTCCCCGCACACCTACGACTGACCCAGGACCACCTCACCTTCAGGAAGCACCTCAAGACCTGGCTATTCGAGCAGTAACAGCACCCCCCCCCCTCCCTTCAGCGCCTTAAGACCATCACGGATGAGTAGCGTGCTCTATAAATGTATTGATTGATTGATTGATTGATTGTGCAGACCAGCCAAAATTCTCCATCAGGGTGAGACCCAGATACTCAAAGGTGCGAACACTCTCAAGGGGAGCACCGTTCAAAAATGGGTTCGGGCGGGTTCTGTGGCTATAATTAAAGACCATATACTTTGTGTTTTGAAGGTTGATCTCAAGCCGTCTCTACTCACAGAAGACACCAAACTAGTCCAAGAAAATTTGATACCCATAGGGGATTTAGATACCAGTATAGTGTTGACTGCAAACAGGAGAGCTGAAATCTTCCTACCTGCTAAAGTCCTAATAAGGTCTGAACCTTGTTACTCGATTCACATTGCTGTTTGCTAATTGATTAACAAATGCACCTCTTGTTATTTGCTACTATATGCTCTTGGTGAGTAGTGCTGACACCTTCTCTTTTAATGCACATTAACCAAGCCTACATTTGCCGGTATATAGTTGCAGGAAAGTGCAACCTACTTGCTGAGAAATCCAAGTTCTATTAAGGTGATTCAGCTTTCTAGTCTACATTTAAATATGGCAGTCTTTAACTGTTTCATAACATGAAGCTTGACTTTTACTTGCACCTATAGTAATGTTGAGCAATCCCTCTGTAAGTAAAGATTCTACATTTTTGGTATGCATGTCAGACTTCTGTTCTTTCTACTTTCACCACTCAAAAAAGTGAATGCTCATCCAAGCAATGTTAGCCACATTTAGGGTGCCACTTTAAAGATTATATGCAAGGATTCTGCTGCTGTCCATAATTCCAGAGTGGAGGCCTCAGTAGCATCCAAATGGGAAGTACCATGCAAGCAGCAGCAAGGAGAGATGTTTACACAGAGCAGGACTCTAGAAGCAAACCATGACACCACCACCACTTACTGCTGCCTGCCTATCTGCGGCTTCTCTAACTGGAGATGGAACTAGTGTCTTCAACCAGGCCACAGGCCTCAAATGGACTTGCCTACCTGTCTTGCTGGTCGTTGTCTTCTAAGGGTGGTCTCCTTTTGTACAACACCTTTTGCACAACCTGTGTGTAATTATGAGGGGTGTATGCCAATGTTGGAGCCTTCTTGAAGTTCATTCAGTTTTGACTGGTACTTTTGATCAAATGTGATTGACCATTATTTACCACTAATTTCCCAAAATGTTCTTGATGGATATGCTTCAAACTCTCTGTAATGTTATTTTTTAGATAGTGGCAAAACATCACTTACAAAGTTAGTCAGAATTAGGAAACTCCACGCTTTATGAAGCAGATGAAGTTTACAAACTTTACATATGGTAAGGTTTATATTTTTGGACATTCCAGGTGTGAGGATTTCCTAATGCAGAATGTCCCAGGTAGGACATCCTCGAGCACACAAAATGTTGAGTGTGGAGGCTGGACATCCACCGCCTGAGGTAAGATGTAAGGGAGGGCTATGAGCAGAGGCCAGCTAACTTGAAAAAAAAGAACTTAATGCTCTTGCATTTCACAAAGCTTGAACAGTTTGAAAAATGTGCAAAATTGTGAGTCAGCCTAACTTACAATTTACACCCCCCTACTTTAAATCCCATCTAAGTGATAGACTTGAAAGTTGAATTGTGGATATCTGACTGAGTTTCTTTACTATGTTCCTTAAAAACCCACATGCTCCTTCACATAGAATCACATGGTGTGCACCCTAAACATAAAAATCAGAATATCGAGGAGCAGAATATTGAGGAGAGAATACTGAATCTAAAATATTGACAGATAAGTATAGATTCTATAACTTAGTCCACACATATGTATCTACATGATGCATATATCTTCAAGGTATGTAGATGTGGTGTTCCTTAATAGTAAATCTATTCTTACTAATATGCACTAACCTTTCGATATTCGTGTACCATTATTTTCTGGGAGGTGATATTTAGTTGTATATCCACTATTTGGGAAAGAATGTACCTCTAGAGCACAGCTTTAATATTGGGCCAGAGATGAAGGCCCAGATCCCCTGAAAATATAATTTTGGCTATGGGCCTGCCCCCTTGGCTAAGGCCCTGCTCCAGTCCAGATATCAGTCAAGAGTGTTCCCAAACTGTAGCTCAGAGAGTGAAATATCACATACTGAGTTTGAGGGAGTGCATTTGAAGAGGTTGGTTGAAGAGAAAGAGGAAGCACAATGTCAAGTTTACAATCACTGCCTGGAGTTTAATTTTATTTTAATTTTGGGTTCAATCAGAAACCTGTGCAAGTTATAGCTATTGTAATGTATACTTTATTGTCTAATGTTTACATAAAACTATGTACAACAATTATTTGTCATAAAGCACATCACAAAATATTAATAAATACAAACATTGCTCTTAATGAGTTCAATGCACACTTATGTCTTTTCCTGCCAGATTTTATTGACTTTTATAAGGTTACCCACCCCTTTTACAGCTTTACCACCTTTGAAGAAAAATAATACATGCTCAGATATTCTTCTTATGCCCTCTGGATTAGACATGGGTTCGAAGTATTTTTTTCAGTGTGTCAAGTAGGTCTGGAGATAGGCACATTATGTGTTGAATGGACGCAGACACACACATCTTACACAACTTGTCAAAACACCATTTTAATTTCCACGTGCCATTGAAAACATTAATAAAAAACTAAAATGCATGAAGGCGTTCTTCACCTGAGGCCACAGATTAAAATCGAAATAGGGTTGCCTCAATGTAGATACTGTTTCTATAGTGCTTCTAATATGCTTATTTATGGAAGCTGCATGAATGTCTCTAATCAGGATTAGACTTTTCACTCCCTTTTTTACCACTAGTGCACTTGCTGCTTTCGACATAGTGCCGCCATCGAGGGGACATTGCATTCTTCCAACAGCTCTTCGAATCACCTTTTGGAAAGGAATGTTCCTGCCTGGCATGCGATTCGTGCTTTGCAGATAAGTGATCCTAGAGTGCTGGTTCCTGCCTCCTTTACCTCTAAGAAGTAGGTGATCTGATTAATTTCAACCAGAGCAGATAGCAGCATCAAACCTAATTCTTATGTGGTCTGAGGGGGTCGACTTCTTTGAAGCAAAATACATTTTCAAAACCAGTTCATGAACACATGATCCAGTTTTGGCAAAAATAAACTAGTGCCCATTAGGGCGCTGTAGAAAATAGGTACAGGGATAACCTTTGCTGTTATAACATCCAATAGAGGACCTAACGCACCCCACCCCCATAGAGAATGGAAAATCTTTTTAGAGCTTCGCACACACTAGTAGTTGTCATTTTTAAATTCTCCACATGACAAATCCTAGACATATATTTGTCTAAGTCAAATCTTAATTAATGGTACGCTATTTTAATGGCACCTATCTTACACATAATATTTGAACAATTTAGGCTAAAGGACATTACTTTCCTTCTGTTGATATTGAAAGAAAGGTTGTTTTCTAGATTATATGCTTGAATTTGGTTGAGTTACCTTTGAAGGCCAATCGGGGTTGTCACCAGGCTGACCAAATCATCAGCGCACGCTAAAAAAGGGACTATAGTTGGCCCTAGTTTTGGAGCATTGTCTAGGTTGTGAGTGAGTGAGTGAGTGAGTACATCTTCTCAATCTGATATATAGAGGCTGAAGAGAAGTGGACCTAAGATACAACCTTGCTTTAAACCATCTAGTGAGCATATTGGGTGAAAGACGGTGACCATCTGACATCTTCACTCTAACCCAGGGGTACTCATAGTACGGCCCGCGGGCCGGTGGCGGCCCGGCAAGCCTTCCCTGGCGGCCCGCGGACCTTGCACACATCATACCAGTGTTAATTTTTTTTTAAAAGAGTGTCTGCAAACTAAGTTATAGCAGCGCGACTCCTAGACTCTGCTGCTCTGTGGGGGCCGGCCGGGGGATTCCTGCCATAGTTAGAGTGGAGCTGCAGGGGCGCTAAGAGGTGAACAACACAGCCTCATTAACATGCTAATGGTCTTTTAAAGACCTGTTAATGTGCTCAGTTAGCACCTATGTGTGTGTGCTCCGAAGCTGCCTCAGCCCAGGCTGACAGAGGGAGGGTGAGATGACAGAGGGAGAGGGAGGGAGAGGGAAAGAAAAGGAGACTAAGTGAGGAAGGGAAAGGGAGAACGGGTGAGGGAGTAAGAGAGGGAAGGAGGGAAAGGGAGGGTGGAAGCAGGGCTCAAGTCGAGGTACCACGCGGGTGGACAGCGTCCCCCCACTTATTTTACCGGGAGCTCGATAACTGGAGCAAATGGAGCAGCACATTCACTATTTGGCCTCTCTGGGGTGAGATTGGAGCTAATTCAGAACGCTGCTCACGCGCTGGCTTCTCTGATGCAATCGCATCTAAGGGGTGAGCGAGAGGAGGTAATGAATCTGATGGTGCCAGCCACCTTTCGTGACATCACTTCCTGTTGTGACGTCAGCGTCCCCCCACTTCTTTTTTCAGGACTTGTGCCCTGGGTGAAAGGGAAAGGGAGGGTAAGGGAGGGAAAGGGGCTGACAGTGAGGGAGTGAGGGAGGGAAAGGGAGATCGGGTGAGGGAGTGAGAGAGGGAAAGGGTAGGAGGGGGAGGGAGGAAGGGAAAGGAAGGGGGAGGGAGGGAAAGGGAGTGACAGTGAGGGAGTGAGGGAGGGAAAGGGAGACCGGGTGAGGAAGGGAAAGGGAGACAGAGTGAGGGAGGGAAAGGGAGATCGGGTGAGGGAGTGAGAGAAGGAAAGGGTAGGAGGGAAAGGGAGGGAGGAAGGGAAAAGGAGGGGGGGGGAGGGAAAGGGAGTGACAGTGAGGGAGTGAGGGAGGGAAAGGGAGACCGGGTGAGGGAGGGAAAGGGAGACCGGGTGAGGGAGGGAAAGGGAGACAGAGTGAGGGAAGGAAAGGGAGACAGAGTGAGGGAGGGAAAGGGAGACAGAGTGAGGGAGTAAGGGAGGGAAAGGGAGACAGTGAGGGAGGGAAAAGGAGTGAGGGAGTAAGGGAGTAAAAGGGAGACAGAGCGAGGGAGGGAAAGGGAGACCGGGGGAGGGAGGGAAAGGGAGACAGAGTGAGGGAGGGAAAGGGAGACAGAGTGAGGGAGTAAGGGAGGAAAGGGAGACCGTGAGGGAGGGAAAGGGAGTGAGGGAGTAAGGGAGGAAAAGGGAGACAGAGTGAGGGAGGGAAAGGGAGACAGAGTGAGGGAGGGAAAGGGAGATCGGGTGAGGGAGTGAGAGAGGGAAAGGGTAGGAGGGAAAGGGAGGGAGGAAGGGAAAAGGAGGGGGAGGGAGGGAAAGGGAGTGACAGTGCGGGAGTGAGGGAGGGAAAGGGAGACCGGGTGAGGGAGGGAAAGGGAGACAGAGTGAGGGAGGGAAAGGGAGACAGAGTGAGGGAGGGAAAGGGAGACAGAGTGAGGGAGTAAGGGAGGGAAAGGGAGACCGTGAGGGAGGGAAAGGGAGTGAGGGAGTAAGGGAGTAAAAGGGAGACAGAGCGAGGGAGGGAGAGGGAGGGAGGGAAAGGGAGACGGAGTGAGGGAGTGAGGGAGGGAAAGGGAGACCGAGTGAGGGAGGGAAAGGGAGACAGAGGGAGGGAAAGGGAGACAGAGCGAGGGAGGGAAAGGGAGACAGAGTGAGGGAGTGAGAGAGGGAAATGGATGCTGGTTAAGGGAGGGTAAGGGATAGAGGGAAAGGGAGGGAGAGAAAGGGAGTGACAGAGTGAGGAAGTGAGGGAGGGAAAGGGAGACACAGTGAGGGAGTGAGAGAGGGAAAGAGAGACCGAGGGGGGCTAGACAGAGGGAGGGGGACAGAGGGAGGGGTACAGAGTAAGGGAGAGTGAGAGGGAGGGTGAGGGAGGGAGGGAGACAGAGAGAGAGAGAGAGAGAAATGTGTGTATGCCGGGTCTGGTGGCTTAGTGGATGAAGGTGTCCGCTGCAGGGACCAGTGATCAACCTCATGGTCAGTTTTTTTTTGTTGCTCTAGCCCCGCCCCCTCCCCCACTGACCCCGCCCCCACTGGTGCAGCCCTCGGATACAAACCACAGTGTAAATTTGGCCCCCGAGAGAAAGTTTGTGAATACCCATGCTTGTAGTACCGACGGAGAGAGCGGTGCTTCCCTCGTACCCTGAGCCGTTGCCAGGCGAGGCGAGGCCTCGAACTCCTATGACTTGGAGACATCACAAGGACGACTTCAACGGGTCTAGACCACACCCATATTATCAGGTGTTACCCAGGAGCGGCTTCCATGTAGCAGCTGTAACCACTTTGAGGGTATACAGACCCGCCCTGGCTGAGTGTTACCCAGGAGCGGCTTCCATGTAGCAGCTGTAACCACTTTGAGGGTATACAGACCCGCCCTGGCGGAGTGTTACCCAGGAGCGGCTTCCATGTAGCAGCTGTAACCACTTTGAGGGTATACAGACCCGCCCTGGCTGAGTTAAGAGGGTTCTCATTTTAATCTTTACTTATTATAGCACGTGCACTACACTGTTTATTATTGTGGTCCTGAAGAAGCGCCAATGACTTACGGGCAACAAAGGCACGAAACATGTTGGCCTTGACTTTTGATACCTAGGCCGAATGGGCCCTTTTTGGGTCAGTCATTTTTTACACTATCACGTGCACATAAATTGATTTACCCTCCTTTTACCCAATCCCCACACATCCGGCAATCCTAAAAAAAGATCTCCGATAAAGTGACCCTTCGGGGGACCCGTAGGGAATTGCAGCGCCGGCCCTACGAGGAGCAAACGCCCGATGATGAAGCATGACACCACCCGGGGTGTGTGAGGGCAACAGAGGATGTAGAATTATTTTCCCTCTCACATTAGGACATTTTTACACCTAGGATTACTTTAGTCTACCTTCTTTCTTAATTTTTCTTTGTTTTAAAATATGGGTGACTGTTAGCACCCCGATACATGGGTGACCTTTGCACCCTTTTTGGTGACTTTTTGCACCTTGACACATGGGTGACTTTTGCACCCTTGTTGGTGACTGTCTGCACCTTGATCCATGGGTGACTTTTGCACCCTGATATAGGAACTTTGTCCTCCTGTTGATAAATAGATTTATATTAGGAGCATGGACACTGGACCTTTATAGCTCCTTGGTCCCCCCTTCTTTGTTTAATATACCCATGCTCTAACCCATGTGTTGCCGTGGAGTTGCTTTATCAGGTGCAAACGCCTGTGGGGAATACCAAATCCCAGAAGCTTCCTTGATAACTTAGTTCAATCCACCCTGTTGAAGGCTGTTGAAATACTATGAAACAAGCAAAAAAGGTTATTTTTCTGGGTACTGGCTTTCTGCCTGAACATGGCTAAAATAATTTCTGCTGTGCTGCAGTTAGGGTGGAAACCTGACTGATTGAAGGTTAATATTTGTCCTTTTTTCACCGCTACCTATAGATGAAATAATTTGGCAAATAGTTTACCATCTGCATCCAGCACGGCAACAGAGCAATAGCTGATTGGAAACATTTTGGGGCCTCTTTTATATATGGGGTACAAGATTATTCCTTTCCATGAAGTTAGCACAAGAATCTAGTATATGACAGAATTAAAAATAGGTGCTACAATTGAGGCTTATTTTTTGGGATTAAGCTTCATTAGGGCAATGTGGAACCCATTAGGGTCAGGGGCCTGTGACAATTTACAGTTTTAATTAGATTAAATGTACTAACATTACTAATTTGAAATTGAGGCCTTTCTTCTTGGTTTACCTGACCCTTCTTGTCCGTTTGTTTATTATATGGTACTTCCAATTTTTTAGTGCCCTTACCAGCCATGGCCCAAAAATCTTTATTGTTTTTGGTGTCTATTGTGGTATGGAACTGCCGATTTGCATTCTTGTACAGTTTTTTTTAAGATGACGAATTTTGGTTTTTAACACAATTTTTAGCTTTAAAGAAGATTTTATTGTTAAAAAAAGAAGGGTGTCAATACATGGTACATAGAAAATATGAAGAGGAAGTAAAAAAAAAATAGTCAAATATAGCAGTACATCAATAATAACAATCGAAAAGGGCTGCGAGGTAAAACAAATAGGATAATACATCATAAACATGGGGTAATGCAAATTGTGATGGGAGATAATAAAGATAAGATAAAGAAGCAAGGAACATCAAGGCAATCACTTAGGTTTTTTTTTAAACTTCCTGTTGGTCAGATTGTAACTTAAAGGAACGTTTAGCACAGGTATCAAGATATGAGGTAATGGGAAGCCATAAGTCCATGCGTTTTGTTGCCATCTGAAGAGGATAAACAAAAACAGTAACCAGTCTATGATTGTGGCAAACATTGTACCACCATGAACGGAAAGAAATGTCCGAAAACATTTTCCAGTTAGCTGTAATCTGTTGGAAAGCAACAGCTAGCAATAGATCAACAATTCGAACATTAAGTGCGGTATTATCCCAGCAGGAAGAAAGGCTACCCAAAAAAAATGAACAAAGGAAAAAGGGATTTTGGTGTGAAAAATCGTATTAATTTGGGACCAGACTTGCTTACAAAACACATGAACAGCAGTGCAGGTAAATAACATATGAAATAAATTGGCTTGTGGGGAAGAACAAGACCAGCAAAGGTATGGAGTTGCAGGACATTTTTTGTTGAGATCATGTGGTGTAAAAAAAAGGCAATTATAAACAAAGAACAACGTTTGCGTGATAGTCGCTGCTCTGGACGATTTACGTGTTTAAGTCCACAGCTTATCCCACAGAGGAAGTGGCCAGGTTGTGTTAAAATCATGCTCCCATTGCTCTTCTACTTTTGACTTTGATCGTGTGAAATTTATGTTATGAAGATATTTATAAACAAGCATTGGAAATGCAATAGGTCTCGCAGCATTAGAGTTAGTGCTTTTAGAATTGTTTATGGGTTTTTTTGTAAATCTTTAGCATTTTTGTTTCCTGTAGCCAATGCTAAAGAATAAAAAAAAAAAAGCCATAAACATTTCTAAAAGCTCTAACTCAAATGCTCCGAGACCTATTGCACTGTGTGAGGGTGAGGAGTTGAGGGTGAGTGAGGGTGAGGGTGGGTGAGGGTGAGTGAGGGTGAGTGAGGGGTTGAGGGTGAGTGAGGGGTTGAGGGTGAGTGAGAGTGAGGGAGGGTGAGAGTGAGGGTGAGTGAGGGTGAGGGTGAGTGAGGGTGAGGGTGAGTGAGGGTGAGTGAGGGTGAGTAAGGGTGAGTGAGGGTGAGGGTGAGTGAGGGTGAGGTATTGAGGGTGAGTGAGGGTAGAGGGTGAGAGAGGGTGAGGGTGAGTGAGTGTGAGGTGTTGAGGGTGAGTGAGGGTGAGGCGTTGAGGGTGAGTGAGGGTGAGTGTGGGTGAGGGTGAGTGAGGGTGAGGTGTTGAAGGTGAGGGACGGACCCATATCATATTGTTTAGTACCTTGTGTATTTCCGGAAGCCATTCATATGCCCTATGTGTTTATTGAATGATCTGAAAAACCCACTGATGTCTTATGCATTCTTTCTTGTCAGTGAGTATCGTGCACCTAAATAGTGGTGTTAGGTTATCTTAAGAGGAAGTTGATTCCTAGGACACAGTAATATAACATAGCTTAACTCAATGGCACACATAAATGTTTGTATTGTCAATGAATTAGAGGCTTTTCACATTAATAAGCGCAATGGGAATCCATCTTTCTCTGTTCTTCCGTGCAGCTGTTCTACCCCATCCTATGAGTATTAAATAATGCGCCATTTTGTAACAATGGCTCACAGGAGGTTCAGTTTCTCTCTTAAATTGAAGCACATGGCACTTTGAGCCAACGAAAATCAGAACGTTCGGGGACTCGTGATTGCTTTGAACTTGAAACACGTATGTTTGAATAAAAACAATTTCACAGCTTAGATAGCAAATAAACATCTTTGTATATTAGTTGCTCTTGTCATCATCACTACATACTTGTAAGTAGCGGATGCTGTACGCAGAGGTTAGCGAGTTTGGGAACTTCACGAGGACAGAGCTGTGCAACCTGCAAGAGCGCGCGGATGAAGGAAGAGAGAAAGAACAAAAGACGCAAGGCGTCGGAGCATTAATCATGCTCAGCTGCGAGAGCTCGAGTATGCACCGGCATGCATATATCGTAATTAAAGCGAGGCTTCCCCTGTACACCAATAAATAGAGTCAGCCCGGTAGCACACTTTAGATGAAGCTTCCTTCTGAGAATAGCGAAGAAATATTGCCGGGTGGCATGCGCGAGGCAGGAGGTCAAGCAGAGCTCCCTGTTCCCCGCAGTGAATCCTATATCAAAAGTAAACTCGACCTACTTGCAGCGTCCCTGTTTATTTTTAAATGAGGTCGCAGTATTGATCCGGCAGCAGACGGAGAGCAATGGATGTGTGCCGGGCTCGCGGGGCGATCGGCATTCGTTTAGTGCTTTTGTCTCTAAGGTTGTCTTTTTAGGCAGTGGCGTTTTGACAAGCCTCCCTTTTGCATTACTGTCTTACACTTAGGAGGCGGAGGCACCGTGCCAGCTAGGTACTCATCCGGGAGACTAAATCATCTTGAAAGTGTTCTGTATGTGTGTGCTCGCGCCACGGTTGGGTCTGTCGTTGTTAAACTGTTGTTTCCTGCTGCGCGTGTGATGAAGGGAGGGAAGAGAGGGGAGGGGGGAGGAGAAATGCGACACGGCGGGAAGGGGAGGGGGCGGAGCGGGTAAAATAAACAAACAAGACGGAGGGAAGAGAGGGGAGGGGGGAGGAGAAATGCGACACGGCGGGAAGGGGAGGGGGCGGAGCGGGTAAAATAAACAAACAAGACGGAGGGAAGAGAGGGGAGGGGGGAGGAGAAATGCGACACGGCGGGAAGGGGAGGGGGCGGAGCGGGTAAAATAAACAAACAAGACGGAGGGAAGAGAGGGGAGGGGGGAGGAGAAATGCGACACGGCGGGAAGGGGAGGGGGCGGAGCGGGTAAAATAAACAAACAAGACGGAGGGAAGAGAGGGGAGGGGGGAGGAGAAATGCGACACGGCGGGAAGGGGAGGGGGCGGAGCGGGTAAAACAAGACGGACGTGCACGCGCTTTTAAGCTCAATGCGCATGCGCATTGAGCTTAAAAGTCACGGGCACTGCAAGGAATCGCCACGATTCCTTGCAGTGGATAAAGAGTGGATAAGCCCCCATAGTCTCGCTTGCTCGATGCGCATGCGCATCGACAGGCGAGACCTAATAGAGGATGCTTCAGATGTAGTGCGTAAAAAAGAGTGGAGATGTGCGGTAGTGTTGAGGGGGAGTGAGGGTGTATGGGAATGTAAGAGATGATTATAAGTCAACATCACCGCCTCCTTGAGTGAAGAATATTTATGAGAAAAACATGCAGGTAAGTCAAAAGATTGGCTAAGAGTTGGGAAGGGTATGAAGGTGGAGCAGGAGAATAATTGAGATACCCATAGCAAACCTTTGTGCCTCCAAGACTTCCAGTAAAAAGGTTTATTCTTGATTAGCAGATTTTTATTATGCCAGATGGTGGAAGCGAGAAACTCAGCAATTGTAGTAGGAGGGGCAGGATTGGTAGATAAAAGTAATTTGGTAGTGAATTTGTGTGTGGGAGTGGATAATACCTGAGGTTTGGGGGTAAAAGAGAGATATTCAGCAAAGGAGAAAGGGTGTAGTGCTAGACGTTCAATCGTCACCCATAGGGGACAAGTAGCGTCTGGGTCTTGTAACCAAAAGGACGCCTGCTGCAAAAAGAATGCTTTTTGATATGCTGGAAAATCCGGGAAATTAACCCCACCTTCCGACTTAGGGCGTATTAATCTAAGAATGGACATCCGAGCTTTCTTGCCATTCCAGAGAAAGGCAGAAAGAATTGAATTCATTTTCCTGAAGCATTTTCTGGAAATATGGACTGGGATGTTAGAGATTGTGTAAAGGATTATGGGGGATAACATCATTTTAATAGTGTCTAGTCGACCCCACCATGATAAGTAAAGAGGATGCCACCTAGTCGTTAAGTCGGATATCTTTTGAATGCATTTGTTTAAGCATAATGAAACTGTGTCCGAAATTGAGGGGGTGACATGTAGACCTAAATATTTGATATGAGATGAGTTCCAAATGAAATTGGAAGCACTAAAATCGGGTTTAAATGTAAATTTCGTTAGAGGTAGGATCTCACATTTGTCATTGTTCAATGTATAACCAGAGATCACAGAGTAATCACGTACTTCTTCTTGGAAGGCAGGGATAGAGATGTGAGGGTTAGATATAAAAAGTAGAATGTCATCCGCATAAGCGGCCAATTTGATGTGGGAATGCATTGTTTGAAAGACATGAATATTAGGATTTTGACGAAGCTTGGAGAGGAAAGGCTCTAAGGCCAAATTAAAAAGTAAAAAGAGATAAGGGACAACCTTGACGAACGCTCCTACATAAGTTAAAAAAAGAGGAAACTAAACCATTAGAACAAACTGCTGCGCGGGGATTGGAATAAAGAAGAGAAATTAAAGAAATAAATTTAGGGCCAAAACCAAACCATTTAAGGGCGTGGAATAGGTATTTCCATTCGACCCTATCAAATGCCTTTTCGGCATCTAAGGCAATCGCTGCAAGGGGGTATTGTAGGCGGGAAGATTTAGAAAGGACATTGAACGAAAGTCTAATGTTGTCAGTAATAAAACGTCCTTTAACAAAACCGGATTGTTCTGTCACTAAAAGATCTGGTAAATAGGGATCTAATCGTGCAGCAAGTGATTTGGCAAATCATTTATAATCAATGTTAGCTAAGGATATGGGTCTATATTTTTTACAATATTTGGGATCCTTTAATTCTTTGGGTATAAGACAAATGTGGGCATCAGAGAAGGAACCTGAGGAATTGCCCAGTGTGACAAAGGAATCAATAAGAGAAAACAATTTTGGTATTAATAATTTGGAGAAGTGCAGGTAAAATTCAACCGTGAAACCGTCTGGCCCAGGAGCTTTGTCCTTTTTAAGATGTTGAAGTGCAGTAAGTAGTTCTTTCTGGGATATGTCTGATTCTAAAGAAGATAGGTCTAGAGGGAAATGGGGTGGTGCCTGTATACTGGAGAAGAAATGGGAATGTGATTGGGTGGAGGGTTGAGTGTCTGAGGAGTAGAGAGTGTTATAAAAGCGAGAGAATTCAGTCAGAATATCGACATCCTTGTGTTGAAGATCTAAGTTATCATCATAGATAGATTCAATATTTAACTTGTTATGTTTGACTTTCAAGTAGTTAGCCAAATTTTCCCAGCCTTATTTTTACCTCCATAAAACTTAGCACTAGATTTTAACAAAAAAAGGGAAGCATCTTCCGTAGATTTGTTATTGAATTGCATCTTAGCTTCAATAAGAGTTGTCAAACTTTCCTGAGAACGGGAGGTATAATAAGAGTGTTCCAATCTCTTAATTTTCTGAAGAAAAACCCCAGTGGGTTTTCGAGATATCTTCCTTTTGTTTGCCACAAAAGTAATTATAAAATCTCTAGTTGCAGCCGTAAAGGCATCCCAAATAGTATGTTTGGGTAAAGAGTGAGTATCATTAATCTCAAAAAATTCATTGAAAAAATTTGTAAAAAACATGGTAAATTTAGAGTCTAACAGGAGAGTGTTGTTAAAACGCCATCTCCTGGGTCCTTCAATTTTAGGCAAAATATCGACATTAATCGAAACAGGGGCATGGTCTGACAGTAATATAGGACCGATTTCTGAATTGGTGAGAGTTTGTGCAATTTTGTGGGAAACAAAAATATAATCTATTCTAGATTGGGAATGATGAGAAGGTGAGTAAAAAGTAAACTCTCAGGCATCGATAAGTTTATGTTGTGCGATAGCCTGAGCAAAAAGTTTATGAGACTTATTTGGGATAAAGGAGACTTTAGAATTCCTGTCAAGAAAGGGGTCAAGAGGTTGGTTGTAATCTCCTGCTAGGATGAAATTATCATCCATAAATTTGGTGACGTGTGTAGCCATCAAGTGCCAAAATCCAGGATCTCCTCCAGCGGGAGCATAAACATTAAGAAAAGAAATTGGAACACCCTTTAAGGACAAATTGACATAAAGCCACCTGCCATCAGTATCAGAGATTTGAGATATCAATGAACATGAAAGGGATTTACGACATAAAATTGCTACACCATTACGTTTGCCATCACCAGGAGAATAAAGTACCTCACCCACCCAACCTCTTTTAAGTTTAGCAGATTCAACATCAGAAAGGTGAGTTTCCTGTAAAAATGCGGTCAACATTCAATTTAGCCAAATGGGAAGGAATTCTTTGTCTCTTAATGGGAGAATGGAGACCCTTAACGTTCCAAGAGACAATTCTTAACGACATTCAATTAAATACAGAATCTGATAAAAAAGTTGATGAAAAATACAATATAAACCCATGAGAGAAGGAGAGCCCAAGATCAGGAAAACCAGATAGTAAGAGAAGAAGAAAAGGAAATAAGAGAAATTCGACAAGGTTGAGAACAAAGTGAAAAAGAATAAGAAGAACCAGGAAGGAGAACGAGAAGGATCAGGTAAGAATCGAAAAGTAAGTAAAATGAGGAGCCATATCATTGATAAATAAGCAGGATAGTAGAAAGGAGAAAATAGTAGAGGAGGAAGAGTAAGAGAAGAAGAGATGACACCCATAAATAAAAGAAGATGAAGGGAAAATAGGAAGGGAAAGAGAACACATGAAATATCAAAAATGTAAGACATTAGAGGGAAAACATACCTACACAAAAGGGTAGGGCGAGGACGAGCAACCAGGAACGAAACCAGGAACAGGAGAAGGGAGGGAGGGTGGAACCACATGGAGCAGGAGGAACCTGTAGGGTCAGCGAGGCGTGCAGGCTGAGGGACACCTCGGAACGCTGTTTGAAAACACATAGGATGAACTGGGGAAATTAAACCTATATCATGGTCATATTCACCAACAGGGTAAACAAAGGGATTAGCAAAAAAGTTAAAGAACATACAAGCAGAGAAACATTGTTAAAAAGAGTCATGTGAATAACAAGACAATCAAGGAGGAGAGGAAAAAGAAGAAGGACCAGACAGGTCCATGTCGGCCGTCTTGCAAGAGTTCAGGAAGCTTTGAAGGCGTACAGGATCTTCGTACGTTGTTGTTCTGTTGTTGTAGGTGACCTTGAAGAGACATGGGTGGAAAAGTCCATAATGGGCACCAATAGATCGTAGATCAGCTCTCATATCCAGGAAGGCTTTAGGTCGACTTGCTGTGGCCTTAGCATAATCTTGCACGAAGAACAAAGAGGATCCCGACCAAGTAAGCCGGGGAGAAGCTCTAGCTGCTGACAAGACTTTCAAGAGATCTGTATATTCCAAGAAATACACGATGACCCCTCTTGGTCATGACGGAGTGGAAACCGAAGAAGAAATCCGCCCAAGTATGTGAGCGCGTTGAATATTGAGCACTGTATCATCCGGCAAATGTAGAAGTTTAGGTAAGAAAGATTTGAAGAAGGCAATCGGGTCACTCCCTTCACAAACTTCCACCAGGCTGTAGATGCGCAAATTATTGCGTCTGTTGCGATTTTCAAGTTCTTCCACCTGTCGCGGAAGAGAGGTAACCTGTGAGTGCAAGTGAGAGACCTTGGTCGTCGTTTCTTGAAAGGAATTGAGACTTTGTTCAACTGACGTGACCCTAGCGTCCATTTGCTTCCAGTTGTCTGTCAAAACCTGCACTTTGGCATTAGTTTCCTCCATGAAGGGGCGAAGAGCCCTTATTTCCTCCAATAAAAGTTCCATAGAGACTGACGAAATTGACTTAGGTGGTGAGGGAGGATCTTTTTTCAGCCGTTTGGTGGTGGCTTTCCCTGGAGCTGACAACGTTTCCATCACGAGCTGTGTATCTTGAGAGGGTGGCAAATGTGAGGATTCAAGTTGGGCTAGAGCGGAGAATAGTTTAGAGTTCTTAATGAAATTGTGTTTTAAATTGTGAGAGGTAATATGACCTCTATTTCTGCCCATAGGAAACACACAGCGAAGAGAGTCTTTTAACACAAGCAAGATTGAAATACAGTTTCAGAAACACAAGCTCCAATGAATATATGAACCCCTGTAAAGATGCGAGGAGTGAAGGAGTAGAGAAAACTGCGTTGTAGAGGGAACAGGCAGCTGAAACGTCGTGTTCAATACGATGGAGAAGGATACCAGGCTAATTCAATGGGAATCCAAATACCAGCAGGGAAAGCAGGAGATAAATTGCAAGTGGTACATATCAAGCATATTCCAAAAAAGAAAATAAGGAATAGCGACACCATCAAGCCTTCAGCTACACCAAAAAGGAGCAGCACTGTGTAAAAATGAGGTGGAGTTGGAGAGAGTCATAAAATGGCTGCCGCAACTGTGAGGAGATTACAGCATCTGTGGTATGCAGAGAAGCAGCAGAAGAAGGAAATGCCCATTTATGGGGTTAAACTGTGGGAATGGGGAAATAACCCACAGTACAGAGCATGGTAGATGTGCAGTTAAGGATTGAGGAGATTTGGAAGTGGAGACAGTGTCGCGCGCGTTGCGTGGTAAAAATCAAGATGGCGGCCGCGCCCGGCAATCATCCATGAAAGACTTACTGCGGCAAAAAAATTGATGAAGACTGCCACTGTGGGCGCCCAGACTAACATAAACGTGTGCTCGCCATCTTCCGCTGCCTGAATCTGCCTCCAGTCGGGTCAGGCAATATCGCGAACCATGCGTTTCAGGAGCTGCCGCCGGGGCACTCACCCAGGCGCTTCCATGCTCCGTAGGCGCCAAACCACGCCCCGACGAATTTTGTTTCTTACTTTCAATTTCAGATTTTTTATGACCAGTATGTTGCCTACCTTCCCTTTGGCCTTCAACAGTTGCCCTACTTCCTTTCTATATCTCATCTTTAATCAAGTAATTTCGCGAACAAGTGTTCCTTTCAATGGCAACTTACTATTAACTATTTTGATGTGGTTGCTAGGAAGTTGAAAATTGGAGTCAGTAAAACATGAACCATTCAATATCACTTTGGGATCTCTCCCATTGGGTGTAATGTTTAACAAAAAGTGGCTGGACCAAGAACGTATCATGTAACTGAATACCTCCCTCCTTCTGTACTGATCTTTTCCCTTTCCTGACTGAAAGTTGATCCTTGTCCAGCAGAGATCCTGCGATTTATTCCACTGTTGTTCTGAGACATAAGACAATATTTGTGGTTTGTGCTTACTTTCGAGTCTGGGTATTATTTTAAAATCCTGTACGGTTTCAAAATCATTAATGCGTGCAAAGGTGTAATCAATAACCGATTCTTTGCCTGGCTTTTTGAAAGTTGAATTTGCTGGTTGGTAGTTTCAATGTCTACCTTTTATAACACCAGGCGCAGTAGGGTGGAACTAACCGGTCCACCCTGGCCGTAAGATTGAGTAGAAGTGAAGACTTGATCCTGGATAGCTAAGTTTAGGTGTATACTACCGCCATGGGGGGCTTCACGCCCACGTTGGAAAAGTTTATTATTAAAGTCACCAGGCAGCACAATCCTGGCATTAGGAATTAGAACTATGATGGATTCAACCTCTTCCAGAATAATTAGTACTTTCTTCCAGTCCCGGGCTTCCAAAGGAAGAATAAAGACTGTAATAAAGTAGATTTGTATGTTGGTATCAAATTTTACCCAGACTGCCAAAAAGTTTTTGTCC
Organism: Lissotriton helveticus; assembly: GCF_964261635.1. NCBI lineage: Eukaryota > Metazoa > Chordata > Amphibia > Caudata > Salamandridae > Lissotriton > Lissotriton helveticus. The sequence goes on from NC_136069.1 coordinate 202,881,378, forward strand.
CATACGTAGTTTGAGACTCCTAAGGCATATTTCACGTCAACCGATAAACCACCGCTTGGCCTATTCCACAAATCTTTAGTAGCCGGTATAGCCAATGATAAGAAATTTTGAATATGAAAAACTGATACTTTCCATTATTCCTGAAAACAGATAATGTCATGCATATAGGCATAAGTTATAGCTGTGCATCTGCGACATTTCTTGCATTTTGTGAAGCACATTTATTATGCATTAACATAATCTAACCCAGTTTATGGGGCATTAAGCTTTGAAAAGCCAAATAGAAATCGCTCATCATTGAACTACAGTTTACATTCTCTGAAAAAAATGGGATGATTTTGGTATAGGCCCCTGTCATATTCCGTCCACACGAAACAGTGTCAAAATGTTACATATGATAATAATAATGAATCATTTATTTTTCAGTTCATTAAAACCTCAACAAAAACACAGACAGTCTATGACACACAAGATAACATAGTTAAAACATATTTACAGAAACGTGGCCAACAATTTACAAACATATGAGAATAGTTAAAAACATCAAGCTCCGCCAAATATGGATGTTGATAAAAATGCTAGAGGGAAATTGCGTAATTAGGCCAGAACAAGTGTAGTTACCTCAGACCAAATTAAATGCGGCAATTATCATCATAATGTCTTCCTCCATTTTAAGATCATCCACCCCAAAGCAGTAAATAAGTGCTTGATATGAGCTGCAAATGTAAAATAGCAGCAAAATAGCAACAAGACATGACTCCTTGGTTTGGCAAAAACAAATGAGGTTACCTCACACCAGGTTGAGTGCTGCAGATACCATCATAATATGTAAGCCGTCCTCCCATACGAAATTAATAAGGTGCGTAATAGAAAGTGCAAAGTGCAGGGTAGCAGCAGAATTGCAACAGAGTAACAGCAAGCAGGAATGTTAAAATGTGTTGAAGAAAATGCAAAAGTGCAAAATAGAAAACATCGTAAGTAAAACACCACAAAATTGGACAAGCTTAATGGAAAAATGCCAAGGTGAAAAAAACAGCAAGGTTGTGAAGGAGCTGTAAAAGCATGTTCTGGGTCTGCTCTAGAACCTCGAGTTGATGATACCCTTTCTCAGCATGAGAGCGTGGAGGTGAGAGAAATTCATTTACAATGTCAACCAATTCGATTCCAGTGCTCTAGGTGAATAATAATCATAGACTACTAAATAAGGTTAGTTAATTTATTGCAAAGCCAAAAACAACTGGACATACAGACACCTCAAAAGGAGAGTGTAGGAGTACATTAGAACCAACACAAAGTCAAATCTACGAATAAGATTGAAGCGGTGCATCCTACACAAGACAAAAAATCAAGAGTCAGGATGCAAGAGATCAGGAAACAGGAATCCAAATTCTCCTTCAACGAGGGTTGATGAAAATTAAGCATTAAACTATAACTACACTAGCAATAACGTGACATCTCTAATTAAGCTTTCTTCAGGCAGGATAGATTAAGGTGTCAGCGTGTGGAGTCTTCTTCAGAAGTCTCTCCACTTCAGTTGAGTCAAGTAGCATAAAGCTACTAAGACAGAGCTTGTTCTAAGATGCTCTCCCCAAAAGGCAGAGAAGTGGGCTCTTTCCCTACTTACATTGCGCCAAATATCACAGTGTGCTCCCATGATTCCTTCCAGGTCACACCATCTGTTCAGGCCACATTTTTGTATAGTTTTCTATGGGACGACGATTACTCCCAAACAGTAACACGATGACCTTGATTCCCAGGCTCTCTCCAGTGAGATAATACAACAGTACTCCTTATCAGCATTGGCCCCCAACGTATCCTTTTCTGTCCTTGCCTAACTCCTAAAGCAAAGACATTATTCTAACAAACAAGGACGCTTCTTCCACCTGCAACATAAACGTGTGAAAGAACAGAATCTACCATGCACATGAAATTCGACTATTAATTCAAATGCGAGAGCTTCCAGGGAAATGCATTTCAAGCCTACAATATTCAGCTGACATAAGAGAAATGAAACATGAGCTTTATGCAGTTATATAGAAATTGAGACATATACAATCAATATTTTCTTCTACATATAAAACTGCATGAATAATAAGCACATTTAATAATAAAATGATTGTCTGTTGCAAAACACAAGTGTTTCAGTTAATATTTTCTGCTGGTTACATTTGATGTTCCACATTACTTCTTCACATATTGTACATTTTGGCCTACACGCATCACATTCATGTTATTACAATACAAGATCTTAACACTTAGGTTAACACAGCAAAAGATTATACGTGGATGCAGTCTACGCGTGTGATAATAATGCACCCCTACAACGAAAAATGGGTTTTGCGCTACGTCAGTGGCAACAAGCCAGAATATTGAGGTGCGACTATAGGGGCAAGATAATATGGTAGAAGCCTTGCAGGGCCACAGGATTGAGTGGTAAATCAGTTTTTGAATCCAGCTTCCAAATCAGCATGATTCTTGGCTATTAGTTATGCTGAAGTAGTTTGTAAAAAAAAACTTGACGATTTTAACATTAAGCATAGTGTTCTCTGACTTCACGCCTTCGATTTCAGCCTGGCAGCTGGATCAGACCCACAGGCGGTTGAAGTCGCTTTGAAATTGGTCTTTTCTTAACTGTATCAAGGAAGGGCAGATGCACAAAATGTGGATGATAGCTTAATTGCTCTGATTACAGAGACAGATTTCTTCTTTTTTTGTGGGATTCAACCATACTGGGGCATGACCCTGCAAGCTTCACTTCACTTCATTTAGGATTAGTAAAGTTAGACTTTTGTCCCAGTTTTGGTCTCAGTTACACTTAAGACTTAAAACTTAGGTTTAACTGAGACAGAAGTCTAACTTTGCTACTCGTAAATGCCCTTTGTGAATACCGAAAGTCGTAAAGTTAAACTTTCGTCTCAGTTTACCTTTGTGAATCGAGCCCCCAGACTTTAGCCACCTCGGTATGTACAGGTGTATGGCTGATGTCACATAAGGAAAACTTGAAGAAGAATGTCAATACTGTCAATGGTATTCTGGCGGGCTGTGTTATACCCCATTATAGAAAGAGAAAAATAGCACCAGGTACACACATCAGCTCTGCGTGTTATAATTTTAGTCTTAACATAAAAGCGATTGCTGTAATCAAATTACCACCAGAGGTCACCATTACAGAGGGAACACCAGAAAATAGCGGAGGTTACCTACAACAATTTGGAAAGCTTTGAAGTGGTCTTAAGAAAAGATAAAACATTAATTACCTGCTTTCACTGGAAGCTTATGCTGAGAATGGTTACCAAACCATCAGGTAATGAATGACAAGGACTGTTTATTCTCTAGGTTTCTTTTTATGCTCTTGCAACTGGATGATTTCAGTTTGGCTCTTATAAAGTTGAACAAGGTTTATCTACATTAAAAAACGTGTTTTTTTAATTTCTATTCACATTAAATTTTGTTGCTACATTCATTTAGGTCTTCAGATGAAACTAATAAATAATTTCCTCATTATTGGAGTTTTAGCTATCAATTCCAGTAATTTTATAAATCTTACTTTGAGTCATTTTCTTATGTGTTCTGAGAAATCTGGAGGTTTAAATCCATATGTCTCAGCAACCACCAATTGATACAAAACCATGCTACAAGGCTCATTTATGTAAACAGGAGATTTCACAGTTCCTCGTTATTGCATAAGCTGCATTTAGTCAGTCTCTTTCAAGATGGCGTCAGCTATAGCTTGTCAACATAATTTGTGTATTGCATTGCTTTACAGAATCAAAATATTTTTAATGTCATATCTCTGTCTACACCATGTGTCAACATTATGGTCAAATACTTTTTTCAGATCAGTACATTAGATTAAGGCTAAGGACCCTTTAGCTAGGCTGATGCTCTATCCAAACTTGCGAATGTCCTTGAGGAGGACAGTTGTTCTAGGGCCTGCTAAGCGGCTATGCATAATCTCCTTTGCCAAGTGGACTGCACAAGCAGGGTGTTTTATAGGGAGGTTGGTGGTTATTAGGGGTTGGACCCAAGTGTTTATTACTATTCCTTTACTTTACGTGCAGACTGGTGGTTGTTGGAGTGCATGTGTTTTATCGCCTGAGAAAACAATAAAAAAAAGTATTGTTGCACAAGAGATCTAAAGCGATAAGTAGATTATCTGACATCGAGGAAATCATTCAAATGTCACCTCTTAAGAAAATGGTGTTTGTCAAATTTTTGTACTGTATGTTGTGCAAATCCCTATTCACTCCTCAACCTAAGCTCATATGTTTATTTTTCACAGCACCTTTGGACTAAACACATAATGCGTTGATAGATTAAATAATACTTCTGTTTCATATATTTTCTCAGTGACAAATACTATATGTTTGCATATATTTATTTTAGATGTTTATAAACTGAAGTACCTCCCTGGAAAATCTCAGATCTTGCTTGGTTTTTCTGCTAAGTATAGACAGTAAAGGGGATCAGATTGTCTGCGTTTCGTAGATTCAGTGTTTGTTCTGAGTCTAGACCCAGTTGAGTGTTTGTACACGAAAGGACTATGTTGGGCTTAATATGAACCACTTTGTATGCGAGAGACTAATGGAAGGTTTCAGCTTATGTAAAGCCATTTTATAGTATATCCCAGGTGTGGGAATGATTGGTAGAATATGAAGACAAGAAAATTAGCCTAATCCTATTGAAAGTTCAGTCACTCCAGCATGAGGGTGCATAGATTGTTAAGTGAGGTTTTACAGAAGATTAGATTAGATTTATTGTTTATTGTTTTTAGTTAATAAAAACCATCACAATACAAATACAGGTTAAATACATTTTAAAAGGATGTTACTCCATCTGCATTAAAACATGGATATATCACATAACATGAGTTATAATACAGTTGCATAAAATATATTCAGGGCATAATTACAGGTACTTTGTAGTTTTCAACAAATTATTTGTGTGGGATACGCAGGTGACATAGCAAACATAATTCTATGGTTCTAGATGTCATCGATTGCTACGTTTTGAATCTCCTTATCAATGTCATACACTGTTATAGCCTGTGTTTTTGGATACTTCCTACAGCCTGTTTTACTGCTTTGTCATGGGATTGCAAAAACGTCACCAATTTACAATTTAGCCGAGGCTCAGTAGAGTCCAAGCTTCTCATGATTGCTGTTCTGCATGTATGGATCCCTCGCTCATTAAATAAAAACTTTAAATGTAATCGACGGGCATTTATCATTTCGGGGCATATGCAGACCAAATGCACAAAGTCTTCTTCTGCGGCGTCACATAATCTACATGTTTTATGGTCCATTGTATCGCCAAAGTGCTTTTTCAGATAAAGACGGCAAATCCCCTAGGCACAAGGCCAATAATTGTTTCTTAAAGTGCACCGGATAGGTTAACTGTAAAGGTGAGTGGCAGAGAAGTAAATTGAGCAGCGGAAGCTGATTGAAGGGAAATGCTTTCAGCCCTGCAGGTGCAGAGTCGAGTGTATCCTAAGTGATACAGATAAGAAAAGCACCACAGGGGCAGAACTTGATGTGCAGATGTTCTTGTGTCTTCAACCTCCTACTCTGAGTGTGGGCTTCATTATGAATGAGGCATAGTATCACCGTGCTATGAAACTGAAATTGGATGAGAGGTTGGCTCAAGACATGTTTATCACTCCACTACCCATGCTTCCAGAAATATGTGGGAGATGATTTCATGCTTCACCGCTGGGACATCAGGTAGGTCTGTTAGATATGTGATGAAAGAGTGGTTGCACAATGGAAGTGAAATTTGTGTGGCTGTGATGGAAACTTTGATGGGAAACAGGTGCCCCAAGTGATGGCTGGTGCACAGGGGTCCACCAGCACGATGAGGCCTAAAAAGAGATGGTGCTTTTCATAGTGCTCAGTGGCAGAAATGAAAACACACAAACTGATTGATTTGTTTGTTCTCATGTTCACATTCCCAAGGATTTGCAGAGTTTTCTACGTTTTCTATTTTTGCGCACAGCATAATATTGCCCACTGGTGCTAGATGCCATTGCAAATAGAACTGCCAGTTTCCTGCAAGTTTAAAACGTTTTCCATGCGAATTTGAAACAGGGTGGAGTTGGGTGTTTTTTTCTCAAATCAACTTTAACAGGGTGCAGATGTTCTGATTTCAACATACTTAAATCAGCTAAGTACAGGCACCAATCATAGTATTTGCAAAAATTGCAAGAGGTTTGCGAGATAAAACTTCTCAACTTCACATGTCCCTGAGTATGAATGGGTGCGTGAGTACCTCACTTCCTTTCTACGTGCATATAGGGGACATTTTTTTAGGTCGAGTTTAAGGGTACGACCTCTTGTATACTTTAGTATTCCTATATCTTTGTGGGCCAAAAGCCATTCCTTGCTTCTCATTTGTTTGTTTCAATGTCCTTTAAAAATCCTTGCTTACTAGTGGTCAGTCCTGCCTCTTTCTCCCTCCTTTTTCCTCCAAGGAGCAGGGACTTAGTACAATATCATTACACTTTGTTCTGTTGATCTGCTAGTGGGGGGGACTCTTTTATTATCTTTTCAGTCTTTTGTTACACTGTGGGTGCTCATATGTAAACTGCTTACATTTCATTGCAGCATTCCCGTCTTGTCCTTCCTGTCACAAGAGAGGAGTTGACCTAACGGCTAGGGCGCTCGACCTCGGACCTGGGGATCTGGGTTCGACGCCAAAACCTCCTGTGATTCTGGGCAAATCACTTAATCTCCCCGTGCCTAAAATGAAAGTGTGTCCTCATGTAACGTAACTGGAAAAATATGTAAAGCGCTCTGATACCTGATTCGGTTCGGGTCTAGTTCGCGCTATATAAAACTCTGCAAAAAAAAAAAGAAAACAGCAGCAGTCAGCCATGCTTTCTAGCTACTGCAGGTCTAAATCATGTAAAAAGTTAAACCAAAACTTAAACACAGCTTGAAATAATACTTTAATATGCCTGCTGCTTGTGTTTTTTCCTCCCATCCAGGACTGCTGGCTGAGGAGTTGGAAGTTTTCTCCTCATCAGTTTTGCACTGAGGCCAAAATGTTTCCTTCCGGAAAAATGTCCCCTTTAAAATTTGTATTTGAATGTATTATATTAAATATAAGCAGAACAAGAACACAGGGCTAGCACACGGGCCGTGCCATTGCACTGGATACTGACCTCAAAGGGGCAATGTTTAGGAGTTTATTTTGCTTTTAAGAGCACTCCACTTATTTCTGTCCTTCTGCAATTTCCAGACAATGAAAATGTCAAGATAATTCCGGTGATTGATGTTCTTGCTCAGAGTTGTCTAGTGGAAGAAGTTTTAACTCATTGCAAGGTAGCCAGAGGGTTAATATGCCAACTGCTAAGAAAGTGTACCATGTAGATTACAAAGTGCATAAAATGTAAATAGGTCAATGGGTCTTCTCTTCTGTTACTTGCAGCTTATTAGTTAAAACTCAAACAGTGAATTTATAACTGCCATCAAAGAACTGCATGCACTGCAAAGTAAAGATTGGAGGAGATATTAAAATTGCAAAAATGTTCATCTGGATAAAAATTGATTCTTTTTATGTAAGAGAACCCCCAACTATGGTGTTTTGTTTTCAATTCTGAGTCTGTGCATCTGGGGTCAAGCACTCTTTACCAATGCTGCCTACCAATATGCACCACTTGTGACTCCTACACCCTGTAGTCCTCTGTGTTATGTAACATTTCCTTTACACTAATTTATACGCTTATGATTGATTGTATCTGTGTAATTTGTGTGTGATGCAAAGTGCTATGACACCCTACACTGGTATGTGTGGCTGCTTATTAATTATTTAAATGCATCTGATTACTAGTGGTTATGGAGCCTTAAGGGACACAGTTAGCGAGTGGTGGTGAGGGAATCCGCATCACTCAGCCTTACCTCAACTTCACCTGTGCAGCATCTGTGTCAAAACAGCACCACCTCCTCATCAGTTCACCACCAGTGCAGCCCAACTCAGCATCAGCACAGCACCACCTTAACATCAGCACTGCACAGCACTATCTCAGCATCAGTGCACCACGTACAAAGCAGCCCCACCTCAGCATCAGCACACCACTATCTCAGCACAGCACCAACTTAACATCACTCAGCACCACCTGATCACCAGCTCAGCACCACCTCAGAAACAGTGCAGCACCACCACCTCAGCATCACTCAGCAACACCTCAGCATCAGCACAACACATCAGCATCAACTCAGCACTACCTCCTCATCAGTGATCCACCACCAGTGCAGCATCAACTCAGCATCTGTGCAGCACCAGCGCAGCACCATCTCCTCATCAACCTGAAACCACCACCACCACCTCCTCAGCATCAGCACAGCCCCATCTCAGTATCAGCACAGCAATACCTCCTCTTCAGCGCAGCACCATCCAGCATCAGCCCAGCACTACCTCCTCATTGCACCACCAATTCAACACCAGCGCAGCACCCAATCAACATCAGCACAGCACCATCTCAGTATTAGCACAGCACAATCTCTGCATCAGTGCATCACCACCGGCTCAGCACCAAAGCAGCCCCACCTTAGCAGCAACTCAGCGCCAGTGCAGCACAACTTCAATATCAGCGCAGCATTACTTCAGCGCAGTACCAGCTCATCACCCAGCACCGCCTGAGAACCAGCTCAGCACCACCTCAGCCCAACTCAGTACCACCTCCTCATCACCTCCTCATCAGTTCACCACCAATTCAGCATCAGTGCAGCACCACCTCAGCACCAGCACAGCATAACATAAACATCAGCACAGCACCATTTCTGCATCAGTGCAGCACCACAACCTCAGCAGCAACTCAGCACCCATGCAGCATCACCTCAGCTTCAGCAGAGCATCACCTCAACACAGCACCACCTCAGCACCAGCGCTGCACCACCACCTCAGCATGACTCAGTGCAACAGCGTCACTCAGCACCACCTCAGTATCACTCAGCACCACCTCAGTAACATTCAGTATCACCTCCACACCAGAACACAACTACCTCAGCATCACTTAGCAATACCTGAGTTTCATTCAGCATCGCCTGAGCATCACATCTGTACTGGCACACCACCACCTCAGCACCACTCCAGCATTACTCAGCACCACTTCAGTGTCCCCTCAGAATCAGGCGCCTGTTGATTCTCTCCTGGTGTCCGTCTGCTGCTCATGTTGTAGTTCTCCACCCTCATATTGTTTATGTCCCGGCATAACAAAAAAAGCTATAACAAACAAGCATTACAACAGGCAGGAGGAGATTGCCAGTATTGCAAGGTCAAAATAAAACTAGAAGTCATTTTTTGATAACTCTTTTTTTTTTAAAAGAGTCATTCAATTGTACGCAATGTCTTCTTTAAACTCCACCACAACACAAACACAAAATACCACTCCACATACTTGTACTCCATTATACACAGTCTCACACCACATAATTCCAATACACTCCAAAATGTATAATTATGATCCACATAATAGAACTGCACACAATACCACATAATTCCACTACACAAATCCACACCACGTAATCTCAGAGTTAACAAGTCCAATCCAACCCACATAATTGGTACACACCACATACATCCACTCCAATCCATAACACAAAGGTAAGAGACATTTACATGCCAATAGCTCCTACTCTTTTTTAAACTCATAGATCTGATGCTTAGCTCCTACCTATTTGCTCTTTTCCATCACCGAAAATGCAAAGCTATACACAAAGATCCATGCCACACAATTCAGCTCCACACATTTCCAACCCACACCACATGATTTAATACAAAACCACATAATACAACACAATGACACAACACCACATACATCCAATCCACACCACACAATTCCACATTGTGCGGCAAAATTCAACAGCACACCTCATAATTAAACTATACAAGTCACCCCTCCACACAATCCCACTACATATAATGTCACTACACTGAATGCAACAAAATTGCTAACCATTTATTTTCACAGCACACCATGACACATAATGCCACTACAAAAATCCACTCCACACCACACAACTACACTCCACACAATTACACAACTAACTAATCCGATCCAACCCACATAGTTCCACTACACATCACATACATACACTACATAACACATAAGTAAAATACATTGCCATTTACAATGCCAATAGCTTCAACAAAAGCAAATGCAAAACTGATTGCATTTCCAATGCTTGTTTATTTAACTGCGTGCATGGTCGGACTGGTCTACCTGGTAACATGGTAGTGCCAGAATACTTGTCGCTCAGGTCAGTGTGTCGTCTGTTTTTTTTTTAGGTCTAGCCTAATAGCACACATGCACTTTTGCTGCAAGAGGTATGGTAAACAGTAAAGGGCTTGGAACCCACCCCTTCCTTAAGATTTGCTGGCTTAATATCATTCTTTTTAGCTGTCTCTTTATTCCACTCCAATCTACCACACTACACTCCAATCTACCACACTCCATTTCAGTCTATCAAACTCTGTTCCACTCTACCCCAATCTATACCACTCCACTCCATTCCACCCCAATCTATTCCACTGCACTCAACTTCACACCTCTCCAATACACTCCACTCTAATGTACCCCACTCCACTCCTCTCTAATCAGCACCACTCCTCTGCAATCTACTGCACTCCAATTCAAATCTACCCTAACCTCCATCACACTTCACCCCAATCAGACTCTCCCATCCTACCCATCCAATCTATCCCACCCCTCTCTATCTCAGTCCATTCTCTCCCACATCAGTGTACCACATTCCACTCCTCTCCAGTCCAATCTACCCCAGTCTATTTCCACTCCACTATAATCTACCCCAGTCTACCCCACTCCACTCCAATCTACCCTACTACATTCAGTCTATCCCACTCCAATCCAATCTATCAAAATATACTCATCACCAACCTATCCCTTTCTTCTCTACTCCAATATAACCCACTCCACCCAATCCCACCCCAATCTACTCCACTCTACCTCAATCTGTCCAACTCCTCTCCTTTTCAATCTACTCCAATCCATCCCACCCCACTCCCCTCTATCAAGTCTACCACACTTCACTCCAGTCTACATCAATCCACCCCACTCAAGTCCACCCCAAACTACGCCACTCCACTTCAATCTACCACAATATGCCCCACTCCCATCGACCCTGCTCCATTCTACTCCACTCTACTCCATTCTACTCCACTCTATCCCACTCGATTCCAATCTTCCCACTCCACTCCAGACTACTCCAGTGCATCCCACTCCATAGCAGTCTACCTCCGCTAAAATCTACCCACCTCCCTCACTCCAATCTACCTCACTCCACCCCACTTCAATCTACCTCTGTTTACCCACTCAACTCCAATGTACCCCATCACCACTCCAATCTACGATGCTCTAACTTTTCCAGCATACCCTACTCTACTGAAATGTATACCAATTTACCCCACTCCAATCTACCCCACTCTACCCAACTCTCGTACTTCAATCTACCCCACTCTAACACATTCCACTTTACCCCCAATCTACCCTATTCCACTTAACCACAATCTACCCTACTTTTCCCTACCCACACCTACTGCATTCCTCTGTTCCCCAATCTATTCTACCCCAATCTACCACACTCCAGTCTACCCCAATTTACCCCAGCCAACCCCACCCTACCCCAATCCACCTCACTTCACTCCACTAGCCATGCTGAACAGCAGCCGCTCCGCTGTACAACATGTTAAAACGCATTGCCAAAGCCAATAGCTCTCGCAAAGGCGAGACCTTCTGCCAATGCTTGGTTTTGGATGTTTATGGGCTTTGTTTTGATATCGGTTGGTGGCCGGCTTTGTTTTTGTTTTTATCCCTGATATTACACCATTGCTTGCAGGTATCCCAAGTGAATGCAGTCTCCCATATGTTTCAAAATAGAGGTTTTTACAAGTTCAAAACTGCCTCAATTTGCAAATGTGGGCCACTTTTTAGCTACCTGATTTGCTAATCGTAGGCACTTTTATGTGTTACCTTGGTTTATTTTCTGTCCCAGTGCGACCCTTCTTCAGTGATTCAGGGCTTAATTAAGGAGATTATGTCCATGTTTGTCACACTGATAGAGTAGTTTACGGCCACTAGGAGGCCACTAAGGTGCGGGAAGCTTTCTTCCATAATGGGTGCTGGCTCAAGAAAAATGTGAACCAAAGGTTATCCTGTAGGCTAAGCAGGAAACATTGTTAGAGCGTAAAGTGCCGGTGAGTACTTTTAAACCGCACTGAAATCAAGTGCATTTATACTCACTAAATATCATATTATAATAATCATGTATCCAAAGGAGGGGGGCTACTTCTCATAATTCAGTTTTCAATGTGTGGTTAAAATACTTTAAAAGTTCTTTAATAACTCGTGATATATTTCAAAGTGTTTCCATGACAACATCAGTTGCTGCTGCTGGCTCCATTGTTATGATTGCAGTATTTTAAAGCCCTATTACTTCTACATTTGTAAAACCCTTTTTTAGGTTTTGCCTGGCGAAAAGATGCGCTCTGCGCATCTTTTTCGCGCAGGCGAAATCCTGATGAGTTCTGTAGTGTGGCTTTGGGTCGGCCCTCGTCATTCATTGGCTGGCTCCATAAATGGGGCCTAGCCATTGGACGAGGGGCCTGTCCGTCAATGCCGGACCAGATTCGGGGGCGTTCCCGCGTTTCTTTGGCTTTTGCCGACGTCACGCGACGCCGGGAACGCCCCCGATTCTGTTCCGGCATTGCCGGCACCTCCCTTGCTCCCCCTCCCGCTTGTTTCCTGGTGCCCGCCTTCGTGCTCCGGCCGGCCGTCGTCAGCGTCTCTCCTCCCCCTTTCCCGCCCCCTCCCGCTTCTCTCTGATGCCCGCCTTCCGGTTAGACACTGTGATGAATGCCACTGAAAGCCCTGGATGGACTGGGCTGGGTCCGGGTCAGTCTGCTCGGTAGTGGGCTGACTAAAGCGTGAACGCTTGAAAACAGCTTGAAACATTGAAAGAACATATTTGAACCAGCCTTTGACAATAAATTATGACGTAATGCAGCTAACACAAATGTAACGTGTGAAACTGCAGACTGTTATGTTCAGCCAGAGTGGAGCTTCAGAGTGGAGCTTCAGAGTGCAGAGTGGAGCTTCAGAGTGGAGCTTCAGAGTGCAGAGTGGAGCTTCAGAGTGCAGAGTGGAGCTTCAGAGTGGAGCTTCAGAGTGGAGCTTCAGAGTGGAGCTTCAGAGTGGAGCTTCAGAGTGGAGCTTCAGAGTGCAGAGTGGAGCTTCAGAGTGGAGCTTCAGAGTGCAGAGTGGAGCTGCAGAGTGGAGCTTCAGAGTGCAGAGTGGAGCTTCAGAGTGCAGAGTGGAGCTTCAGAGTGCAGAGTGGAGCTTCAGAGTGGAGCTTCAGAGTGCAGAGTGGAGCTTCAGAGTGGAGCTTCAGAGTGCAGAGTGGAGCTTCAGAGTGGAGCTTCAGAGTGCAGAGTGGAGCTTCAGAGTGGAGCTTCAGAGTGCAGAGTGGAGCTTCAGAGTGGAGCTTCAGAGTGCAGAGTGGAGCTTCAGAGTGCAGAGTGGAGCTTCAGAGTGGAGCTTCAGAGTGCAGAGTGGAGCTTCAGAGTGGAGCTTCAGAGTGCAGAGTGGAGCTTCAGAGTGCAGAGTGGAGCTTCAGAGTGCAGAGTGGAGCTTCAGAGTGGAGCTTCAGAGTGGAGCTTCAGAGTGGAGCTTCAGAGTGGAGCTTCAGAGTGGAGCTTCAGAGTGGCGCTTCAGAGTGGCGCTTCAGAGTGGCGCTTCAGAGTGGAGCTTCAGAGTGGAGCTTCAGAGTGGAGCTTCAGAGTGGAGCTTCAGAGTGGAGCTTCAGAGTGCAGAGTGGAGCTTCAGAGTGGAGCTTCAGAGTGGAGCTTCAGAGTGGAGCTTCAGAGTGGAGCTTCAGAGTGGAGCTTCAGAGTGCAGAGTGGAGCTTCAGAGTGGAGCTTCAGAGTGCAGAGTGGAGCTGCAGAGTGGAGCTTCAGAGTGCAGAGTGGAGCTTCAGAGTGCAGAGTGGAGCTTCAGAGTGCAGAGTGGAGCTTCAGAGTGGAGCTTCAGAGTGCAGAGTGGAGCTTCAGAGTGGAGCTTCAGAGTGCAGAGTGGCGCTTCAGAGTGGAGCTTCAGAGTGCAGAGTGGAGCTTCAGAGTGGAGCTTCAGAGTGCAGAGTGGAGCTTCAGAGTGCAGAGTGGAGCTTCAGAGTGGAGCTTCAGAGTGCAGAGTGGAGCTTCAGAGTGGAGCTTCAGAGTGCAGAGTGGAGCTTCAGAGTGCAGAGTGGAGCTTCAGAGTGGAGCTTCAGAGTGCAGAGTGGAGCTTCAGAGTGCAGAGTGGAGCTTCAGAGTGGAGCTTCAGAGTGGAGCTTCAGAGTGGAGCTTCAGAGTGGAGCTTCAGAGTGGCGCTTCAGAGTGGCGCTTCAGAGTGGCGCTTCAGAGTGGCGCTTCAGAGTAGCGCTTCAGAGTGGCGCTTCAGAGTGGCGCTTCAGAGTGGAGCTTCAGAGTGGAGCTTCAGAGTGGAGCTTCAGAGTGCAGAGTGGAGCTTCAGAGTGGAGCTTCAGAGTGCAGAGTGGAGCTTCAGAGTGGAGCTTCAGAGTGCAGAGTGGAGCTTCAGAGTGGAGCTTCAGAGTGCAGAGTGGAGCTTCAGAGTGGAGCTTCAGAGTGCAGAGTGGAGCTTCAGAGTGCAGAGTGGAGCTTCAGAGTGCAGAGTGGAGCTTCAGAGTGCAGAGTGGAGCTTCAGAGTGCAGCTTCAGAGTGCAGAGTGGAGCTTCAGAGTGGAGCTTCAGAGTGCAGAGTGGAGCTTCAGAGTGGAGCTTCAGAGTGCAGAGTGGAGCTTCAGAGTGGAGCTTCAGAGTGCAGAGTGGAGCTTCAGAGTGGAGCTTCAGAGTGCAGAGTGGAGCTTCAGAGTGGAGCTTCAGAGTGCAGAGTGGAGCTTCAGAGTGGAGCTTCAGAGTGCAGAGTGCAGAGTGGAGCTTCAGAGTGGAGCTTCAGAGTGCAGAGTGGAGCTTCAGAGTGCAGAGTGGAGCTTCAGAGTGCAGAGTGGAGCTTCAGAGTGGAGCTTCAGAGTGGAGCTTCAGAGTGGAGCTTCAGAGTGGAGCTTCAGAGTGGAGCTTCAGAGTGGAGCTTCAGAGTGCAGAGTGGAGCTTCAGAGTGGAGCTTCAGAGTGCAGAGTGGTGCTTCAGAGTGGAGCTTCAGAGTGCAGTGTTCCAGAGTGCAGAGTGGAGCTTCAGAGTGGAGCTTCAGAGTGGAGCTTCAGAGTGCAGAGTGGAGCTTCAGAGTGGAGCTTCAGAGTGCAGAGTGGAGCTTCAGAGTGGAGCTTCAGAGTGCAGAGTGGAGCTTCAGAGTGCAGAGTGGAGCTTCAGAGTGGAGCTTCAGAGTGCAGAGTGGAGCTTCAGAGTGGAGCTTCAGAGTGCAGAGTGGAGCTTCAGAGTGCAGAGTGGAGCTTCAGAGTGGAGCTTCAGAGTGCAGAGTGGAGCTTCAGAGTGGAGCTTCAGAGTGCAGAGTGGAGCTTCAGAGTGGAGCTTCAGAGTGCAGAGTGGAGCTTCAGAGTGGAGCTTCAGAGTGCAGAGTGGAGCTTCAGAGTGGAGCTTCAGAGTGCAGAGTGGAGCTTCAGAGTGGAGCTTCAGAGTGGAGCTTCAGAGTGGAGCTTCAGAGTGGAGCTTCAGAGTGGAGCTTCAGAGTGGAGCTTCAGAGCTGCAGATTCAGAGTGGAGCTGCAGATTCAGAGTGGAGCTGCAGATTCAGAGTGGAGCTGCAGATTCAGAGTGGAGCTGCAGATTCAGAGTGGAGCTGCAGAGTGGAGCTTCAGAGTGGAGCTTCAGAGTGGAGCTTCAGAGTGGAGCTTCAGAGTGCAGAGTGGAGCTTCAGAGTGGAGCTTCAGAGTGCAGAGTGGAGCTTCAGAGTGGAGCTTCAGAGTGCAGAGTGGAGCTTCAGAGTGGAGCTTCAGAGTGCAGAGTGGAGCTTCAGAGTGCAGAGTGGAGCTTCAGAGTGCAGAGTGGAGCTTCAGAGTGCAGCTTCAGAGTGCAGAGTGGAGCTTCAGAGTGGAGCTTCAGAGTGCAGAGTGGAGCTTCAGAGTGGAGCTTCAGAGTGCAGAGTGGAGCTTCAGAGTGGAGCTTCAGAGTGCAGAGTGGAGCTTCAGAGTGGAGCTTCAGAGTGCAGAGTGGAGCTTCAGAGTGGAGCTTCAGAGTGCAGAGTGGAGCTTCAGAGTGCAGCTTCAGAGTGCAGAGTGGAGCTTCAGAGTGCAGCTTCAGAGTGCAGAGTGGAGCTTCAGAGTGGAGCTTCAGAGTGCAGAGTGGAGCTTCAGAGTGGAGCTTCAGAGTGCAGAGTGGAGCTTCAGAGTGGAGCTTCAGAGTGCAGAGTGGAGCTTCAGAGTGGAGCTTCAGAGTGCAGAGTGGAGCTTCAGAGTGGAGCTTCAGAGTGCAGAGTGGAGCTTCAGAGTGGAGCTTCAGAGTGCAGAGTGGAGCTTCAGAGTGCAGAGTGGAGCTTCAGAGTGCAGAGTGGAGCTGCAGAGTGCAGAGTGGAGCTGCAGAGTGCAGAGTGGAGCTGCAGATTCAGAGTGGAGCTGCAGATTCAGAGTGGAGCTGCAGATTCAGAGTGGAGCTGCAGATTCAGAGTGGAGCTGCAGAGTGGAGCTGCAGAGTGGAGCTGCAGAGTGGAGCTGCAGAGTGGAGCTTCAGAGTGGAGCTTCAGAGTGGAGCTGCAGAGTGGAGCTTCAGAGTGGCGCTTCAGAGTGGAGCTTCAGAGTGGAGCTTCAGAGTGGAGCTTCAGAGTGCAGAGTGGAGCTTCAGAGTGGAGCTTCAGAGTGCAGAGTGGAGCTTCAGAGTGGAGCTTCAGAGTGCAGAGTGGAGCTTCAGAGTGGAGCTTCAGAGTGCAGAGTGGAGCTTCAGAGTGCAGAGTGGAGCTTCAGAGTGCAGAGTGGAGCTTCAGAGTGCAGAGTGGAGCTTCAGAGTGGAGCTTCAGAGTGCAGAGTGGAGCTTCAGAGTGGAGCTTCAGAGTGCAGAGTGGAGCTTCAGAGTGGAGCTTCAGAGTGCAGAGTGGAGCTTCAGAGTGGAGCTTCAGAGTGCAGAGTGGAGCTTCAGAGTGGAGCTTCAGAGTGCAGAGTGGAGCTTCAGAGTGGAGCTTCAGAGTGCAGAGTGGAGCTTCAGAGTGCAGAGTGGAGCTTCAGAGTGCAGAGTGGAGCTTCAGAGTGGAGCTTCAGAGTGGAGCTTCAGAGGTGAGCTTCAGAGTGCAGAGTGGAGCTTCAGAGTGGAGCTTCAGAGTGGAGCTTCAGAGTGGAGCTTCAGAGTGCAGAGTGGAGCTTCAGAGTGGAGCTTCAGAGTGCAGAGTGGAGCTTCAGAGTGGAGCTTCAGAGTGCAGAGTGGAGCTTCAGAGTGCAGAGTGGAGCTTCAGAGTGCAGAGTGGAGCTTCAGAGTGCAGAGTGGAGCTTCAGAGTGCAGAGTGGAGCTTCAGAGTGCAGAGTGGAGCTTCAGAGTGGAGCTTCAGAGTGGAGCTTCAGAGTGGAGCTTCAGAGTGGAGCTTCAGAGTGGAGCTGCAGATTCAGAGTGGAGCTGCAGATTCAGAGTGGAGCTGCAGATTCAGAGTGGAGCTGCAGAGTGGAGCTGCAGAGTGGAGCTGCAGAGTGGAGCTGCAGAGTGGAGCTGCAGAGTGGAGCTGCAGAGTGGCGCTGCAGAGTGGCGCTTCAGAGTGGCGCTTCAGAGTGGCGCTTCAGAGTGGAGCTTCAGAGTGGAGAGTGGAGCTTCAGAGTGGAGCTTCAGAGTGGAGAGTGGAGCTTCAGAGTGGAGCTTCAGAGTGGAGAGTGGAGCTTCAGAGTGGAGCTTCAGAGTGGAGAGTGGAGCTTCAGAGTGGAGCTTCAGAGTGCAGAGTGGAGCTTCAGAGTGGAGCTTCAGAGTGCAGAGTGGAGCTTCAGAGTGGAGCTTCAGAGTGCAGAGTGGAGCTTCAGAGTGGAGCTTCAGAGTGCAGAGTGGAGCTTCAGAGTGGAGCTTCAGAGTGCAGAGTGGAGCTTCAGAGTGGAGCTTCAGAGTGCAGAGTGGAGCTTCAGAGTGGAGCTTCAGAGTGCAGAGTGGAGCTTCAGAGTGCAGAGTGGAGCTTCAGAGTGCAGAGTGGAGCTTCAGAGTGGAGCTTCAGAGTGGAGCTTCAGAGTGCAGAGTGGAGCTTCAGAGTGGAGCTTCAGAGTGGAGCTTCAGAGTGCAGAGTGGAGCTTCAGAGTGGAGCTTCAGAGTGCAGAGTGGAGCTTCAGAGTGGAGCTTCAGAGTGCAGAGTGGAGCTTCAGAGTGGAGCTTCAGAGTGCAGAGTGGAGCTTCAGAGTGGAGCTTCAGAGTGCAGAGTGGAGCTTCAGAGTGCAGAGTGGAGCTTCAGAGTGGAGCTTCAGAGTGGAGCTTCAGAGTGGAGCTTCAGAGTGGAGCTTCAGAGTGGAGCTTCAGAGTGGAGCTTCAGAGTGGAGCTTCAGAGTGCAGAGTGGAGCTGCAGATTCAGAGTGGAGCTGCAGATTCAGAGTGGAGCTGCAGATTCAGAGTGGAGCTGCAGATTCAGAGTGGAGCTGCAGATTCAGAGTGGAGCTGCAGAGTGGCGCTTCAGAGTGGCGCTTCAGAGTGGCGCTTCAGAGTGGCGCTTCAGAGTGGCGCTTCAGAGTGGAGCTTCAGAGTGGAGCTTCAGAGTGGAGCTTCAGAGTGGAGCTTCAGAGTGGAGCTTCAGAGTGGAGCTTCAGAGTGGAGCTTCAGAGTGGAGCTTCAGAGTGCAGAGTGGAGCTTCAGAGTGGAGCTTCAGAGTGCAGAGTGGAGCTTCAGAGTGGAGCTTCAGAGTGCAGAGTGGAGCTTCAGAGTGGAGCTTCAGAGTGCAGAGTGGAGCTTCAGAGTGGAGCTTCAGACTGCAGAGTGGAGCTTCAGAGTGCAGAGTGGAGCTTCAGAGTGCAGAGTGGAGCTTCAGAGTGCAGATTCAGAGTGCAGAGTGCAGAGTGGAGCTTCAGAGTGCAGATTCAGAGTGCAGAGTGGAGCTTCAGAGTGCAGAGTGGAGCTTCAGAGTGGAGCTTCAGAGTGGAGCTTCAGAGTGCAGAGTGGAGCTTCAGAGTGGAGCTTCAGAGTGGAGCTTCAGAGTGCAGAGTGGAGCTTCAGAGTGCAGCTTCAGAGTGCAGAGTGGAGCTTCAGAGTGGAGCTTCAGAGTGGAGCTTCAGAGTGGAGCTTCAGAGTGGAGCTTCAGAGTGGAGCTTCAGAGTGTCCAGAGCAATGCCAATAGCTCTAACTTTAACAAAGGCAAAACCATTGCATTGTAAATGCTTGTTGTCCTTGTGCGGATTTCCGAGCATGATTTAGCACTTGTAACCACAAGTGCCAATCAAAATGGGCCATTTACCTACCAGGTCCTTATCTTCTGACATAGCAACACATTCTTTATTTTTCTTCAAAAAAACCCATTAACACGTCATAAAGAACGCATAGTGACACGTTGGGACATTTCTGTCACCTGAGCTGCTCTAGGGTGTCAGCAAAAAACATTATTGTAATTATAGACAACAAGCTCCAGGAGGAACATGTCTGCAGAAGGGACTGGCCTCCTTAGAGCAATAGTTAGTACAGATACACGGGGCATATTACCAACAAAGTGGTGAAGAGAGGTGTTAGCCGCCTTGGCTTAACGCCTCTCTTTGCCAATTCGGAAACGCTAGGCTGCACCATATTACCAAGGATATGGTGCAGCCTAGCGTTTCCCCCTGCGATGGCGAAAAGTTTTACAACTTAACGCCAGCGCAGGCAGGGAAGGTTTGTTTATGTACAGGAAGGTGTTCCTTCCTGCACATAAACAAAGCTTAAATGCCATTTTGTAACTTACATGTATGCTGCTTCATGCAGCACACATGTAAGTTACAAATTGGCATTTTTAAAAAGAGGTTTGTTTATGTACAGGAAGGAACACCTTCCTGTAAATAAACAAACCTTGGCATTTTGCTTTTTCCATGTGTGCTGCACAAGAAAGCAAAAACGAGGAGAAATAAAGCATTTCTCCTCGTTTCGCCACCTTAAGAATTCGGCGCTGCCACCTATTATCACCTCTCTTGATAATAGGTGGCAGCGTCCAAGTGAATGGGTGTTGCGGTGGAACGCCCACCGCAACACCCACTTCACGCCCCCTTTCACGATGAGTTTGTCGTGAAATGGGCCCTATTACCAAGGCAGCGTTAAGTTAAGCCACGTTAATTGACTTAACGATGCCATGATAATAAGGCGATGCAAAATATCGCCGCGTTATCGGCAGAAAAGTACATATGACGCAGCGATAAGGGGCTTGATGATATGCCCCCAAGTACTTAACTGTTCCTTTGCACTGTTTAAACGAGTCGCGCTCAAAGGTTGGTCCTAGGTTCACTGTGGATAGGGACTTAAACTACACCTCCCCCATGAGGACCAAGTTTGGTTTGCAGTGTTCCCATACACTGCAGATGCAGTAGCAGCTTAGGCAGAACTCTCTTTTTAGTAGTAAATGCACAGAGGCGATAACAAAGGAACGGAAACCATCCTGGTACATTACCAATGACCCTGACAGAACCAAACGCTTCCATTCATCGGAAAGGTGGTCTCTAAGGCCCTCATTCCAAATTGGAATCAGAATCACTAGTGCCAGGAGTATAGGAAATACCAGGGCCTGGTATTTCCGAGTGTTATAAGTGATCCCTCTCTAGGGGCCCGATGTAGGTAATAGTGAAATACTGAATTCTAAATACCGAATTTTACCGATTCGGTATTTAGAAATCGGCATTTCAGATGTAGGTAAGAATTCGGTAAAAAATACTGAATTCTTAATATTTGGTATTACCAAATCGGTAATTGTGATTCGGTAATAATGAATACCTACCCATTCATTACTATGGGCTTGGAGGCCCATAGGAATGAATCTGAAGACATTCGGTATTCCAGATTCGGTATTACCGAATCGGTAATACCAGGAGGTATTTCAAGGGTGCCAGGGTGTCCAAAGGACGCCCTGTTGCACCCCTGAAATGTGCATGTGTGCACATGTGGCACACATGCATGCCCTAAGGGCATGCATGTGTGCCACATAGCACATAAAAAAAGCAAGAAAGTGCTATTTTAAAGGAATTCGCTAATTACCACTAACTTGAAGTTGGTGGTAATTACCGATTCCTTAAGGCCCAAAAGCACTCTTTTATGTGCTTTCTACATTGCACTTAAGGAATCGGTATTACCGATTCTTAAAATGCAAGGCCAATTAGGAATCGGTATTAAGGAATCAGTATTTACCGATTCCTTAATACCAAATCCTTCCCTACATCACAAATGCCTAAATACCAGTCGGTAACTGTGAAATTCACCGATTTTCACCCTTACCGACCGGTATTTGGGCCACCTACATTAGGCCCTAGGTCCAAATGGGATGGGGAATAACCTTAAAAATAATTTTTACAAGCCCAATATATGCATGTGTTTCCCAAATTCTATAACTATAAATTACCTCAAAAACTCTTGCCCAAAATGTGAATTGCAGACCTTTCTAATAAGCAGCCTGAGTATGCTCAGACATGGGTCCTATATTTCCTGTCAGAGCTACTTAAACTTCCGGTTACCCATGAGACTACATAAGGCCACTTTTGAGGGGCATGACCCAAAGGAACAACTACAGCACAAAAGAGTCTTGGGGTTGGACAGGGGTGTGTTCCCCCCCCCACAATATAGTTTAGAAAATAGGACAATATGGGGAGGGTTTACCTACAACAGCATATTACCTGGTACATTTTTTAAGTATTCGTATTATTCTATCTTTACAGCAATTTGTAATAACTAGTAGTAAATGATGCCCTTTAAAGCACAGTGAGCCAGGAACATTGAACAATTTTTTGCAAATGTGTGTCAAATGGTGTTTTGAAAGCATTTCAAGGCAGTATAGCTGCAGGAAAAAGAGCAGAGTGGGCTATTATGTATGGAGGTAAGTGTTCTCCCTTTAGGCATGTTTTACTAACTACCGTCGATCATAATTGAATATGTTTTATTTATTTACTAACTTTTATTCGGGTTTTTCAAACAGAAAGGTGAGAATGTTCACAGCCCTATTCAAACATTATTTACAGTCATTTTAGTTAGTATACACCAATTTCTGCTTTAAAGGGGATTTAAACACATTGGCACATAGTACTGAGTTCACAGGCATGATGCATACAATGGGATGGTCCCTCTGTCAGGCAGCACTGTACTGACTGTGCATGGGTTCTGCGGGAGAGACCTGGATGGAACAGTTGTCACGGCTTGTGTTGCAAGGTAGGCATTGGATGCTGCTGGAGTATGGGCACTACTAGGAGAGTGAGTGTGGCGATGGGGCCACTTCCGTTAGTCAAAGCAGCAATGGTCAAGCAGCCACCCAACCATGGTGCCAGAGCCATGGGCCCACTGTCTCACTGTGCAGATGGTTGCAGGTGGTGAGCAATGGCTCTCATTTCTGGGGACCTGGGATCATTTTTCATCATTAGACTTTCACCTGGACCAAAAGAAGACTGAAACGGAAGGAGGAAGAAAATGATATAGAAACAGTGACCAACAGGATGAAAAATAGTGGTCGCTCTCTTTTTACTCCTTTTTGTCACTATTTTGTTGTTACAGACAATGGGGCATATTTACAAAAAGATTTTGCAGCACGGAGCTGCACCAATATCAGCAGCACAGCGCTCCGACATTTTTTAAATGCAGAGATGCGCCGTATTCACAAGAATTCACCGTATTCACAAGAATTCAGCACATCCCTGTCTTTCCCCTAGCGCTGGCACAAAAAAAGCTGCCTGTGCTGCAAGGGCGATTGTTTATCTGCAGGGAGGGACACCTTTCTACACATAAAGAATCATTCATGGCTATTTTCTCTTTCTATGTGCTCAGAGGAGTGCTGCAGAATGCAGCACACATGGAAAGAGCAAAAAACAAGGCGAAATGAATGATTTCTCTCTGTATCGTCATTTTAATGCCTGTGAATCTATAGCATTGGAATGACGCTGTTTTTGGCACTGTGTCACTCTTGTAAATCTGAGGTTGCATCAGAAAGCAATGGGTGTTGGGGTGGAACACCCACAGTAACACCCATTGCACGGCCATTTACAGCAGAGGACTACGGTGGAAAGGGGCATATTTACAAGGTGGTATTAAGCCACGTTAAGGGGCTTAGTGCCACAAAATGTGGGAAATGGCACTACGCCACCGGAGTGTCAAAAAAAGTGATGCTGCTGTGGCGATTGAGACTTGTAAGTATATCACAATGTTTTCAGGCATGAACGTGATTGAGGTCATCTAATGTATTTTCGCTGCTGTAGCTTTGCTTTGCTTTGCCTCCATTAAAGCTCTTAGTCTAACACAGCAAAAAAAAAAAAATGTGAAGGTGACATTTTCAGTAATAGAAGTCAGGCCATAATGGTCAGGAATGAAGTGGTCACCCCCTAGTTAAAAACGAACCTCCAAGTGTAGGAAAAAGAGACCCGACGACAGGGTGCTGAAAGAAAGGAATGATGTTGAATCGAAATTAGGCATCACTGATATTCTGCAACCTCCATTCTCAGCTTATGGGTTCAAGCCTGCTTTCTGTGCATAGGTCCTTAGAGCACAAGTGACTTTCTCCCACAGCTGGACACCAAAACATTGTGTTCTGGGAATTCACACTGGCTTAGGCATGAGTTCCGTCTATTTTGGACAGGGCCGAGGAGCCATTGTGGGTGGAAGCTCATAGACTGCCTTATTATCTCAAGAATAAATGTTAGTAAGTATTGCAGATGAGCACCATTTGCCAGCTTTATGCCCCCTTGGTGCTGAGGGTTGTTATTGACCCTCGTTGTTTAGCGTCACCACATGCTTGCTTGTTATCCTGTTCATTGTGGGCTCCCATTCTGTCACAATGAGTTCCTCTTTGTGTCCACACATTAGTGTTCCTGGGTGCTCTTGTCAATGACCTTGTGTAAGTTTTAGGGCCTGTGTCAGTGACCCTGTGTCCCTGTATCCTCATGTCCCAGTGTCAGTGATGCAGTGTCAGCGTCAATGTCAGTCTGTCAGTATCCCCACATCTGTGTCCTAAGTTAATGGCCCTGAAACAGAATCAGGATCCCATGTGCACAAGTGTCCAGGTGCCATTGTAGAGGTTCCTGTGGCAGTCCTCCAGTTTCAGTACCCATCTCAATGCCTGCCTTGTCCCAGTGCCACCAATGTTAGTGTCCCCTTGTAGGTTTACCTGTGTATTAGTGTTTCACGGTATCTGTGGCTGTACCTCAGCGAAGAGCATCCTTAACTCTGTGCTTATGTTCCAGTGTCAGTACCAATATCTGTATGCTCCTCTTTCATTGTATATACATCAGTGCATTTGTATCACAGTGCTAGTGTCAGTGCCTCCATACTGACACCCTTTGCCTTGACTCCACCTAGTTTTAGTTTCAGTATCCATGTTTTGTAGCATCTCTGTGACCGCATCCCAATGCTGGTGCTTTAGTGTCAGCATCTCAGCATTAGTGTTTCCATACTTGTCAGTGTTCCTGGATCAGTATTCTCATCCTAGTGTTAGTGCATATGTTTCAGGGTCCCTTGGTTTCTTTTCTCTGTCAGTGTTCCAGTATCAATGTCAGTGCCCATATTTCCCCTTCTATCCATGTACCAGTTTCAATGTCTGTGCCCCAGAGTCAATATGTCCCTATTGCAGTTCTTCCGGACATGTACCATATGCCACTGCCAGCCTCCAAATGTCAATGTCTCCATGTTAGTTTTGGGGTCTCTGCTCTAGTGCCCTCTTGTCCCAATAACCGGGGCAGACAATAGGACATGTGCTGTGGCACTAACCCTAGGCAGTGATGCAGTGCCCAATGTCCATGTTGATTCCCCTACACCAGTAACAATACCCTTATCGCTATATAGGGGTCTTCAGGTCTGTGTCTTTTTGTCAGCATCTCAGTGTCAGAAAACCCAAGCCAGTGTTCCAGTGGTGTGTCCCCCATTGGTGCCCTTATAATAGTGCCCATGTGAGGTATCACTGTCCTGGTATTGTGTAATCTTAATATCAGATTCCTAGTGTCCCTTTGTCAATCTCCCAGTGTTACTGCCAAGTGTCATTGCCATTGCAGCATCTAAGTTTTTGCCTTCTGTCAGCATTACAGCATCACTGAACCCACATAAATATCCCCTTGTCAGTGTTTGTGCACCTATGTCAGTGTCCCAATATCTGTACCAGTGGCAGGTCTCTTGTGTCAAGGTCGCTGTGTGATTGATAGTTCTGCTGTGTCAGTGTGTTAATGTCAATGTTAGTGTTCCTGTGTCAGTGACTCAGTGTGAATGCCTGTGACCCATGTCAAAGTTCCAGCGTCACTATCCCCATGTCAACATCTTCATGTCAGCGTTGGTGCCACTGAGTCAGTGTTCTAGTGTCTGTGTCTCAGTGCTGGTGCCTTCGTGTCACTGTCCTTGTGTCAGTGCCATGCTGTCAGCATCCACATGTCATTGCACCAGTGTTTCATCCAAGTCTCCATCCCTGTGTCAGTGTCCTTATGGCATATCACTGTTCTATTTTGTGTCTTACTGTCACCATCGTAGTGCCAGTATCTGGACTGTCCTGGTGTAAAAACAATTGATGGACAGAATGCAGAACAATGTCATACATTCACCCAAGTACAGAGATCTAGGGCCTAAATCCATCATTTTTTGCTCACCATGCCATTCCAGTTTGAACCCAGCCATATGCAAATCAGTCTTGACCCTGTGCCCAATGGGAACAGTCCAGCCTGAACTCCCAGGCCAGGTCCACCCTGTACTGGAAACAAGCATCCTAGTACCGGTTTCCGGGTTTCACCCCTCATCAGCCAGGATAGCTTGACTCCAGTGGCATGGAGAACACGGGACCCACGTCTGGGCATACCCATCCCACTCGGGGTGACAAATGCAAAAATAACAATTGATGGACAGAATGCAGAACAATGTCAGATATTCACCCCAGTACAGAGATCTGGGCCTAAATCCATCGTTTTTTGCTCACCATGCCATTCCAGTTTGAACCCAGCTATATGCCAATCAGTCTTGACCCTGTGCCCAATGGGAACAGTCCAGGCCGAACTTCCAGGCCAGGTCCTCATGGTGTCCCAGCACAAGTGTTTGTGTCCCTTGTCAGCATTCCAGTGTCATTGTTCCCATTTTCGCATTGGTGCTCCTATTTCATTGCCCTGAGCCAGTGTCCTAGAGTCAGTGTTGATTTACCTGTATCAGCATTCTAGTGACAGTGCCTATATACCAGTAGTCCTCTGTTAGTTTTCCTTAAGTAACGCCCAGTGTCAGTGTCCCTTTGTCACTGTATCCTCATCAATGTTTCCATTTCACTGTTGGTGCTCTTTTGACGGTGTGCCAGCAACCTTGTTGGTGCCCCTTTGTCATTGTTGGCGCTTCTGTTTCTGTTTCCTTTTTGTCAGCGTGGGTCGCTTTGTGTCCCACATGACGTCATGGTTGCTTTTAAACTACTTATATAATTTTAAGTCCACCTTGAAGCACTAGGGAATGGAAGAACCCTGAGGGTGAAGATAAAGACATAGAAGTGATCTGGTGATCTAAAAAATGGATCAGGTGTGATGTGTGTTTTAGGAAGGAGAACTTGAATAAAGTCGTGAAAGTACATTGTTGTTAGAGAGAAACCCACGTGAAAAAGAGAGTTGACAGGTAAAACATGCATTCCACTAATGCATGCATTGCAGCGGCTCGTGCAGCATTACACGTATCCCCTAAAATCATGCTAATATTTATAGATGATCAATCATAAAGAAGCAGGTTATTTGAAAAATAAAGACATTGTTTGAAGTTTGTATCACTATGAAGTACAAACTTTAGTTTTAGCTTGCATGCTCAATGTATTCAGACGTGCAGGAAGTGTTTACCAGGAGCTAAGAAGTTTTGTTGCAACATCCTACTGCCATTGCTTGGGGGGGAGGACGCCAAGCATTATTATGGATGTGCCCCGCCCTGCCAGGCCCTCATGGGGCGTCTGTGCCCCTGGGCACAGATGACCTAAAACATGGAATGAAATTCACCTAGAAGTTAAGATTCATTGACAAACTTCCGTTCAGTGTTGGGTACTAAGGGACTCACTCAAAGTGATGTGGGTCTGGTGTCCCTCTGGCACAGGTCACAAACTCACTGTGTCATAGGGAATCATATTGATTTAAATATTCTCATTCGTGATCTTTGTGCAAATAGAGGGTCTGGGTGGATAATCCCGGGCAGGTATTGTGAGCTTGCTGTGCCATCAGCAATCAAACTCTGGCTCACAAATAAGGGTCAACAAGGTCGAAACACGTTTAGGGCAGCAGGTGCGTCAGTTTTGAAAAGATGTGCCATAGCTGTTCATTTAGAATTGTTCCTTTTGCAGAGGGCCATGGGTAATTTGTACTTCCATCTGCCTGTTGGACAGCAAAACAGTGGGAATCACTGTGTTGAGGCAGTACCTCCATCTAATACCATTGAGAATCCTGATACTACTCAATAAGTGTGGTGCTGGCTTTTGTGCACTTGTGTGTCATACTCAAGTGTTAGAATATTCAGAATGCCATACACATGATGTTGCTCAAATGAGGCCGTGACGCTGATGCCTGTAAGATAGAGCCATTACAGAAACGCGTATAACTTAAGCAACAGAAGTGAGTCATCGCAGATTAAAGTATAACATGCGTTGGCACTGAAAATAAAGTGGCTGCATTCAACTTCCAAGAAGTGAGCCATCTCAGAAAGCGGTATGATGTGCAGTGATACTGCAAATAAAAGGGTGACATGCTCATTCTACAAAGTTAGCCATCTCTGAAAGAGGTATAACATGTGGTACCACTGAAAGTAAAGAAGTGAGCCATCTCTGAATAAGGTATGACTTGTAGTGCTACTGAAAACAAAAGGGAAAACATCATTTTCCAGAAAGCGAGGACTCTGAATGAGGGGGGGAAAGGCAGTGGTACTGAAATAAAGGGGTTTCAATGCCCATTCCAAGAAGTGAGCCATATTGGAATGAGGTATAACATGCAGTGGAACTGAAAATATGTTCGTTGACATGCACATTCCAATTCTAAGATCACGCATACAACTCTGATTCCAACAAGTGTGTTAACCAAGTAACCCGTTATCAGAACACTATTTATTTACAGTGCGTAGGAATGACATTGCATGAAGAGCTATAAGACCTAAACATCCGTATGCTAAGGAACTGTGAGTACTTGTACATGTTTGCACTACCATTCTCAGCATAAAGTAGCATAATGCGCAGAATCGGAGATCCAACTTTAACTGATGGGGCCTTGTGTCTGAGGATCCAAGCATCCCACCCAAGACCTGATGGGGCACGAAGCTCCAACACTCTGGGCCTCATTTATGAGGCTGTGCGTCACTTTTACGCCGCCGGTGCGTCACTCTTTGTGACGCACCAGTGGCGTAAAAAATTAACCTTGTTGCGCCATATTTACAAAGTGACGCATCTACGTAGATGCGTCACTTTGTAAACCCCTGCGCCACATTATACCTGCGCCAGGTATAATGTATGCAAGGGGGGCGTATTGACGCAAGAAAGGGTCGTAGAAATGACGCTGTGAAATCTATGAGATTTCACTGTGTCGTTTTAGGACACCGTTGCATCAAAATCTTGCGCCTGCCTCACAGCAGGCGTAAGACTGACGCAGGCCCTTTCACATGGGGCTTGCCCCATGTGAAAGGACGCATTGCTGGAGTTGCGTCACTTTTGTGACACACTCCAGCAATGTGTCACTTTTGCGCTTACAGATACGTCAGAAATACTGACGTATCTGTAACTCCTTGCGACATGATGCGTCATACATTAAATATGACGCATCAGGAATGCGCACTGAGAACTGACGCATCGCTGCTTTCACGCAGCGATGTGTCATTTCTCATAAATGAGGCTCCCTGTGTTTATCGTATCATCATTCCAGATAGCACACAGGAGTGGAGTGAGTGACAGGAAGGGCCCCTCTATACGGGTTATGACTGGTATCAGGCCCTGATTGGCACTTCCAGGCAATGAGCCGACTAAGAAAATATTCGGTGTTGGGGGGGAGGGTATTCCACCCCATACACCGCCCTGAAGCTTCGTCCCTGACAACCAACTCCGCCCGATTCCCTAAGATTATGCAGATCTAGGTTTATGGCCAGGACAGCCTGTGGGATGCTGAACCCCCCGCCCCTCTAAACATAGACATAACCCATAATTATGGCACAAACTATAGTCTTTTCTGTCAGCCAGATATAAGTAGTGGGCAAAACTCAGTAACTTTGTATGAAGATACTCTTGACCACAAGGGAAACACACCCCAGTGTGCTTGAGAAAGCTCCAAGGCTAGAGATCCAAGATGGCAAGCCTCCTTGCCAAGTTATGACCAGACTTGGAGAACTCAGGAACTAGCTAGAAATACTGGTGACTCTGGGCCCGATTCACAGAACTAACTTAAGACAAAATCCTAAACTCACTACCATTTTCGTATTCACAGAAGGCACTTACTCATTTTGGTATTCACAGAAGACACTTACTAATTTCGGTATTCACAGAAGTTAGGAGTCCCAACTTTAGGACTCCTAAATGCCTTCTGTGAATACCGAAAGTCTTAAAATTAGGATTTTTCTCAGTTTAATAGCAGTAAAGTTAGGACTCCTAACTTTAGGACTCCTAAATGCCTTCTGTGAATACCGAAAATCTTAAAATTAGATTTTTTCTCAGTTTAGTAGTAGTAAAGTTAGGACTCCTAACTTTAGGACTCCTAAATGCCTTCTGTGAATACCGAAAGTCTTAAAATTAGGATTTTTTCTCAATTTAGTAGTAGTAAAGTTGAGAAAAATCCTAATTTTAAGACTTTCGGTATTCACAGAAGGCATTTAGGAGTCCTAAAGTTAAGAGTCCTAACTTTACTACTACTAAATTGAGAAAAATCCTAATTTGTTTAAGACTTTCGGTATTCACAGAAGGCATTTAGGAGTCCTAAAGTTAGGACTCTTAACTTTTGTGAATACCGAAATGAGTAAGTGCCTTCTGTGAATACAAAAATGGTAGTAAGTTTAGGATTCTGTCTTAGGTTAGTTCTGTGAATCGGGCCCTCTGCCCTTGAGGGAGCCCATTATTTGCTGCTAAGGAGCCCTGGAGGTGCCCTGCAGAGGGAAAAAGTAGTCCAGAAAAGAGATGGAAGCCCAGAGGCCAGTGATGTGAGGGGGAAATGCAAGGAGATTCTATGAAACAAATACCGACCAGGAATGGGATAACATCGAGAAATAGGTGGCTTGATTGGGAAGGCTAGTATTAGAAAATTATTTGATTTGTAAATATTTTAGTGGAGAAAATGTGTGTGTTGAATTGAGACAGGTCAATGTCTGGCGGGGAATTGATCCTTTCAGCTGTGCCCGGAGAGAAGTATTTCACTGACTAAGATCCGCAGGGAGGGATTCCCTTCAATGAATCCTCTTTAGCATCGAGTAGTGCCTGTTGGCAAAGTGTGTTGCTTTGGCGGGCTGTACCAAAACATTGTTCTTGTTTTGAGCTACCTTATCTTTCAGTCTTTAGATGAAATAAAGGGGTGATTGTTTGCAAATGACTGTGGATCTCTGTAACTTATTCTAACCACAATTGAATATGTTTTTATTTGATTCCAGAAACAAAGAATTGTCTGGTGGAACTATGAAAAATGAAGATGAAGGAAATCAATAGCACTGACCTCAATGTGTTCTTTCATAAGCTGGTGAAAGAATATATGGATGGTGCAAGGAATTCTACAAGTATGCAAACCACCAAAAGCCATGACAATCTGGAAGTGGTGTATGTCCTGCTGCTGTTGGGCTTCTTCGGCTTCTTCACATTTGGGATCATGATGAGCTACATCCGTTCGAAGAAGCGCGAGCATTCCAGCGATCCCTTCCACACATACATCGAAAGGGACTGGGAGAAAGAGGAGAAGCTGATTTTTGAAGTTAGAGCCATGGCGACTAGTAACACATGCACACTAATTCACAATGAGTTTGCCGTTGAGCAACCCAGCAATCAGATCCCGGTCATGAAGCCTGCCTAAGACTTCAATTGATTAAAACATGATTCCAATCCAGATAGGTTTTGGATTAGTGGTGGTGAAAAGTGGCTAAATTGCCACGTACAATTGCCAGGCTCCAAATACAATCACCTGCGAATGCTGACTTAGGTTGAAAACCACTACACCAATCACCACCTGGGACGTCAATTAGCAGCAGCCAGGGATATCAGCTACTAGCCTTTGGTTGCCATTTGGAATCCCAGAATTGCCTTTGGTAGCAGAAACAGAAGGTTACAGGGTTCCATGAAGCACAATTATATTTAACTTCTATAATGTTCACTACTTACAATTCTCCTAGCTCCTTGGCAGCAAAAAGGAGTCTGTCGAGGGGCTGTGGTACAAGTGTGAGCACTGTGATGTCATCTCTTGAATCACTCTTGACATGATATCACTTTATCAACCCCTGACATTTTTCTGAACTGACAGCTGTACCCCATGCCCACATTTACAGAAAGTGGTGTCAGTGGTGTTGAGAACCTCATTCATCATCACAATGCTAATGATTCTCTAAAATAGATGGATTTTTGAAGTGAGCATGTCCACCATATGCAATCTCTAGACTGCATGAAAAGCAAGAGCAAGATGAACGTTGACACAGATTGCTTTGAAGGAGCAGTTCCAAATGTTGAAATATGTTGCAGGTCTTATCTGAAGTTTTAACTGCTATAATACATTTTGCTAAAATAAAGAACTTGGGGAAGTTGGTGCCAGTCATTTCGCGTGCCAACAGTCAATACAGAGCACGAAATGATAAGAAAAAAGGACATTAAATTTGGCAATGTGGATGAGGAATAAAATTAAAAGTGTTTCTTTCTACCCCCACCATCCCCTGCCCACACTTATGACCACTGCTGCAATATACCCGGGGAGCTGGAGAGTCCACATCCAACCAGAACGGGTGAAGTCTGGTGCTATACAGTTTTTTATCACGTCTGTGAAAAGTAGTTTTTTAGGGCTTGGTGCTGTATATATCTGATCTGCTGCGGCTTGGTTATCCTGCTAATAGTAGGTTTTTAATTGCTTCCTGGCAGTAGCATAAGCCTCTTCTGAATCATTTTTCATCTGTTGTTGCTGCAATGCGGCAGGGGCGGCCTTAGGCATGTGCAAGCTGTGCACCTGCACAGGGCCGCCAAATCCCAGGGGCCGCCACGCCAATATATATCCTTAATATAATAATCATCTGGGGATGGATTCATATTTGCGTGGCGGCCCCTAGCAGGGATTTGGCGGCCTCCGGCTCTGTTCCACTTTCAAACACCCTGACCCACCCCCCCCTCCACTGGCCTTCGCGCCTGCGTTCCTCCGGGGGCCCCCTACCTACGCTCCCTGCCCAGGGCAGCCATGAGCCTATAGCCGCCCCTCAACGCGGCATCAGTAAGTTGAAGATGTTGATGCACTGGGTCCTCCATATAGTTCCCGAGATAAATATGGTCCTGGTGCATCTGTGTCTGTGGAGTCTTTAACCTCCTCTCCATACCGATCGAGTCAGAAGGTTGTAGTCGTGATACGTTCCTTGAGGTCTTTTCCTGGGCAAAAATTCTGAGAGTCCGGTGTGGGGTGGATTAGATTCTGATTCGGTCTGTAGAGTTGTGTCTCATACCATCAATTTCACCCTACATATGTGCTGATGATGCTTATCTTCGAGCAGCCCTACCGGTCTTTGAGTGCACTGAACTGCTGTGTTTAATCATTGAATATAGACTCTAGTTATTGCCGTCTTTCTTCTGTGTCCATTATGCATTCCATCAAATGCTGCTGTTGTTCCCTAAACCTATCACATTACTCATCATGCACATGAACAGTAACACTCTGTGGTGTTCCTTCTGGTTCAAGCACCCTTCGTTCACGCTCTGTACTACTCCACGCAACACCTATATCCTTATTCCTACCTTTAGCACCAACGCTGCTGTCCCACTCTGACCCTTCACATCAGGCTCATTCTTGGGCCCAGATATGGCTACTAGCCCACGGGGCCTACATAATTGTTGCTGTGCTCTTTTGGCTGCTGTTACCCTAAATCCTTGCAGTCCACCACCCCTGGCTTCAGGCAGTGTTCACTCATCAAAGCGGGGGCGACTCCTCCACTAGGGCGGAGGAGCTTTGCCCCACTGCTTTGTCGCAGTGCGAGAAGCAGAAGCATAAAATGGTAATAACTTCCAGTTATTACCATTTTATCTTTGGTTACAGATTTATCTTTGGTTGTTGGGGCTGCTCTGCGAGCATGGCAGGGGAGGAGTGATGTGCCTGCCCACTCCCAAATGCACAAAGACTGTTTGGTCGGCCCCCTGGGGCCACCCAAACCTGTCATGTGCACTCTGCCGTTCTCCATGCAGGCTGCAGTGCAGCCTGCATGGAGATCATGGCCTCCACATAATCCGCTGGCTGGCTGGGCAGCGTCCTGACCAATCACAATGCTTCTTGCAGCGTTGTGATAGGCTTAGGGGAGGGAGCCTGGCTGCCTTCATCTGCTTCTTGCTCCTGTGAGCAGGAGCAGAGAAGAAGCAAGACCTGGCCGGCGGAAAAGTAAGTATAATTATTCTTTTATTATTATTAAATTAAAACCCCCAGCGACCTCCCCTTGTAACTCCCTACAGGCCCCCTGCACCCTCCCGCCCCACTACTCGTGAGCCATGCCATCCGTGACTGTATTAAAGCTCATTCACTGGACATGTATCCCATGGTGGAGGGTGTAGGGGATAGGCTGAATGAGAAGAGCCACTCTGGAATCAGTGAAAGTGTTTAAACTGGTTGGCAGCTACATTTTGTCTCTCAGCAGATTTTGTTGGATTACAGGTTCTTTCAATGCTTTACTGAACATCATAATGGTAGAATATTCAAACATTAAACAAAAATAATAATACATATTTTGGTTTCTGTACCTTTCACACCCAATGATTTTTATATGTCCTTAAAACTTGTCCTTAAAACTTGTACAATCTAAATCAAGGCGTCTTTATAATAGTTTACATTATTTATAAAATAGCAATCTGGGCTGGGTATCCACTTCTAACACAGATAATTTATAGTAAGGGCATTGGCAAAATAACACCACAAGAAGTGACATTAAATGCTGTTATATGGTGTTCAGAAAAAAAACAGCAGAGGCACAATCATCTTCTAAAGAAAAGGATTCAAATGTATTTTTTAGGAGTACACAAAAAATAATAGCAGCAGCTTCATTGCATTATCCCCATGCTAGCAAGTAAATACAAATTGGATTTTCAATGCCATTGTAGCTGGAAATATGGGAAATATAGTCTCTTTCATTTCCTTTTTATTAGGCAGTACACATCATAATGCTTTAATTTATCAATTCAAGCCCAACTGTCAATATATCTATACATTGGAAATCTTAATTTCTCAAAACCTACTGAATGGATTTACACCAAACAATAAAGAGCATGCTTTCTGTGTAAAGATCTACCTTTCTGCCAAATTCCGTTCAGCTGTTTCGGTTGTAGCACTGTCTAACATTTCATATGGAAAATGCATTTTGAGACCACCCTTTTTCTTGGCCCGTGCTTGACGGATCACCGCGAATCGTTCAAGGAAGGGGTGAGGTGGGTGAACTATTTTTTTGAATGATTTGTGATTTGTCAGACTGCATCAAATTTATTAGAAAAAGAAAAAAACGCTCCTTGTATGGAAAGTCTGACTTAACCATGAATAGACAGAGGTATACCCCACTGTGCAATATATATTAAATACATTATAGGTATAAAATACATAAAGGGTAACTCTGTGGGCCTATATTGCCGTTTAGGGGTTCTGGCGATATTAACTTCAGTTGAGTCGTTTATCTATGTCACCTGAACCCTGAGATGGCAATATGGGGCCATATTACACATGTTATTTGTATTTTTTATATTTCACGATTCATTAATTGAATTTGGTACCCTTTAGAAAGATTTCAGAGGATTCTAGTGTCATCTGGTCCGAATTAATTTTTTGATTGAGACAACAGATATATCTGGCAATGTTTTGAGAAGTTGTTGGACATTATGTGTTAATATTTAGAATATGTTTTATGCAACGGTGTGTATTATTGCAAAGTAAATTACATTTTAAATGCAAATCACATTGTAAGGAAATTAAAAATATTTTAAAATGGGGTGATTTTTTTGTGCTGCATTGACGCTATAGAGTAGGTTTAACAAGGCATACTTAAATAAAGAAAATAAAGTGAAATGTGAGGCAATATCAGGTTTTGCTTTTTACAAACTTACCAAGCCCATTCAATGATTAAAAAATGTTTTTTTGAATTGGTAAATGGGTTTAGAAAACCATAAGGAATTGCTATTTGGAACGGTTGTGTTAAAGGCATCCCTTCCAGATATTGATTCCTTATATTATGTATTAATATTTTGCAGCTACAAAGCTTAATATTTTAACACCACCTCAAAGGAGGTGGTAACCTATTTGCTAAAAGGAAGCAGTCCATGTATCTCTTCCCCTTTGTGAATGTTGATAAAAACATTTTTAGGTGCAGGCAGTGATTCATCGGTCCACTGCCTGATCCTAAAAAATAGTTTGTAAGACTTCTCATTTTGTTTTTTAAACACATGCTGTATTCCTTTAGGGAAAATGGTCTGCTTAAAAAAATATTGATTTATTTAGAAGCAGTCACAGATATGGTGGTCTGCTGACCCCAGCAGACCTCACTCACAACAGAGTATCCTGACCCCAAATTTGGCTCAAAGCCTTCTCAATTCCTTAGATGGCGTATTCTGCAATTGCGGGAAGGAAAAAATTCCTTTTGTTATTTAACCCTCACACACCCTATTGGTGTCATGCTTCATCATCGGGTTCACCATGACTCCTAAAGGTCATGGTGGGTTCAACCATATTTCAGGAAGCTCTTAGGAGATGTAGGCCAGGGGGACTTAAAGATAAAAATCCTACTACACCACCAGGTATCCCTTTATTGATGGTGATGTAGTGGATATTAAAAATGTAAAAACTGGTCTTTATTGGAGGTTATGGTCCTAAGACCCTAAGAGACTGCCAACATGTTTCAGCCCAAAGGAGATTGGCCAAAATTGGTCCTGGGCTTTTGTCAGGGCAAAAATCGAGGTTCCCTCCCTGGTTTTTATCAAAAGCAATGTTAGCTAACCTATATTTTAATTTTTGAAGGTGCAGAAAGCTGCAACCTTCGTGAAGGTTGTTTATATGCAGTGAAAAACAATCTCAATAGGGAGGATACTTATCTCCCTTCTTCCAGTTACGAAAAATTCCACCTGTAAGGAGAGAAGAAGAAAAGGACAAACAAACATTTATTGTATGCAAATGGCAACCTTCTTGGAAGTGCATATATGTCCTTCATACATGAGTGCATACATTCTTATCATGCACGGTCTGTGCTCTAATGATCACACACATTAGAGCCTTACTGAATATATTAATTGAAGGCTACCAGTGTGGCAGCGTGCGTAATAACCACTATGTAAAATTTGTACTCGAAGTGAAAACCGCCTATTCCAAATGCTTCACAGTCATTGAAAAGACTAGCAACTCGTGTCTGAGTTTATAAACATCATAGTTGTCTGATATGTGTAATAGATGGATATTAGAGACCGCAGTGTTATTCATACGATGTCTGTGTAATGATGCGGGTTTGCCTCAATAAAGGAGATCGATACGTTGTGGAGAGCAAATTACTTCATAATGTAACTGCAGGAGAGCGAGGGGAACGTCCGTAGCTCTCGGGGAGCGGCGCTCGAATCGAACCCAAAATGGCAGCCGCGCTCTATGTCATCACGTGGGTGCGTGAAGACTAGAGCGCAACACTACATATCTCCCTTCTTTATATACATCAACAAACATAGGAAATCTCAGAGTCCATGTGAAAGCAGGTTACTTCACCTCTCCTAGTTCATAGTCTCTGTATTTGGCAGGCCTTACAACTGTTCTCCCAGCACGCGTACGCCTTACCGGAGTAGAGGTGGGAGTCTCCGCACTGTCCTCCGCCACGTCAGCCCCTCTCCTTTCAATTCTCTTGGGGCTCTCCCTGTCAGGAGTCTCATCATTACTTCCCCGATATTCCACTGCACATGGATGGTCTTCCCCTTCAATCTCTACTCCTCTTCCATCTGTTCCTGAGTCCATTTCTCCTTCACGTGGCACGCCGCTACCTGTGTTTGAACCCTGATCCTCTTGAGTCCTCAATTCTTCTTCTCTGGCCCACTGCAGTATCTTATTGCACTTGGACATGCAATCTTGCGACTAGACGTTTCCATCACTAAGCAAGGCTGCTCTGTCATACACTTCTTTCACTTGCAGGTGTGCACTGTACTTACTCTCCCCATTCCTCCTTAATTGGGCAAGTTGACTCTGACCCATTCCCCTCTTTCCAACAGTGTCTTCTTGAGTTTGCGTCTCTTGTTGTAGTGCTCAGTATATATTCTCTGTGCTCTCTCTAAGTTGTGGTGTACAACAGCTGGTGACCACTTACTCGTGATCGTCCTCTCCTTCCATGCCAGATTGTCCTTGGTGAAACGGTCACGACCTCTCAAGATTTGGAATGGGCTGTATCCTGTGCCCGTGGGTGTGATTCGGTAGGCCCACAGCGTACTCCTCACTTCTTTTTTCCAGTCTTTCCCCACTCCGATGGCGGATTGTAGTAAATTTTTATTTAAAAAGGAACAAAAATGGGTTTAATAACTCAATAGTGACAAAGAGGGTCTGAATGAACCAATACCCTGGATGTCGCTATAGATGGTACTATTGAGTGATGTAATACTACAGATGAGGAAACTAAGTTGTGATGTCTTGGCACTTAAACATAACAACAGCTTTGCCATACACTGTAAACATAACAACAGCTTGGCCATACACTGTGAACACAGACATCGATATACTCATTAAATTTTCCTTAAATAAATATACTCATTAAATTTAAATTTTTTCCTTAAATAAATATTTACAATTGGGCATCAGAAATACCAACAATCTGATTGCATATAGTTGTGTCAGAAAGTGTAGATTCACAGGCATTGAGATTTGCGATATAATCATAATTAGGACTACAATTCCCACATAACCAAATTGTGGTCACGTGTGCGGAAGGGCGTTTCCGCAACAAATAGTCGTCCCGAGAACCGTTCGGTGCCTCCCCAGTAAGCGCAGAGGAACGCCGGGAGACACCGACGGAGAGGTAAGCAGTGGCGTGGTTCGAATGCCGACATTGGCGGTGTCTTGTCTGACACGATCTAAATCAAGCGTCGCTAGAGTTCTAACAGATACCAGCCGTGTAATGCCAGACTTTGTTTAGAACGGTTTACCGCATTTCAGTGAGCCGTTGTTTGGGGAGTATAAAAAGCCTTGTTCCCTGTTTTCGAAATACTCTTGCCAATCGAGAAAAGTCATTTTAAGCTTTGACTCCTATTAATAATAACACAAAAGACCACTTACTTCACTTATCGTCTGTACAGAGGTGCCGGTTTGTTTAATATGCTGAACGACCCCACGCTGTCAACGCCATCATGTGGTCTTATGAATCTATTTAGAAATATCACCGAATGAGTACCCTTCTGACCACATGGTCATATTTTCAGGACACAATTAATAGTGGAACATTTACAGAGAGTTTTCTTTTTCTGATACAGAGCGGTGCTCCTCAGTACCTGAGCTGCAGCCAGGTGAGGTGAGGCGCTATTCCCACAAATACAGGGTGAGTGGCGCAACATTGATATGTGCAAATCTTTGAAATGAAATATAAGCTACATATGAGTTTATTATGTTTTAATTTAAAAAAAATTGTCTCCTTTCATCCTTTTCCCATTTGATATCTCGGTATCTTAGATTGTGGTGGAGTATTTAACCTGAAACTCAGATGATATAATTCCTTTTTATCTTTCACTTATTGAATAGCAGTAGCAATATTTAGGTCCTGATGAATGCATTGGCACTATCCATCTATGCAGAAACATGTTGACCATTATTTGCTAAACAGATATTTTGTTAAATCTGTTGTTTTCAAGTGTTTTTATTTTTGGAGAGCTGAGAGAAATTATTAAAATCACACTTCTACTCAGTTTTATCCAATTTTAGATTATCACCATTCACTCTTTTTTGCACTGCTTTTTTCAGTTGTCTTTCTATACTGACTCTTTAATCTACATTGTCAATCTTGTAGATACAAGAGTCTGCCTGCTCTCGCAGTCTTGTTCACATCTTGGTGACTGCGATTGCATTAACTCCTGGGTAAGGAGAAACCCACATGATGGAAAAAGTGGCGGTACAGATCGACAACTGATGGGAATATTTTCACCTACCCTTGGGTTTGGTTTTCCCAGTCATCATGTGCATTTCGATCACAACATATCACGTGGTGTTATTTATAAAACATAAAAATCTTTTCTGTTTTGTCATGGGTTTTCGATGAATGGAGCCTCTTTCTTTTTCTTCTATTTCTATTTTTCCTTCATTGTTTGACTCCTAGATACTTTTGGTGTATAATTGTTGTAAGTAGGGGCGTGTATCTAGTCATGAGTCTTTAAACCAGCCCTCGGACCCCCTTCTATGTAGTGTGTATTATAAGGATTGTATGGAGCCCATAATGACTCTGGTAAACCTCTCGGCTAGCCCATTGCCGGCCGGGTGGTATACAGAAGTGTGTTTGACTTTGATGCCATTTCGCTCCATGTAGTTATTCCATTTTTCTGAGGTGAATTGAGGTTCGTTGTCACTCATAATGGAGCAAG
The DNA here is from genome assembly GCF_964261635.1 of Lissotriton helveticus. Classification (NCBI taxonomy): domain Eukaryota; kingdom Metazoa; phylum Chordata; class Amphibia; order Caudata; family Salamandridae; genus Lissotriton; species Lissotriton helveticus. The sequence continues at coordinate 202,921,115 of NC_136069.1, forward strand.
GAATCCCTTCTTTAAGGAATGTGGGCGTGAGAAATTTGAGAACTGTGTCTGTGTCCATCTCCTCCTGAATATCTATTTCTGGCCACTTCGAATATCGATCTATGAGAACTACCACTTATTTCTAGGTTCTCTGTGAATCTAGCACTGGACCAAGAATGTCTATCGACACTTCCTCCCACGGGTTGGCAGGGTTGTCAAACTTTCCTAATGACGGGCGTAGTAAGGTTTGTAATTTATCCGCCCTTTGGCACTGGTCACCTTCCCGCACATGTCTCTCAATTAGGTTATCTATCGCCGGTCACCAGTACATCTGCTTGGCTCTAATTTTTGTCTTCACTATACCCAAGTGCCCTTCATGCAGCACGGCTAGCAAGTGAGGTATTAATGACACTGGAGGTACCACTTTATCCCCTCTGAATAGGAATGTTTCCTGATTTCCTATGGATAATTCTTTGCGCACTTCGAAGAATCTTGTGAGCTCTGCTTTCAGGTGTCTTTTCTCTGGCCATCCTTGCAGTATGTAGCGCTGGACTTCTTTGATCACTGGGTCATCGTCATATGCCTGTTTCCACTCTTGCCCACTTATTACTCTCTCTGGATCTTCCGTGAATGCCACCTGGACTTCAGCATGTGTTGGGGCCTCCTCCATAGCTGAAGCTTGGCTGAGGTAGTCTGCTATCTTATTCTTGGCTCCCGGGATACGCTCAACATCATACCTGTATTCTAGCAATTTAAGAGTCATTTTTGCAATGCACGGGGTAGCGCTCACGTGGCCACATGACATGAGTACTTTGACTAGTGGTTTGTGGTCTGTCTTTAGCTGGAACCTTGTGCCCCATAAGAATTGGCGGAATTTCCCCATGGCGCATACTACAGTCAGCATCTATTTTTCTATCACACGGAATTTCTGTTCCATTGGTGATGATGACCTGACGCAAAGCTGATTGCTGCCGTCTCTCCACTCCTCCTTTCTTGCATAAGCACTGCTCCGAGTCCTTTCTCGCTTGCATCTGTTGTCAATATAGATTTTCCCTGTGGGTCATAACCCAATAGAGGAACTGCTTTGCTTATGCCCTCTTTGATTCCCTGAAACTCTTTTTGTGCTTCTTCTGTCCACTCGAAGATTGACTTGTCTCGTACGAGTAATCGCAGAAGATGGGTTTTAGTGGCAAAATGCTGCACAAACTTGCTGTATTACTCAGCCATCCCAAAGAATGATCTTACTTTTTCCTTGCTCTTTGGTGCAGGTGCCTCACATATCGCTTTAACATTGACATGTTTGGGCGTGATGCCTTGATCACTAATCTCATGGCCTAAGTAGGTGACTGATGTCATTCCAAACTGGCATTTCTCCCACTCCGCTGTCAGACCATTTCTTTCCAGAACATGTAACACCGTGGCTAGCTTTCTGTCATGATCGGTTCGGCCCTTGCCCATCACCAAGATGTTGTCTTGGAAGTATTGTACTCCCTCTACATCCTTGATTAGTTTGTGCATCAGTTTTTTGAAAACCGCTGCTGCTGACGCTAGTCCAAACGGCATGCGGCGGAACTGGTAGCATCCAAAGGGTATTATGATGCAGGGCTATCTGATGGTAGGCCGAGGCGAGATCAATGGTGGAGAACCATTTTATCCCCTTGGTCTTTGCTAGCATCTCATCAATCCTCGGCAATGGGAATTTCTCCACTATTATGCACTTGTTCAGTTCTCTCAGGTCCACACACAAGCAAACCTTGCCGTTGGGTTTCTTCGCCACCTCCAACGGGGCCAGCCACTCTGAGCTATTTATCAGTTCTATTATCCCATTTTCTTCTAATCTCTGCAGCTCTTGCTGTACTGCTTCTCTGATCACCAGTGGTACATTTCTCACTGTGTGGGACACCGGCCTGGCATCCCCTTTGAGGTCGATCCTGTGTGTGAATTTCGTTAGCTTTCCCATTCTTCCCCCAAACACTGTGGGGAATTCTTCCTTCATCTAGTAAAGTCTGGCTGACGTTCTGTGCTGGTCATCAGGACTTGCGTGTCTCCTCCTGGGTTCAGTTGCATGCCCAAGTCGCCTTGGTCCATCCATCCTAGGACAGAGGGTCCCTTTTCATCTACATATAGTTTGCACTCCGCACTGCAATCCTTGAATTCGAATTTCAGGATGCAGTATCCTACCATTGGGATGGGGTCTCCCGTGAATGTGACCGGGCGTATGTCTGGAGGTTCAAGGTGTGATCCCAGGCTAGGTCTGAAGCTTTCCTGCCACACCATACGTTGTATGATGGTATATGGCGATCCCGAGTCTGCTACCATCTTGATCGGTACTCCTCCTACTATCATATTGCATTGTGGTTTCTTGGAGCGTTGGCAGTCAATGCCTAGTAGCTCTTCTTCGATACCCAGAACATTGTCTTCCTCTTCTTCGCCACCTTTCTCTTCCGTTCCCATCTCTTGTGCTATGTACTTGACTGTTGGCCTCTTCAGCTTACGGCGGCACACTTTTACGAAGTGTCCTACGATCCCGCAGTACATACATTTGGCTCGGATGGCTGGGCAACGTTTGTCATACACTGTATGAGACGGGCTGCCACACCTGTAGCACGTGTTCGTGCCCTCCTTGTTCGATTTCTTCGCTTGTGCTGGTCGTGGGACCCATTTGGTTTGCGTCTTCCCTTCCAATGGCCGTTGTTTTGCCCCTCTCTGGCAGTTCTGCTACGGAGACTCTGTTGACCATGGGTCTTGCGGTAACCTCTCTCTTCGCCGCGTCTGCACATCTTTTGGATAATTCTGCCTTTTTTACCATGGCTATGAATTCTTTCAAGGTAGCCTCCCCATTTACCCATTGTTTGTCCTGGATCGCTGTGTTTGTAGTGTACATAACTATTTGATCTTTAATAAATTCATCATGCAAGGTGCCAAATTTACGTGTGAGTGCCAATTTCTTCAATGCCGCGACATAGTCGTCTATTGACTCACCCGCTGCTTGCTTCCTTTGTTGGAAATTGTACCTGTCTATGGACATGCACACCGCCGGTCTATAGTGGTTGTTTAAGTCCTCTATCGCGTGTCGGAACACATCATCAGCTGCGGCTTGGCGCTGCGCGGGAACCAAGTTCTGGAAGACCCTAATTCATTCCGGGCCTAAGTTGTGCAGTAATATTCTCTTCCTCCTCCTGCTGGGGAATGCTTCCCCATTTTCATCTTCCAGAGCCTCCGAGTAATTCATGAAATATTCTCTCCAATTCTCCCATTTCATCAAAGGCTCACCCGGTTTGGGCAGGAATGGAATTGGTGTCGTGAGTGACGACGTCTGCGCTCACATTTCAGCGTGTCTTTCCTCTATTGCTTCTGCACCTCTGGGACTGCCTGGCGCACTTGCGCCTCCGTGGTGCGGTTGGTCTTGTTGAGGGTCCAAGATATCCCCTTCGCTGTGCAGTGCTTGCTCCGCCAGGGCCCTAGCTTGTCCTGTATGATGTTTCCAGCTGGGTAATGTCACGCTTAGTGAGACGTTCTGTCCCTTTGCCTTTCTTTTCCCTTTCTCTGGCGGTTGGTTCTCACATTAGGGTGCTACCGCTCTTGGCTTGTTCCTGCCGCCCTGGGGTGTGCATGTTTTGGTCTCTCACGTAGAGTTTGCTTGCCTCCCTTTCTGCCGCTAATCTCGGCCATTTGCGCCCCCTGTTTATGGCTGCTGACCTCTATGGGTGCTTGCCTGCTCTGGCGCTGTCCTCTGCCACACTCTCCTGCAGTCTGTCTGGTTTAGGCCTGTGTACCTTAAGGCCCACTCGTACTGCTCTCCGGTCAGTGGGTCCACGTGTTGTTCTTCTTGTTTTCCAGGTCCCAGCCTCGTCGCCACTGTAATGATGTGGGTTTTCCTCAATAAAGGAGATCGATATGTTGTGGAGAGCAAATTACTTTATTATGTAACTTCAGGAGAGCGCCGGGAACATCCGTAGCTCTCGGGGAGCGGCTCTCGAATCACGCCCAAAATGGTGGCCGCGCTCTACGTCATCACGCGGGTGCGTGAAGACTAGAGCGCGACACTACAGTCTGGTAATGTTTGTATTATTATACAAAGCAATCACACTCAGCTATCGAATCAGTAGTGCATCAATCTTATTTATATTCACACTCGATAGAGTACCTTGGGGCAGATTTACAAGCCCTTTGCGCCACTTTTGCATCACTTTTAACATAGAAAAAGTGACGCAAAAGTGGCGCAAGGGGCTTGTAAATCTGCCCCCTTGTTTGTTGTATCTGGAGTAACCACTTACTATTGCAAAGGTCCTGCCCACCGGTCAACCTATTTGGTATGTCGGATCCCCGGCTCGCACGCCTCATAGACTGAAGAACCTCTATTTGTGCACGTAATGCATCTATGCCTTGCCGGTTCCTAGGAATCGCGGCGGGGAGTAGGATGCGTATAGTGTGTGTCATTAACCGGGTGCTTTCCAGAAGTATGCATTGCGGCATGGGAATTGTAGTTCCATTCAGTGCCGTTTGTAGTTCAAAGTTGGTATTTGATCGTGGAAGCGTCTTTCGAGTAGAATTCTTAAGTGTAGTTTAAAGATGAATCATGATTGAGATGGAGTGTTTTAAATTAATGTGTCACAACAAATTTCTATAATAAGGATGATAGCTTCCATATTAGGGTTGGTGGATAGTTTCTCGGGTCTTGCATAAGTGTTATAAGAATTATACCTGCAGTCATACGTTTAAAGATTGTAGAAGCATGTGTTTTAGACATATAAATGATTTTAGGTGATTTTAGGACCACATGGTCTACAAGCTCAAAGTTCTGAGCAGCCGTGTGTATATATTGGTTAAAGTCTTTATGACAATTTAGGATGTTTACTTCTTATTCAATACATTCCATGGGATAGAGTAGTTGAGTCCAAAGGTGTCTGTGCCCCTCCGGTACACCTAGCGTTGTACTAACTCAAGAAGTTCTTTTGATATATTAGGGCATTCCTTCACTTTTTCAATCACTGTCCATTCAATGTCCTTATCATTGTATTTCTTTTTCAAGTAGTGTGCTGTGAGTCTCATTGCGGTAATTGTTCTTCGGATTGTGCTTCTGTGTTCACCTATCCATAGTTTTACTTTTCAGGATGTCATTCCGACATATTTTAGCCCACATAGGAAGACACTCATGTAAACTACATTTGTAGAATTGCAATTAGTGTAGTGCCATTGGTCCCACTTTGATCTCATGCCTAGGTCAATGCTCTTAGTGTGATTGGTATAGGGACACACCGCACAATTCCCACATGGAAAGTGGCCCAGTACTGGTGGTTGGTTCCACAGGGTCATTTGATTTGTGGTGCAGGTTGCCAGCTGTCAGCGTGGACCAGCATGTTTTTTTATGCTTTTGTTCCTCCGGAAAGTGAACATTGGCTTCTCAAATTTTAATTTGTTCGATGTTAGGATGCATTAATTATTTTGTATGATTTTTTTGGTCTGGTTTGAAGAGGAATTATGTGTGGTGACACAGATAAGTGCTGTATTTTCTTGTCTAATGTTTGTTTCCAGAAGTACTTCTCTCTGAGTATTGCGGGATCTTTTCTTAGCCTGTCCAATTATTTTTCTGGGGTAGCCCTTTTCTTCCAATTTTGTGGAGAGTATTCTGGCCTCTTTGTTGTAATCTTCAAAATTTTAGCAATTTCTGCATATCCTCAGGTATTGTCCCACAGGGAGGTTTTCTCTTAAGGACCCGGGCTGTGCGCTCTCAAAGTGTAGAATGAATGAAGTCCGTTCCGGTCCGTGGGCTTCCTATACAGTGAGCTCTCTAGTTTCCCAGCTCTGGCTAGGATATTAATGTCCAGGAATGATACCTTCTTGTCATGGGTACTGGTAAATTGAAGGTACAGATTGATGTTATTGATCCAGGTCATGAAGTTTTTGGTGCTGTCATCATCACCGTGCCATATGACGAAAATATCGTCTATATACCGTGGCCATTTTCGTACATGTCCGGAAAAGGGATTATTGTCCCTGAAGTGTTCTTCCTCTACGTGTCCCATGTACGGGCAGGCAATACTGGGGGCAAAAGTACTGCCCATCAAAGTACCATGGACCTGTGGGTACAGTTGGTCCTCGAATTTGAAAAAGTTTTCTTTGAGGGCAATCCTTATGAGTTCAACTACAAATTTCACTGGTGCCGCCCAGGGCCATTCGGTATTCCTTAGTATGTTCTGTATGACTTGGATACTCTCCTCTTTTGGGATACTTGTATACAATGCTTCCACGTCTAAACAAAGCATTCTTTCTTCTGATGGATCGTACTGGACGCCTGCAAGAATGTTGAGGAGATGTTTAGTGTCTCTGACATAAGATTTCAATTTTGGGACCAGAGGACGTAGGAAGAAATCGGTGGATTGTGAAAGTGGTTCAAGTACTGATCCTATACCGCATACGATGGGTCTCCCCCTTCCCTTTATGTATTTTGGGGATTGTGTAGAACAAAGATGTTCTAGGTTCCTTGTTGTTGAGGAAGTCTCTCTCATGTCTTGTAATCCACTCATTTTCAAGTGCCTTACTGGTAATCACAGTGATGGTCTTTTGTAATCGTGAAGTAGGGTCTCGCTGGATTTGTCTGTAGTTGCGGCCGTCTGAAAGGAGGGAAATGCAAGCTTATCTATAGACATTGATATCATGCAATACAATAGCTCCCCCAGCGGGAGCTATCAGTGGGTTTAATAAGGTTCTTCTGCCTGCTTAGAGACTCAAGGCAGTTTGTTCAGTTTTACTGAGATTGTTATATTGTAATTGTAATTTAAATTTGTAACGCTCATTATCACCTAGAGGTCACTAAGCGCTGTCAGAGGGCACACCTGCAGTAGGTGGAGAGAGGGGAGGGAAGGCTGCTAAGTCGTACCCCATGCTTCCAGGAAGATCACGGTTTTGAGCTCCTTCCTGAAGGGAAGGAGATTCATTTCCTTGCGTAGGCTCACTGGAAGGCTATTTCAGGCCAGGGGGATCGCGGTTGAGAACGTTCCCCTTCCCACGGAGGACAGTTTGAAGCGGGGGCAGACCAAAAGGGTGGCCCCTGCTGACCGCAGTGTCCTACTAGGGACATAGGGGACAATGCGGTCCTTGATATAACTTGGGGCTTGGCCGTACAGAGTTTTGTGTGTAATGCAGAGACCCTTAAATTGAATTCTTTGCCTGATTGGGAGCCAATGGAGATCGCGTAGCAAGGGTGTGGTGTGCGTCCGTCTTGTTTTTTTAAAAATTAGTCTTGCTGCATCGTTCATGACGATTTGTAGTCTTGGCAACAGTTGTTGAGGGAGGTCAGCGTACAGAGAGTTGCCATTGTCCAGATGCGACAGGATCATTGCTGAGACCGCCCGTCTGAGCGTAGCCAAGGTGAGGAGTGGAGACAGTTTTCGCAGTTGTCTCAGGAGACCAACACAAGTACCTCCGACTGCCGAGACTTGTTGTGTCATAGAAAGTTTGGTATCGATTTTGATTCCCAGGCTTTTTACGGCCACTGCCAGTTCAGGAAAAGGCCAAAGTTCTTTTGGCCAGAAGAGGTCATTCCATGGACTGGAGCCTGAGGCAAACCGCCAGTACCTTTGTTTTGTCTGGGTTTATTTTTAATGAGTTGGCTGACATCCAATTAACCGTGAAATTTAATATGTTTTGCATTCTTACATATGCAGTCGGAGAGCTGTCGATTTGGATAATGATTTGAGTGTCGTCGGCATAGTTGTAGATCCAACACTCCATCTGGTTTAGTGCAGAGATCATGGGCTGTAAATAGGCGTTAAAGAGGAGGGATGAAAGTGCTGAGCATTGGGGAACTCCGCATGAGAGAGCTGCCGGGTTGGATACCAGATTTGCCAGTTGAACTCTCTGAGAGCGTTTTTTTTAGAAATGAAGAGAGCCAGGCATGGGCTGTGCCCTGAATGCCAAGATCCCCCAACCGCGACAGTAGTTGGTCGTGGCTGACCGTGTCAAATGTCGCGGAGAGGTCTAACAGCACCACCAGGGCACAAGGCATTTTTTTGTCTGCCCTGAGTCTCAGTTCATCCAGCACGGAAAGCATGACCAATTCCGTGCTGTGATGGGCCCTGAAACCAGCCTGATTATGTTCTTCAAGATGACGGGAGAGAAAAGGGAGACCATGCTGTTCAATTACTTTGGCAAGGAAAGGCAGGAGCGATATTGGTCTAAAGTTTTTCAGAATCTTAGTGTCAGCGCCTGGTTTCTTTATGAGTGGGATAACAAGAGCCTCCTTAAAATTGGCAGGGACAAGTCCTGTTTCCAAGGAGCGATTAAGGAGGGAGAGCACGTCATCATCGATTCCTGGAAGGGCCATCTTGAAAATCTTGGGTGGGCAGGGATCCGCTGGTGACCCTCATTTCACCCGCCCGGTCAGGACTGCCAGGGACTCTTTACTTTACTTGTGGATTTATATAGCGCAGCGAATCATCCCCAAAGGGATCTCTCGGCGCTTCGAGGATGAGGTCAAACTGGGCAAATGCTACTAAAAGAGCCATGTTTTTAGAAGTTTCTTGAACATGATGATGTCGTTACAGGCTCTGAAGTTCTGAGGTAGTTTGTTCCAATGACTGGCTACCAGGTGAGAAAAGGCTTTGCCACCCATCTTTGCCTTGTGTATTCTGTGAGAGCACAGAAAGTTAGCGTTACCAGATCTTAGTTGTCGCACAGGCTGATACCAACTAATTTTGTTTTTGAAATACGCCGGGCCCCTACCTTGTAGTGAGCTAAAAGCCACACAGAGCATCTTGAAAATGGCTCGCTTCTTAATCGGGAGCCAGTGTAGACTCCTTGGTGAGTAGTGGCAAGGTGGTTAGAGGATGGGCAAGCATAGGGAGTGTGGGGGTGGGGCTTGTGGGACAGAGGAAGCTCGGGGTGCGATGAACTTCCGTCAGGAGATCCTTTATTTTCTTAGCAAAAAAGGCCTGAAATTTGTGGCAGTCTTCCTGGGTAAAGGAGGGGATTTTGCCCCTTATTTTTCCTTAACTCATTCAGGACCTTAAAGGTTTCTTTCTGGGGATTGCTGGCAGCAGCAATTCTGTCCTCATAGATTTCAGCCTTCCGTGATATGATGGCCTGTTTATAGGCAGTGAAAGCTGTTGCGTAGGCAATCCGGGTGCTAGGTTAATAATCTTTACGCCAGGCTTTCTCGCTCTGGCGGAGAGATTGTTTCAGGAACCTAAGAGCATCATTGAACCAAGGAGCACCTTTGCCCTTGTCCAAGATTCTCACCCTACGTGCAGGTGCTATTACATCTATTGCGTTCTTGAGCCTTAGCGATAAGGTGGAGCTATCGGCCTCTAAGTCACCCTTGGATTGCCTTAATGGGTCAGGGTGTTTTAAGGTGGCTATCAGTTCGTCTGCTCTGATCTTGTTCCAGCTTCTTAGAACTTTCCACTCTGGTGGTGGTTTTACCCATGGCCCTGGAAATGGGAGTCGGCCCTGTATTAAATGATGATCTGACCAGGAACAGGGGGAGATAGTGATCGGGTAGGTCAGCGGAAAGGAGGTCCAGATCAGGTACAGTTTGTGACCCTTCTCATGTGTAGACCCAACCACCCTTTGGCAGAGTTCTAATGGTGTCAGGCCCTCTTCTAACTGTTTTGCCTGACTGTCCTTTGGGATTTTCTCTCAATGGAGATTGAAGTTCCCAATTATCACCAGTCCTTGATAACGAGACAGGAAAGGTTCAGCAAATCCGGTTGATGTGCGTGTAGGGCAGTAGACTAGAAGTATTACCAAACAGTCAGTGGGGGAGCAGCACTTAACCCCTAGTACATCAGCACCCTCAATGCTTTCTGAGCAGAGAGTTTCTGTTTTAAAGGAATGGTTATAGAGGAAGGCAACCCCCCCTATTCCCCATTTCATGCTACCTGCTCTATTGTGTTAGGTTGCAGAGATGCAACCAGATCTGGGGTAGAGGACTCTTCCAGCCACGTTTCAGTGACTCCTAGAAGGTTAAGACGATCTTCCTGAAGTAGCAAGAAGACCTCAAGATTGTGCTTCTGTAGTGAGCGTATATTGAGCAGCGCAAAGCTGCATCCTTGTGGGATTGCAGACTTTATGGGGGGTGTTGTGTCTTTCCGTTTTGTTGAGCTAAGTTGTGACTTTAGCAGCCCTTCTTGCCAGAGCCTAGCAGTTAGTGCGTGAAGTGGCTGCGATGCTCCGTGATTTAATGATAGGAGTTCTCATCTAGAGTACAGGAGGCGTGGGCCAGGGTTCTTGGCCCCTGGCCCCGGCTGGTCGCGGATGGTCGCAGATGGGCTTGCCTTAGGCGCGCCTTCGGCACACCTGCGGCGCGTCCTCTGCGTGCGCGCGCTGCATGCTTGCTCCAGCCTTGCTTTTAATGCCCGCGACTCCTCCCACCCACCACTCAGCTCTGCTGAACAGCGGCTGCCAAATTCCACACACTAGACCGAGATTAGCCTGGAAGGGCCGAGGCGGAAGTGAGGGGGCGTGGGGAGTGAGATGCGGGGAAAAATCAATTGCAGGATGCAGTAACACAGGTAAAATTTTAAGACAGTTTTAAAAAATCAGAGATTCAGCTTTGTAAATAGCCTTGTAGTTGGGTTGAGGTAGTTCAATATCCTTACTAACCGCTTGTTCAAAAGCCATTACCTCTGGTTGCATCTGGTAAGGTGATGGGTGGAAGGTGGATTTTTCACATAGTGTGGTATATCCAGTCTCCTTGTCTTGCGTCGGTTGACCCTCAAAGAAAGTTTTCACGCAGATCTTGCGGAAGAACTCTCAGAGTTCACAGTGTGTTTTAAATGTGTCAATGTGCATCGTAGGTACATTACCTAGGCCTTTGTTCAGTACTTACAATTCTGCTGTGTTAAGTGTTTCATCAGTGAGATTACCACCAGATCTAGTTTGAGGTTGAGCCTGCCACTTGATACTTTGTTTGGCTTCTTGTATTCACCCGTTTGTCATTTTCCCATTGTACCCTTCGATTAGTGTGTCTTCCTCGTCTGCCTCTCCTCCCGCCCCGTCCTAAAAAATATTGTTGATTAGGGTTGGGCTGGTAGAAGGGCATGCCATAAAATTGTGGTGGGACTTGAAAGTGTTGTTGTTGATATGGGTTCTCTAATCAAAGAGAGAGGGACCCAACAACCAAAGTCCCCTTTGGGTAATATCACACAACTAACATTGATTTTGCCACGAACACTTATTCCACACCAATAGAATGAACAAAGAGGAAATGTAAAAATAAACTACTAAAACATGTAAATTTTATTCAAAAGTTTTTGTTAAAAACATATCACCACCATTAAAGGCAGGTTCCAATCATATCATCAATACATTTCTAATCAATTAAATCAAAACAAATACTTTTGAATACAAGATTACACATAAACATATACACAGACAGTATGAAAACATAAAAATGGGAATAACAATAAGGAAAAATAATTCCTATTAAAAGAGGGAAAATACAGTAGTCAAACAGGGATCAGTTCTGATTTATAATCCAAGTTTCATTCAGAATGATTGTCTCCACAGACTTAAAGTAATTTCCACTCATATGGGCATCGACGCGTTTCGGTGGGCAATTGATTAACAGCCAACACATTCTTCAGGAAAAATATTTCATTCCTACTTTAACACATTATCATCTTTGTTCCTGGGGCTGAAGAGACCTCCAGTGTTTAACCTTTTGTTATAGACAGTCTGTCAATATCTCCATCACGCTTGCTGATCTCGCTAGCTCTTTTCAAAGACGAAATCACTCCGTGTTTTCTATAGTGACAGCCTTAGAATTCAGTTAAAAATCTAAAATCTGATAATATGTCAAGCTTCCCAGAAACACGTGGTCCAAGTCACTTTTGCGTTCCGGTATAATCAATAACCCCAACATATGTATAAAAACAATACCGCCAGCGGTCTGTATCATTCGGCGTCGGGCACACGGGGCATACGCCTCTGGTCTTTTTTCTTAAATGAGCCTGGGTTCAAGGGGACTGAATCCCCCAACTTAAAACACGCCACTGGCGCATTTGCACAATGGTGAAGGGAGGGGGCGGGGCCTGAGGTGACATATGAGCAAACACGCCCTGTGGTGCATTTTAAGTTAGGGAATTAAGTCCCCTTGAACCCTGGCTCATTTTCGAAAAAACAACGCAGGCCTGTGTTGCAGAGAGGTGGTCCAGGCCACGCCCTTTTTACACCTCTCTGCAATGCAGCTCTGTGGCACTAACTGGAGGTACCTAGTGGGCTAGTTGGACGGGACCCTCAGGATTCAAGGGGACTTAATCCCCCAACTTACAATGCACCAGGGGGCGTGTTTGCAGAGCGGTGGAGAAAGGGGACATCACCTTTGTCTGCCTCTCACCAATCCAACTGTGTAGGGCTTACTGAAGGTAAAAGGTAGGCTAGTTGGCCCCTAACGGATCCCCAGCAGTGAAAGGGACTTCATTTCCCATCCAAGAGCGTGCCAGGGAGCGCGTTTGTAGAGTGGTGGGAAATGTGGGTGTGGCCTGGTACGAGTACTTACCATTTCTGCTGTGTGGGTAATAGTTTGGGAAGTTGGCCCCCAAGGATGCCCTTGGGGGCCAACTACCCCTCTTGTACCTCCATTAAGTCCCACAAAGTGGGATTGCTAAGACGTCTTCGAAAGCCAAGGTCCCCTTTCTCTACCACTCTGCAAACGTGCCTCGTGGCAGACTACGAGATGGGGGATGAAGTCCAATTTAGTCCTGAGGGAGTTTGGGGGACAAGAATCCCTGCTGGTACCTCCTGTAAGTCTAACGCAGCGGAATTCCTGAACGTTGGTTGGACGCCCAGCACCCTTTCTCCAACACTCTGCAAACGCGACTACTATTTAAAGTAGCATTTTTCTGCACCTCTGACTTAGAGGTAGTTTTAATCCCCCAGCCCTATTATGTACTAGGGACTTACAGAGGAGTTAATGCTAATCACAGGGGTACCCCAACGCATAGTGTTCCCTAGTGTATGTAGGTGTTTTCACTGTATTCTAAGTGTCTTTTCGCATTGCACTGGCTCTAGGCCTGTACCACCAGTACCTGTCTGAAAAAGTTGTGGGCACAGGATGATTTTGCAACAAGGCCTCTTTCTGCTCCTCTATTGGTTCTTTCTGCACATGTCTTGCTTCTTCCTGCACTTTTCTTCGCCTTTGTGAACTTCTATTGGGTCTTTCTGCATTTCTTTTGCTTCTTTCTGTACGTTTTTTCTTCTTTCTTCACATGTCCTACCTCTGTAGGCATAGTTAGAAACTACCATTTAAAAAACCTTTCAAAAATTCACTTAAAAAACCATAGGTTTCAGGCACGTTATAGTTAGAAATTAGCATTTAAAAACTTTTGAAATTCACAGAAAAAAACATAGGTTTCAGGCACATTATAGTTAAAAATTAGCATTTAAAAAATCTTAGAAATTCACTGAAAAAACCATAGGTTTTAGGGAAAGTTATAGTTAGTTGCATATTTCACTCATACAAGTCAGAGAAATTCCCCTGTTATAGTTAGTTCAGCTAACTATAACTCGCGCCCCCGCAATGCACTGCTGATGACGTCATATATTACATCACTCATGACATGGTCAGTGACATCACTGATGACATCACTGATGACATCTCAAATGACATCACTGATGACATCATCCATGTGATAAATTGATGCATCTTCTCACACCCTAATATACCCTTGGATATTCCCACTCTAAATTACAGACTGCCATTCTCAAAACCCAAATGACATCACTGATGACATCACCCATGTGATAAATTGATGCATCTTCTCACACCCTAATATCACCTTTGATATTCCCACTCTAAATTCCAGACTGCCATTCTCAAAACCATAGACTCTCCAACACCAATAACTACATACCCACTCACTGATTCTTAGGTTTACACACACATCCACTCATTCACCCATACAGTCACTCATACTTATGGTCACTCAGTACAGGACTATCATATGCACTCATACACCTATATAGACACTCAAACACTGCCACTCTTCCATTGAGGTACTCACAAACCTAGTCAGGCATGCAAATAATTAATCACACTGCCATTTACTCACCTATACAGTTATACACACACCAGCTCAATTAGTCATACAAATACTAGCACATTCTTATGCTCTTATACAATCACTGATACAAGCGCACACTCATCCATACAGCCACTCTCACAATTTCACACTCTCACTTAAAGCCATTTATGTACTCTAACACACATATGTACTGCTTTTCACATATGTAATTACTCACACATGTACTACTGAGATATACATTCACTCACTAACACACCCATACACACACTCACCCACTCATACAGCCCATCACAGATGCACTCTTGAAACCATGCACCCAGTGAATCACCCACTCACACATCTATGCACCGAGTCACACACACCCCACCCACAAACACTCAGGCACCCATTCAGATACTCAGACAACCAATCAATAACCCATATAGACACTCATGTAGCTATTCGCAAACCCATGCAGCCGCTTGCACACCAACAGACAGAAGGATACAGACATTCACACAGTCTAGTTACTAACCCATGTATTCAGGAAGATACGTTTAATCACTCACTTATAGATTCAGTCACGCACCTACTAAATCATCCATCCAGACACTTATACACCCACTCATTCTTCAATATGAGTTTCCCTATATATATTAAACATATTTAAACTTTACAGAAACACACAGTCACTGGATGATGTCATCAGTGATGTCATTTGAGAAGTCATCAGTGATGTCATCAGTGATGTCACTGACCATGTCATGAGTGATGAAATATGTGATGTCATCAGCAGTGCATTGCGGGAGCCCGAGTTATAGGTTTTTAAAATGCTAATTTCTAACTATAATGTGCCTGAAACGTATGTTTTTTTCAGTGAATTTCAAAGGTTTTTTAAATGCTAATTTCTAACTATAAAGTGCATAAAACTTATGTTTTTTAAGTGCATATATATATATATATATATATATATATCAAGCTCGGTGGGGGTAGACCAACAAGTAGGAAGCACTCAGACGCCAGGAGCTTTTCCCCGTAAGCTTTTATTTCTGATGCAGCAGTCACGTACCAGACTTAAAAACAGCAGTCCGCACCCTAATGCATTTCGAATTCCTTCTTCTTCAGAGGGTGTTTGTAGGACCAAGCGCAGCAGCGCCACACCTTCCCAGCTATTAATCACTATCGTGAGTCCTGATTGGACGACCTGAATAGGTGTTCACGTTGACTTCTGGGAGGTGTAGTTCATAATTCATTCCTCCGATGGTTGCGCTGAAAGGCTGCAATTAAAACTCTGAATGAGCACCAGAACGTGACTGCTCTATTCATTAATCCTGTGCGTCCCACATGCAAGGCCCCTCGTAGATAGAAACCTCAGGGCCCCCGTTTCTTCAGAGTGGTGCTTCCCTGCGGCAGGACGGCCGCAAATACATCAAGCTCGGTGGGGGTAGACCAACAAGTAGGAAGCACTCAGACGCCAGGAGCTTTTCCCCGTAAGCTTTTATTTCTGATGCAGCAGTCACGTACCAGACTTTAAAACAGCAGTCCGCACCCTAATGCATTTCGAATTCCTTCTTCTTCAGAGGGTGTTTGTAGGACCAAGCGCAGCAGCGCCACACCTTCCCAGCTATTAATCACTATCGTGAGTCCTGATTGAACGACCTGAATAGGTGTTCACGTTGACTTCTGGGAGGTGTAGTTCATAATTCATTCCTCCGATGGTTGCGCTGAAAGGCTGCAATTAAAACTCTGAATGAGCACCAGAACGTGACTGCTCTATTCATTAATCCTGTGCGTCCCACATGCAAGGCCCCTCGTAGATAGAAACCTCAGGGCCCCCGTTTCTTCAGAGTGGTGCTTCCCTGCGGCAGGACGGCCGCAAATACATCAAGCTCGGTGGGGGTAGACCAACAAGTAGGAAGCACTCAGACGCCAGGAGCTTTTCCCCGTAAGCTTTTATTTCTGATGCAGCAGTCACGTACCAGACTTTAAAACAGCAGTCCGCACCCTAATGCATTTCGAATTCCTTCTTCTTCAGAGGGTGTTTGTAGGACCAAGCGCAGCAGCGCCACACCTTCCCAGCTATTAATCACTATCGTGAGTCCTGATTGGACGACCTGAATAGGTGTTCACGTTGACTTCTGGGAGGTGTAGTTCATAATTCATTCCTCCGATGGTTGCGCTGAAAGGCTGCAATTAAAACTCTGAATGAGCACCAGAACGTGACTGCTCTATTCATTAATCCTGTGCGTCCCACATACAAGGCCCCTCGTAGATAGAAACCTCAGGGCCCCCGTTTCTTCAGAGTGGTGCTTCCCTGCGGCAGGACGGCCGCAAATACATCAAGCTCGGTGGGGGTAGACCAACAAGTAGGAAGCACTCAGACGCCAGGAGCTTTTCCCCGTGCATCAGAAATAAAAGCTTACGGGGAAAAGCTCCTGGCGTCTGAGTGCTTCCTACTTGTTGGTCTACCCCCACCGAGCTTGATATATATATATATATATATATATATAGATAGATTGATAGATAGATCGATATATCTGACAATTATCAATTCATCTCATAGAATACTATCTGCTGCGGCAACCTCGGTACTCCAAAAAGGACTCACGCTCTGCCCCACCACAGGGTCGAATTACACCATAGACACACATTGCTTTATATCAATTTTTCAGGAAGTTAAAATTACGAAAAATTCACATGCAATGCCCTAAATTTAAGGAACCGAAAGCTACCAACATGGGGACACTCACAGATACATTGACTGGGGATGACCTAGAAACCTTACAGATTTTACTTCAATTGTAGGAATTACCCCTGTCAACAGCCTACCAGAAAGAGAAGAAGGCTCTTCATCCTTTAGATTAGAAAGGAACACAACAAAAAAGTGGTGAAAGTCTGTTTAAAGACAAATCCAGATTCATACCCAAGACTCCCTTTGATGCCATCAACTGTTTTCATGATGCTATTATTAGGGAGTTGAACAATCTTAGGCTGGGAACAAAACCAACAACATCTAAAAAGAAAGATAATCTCATGAAGAAATACTTGGAAGGCTTATATCTCTCAAGAACGATGCTTCACTAGTCATCAAACCCTCAAGGGCGGAAATGTGGTAATATTTGACAAAGCAGCTTACTAGGAAGAAGCATTACGACTCCTTGGTGATATTCAGAGCTATGCACTCATAAAAAGAGGGCAGTGTAATGCTAGCATCGAAGATTTCTAAAAGATGATAGGAAGCTGGAGAGACAAAGGTGCCTTAGACGAAGAGGAGTACTTAAAGTGGATTATCCAATATTACCCACCTTCTACAACATATCAAAAACTCAGAAGAATCAAGAGAGGCCCCCAGACATCCGATAGTTTCATCAAAAGGGAACCTTTTGGCGTACACATCGATGCATGCAGACTCATTTCTGTTTCCTCTAGTTGAAGACCTAAGCCCTTATGTTCAAGACACAACAGATTTTATCAAGACTGTGCAGAACATACAATGGGAGGATGATTTCATACTGATTACAATGGACATTTACAAGTCTTTACACTTGCATGGTACATCAACCTGGTTTATTAGCGCTTGAGTTCTTTTTAAAAAACAGATCATTTAAGTACTGTGTTTACAATTTGTTTCCTTTTGCCTTAATAAAAAATAAATTCTGTTCTCTGGACAGTTATATCTACAGACACAGGGGACCGCCAAGAGCATGTGCTTTGCCCCCAGCTATGTAAATCTTTTCACGGGCCGGTGGGCGAACCACGTGGTCTGGGCAGAGCCCCATGAGCAGTCGGTGGAAAAGGTGGCCCTATGCGCTAGATAAATTGATGATCTTTTTATTATCTGGCGGGCACACAGAAGGAAGAGGGAACTTACATCTTGATCCTCAATGACAATCAATTACAAATCAAGTTCACTAGTCACATATGTGAACTAGAAGTGCAATTTTGCATGTGAAAGCCAACACCCACGGAGTCTAGTGAATAGTATACCCTCTGGAAAGCTACTGCACCTAAAACGTAATTGCTCTCTGCCGAATGATTTTAGGGAGTCAGAAAGAGAAGCATGCAGTAGGTTCAAAGACAGGGGATACTCCAAGAATATCTTGAAGGAAGCAGTCCACAAAGTCCAGAAGAAGAATAGACAGGACTTATTAACTCAAAAGCAGAAAACAATGGGGGAGGAGATCACCACGAGAATGAAATTGAATTTTTTGTCTGAGTCCGGTCAAATTCGTGGGCTCATTTGTAAGCATTGGGGTATTTTTCAGGCGGATACCATTTTAGGATCAGTATTACCGGTCAGGCCAGATATTATAGGAAACGCCTATAATTAAATATCTTTTAGTACCTATCCATTACACAGAGAAACCAGTGACAAGATCAGAGTTGATGGGATTCTTTCCATGTGCCAAATGTAAGGCATGTGGAAGCAGTGTAAAAGTTAGGGTATTTCAGATTCTGGGCAGAAAAGAGCAGAGAAACATAACAAAACTGCTTAACTGTTATTCTAGTTTTTTTTTATACTGCTTTTTATGTCCATGTGGTAAAAAATACATCAGCAGCACAGTCCACCCTGCCTAAAAAAAAGCGGGTATTGGAACATGCTTATGCAATATCTAATAATGATGACACATACCGGGTAGCAAGACATTTCGCCGAAACACATAACAGTAGGAGCAACTTGCTATGTTTCTTTTGCATTGATCAAATTCCCCATAAAGAGAGAGGAGGTGACAGGGTCAGATTGCTAAGGCAACTGGAATCTAGATGTATAGTAGAGCTAAGGACCCACATACCATGGGGTGTGGAGGAGGAAGAGCTGTCTACTCATGTTGGTTGACAATGTATAAGAGTAGGTCCTTTTAGACACTCTAAGCACAGATCCTCTCATTCTGAACCATAAACTGGAGAAATGTATTTGAATTTGGACAATGATTACCTATGTGTAGGACACTCTGAGAATTTTCAAGTATAGGATCACTCAAGAGTTAAGGGGTTATCCCATGTAAGTTCTTTTGAATTAAAACATGGCACATGTGGACATCAGTGAGGATAATGTGCTAATAATACCCTTAGACCAAGAGGCATACAATTTTGACCATGAAACAGATTGTTCTCTTTTTCATGCCCTACGCAGCAAAAAAAAGCCCATTTAGAGCACAGTTGTGGGACTCAGAGATTTCTGAATTATAAGATTCAATTGGGACATGTAATGAAATTATATTGCAGTTGGAAGATTGACAAATTGGTATCAAATAGTCACAGTATTAGCCAGCTGTTTATATAGAGAAGCAGCTTAAGCCCATCCAGGGCAAAATTGTGGAGTTGAATGATATGGGAGCCTCCAAATATGAATATTAACATTGATAATTTAAATGATATATATGATGAAATAAAGATGACAATTGGAGACATATAGTACTATGTATGCCAAGATGTATTTGAACTATTTATTTTCCATATACTTTAATGATGAAGTTACAACCTGCACATCACAAAATGGCCGCCATATTAGTCAGTTATTAGTATAGGGTAGTATCTTGGTCTGTCACATATGTATATATATATATATATATATATATATATATATATATATATATATATATCCAGCAAATAGTTTTCTCAGAAATGAATAGAATACGCCGAGCCCCAATTTGTTGTTTTAAGCACGTATTTATTTCATACAGGATGCGGCAAACAACTCCCGACGCGTTTCGAAACCCGTAGGTTTCTTGGTCACGGGTCAGATTGTAGTTTACCATGGTCACATGATATATGCAAATCACATTCAACATAATCGAAAAAGGACTACAGCTGCTATACTTTCTTTAAGCAAACTGACCACCATTTTAGAACGGGTTAATGACAGAGTAAAAGCAATGACATATGATATCAACATTGCTAAACAATAACACAACACAAATAAATAATACCCAAGGAAATAATTCGTTCTTTTCCTTAGTCATGTACTGGGTTATAATCAATGTATAATCAATGCCAAATACATGTATTGTGAAATTCATAATTGTAGGTTGAACCTACAGAAAATATGTTATGAATCAATTCTGCCCAAGTGGGCAAATCGGCATAAATTGCAATAGACAACTCCGCCCAAGTGGGCAAATAATATGTCTTCATTCTGGCCTCCAAATCCATATATCACCCTTGAAGGTGGTCTCTCTCTGCATAATGTTCAACATATAGCAAAAACGCCGTCTCCTAAAAATAAACCAAATAGGTGTATCAATATAAAATTATTAAAAACCATGTCATAAACATGAACTTCTCGAGAGGCAACATGATCATTCATCAAAGTATTTACAAAATTATTCAACAATTCAGGTGATAGTTACACATCTCAGCCGAGATGGACTGATAACTCCTCATCCTTGTTAAGACCCCCTGGCAGTCCCGTTTCGTGTTTGATAATAAAACGTGATTCAAGCCTACGTAGTTCTTGTAGTCTATTGCCCCCTCGTTCAGAGTTTGGGATTCTTTCTAGGGCACAGAATTTTAGGAGAGTGACATCTTTATTGTGACATTCCTTAAAATGTCTCGCGACAGGGTACTGTTTGTCTTCGTTGGATATAGCTTGCATATGTTCTAAGACGCGTAGCTTTACCTGCTTGATGGTACTCCCAATATAGGTAAGTTCACATGGGCAGGTTAATGCATAAATAACAAAGTCAGATTTACAGTTAAGGTGTTTGGTGATGAGAAAAGGTTTACTAGATTTGGACAATGTTATCTGTTTGCGGTTGATGCTATGTTTGCAAGCTTTACAAGAAGCACATCGATAAAAGCCCTGAACATTGCTTTTGGATTCTCTGTCGTCAGTTACATTACTACTGCACAAAACATATTTCAGCGCAGGACATCTTCTGAAGGTGACACTCGGGTAGTCTTCAATATCTTTCTCGAATGCCTCATCTAACCTAAGAACATTCCAAAACTTATTGAGACACATCCTGACCTTTTGGGCTTGATTACTGAATGTGGTAATAAACCTTAAAGGCTCTGAATCGTTTTAAGTCACCTCCTTTTCTGCAAATAGATCTGTCCTTTTAATAAGTTTAACCTTGTTACATGCCATTTCAATAACTTTATGAGAATAACCTCTCTCCTTAAATCTTTCTCTTATGGTATTCATTTCACTTGTAAAGGAAGCTTCTGTACTACAATTGCGTCTAGCGCGTAGCAGCTCTCCATATGGAATGCTGTTAATCAAATTTACTGGATGACAGCTGGACGCGTGTAAGATACTATTACCTGCAGTTTTTTTGCGGAATAGTTTACTTTTCAACTGATTCTTGTCAACTTCAATTATAGTATCCAAAACTTCAATAGAATTTTCATCAATAGTACATGTGAATTTTAAATTCAGATTGTTGATATTAAGTGCATCAACAAATTCTTCTGCCTCTTTGTGTTCTCCTCTCCAGATACAAAATATATCGTCGATATACCGGGCCTAGAGGACGACATGGTCGGTAAAGGCACTGATGTTATTGGCCACCTGCTCCTCCCACCAGCCCAGGTACAGACCCGCGTAGCTGGGGGCAAAACAGGTCCCCATCGCCGTCCCCCGGGCCTTGTGGTATATCGTGTGATCAAAGATAAAGACGTTATTCTCTAGACAAGTGCTCATCATTTCTAGGAGCATTTCTGTGTGTTTCAAAAAACATATTGGTCTGTCTTTTAAATAATACCTGCATGCCTCCAAGCCAAGGTCATGTGGTATGCAGGTATATAAGCTGTTGACATCCAGCGTAAGGAGTAACATTCCACTCTCCCATTTGACTCCTTCGATAAGTTTCAGAAAATGCCTACTGTCTTTAACATATGATGCCAGATTTTGGACAAATGGCCTTAAAAAACTAATCAATGTATTTAGAAGTACTCTCTAGCATACTTCCCATTGAAGACACAATTGGTCGACCCGGTGGGGTTTCTTTACATTTATGTACTTTGGGCAGAAGATATAAAACTGCCATTTTCGGATATTTACAGTACAAATATTTATATTCATCATTCGTTATGAGCTTTTCTCCTTTCCATTCATCCAACCTTTTTCTATACAAGTCATTACTCTTTTCATACAACTGTCTATTACTTTTGGTGTAACTATCCACATCATTCAGCGGTTTTTTTCCTTCATCCAGATACATCCGACGGGGCCAGATAACAACATTCCCCCCTTTATCTGCTTTTTGATAACAATTGCTTTGTTCTCCTGTAGTTCCTTTAGTGCCAATTCCTGTTTTTTAGTTAAATTGCTTCTAAATTGTGGTTTCTGTTTGGCTAACTTTTTAAATTCTGAAAGAACACCTTTCTCGAAAATTTCAATAGTATCACTGTGCAGCTGTGGTAAAAATATAGATTTTGGTTTGAAACCACTGTTACCCGGACTGTCAATCACCAATTCCTCCTCTCTTAAGGTAACAAGTGGATCATCCACCCAATTTTCCACCCCCAACTCTCTCAATGTATGTAATGTTTCAATATCGCCAATTGACAACACAGGGTCCTGATCTGCCACCAAGTGGCTAGTCTGTTTCATTCTATTGAAATGCAATTTTTTTAGTTTGAGTTTTCGAGTAAAGAAAAACAAGTCAATTCTACTTTCAGTATAGCTAAAACTTCGGGTAGGGCAGAAAGTCAGACCTAATGACAATACATTAATTTGATCTTTAGTAAGAGTAAAGTCTGAAAGGTTCAATACCGTCATGTTGTCATTCATTTTGTCGCCGTTTTGCCTCGTGTCATCACTCCCATGAGGTTTTGGATATTTCCGGGCTGCTTTGCGGCCTGCTTGGCGCCTCTGCCTGCGCGACCTTGACCTCTTGCCGACTGAGGGCTGGCTGTTTCCTGCCTTCCCCTGGCTATGATGTCGTATTCCTTTAAAATGCTGGATTTTACTCCTTCTGGGGTTTTATTTTGTTGAACTGCCCCTTGATCCTGCGAGGTAGCGGCTGTTTCCGTTGGAATCACTGGCGTGTCATCCTGCACTGAGGTTCCAGCTGGCACATTCACAGGACTTGAAACCGCCTTATCTCTTAGATGGTCACATCTTTTTCCAAATGTAAGGATTTGTCCTTGTTTATAGTCTAGCTCATCACGATGAAATTTGCTCTTTTTTTCCAGTTTTATTTCTTGCTCCGCCTTTTCCAATCTAATTTTAAGCTTCGCCATGTCCGTATTATATTCAGTAGTGGTGCATTTATTCTTTAACAGCTCCAATATTTTTTCTATCTCAGCTGCAAATCTTTCCGTGTCTTTCCATGCATATTTTACCAAGAGCTTCAACATAATGATGGAACAAGCATGATTATTTTCCATCCATTCTTCAATTAAATTCGGGTCTGGGTCTTGAAAAGTTGGGGTGATGAAAATTCTCAGACCCCTAGGCACCCTCCCACAATCAATATATTTTTGCAGGGCTGTCGCTTCCCACCACTTGGACTGCTCTGTTTTAGCCACTTTCCACAGTTTGTCCCATAGTTGTCGCTTGCTCTGTGCTTCATCAGACAAACTGCCCGTCGATGTCCCTCCATTTACCTGATCGTTGGATAACGGTATAAACAGCAGTTCAGCTGCTTCACGTCGTGTTGCCTCTCGGCTTGCCAGCATTGCTCCGTTGTGTTTGAAGGAAAAATTAAATCCACTCTCCTTCTTACTGAGCACTCTCAGTCATTAGCTTTCACAGTGTGGCGCGCCCGTCACACTGATTTTCCACCAGCTTGCACAGTTAATCCGAAGGCTCCACGGGATCTCCGGGTTCCTCTCCTTCTGGCCAGAAGGCGTCAGCCACGTACTGGTAAGCAGTCAGCCACCAGCTATTCCACGCAGCTGTCTTCGACGAAGCTTTCAGAGATCACCCGTCCCAAGTTAGCTTGCGGTGTTTGTGTTTCAAGCGGACAGAGGAAAAGATTAGGATAGGTCAATACGTACTTCGCTATGACCTCTGCCTACTTAGCGGTGGCGGGCTACCGGCGAGGTCGCGAACCTCTGAAATTCAGCAAATAGTTTTCTCAGAAATGAAGAGAATACGCGAGCCCCAATTTGTTGTTTTAAGCGTGTATTTATTTCATACAGGATGCGGCAAACAACTCCCGACGTGTTTCGAAACCCGTAGGTTTCTTGGTCATGGGTCAGATTGGAGTTTACCATGGTCACATGATATATGCAAATCACATTCAACATAATCGAAAAAGCACTACAGCTGCTATACTTTCTTTAAGCAAACTGACCACCATTTTAGAACGGGTTAATGACAGAGGAAAAGCAATGACATATGATATCAACATTGCTAAACAATAACACAACACAAATAAATAATACCCAAGGAAATAATTCGTCCTTTTCCTTAGTCATGTACTGGGTTATAATCAATGCCAATTACATGTATTGTGAAATTCATAATTGTAGGTTGAACCTACAGAAAATATGTTATGAATCAATTCTGCCCAAGTGGGCAAATCTGCATAAATTGCAATAGACAACTCCGCCCAAGTGGGCAAATAATATGTCTTCATTCTGGCCTCCAAATCCATATATCACCCTTGAAGGTGGTCTCTATCTGCATAATGTTCAACATATAGCAAAAACGCTGTCTCCTAAAAATAAACCAAATAGGTGTATCAATATAAAATTATTAAAAACCATGTCATAAACATAAACTTCTCGAGAGGCAACATGATCATTCATCAAAGTATTTACAAAATTACATAATTCAACAATTCAGGTGATAGTTACACATCTCAGCCGAGATGGACTGATAACTCCTCATCCTTGTTAAGACCCCCTGGCTGTACCGTTTCGTATTTGATAATAAAACGTGATTCAAGCCTACGTAGTTCTTGTAGTCTATTGCCCCCTCGTTCAGAGTTTGGGATTCTTTCTAGGGCACAGAATTTTAGGAGAGTGACATCTTTATTGTGACATTCCTTAAAATGTCTCGCGACAGGGTACTGTTTGTCTTCGTTGGATATAGCTCGCATATGTTCTAAGACGCGTAGCTTTACCTTCTTGATGGTACTCCCAATATAGGTAAGTTCACATGGGCAGGTTAATGCATAAATGACAAAGTCAGATTTACAGTTAAGGTGTTTGGTGATGAGAAAAGGTTTACTAGATTTGGACAATGTTATCTGTTTGTGGTTGATGCTATGTTTGCAAGCTTTACAAGAAGCACATCGATAAAAGCCCTGAACATTGCTTTGGATTCTCTGTCGTCATTTACATTACTACTGCACAAAACATCTTTCAGCGCAGGACATCTTCTGATCAACAATCTGAATTTAAAATTCACATGTACTATTGATGAAAATTCTATTGAATTTTTGGATACTATAATTGAAGTTGACAAGAATCAGTTGAAAAGTAAACTATTGCACAAAAAACTGCAGGTAATAGTATCTTACACGCGTCCAGCTGTCATCCAGTAAATTTGATTAACAGCATTCCATATGGAGAGCTGTTACGCGCTAGACGCAATTGTAGTACAGAAGCTTCCTTTACAAGTGAAATGAATACCATGAGAGAAAGATTTAAGGAGAGAGGTTATTCTCATAAAGTTATTGAAACGGCATGTAACAAGGTTAAACTTATTAAAAGGACAGATCTATTTGCAGAAAAGGAGGTGACTTTAAACGATTCAGAGCCTTTAAGGTTTATTACCACATTCAGTAATCAGCCCAAAAGGTCAGGATGTGTCTCAAATAGTTTTGGAATGTTCTTAGGTTAGATGAGGCATTCAAGAAAGATATTGAAGACTACCCGAGTGTCATCTTCAGAAGATGTCCTGCGCTGAAAGATGTTTTGTGCAGTAGTAATGTAACTGACGACAGAGAATCCAAAAGCAATGTTCAGGGCTTTTATCGATGTGCTTCTTGTAAAGCTTGCAAACATAGCATAAACCGCAAACAGATAACATTGTCCAAATCTAGTAAACCTTTTCTCATCACCAAACACCTTAACTGTAAATCTGACTTTGTCATTTATGCATTAACCTGCCCATGTGAACTTACCTATATTGGGAGTACCATCAAGCAGGTAAAGCTACGCGTCTTAGAACATATGCAAGCTATATCCATCGAAGACAAACAGTACCCTGTCGCGAGACATTTTAAGGAATGTCACAATAAAGATGTCACTCTCCTAAAATTCTGTGCCCTAGAAAGAATCCCAAACTCTGAACGAGGGGGCAATAGACTACAAGAACTACGTAGGCTTGAATCACGTTTTATTATCAAATACGAAACGGTACAGCCAGGGGGTCTTAACAAGGATGAGGAGTTATCAGTCCATCTCAGCTGAGATGTGTAACTATCACCTGAATTGTTGAATTATGTAATTTTGTAAATACTTTGATGAATGATCATGTTGCCTCTCGAGAAGTTTATGTTTATGACATGGTTTTTAATAATTTTATACTGATACATCTATTTGGTTTATTTTTAGGAGACGGCGTTTTTGCTATATGTTGAACATTATGCAGATAGAGACCACCTTCAAGGGTGATATATGGATTTGGAGGCCAGAATGAAGACATATTATTTGCCCACTTGGGCGGAGTTGTCTATTGCAATTTATGCCGATTTGCCCACTTGGGCAGAATTGATTCATAACATATTTTCTGTAGGTTCAACCTACAATTATGAATTTCAAAATACATGTAATTGGCATTGATTATAACCCAGTACATGACTAAGGAAAAGGACGAATTATTTCCTTGGGTATTATTTATTTGTGTTGTGTTATTGTTTAGCAATGTTGATATCATATGTCATTGCTTTGCCTCTGTCATTAACCCGTTCTAAAATGGTGGTCAGTTTGCTTAAAGAAAGTATAGCAGCTGTAGTCCTTTTTCGAATATGTTGAATGTGATTTGCATATATCATGTGACCATGGTAAACTCCAATCTGACCCATGACCAAGAAACCTACGGGTTTCAAAACGCGTCGGGAGTTGTTTGCCGCATCCTGTATGAAATAAATACGCGCTTAAAACAACAAATTGGGGCTCGGCGTATTCTCTTCATTTCTGAGAAAACTATTTGCTGGATTTCAGAGGTTCGCGACCTCGCTGGTAGCCCGCCACCACTAAGTAGGCAGAGGTCATAGCGAAGTACGTATTGACCTATATATATATATATATATATATATCTATATTCACTGAAAAAACCATAGGTTATAGACCATATATAGTTAGGAATTAGCATTTAAAAAACCTTATTTTACTCACACAAAACCATTGAAATTCCATATATAGTTAGTTGCACTAACTATATATCGCGCACCCGCAATCCACTGCTGATCATGTCACATATTACATCATTCATGACATGGTCAGTGACATCACTGATGACATCACTGATGACATCTCAAATGACATCACTGATGACATCACTGATGACAACATCCAGTGACTGTATGTTTCTGTAAAGTTAAAATATGTCTTACATATTGAAGAATGAGTGGATGTATAAGTGTCTGGATGAAGGATTTAGTAGGTGCGTGACTGACTGTATGAGTGAGTGATTAAATGTGTCTCACTGAATGCATGGGTTAGTGACTAAACTGTCTTAATTTGTGCATCATTATGTCTGTTGTTCTGTAAACTGCTGCATGTGTTGATCATTAGCTATACGAGAGGCTATATGTGTTATTAATTGGTTGCCCAAGTATTTATATGGGAGATTGAGTTTGTGTGGGGGTGGCTGGAAGGTGTGTGACTCTATGCATAGATGTGTGAGCAGTTTATTCACTAGGTGTATGAGTTCAAGAGTGCATGTGGAAACAGTTACATAGGCAGTTGACTGTGTGCATGAGTGAATGGATATCTCAATGCTACATGTCATAGTAAGTACATATGTAAAACACAGTACATGTGAGAGTTGGCATATATAAATAACTGTGCATGAGAGCCACTGAATGAGTGAGTGGTTGTATCGATCATTGTGAACTTGTATCAGGGATTGTATAAGAGAGTAAATATGTGTTAGTATATGTTTCAATAAGTAAGGTGTGTTTAACTGTATAGTTGAAGAAATGGAGGTGAGATTGTTTCTTTGCATGACTGACTGGGTGTGTGAGTAACTCCATGGATGAGTGGCAGTGTGTGAGTGTCTGTATACACTGAGTGTATCTAAGGTTATATTAGAGTCTGAAGAGGTTTATCGTATTAGCACAAGAATGATGTCATTTGAGATGTCATCAGTGATGTCACTGACCATGTCATGAATGATGTAATATGTGACATGATCAGCAGTGGATTGCGGGTGCGCGATATATAGTTAGTGCAACTAACTATATATGGAATTTCAATGGTTTTGTGTGAGTAAAATAAGGTTTTTTAAATGCTAATTCCTAACTATATATGGTCTATAACCTATGGTTTTTTCAGTGAATTTTCAAGGTTTTGTAAATGCTAATTCCTAACTATATATGGTCTATAACCTATGGTTTTTTCAGTGAATTTCAATGGTTTTTTAATAGCAAATATCATAAGCTGTCGAATGTCAAGTACGTGGTAAGTGAAAACATTTTCGTGTTTATGCACACTGATCTGCTTTGAATGGTGCCCCCCCCCCTCATTTCTATTAGGAGTACTCTCTCTTTGCAGATAGTGAAAGGTAGTTAACGCAGGCCTTTGCCCCCGTTGTAATCCGTCGTGCCTGCTTCTCTCTCCATTTGATTGATTGTTATCCAAGTATTTACTGTTTTAGAATTAGTTCTCTTTGGTTCATTCTCTATTTACAAACAAACACATAGTCGCAATACTCTGTTTAGTCTTTGCAGATAACGAAAAATCGTGTAAAAAAAAAGAAAAGGAATCGAGCAAAATCAGTAGGCCACTAATGGGATCTCTTTTTGACCTCGCTAAAATAGAAACATTAGGAACAATCCCTCATGACAAATACAAAACTAGTGAGATGAACTGAACTCCACACAATGATGGCTGCAAAACAGCTCGGCTCCGCCACCCACCCCGCCCAAAATAACGATAAAGAACGGCTGCCATGATTGGTTGCGGAATGACCACGACGGAGCTACAAAATGGTGCTGCTCTCATGCTAACCCCAGCTTCAGTCTGAAACATCCAGAAACACTGTAGACTACCAATTCGATCAGTTCCGGTAGCGCCCCAATGTAACCCGGTAGAGAAGAACTAGCCCTCCCCTCTTTGACTGATGGTTCTTGTTGCCTGTCCCTTCTGTTGTCATTTAACAGAACTATTTAGCCTGCTGAAAGGGGTTGTGTTCCGACCGCTGTGTGGAAAAGTAAATTTTGCCATGTTCTGTGTCCCTACGTGTCCTCCATCATATGTTATGTGTGCATGATTAATATGCATATGTATTCCCCATGTTTGATTAAAGACGCAATTATAGTTGTGTCCATCTCTAGTATACTAGTTTCCAGTTCACGTGAATACTACGAATATCAGGCCTATGTAAAGCTACGTTGCCACGTTTCCCAGTGTGCACGTTATTTCATTGTAAAGTCCCCGTTTCTAGGCCTCAAAAGGGCCCGGACACCAGATTCAGCTCCTGTCTCCTGAACCCTCGCTGAGGAGCGATACAGCCCCCACCTGTATCCTCGACTCTTCACTTACTTCCTGCCTCACAGTGCCCGGCTCGGCCTGGCTCTGCCTGCTAGTCTGCCAAGAGTATGTTATGATTCTAGTTATCAGTCCAGCCCTCCTTCTCTGCATTCCTAAACTACTGAATCGCATCAATAGTTTCCGTCACAGTCTAGCCTTTACGTCTCCATGTAAGAGAAATACTGTATTAATGGTCATTTAATATTCTTCAACACGCACTACATGTAGAATAATGCATGCACCAGTCTTAGAGTCTGTTAGCCTTTACCCCGATAGCTTTTGGATTCTATCAACATGTTCTCTAAACATCAGATACTAGATAGTGCTAGGTACATGTCGCCCTGACTCTCCAGACTTCAGTCTCTACTCCTAGCGCAGAAGTCATAGCCCCCAGCTTCTCCTAGTAACACGTCATTGTCAGTTTGCGCGCACCATTAGGTTAGAGGTCCCGGCTCCTTAGGTAGCCCCCTCCATGTTTCCGCCCCATTTATGACATATTCTGTTACGTTTACATCACATGTCTATGTATACGCCTCCTGTTACACCCACTTTCACCCTTATCTTTCGCGACTGCTATTGACCACACCCACTGCTCCGCCTATTGTATGTATTGCAATTGCAACTGTTTTAGTATATATGCTTGTGTATTGTTATTAAAGTTAGCGCGCTCATCCCAGATCCAGCCCCGGCAGCTGCCGGGCCCTGTCATCCCATTCCTGTGCAGGTTGTCCTGTTCCTGTCCTTTATGCTGTATTAAACCTGCAAACTCCTACTACCTCGAATCTTGACTCTTATTTATTGAGCTATCTGTTATTGCTATGTCCAGTAAAACCTAGATCCGGTATTATTTATTTATATACCACATAATGGCGCCCGAACAGGGACTTGCCCTTTCCCCACGCGCCGGTGAAGCCACGCCGGCCCCCTGACCCTCTGCAGCCGTGACGGAACCATACCGTGCACGTGCAGATATTTCTGCTTCAAGTATCCCTCAGGCCCACGGAGGAGACGGAGGTGGCGGTCCAGCATCCAGACGAGGCGGTGGAGGAACGCGGCGAGTCCCGACCAGAGCCCAAGCCGAGAGTCCAAGGTCCGAGGTATCCGGAGGCCCACCCGTAACTGAAGTCCGAAGTTCGTCCGTCCGGCGTCGAAGCAGTCCAGTCCAGTCCGAGGCCTTCCGTTCTTGCTGCCCGGTGAGTACCGTTGCTGGGGTAGTATCT
Source organism: Lissotriton helveticus (assembly GCF_964261635.1). Taxonomy (NCBI): domain Eukaryota; kingdom Metazoa; phylum Chordata; class Amphibia; order Caudata; family Salamandridae; genus Lissotriton; species Lissotriton helveticus. Next base: position 202,951,920 of record NC_136069.1, read on the forward strand.
AGACAGGGTCAATCTAATTGTCTCTGGTCCGTGGGGTTTGGTGGTACACAGATCCCAAAACAAAGTGTCCACTCCGGTGGATGCGGGTCCTGACGTGTCTCTTTATGAGACCGGTAAGTTTCGTACTGTTTCAGCAGTGCATCTAGTCTCTGTCCTAGTCAGTTCTGTTCTCGAGAAAATTCATGTATTCTGTTTTCCGTATTCCAGGTAGTATTCTGTTCGAACTGTTATTTTAAATGTTCTTCATGTATTTTAATGTCGTGGTATGAATGTGGAGTAATTATCGTGTTCATTGTGTATTGTATTGTGTCTAGATTACAGTCCAGTCATGCCGTGGTTTTCTAAACTACGTCAGTTAAGGACTAGAAAAGGTCTGTTAGAAGAAGCAGTTCCTGTCCCGCCTAGGGACAGTCCAGGTCATTTTATGTATCAGAAGCATGGCATAAGTGCCATATTGTATCTAGATTTATGGGTAGCGTATACCAAACAGTTAGAAGAAAAGTATAAATGGCCCGTATCGGGTACATGGGATGCCGAGTGCATCATGCGAGTAGAAGAAGCATTATGGAAAAAGAAAGCTACACAGTCACAGAAAGATGCCATCGAGTTATGGCGCAAAGAATCTCATAAAAGAACCGAAAAAGAAATCAGAAAGTCAGAATTAAGTAGAGAATCCTTGGAAAGAGCCCACGAAAGGGAATTAATCGAGATAGGTGAACGAGTTAAAACCGAACAGTTAGACAGACAGAGGAATGCCCTCATTAAGGGTATGTATCCTCTTCTTGCCGAGGGCTTGCCAAAAGCGACCCCGGAGGCATCCAGAAATTTTCCACCACCATTAGTTCCGACCAAGCTACGTCACAAACCGACCGCAGCTGATATTTTCATCTCGTCCTACTTGGACGACACGGTTCCAGAATATGCAAATCCTGTTCCGCCAGTCCCTGTAAATAATGTAAATCCTGCTCCTCCAGACACCGGAGTACCTGCTACGGTACCCCCGGTCCAGCCTACATTACAACTTCCCGCCACTCTGCCAGCACGAAGAGTATCAGTCGACGATTCCAGTTTAGGGGCCGCAGGAGGAGGTCCTCCTGGTACCCCGCCACCACACCAACGTTTAACGTTAGTCGAGTTACATGAATGTGCGTTACAGCGTACGCCCAAATATAAGTCCGTTGAAGATATCCGACGAGCTCTTACTGAATGCCGCTATGATCCAGTCGCAGGTGATGATAGCACAGTTATATATTCCATCCGTGTAAGACGGGTGACCGGGTATTTGGATACCCTACCGAATATGAAAGAAGATCTAGACAGAATATATCGTTTCATCCGTACAGGGGATGATCCAGAAAGTATTGGCGAAGCCATGTCTCAAAGGAAAGCTGAGATCCAGCTCATGATATTAAAGTTTCTGATTAATTGTTTAGTAAGGGAACAAGATTATCCGACCAAAGATCCGGCCGAAATGAGAATCCTGACAAGGTGGAGTGATAATATAGCCGAGGGTAAGCACAGAACTATCAGTAGTATAGAGAGTATGTACAAGAGAATTCGTAAGGAAATAATAAAGTTACACGAACAACGTAAAGCAGCACAAGTAAGCGAGAAAGAGAATGACTCTTCTACGGAAGAGGTAGACGACGAGAATCCCGCCAGAATAGCGTATGTAGGAAAATCTAGATTTCCAGACCGACATTCACGTCTAGACTACAAGAAAACTGTTCATCATCCAGCACCAGAACAAGGTTCTCTAGAACAAGTATTTCAAGCTACCGATCAAATTCTGAAATCACGAATCGGTTATAGTAAGTTAAGTACTATGCATGAACAAGAACTAGCCCGATCAGCAGTCCGATGGATTACTGATTCTACCACTTTTCCAGACGAAATAGTGGCACAAATGTTTCTGAAACTGCCCCCAGCCGAGCAACGACTGGTGGGTATGTATATGGTTCAGCACCTCATTACTCTGTATGAGGGTCAACATTCTGATCCAGGTCCGTTACACGATGTCCTGAACGAGTTACTCCAGTATAGATGGAAAGGTTTAGGTACCGATTTAATTAGTATCATTCTAGAACAGCGCCACAAATATAGAACGTTCCTGAACCCGCATTTTGTTCATGTCTCACCCCCAGAAAGTAAACCGTTTTACATAGACAGACAGAATCCGTTACGAGAAGTACACCCAGTCAGGACAACAGATGGTGAAATGCAACGAGTATTTGTTTACACCCCGATTACAAAGATGGAACTCTTAGAGATGAAGAAATTAATTCCCTGTCACGACAAAGATCCAGCAGGGTTCCACCGAGAATTAAAAGACATGCTCCGTATGGGAGAATACACATATCCAGATATTATTAAAATGTTAAAAGTCCTGTTGCCCGCAGGGGTATACGAGAAACTCAAGGAAAAAGATTGGGAGGTGGGAGAGAAAAAGATCGATTGGGCAGTTTTAGAAGCTGAAGATAAGATACGAGTACCAGGTACCGGTCTTGGAGAGAAATGTAAAGAATTACCAGAACTGTTAATACAAGTTTTGCCCAGATTATTAGCCACGAAAAAGGAAGACTGGGATGCAATCTCAGCCTGTAAACAGAAACAAGACGAAGACACTAGTGATTTTTATTCTAGATTTGAAAAATGTTTTATTATAAACAGTGGCTTGAAGACGAGTAGTGAGTCGTACCCTCATCTTTTTGTTACTAAATTAGTCGAGAATTCAAGTCCACAAGTTAAGAATCGAGTTTTGAAAGTCGAAAGTACGTGGCAAGCTAGTACCCCGTCCCAGATGTTACAGATGCTCCAATACCACCAGAATAGAATCAGAGAAGAGCAAGATCACGAGAGAAAACGTATGAAAGACACGAAAATGAAAGTACTAGTTGCACAATCCGTTCCACAAGACAGTCAGAAGAGGGGTCCGAATCAAGCCAGTCATCCTGCAGCTCCCGTTAAAGGGACATGCAATTATTGTAAACAGCCAGGTCATTTTATAAACGAGTGTGCAGTTCTGAAACACAATATAGCTACCGGTAAGACTAAAGAAAGACCACGTCCGCCTAGACAAGAACAAGTTTCACAGACTTCTCAGCCACAGAATGCACAACAGACCGTTACAGTACCGCAGCCTATTGCTGCAACACAGCATGTTACACAGCAGATGTACCAGTATGCACAGTCCGAGTATCCAGAGTATCAGCCATATTCATGAAACAGCCTAGAGAGGGAGGTAGGCTTGCCTCTCATCGAGATTCCTGTAGATCAAGAAGGTCCCTATGTTCATAGTCAAGTACTAGGGAAAGACAGAAAGTTTCTGATTGATACAGGGGCAAGTAGGACGACCATCAGTCACGCCGAAGTTCCAGGGGCTCCGCTCTCAGGCTCTAGAAATGTTTCCCTTGGTTTTTCAGGAAAGCCTATTGTAAACGAGATATCTAAGCCAGTTACTCTAGAAGTAGGTCCATTGTCCCGCACTACTGATCTGTTACTTACAAAGTCATGTCCAGAAAATTTGTTAGGCATTAAAACACTGAAAGAATTAGGTGCAGTTATTTGCTGCTCCCCAGAGGGAATACGATTGTTCCTACGTGACTTCAAGGGTCACTATGTATTGCGAGATTTTGATCCAAGATTGTCTAATGTTCCGCAGCATCTATGGGCGCAAGGTCCAACTGATGTTGGTTATATGCAAATCACACCCCATCGTGTGACTCTCAAGCCAGGTGTAGTCCTGCCACGAATCAGACAGTACAGACTGCCACCTGAGGCTGTAGCAGCCTTATCCAAAATCATTGACGAGCTCATGGCTCAAGGAGTAGTTGTAGAAACTGACTCCAATGTATGTAATTCTCCGATCATTCCAGTCATGAAACGTACTGATCCAAATGCACCCCCAGTATATCGATTAGTGATTGACCTACGAGAACTCAATAAATGTATAATTCCCCAGTATCCAGTTGTTCCAGATATTTCTTGCCTATTGACAGCCATTGATTCTGAGGCATCATTTTTTACAGTCATAGACCTCAAGAACGCGTTTTTCAGTGTCCCCATTCATCCAGACAGCCAGTTTCTTTTCGGATTTTGTTTAAATGGAAGGAGCTATATGTTCACACGAGCTCCTCAAGGTTTCACAGAAAGTCCAAGTATTTATAGTCAAGCACTTAAGAGACAACTAGACAACATTCACATGCCAACAGACACTGCCCTGCTCCAGTATGTCGATGATCTACTGATCACAGCCCGTTCTGAACGTGCTTGCGAGCGAGCGTCACTTACAGTCTTGTATTTCCTTGCCGAGATGGGGCACAAGGTGTCCCCTTCGAAGCTTCAATTCTGTGTACAGCAAGTGATCTACTTAGGCCACTTACTGTCCAAGTGGGGTAGGCAGTTGACACCAGACCGTATCCAGTTAATAGCGAGTCTTCCTCAGCCCAAGACACAGAAGGAGGTACGTGCTTTTATCGGCCTTACTTCTTATTGTAGACAATGGATTCCTCAGTATGCATTTCTAGCTAAACCACTGATACAGTTAACGACACAGGAGGCAGCCGTATCGACTGTCCTCCCTTGGACATCTGAACATACACTTAGTTTCAATGAGTTAAAGAAAGCTTTATGTCAAGCTCCAGTTCTAGCTACACCGAACTACAGTAAGCCTTTTACACTTTTCGTCACAGAACGTGAAGGTACAGCATTATCTGTTCTCACACAAGATCAAGCAGGACAATACAAGCCCTGTGCTTATTTTTCGAGCACACTAGATCCTGTAGCCCAGGCTCTGCCTGCGTGCCTTAAGTCAGTTGCAGCCACAGCACTAGCTATCAGACAAAGTGATTCCATAGTATTAGGACATTCCTTGACAGTACAAGTTCCACACTCCGTGGAAGTTCTTTTAAACCGAACCCAGACTCAGCACTTGACAATTGCACGTTTAACAGGTTATGAATTGACACTGTTCCAGCCACACATAGAAATCAGACGCTGCAACGTTCTAAATCCTGCTACACTGTTACCGTCAGTTATTTCAAATCCTGCCACACACGACTGTGTGGAAGTAGTTAACATTATGACTAAGCCAAGACAAGATCTGACAGATATTCCATTACCAGATCCCGACCTGACACTTTATGTGGATGGTTCATGTATGAGAACAAGTACAGGAGAACTAGTAGCCGCGTATGCAGTGACTACTGACACTGAAGTTATAGAAACACACCGTATTGACACCCTGTCTGCTCAAGCAGCAGAGCTAGTTGCTCTGACACAAGCCTGCATACACGCCAAGAACCTGAAAGTTAATGTTTATACAGATTCACGCTACGCATTCGGAGTTGTACACGACTTCGGAGTGCTCTGGCAGGAGAGAGGTTTCATGACTTCTCATGGAACCAAGATTCAGCATGGTCTCCTTATTCAAGCTCTGTTAGATGCCATACATTTACCGACATCTATTGCTATCATGAAGTGCAAAGCACATACGAAAGTTACAGACATTATTTCTCAAGGTAATGATCTAGCAGATCGCACAGCCAAGCTTACAGCACAGACTCCAGACATTTCAGTTAATCCGACACAGACACATACTCCAGCTCCGACTACCTGTATGACAGTTAAGGACCCTACTCAAGATGTCATAGATATCCAGTTACATGCCACTCCCGATGAAATCAAGAAATGGTCCGAACAAGGAGGGGTCCAGACAGATCAAGGATGGTTGACGAAGGGAAAAGCCACATGGTTTCTCCCCGACTCTATGGTTCAAGTCATTATCAATACCGCACATAGTCCAGCACATTTAGGAGAAAAAGCTATGTTAGATAGTATCCAGAACATTTGGTTCAATAAGCATTTACGAGCTGCAGCCAAGCAGAAGGTCCGTACCTGTATGATATGTTGCCAGTTTAATCCAGGTAAAAGTGTCCCGGTGGAACATGGTGGATTCCAGCCCCCTGACCACCCTTTTGAAGTCCTCCAGATGGATTATATTCAGATGGAGCGATGTCGAGGTTTCAAGTATGTCCTTGTAGTTGTATGCGCTTTGTCCAGGTGGACAGAGGCATATCCGGTCCCAGATTACACAGCCGCGACCACTGCCAAGCAGTTGATTCGTGAATTCTTCCCCCGCTACGGACTCCCTAGGGTCGTATATTCTGACAACGGCCAGCCATTCTCATCTGAGTTGATGAAACACGTTTCCCTTTTGTTAGGGTACCAGTGGAAGTTCCATTGTGTACGCCATCCTGAAGCAGCCGGTCTCGTAGAGAGACATAATCAGACCCTGAAAATCCGCCTTGCCAAAGTATGTAAAGAGAAAGGTGTGGACTGGCTAGTAGCTCTGCCAGTCGCTTTGTTTTATATGCGCATGGTCGCACATTCCAGATCAGGTCTGTCCCCGTATGAGGTCGTATTCGGCCGCCCCCCTAATATGTGGGGTACACCTAGACCCCGAAGTATTACCGATGTTTCAAGTAATATGCTGACAGATTACCTAGCTTCCTTGATGTCTGCCCTACACTCTTGTCGTTCACAGGTTGCCGCCGCATTTCCAGACAATACCGAGGTGGCACCGCATGAAATCGTTCCCGGATGCATGGTTCTTGTCCGGAATTTTGATCGTTCAAGTCCGCTGGAGCCTCGCTGGAAGGAACCCCGACAGGTCCTCCTGGCCACCCGTACTGCCGTCAAGCTGGAAGGCAGGAAGGGCTGGGTCCACCTGTCTCATGTGAAAAGATTTTACGGACTAAAGCCTGTTTCTAAGAACATTTCCGAGGATTTTAAGGATTGCCAAAGTACTATTCTTAAGGACTGTCCCGCAAAAGACAATGATACTGAACCCTCCCTGTTAGAGAAAACTCCGCAACAGGAGTATAAGCAAAAACTAAGGTCTAGTAAAATAAGTCAGCCAGTTTGATTGTCTAAGTCCTCCCCTAGGTGAAACGGTTAGACCGGTTTCTGACATGTATAAAATAGACCCCCATAGTGAGAGAGTTAGTCAAAACTCAATCCGATGTATCGTTTTTCTAAGTTTCATATTGTTTTTCAGCCTTATGACTACCTGCACCAGTTATGCATTTTATTTGTATTTTCCAGTTTCTCATGTAAATAAGTCTGCTAATGCTACAGTAGAGCACACGTTTAGTGATCTGCCTCCTCATGAACTCTCATATCGTCTTGCTATGCGTAATAATTCCTTTATCCGTATGTTACATTATTCACACCAGACCAGCAATGCCACTAATTGTTGGGTGTGTGGTCGACTCCCCCCTTTCCAGACACCGAAGGGAGTTCTGCCACTCTTTCCTTATCCATTTTCACATAATGGTTCGTGTGGAGCATGGTCCACGTTAACGTCATCCTCAACAGATAAGTCTTTTCTTAACAGTACATGTTTTCCAGACAAGCAAGGTCTTCCCCACAGAACAGGGTTAGATCTAGAAAATGAAGTTTATAATTTAGGTAATTATTCTTCGAATTTCATGGTCCTGAATGTTCAGTCTGATACTACTCCAGACTTACCTGCTATGTCAGTACTACCAGTTAAAGGCGAATTATGTGTCCGAAAGAATGGTTCCGTACATGTAGGCCATAGTGATTGTACTACTATTGTCAAGTATGGTGACAGTAGGAAATCTATTTTCAAAGCTTCACGTCATTCTTATTTCGTTTGTGGTCAGACCGCATATGTTCGTCTGCCCCTCGATTGGGAGGGAACCTGTTACATTGCCTTCCTACTGCCACCAGTTTTTCTAGCCCCACCTGACTATCATAGGAATTCCCACCTAGTACATACTAGACACAAAAGAGACCTCCCGATTGTCGATTATACTGAAACTGCTCTAGAACAATACATAGATATCAATAAAGGTGTCTTCCCTTATTTAGGTACAGTCGTGAATAGTAAACTGATACGTAGATTAACGAGAACCCTTGAAGCAGTAGTGATTGAGACTACTTCCGCTCTAAGTAACTTAACCGAAGAGCAATCCTTTATGAGAATTGTCGTGCTCCAGAATCGTCTCGTCCTTGACGTCATACTGGCCGATAGGGGCGGGGCTTGTAGAGTCATCGGATCTAGTTGCTGCATTTTCATTCCTAATAACGCGCCGTCTGTTTATTCAGCTATAACCAGACTCCATAAAATAGCCCATATGTTACACCAAGATCCAGGCACCTGGACATGGTCCGGTTGGTTCTGGAATATAATTTCCGCCTGGGGATGGAAAGTATTGTCTTTTCTAGGTATTGCAGTAGCGATCATATTCAGTTGCTGCCTCTGTATACAATGTGGCCCTGCGATTTGTGGCATTTGGGCTACCTCTTGTATTCCTAGTCCCAAGTCCCGTTCTAAATCCCGTTCCAAGAAAATTCGAGACGAGCAAATGATACTGTATGAAATGATAGATGGTATCATGAATATTGATGTTTCCTGATGGAAACGTAGTGACAAGGAGGGAATGTGGAAAAGTAAATTTTGACATGTTCTGTGTCCCTACGTGTCCTCCATCATATGTTATGTGTGCATGATTAATATGCATATGTATTCCCCATGTTTGATTAAAGACGCAATTATAGTTGTGTCCATCTCTAGTATACTAGTTTCCAGTTCACGTGAATACTACGAATATCAGGCCTATGTAAAGCTACGTTGCCACGTTTCCCAGTGTGCACGTTATTTCATTGTAAAGTCCCCGTTTCTAGGCCTCAAAAGGGCCCGGACACCAGATTCAGCTCCTGTCTCCTGAACCCTCGCTGAGGAGCGATACAGCCCCCACCTGTATCCTCGACCCTTCACTTACTTCCTACCTCACAGTGCCCGGCTCGGCCTGGCTCTGCCTGCTAGTCTGCCAAGAGTATGTTATGATTCTAGTTATCAGTCCAGCCCTCCTTCTCTGCATTCCTAAACTACTGAATCGCATCAATAGTTTCCGTCACAGTCTAGCCTTTACGTCTCCATGTAAGAGAAATACTGTATTAATGGTCATTTAATATTCTTCAACACGCACTACATGTAGAATAATGCATGCACCAGTCTTAGAGTCTGTTAGCCTTTACCCCGATAGCTTTTGGATTCTATCAACATGTTCTCTAAACATCAGATACTAGATAGTGCTAGGTACATGTCGCCCTGACTCTCCAGACTTCAGTCTCTACTCCTAGCGCAGAAGTCATAACCCCCAGCTTCTCCTAGTAACACGTCATTGTCAGTTTGCGCGCACCATTAGGTTAGAGGTCCCAGCTCCTTAGGTAGCCCCCTCCATGTTTCCGCCCCATTTATGACATATTCTGTTACGTTTACATCACATGTCTATGTATACGCCTCCTGTTACACCCACTTTCACCCTTATCTTTCGCGACTGCTATTGACCACACCCACTGCTCCGCCTATTGTATGTATTGCAATTGCAACTGTTTTAGTATATATGCTTGTGTATTGTTATTAAAGTTAGCGCGCTCATCCCAGATCCAGCCCCGGCAGCTGCCGGGCCCTGTCATCCCATTCCTGTGCAGGTTGTCCTGTTCCTGTCCTTTATGCTGTATTAAACCTGCAAACTCCTACTACCTCGAATCTTGACTCTTATTTATTGAGCTATCTGTTATTGCTATGTCCAGTAAAACCTAGATCCGGTATTATTTATTTATATACCACAGCTGGTTGGTGGAGACATTTTGACTATATTCTGTACCTGCGTTGTCGCGTAATGCGTCATATGACGCGCCACGTTAGCGCATCCGGAAGTCATCCGGGGCGCGCAGCGCGTAACGTAAGCATAACAAGTCATGTGACTTGTTAATAAAACTTTTCATTGGTTCATTTTTTTCTTTTCTTATTTATCTTTACTGCGTTCCTTCGTATTATACCTTTTTCCCTTCATGTAATTGGTCTGCTTTATTTCACTTGCCTTTTAATGATTCTAAAACAGTCACTATTATTAAAAACTTTACCAATGTATATACTACTACCATGTTTTCTTTTAAAAACCTGATGAATAGACATTTACACTGTAGAGGAACGTAACGGGCGGGCCATTAGGTTGCAAGAACTAAGGTGTCTAACAGTTACGGAATCGGTGGACGTACATTTTATAATTAAAATACGACAGGGCCAGTTACAATAAAATTATCTAGATATACATTTGCGGGCAAGTACCATGGGTGACGTTAATTCGAACTTTCAACAGTACAGTAATCAATAACACATCAGAACTTAATATCAATAGGGATGTCGAAATATTCAATCAATTCTCGTCCCCGCCCGCCATGTGCTTCAAAACTGCATACGTATCTCGTGATTTCAAGGTTCTGCAACCAGTACACAACAAGGAGTTACGAGTCCCATTTATTCCGGCGCCATTTTGGGCGAGGACGGGCAGGTCCAGGATATAGTCAAAATGTCTCTACCAACCATCGACTATGATGATGTTCATATGCTGTATTTATTAGAGTAACACTCATCTGTCCACATGAAATTAATTTGCCACAATCTAAACATGTCATTTTAATCTTTCCAAAGTTCTTCTAAATATTTGGGACCGTTTCCCTTGCCTCTGAAGCTCTCAGTGCCACTTCTTTGATGAATGTACTAGCAGGTCAGGGGTTCTCCTCCAAATCTCTCTTTTATGCAGCACTATAATTAATTGGTGCCACCTCTCCATATGACGATGCATGTTATAGTTACCACAACTATATATTTTTTCGGTTCCTCTGGAGAGTTCATCGTGGCAGATGAAGCGTGTAACGTACCGGGCATTTACCTTTTTTTGCATGTACAGGAAAGGAAAAAAAAATCGAGCGTCCGAGTTCTAAGGTGTCCCAGGGCCATTTTAGTGGACCAGGCCCAAATCCAAAGAACAGGCCGCCATTTTGAGAGTCCTCTTGCAGCCGCCTGTCGCTGTAGCATCAAGAGCAGCCAAAACTCAGCTGAATGGCAACTGAAACGGTAAAGGGGCGCCCCACTACAGCAGACGAGCCTCCACCTAGGAAGGCCCATTCACGCCGGCTCCCCCCCCTTCGGGCACCCCACGCCGTTATTCGGAGCAGTATTGTAGGATGGCCACACCAGTGCGGCAACTTGCTAGACATCACCTCGGTGGTAACCGAATCTCAACGCCTTGTGGTGTCTTCTATTCAGAAAACATTGTTATGCTGCCTTCGACCTATTCTCCGCAAGTGCGCACACAACTCAACTGCATAGCTTGCTAGACACCACCTCGGTGCCATCCGGATCTTGGAATGTCAGCACCTTTTGGTGTCTTCTCTTCAGAAAATATTGTTGCGCTGCCTTTGGCCCCATTCGCACATCAGTCCGCTACTGACGCCATCTCACAGGCTAATGGGGCGCCCCACGCCGACTTTCAGCATTGTAGAATGACCACACCAGTACATCAACTTGCTAGACATCACCTCGGTGCCATCCGGATCTCGGCGCCCCACTGCAGATGAAGTGCCTCTCAACTATGAAACCACCACGGTGACATCCGGATCTTGGCGCGTTGTGCTGCCTTCGGCCTATTCGCACATCGGTCCGCTACTGACGCCATCTCACAGGCTAATGGGGCGACCCACGCCGAGTTTCAGCATTGTAGGATGACCACACCAGTACAGCAACTTGCTAGACATCACCTCGGTGCCATCCGAATCTTGGCATCTCAACGCCTAGTGGTATCTTCCATACAAAAAATATTGTTACGCTGCCTTTGGCCCCATTCGCACATCAGTCCGCAACTTAGACATCACCTCGGTGCCATCCGGATCTTGGCATCTCAGCGCCTTGTGGTGTCTTCTACTCCGAAAATATTGTAGAAAATATTGTTGCGCTGCCTTTGGCCCCATTCGCACATCAGTCCGCTACTGACACCATCTCACAGGCCAACAGGGCGCCCCACGCCGACTTTTACCATTGTAGGATGGCCACACCAGTGCCACAACTTGCTAGACACCACCTCGGTGCCATCCGGATCTTGGCATCTCAGCGCCTTGTGGTGTCAGTCAGAAAATATTGTTGCGCTGCCTTTGGCCCCATTCGCACATCGGTCCGCTACTGACGCCATCTCACAGGCCAACGGGGCGCCCCACGCCGACTTTCAACATTGTAGGATGGCCACAGAAGTGCGACAACTTACTAGACACCACCTCGGTGCCATCCGGATCTTGGCGCGTTGTGCTGCCTTCGGCCTATTGGCACATCGGTCCGCTACTGACGCAAACTCACAGGCCAACGGGGCGCCCCACGCCGACTTTCAGCATTGTAGGATGGCCACACCAGTGCTGCAACTTGCTGGACACCACCTCGGTGCCATCCGGATCTTGACGCGTTGTATTGCCTTCGGCCTATTCGCACATCGGTCCGCTACTGACGCCGCCTGACGTGCCAACGTATTTTCTCCGCATTTTATACCCTATGCCGCATAACAGGTCATGTGACTTGTTTATAAAACTTTTCATTGGTTCATTTTACTTTTGGTTTCCTAATGGTGGAAGGCTTGATCATATGACCTAAAAACAACACTTTTCATTGGATGAAAACTTTTTTTTTTCCCCAAACGATGAAAGCCCCACCTTGTTTCTGGATGTTTCAGACTAAACTGGCGTCAGCATGAGAGCACCACCATCTCGTAGCTCCGTCGTGGTCATTCCGCGAGCAATCATGGCAGCCGCTCCCCACCAGAAGCCTGCAGGAGTCGGGGCCCCAAAAACTTTTGATGAATTCTCAAGGCGGAGGGGACGCTTTCGAGAATGGGGTCCAAGACCTAGCAGACAAGCGTCCGATTTCCAAGGTGTCCCAGGGCCATTTCAGTGCACCAGGCCCAAAAAGGAAAGAGCCTGCCGCCATTTTGAGAGTCCTGTGACAGCCGCCTATCGCTGCACCGCAAGAGTGGGCGCAACTCAGCTGAATTGCGGCTTTTGACACAGTGGACCAAAAACGGACGGAATGGCAACTGAAACGGTAAAGGGGCGCCCCACTACAACAGATGAGACTCCACCTGGAGAGGCCCGTTCACGCCGCCTCCCCCGGGGCGCCCCACGCCGTTATTCGGAGCAGCATTGTAGGATACCAAAACCAGTGCGGCAACTTACTGGACATCACCTTGGTGCCATCGTTCTGCTGCCTTGGAACTATTCGCACAACAGTTTGCTACTGATGACCCACCCCCCGCGACGCCCCACGCCGTTATTTGCTGGGTGGCAACTTACTAGACATCACTTTCGTGTCATCTAGATTTCGGCGCGTTCTGCTGCCTTGGAACTATTCGCACAACAGTTTGCTACTGATGACCCACCCCCCGCGACGCCCCACGCCGGAAATCTGGACGTTGTGCTGCGTTGGGACTATTCGCACAGCCGACCGCTACTTCGTTGTTTTTCCCTAAAAATGTTTATATGTTATTACTATTTTTGTTTTCTTGTATATATTTATAAATTATTAAAGTTTTATAATCTTACTACTTTGTCGGAGTGCTATATATTTTTAATGTGACACATAATTGTAAAAACTTTGATGTACAAAGAGTCATCCCAGGAATCTTCCGCTTCACGCTCGGTCCCCTCCCCAATCACAATACAGGATGGTTTTCAGATAATAGCAACGCTTCTGCTGTGACGGATCTCATCGAGTGTGGACCTTGATCTACTATAACTCCTTTGAAGAGGGGTGATTCTTTACAGCTGTGGCCATAAACTACATCTGCAGGGCTAGCTGATAGCCTAGGACCGGCCTGGACAATCGGACACAGAGGAAAAGGAGTGTCAGAGGGTGCGGTAGTGAATAGGGCGAAAGGGAGGTGTCGGGCGGGCACAGGGTGTGATTCTCAGGGAAGAGCAGCGCAGATGGGGGGAGGTTTATTACCCATGCATAACACAGACAGCGGGGGTGACCACTGCCTGGGTGAGATGCTTGCGAGGGTGGGGAGCCATGCTAAGGATCGACAGCGTGCACAGAGTGGGTCTGGTCAAGGCATCTAAAATGGCTGCCGTGCACGACAAAAGTGTGGCATTTGAAAAAAGACAAGATGGCGCAGACAATGTTTTTCAACACTTCCTGATTTCCTTCGAATCGAACGTTAACAGACGTTGGGGCATATTACCAAAGTTAAACGATATTTATCCCTAACGATGCATTGCAAAGATTTTTTTACCGTCAGAAATTATCGCAGATAAACCTTGCTATTATCAAGGTTTATCGCAAATACGATAAAAAACGACCGCAATGCATTAATATCGCTGAAAACTCCGCGATATTCATGCATTACCGAGCTAATGCTCTTAGCCATGTTATCCACCTCCCATTGGATAACATGGCTAAGAACTGCTCAGGGCAGCTGTTACTTTTTGGAGATATTCGCGCTTATCTCGAATATTTCCAAAAGTTGATAATAGGAGATAGCGATGTTAGCGACTGTTTCCAGTCGCTAACATCTTGGCATGCCCACTTTGCATGTCATTAGTGATAAACATCACTCACATGCAAAGTGGGGCCCAAGATGGTCGCTATCTCCTACTAGCCGTCGCTAACTGGTGTTAGCAACAGCTAGGTAATACAGATATAATTTTATCTCCGCGAAGCGGAGCGCTGTTACAGATATATATCTTGTTTTTGAACGTTAATTTCTCAAAATGCACTGAAGCACATATATTGAGACCTAGCAAAGGCACATCGGGCTACCAGTCCCTAATATTTTACCAAGTTTCGTGCAAATCCATTCAGCCGTTCGATTATTATTATTATTTTTTTTTTTTGCCCCGCGGGGCCCTTTTAAAACCTCCACATCAAACTTAGGAGGTCAGCGAGGATCTACTATGCCCCCTTATGGTCATTTGCCCCTTCGCTTTGGCCTCCTCTTGTCTCTCGATCCTACCGAGAGACAAGATGGCGGCCGCTACGTACTGTTTGGAATGTTTACAGACACCGGAGAGCCAATCAGCTTCGCTTCGCAAAGCTCCGTAACGCGAAAAGTACGCGAAGCGGTGCGCTGTTACAGATATATATCTTTTTTTGAACGTTAATTTCTCAAAATCCACTGAAGCACATATATTGAGACCTAGCAAAGGCACATCGGGCTACCAGTCCCTACAATTTTGCCAAGTTTCGTGCAAATCCATTCAGCCGTTCGATTATTATTATTATTTTTTTTTTTGCCCCGCGGGGCACTTTTAAAACCTCCACATCAAACCTACGGGGTCAGCGAGGATCTACTATTCCCCCTTATGGTCATTTGCCCCTTCGCTTTGGCCTCCTCTTGTCTCTCGATCCTACCGAGAGACAAGATGGCGGCCGCTACGGACTGTTTGGAATGTTGACAGACGCCGGAGAACCAATCAGCTTCGCTTCACAAAGCTCCGTTGCGCGAAAAGTACGCGTCCTGGAGCGCTGCCCGGTCCGCTGTTACAGATATATATCTTTTTTTAAACGTTAATTTCTCAAAATCCACTGTAGCACATATATTGAGACCTACAAAAGGCACATCGGGCTACCAGTCCCTACAATTTTGCCAAGTTTCATGCAAATCCATTCAGCCGTTCGGGCTAAAAGTGAGGCCAACCGCCCTATGGAAAACTCAATGTTAAAAACACGTTTTGGGACCCCCCTTTTTTCTCAGCCCCCCCTTGACGAACCCCCCCCAAATTTTCAAGGGCTGCTCAGAAACAAAATGTTCCATTTTCCTGAAAATTTCAGCCAATTCCGTCCACAAACGCCAAAGTTATTAGACATAGAATTTTCAAAAATCCCATAGAGAAAAAATCCTAACTATATATACCTACTGGCGACCGCCAGTAGGTAATATATCTATATCTATCTATCTATATATATATATATCTATATCTATATATATATAGCTATATATATATATATATATATATTGAGGCTCCAAAAAGCACCAGTACCACGAGTCACTCAAGCAGTGGGTGCTGTTTTTCGCGGTGGTGCCCCGTGACGTTAATGATTGCTCCAAGTTCCCAAGTAATCCCAGCCGGGTTGGAAAAATACACAGCACTCTCGGGTTTCCAATTCTCAACAAAAAGGATTTATTGTCCAAACAGACGCGTTTCGGGAGAAACTCCCTTCGTCAGTGTTTACATGAGAACGCGCGAGGCGGCACCATTATATTACATCACTGTGGATGATGAACATAAACATAGGACTACTGTAAGCATTCCTGCATCAGCGCCATCTTGGAATGTGCTTTATGTTACATATGACTGTATAGATGTTAAATATACTTTAGTCATGTGCGTCATCCCTCATAATCATGCCGTGTATCGGCATCGATGCAATTTATCATTTAATCAAATACAGGTTAGCATGTGTGTGGGTAATATGAATGTAACGTTCTGGGACACGAAGTCAGCAGGTTATTATAACTTCGCTTATAGCATATAAATTATGCATTTAAACATTTAGATCATCTAGTTATAATGTTGCCGTGTATCGGCAATTGCAGCCAAAAAGGCTGCCACTACCCAGATTGATACACTAATCCGAAAAAAAAAAACCAACATGTTCACACTGTTGATGTTATTTATAAAAATACCCTTGTCGACAATTCTAAACCCTCGTATCAAATACATTGAGTATATAGTCCTTGCAGATTATTTTACAGAATCAATTTTACCATAACGCAACATAGGTCACAGAATTTATCATGTCCCAATTATTGGCAGTCAGCATTAGCCCAAATGAGATGCCATTTCCTCTCCCATATTGAGAACCCCCGGTGCTTTGGTCTCTAAATCGATAATATATCGGGATTCTAATCTTCTAAGCATCTGTAATTTGTTGCCTCCTCTTGGATTTTCAGACACACAGTCCACACAGAAGAACCTCAACAGATCCCTGTTGCTATTGTGCTTTATAGCAAAATGTCGAGCGACCGGGTAAGAGAAATCTCTATTTGTGATCGCCTGCATGTGCTCTAGCACCCTCAGTTTCACTGGATTGATCGTGCTGCCAATATATCTTAATTGGCAAGGACACATCAAACAGTAAACAGCATGGTCTGTGTGGCAGGACATGAGTTTATTTATTCTCTTTCCACCCTTACAGCCCCTCACATCGAATGTTAATGTACGTTTACTGGATGCGCAGGCCTTACACTTCCCACAGGGGAAAAAGCCCTTTGCATCTTTCAATGTTCCCTGGCTCTTACGTATAGGATTTAAATGGCTCTGGACCATATAGTCACGTAAGCATCTCGCCTTCCTGAAAGTGATCAATGGAACGGCCGGTATAATGGAACGGCCGGTATATCTGGACCAACAATGTGGTCAGTTTTCAAAATATGCCAGTGTTTTGTCATTATAGATCTCAGTCTCGAGGAATTGGCCGAATAGGGGGTGATCATGCGGAACTGACCATTGGTGTTTTGGCGTGACTTTTTCTCAAAGAGAGAGTGTCTGGGAAGTTTTCTCACTCTATTGAGGGCATTATTCAAGAGATTACGTTTGTATCCTCTGTCAGAGAATCTGTCAATGCTCTCACTAGCTGCCTTTTCAAAATCTTTGTCTAGAGTACAATTGCGTCTCAACCTGAGCAGTTCTCCATACGGGATACTATTGATGAGTCTTTTAGGGTGCTTGCTAGTGGCGTGTAACACGCTATTTCCTGCCGTTGGTTTGCGATATAGAGAGGTGCAGATCTTCCCATCTCTAACACTCACTTGGAGGTCTAAATAATTGACCTTCTCTTGACTGATATCCCCCGTAAATCTCAGGTTGCATTCGTTATTATTTAGCAATTGTATATATTCTCTAGCCTCTCCAACCGACCCATCCCACACCAGGAACAGGTCGTCGATGTACCTGCACCAGGCCACCACCTTGTTGTTTGATGTGCTGTGTTCAGGGGCCCAGGCTACCTGCTCCTCCCACCAGCCAACGAACAAGTTCGCATAGCTGGGGGCGAAGCAGGAGCCCATCGCCGTGCCAGACAACTGCCTATATATCACATCCTGAAAGAGAAAGATATTGTGATATAGACAAAATTGAATCAGTTCTAACAATATTTTGTTGTGCATGGCATATTTTAGTGGTTTTTTGTCCTGAAAATATTTTAAGGCATAAAGACCCTTCTCGTGTTCAATACACGTGTAGAGACTCGTGATGTCGAGTGTCAAAAGTACATAGGTGGGTTGCATATTTTAGGTTCTCAATTTTCTCAATGAAGTCCGATGTATCTCTAATGTATGACTTCAGGGAAAGTACAAATTCGAATAGGTAGTGATCTAAAAATGTAGACAGGTTCTCAGTTAATCCCCCTATAGATGAAATGATCGGTCTTCCAGGCGGGTTGTCAATGTTTTTATGGACCTTGGGCAGGTGATAAAACGTTGGAAGAATAGGACTTGTCGTTTTTAAAAATAAGTATTCTTCCAATTCTATCATCTGCTTCCCATGCCACTTCTTTAAAAGATCATATAGCATATCCATGCTTTCAAGATAGTCTTTCCTAGTTATTGTGGCGTAGCAAGTCCTGTCCTGTAATTGCCGCATGGCTTCTGTCACGTATTGTTCTCTGGACATAATGACAATATTACCTCCTTTGTCGGATGGTTTGCATATGATAGTCTGATCCTCTGATAATTTTGTTATTGCCATTTTCTGTTCTTTAGAGATGTTGAACGATTTCCTTTGGAAAGTATGTTCTATATATATATAGCTATATATATATATATATATATATATATATTTGTAAATATATCACTGGCAGTCGCCAGTCGGCAATTATAGTTCGGACCTAGTTTCCATAGGAAAAGGTCATTTTCAGGTGCCTAATACTTTGGGGTCGCTTGATGAATCTCCATGAAATTTTCCCAAAAACAATTTGCCCGGTACTTCAGATGGAGTCTGGACATTTTTGGGGTGATCCGTTAAGGGAGGCCCAAGAGAAAAGGGGGGGTCCCAAAAGACGTTTTCCCCGTGTTAATTCCTATAGGACCTTTGATCAAGCCTACAGCCCGAACCGCTGGATGGAATGACACCAATCGCTGCACCAAGCTAGATGGTGGAATGCACGTAGTGCTTTTTGTCATTTGGTGGAAATATGTTCAGCGTTTTGGTAGATATTATTTGGAGAACACATTTGTATATCTGGGGATGTGGATTCACTCGTGGGTAATCCACGGACTCACGTGCACTGCCGATCTTCTGATTGGCTGGCCACACCTTTACAGAATAGTTGCAGCCGCCATTTTGTTTGTCAGGGAAACAGTCTCCGGGGCTGAAAATGTCTTTGGAAACTCAATGAAGTGGTGAGGTGAGAGGGTTCCTGACACCTTGTACGTATCAAAAAAGAAGGTTGAGCATGTGTCCTGGGGTCAAAATTCAAAGAACAAAAATTGGGCCACTCGCCAAATCCGCAGATCCCTCGTGAGGCTCAGCAGACCCCCCTATGTAACTCCTCGGGGATCCGTAGAGTTGGCACGAGTGGGGGGGAAACTATATATTTTAATTTTTATACCCAGGCTTACTCTTACACTCATTCAGATATCCATACAAATACTGTCTCATCCAGTTATTAACCAATACAGAAACCTTCATTCCCACTCTTATACCGATGCAGACACTGCCACCGCCATTCGCATAGCTATAGAGACACTGTGATACCTATTTACATAGCCATAGAGACTCTGTGACACTCATTCAAAACCATACAGACATTATTAAACCTATTGGGAAATCAATTCAGAGAATGTCACACCTTTCACATACTCATAGAGACACTCTAACACTCATTGACAAACCTACAATGTCACTGTTATACCTATTCAGAAATCCATACAATGTCACACCCATTAACATACGTACAGAGTCACTGTGACACCCGTTTACATACTCATAGTGACTCTGTGATGACACCCATTCACAAACCTATACAGTTACTGTTAAACCCATTCAGAAGCGCATACAGACACTGTCATACCTATTCATAAACCCATACAGATACTGTCACACCCAATCATGTACCTAAACAGACACTGTCACACCCATTCACATACCCATGGACACTCTGTCACACTCATTCACAAACCCATAGAGACACTGTCACCCCCACTGACATACTGAAACATAGACTTTCACACCCATGCACATACTGATAAACACACTGTCACATCCATTCACAAACCTATACAGACATGGTTACACCCCTTCATGTACCAAAACAGACACTGTCACATCCAATCATATACCCATAGAGGCACTCTCACACCTGTTCAGATGTCAATAAAGACACTGTCACTCATATTTGCACTGTTACAGACTTTCGAAAACCTAAACAGACACTGTCGCATTCATTTAGAAACATATACAGACAATATTACACCCGTTGACATACCAAAACAGATACTCTCACACCCATTCACATACTGATAGACACACTTTCATGTTCTTTGACGAACCCCTACAGACACTGTTACATCCATTTACAAACCCATACAGACACTGTCACACCCATTTACAAACCCATGCAGACACAATTACACTCATACACATACTGAAACAGATACTGTCACACCCAGTGACATACTGATAGAGTCCCAAACGAGTACAAACACTGTCACACCCATTCACAAACCCATACAGACACTTTTATACTCATTCGTGTACCTAAACAAACACTATCACATTCATTCATATACCCATAGAAACTCTGTCACACTCATTTACAAATCTATAGAGGCACCGTCACACTCGTTCAGATACCCATAAAGAAAATGTCACATCCATTCACAATGCTATGCATACACTGTGACACTCATTCAAATACCTAAACAGTTACTGTCACACCCATTTCCAAACCCATACAGACACTGTGACACCTATTCAAAACCACATACAGACTTTGGGACACCCATCCACATTCTGACAGAGGTACTGTAAAAGCCATTCAGAAACCCACTTATGCATCTGAAATGAAAGTCATTTAGAATCTGTTATCTCTACTGTGTGACATGCATTCAGAAACCTTTTCAAGTAATATTAAATGTGCTCTTTTGCATTGAATGTGAGGGATTCGCAGAGTTGACGAATTCTTTTAAAAAGAGGATTTAAGGTTAGAAATAACAACTGTTTAGAGACGCGCGAGCGTGCAAATCAAGATGGCAGCCCCCGGTGAGCTCCGCTGAGCTCCTCATCTCGTTTAGCCCTTAATTGCCGATTTTGGGATGATTAACCCCCAGAATGTCTTTTTATGACAGCAGCAATGTTTTGAAGGGTTTACTAGCCGCTGTGGTGATTTTCAAGCTTGGCGAAGCACCTGAAGCTGTTTTCTTGTCCTTTCTGGTTCTGCATTGTACTCTTCACCAAGGTACTGCCCAGAATTCCTGTCAGGGGGGCAGAGTGATAGTCAGGAAAGGGCCTGGCTTTGGCCTAACCACTCCCAAAGTCAGTTTTAGCTGCTGCACCAGCTTCTATTTAAGAACTTTCTCTTCAGGATTATCTTTATTCTATATATTGGTTATTTTTGCCTGCTCCATTTTTATTTTCAGAGAGATGGAGAACAAAAATGTGCAAACTCCATATAATAAGAGGAAACAAAATATTTCTCCTCCCTCTGTTAAATCTAAAGTGGTGGAATCTAGTGAACCTTCCTTGACTTTAATACTTGATGAGATTCAGGCAATTCGTACTAGCACTGATACTATTGCGTCTCAGATTAAGAATTTGCGCAAAGATATGGCTAGTATGTCAATGAAGGTTTCTGATAATGCAATCAAAACCCAAGACAATAAAGTTAAAATTGATTCCCTTTCACCACTTGCAGCAAAAATATCTCCTATGTCTGCTCTTCTTCTGGATTTGGAAAATCCTAACAGACAATATAACCTACTCATTTTTTATTTACCAGAAGACGTAGAAGGTTCTGATTTTGCGCATTCGAAATAGATACAGCCCTTAGGATTCCTTCTCATCGTAATCCTCACCAAACAAAGCTGAGACAAACGATTTTCAAGGTTTTGCATCACCATCATTTAGTCCTGATAAGGAAAGCAGCACGTGAAATTCTTTCTTTAATGGTCAATAGTAATAAAAAAGGATTCACCAAGACTTTGCTAAAAATACTTTGAAAACTCGCAAAGAATTTACTGACATTCATCCATGGTTAAGAAGTCTTGGATTTAAGTATGGTCTTTTTGATCTTTCGACAAGATCATTTTTCACTCCTTCCAGCGACTTGAATACTTACGAATCTTCTGGATCAACACTCACAACAGTCTATGGATACACATGATCCTGATACTTAAACATTATTATAATATGTTTTTCTGGCTAATTTAACTGTTTATTCCTTCATAGGGCTCCAATGGTTCCGTCATGCTTGTAAAGCGTGTGTGTGTTTCAAATTTGTTATTAATGTTTTATTGTTGTAATTTTTTCTATGTTTGTCTCTTCTTTTTCCCTTTTTTTCTTACTACCCCCCTCTAGAACTACTATTTTTCTTCTTTCTCTATTTCAACTTTTTCTCTTCTTCTTACTTGCATCTTTCCTACTTTACTATGGAAAATATTCACAACGTTAAAATAGTCTCCTCGAATGTCAAAGGTTTATAACATCCTGTAAAACATACAACATTTTTAGATTATTTAGGTAGATGTAAAGAAGAAACACATATTGAAGACAAGGTTTTGGATTTTATGAAAAAAAAGTGGGTTGATTCTGTTATAGCTTCTCCTGCTGTGGGTAAATAAAATGGAGATTCTTTTTGCAAAAAGGCTACATAGTCAGATTTTAAGTAAATCTTCAGATTTAGAAGGTAGATATGTCATAGCAAAAGTTAAAATTCATGATACAGTTTTATATTTAGTTAATGTGTATGGTACAACGACTGATGATCCTGATTTTTGGTCCAATTTAACTACTGAAGTTCTCAAATTGTGCAACATTCCACTTATAGTTGGAGGAGATTTTAACCTCATGTTTGATCCTTTATTAGATAGATCTTCCCGTACAAAATTTCGAACATCTAAAGCATTTTTCACTTTTAAATCTTTTTTTAAAGCTACAAAATTTGTGGATATCCGGCGATTACATTGTCCTATGGATTTTTTTTAACCTTTTTCTCTAACCCACATAATTCATGCTCAAAATTAGATTATTTACTAGTTTCTCGACAATTAATTCATTCAGTGGTTACTCCTAATATTCCCAATATTGATATTTCAGATCATGCCTTGATTTCCATGGTAATACAACTTAACTCAAACTTTAAATCTCAATCCAGATCGCACTAGCATCGTCCTCAATGAACAAAATAAACTGAACATTTTAACTGCACTTCAAGAGTACTTCTAACACAACCTAGAAGGCTCAACATCTATAGTGAATCAATGGGATGCTTTCAAGGCCTATATCAGGGGGCCCGCACATGAAAATAAAACTTTCAATGGGAAAATTAAAGAACTAGATAAACAAATTGCAAAATTTGAGAGATTTTTTATCACTTCCAATGACCCACAATATAGAATGAAATTACAAAAACTTCAATATGAATTTAATTCAATTTTAAGCAAAAGAGCGGGTATACAAATTTCTAACTCTAAAGCCAAATTCTGTTTCAATGCTAATAGATCTGGCCAGCTTTTGGCCAACTATCTATGTATTAAAAAAGATAAAACACAAATAAATTCAATTCACGGCCCCAATGGGAAAATTGCATTATCACAAAAAGATATTGTTAATGAATTTCTCAATTATTATGTTACCCTATATAATAAACCTAAATTTGATGATCCTACTTTAATTGATTCTTTTTTAGCTAATTGTGGTTTGCCTAAAGTTCCTCAGTTAACTAAAAAAAATAGATCTACCTATTACTGAGGAAGAAATTCTACTAACTATTAAATCTCTTGATCAAAATAAATCCTCAGGTCCTGATGGCATTCCAGCAGAATTTTACAAGGAATTCCCCTCGCAACTTATTCCTCATTTGTTTAAACTCTTTAAACCTTTTTTAGTTCTACAGGATCAACTTCAGGATCTTTTACTGAGACTCTGATTGTTTTATTACCTAACCCTAACAAATACCCTACAATTTTATCAAATTAGTAATAAAAAATTACTATTACTATTTCCCTAATAAATCAAGATTATAAACTTCATGGCAAAATACTTGCACCTACATTAACCTCTATTTTAGATTCTTCTTATCCATCCTGGTCAATCTTGGTTCATGAAAAATAGATATTCTGTCAATAACACAATAACTTTATTACATGCCATCGAACTGGGATCCACTTTAACCTTACAGTTTGGAGTACTTGCATTGGATGCTGAAGCTTTTGACAAAGTTCATTGCCAATTTTAATTTCGCACTTTAGCAGCATTTCATTTTGGTGATTTGTTTTCCGTATAATATCTGCTCTTTACTCTACTCCTACTGCTCATTTATTTGTTAATGGTCAAATTTTAGATCAATTTTTCCTTTTTAGAGGTACCGGACAATGTTGTCCACTCTCCCTGTTATTATTTCTCCTTGTTATTGAACCTCTGATTGTTACCATCAGGAAATGTATTGAGATTACTGGCATTAATATTAATGAGGTTATTATTAAAACATTAGCATATGCAGATGATGTACTTTTATTTACTAGCAATCCTGAATCCTCACCCCCCCCCCCTTTATTAGAGATTATTTCATCCTATTCCTTTATTTCTGTTTACACCTTAAACACCAATAAAACTAAGGGTGGGCGGCAAACTCCACTCCGCCGGCAGAGTGAGTGGAGTTTTTGCAATTACGTGCTATGCTTTGATCACGGAGTATGCCAAGCTCTGCCACCCACCGGCGGAGTAGAGTTTAGTATGGGTTTTGTTTTACAAAAATCCAACTGTTCAACATCGTGAAGGAACTCTCCAACCCCAACATTCAACATCGTGAAGGAACTCTCCAAACCCAGCTCTAACACCAACGACATCCCACCTTTGCAAGACCTGTGCGACTTGCTGGCCACCTTCTTCCACCGCAAGATCACAAACATTCATGACAGCTTCAACGCCGCGACTGCCCCGGCAACCACGAGACCCCCGCCCCCACGACCACCACCCGCACCAACCGCCTGCTCTCTTGGACCAACATCAATGACGACGACACCATCAAGATCATGAACTCCATGCACTCCAGATTCCCGTCAGACCCATGCCCACAACGCATCTTCAACAAAGCCAGCGCCACCATCGCACCCCATCTCTGGAAAGCCATCAACATCTCCTTCGAGACAGCAACCTTCCCGGAGAGTTGGAAGCACACCAAGTTCAACGCCTTACTCAAGAAACCCAAGGCGGACCCCAAGGACCTCAAGAACTTCCGACCCATCTCCCTGCTCCCGTTCCCGGCGAAGGTCATCGAGAAGGCCGCCAACAAACAACTGACCAGATTCCTCGAGGAGAAAAGTATCCTAGACCCGTCCCAGTCCAGGTTCCACAGAAACCACAGCACCAAAACTGCCCTCATCGCCACCACTGATGACATTAGGACCCTGATTGACAACGGAGAAA
The DNA here is from genome assembly GCF_964261635.1 of Lissotriton helveticus. Taxonomy (NCBI): domain Eukaryota; kingdom Metazoa; phylum Chordata; class Amphibia; order Caudata; family Salamandridae; genus Lissotriton; species Lissotriton helveticus. The sequence continues at coordinate 202,977,420 of NC_136069.1, forward strand.
CCGCGGCTCTCATCCTCCTGGACCTGTCAGCCGCCTTCGACACGGTCTGCCACCGCACACTACGAACATGCCTCTGCGACCCCGGGATCCAGGAGAAAGCCCTGGACTGGACCTCCTCCTTCCTCTCTGGCAGAACACAGAGCGTCCTCCTCCCCCCCTTCCGCTCCAAAGCCACCAAGATCATCTGCGGCGTACCCCAGGGTTCATCCCTCAGCCCAACACTGTTCAACATCTATATGGCACCGCTCGCCCACGTCGCCCGACTGCACGACCTCAAAATCATGTCCTACGCCGAAGACACCCAGATGATCCTCTCCCTCACCAAAGACCCCCTCTCCACCAAAACCAGCCTCCACAAAGGAATGAAGGCCGGCGCCGATTGGAGGGGAAAAAGCCAACTAAAGCTGAACTCAGACAAGACGGAGGCCCTCATCCTCGGATCCACGCCCTCGGCCTGGGATGACTCCTGTTGACCGACCGCACTGGGAACAGCTCCAACGCCCACCGACCACACACGCAACCTAGGGATCATCCTCGACTCGACCCTCTCCATGACGAAGCACTTCAACGTCGTCTCCTCCTCCTGCTTCAACAACCTCCACATGCTCCACAGCATCTACAAGTGGATCCCCAGCAAAACAAGAAGGACGGTCACCCAAGCCCTCGTGAGCAGCAGACTGGACTACGGAAACACCCTCTACGTAGGAGCCTCGGCCAAACTCCTGACCGGCTCCAACACATCCAGACCACTCCAAGGCTGACCTGGTCTGTATGTTTCGCGTGAAATCTGATGCCATTTGTTGTCTGGAGGTGCATGTTGCAGCATCTCTATGTGATTGTCACCATATTTGTGCCTGTGTTCTTCCTGTGTGGCCTGATCCTCAACACCCCTCGCCGCAGCCACATCACACCCCACCTGAGAGACCTGCACTGGCTCCCCGTCAACAAGAGGATAACCTTCAAGCTAATCAACCACACACACAAAACACTCCACAACGCCGGACCAGCGTACCTCAACAGCAGACTCAGCTTCTACACCCCCACCCACCAGCTCCGCTCCACTGACCATGCCCTCGCCACTGTTCCCCGTATCCGAAGAGTGACCGCCGGTGGCAGATCATTCTCCCACCTCACTGCCAAGACATGGAAAACCCTCCCCATCCACCTATGGCAGACCCACGACCTACTAACCTTCAGAAGACTCCTCAAGATCTGACTTTTTGAACAGTAGCAGCACTCCCCCACCCCGAAGCGCCTTCAGACCCTCATGGGTAAGTAGTGCGCTTTACAAATGCTTGATTGATTGATTGAACTACATGCTGCTCACTCAGCTTTTCATTTTGTTACTGCCTATTGATGAAATTATTTGCAGAGGTGGAACATTCAGGCCCTTTTCTGCAGCTTAGCACCGCTCCAAAATGCTCTAGGTCAATCATTCGGCGGCAATTATTTTTTTTGTTTTTGAGATTGGAGCCTCAAAGTCCCCTCGCACTGCAGCGTGTTGTTTCCTCTGCAGAGGCACCAGCAATGTGTCTGGCAGGTTAAGCGTCGTCCTAGTCTCATGCTGTGCTGTGTGAGTCGGTCGAGACGGAGAGTGGAGACTCAGAGTCCTCATCGGCCACCGGCGGAGTTAGTGGTGGTGCTGGATGCTGGTGTGATGGAGCGCATCCATTCATAGTGCTATCTTGAGGTGCTGCTACTGGCACAGTGAGGGTCCGGACACATCGTGTAGGGAGGAGCACCACGAGCCCTGGCAGGTACTACTGACTGAGCCCAGCATCACGCCGAGAGCTGGCCCCCCGCAGAGTGGAGAAGACATCTGGCAAGAGGCAGACGGTGCTCTATGGAGGAGCCAGGAGCAGAGAGAGCACTGACATTTCACGCAGTGGGGTTCGTTGGGCAAGGGATACCTGAGACCCCCGTACCAGACAACAAGAACTGTTCCAAGAAAGGGTGGGCCCTTTGAGCTGCACTTCAGAGTGGACTCTCACACCCCTCACCCCCAAGAGAAATTAGAAGACGAGCGAGCTGCGAGGGACACACTGCCTTTGAGGACATCATTCACCAGATGGCATTGCCAAACCAAGTACCGGAAGAGACGGTGAGTGAGCTGCAGGCGTGCAACACCCATTGGGCTCACCGGGCTTCAGCCCCCCTTCTCTTCCCCCTTCTTGTGTGTCAGCCCGGGCTGAGACAACTTACCGGGTTGGCGACCCCCTAATTGCTGCCGCACCGGAGTACTTCACAGGTCTTCAAAAGACCATTTACTTGTTAATGAGGCTGTTGTTGTGTTTTCACCACTTCTTAGAGCCACTCTGCTTATGGCTGGAAGAATTAGCCCTCCCCTCAAAATTTTTATCAGTCCCCCAAAAAATGTGCCTCTAGTTGCCCGCCTGGTGAGCTGGGAGGAACATCTTGCCCTCTCCTTCTGTTCTGGGGTCACTCCTTCTTCTTCTTCCCTCCCTGCTCATCACCTCCTTTCAAACTTCATCCTCTTCCCTCCACCCTCACTGTTCTTCCTCTTCCCTCCCTACTCCCCACCCCACACACATCATCCTCTTTTGTCTCTTGCACCATCGTTTAATGCTGTTATTTGGGGCGATGTTTCCTCCCAACAGAGTAAACAACATTGGGTGCAAAGAATTGTTTGTTGTCCATTTCGGGCTGCGCTGGAGGCCTTTTGGCAGAACTGAAGCACTGTAAAGTTATTTGGAGCACACGAGAACTATGTCCGACCCACATCCTCTGTTTTAAGGCATTTGGGCATTGTTTTGTCATTTGTTGCTATACAGGGTATCAGGCAGCAAAATCTCAAATGTACGCAGCTGTTTGACATTTGGTAAATTATTGGGTGAATAGCTAGGAAAGTAAGGGTCAGCAGCAGCACATACTCTTCTAAGCACAGGGTGGTAAACTTTGTCTAGGCAAGTAACTAAGCCAAAGCAAACAGGAATGAGAATTCCTGGTGTCGACACCCTATGCCCGGCATCAGAAGGCAGCTCTCGATGTGTAACCTGCATGCAGTGTTACATGATACAAGCAGTAACCTTTTTATATATTGAAATACATATATTGTGCTATGTCGATGGGAAGAAACACATATATGGTGATAGGGTTGTATGAGGTATAGGGAATAGGAGTGCCACTAGATGGAAAGAATATGGCAAAGAGATGGATTTTGCAAATGTTCATTATGCTGAATAGGGAGTGAGAAAGTGATCGGTGACACAGTTGAGAACTCAGCAGCCCCAGGTGGTATGCAAATGAGCAGAAAGTCTGCTTCTGTCTGCACTGCACCTTGTGGCTCAGCCAAGAAATCTGCCACAATGTAGGGCACTGACAACTCCACAGCAAAGACTTCAACAAATGTTTAAACACAGAAATCATCCTGACTTGGAATAACCTTTTTGTCAATTATCCAAGTTTAAGTTTGATCCCAAAAGGAAGATGCGTTTCAGTATCAGTGAACTGGAGGTATTGCTGTCATCTTGTGGACTAGAATGGTACTACTCAACATTTGATTTTACGAGTAAGCACTCGGTGGTAATAATAAATGGGTTTCTAAAGTTACTCCGCATGTTAACGGAACTCCGCGGAATTCGGCCGAGTATTCCAGCAACTCCGCGGAATTCTGGATAGTGCAACTCCGCGAGCTACGCCCAGGATTAGATAAAACAGATTTTTTTCCTTTAAATATTCACTGTACCCCCAGATATGTTACCCATAAAAAAATTATTTGGCAAAGAGATAAAATCAAATACCTTGGCATTTTGTTCACTTCATCTATAAAAAACCCCAATATCTTTAAATTGTGAATCTATTTTAAGTTACCTTAAGGATAAAATATTTAAATGGTCTTCGCTTCATGGTGGGGTAAAACAGACTCAATAAAAATGACTATCACACAGAAATTATTTTATTCCCTAGCTACGATCCCTATTCAATTTCCTATGAAGTTTTATAAAGTTGTTGATCAACACCTTTCTAAGTTTCTTTGGAATAATAAATCACCTTGTATTCGTTAAAAAAAATTAAAAATGGCTAAATGTAATGGAGGATTTGGCTTACCAGACTTTTATAATTATCATAAAGCATTTATCTTAAAACAAAGCTCTCCTTGGTTTAATCATTCCCACCTAATTAATCCGCCTACATGGCTTCTTATAGAAAGGAGTTTATTAACTCCCTTCCCATTGTATACTTTGTTAACCATGTCTAATAAGTCAATATTATTTCATAAGTCCATTATTTTAAAATCCACAAAACTAATATTAAACGATCTAGACTCACTCTTTCAATCAAATATATCTAACACTGTTAATATGTCGTTATGGTATAATCCACATATAAAACTTTCTCGAACTGTTAGATTTTGGCATTCATGGATTTACCCGTTTGATGCTTCGAACATTCTGCGCCAGTGCTGAACGATCGAAGAAACGGGTGCGGCCGCGTCGGCCAACGGACATGCGCAGCACTTGCAAGGTAGTGCTCGCGACGACCGTTGGCAGCACTAAAGGGGTTAAGGTGGGTATTTTCTATCTCAAAGATATTTATAATAACAATACTTTTGTACCGTTTGATATCTTACAGGCAAATTTTCATTAACCATTTTCTGATCTCCTCAAATATGAACTGTTGTGTAATTCAATACTAGATTCCTTTCCTCTTAATATTCCTTCAACTACTAAGTCAGATTTATCAATTTATATTCAAACTGTATCCTCTTCATCTCATGCTGTTTCATTAATTTATAAGAAGATGAATACATTTCACGGTAACAATATTGATACCATCTCAACATTTTGGAACAATGAACTTTCGGCATCTTTCTCATATGGTACATGGAAAATAATATGGCTAAATAATATCTCAGGATCGTTACCTGTATCACTTTATCAAACACATTCTTATATTCTATCTAATTGCTTATGGTATCCCTTAAGATTATTTCACGCTAAACTTCTTCAGAGTTGAATTTGTTGGCATTGTAATTTACATGCTGGTTCGTTAAGATATATGCTCTTTGATTGTTGTTAGAAATAAGATTTCTGGTTGGCTAAGGCTTGCGCCAAAGTCAGGCAGAAACCACCACTCTAGTCAGGGCAAGGGAGTTACACGCTGAAGATAACCCCTGCTCTCCCCCTTGGTAGCTTGGCACCAGCAGTCAGGTTTTATCCAGGAGGCAATGTGTAAAGCGTTTGAGCAACACCCTCACACCGCAGCAACACACTAGGCACACCACAAAAGGAACTCCACACAAGGTTATATAAAGAAATAGCCTTTGTATTGTCATAAACACATTAGAAACATAATCACACATGTACACTGTGCCAACTGGCACAGGCAATATTCACAGGAGATCATATACAGGACCGGGCCAATCGGGCCACGGTCAGAAAAACCAGAATGTAGGTAAGTAAGTATATACCACAACCAGTAATTACTGGTACCGTAATGACCTAAGCATTATCACTTTAGACATAAACCTACATTAGGCCCAAACCTCATCAGTGAAAAAAAACATTACGCAATGGGCCTCACCAGCATAAATACATTATGCACCAACCCCATAAGCATAAACACATTACGCAATGGTATCACAGTAGGCATCACAAGCATAAACACATTATGTAATTTCTCATATGTCTAAACGCATTAGACAATAACCTCACGCATAAACACATTATGTATAAAACAGGGTGCGTAAATCATAGTACATGAATCACATCTCCTAGCACCACATAAATCACATTAGGGCCTGGATCCCTATTAACCTCATAGTCCTCCTGGCCACCTTGCCTTCTTGGAGGGCTCAAATGCCTAGTGTCCATAATGTTAGCGCTGTTGCCTGTGCAGCGGAATCCACGGGTGCAACTGCGCCAACCTAAACGTAGCAGCTGCCCACTAATTGCTGGGCAGCTGTGAAACTCACTGGCACTCACTGTGCCTTTGGTCCCACTCAGGGACTCTCTCTCAATTGTGCCCAATTCGTGGTACTTTGCTTAAAGGGGGGGGCGGCACCTCTGTGCCCTCTGGACCCCCACGGGGCTGTTACACATGCCTACCCATCGTTGGGGTGGCCCGCTCTCTGGCGGGACCTCCCAGGCACCAACAACGTGCCTTGGCATGGCCCCCAAGTCACTGGGCCCTCTGGGGCTCTCTTGCTCACAAAGAAGACTGCCCCCTCGTTGGAGCGTCCCGCTGCCAGACAGTGCCATTCTGGCTCTGTTCCTCTGTCTGTACCCCACAACGTGAACCCCCACTCACGGGAATTCTCTTGCGCCGCTCCGGGTCTCCTCACTAGGACCAGCAGCACTTCTCGCCTGCAGTGGCACTTCTCTCGTGGCGCAGAGTTTCCCTTCACTCCTGGGAGCCCCGCGCTGCCGTCGGCGGCCTGGGCCACCCTTTCTCTTCACCCGGGCCCCCTCCTGGGACCCGAGACTCTACAGTGGTGCCCGTGGAGGTGGGGTAAGCTCCCGTCCTCCTTTCTTTGCCGGGGCTCTCCTCTGCTTCACAGGAACCCCGGGCAGAAGCGCACATGTCACTCGGCTGGCCCCTCTTCACCAGCGGTGTGCAGGGACTTCCCTTGAGAAACCGGAAGTCCCGCCTCCCATCAGGCACTACGTTGCCTGACTTCCTCCCGGCCATGGCGGTGAACTCTTCTCCGGTGCAGATGCGGGGTGGGCACCCGCAAAGGCATAAAAATGCAGGGTGGGCACCTGCAGTTAAAATAAGCTCAGAAGCGGGGTGGGCACCCATTCAGTAACACGCAGTTACGGCATCCATGTGGGGTGGGTACCCGCTTCCCTCTCCTCCAGCAGGGGGAATCCCCACATCGGGATTCCCTCAGGAAGATTACAGCCCAGCGCTGCAGAGCCCCTGTGCTCCTGCTGGGAGAATAATTAAAATAAAGCGCTCGCAATGTGCTAGAAGCAGAGTCTTATGGAAAAAAGCATAAGTCTTTAGATGAAGGGGCAATGCAGGGCCCAGGGAGGCAAGACCTCCTGGCAGTTCCCCCCCGCCCCCCGGGCCCCAGCAGCAACATGCCCCAGCAGGAACAGCACAAGTACAGAAAACTTTTATGGGGTCACAGCCCCTATACATATATCAGCATTTTCCTTTGTGTCACAGCACAGGGCTTGGGGATACCAGTCAGAACTGGTTTAGGGTGGATTTGGAGCACTTTGTTTTCAAAGCTCCTCTGCCCCTTTGTCAGGTGGGGGCTCAGTGATCAGACACACCACAAGGGGGGGCCTGCATTGTAAAGCCGGGGCACAGTCCTATTCAGAGTCAGGGGATTACCCCTCCCACTCTTCTTAGCCCAGGTGTCCCATTCAGCCTAGCTGACTCACCCTGCCCCTCCTGGAGCCACCCACACCTCTCAGCTCCTGTCAATCACAAGCCAGACATGCAATTCATATCAGGCAGGCAGACACACAGCACACACAAATGCCAACTTCTAAAAGTGGCATTTCTCCACCAGTGACCATAAATCTGCGCACCCCATTGCGCAACATTTATCCTCATGAGTTCATTCCAACTAGACTCGACCCTGCACTCCTCTCATACCAGGAATTACCATGGATACACATATCCCTCATGCATTCCTATACGAGGGCAGGCCAATCTCACCACACGCACTCAGAGAGCACACGCACTTTACACTGGGCCACAGTGCTAAAGTGCCCAGAGACCTAAAACCACTACCATCAGGGCAGAGCTTAAGGCAAAAAGTTCAGGGGTGAACCTGCCAAAAAGGGCCAAGGCCAACAATTGTACATCTGTACTTTAGTTTTGGAATGAAGTTTGGGAGGTGATACAAAAAATACTCAATATTCATGAAGATCTCTCATTTAAATGATTGATTTGTAAATCTGTTGTTCTTTCCAAAGAATTATCTGACTTAGAATGTAAACTCTTTAATTTTCTATCAGCTTCTTTAATGTCCATTACTGCATGTTGGAAAGAAGTTACATCATTATCTGTTCATGTTTGGTGGTCATGGGTTATTTTTACTAGAAGAGGTGCTCTATTATCTCTAAATGGTATTATTCATAATTGTCACTCTTATCGCTCATTTTGGATACCGATTGATAACTATTTGTCTTCTTAGATTTACTTTTCTCTATTTACTTACTTATTATATTAGTTGCTCATGTCTATAGTCGATAGTAGCACAGCTTGAATTTGTATTTATATCATATTTATGCTTGTTCCTCTTCCTTCCTTTTGTTTTAATTACTATGAATCCTATGTTACATTGTACCTGTTTAATATTTAATCATTGTTTTTCATTACTATGTAACTTCCTTGGGTATCATTTATAGTACTCTTTTTTGTATTGTCACTGTTTATTATAAACAATGTATAAACAATGTACTAAATATTTTGAAGAATAGAAATAACAACTGTTTGGGACATAGGGTGGCTCTTAGAAAAGCGATTGTGTTCATAGTGTTTATGATGACTATATATACGAGCAAATGCAGAGTTTCAAGTTGTTCAGAAATACTCCATTGCCTGTGAATGAACACCATCTCTTCTGTATATTCCATGCATGATGAAGTGTGCTCAGGTCATTGCCACTTCAGTGTACATCATGATGTCTGGATGTTGCTTCTCCATAACGCTTTCAACCAATGGAAGCATTTGATGCCACTTTAACCTTCTCTGGCTAAACCAATTAATATCCACATTAGGCAAACCTAGATCCCTGTCAATATGTCTGTTTCTGGAAAACTCTCTCGCCCAGAACGCAAAACTGTGAAATTCAATCCATACTCCAACCATTTTGAAGGATGGAGGAGTAGCACACAGGAGAAGTGTGCGGCTGAATGAAAGAGATTTGATAATGATGTCAATTAAAAAGATCTCTAGCAAGTAAAGTTTAATTCATCACATTTCATTGGTTGATGTAAGTAAGGTAGTGATTAAAACTAGGTTGTGCAACACATTTAAAATAACAACATGTGATTGGTTATGAGGAATATGTTTGTAATTGTATACTTTTGCTGTGTAAGTTAGCATGCTGCTATAGAGATGTGGACCTTTGACCTGCTGGTAACAGACAATGTTACATTATTGATCACCATGGAAACAGAGCTATAGGAGTATTGGGGAAAATAACAAAAAATAGCTAGAATGTCAATGTGAGGAAACATTGTTTATAAGAGAAATAGTGAGTAAGGTCTGTTTTGGTCTAGATTTAAGGAATTTTCTGAAGTGGTGTGTAAGTGGTAATGTTTAGGAATAGTTTTTAAAAAAGATCTTGGTTTATTGAATAGATCTGCAGATTTTCCACTAGGCTTCATGAGGGTCCGTGCTGACCGGATTCCTTCGTAACTCCCCGGATCACACCCAAACTTGTTACCGATTTGGGCTCTCTTTAGAGGAGTTAAACAAAGGGTTAGGGAATGTGACCATTTAAAAGAGCTGTATGATTAGTAAGGAGATGAAATAAAATGAAATTACTGTTTCTATTTGTTTGCAGTCTCTGTAAGCTTCAAAGCAGAGTTGAATAAGGTGCCATTACTGGTTGCCTTGTATGATAGTGCTCTACCATTCTTCTGCTCAGTTTTTCTGTGCTTTCTTGAAACAAGTTTCACAATGTGATATTGAGAAAGAAAAATGCTGACCAACAATCACATTTAACAGGTAAGTGTATTAAGCTGTAGCATAAAAAAGTTGAAACAGAAGTACTGAGTGTGAGTAAGGTGGATAAAAGTGAGTAGGATGTTTGACAAAAGTAAAAGGAAATGTTCAAAGTAAGTAGAAGATTAAAATAAACTACATTAATCAGGAACTATAAATAAAACTGTTGAGAAAAAACAAAACAGAGGTATACACCAATGTAGGGAGTGACACAAGGAGTGAAATGCTAATTTATGAAATGAGATATGAAGGTATTTTATTATGTATACAGTTATGCAATAACATATACTCAGATATGTAAATTATGATGATCTGGTTCACACTGATGATTTTGGTAAGTAAGCAAGGGTTAGTTAGATATATTTACCTTTTACACATGATATAACTATGCATATAGTAACAGATCAAAAGGTACAATAATGTATACATTTAGATAGTCAGAAGTAAGCTGATGTGTGCATTCTTTCCCACACTAATGCAGACCTACTTTATTCTCATCCTTAAACAGACACTTTTATACCCATTCTAATACTAATACAAAGAATCTGACATCCTCTCATATACCCATACTGAGACTCTCACACCCTCTTACATATCCATACATGCACTGGGACACCCTCTCACATACCAATTCAGACATCCTCTATTCCCATTCACAGGTCTATACTGTCTGACACCCATTTACATACCCATACAGAGAGTCACAGCCTTTCTATAAAGAGACATTCACATACCAATGTAGATACCATTATACCCATTTACGTGCTCATACAGAGACTCCCACACTCTCTCAGATAGTCATGTAGACACTGTTATACCTATTCACACCCTGTCACATACCCATACACATACTGTCAGTCTCTCACACATCCATATAAAGACTGTGATATCCTCTCACATACCCATGTAGACACCCTATATACCCATTGACATATGCACACAGAGGTTCACACACCCTGTCACATACACGTACATAGACCTTCACACCCTCACTCATAGCCATACAGTTAGTATAACATCTAGTTATAGAGCCATTCACAGACTTTCACACACTCTCAGCTGCCGATGTAAAAACCCTTATATCCATTTATATACTTATACACAGGTTCTCACACCCTCTCACATATCCATTCATAGACTGTCAGATCCTCTGACATATCTATACAGACACTGTCACAACCATTCACATATCTACAGTAATACTTTCACATGCTCTTACGTATTTATACATACACCCTTATACACATTCACATACATAAACTTAGACTGTAATACTTTTTCAGATACTCATATAGAGCTCTTTTTTATTCCTATTGACATACTTATACAGACTGTGACACCCATTTTCATCCTCATTGAGAGACTCTTACCCTTAACAGATACTGTAATACCCATTCGCATTCTGATACAGTGACTTAGACATTCTCGACATACCCATAGAGAGACTCATTTCCTCTCACATACTGATGTAAACACCCTTATACCCATTGAGATATGCATACAGAGATTTACGCACCACTCTACACACTCTCATATACTCATATACAGACTCTTAAATGCATTTACATAGGCCTGCACAAGCTCTTACACCCTCTCAGATATCCATTCATAGACTGTCAGACCGTGTCACTTATCTTTACAGACACTGTCACAACTAGTCACATACCTATAGTGATACACTCACACTTTCGCATGTATTCATACATACAGCTTTATGCACATTCATATACCTATGCTCCGACATGACTTCCTTTTAGATAATAATCATACAGACTTCCTTTAGTTTGATTCATATACTTATACAGAGTATAACACTTATTGACATAGTCACAGAGAGACTCTTGCACTCTCTCCCTTATCCATACAGATACTGTAATACCTATTCAGTGGGTGGAGAGGTGTGGTTAGAGGCGGCAGACCCGTAAGCAGAGAACGGCCCGGGACCAGGGTTCAATTCCCGACACGGCAGGGTTGTGGACCAGGGTCAAAACAGACTCGATAATTCTCGCCTCGGTGCCTACTCTCACCAGGGAACACACTCAGCAACTCTGGGATTTAAGCTTGCCTCATCTCTACAACGGCCCCCCACAGACGCCGGGGATGCCTGGTTTCATCTTGGAGATACCCAGATAGGGACCATCTCACAGGGAAAAAACGAGGACGGGTTCCCCAGCGGTCTTCAGCGCCAGGATACTCCATGGAGTTGCAGTGCGCTTTACAAGTACATTTACATTTACATTTACATTTATTCACATACTGATACAGTAACTGTGATATCCTGTCACATACATATAGAGAGACTCACACTCTGTCACACACCCATACATAGAGTGTCACAACCTTTCACATACCCACACAGATAGGGTTATAACCGTCCACACACCCATATATAAATTGTCATAGCCTGTCAAATACCGATACAGATAGTGTCATAATCATCCTTATATGCATACACAGACTCATATATTTTCACATATCATGTACAGAGCTTTATATCCATGGACAAACCCATACACAGATTTTTCAGGCCCTCTCACATATTCATACATACACTGTGAGACCCTGCTACATATCCATACAGGCACCCTTATATTCACTGACACAGATACTCTCACACCCACTCACATATCCATATGGACACCCTTATACCCATTCACATAGCTACACACAGACTCTGAGACTCTTTCCATACTTATTTAGACCTGCTTTATTCCCTTTCACATACTTAAACAGAAAGTGTGACAACCATTCACATATTCATAGAGACTCTTCCACCCTGTCCCATTCCCGTACAGAGTATCTCATACCCTTACACATACATATTGAGATGTTATGTATTCCCATTCACATACTTATATAGACAGTATATCATCTATTCCCATACTCACTCAAATACTCCTACACCCTATCAGATATCAATATAGACACTTTATATCTATTCACATACAGATATACAGACTCTAACATCCTGTCACATGCCCATGGAGAGATTGTCACACCCTGTTAATTACTTGTATGTGCACTGGTACAGCTTGTCACATATGTATTAAGACCTTCTTTTTTCCTATCCATATATCAATCAAGCAATTAATCAATCAGAGGTTGTAAAGCGCGGCTACTCACCAGTGAGGGTCTCAAGGTGCTGGGGGGAAAGGCTGCTGGTCCATCTACGCTTAGGTGTTCTGTTGAAAAGCCAGGGCTTGGGGTCCTTCCTGAATTGGGTCAGCGATGGGGATTGTCTGTAGTGGGTAGGCAGGGTGTTCTGGTTCTTGGCAGAAACTTAGGAGAAGGATCTTCCTCCGGTTCTAGTCTTGTGGAGCAAGGGGACGGTGGCCAGAGCCAGCTGGGCGGAGCAGAGGTCTCTGGTGGGGATGTAGAATGAGAGGCGGCGGTTCAGGTATACTTGTCCTGCATCGTGGAGGGTTTTGTAGGTGTGAGTGAGCATACAGTCTCACACAATATCACATACCCATACAGAGACTCTTACATCCTCTCACATTCTGTTATTCTGTTTATTGTGTGATCTCTTTTTACTCACCGCCGCAGGGCACTTGAGCAGCTTCACAGGCAAGGGTAGCGGAGCTTAACGCTGCCGCGTTGCCTTCACTCGTTCACTTCCCTCGGCGAACACCGCGAGGACTCAGGCCATGCCCCTTGTAGGTCACGCCCCCCTGACCGTCACCCTCACCAGCCACCTATAAAATGTGCATTGGCCGGAAGCGCAGCGGACGAGCGCAGCTGGAGCGCCTAAGGCAAGCCCGTCTGCGCCCGTCCGCGCCAGACCGAGCCCAGAGCCCACAACCCCTGCCTCACCCACTCTACTACCTCTAAAATACTCCCAGGAAACACTGCATAGGCTAAGGGACCTCCCAGCAGCTCCCTGCAGCGGTACTATGGCCTTAGAGGAAGGACACTCTCGCTGTCCAAATTGCACCTATAGGTTCACCCCACACTCCCCCCCTAAACCAATCTGTTTCTGCATGGTCCTGCTTAATTGCAGATCCCTCCCGAAGCACCAGACTGAAATTAATTTACTCATGCAGGACTCGGAAATCGAGGTACTCTTTCTCACAGAAACCTGGCTCACCTCAGACTCGGAGCCAGATATCATCCAATCACTACCACCCGGCTACCTTATAAAGTTCCAGAACAGACCCTCAGGTACTGGAGGGGGGATAGCGATTATATATCGAGACTACCTGTCCTGCCAGTTTAAAGAAAGCCCCATCTTGGACTGCGAAAATGTACATTTCTCCATCCATCGGCCCCCTTCCACCACCCTCTCAGGGATACTAGTGTATCGCCCACCAGGTCCGCAACGACGCTTCTGTGACTCTCTAATTGACACTCTCTCCTCCCTCGCATGCTTATCCCCAAATTTCACGGTCTTGGGAGACCTGAATCTTCATTTCGAGGACCTCTCTAACAAGACAGCTGCTGATCTTAAAGCCTCTATAAGTCTCCAGCTACAAAGCAACCTACCCACCCACATCAAGGGCCATCTGCTGGACCCCATATTTACCAATCTCATGAGATTGGTTGTAAATTCCCCCATTCCGCTCCCATGGTCAGACCACTTCTTAGTCCCTTTTAAACTAAAACTCTCGGTTGAGGCTCCTGAGAGGCCCTCCCCTCAACCACCATCCCGCCCGTGGAAAAACTTGGACATAAATGCCTGGGCACAAGTACTGTCTTCCACCATACCAGTACTTGACCCAGATCCCTCTAGAGCAGATACCCAACTACACGAGTGGATTAACCAATCCCTAGACGTCACCCTGCCAATCAAATCCATCCCCAGCACTAAGAAAACCGCCAAATCCCCGTGGTTCACCCAGGAACTACGAAATCTCAAAAAGAGATGCAAAAAACTTGAGTGCCTCTGGAGGAAAAACTGGATGACGGAAAGCAAAAACGAGTACAGGGACGCCATCAAGCTCTACAAAAACTCTATTAAAAAAACACAGGCTACCTTCTTCGAGGAAAAGATATCAGCAGCAGCCAACTCCGCGAAAGAATCGTACCACATCGTACGCCTGCTCACAAAAATTCCAAACCCTTTACCCAGACCTGACCCATCGGGCACCAGATGTAACCAGCTGGCCGAGTTCTTTTCATCAAAAATTGACAAAATCCTTACCTTACTCCCTGGTCACACTTCCTTTCAAATCCCCGCCACCCCACCCCCTGGGCCAGAGGCGCCATGCCTCAGAACCTTTCCCCAGATCACCACAGAAACTTTCTTGTCCACCTTACAAACTGTAAAAAGTGGTGCCCCTTCAGACCCAGCTCCCATGAGCAAATTAAAATTGGTCGCCTCCACGGTGGCCCCTCCTCTTACCCACCTCATCAACGCCTCCTTTAGCCTGGGCTTTGTTCCGGCTAACTGGAAGAAAGCTACGGTCAAGGCTCTTTTAAAGAAACCCCACCTCGATCCAACGGACCCAACCAACTTCAGACCCATATCACTTCTCCCCGCTATCAGCAAAGTTGCCGAACGAATTGCCAACCACCAACTCTCTAATTTTCTTGAAGCCAATAACCTCCTACGCCAATCTCAGACAGGGTTTAGACCGGGACAAGGAACTGACACCGCTCTGCTAGCCGTGGTCGAGGAGGCAAGAACCATCATGGACGCAGGAGGATCAGTGGCAGTGATCCTCCTCGACCTGAGTGCCGCCTTCGACACGGTGGACCATGCCATCCTCATCCACCGGTTAAGTTTGATAGGAGTCGCTGACTCCGCCCTGTCCTGGATCAAATCCTTCCTGGAAGAAAGAACCTTCCAAGTGTCAGATGGCACCGCCACGTCCAAAGCCCGGCCACTTCAGTGTGGGGTTCCCCAGGGCTCCTCCCTGAGCCCCACACTTTTTAACGTTTACATGTCCCCTTTAGAGGACATCAGCGCCCCATTCGGTATAAAAACAGTCATGTATGCCGATGACACCCAGCTGGTGGTTTCTATTAACCAGCTGAACAATAGCCTAGACAATCTGGCTACATGCCTAGATAGCGTTTTCCAATGGATGTGTGAATCCCGATTAAAATTGAACGGAGATAAATCTGAGATACTTCTCCTGGGTAACCAACACAAGCTCCCTCCATCTCTCTCGTGGCCCCCATGCATGGGAACATCTCCTACCCCCAAACCCGAGGTCAAAAGTCTGGGCATCTGGCTGGATCAAGATCTCAACTTCAAGACTCAGGCCAGAAAAACCTCAGGCACCTGCTTTGGCCTCATCCGAATGGCGCGAAAAATCATCCACCTGATCCCCTTCTAATCAAGGAAACTACTGATGCAGGGGCTGGTGAACTCCAGACTGGACTACGGCAACGTCTTGTACCTGGGGGCACCAGCATCAGTCATTTACAGGCTGCAGTGCGCTCAGAACGCTGTGGCCAGAATCCTAACTGGAACCAAATCAAGATGCTCGGCCAAACCTGCACTCAGAAGCCTACATTGGCTACCTGTCAAAGAAAGGATTACTTTTAAGACCCTATGCATTTCGCATAAAATAATGCACAACAGAGGCCCCCGATTCTGAGACCCCTGATCAAACCTCACCAGTCCAACAAACAACTAAGATCAGACTCTATGTCCCTCGCTAGCGTTCCAAGAATAAAAAAGGCCCAATCCGGGGGGCGTTTGTTCTCTTACAACGCCCCAAGACTATGGAACGCCCTCCCACTTGCCATGCGGAGAGAACATAACCTCCTGGCCTTTCGGAGGCAATTAAAAACATGGCTCTTCCCTTAAACCTCTCAACTTCTACTCTTCCACTTCCCCTCTGGAACTTCGGTCATGTCAGCGCTGGGACGCCCTAGGGTAGCTACGCGCTCTACAAATCCCAACTCAAACTCACATACCCATGTATACCTACACAGAGATTCACACACCCTGTCAAATACTCATGCTCAGACTTTCACACCCTCTCACATACCTATATAAACAGTGTCACAACCATTACATAGCCATACAGAGACTCTCACATACTCTGATATACCCATGTAGAGACCCTTATATCTATTTACATACCCATACACAGGTTTTTACACTCTCTCATATATCCATGCATAGACTATGAGATCCTCTCACAGAGCTATACAGACCCTGTCGCAACTATTCACATACCTATGGAGATACTAATGTATCTAACCCTTCGGCGTTAAAATCCGCTCCACTCGCTGTGGAATTTCGGCAATTCCGCGTTCCATGGAGAATGCGGTATTACTGGAAATTCCGCGATCCGCGGCGTAGCTGAATTATTTCCTTGTTTGCACTTTAAAAATGCGTTTTTGCGCACGCAATAGCGACTGACGGGGATCCCTGCTTTTGCCGATGAGTTTTCCTACCCGTTTGCGTGCACCACGAGATTTTGGTAGCCGGCGCGCGATCCCGCAAGATTGTGCGATTGCGAACACGTCATTTGCCGCGCCAACGGACACCGTGAGAGTGTGCTATCGCGAACAGGTCATTCGGATGCGCCATCAGACATCTGGCGGAAGTTTTGTGAAGCTCACGATGCCGAACACACAAAATTTGTAATCTGGAGTAGAATAATATCTCAGCAGCATAAAACCTTCTCTAAAATGATGATTTGGATGAAAAAAACTCCTTTGGCTGTACTTTTTTGTGCAAGGAGTCCTTTTTTTAAAAACTTTTTCTTTGGAGAGGGTTGAAGTGCCACAGATTCTCCAACTTCCTGTTCCTGTCCAACAGGCTCCTCCCAGTGCTTTGTCCATCTCCTGTTCATTTTTCATTTGGATTTGGAGCTGGAAGGATCACTCTTTGTGTCTGTTGCATCATATATCATTGGATTTGAGGACTTTTGGATTTGAGATTTTACAAGTAATTTGGTGTTGTTGTTTGTTTCATTGGGGCATTGCAGTTTCTTCAACTACAATTTTGGTACTTTTCATCATTTTTTAATAACATTTATTCTGGGTGGCCAGTAGGCCCAGAGCTAGCCATGGGTGCATGATGAAACAACTTTTCCTTTGGTGTGTGTTGAATTTATTTTAAACATCATTTAAGGCATGATGGCATTGAATTAAATTGCAAAATGTGTATTTTTGGGGTATTTCAGTTTTTATGTGTGTGTTAAATAAATATCTTTGCTGTGTGTGGTGTGTTTATTGTGTACCTTGCACACCTTGTCAAGCCATGTGGATTTTCGTTTTTTACATTTTATAGCATTAAAGCAGTGTTGTTTAGCATGCCTCCTTTGCCTGGTTATTATAGGGCTGTTTCAGTTCATTGTTTTCCAGGCCTCCTGCTTGTTGCTTGTGACTGTGAGTGTCCATGTGGCTGGTGGCCATTTTGTGGTGGTAGTTATATAAGTGTGCTGTTTTTGCCATATAGGCCTGTATGTGTTTCCTTTGTTCATTTTTGCGCTAGGCTTCTTGTTGTGGGCCTGGCCATGTGGCTGGCGGCCATTTTGAAGCCAGGTGATATGCTTTTGTCATAAAACCTGCATTGTCTGTCTTCGCTTTCTTGTTGTTGTTGTGGGCCTGGCCATGTGGCTGGTGGGCATTTTGAAGCCAGGCAGTGTGCTTTTGACATAGGCCTGCAAGCTTGTGGCCTAGTCTGCTAATAGGCTTTTCATCCAGTAGGCTCAGAGGTAGTCATGGGTGCATGAAAAACTGTTTCTGTGTGTTATGTTGAATTTAAACATCATTTACAGCATGGATGGCATTGGATTCAATTGCAAAATGTGTTTTTTCGGGGGTATTTCACTTTTTTGGTGTGTGTTAAATAAATGCCTTTGTTGTGTGTGATGTGTTTGTTGTGTACCTTGCACACCTTGTTTAGCCCTGTGGATTTTCGTTTTTGCATTTTATTGCATCAAAGCAGTGTTTTTTTAGGATGCCTCCTTTGCCTGGCTATTATAGGCCTGTTTCAGTACATTGTTTTCCAGGCCTTCTGAGTGTTGCTTGTGACTGTGAGTGTCCATGTGGCTGGTGGCTATTTTGTGGTTGTAGTTATAAGTGTGCTGCTTTGGCCATATAGGCCTGCATGTGTTTCCTTTGTTCATTTTTGGCCTAGGCTTCTTGTTGTTGTGGGCCTGGCCATGTGGCTGGTGGCCATTTTGAAGTCAGGCAGTGTGCTTTTGACATAGGCGTGCAAGCTTGTGGCCTAGTCTGCCAACAGGCCTTTCATCCAGTAGGCTCAGAGGTAGTCATGGGTGCATAAAACAACTGTTTCTGTGTGTTCTGTTGAATTTAAACATCATTTGGGGCATGGATGGCCTTGGATGGAATTGCAAAATGTGTTTTTTTGGGGTTTTTCACTTTTTTGGTGTGTGTTAAACAAATGCCTTTATGTGTGTGGTGTGTTTGTTGTGTACCTTGCATACCTTGTGTAGCCCTGTGGATTTTCGTTTTTGCATTTTATTGCATGAAAGCAGTGTTGTTTAGCATGCCTCCTTTGCTTGGCTATTAAAGGCCTGTTTCAGTTAATTGTTTTCCAGGCCTCCTGCTTGTTGCATTTTGTGACTGTGAGTGTCCATGTTGTTGTGGGCCTGGCCATGTAGCTGGTGGCCATTTTGAAGCCAGGCAGTGTGCTTTTGCCATAGGTCTGCATTGTCTATATTTGCTTTATTGTTGTTGTTGTGGGCTTGGCTATGTGGCTGGTGGCCATTTTGAAGCCAGGCAGTGTGCTTTTCCCATAGGCCTGTATGTCTTTACTATGTTCCTCTTGTCTTACTGCTTCTATCCAGCCCTTTTGACAGCTGCAGCTTCCTAAATGACATGATGAGAAAATAATTTAATGCCAAACAAACAGGTTCCACTTCTATTACATTTGTATTTTTGTTTTTGTTCTTCTTCTTTCCTACCCTTTCTGAGTGTACCCAGTATACTATGAAAGCCCTTTTTGTCAAAGTCTCACAAATGGCTATACTGTTATGTTTTTTTTTATAACTTAAACTGAGTTAATAAAATGTAATCATATTACACTAACAAGTGTGCCCACTACACACTAAGTTATATAATATATTTGTTTGTTTGTACTAGTAGTAGTAGTAGTAATTGAACCACAACAACAAATACACTGATGTTCCTCTCCTGGCTTCTTTGCTTTTAGGTGCACAAAAAGACAGAGGAGGTGATGTCATCATCACCCGTTGTACTACCAGACAGAAGTCCTGCTGCGCACGTCACGTGACGTGTGGCCACAGACATCTCTGCAACTTGTGCAACAGCGTCCTGCTGACATCTGAAAAAGATGGCCCCAAAGAAAGTTATCAGGTTCTCCAGTACCAAGAAAGTTGCCAGTGAGAAGAAGGAACCGAAGAAGGAAGTGGCACTTGCCAAGACTGGTGTGCCGCCCTCGATGTTTTGTGGGAAACAAAAAATTACGCCTGCAGCAATGATGTCCGGGGACCAACCTGGGAGCAGCACCTCCGCATCAGGGGGCCCACCCCCCCAACCTAGGCCCAAGCCCTTGAGTGTCGCAGAGGTAGCCAGTCTACTAACGAGCAGTGATGTTGAAATATCATTATCACAAAGTAGTACCCAATCAACGCAGGAGGAAACTCAACACATAAGTGGGCAACAACAGCTGCAACAAGAGCAGTTGTTCCTCCTGAAGTAGGGGTAGTTCAGAAAATCGAGCTTCCTGCAGACGAAGAGGAGTAAGCCACTCTTTCAGAAGAACCATTGTCTTCCAGATCCCCAGCAAGGAAAGGGAGGGTTAGTCTATCAACTTCTTGTTCAAGCCCCGCTTCTGATGATCTAGATGCCACTTGGGATCCACCAACCGAGTATGAGAGTGATGCACACCACGAGACAAGGCTAGTGAAAAGGAAGGTTCCAGAAAGCCTTAGAGTTATGGAGGTAGATGTAGAAAAGGGGGATGATGATGATGATGACGAGCCAGTCACCATGAGCATCACTCCCGGCCCAGAGGAGATGGAGACCAACATTATTACCCTATCCAAAATTGCTGCGAGGGATATAGCATGGATACCACCAAGACAGGTAACACCACCTTTGCATTTGCTAAGTCCCGGCAGGGACCTACATCAAGCTCAACCACCACCTCAGTAGGTAGTGGTACTGTAAGTGCACAGAGTCAAATTTCACACCCACCCTCCAGTTCATCTGGCATTGAAAGTGGCACCTCCAGCAGCACCAGAAAGTACACCTCCCAAGTTTGGGATTTCTTTTCGGTTATCAGTACGGAGGAGAACATTGCTATATGCTCAATTTGTCGAGACGCTGTTCGGCGGGGTAAGCTTGGTACAAACTATGGTACCAGAGGCCAAACAAGTCATCTATTAAAGCACCACATGATCCAGTGGGAGGCTCACCTACTTAGCTTACAATTAAGTAAAACTGCACCCATTGCTGTTGGTGGGGATGAAGAAGTAGAAGAAGATATGATCGCAGTGGAAGGTGAACAAGAGGGAGACATTTCTAGCCCTGTCTCCAGCAGTGTAAAGGTTCCGCCCACATCCTCACCAACATCTCAGTGGCACCGTAGTAAGAAGAGTCATACTCAGAGTCAGACTGAGACAGGAACGCAACCGAGTACTGCAATGGAAAAAAGTGTGTCGTTGTTGAGCCTAACCGGGTACAAGAAGACAGCTGCACCACAAAGGAAAATAATCCAGCCTACCATTGACAGCATGCTTAGGTCGGAGGGGCAGTACGAACGCAACCACCCAATGGCACGTTTGTACAATGCGAAGCTGGCTACAATGTTAGCCTGGACTTTCTCCCTTTTTCTTTTGTGGAAGGGGTGGGTTTCGATCGAATTTGTGTCAGCCATCTGCCCTAAATGGAAGGTTCCCAGTCGGTTCTATTTCGCCAGAGTTGCTGTTCCAGCACTACATCACAAGGTACTGGAATTGCTTGGATAAGCTTTGCAGCAGAGTGCTGTTCACAATATCCACCTGACAACAGATATGTGGACCAGTTGCCAAGCCACTGATTACATGTGCATCACTGTACACTGGATCTATTTTGTGGGGGTTAGAGAAAAGATATCTGAAACAGGTGCTGTTGACACTGCTAAGATTTGTAATGCTACTCATAAACATGCAACGTTAGCCATGCTCGCCATGGAGAAATCTCATACTGCTGCAAAAATTTTGGAAGCGTTTAACAGCAAGGTCTTTGAATGGCTTTGCCTAAGAGGGCTTAACAAGGGTTTTGTTGCAATGGATAATGTCAGTAATGTACTTAAGGCCATGGAGATGGTGCCTATTTCAGGGTCCCGTGTTTGGCGCACTGCATTAACATTATTGTTCAAGACTATCTGAAAAAAGAAGCCATAGTCAACAACTTACTGACCACCTGCTGAAGAATATGCACACATTTCAGACACTCTTTTAAAGCCCAGAAGCAGCTGAGGATCATTCAACGTGAATATAGACTGCCAGTCAAAGCACTCATCCAGGAGGTGGCAACACGTTGGAACTCAACTTATTACATGCTTGACCGTCTGTTTGAGCAGTACAGACCAATCAATGAATATGTCATGCAAAGAGGGGATGCTACTGTGAAGGAAGGCATTACCCTTCAGATGGACCAATGGTGCCTAGTTAAATGCCTGACAGAGATGCTTCTTCCTTTCGAGGTCTTCACACGTGAAGTCAGCAAGTAGGACTGTACTATGGGCCAAGCTATCCCATTGTTGCACATGCTACAGTAACAGCTGAAGGAGGTGTCTGAAGCATACATAGGTGTGGATGAAAAAAATGAAGCATATGAGTTGGTGGAGAGCTTTTCCCGTTGCTTAGCTGAAAATTCAAGGGTGCAAACTAAGATTGTGTCACGAAAACATTACATTTGTGCCATAATTCTGGATCCACAGTACAAATCGTCACTGAACAGTAAGACATTAATTCCTTTTTCAGAAGTGGACATTGCCCGGTTCAAAAGTTGGATAGCTGAGATAGCCACTCACTTTGAAAATGAACAGCTGGCAATTAAAGGCCTGCTACTCAAACCCACAACAAGTACTGCAGTAGGGCATCCGGCATCAAGCTCCACTCCAGAGCCTGAAAGCAGTGCGCTTGGCTCAGAGCGGTCAGCAACACTATTGACAACAGCAAGAACCGGATCATCAGCCCCAGTAAAATTGGCATAGGATTGGTATTTACAGCAAGGACTTGCTAGGTCCAGTGCTGGTGCAACGACAAAAGAGGTAAAGCAAAGTGTAGCACCCCTGAACATTGAGCGGATGGTCCAGGCCTATCTGGATTACCCAACAGAGGTCTATATCGATAAAAACCCATTTGGGTATTGGTGTGGGAAAAAGAAGGGCCAATGACTAGTGCTCAGCAGGCTGGTGATAAACTATCTGATATTCCCTGTTGCAAGTGTCTCTTCTGAACGTGTTTTTAGTGCTGATGGTGCCAATGTAACAGTGAAAAGGACCAGTCTCTCGCCAAAAAATGTGGAGAGGTTAACCATGATCAAAATGAATCAGCACTTTATACCACCAAATAACACAATACATGAACCAACGCAGGAAGATGAGGACAGTGGTTTAGGTTAAGGAAGTTGTGTGTTAGATGATTACCTATTTCTGGTTGAACCCCCAAAGTTTGAGGATGAGCTATACTTACCTGACAACTAGGCTTGAACTTCTTACTTTCTTCCTTCCTTATTTACTTATATTATTTGAATGTGTCTAGCGTTCTGGTTTGAAACTTCGAATCACAACAAATTCATCACCACCGTCTTCTAGTCTTTTTATTGCCATATTGGAGATGCAGCTGTCTGCATACTGAAGTCCACTACTCAGAGTCCTGCTCCTCCATCCTTCTGACTCGCCCTAAATCCATTTTCCTCAAGCCAGATGATGATTGGATGTAGAATAACAATAGTACAAGCAAGAAATGTTGCTTCGTCAAGTCCCTCCAAAAGAAGTGGAACATGATGACTACTATAGCTATCCTCCTTTCCGAGACGAGAGATGCTCCCCCTTAACTTAAGATGAAAAGGAAGTGGAACAGGTAATGAAAGATGGCATGCATTGAACGCTGACTCTGAGAGTGATTGGTGTGTGTGTTGTTGTTTGTTGTGCATGAAGTGAATTCGTTGTGTACTATTATTATTTAATCTACACACTAAAAGTAACTCAAGTCATGGTTTCCCTTCTTGTTGTTTAATAACAAAATTGTACCAATACTGCAGGTCGATCCATTGCATTTTTGAATATGGAATTTGAACTCACTATGCGCACTGCACTGCACACTGAGTTGGACAACACCATGATGACGACACAGTGACATAATATCTTCACAGTCACTCAGTAGGATTGGAGCTGATTGATGGAATAACTCAGGGCGTTTCATGAGTGGCAGAAAAGGTCAATAACAACCACAGCAGACCAATATGTCTGTGTAGTGGTGGAGTCGAGGGTACTGATATGACTGACAGTGGTGCATTGATTTAGTCACTTAATTTGGAAAATGCTATGTTGCTATATATGTGCTGCTTTGTCTGTCTCTGTCAAAATATAAGCTAAATGGAGGTTGGGTCATGTGTGCCATGGGCGTGCTCTGTCCTGTTGTTGTTGTAGATTAATGCTGGAAACAGAGTAGACATGATGTATCCATGCCGCCTCAGAAAGTGTTCTTCTTGCACTCCACCACAATATATGCATTTTTTTCTCCTTGATTTTTCACTATCCCTTTTGTTTTTCCACCTACAATTACAGGCCGGCCCTTATCCTGTGTTATACTGGGAAAAACAACTCACACTTACCTTACCAATCCGCATCCGCCAGGCAGGCAGTGGCACCCAAGATTGATGAACGGAGCATCCATAGAAGGGAGGACCAAGAGGAATGCCGAGATGCAACTCCCCAATTTGACCAGGATAACATACAGTAACAGTATCAACATTCATCATCTTTTAACTAATTTGATTCATTTTTTATCTTCCAACATTACGACTGTGTGTTGTTGTTATTATGTTTGCTCACTGCTTATAATTCATCCCTACAGCTATTTTTTAATTTTCTTTGCTATCTTTAAAAGTAAGCCTGGTACAACAGAACAGAAACTGTATGTAATTTGGGTCACTTTGACGGAAGACAGGCAAGGCAAATTGCATAATATACTGCTGCCCTGTACCGTCTAATTGGCTAGTAGTAGCTAGTTAGTAAGTACTACTTATCATTAACCATCAACTTATCATCATCATGCATGCATTTGATTTTTCTCACTTAACAGATTTATTGATATGGTCGTCTGCCAAGAATGTGTTTTGTTGTTTGTCCATGCGTAGTGTTTTTCTTTGTCAAACCTTTCCTCAAACCCCCCTTCCCAGCCATACATCAAACCCTAACACTCTTCCCCTGGGCTGTGTGATTTATTTTGAGGTGTGACTAAATTAATTGTACCCCAATAATTGATCACACACTAGCTGGGGCGGATGTGGTGAAAGCAACACTAATTCAATTTCAAGGCAGGGCGAGGATCTTCTTCTGTTTGCTGACCAATTGCTCACTATATTTAAATTGCAAGTCGATTTTTTTCCCAAAGGAACCTAATCAATCATAATAAATTTCCGGCATCAATTGGATTCATCAACATCCTCCTATACAGCACTAAAGGTTACGCTTGTGTCGAGTGACTCGTCACAACTACAGTTTGTAACTTCTTGTACAAGGCTATCCCCACCACCATTATGTTTTATTTACTTTGTTCTACTAATCCTCCCAGAGTCTCTCTCAGGTGACTGACTGTCTCATTTTCTTTTTTTGCAAATGCTACTGCCTGTGTCTACTACTACCACCACAACCATGTATATTCTTTTGTGAAACCAAACCATCATCGTCAGGCAGCCATCAGTGTGCCTAACTTAAACATCAATCACAGGTAAGAAAAGAAGTATGGGGGAGGTATAACAATGGACTAGGAGGAAAGACTGACAGTACTAGTAGGGCAAGTCACTCAGTGAGGGGTACCACATTATCTGTTTGCGTGTAACAAAATCGGCAGATTATTTAAATCAAACAATGGCTGCAGCCCTGCAGCAGCAAGGACGGAATCCATGTTACATAAAACAGTAACCCCCCACAAAACATTAACAATGTATGCTATGTTTAAGTATAAATATAATTTAATACCCTAACAAAAATAAACTATGTAAAAAATCCCACAACACCTGACTCACCCCTCTCCCTAACCCCAACCAATGTCCAAAACGAGAAAGTCCAACGGTAGCCCATGTCCAAAATGTCCATAATAAAGCCTAACGTCCAATTCCCACCTACCAAAAAAAAGGTTTATAAAAGGGGCAATCCAACAGGATCTTAAGTAATCTGCGGGCTCTTCGGATTTCCCTCTCCAGGACCTTGAACTTCTTCTTCAGCTCCTCTACCTGCTACTCTAGACGCGCATTTTGGAGGAGCATGCGGCGCACATATGCCCTGCAGTTGCATCCCCAGGGGGTGCAGCAGTGCTGGATGTTGAAGTGCGGCGGCGGGCGTCTGCCTGACCCAGGTGCTGTATCACTAGAGGAACCCGGCCGGGGCCCGGGCATTGGAGGAAGCTGCAGCTGCTGCCGCCTCCTCCTCCTTCAGAACCACCAGCTGCCGGTATTCTTTGCTGATGGCCTCCAGCTTCTGGCGCAGGGCCATGGCTGCCAACTCCTTCCTGGTTGGTTTTGCTTGGGAAGGAGGAGCCATATCAAGAAAGAAAAAAAGACTATTGTAACCAATACTCTTAGCAAAACAGTAACACAAAATTAATTCATCACATAGTGGCACATTAGCACTAGCAAGCGCAATACATAACATTTGTGGTATGTATCTATCCTCCCACTTCCTCGGCCTCTAACATTTGCGAGAGTTTCAGGCATTATACTAGCACTATGGACTGGAGTACACAGTACACCAGTCTTCTTCTTCTCTCTAATTTAGGGAAATTACGTAACCTTGTTGTAGCCGGCATGCCAGCTCAGTCAGCTTGCACCCAAGACAAATATACTCAAGTCATGAAGCAGACTCATGTTAGTTTTATTTTCTACTGTCTGCAGGTGGGGAAGCTCGTATTTTTCTTTTACGGGTGGCACTGGCCATATTCTCTCTGTTACATCAAGAGCAACTGCTCAATTTCACTTTCACCCTGCCCCGACTACTATGAAAAGGCAGATGATATCTGATCCAATGATCATTGCTTATATATGGGACGACATGAGGTACCTTGCTTTGATTGATTGTGTAACCAGCCGATGATAGGCCACCCATGGCAGGCTGGCTGGCACAGTCAAAAATAAATTAACATAGGTAGTTGGAGGAGTCGGAGGAAGGCGCTTGATAACTACATACATACACAATATATATATATATATATATTCACTGAAAAAACCATAGGTTATAGACCATATATAGTTAGGAATTAGCATTTAGAAAACCTTATTTTACTCACACAAAACCATTGAAATTCCATATATAGTTAGTTGCACTAACTATATATCGCGCACCCGCAATCCACTGCTGATGGTGTCACATATTACATCATTCATGACATGGTCAGTGACATCACTGATGACATCACTGATGACATCTCAAATGACATCACTGATGACATCACTGATGACATCTCATTTGACATCATTCTTGTGCTAATACGATAAACCTCTTCAGACTCTAATATAACCTTAGATACACTCAGTGTATACAGACACTCACACACTGTCACTCATCCATGGAGTTACTCACACACCTAGTCAGTCATGCAAAGAAACAATCTCACCTCCATTTCCTCAACTATACAGTTATACACACCTTACTTATTCAAACATATACTAACACATATTTACTCTCTTATACAATCCCTGATACAAGTTCACAATGATCCATACAGCCACTCACACATTCAGTGGCTCTCATGCACAGTTATTTATATATGCCAACTCTCACATGTACTGTGTTTTACATATGTACTTACTATGACATGTAGCATTGAGATATCCATTCACTCATCAATACACTCATGCACACAGTCAACCGCCCATGTAGCTTTTTCCACATGCACTCTTGAACTCATACACCTAGTGAATCAACTGCTCACACATCTATGCACAGAGTCACACACCTCCCAGCCACCCCCACACAAACTCAATCTCCCATAGAAATACTTGGGCAACCAATTAATAACACATATAGCCTCTCGTATAGCTAATGATCAACACATGCAGCAGTTTACATCACAACAGACATAATGATGCACAAATTAAGACAGTTTAGTCACTAACCCATGCATTCAGTGAGACACATTTAATCACTCACTCATACAGTCAGTCACGCACCTACTAAATCCTTCATCCAGACACTTATACATCCACTCATTCTTCAATATCTAAGACATATTTTAACTTTACAGAAACATACAGTCACTGGATGTTGTCATCAGTGATGTCATTTGAGATGTCATCAGTGATGTCATCAGTGATGTCACTGACCATGTCATGAATGATGTAATATGTGACACCATCAGCAGTGGATTGCGGGTGCGCGATATATAGTTAGTGCAACTAACTATATATGGAATTTCAATGGTTTTGTGTGAGTAAAATAAGGTTTTCTAAATGCTAATTCCTAACTATATATGGTCTATAACCTATGGTTTTTTCAGTGAATTTTCAAGGTTTTGTAAATGCTAATTCCTAACTATATATGGTCTATAACCTATGGTTTTTTCTGTGAATTTCATTGGTTTTTTAACAGCTAATATCTGTAGCTGTAAAATGTATTCTTCTTTAAATCCAAAAATATATTTTATATGTTTATGAATAATTTTTTTTTTAAATATTTTTTTTTCTTCGTTCCCGCTTCGTGAATCGGGAAGCTTCCCGTTAGCTGACCTTGATGCCGCGAAATAGACCGCGAGCCGGTAAACGTTTCTTTACCGCAAGTGCCGCGTTAGAAAACAACATCGTGACGCCTCCCGTCCGCATGACGTTTCACGTTGTCGCGTGATACGTCATATGACGTGCTACGTTAGCGAACTGGTACGCGAAGCGAGTCGCAAAGCGCAGGTTTCTGGAAGCAAACCGGGAGGCCCTGCAAAGCGCTTAACGTAAACACAGCAAGTCATGTGACTTGGTAATAACACTTTTCATTGGTTCATTTCACTTTTGGTTTCCTAATGATGTAAGACTAGGTCATATAATCTAAAATGAACACTTTTGATTGGTTGAGAACTCTTGTTTTTCCCAAATGATGAAAATCCCTCCTTCTTTCCTCACTCTGACTTTCATCATTGTGAGAGAAAGACCCTTTGTGATCACTGAGCAATGGCTTCTTTAGTAGCTTCAGCTGGTGCTTCCCCACCACCTCCACCACATCCAAGGAAGAGTGGACCACCTGCTCAAGTTGTAATTCAACAAGAAGAAGAAGAAGAGGAACAGGAGGACGAGCACGAAGAGAGGCAGTTTTTGCCTGAGCAGCCCAGGACGTCTCACCGGAAAGAAAACTTCATTTGGCAATTTTTTTAAATTCCCAAAGGTCAGAAAAAAGTAAATGCAAGATACGTAACTTGCCTTATATGTCAAGATAGACTGTCCAGAGGGACCGACAAAAAATACAGTTTCGGAAACTACACAATGCATCGCCATATGACTAGGTGGCATCCTAACAACTACAGTGCTGCACAGTTTCGGAACGACCTAGATAATCTCCCTATTATGGCCAGAAGATCTGTTGTACCGGAAGTAACGGGACCAGAGGGCAGGGAGATGGTGCCAAATATACAAATGAGATTTGGTGATGTAAAACACACCTGCGTATTTTGCGATGGATTCATTTCCTACGGAGAAAGAAGCATCACTCTGATCAACAGAGCTATTGACAATCATGCTCATGTTTGTCCGAAACGCCCCAAACAATAAATTCTTTTTTTTTTTGTTTTGTTGCTCCTGTTGAGCCCTTTACAATGAATCGTTTTCATTGCCCCCTCCAAGAAAAACCCAAAAAAATATAAAACTGTTCCGAAAAATTCAAAAACAGTAAAAAAATGTTCAGAAAAATAAAAAAAAAGTTCTTTTCAGAACTACCTCCCCGTTATTAAAAAATTGGTACAATATTTGGAACTGTGCCAACCTCTATTTCTCTTAGTTCGCTTCCTAGTTCGCTCGCTGGTACGCGAACTGGAAGCGAACCAAAAACAGTAAGTATAAGGGAAGGAAACACACACTTATGTTAAAAGAAAGACAGCTATAGGGGAGTAAACTAGAGATACCATTACCCGTAATCCACTGCTGATGATGTCACATATTACATCATTCATGACATGCTCAGTGACATCATCAGCAGAGGATTGCGGGTTTTTTGGCAACATGCCTTATCCACGGTTTAATAACGCTGCCTTTTGCTTTATATAAGTTTTCAAATTGTATGAAATATATACCAATAGGTCGTTATGAACCTTTAGGTAGTGCTTTTCTTCATGAGGTCTGGTCGCTTCCATACACATACAGATGTTTCAAAGATGATCAAGAAGTTTATCTGAATGGAGAGGAATGCACTGAGACGCCAGATCATTCACTAATGTGTAGGCACATACAGTTACACGATTCATGCAACAAACACCGATCAAATATGGCTTGCGTGTTGCAAGGCACGCCAGTTCCTGCTATCATCCCCACGTTCAAGTTGTTGGAAAATGGTAGTTATTTGATGCTCAATAATGAAGATTGTTCTGAGTTAATTAAAAGTATTCCTTTTATCGTAACAGTAAGTGAACGGGTTATTTGCTGCAGAAATGTTCTATTTCCTCCCACACATGAACATAGGGAGTTTTCAATCTGGCCACAAATACCAACCTTGGGACACGTTTCAACGGCATGGCAAGAATAAGAGCTCTTTTGTCTCAGAGAGAGGTGGCCTTGAGTTCGGCCCGTGAAACTTTCGTACTTCACATAGCGAACACCCGTACACAGGTTTGCCTTTCAATTTCAGCAACATGTTTCCGACTATCTTTAACGCATCCTCCACAAAATCCCTGGCACACTTTTTTAAAGTTGTTACCAGTGGTCTCGTGACTTCATTTGAGAAAATCTTTGGAGTCATCCCTCCTTCCTTTCATTGTATTTTCTGCACTCTGGTTCGTGGATTGGCATTTTTACTTGCATTACCAGCGGACGCTCTTGTGCTTTTTTACATTTTTAAATATGGATGTCCCTCCTATGCAACCTCCGACCCTGCAGCTGCTGACACTGTTCCGCAATCGCATGCTAGAATATTATGGCACAATGCCGTTGGCGATATTAAGCACGGCATATGGATTATCTTTTCGGTTCTCCTACTTCACCTGTGTCCAGCCTGTATTTCACTGCCTGACCTGTGATTTCGATTGGGCCATTGATTTGTGTCTCTGCGGACCGGTTTCTCCTGACGTCGACTTTAATCAGCTGATGACTCCTATCATTACTCACGAGTTGGTTTGTCCTGGCGAAAGGATTATGGCTGTGGCATTGATGCATGGACTACTTGGTCCCTGGAATTTACTGGCGGCAGCACAGTCTTTCTTGGAAGAGAGCTTTCTTGAAAACCCACCGAGCTGTCCTCTGATGGTGATAGAGGATCCGGTGCTGGGAGAGCACGTATGTTCTTTTCCGCTTTTAAATTGGATGGCTGAACTGTTTTCGGATGAAGACGGTGACTTCCTATTGGAGGCTGTTGCAGCTTATTTTGCATACACAGTTATGTCATAGACCTTTTTCATGTTTGATATGCTGAGTACTAGCATTTCATTGACAATTCATTGACTTATTTGTCAAGTTTTTATTATTTACCTTGCCTATTGGCTTAAGACTCGATAAAGTACTTGGCTGTTTTATTTTTCTTTAGCATTAAATTTTCCTAGTTTTTAATGCTTTACCTTGCGGACCGTCCACATATAAACTTGCAATCTGCTCTCATGAGATGGCACTTCTATTATCTTATTCAGTTCGTTTCCGGATCATGAGGAGGTGTCATCTAGGTCCTGGATATCTTTACACCGTGTTAAGTTAGCATGGGCTCATTACCGGTTTAAACGCCATTTTTCCTTTTTTGCAACTTCTGCACACGACACTTAGTTGTTGCTTTAGCTTTCCACCTAGTAGTTCATCGTGGTTTACATGAGAATAATATGTTATTGGTCTACTATCTGCTTTACTTGTTAAACTATATCTGTACAGCGAGTGCTAAAGTTTCAAGAACAACACGATACAGAATTGTTATGAGGTCTGATCTCCACGACTTCATACTCATAACATAAGTGCAACTTCTGCCAATTCTGGGCATGAGGCGGGTTTTATATTGCTTTGCCGAACACACATACACAACAGTTGATGCGGTTCACATGAAGAGAGAGCTGGTGTATGCTGATGTGATTCCTTCAAATCTAAGACACTAAAGTATGGGCACGCCCTAAACCAACACAAAGAGACCTTCTTAGCAAATAATATAATATGTGTATTAGGGAGGGTGAGATATAAGCAGCCGCGGGCCGTGGAGGGAGTTACGATGGGGCAGGGAGGCGGGGAGGGGGAGAAGCAGGGTGGAGCCCTCTCTACCTTGCCCCTCCCCCTCCCCGCCTCCCTGCCCCACCGTAACTCCCTCCACGGCCCGCGGCTGCTTATAAGTGTTGCTAACTCTTATTCATTTACAGCATGTTAACATACTGTCACCATTCGCTTTTTATGTACTAGTAACTATGCTGGTAATTTTGCTACTGATAATATGTGTACTTGTATTCTCCACCCTGCTTCTCCCCCTCCCCGCCTCCCTGCCTCACCGTAACTCCCTCCACGGCCCGCGGCTGCTTATAAGTGTTGCTAACTCTTATTCATTTACAGCATGTTAACATACTATCACCATTCACTTTTTATGTACTAGTAACTATGCTGGTAATTTTGCTACTGATAATATGTGTACTTTTATTATCTAAGGTACTACGCCTGAGAAGACGGCATTAGTAAATAAACATTTCAAATACACATCTGTTCTTCTTAACTCCATGTTCTGGTTTCTAAGAAATCTATAACGACCGACTGTTCATGAGTTCCACGTATCCTGAGGTACTATAAGTTCATATTCTGGATTGTCTAAACATTGAGAGTTTGTTATATCCAATGTGACACTGTACCTAGCTTGCTAAATAGTTTTTGATTACTAACGTGAGTTTTGGGACACCCTAATTCGCCGAGGTTCCAATCCTCTGTCCACAGTTCTGTGTGAGAACAGAAACCCTGCGACAGGGGCACCCCCGACCCTTGCTGGAGCTTCATCACACTTGCGATACAACTCCAGCAATGCGCCACCTTTACGGCACAGATACATCACGCATCTGTGCTGTTTTTGCCCCATGATGCGCCGCATTGTAAATGCAGCACACCATAGGTGACGGAACAGCGGCACAGAATGACTAACACATCCCTGGTGATGCGCCAGTCATCATAAATGTATCCCTATGCTTCTTATCTTGTTAGAGATGAACCGCCATATGTATCATCAAAGTTATTTGCATTTCCTAAATAGCGAACTTTAAGGAATAAATAGCGATTCTTTACCATTCCTAGTTTGCGATGAGCTATTTGCTAATTAGCCGAATGTAGCCCAATGAAGCCCAATGTAGCCCAATGTAGCCCAAAGATGGCCGCCAGACACACAAAAAAACAAATGTAGCCCAAATATCAGCCAGATGTAGCCCAACTATAGCCCAGTGACAGAATGACCAATCAGCTTCGCAAACCTCCGTTACGCGAAGCGGAGCGCTGTTACAGATATATATCTTTTTTTGAACGTTAATTTCTCAAAATCCACTGGAGCACATATATTGAGACCTAGCAAAGGCACATCGGGCTACCAGTCCCTAATATTTTGCCAAGTTTCGTGCAAATCCATTCAGCCGTTCAATTATTATTATTATTATTTTTTTTTGCCCCGCGGGGCCCTTTTAAAACCTCCACATCAAACCTAGGGGGTCAGCGAGGATCTACTATGCCCCCTTATAGTTATTTCCCCCTTTGTTTTGACCTCCTCTTGTCTCTCGATCCTACCGAGAGACAAGATGGCGGCCGCTACGGACTGTTTGGAATGTTGACAGACGCCGGAGAACCAATCAGCTTCGCTTCACAAAGCTCCGTTGCGCGAAAAGTCCGCGAACCAGTGCGCTGCCCAGTCCGCTGTTACAGATATATATCTTTTTTTAAACGTTAATTTCTCAAAATCCACTGGAGCACATATATTGAGACCTACAAAAGGCACATCGGGCTACCAGTCCCTACAATTTTGCCAAGTTTCGTGCAAATCCATTCAGCCGTTCGGGCTAAAAGTGAGGCCAACCGCCCTATGGAAAACTCAATGTTAAAAACACGTTTTGGGACCCCACTTTTTTCTCGGCCCCCACTGGACGAACCCCCCCAAATTTTCAAGGGCTGCTCAGAAACAAAATGTGCCATTTTCCTGAAAATTTCAGCCAATTCCGTCCACAAACGCCAAAGTTATTAGACATAGAATTTTCAAAAAACCCATAGAGAAAAAATCCTAACTATATATACCTACTGGCGACCGCCAGTAGGTAATATATATATATATATATATATATATACATATATATATATGTATATATATATATATATACATATATATATATATATATATATATATATATATATATATATATATATATATATATATATATATATATATATATATATATATATATATATATATATATATATTACCTACTGGCGGTCGCCAGTAGGTATATATAGTTAGGATTTTTTCTCTATGGGATTTTTGAAAATTCTATGTCTAATAACTTTGGCGTTTGTGGACGGAATTGGCTGAAATTTTCAGGAAAATGGAACATTTTGTTTCTGAGCAGCCACTGAAAATTTGGGGGGGGTTCGTCAAGGGGGGGCTGAGAAAAAAGGGAGGTCCCAAAACGCGTTTTTCCCATGTTAATTTCCATAGGGCGGTTGGCCTCACTTTTAGCCCGAACGGCTGAATGGATTTGCACGAAACTTGGCAAAATTGTAGGGACTGGTAGCCCGATGTGCCTTTGCTAGGTCTCAATATATGTGATCCAGTGGATTTTGAGAAAATAACGTTCAAAAAAAGATATATATCTGTAAGCGAGCTCCGGGCAGCGCCCCGGTTCGCGTACTTGACGCGTAACGGAACTTCGCGTAGCGAAGCTGATTGGCTCTCCGGTGTCTGTCAACATTCTAAACAGTCCGGAGCGGCCGCCATCTTGTCTCTCGGTAGGATCGAGAGACAAGAGGAGGCCAAAACAAAGGGGGAAATGACCATAAGGGGGCATAGTAGATCCTCCCTGACCCCCTAGGTTTGATGTGGAGGCTTTAAAAGGGCCCCGCGGGGCAAAAAAAAAAAAAAGAATTGTTTTTTTTGCGTGGGTAGCGCCCGGTTCGCGAACCGGGAAGCGGTCCGGGGAGCGTACTATAAGGAAAAAAGAATGATAGACTTTTCAAATATTGTATGTTTATTGATTGTTTGTTTTGTTGATTTTTTTTATTTCTTTATTTTTTAAGCAATTATTTATTATTGTGATTGTGTTTCAAAATTTAATAAAATGTCTAACATTTCACTGTCTGAAATGTCGTTATTTTCATTGAACATAGCTGGTAATGTTTGAGTGTGTAAAATGTCCTCATTTTCAAGGAGGACATCTACTGATTGCACACATTGCAGTAGTTCTTGGTCCCAAGTTTCATCCATAAAATCAATGTCATTTGGATCAATGATTTCTTGGTTGGTCTCTGCAAGGACAATTTCAAATGAAATTTTCTGTTCGCCTTCCATTTTGCCTGAAATTTGCATTAAAAAAATATATATTAGTAGAGATAGGGCACTGTTGGGATTAATTTTAGATAGGCAGTTTTTAACAGTGAATTTATCTTTGGGCAGTGTATAGTATCAGAGTGGAAGTAGGAATATAAAAAAGTGTATGTGATTTAACGTAAGTAAATTCATAATTATACAAGACAAGCCTAACTCCATCCATAACTATAACAGAGAAGTCTATCTAAATGTATAACTACTACAGAGGGATAGTATATAACTATCAGAAAAAGTTTACCATATTAACTTAAAGTGCACAATATACTTCAGTTTTTAAAATAACAACTTACCTTTAAAAAGAAGTTGAAGTTATTAGTGAAAATCCTATTGAAATGTACACCAGGAAGTAGTAGTCAAAATGGCTGTGTTTCCTTCTCTTCCTTTATATATATTCAGGTACATAACCAATCAAATGTCAGGTAAAAAAAGTAGAAAATGAAAGTAACATTTAAATTGGTTGTCAATTCCAACACTTCAGATGTGTTTTGTGAAGTAATTTACCTCAGGGTATTTAGAGAGGTCTACAGGCTAAATGGCTAAATGGAATTCCAACCAAATTTGTGAAAATGGTAGGGATTGGTCTGTAGTATGAGTTAATCTATATTTGGTGACATTGTCTCCAGGGTTTCTTCTGTAAATTACTTTCCCACCTTTTTTGATGGAGCGCTTCCCGGTGAGCGCCCCGGTACGCGAACCTGCAGCGTTACGGGAGTCCACCATTTTGTGTTTCGGTCGAATTAAAATACAAGATGGAGGGCAAATAATGTTCAGAATGGGTAGAAGGGGGCACGGTAGACGTATCTTGACCCCCTAGGTTTTCTGAGGGTGGCTGAGGAGGCCCATATGTGCGGGAAACATTTTTTTTTTTTTTAAATTTCGCGCGGTTAGCTTCCGGTTCGCGTACCGGGTAGCGCTCCGGGGAGCGTACTTTGTTGAAAATTTGTGAAAAAAGTTAGAGTAAAATAATAATTGTGAGTGATCAGATGTAGGGTAGCTCTGAGAAGAGCTTTTGGGTTTATGGTACATTTAGGTACTTATAAGTAGGTACCAATGCACAGTCTTAAATTCAAAATGAAAACTCTGTTGCCCTCATCTGAGAAGTGAACTCCATCTCCTCTGTAGATATCTTGCATGTAGTAACGCAAGTTATTGTTGTACATGGAGCCCATTCCATGGTCTCTCATGTAAGCTGAAACAGATTTGTTTACATGCTTCCTCGACTTCTCAATTTGTGGACAAAATTGGTTCGACCACCTCCATTTCTGTCTTTGGCATATATTTGAATATACCAAGGCAGTTTGAGGAAAAAGTGCCATCAATTGCTCAAAGGTGTCCTTTAAAAGCATTTCCAGACCTACACCAGTCAAAGTGCCCAAGTCATTACCTCCACAGTGCAAAATTAACAGGTCAGGTTTAGGCAAATGCATAAAGGTTTTCACCAATGGTATCAATTGGTGACATTTTAATCCTCTGTGGCCAAACCACTTAATTTCCACATCTTGTAAATTGAGGTTAGGTAAATTTCTGTTCTCAGCATACCTTTGAGCCCAGTAGATGTAACTATGTCCAACAATCCAGACAGAAAACATGGTGAGAGAAGGTTCTGCTGCAGTCAGATGAAGTGTGGCAATGAAATGGCAGTTGGAAAAATAAGAGTTTAAAATGAAAAAAACTGTGGAGTTTCTGTGTTAAGGAAGCCGTAGCAGTGATTGGTGGATTTTGATTGCTGAAAACAGAAAGTTAGGGTGCATGGATGTGTTGTTTGAAAGATGTAATTTGAATGGTCAAGAAAAATTCATTTAATGAAAGATTGCACTGGATACGCAGGTGCACTGAGAGTTCAGAGTTCAATTGAAACATTGTTGTGTGAACTTGCAAACATGACAGGTCTTTCAGGAGGTGGTTGCTATGCAAAAAAGGCAGAAAGGCCAGAGGGGGGAAGGGTGTTGATTTGAAAAAAGTGAGGGAAGAGTTTTGATTGGGTGACATGAGAGATATGTGTGATGAGTTACAGCATTTCTGTGCTTTTCATAGCTGCAGACTCTGGAGTGCATACCTTTTGCTCTGCTAAAGACAATTTGGTGTGTTTCTGAGACTGTTTTGAAACTCATAAAGTATTTGCTAAGGTGAGAAAAGATTCATTTAATTTAGGTAGAGAATAGTATGGTTTAGGGAGAAAATTATGAAGAAAGTTGTGTATTTAAAATGTTGCTTTGTGTCAAGTGTTTTACAAATAGATTTTGTTTCTTTGTGTTACATAGCCATGTTAAAAGTGATGCAAAAAAAGTGCAAGGGTCTTACAAAAATGCTTTCATGTGTCTTAGGGTATTTTAACTCAGTTCCCCATGTATGTATGAATATAATTGCTTTACAAGATGTGTTTAAAAACGTTTTTTAAAATCAATTAGGTTTCTTGATATGTACTGCTAGAGTTTCATAGGTTGCTTGGGGCATATTTTCAAGGCTTTTGACTTCCTTTGATGTAATTTTTCCCATTTTAATTTAAGACCTTTCCCCGTGGTGCAAGGTCCTTGTAAATATGCCCCCATCTGTGCTTGGCAAATTTAGATTTTAATTCTTTGACTAACATAGCCATGTTAAAAGTGACCCAAAAATGTTGCAAGGGACTTAAAAAAAACGCTTTCATGTGTCTTAGGCCATTTTAAGTCATTTCCCCTTGAATGTAGGTATCTAATTGATTTAGTTGATGTGTTTAAAAACGATTTATGAAAAAAATTAGGTTTCTTGATATGTACTGCTAGAGCTTCATAGGTTGCTTGGGGCATATTTATAAGGCCTTTGTGTCTCTCTGATGTTATTTTTCCCATTTTAATTTAAGACCTTTCCCTGTGGTGCAAGGTCCTTGTAAATACACCCCCATCTGTGCTTGGCAAATTTAGATCTTGATTATTTGACTTACATAGCCATGTTAAAAGTGATCTAAAAATGGAGCAAGGGCTTAAAAAAAACGCTTTCATGTGTCTTAGGGTATTTTAAGTAACTTCCCCATGAATGTATGAATATAATTGCTTTACAAGTTGTGTTTAAAAACGTTTTTTGAATACAATTAGGTTTGTTGATATGTAATGCTAGAGGTTGATAGGTTGCTTGGGGCATATTTATAAGGCCTTTGAGTCTCTCTGATGTTATTTTTCCCATTTTAATTTAAGACCTTTCCCTGTGGTGCAAGGTCCTTGTAAATACGTCCCCATCTGTGCTTGGCAAATTTAGATCTTGATTATTTGACTTACATAGCCATGTTAAAAGTGATCTAAAAATGGAGCAAGGGCTTAAAAATAAACCGATTTATGATAGGTGTATGCCTCTTTTGCGTCACTGTGCGTCACTTTTGTGACGCAGCGGCGGTGCAAAAGATTTGCTATGTGGTGACATATTTACAACTTGATGCATTTAGGCAGATGTGTCATGCTGTAAAGTCCCGTGCCACATGAAACCGATGCAGCAGTGATGCAAAAGATGCACCATGTTGCAAGACAGGCCTCATTTCATCTCCAACAAGATAAGAAGCTGAATCTTCTGTAAATGTCAAAATTGTTGTATACACTGCTCAACTTATGTGTACTCTTTGATATGCTAGAGTCCATCTGCACTATGAGATACCTAAGCAAAGGAAACACAGGTGATGTGATTGTGAAATGAGGAAAAGAAACTCCACATTTTTCAATTACATCACCTGTGTTTCCTAAGTTTACGAATGACATTGTGCAGATGAGGTTTAGGTCTGTCCACGGACAC
Organism: Lissotriton helveticus; assembly: GCF_964261635.1. Taxonomy (NCBI): domain Eukaryota; kingdom Metazoa; phylum Chordata; class Amphibia; order Caudata; family Salamandridae; genus Lissotriton; species Lissotriton helveticus. The sequence goes on from NC_136069.1 coordinate 203,016,649, forward strand.
AGAAGAGGTCTGGCCTTTGTTCAAGAGTGAAGTGGATATGACTTACTTCATTGGTAGGCCTTCACATGTATTATCTCCTCTGTACTCTTCAACAAGCGTAAATTTCATCTGCAACCCTGAGTAGGCCTCACCTTAAACAAACCTCTGGATAGGCCACACCTTATCGTCATCCTGAATCAATCATTTAAAATGTTAGGGACAGATTTATGATAGGTGTATGCCTCTTTTGCGTCACTGTGCGTCACTTTTGTGACGCAGCGGCGGTGCAAAAGATTTGCTATGTGGTGACATATTTACAACTTGATGCATTTAGGCAGATGTGTCATGCTGTAAAGTCCCGTGCCACATGAAACCGATGCAGCAGTGATGCAAAAGATGCACCATGTTGCAAGACAGGCCTCATTTCATCTCCAACAAGATAAGAAGCTGAATCTTCTGTAAATGTCAAAATTGTTGTATCCACTGCTCAACTTATGTGTACTCTTTGATATGCTAGAGTACATCTGCACTATGAGATACCTAAGCAAAGGAAACACAGGTGATGTGATTGTGAAATGAGGAAAAGAAACTCCACATTTTTCAATTACATCACCTGTGTTTCCTAAGTTTACGAATGACATTGTGCAGATGAGGTTTAGGTCTGTCCACGGATACAGAAAAGGTCTGGCCTTTGTTCAAGAGTGAAGTGGACATGACTTACTTCATTGGTAGGCCTTCACATATATTATCTCCTCTGTACTCTTCAACAAGCGTAAATTTCATCTGCAACCCTGAGTAGGCCTCACCTCAAACAAACCTCTGGATAGGCCACACTTTATCGTCATCCTGAATCAATCATTTAAAATGTTAGGGACAGATTTATGATAGGTGTAAGCTTATTTTGCGTCACTGTGTGTGACTTTTGTGACGCAGCGGCGGTGCAAAATATTTGCTATGTGGCGACATATTTACAACTTGATGCATCAAGGCAGATGTGTCATGCTGTAAAGTCCCAAGCCACATGAAACCGATGCAGCAGTGATGCAAAACATGCACCATGTTGCAAGACAGGCCTCATTTAATCTCCAACAAGATAAGAAGCTGAATCTTCTGTAAATGTCAAAATTGTTGTATACACTGCTCAACTTATGTGTACTCTTTGATATGCTAGAGTCCATCTGCACTATGAGATACCTAAGCAAAGGAAACACAGGTGATGTGATTGTGAAATGAGGAAAAGAAACTCCACATTTTTCAATTACATCACCTGTGTTTCCTAAGTTTACGAATGACATTGTGTAGATGAGGTTTAGGTCTGTCCACGGACACAGAAGAGGTCTGGCCTTTGTTCAAGAGTGAAGTGGACATGACTTACTTCATTGGTAGGCCTTCACATGTATTATCTCCTCTGTACTCTTCAACAAGCGTAAATTTCATCTGCAACCCTGAGTAGGCCTCACCTTAAACAAACCTCTGGATAGGCCACACCTTATCGTCATCCTGAATCAATCATTTAAAATGTTAGGGACAGATTTATGATAGGTGTATGCCTCATTTGCGTCACTGTGCGTCACTTTTGTGACGCAGCGGCGGTGCAAAAGATTTGCTATGTGGCGACATATTTACAACTTGATGCATCTAGGCAGATGTGTCATGCTGTAAAGTCCCGTGCCACATGAAACCGATGCAGCAGTGATGCAAAAGATGCACCATGTTGCAAGACAGGTCTCACTTCATCTCCAACAAGATAAGAAGCTGAATCTTCTGTAAATGTCAAAATTGTTGTATACACTACTGAAATTCTGTGTACTCTTTGATATGCTAGACTCCATCTGCACTATGAGATACCTAAGCAAAGGAAACACAGGTGATGTGATTGTGAAATGAGGAAAAGAAACTCCACATTTTTCAATTACATCACCTGTGTTTCCTAAGTTTACGAATGACATTGTGTAGATGAGGTTTAGGTCTGTCCACGGACACAGAAGAGGTCTGGCCTTTGTTCAAGAGTGAAGTGGACATGACTTACTTCATTGGTAGGCCTTCACATGTATTATCTCCTCTGTACTCTTCAACAAGCGTAAATTTCATCTGCAACCCTGAGTAGGCCTCACCTTAAACAAACCTCTGGATAGGCCACACCTTATCGTCATCCTGAATCAATCATTTAAAATGTTAGGGACAGATTTATGATAGGTGTATGCCTCTTTTGCGTCACTGTGCGTCACTTTTGTGACGCAGCAGCGGTGCAAAAGATTTGCTATGTGGCGACATATTTACAACTTGATGCATCTAGGCAGATGTGTCATGCTGTAAAGTCCCGTGCCACATGAAACCGATGCAGCAGTGATGCAAAAGATGCACCATGTTGCAAGACAGGTCTCACTTCATCTCCAACAAGATAAGAAGCTGAATCTTCTGTAAATGTCAAAATTGTTGTATACACTACTGAAATTCTGTGTACTCTTTGATATGCTAGACTCCATCTGCACTATGAGATACCTAAGCAAAGAAAACACAGGTGATGTGATTGTGAAATGAGGAAAAGAAACTCCACATTTTTCAATTACATCACCTGTGTTTCCTAAGTTTACGAATGACATTGTGCAGATAAGGTTTAGGCCTGTCCACGGACACAGAAGAGATCTGGCCTTTGTTCAAGAGTGAAGTGGATATGACTTACTTCATTGGTTGGCCTTCACATGTATTATCTCCTCTGTACTCTTCAACAAGCGTAAATTTCATCTGCAACCCTGAGTAGGCCTCACCTCAAACAAACCTCTGGATAGGCCACACTTTATCGTAATCTTGAATCAATCATGTAAAATGTTAGGGACAGATTTATGATAGGTGTATGTCTCTTTTGCGTCACTTTTGTGACGCAGCGGCGGTGCAAAAGATTTGCTATGTGGCGACATGTTTACAACTTGATGCATCTAGGCAGATGTGTCATGCTGTAAAGTCCTGTGCCACATGAAACCTGCGTCAGTTTTCATATAGGTGTTTTGTTGCAAGGTATGCATTAATTTGCATGAAAGCCCTGTAAAACTAACACAGTGAAATTTAGAAGATTTCACTGAGTCAGCTTTATAGCATTGCTGAATCAAATCCTTATGCCTGTTTGAAACAGGCATAAGAAGTGATGCACCATGCAATGTGAGGCTTCCTCCTGTGCATTGCAGTAGACATGTCGCGCTTATGAAAGATTCCTGCAATGTGCTGCTTTTGCGGCAGAGATGTGTGACGCATCTGTGCTGTTTTTGCTCAATGGTGCTCCACATTGTAAATGCGGCACACTATGTGTGTCAGTGCAGCGGTGCACATTAACTGGTGCATCCGTGGGGATGCGCCACTTAGCATAAATCTGCCCCTGTACATTTAAGTATGAGCAGGGGACACAGAGTCGGTGAGGTTTATCCAAGGTTAAGAAGAGATGAGTCCTGTTCACTGAAAAGTTGGACATAGGCCTCACCTCCTCAGCATCGCTGGACATGGCTAAATAATAGCTGCAAAATGTTACTCTTGTTAAACAATTTTACTATTATAATCTCTGAGATTTGTCTCTTACTCTGCAACATCTCATTGTTGTTCTCTTTCTTTAAAGATAACGACAACATCAACCATGAGTGACAATCAGCAATCAGTTGATCTCGACTTCATCATTGAAATTGTAATTGAAACGTCAGTGGAAGTAGATCCCTTGGATGATTTAAATCCTGAGGATGATGAAGAACATGATGAGGATGCCGATTTGTCAGAATTGTATGACATAGGGTGGGAAGCTGACCTGCTTGAGCCTATGGAACTATAAACATTTATTTTTAAAATTTACAATAAATGAAAAGTAAAAATGTAAACCGTTTCATTTAAAATTAAACACACCTTCAAAAACAGGTTATGTGTAGTGTCTTCAATAAAATATTAAAATATGCTCATAAAATTATATCAGATTCACATATAAAACAGGACAGGTAAAATGAAAAAGAATTGCATTTCTTTTCTGATATTTGTGTATTCTAAATTTGCCAAAGCACTAAAAAATATTCTATGTAAAAATGTCAAGTAGTGTGTTAAGTTTTTGATGACTGTTATTGATTTACTGTTTGGTAATAGTGGTTAATAACATTTTTTATTATATTTTACCACAGATTCAACTGCAGATCATTTCAAATTTTGAGAATGCCAACTAAGGATAGAATGAGAAAGGCTACAAAACGTCAAAGACAGCAGGTCCATCATTTACTGCAGCAGTCCTCTACAATAAAAAATCGTCAAGTCACCAAGAAAGCACTGGGTAAGACCACGAAAACATTCATAAGAAACATTTCTAGAAAAAAAAGTAGTACTACAGAAAATGTCCAGAAAAAGAGAAGCAATTTAAACGGAAAGGAAAGGCCAGTCAAAAATATTACTGCTAGAGCAAGAGATAACTCTGTGCATGATAGTAGAAGGAAACAACAGCTTAGGGACATTCGTAAACGAATGTTCCGCAACAGGATAATTGGCAATTTGTTAAAAAATATTAAGAAAGGTCAACAGAAAGTTGTTTTTTATAAGAGAAAAAAAAAAGTTGAGAAAGTTATTGATCAGGCATTTGAAATTAAACGAAAGTTATTTATTTTGATAATCAATAGAATTAGGAAGCTAAACAAGGCAATTTATGATTTCAAAAGAAATAGTAGATGGAAGAGAATAGTTAATCGTAGTAATTTTTGTGAAGTTTTTTCCGGAGAATGGATGCATAGTTCAAGTTGTGAGGCATTTTTCAATGAGGAGAGTTATTTCCAGGATAATGATTTGGTGCATGCAGTTGACACCAGCGGTCGAGCTTATGAGGTGAAAGATGGTTGTCCAGTTGAAAAAGAAAAACTTGTGACAACAGAGGCAGAAGAGATGTTAGGTAATGAGGTTTTAGGAAGACGTCCTAAGGGACCTGTGTACACCTGGAAGTGTAGTAGTATTTGCAGTGTGCGACAGGATTCCATCAATTTGCTTTGTGATTTTGTACGGACATTTAATAAGAAAACTTTGAAGCAGAAAATGAAGTTGTTGCAAGAATTAGATCCTTGCAGAGTGAGAGAAGTGACAGGTTTGCATGGTCATTCACTGGCTTGTCTTTCCAGGAGAGTATGCCAGAGTGTTTTTCATCATTTCAGGATGCTAGCAGTGCATCATAATAAAGTGAGGAAATTAGTTAGAATGTTGTATTATGCTAAGAGTCCAGCAGTTATGCTTAAACAATTATGTGCTGCTCTTTTGCATGGTTCTGAAATAGATGTGAAGAATATGTGTGAAGAAATTGAGTTTTGTTACTTTGGAAGTAAAGAGGAGAATGTTGAAATTGACCCAGAAGAAGAGGGTAATGTGGAAGATAGTGTACAGTTTTCCAGTACAGATAATTTTCAGAAGGAAATTGCCACGTTTCAGGTGAAATCAAGTGAGAGGCCTAATTTCACTTGTGTGTGTTGTCGACGCACTTATTATAAGAATCAGACTAAGTTAGTGGATTTATATGCAAAAAGTGAAAGGGAAAATAATAGTGAATGGAAGGATTTCGCAACATACTTGATGGTAGAAAATTGTTTTGATTTGGGATCGGATCAACGTGTGTGTACTTATTGTTGTAATAAATTAAATCAAAACCAGATGCCTGCTAGAGCGGTTCAGAATAACCTGGAATTGGTTGAGATTCCTTCTGAATTGAAGGATTTAAATACTTATGAATCTATTTTGATTCAAAGTATCCATCCCTTTCAGGCTATTGTAAGAATGGAGCCAAAGACAGGGAAATTGCCTCCATCAGATTTACAGAGAGGATTAAAGGGAAGAGTTGTTTATTTGCCTCTAGATTTGAAGAAAAACATTAACACAATTGGAGTAGAAAAAGTGGAAGAGGAACCTCTGGTTATCTTAGTTAATGGGGTTCCGACAAAGAATAAGAAAATATGGCAAGATTTAGTAGATGTTAGGAAAGTCAAAAAGGCAACATTGTATTTGAAAGAAAATAATAAGTACTATAAGAATGTATATGTTGTAGAAGAGGAAGTAAGTGAGGAAGAGGATAGCGATTTGTGTGCTGGTCAAATTGAGAAAGTAGAACCCTCTAAAAGTGAAGAAATATATGAACATTATAGTGTTCATCCTTTGCATTCCAAGGAAGTCATGGGGAATGCTATTGAGTTGTTTCAAATGAAACAAGCCAAAGGGAGTCCCATTAGTGTGTGGGAGGAAAGTTTGGAAGCTCGGTGTTTCCCACAGCTATTTCCAACAGGTCAAGGAGGAAGATATGATGAGCGACCTCATCAAATTCCTGCTTCTGAATACCGGACTTTACGATTGTATGCAGAAGATGCTAGGTTTCGACAATGCATTCCCTATTTGTTTCATCTCCTGTTTGAAAGCGATCTGTCTGGACTGTCATATGCAGTGAACCACATCTTGAAAAGTGGTATACAGATGCAAAACATCTCGGCAAGTGACTTTATGGATAAAGTCAATGTCCAAGACAGTATTTTGGATTGTCACCTGATTAATCTCATGGCGTGTCAGCGTGGTACTAATGAGTACTGGTACCGTCGTCATGGTGATTTAAAATGTATGCTGAGGAACTTAGAAACTCCCACATGGTTCCTCACTCTGAGCTGTGCCGAGTATGGCTGGGAAGACTTACTTGAATTTCTACGAGAGGCAAATGGAAACATCGAAAACATCGAATTCAAGACACCCGGAGAACTGTGCTCTTTGGATCCAGTGAATGTATGCAGGTACTTCAATCATAGATTTGAAGCTATGATGTCTTTCATCATGAATAAGAAGAATCCACCTCTTGGAGAGGTGTTGGATTTCTTCTGGAGAAAGGAGTACCAAGCAAGAGGTGCTCCTCATATACATATGCTGCTGTGGATCAAGGATGCACCTAAATTTGGAACAGATCCAGAAGACTTAGTGATGAGTTTCATAGAACAGTATTCTACATGTGCTGTTCCAAACGCAAAGGAGGACAAAAGCCTAAGAGAACAAGTTCTACGCTTCCAAAGCCATCGTTGCGGAAAGTACTGTCGTCGTAAATTCAGAAACAAGGACAAGTTCTACACCAAATGTCGTTTCGCCTTTCCACGACCGGTGATTTCTAAAGGAAGAGTGAACAGTTTGATGTCTTCGCTGCGACATAATGTGATGAAGAAATCACCTAAAAACACATACAATTTGAAGAGGAATGAAGAGTCCAAGTACATCAACGACTACAACCCAGTGATTTTGTCCATGTGGAATGCTAACATGGTTCCTCACTCTGAGCTGTGCCGAGTATGGCTGGGAAGACTTACTTGAATTTCTACGAGAGGCAAATGGAAACATCGAAAACATCGAATTCAAGACACCCGGAGAACTGTGCTCTTTGGATCCAGTGAATGTATGCAGGTACTTCAATCATAGATTTGAAGCTATGATGTCTTTCATCATGAATAAGAAGAATCCACCTCTTGGAGAGGTGTTGGATTTCTTCTGGAGAAAGGAGTACCAAGCAAGAGGTGCTCCTCATATACATATGCTGCTGTGGATCAAGGATGCACCTAAATTTGGAACAGATCCAGAAGACTTAGTGATGAGTTTCATAGAACAGTATTCTACATGTGCTGTTCCAAACGCAAAGGAGGACAAAAGCCTAAGAGAACAAGTTCTACGCTACCAAAGCCATCGTTGCGGAAAGTACTGTCGTCGTAAATTCAGAAACAAGGACAAGTTCTACACCAAATGTCGTTTCGCCTTTCCACGACCGGTGATTTCTAAAGGAAGAGTGAACAGTTTGATGTCTTCGCTGCGACATAATGTGATGAAGAAATCACCTAAAAACACATACAATTTGAAGAGGAATGAAGAGTCCAAGTACATCAACGACTACAACCCAGTGATTTTGTCCATGTGGAATGCTAACATGGATATACAGTTTGTGGCTGATAACTGTATGGCTGTGGCTCGGTATGTGACATCTTACATCACCAAAAAAGAAAAGACAGAATTGAAGGATATGTGGGAGGACATTTCCCATGAAAAGAGCCTCAGTAAGAAGTTGTACAGTTTCAGTCTGAAGATGTTGTCGCATCCAGAAATCGGAGCTTACGAATGTTCTGACCGGTTGTCTTCAGCAAGTCTCTATGCCAAATCTAGGAGTATTGTTTGGGCGAGTCTTGGTCTTGCTGCAACGCGTAATCGAGGTCTGAAACCTGTGCGGGAAATTGAGTATTTGGCGGAAAAGGAGCCAAACAGTACTGACATTTTGAAGACCAACATGTTGGATACATATTATCCAAATCGAAGCAGTCACCTTGAGAATGTTTGTCTGTATGAGGTTCTACAAAATTACATATTCAAGAGGAACATCAAAGAAGATATTGATAAAGGAGTGTATGCTGTAATTGGAAGTGAGGGATGTCTGGTCAAGCAAAGAAAATGCCACTTGGTAAACCATCGAAAATTGAGTGGCGAATCTCCTGAAAAAAAGGAGTTTTTCTATTTAGCACTTTTGCAACTTTTCAAGCCTTGGCGTGCAGAAGAGGAACTGCTTGGAGATTTCCTCTGTTACGAAGACTCTTTCACTGCCGCCAAGGAGACCATAGAATGTCCTGCTTTTCCCAAATATGTAGAAATGTTGAATGCGGAAATCGAGCAGGAAGCAACGATTGCAGCCGAGATTGCCAGAGACAGTTCTCAGGACAGTCAGAGTTCTGTTTCATTGAGTCAGGATCCACTAGGAGGACCTGTTATCGAAAATGAAGCTGCCACTGCCATGAATGAAGTGGAAAGAGCCATGGCACATGCTCAGGAGGATGCGGTTAACTTAGAAGACTTGGAAAGACAACTCAACGTTGAGCAGAGGAAAATATATGACGAAGTTACCAAGCAAATTGATCATGGATTAAGTCATGAGAAGAAAGAGTGCTCATGTACGTCGTTGAAGCCTGTCCGACTGTACGTGAGTGGAGAAGCGGGAACTGGAAAAAGTTTCCTCATTAAAGCAATTTCATGTTATTTGAAGGAAAGGACTGAGTCATCGCTGTCTTGTGTTGTCACCGCTCCAACTGGACTGGCAGCACATAACATTAAAGGTATTACTTTGCATCATCTACTGATGCTGCCAGTGGAGCATGATAACAAATTACAATACCACAAGTTATCTGGAGATGCTTGTTGTGAAGTTTCAAGAGTCTTGAGGAAAATGAAACTTCTTATCATTGACGAAGTAAGCATGGTTTCCAATGTCATGCTTGCCTTTGTGCATTTGAGAATGCAAGAAGTTCTTAAAACAGAGTATGATGTGTTATTTGGTGGCAAACACATCATTGTTTTCGGAGATCTTCTGCAGCTGACACCAGTGAAAGGACAACCTGTGTTCAAAATGCTCATGCATGAAGATACCAGGAAGTGCCTTGGGAGCATTGGCAACGTCAATATATGGTTAAACTTCAATTATGCTGAACTGCATGAAAATATGCGTCAGGCGAAGGATGAAGTTTACAAGAATATTCTACAAGATGTTAGAATTGGAAAAGTGACCGAGCATGGGAAAGAAGCTTTACATGCACGATTACTGTCAAATTTATATCCAGAACAAGACGTTGTGCCTGAGAATATTTTTCAGAAAATTACTGAGAAGAAATCTGGAATATGTTTGATGCCAACTCTTGCAGAATGTGCCATCTTCAACAACAAAATGTTGCATTTAGAAAACCAAGAGATTGTGAAACTGGAAGCTATTGACAGAGTAGAGCATATGGGATCAACAATTATTTTGTCTGAGAATTTGAAAACAAAATTGGATTCATTAGAGAAGACTATATCTAAAACTGCAGGTTTTGAAAAGACTCTGAATGTGCGCTTAAATTGCCGTATAATTTTAAGAAGGAATTTACATGTTGAAAGAGGTCTGGTAAATGGATCAATGGGTAATGTTGTTGATTTTGTGAAATACAGAAATAGAGATGGAATTGAATTTTTAAAAATTAAATTTGATGGCATTGAGGAAGTACAGCTAATTGGTCGTTGCTCTGCTAGATTTTTGCTTGTAAAAGACTTATATGTTCGCCGTAAGCAGTTTCCTGTTTGCTTGGCATATGCGGTGACAATCCATAAATCACAAGGTTTAAGTGTAGACAGTGCATTGGTGAATATTGGCAGTTCTGTGTTCAAGGAGGGTATGGCATATGTGGCATTGTCACGAGTTAGAACTTTATCGGGATTGTACTTGATTGAGTGTGATGTCACAAACATTTGTGCGGATCTAGATTGTGTTAAGGAATACAATAGGTTAAGAAGAGAGTATGCGCCACATTTGCCTCAATATCCTTTGTTTGAGAAACGTGTGGTAGGCCGGAAACGAAGAAATGTGACCAATACTAGGGAGGTTGTAGCAAAAAGACGAAAAGTTGATGAACCTGAAATTATAAGCAGAAAGAAAATGGATTCTGTTGAAAATGTTGTTGGTTTTCAATTTGAAAACAGTTCTGGTGTCAACTGCTATGCTAATGTAGTGGTTAATGTTTTGTTTTCTCTAGAAAATGTAAAAGAAGAGATTGTGGTCAATTCGGATCATAGATTTTGCAGTTTGTTAAATTCTGTGTTAGAGAAATGTAGCACTGATAGAACAAAAATAGAAAGTGTGTCTGAAATTCGAAATCTGTTAGACAGATGTTCAGGTCAAACACAATTCTCTCAAAATATTCAGCAAGATTGTCAGGAGTTTTTAATGTATATGCTTGATGTATTGCATGCTGAAGGTGTAGATGTAGATCACCTGTTTGGGCTTTCTTATCAATGGCAGCATGACTGCGAGAACTGTAGGGTATCAAGTACTACTAGTGTAGACTCAGAAAGATTTATATATTTAACTTTGCCAGACAGTAAATCAGTGTCCTTTAATAAGCTAGTAAAAGCAGCTGATCACAACATGGAGTGTAGCCAATGTAAATCTGAAATGATGTCAACATTATTTATACGAACATATGGCCAGTATGTCATTTTAATGTTCCAACGATGTAGGCCTGATGGAACAAAATTGACAACTTTAATTAAAAATGTTGTGGCTTCACAGTTGTCAATATCAGGAAGGACTTTTGTAACTGCAGCAATTATATATCATGACGGTCCTTCAATAACATCAGGACATTACACAGCTTATTTAAAGTCTAGAAACGGCTGGTCATTCTGCAACGATTCTGTTTTAACTTTCAAAAAAAAATTGCCGTATGACCTTAAAAATTCTTACCTCGTGTTTTTAAAACCAAAATTTTAGGGAAAGAATCTCGGGATGTGCTCTGAGGAATTTCAAGAGGTTCTAATGGCTCCTACACAATTTGGCCTTGAGGATAAGTGTAGTACAGAGACATAAGTTATTTTTGAGTATTAAATAGTTCCTGGAAAAAAAGAAGATTTTCTTACAGAAAGTGGTGGGCACAGATTAGTTGAGGGACAACAGAGTATTTCCCAAAGCAAACGGTCTTCTTACCATAACACTTGATGTCATGGAAAAATAACTGCACTTTGAATGAGTTCAGAAAAACTGTTTCTTTTTTATAAGCTAATTCAAGCAGCGAATCAAAACATGGAGTAGAGGGAATGTAAGTCTGCAATGCTGTCTAGATTATTGGTCCAAACTTTTGATTATAATGTCATTTTAAAAATCCAAGTATATAAACCTGATGAAAGTAAGTCTTCAACTTTAATTACAAATGTTGTGGCTACACAGTCGTTAATTTTAGGAAGAACATTTGTAACTGCAGCTATTATATGGCATGATGGACATTTGACAAGATCCGCTTATTACACAGCTTATATAAAATGTAAAAAAATTTGCTGTTTCGGAAATTATTGCCATTTGACTACGATACAATGTTGCCTTTTTACTTAAAAATATTCTTACTTTCTGTTTTCAGAAAAGAGAATTTAGGGTAGGTAACTGGCGTATAATGATTCTAGAGGTTGATATAATTTTATCTACTGTTTTATATTGCTTTGTGATTAAAAGTGATGTAGAGAATTAAATAATTGTAGTAGTCATAGAGGTAGTGTAAGTCTGCTTCATAGTAAGCAGTATCAGTGTCATAGGAAATGTAGAACATGACTGAGCAAGAAGGGTAAGATATTACTAGTCTAGGATTGTGAAAGTGATCTTGAACGTTTTCTTTCTGAAAGTTGCGGAAATAGAAAATGACGGGATTTGCTTACAAGAATTCCAAGAGTTATAAATGGCTCTTACATGATTTGGCCTTGTGGAAACGTGTGGTAGAGAGCGAGAAGTCATTTATTGTATGTAACATATTTCTCAAAACGATGGAGGTTTTCTTTCAGAAAGTGGCGGGCTGAAAATAAAAACAGCACAACCGAGTGTAAGCTGTTCATAGGACATCCTTCGACGTCATGGAAAGTAAGTTACTTTTGAGGAGTTCTGATTTCTGATTGGTTATGTTATATGGGTTTTTTAAACACAATCATTTTGATTGTGTTTTTTTTTCCCCGCTGTTATATGATGAATACCTTCAACTCACTGTTTTTAGTGAAATTTGATACATTCTGAGAACAGCAAAAATAAACCATTTAACATGTATAATTAATTCTGTACTGTTTGTATTTATGATGTACATTTAGAACTGTGTAGGAGGCATGGAGAAGGTGAGGCTTCTGTAAGTGTCAAAGTTGTTGCATACAGTGCTCACATTTTACGTAGTCTTTCATATGATAGACTACATTTCCACAATGAGATACCTAAGCAAAGGAAACACAGGTGATGTGATTGTGGAATGAGCAAAAAAAATTGCACGTTTTTCTATTATATTACCTGTGTTTCCTAACATTACACATCACATTGTGTAGATGAGGTTTAGGCCTGTTCCAGGAGACAGAGGAGGTCTGACATTTGTTCAAGAGTGCAGTGGGCATGACTCACTTCATTAGTAGGCCTGCACATGTATTATGTCCTCTATACTCTTCAACAAGCCTAAATTTCATCTGCAACCCTGAGTTGGACTTACCTGAAACAAATCTGTGGATAGGTTACACCTTATCAGCATCTACAAACAATCATTTAAAATGTTAAGGGCAGTTTTATGAAGGCTGTGTGCCTCTTTTACGCCGCTGTTCCGTCACTTTTGTGTAAAAGATGCACCATGTTGTAAGATACGCCTCAGTTCTTTTCCAGCAAGATACCGTCAGTTTAAAATGTATATAATTAGGACTGTGTAGGAGGTATGGAGAAGCTGAGGCTTCAGTAAGTGTCAAAGTTGTTGCATGCAGTGCCTACTCTTTCATATGCTGGACTACATCTGCACAATGAGATACCTAAGCAAAGGAAACACAGGTGATGTGATTGTGAAATGAGGAAAAGAAACTCCACATTTTTCAATTACATCACCTGTGTTTCCTAAGTTTACGAATGACATTGTGCAGATGAGGTTTAGGTCTGTCCACGGACATAGAAGAGGTCTGGCCTTTGTTCAAGAGTGAAGTGGACATGACTTACTTCATTGGTAGGCCTTCACATATATTATCTCCTCTGTACTCTTCAACAAGGCTAAATTTGATCTGCAACCCTGAGTAGGCCTCACCTGAAACAAACGTCTGGATAGGACACACCTTATTGCCATCCTGAAACAATCATTTAAAATGTTAGGAACAGTTTTATGATGATTGTGCACCTCTTTTGCGCTGCCATTGCGTCACTTTTGTGAGACAACAGCAGTGCAAAAGATGCACCATGTTCCAAGATAGGCCTCACTTCATCTGCATCAAGATACTGTTAGTTTAAAATGTATATCTTTAGGACTGTGTAGGGGGCCTGGAGAAGCAGAAGCTTCTATAAGTGTCAAAGTTGTTGAAAAACTGTTTGTCCTTCAATCTTTTCCCTTGTCTTTTCTAATTTTTAAATACATGTTTTAATATTTTTCAAATGTTTGTTCTCTCTTTCACAGATTGAAAGTATAAAAATAACAAGTGACTAAGTTAACGACAATTATAAGGTAAATGTTTTGTACTCTTTTCATTACATTTCTATCACATTTAACTACTATTAGTTCCACTGCTTCATTTCTTTAACCCTCACTTTCCTGCCTTTGCTACTTCCCTCATTCCTTTCTCTATTACTTACTTACTCTACTCCTTCCACTCCTTTTCTCAGTCCCTCTCTTCTCATAGTTCCTCACTCTTGTTCACTCACTCCGTCTCTATTACTCTTAGTGTTTTTGACTGATCACTCTTTCACTACTTGTTCATTATGCTTTCTCTGTGTAGTTGAAGCACACTAAGGGGCATATTATGAACACAGCCAATAAAATTATTGCTGTTTTTATCGGCAGAAAACTGCTGCAAAAGTGGTTTTAGCGGCAGTTTTCTGCCGCAAAAGCGGCTTTAGCGACACATTTCTGCCGATAAAAGCTGCAAAACTTTTATCGCCTATGTTGATAATATGCCCCTATGTTATTTACATTTCTTTGCTGTTTCAATTATTCTTTTTCTGTTACTTCTTCTTTTCTGCTTTCTGTTTTTTCTCTCTGTTATTCCACATGTTTTAATCTTATTTTGAACATTCACTCACATTCTCTAACAAACTCTTCTTTGTTATTCTTCTACTCTCCTTTTTTTCTTTCACTTCCTTATCTATTTTGTTTTTCAGAATTATATCCTCTTTCCTCTTTTCTTCGGTAAATAAATCTATTAAACAGTATCTCTGGTTTAGTCCCTATAGCTGTCTTTCTTTTAACATTACTCTCTGTTTACTTCTCTTATACTTACTCTTCTTTTTAAAAAAAAAAAATGTTTGGGTTCGCTCCCGGTTCGCGTACCGGCGAGCGAACCGGGAAGCGAACCAAAAGAAATAGAGCTTGCAGAGTGCTAAACATTCTAGCAATTTTTTTATAAAGGGGAGGTAGTTCTGAAAAGAACTTTTTTTTTAATGTTTTTGTTGTTTTATATTTTTTTTATTTTTCTGAACATTTTTTGTATTTTTTGAACAGTTTTATGTTTTTTTTGTTTTTTTTGGAGGGGAAACAACAAAAAACAGGCATTGGAAAGGGCTCAACAGGAGCAAAAAAAAATGTATTTTCTGGGGCGTTTAGAGCACTTGTGGTTTTCAAATGCTCTGTTTATTAAGTTAATGCTCATATTGCCACATGAGAGTAATGTACCGCAATATAAACAGACCATCTTTATGTGGACAAAGTTTTCCTGAATGTTTGGCACTGTTTCCCGTGCCTCTGGCCCCGACAGAGATATCTGTGCCGATGTCCTGGCCACAGGAGTTGGTGGGTTATCCTGAAGGTCACGCATCTCTGCCCGGCTGTAATTTAGTGGATGCCACCTCACCATGTGACGGTGCATAGTATAGTTGCCGTAACTATACTTCTTTTCTGTGCCTCTAGATAAGTCCTCTTTACATATCAGGCACGTCACATATCGAGCATTAACTTTTTTCTGTCCTTCAGGAAAAGAAAAAAACTGCCAAATGAAACTAGTTTTATGATGAGATACCCGGGGCTCCTCTTGTAAAAACTGTGTTCCCTGTATCTCCTCTTCCTCTTCTTCATCCTCTTCCTCCTCTGTGTTGGTAATGAACTGTGGAGGTGGTCCTCTCTTCCTATGAGGAGGTGGTGGTGGTGGTGGGGGTGCACCAGCTGAAGCTACTAATGAAGCCATTGCTCAGTGATCACAAAGGGTCTTCCTCTCACAAAGATGAAAGTCAGAGTGAGGAAAGAAGGAGGGGTTTTCATCATTTTGGAAAAAAAATAGGTCTAAACCAATGAAAAGTGTTATTTTTAGGTCACATGACCTAGCCTTACATCATTAGGAAACCAAAAGTGAAATGAACCAATGAAAAGTTTTATTAACAAGTCACATGACCTGTTACGCTTACGTTACGCGCTGCGGAACACGCCCCGGATCGCTTCCGGGGAGCTGCGCTTCGCGCCTCGGTTCGCGTACCGGAGCACTTCCGGGTGCGCTAACGCGGCGCGTCATAAGACGCATTACGCAACAACGCGATACGTCGCGCTTCCGCGACGCGTCACGATGTTGATTTCTAACGCGGCAGTTGCGCAAACGGATCGTTTACCGGTTCGCGTACCGAGTCGCGGCACCAAATTGAGCTAACGGGAAGCTACCCGGTTCGCGGACCGGGAGCGAACCAAAACATAATAATATTTTTTTTTTTTATTAATAAACATATAAAATATATTTTTTGATTTAAATAAGAATACATTTTACAGCTATAGATATTAGCTTTTAAAAAACCAATGAAATTCACTGAAAAAACCATAGGTTATAGACCATATATAGTTAGGAATTAGCATTTACAAAACCTTGAAAATTCACTGAAAAAACCATATGTTATAGACCATATATAGTTAGGAATTAGCATTTAAGAAACCTTTTTTTTACTCACACAAAACCATTGAAATTCCATATATAGTTAGTTGCACTAACTATATATCGCGCACCCGCAATCCACTGCTGATGATGTCACATATTACATCATTCATGACATGGTCAGTGACATCACTGATGACATCACTGATGACATCTCAAATGACATCACTGATGACATCACTGATGACATCTCAAATGACATCACTGATGACATCACTGATGACATCTCAAATGACATCACTGATAACATCTCAAATGACATCACTGATGACATCTCAAATGACATCACTGATGACATCATTCATGTGACAATATAATGCATCTCCTCACACTTTAATATAACCTCTGTTACACCCAGTGTTAAATACAGAATATAATTTTTTAAACCATTGACACACCAATACTAGTTACTACATACGCACTCACTGATTCCTACGTCTACACACACATTCACTCATTCACCCATACAATCATTCATACATACAATCACTCATCTTTACAACACTATCATATGCACTCATACACCTATACAGACACTCACACTCTGCCACTCATCCATGGAGTTACTCACACACCTAGTCAGTCCTGTAAAGAATCAATCACACTTCCATTTTCTAATCTATACAGTTAAACATAGAGTACCTTACATTTTCAAACATATACTAACACATACTTACTCTCTTATACAATCATTGATACAAGAACACATTGATCTGCACAGAGTCACACATCTCCCAGCCAGCCACACACACACTCAGTCTCCCATACAAATACTTGGACAATCAATCAATAACCCATATAGTTACTCATATAGCTACTGATCAACACATGCAGCACTTTACAGAACAACAGGCATAATGATGCACAAATTAAGACAGTTTAGTCACTAACCCATGCACTCAGTGAGACACATTTAATCACTCACTCATACAGTCAGTCACGCACCTACTAAATCTTTTATTTAGGCACTTCTACATCTACTCATTTTTCAATATGTAAAACATATTTAAACTTTACAGAAACACACAGTCAATGGATGATGTCATCAGTGATGTCATCAGTGATGTCATTTGAGATGTCATCAGTGATGTCATCAGTGATGTCACTGACCATGTCATGAATGATGTAATATGTGACATCATCAGCAGTGGATTGCGGGTGCGCGATATATAGTTAGTGCAACTAACTATATATGGAATTTCAATGGTTTTGTGTGAGTAAAAAAAAGGTTTCTTAAATGCTAATTCCTAACTATATATGGTCTATAACCTATGGTTTTTTCAGTGAATATATATATATATATATATATATATATGCTGTGCTGGCAAACTACTGTGATTCAAAGGAGTATTTTGAAAACACATTATAAACAGATCTATGCAGTAAATGCATTTTTACCAACAACCAAAAGAAAAATAGTAAATCCCTTGTTGCAGATACTTTTGCTCTTAACCATCTTCGACTCAAAGGTCAGACAATTTCATAATCTGTCATAAAAAACAAAAATGAATGTTCCAAAATTTGATTTTAAGCATTCAACATTTTTACATATACACAAATTCAATTAGATCAGAGGGAGTGGGAATAAACACATCAGTTAAAACTCCTAGTGAACATTTTAAAAGAGGAAAAACAGACGCTGACCATTGTTTAGCCCAAATGTACTGCTAATGCTTCATCACAATTATGGCCTCTAGGTTGCATTGTATGGTACTTAATAATCTCCTGGACTCTAAACGTCTCAGTTCTTTTGTTCTGTCGCCCCCCTCTCCCGTCTGGGGACCCAATCCAGGACGATAAACGAGAGCAGACTTGATTTTGTTTGTGATCGGAGAAGAAATGACGTGCAATCGGGTACAATTTATCATTGTGGGTTATTGCCCTCAGATGCTCCAACACCCGCCTTTAGCTTTATGGATAGTACTTCCAATATAGTATTTGTTGCAGGGACATCTAAGGGCATATACCACATATTCAATATTGCACGACACATGTTTCACAATTTTAAATGGTTTGAAGTCGGCAGAGACATTGAATTCTTTGCAGTTGGTGCTGTACCTGCAGGCCTTGCATCTGCCACATACAAAAAAAACCTGCACAGCACTTCTCTGCAAATTGGTCAACTTAAAGCAGGACACATCATGTCTTTGAAAGACTACGCTTTTCTATATGTCACCTGTGGATAGCCGCCTATACACTTTTCCAAATCCGTTTCAGTTTTGAGGACATTCCAGAATTTACCAATACACTTTTGTACCTCTTTAGACTTATTATTATATGACGTGATGAATCTTATTTTGTCTGAACCCTCGGATTCAGTATTGTTCTACTTGATTTGCAATAGTTCGTCCCTATTTCTCGCTTCTACTTTTTACATGCTGTGGCGATACATTCATGGCTGTACCCTCTAGCAATGAAGCGTTTGATCATAATGTCCCTCTTCTTATTATAGTTATCAATCATACTGCAGTTTCTTTTCGCTCTCAGAAGCTCACCAAAAGGAATACTTTTGATGAGATTGGTCGGATGGCAGCTATAGGTATGTAACAAACTGTCACACGCTGTTTTCTTTCTATAGAGGGTCGTTTCCAGTTTTTCATTTTTAGCTTCAAGTTGTAAATCTAGAAACTCAATAGTTTTTTCACCGAAATGACTGGTAAAACTTAAATTCAAGTTGTGGATATTCAGTGTAGCTACAAAAGCCTCAGCTTCCATTTGACTCCCTTTCCAGATACAGAATATGTCGTCCATGTATCTGACCCAGACTCTCACATGTTTTTGGTAGACATCAAGGACCCGGACCACCTGCTCCTCCCACCAGCCCAGGTAGAGACAGGCAAAGCTGGGGCGAAGCAGGTGCCCATCGTAGCCCCGAGAGTCTGTCGATACATTTGGTCATTAATTAGAAAGAAGTTTTTAGTCAGGCATGTGCCCAGCATGTCAATTAACATTTCGGTGTGGAAGAGAAAAGACACTGATCTTTTTTTAAGGAAATACCAGCAGACTTTAATGCCTAGATTGTGGGGAATACTTGTGTATAAGCTGTTGACATCAAGGTACATAAATAGATAGTTGTCATTCCATTTTATATTTTCCACCAGTCTCAAGAAATCCCCTGTATCTTTTACAAATGAGGTTAATTTTTTGACCAATGGTTGTAAATAATGGTCAACATATCTGGATGTATTCTCTAGACTGCTCCCCTTCGAGGATACAATTGACCTACCAGGAGGATTGAGATTGTCCTTATGTAATTTGGCAGCAGATAGAGAACCGGAATCTTGGGGAATTTACAACCCAGAAAACTATATTCGTCATGTTCCAATAAACCTCTCTCTTTCCACTCCCATAACTGTTCCAAATATTCCTTATTGGATGTGTCATAAAGATTTTTGGAACTTATTTCATATCTCGTTTGATCTTTCAACTGTTTCATACCTTCTTCGATATATTTCTCTCTGGATAAGACTACAACATTGCCGCCCTTATTGGACTTTTTAATGACAATGCTGTTGTCATCCTTTAAACTCTCCTACTTCCATCCTTCCTCGGGCATTTTTGCCTCAACCCCCCCCTCCCCCCGCAGGGACACTCCTAACTCACACACACTGCTGTCACCAAAGCTGTAGCTGTTTGGTTTGCCCTTGTTTGCCCCCCTTCTATTATAATGCTTCCCTGTTAGTTGGGAAATATTACTCTTTTGTTTAATGATGCTGACTCTATCATGACTTAATCCTGCAATGCCTCTCACATAAATGTATGGATGAGGCTTTCCCAAGGCATGTCTTTGCTATATCAAAATCGAAAGTATTTTTGTTAAAATTGTATCGTGATATGCATATCTCCAATAAACACCTATAAAAAATGAAGAGCACAAGGTTAGGTAAACTCCACCCAGCAGCTTATGCAAGTGGCTAGAGTCTACACTGTGATCTGCTTCCACTTAAAATAAATAACAACCTGTGACGCAGACACAGTCGGGACGGGCGGAATCCCTGCACCAGAGCAGACCTCAGAGTGCCAGGAACCGCCAGCACCTCTCTGCAGACAGGGTAAGATTTTACAGCTGCTCCGACTGAAGATTGTATGCTCTTTTATGATCTTAATTGTTGTTTTAAACCTTGCTGTTATTGCATTATTTTGTTCATGTGTGTCTTGAATTGCCCGGGCATTTCTCGTGCATTATAATTAGGGTTCCAGGTGTTATGTTGTTTCTTTTTTTAGACATTTCTGTCTGTAATTATTCATCTTTAGTTTTTGCTCTTGTTATTTATTCTTAATCTGTATTTATTTTGTTGTGTGATTGTTTTTGCCTGAAACTAGTATTTTTCACATGTACTTCATCAAAATGTACATTTGCAATTGGATATCTGATTGGATTCAGTGCTATAAGAAGCAAAACATCATATATCACTCATATGAAATACAGGCATATGACGTTAGTATTTTTACACGTGCAACTGATACCTCAGAAACTGTGATCTTTTTCTTAAATTCTCCTGTGTGTCAGTCTGCACATCATTCAAGATGGACAGCATCAGGCCAGGAGGTGGTGTGCAGAGGAAACATGTTTGGCTACCTGTAGGCTGAGTGGGTGGTCGTGGAAGACGGCCAAACCACAATCTTTGAGAGTGGCAGACACATGATGGTACATGTTTTGCATTGTGCCTCGCTTGCTGTTGCTTATCGTTCGTTAAAGAAGAAATCTCCAATAAAAAAAATAGGTTAATTATGCCTTTCGAAAATTCATAATCAAAGAAAAAAGCTTAATAGCATCAGAGATCACTTCAAAAGAACTCCGATTTTAGGTATCGTACTATTTTTCCAAATTTAAAAATAAATCCGGGCAGAGAAATAGATGTTTTTGACTGTATTTACCTGTAAAATACAATAATAATGGAGCATTGGAAGATTTGTATTATGATTAATAGAGCTACAATTATGAAAAGTTGCCTTCACAATGCGTTTAACTTTTTTTTTTTTTTTTGTGTTCAGTAAGTTTTTATTGAATTTTTAAGAAGGAAGTAGTACATAAAGACATACAAAAAAGCGAAGAAAATTCATTAAAATACAAAGAAGCGAAAAAGAATAATCATAAAAATACAGTCATCAATAAAATGTATCGCAACATAACAAAATTTGTCATTCAAAGAAAAACAGAAGAAGGGAAAAGGAGAGGAAGGGAGGGGAAGGGAGAAGGGAATGGAAATATATAATTCATAGCATAAATACTTAAATAAGTAGAGTTACAAATACTACATGAGCAATACAACAACAATAATTAAACCTGTACATATGAATCTACAGGAGACCAAAAAGATTGAAAAGTCGAAGAATTATGATGAACACCTTGTAATGACAATTGTGCACCTCTTCTTGTAAAGACAATCCAGGACCACCATAATGCGTTTAACTTTTAATTGGAAAAAAGGAGCGCTCACTACTGTGCAGTATTTCATGCCAATGGCTGCTGGTGCTGGGCACAGGTTGAGTCCTGATAGGAAACTGAACAAATAGTGCAACTTCCTTCGAAGTGACCTTTGTCAATTCTGCCTTCCTATTTGTTGAAATGGGTAGTGCCAGCAAAGTACAAGTACTGGTAAAGCCAATAACGTCGACTTCAATATAGCAACACATGTAAACACAGGAATTTACCAATGATGCTTAAATGAATTCCCTGTACAAACAGTGTTTATCACATTGAAGCCTAGCCTATTGGATTGTGCTGTGCTACCATGGCATCATTGCTGCTGTTGGATAATGGTAGGATGGGAGTGGGAGGAGAACAGTGAATACTAGATGTAAAAGAGTGCGGTGTTTGCTTTCCACTTGAAGAGAGGACCTGAATGGTGGAGCATCAGCTGTTAGTTTGGGGTTTCCACAAATTTTGTGCAAATGGTGGCATGTTCGAGGCAGTGCCACTTTTGACTGAGCGGGTAATTCAAAGAATCAGAGCAATACCCCCTTTGGAATGAATCCATCTGTTCTATGTCAGAGAGGAATGATTTGCTGCTGTCACCATTAGCCTGATAAATTCAAAATACTTTATTTAGACAATCAATTCCATCAAAGTGTGTTAGTGTCAAGTAGAATTAAAATACTAGACAGTGCTATCATTTTTTCAAACGTGTCGATGATTCGACAGATAAACCAGAGATCTTCAAGCAATTTCCATCGTTGGAGGTACTGTTAATAATATAGCATGCAATTCAACAAGCAACTAGTAAATTGGTAAAATAATCTTTGTTAAAATTTCGCCATGTAAAGCTTGCTGTTACTTTCCGGTCTGCTTGGATATAAGCCAATACTTTAAGAAGCAATTATATATTTATATTTGAAGATAGTTTTTGCGGCAGCTGGAATTCAAGGTTCCTCCCCATCTTCAATTTGTACTTCTAGGTTATTTCTTAGTTGCTTGTCGATACTCTCCTGGAATGTTACCAGTTTAGTCATCGATTGTAGCTGCACATTGTTCAGTAGGAAGCTAATGGCAGCTGGTAATGCTCGTGACCCCTCCTTAGTTCACAGATCCGGAAGTAATCTTCTGCGATCTTCCAGGAGTATATGGCATATGCAGAGCAAGTTAGTTATTGATTCCTGGAAAAGACCGCATAGAGACATGTTTCCGACTCCAGTTTTAACTACCCATGGAGGAGATAGATCTAATGATGAAAAAGAGCCTATCCGAAGCTGCCGGTATTTCGTTTTATAATAGGAGGAAAATGGTTCCATAATATATTTTTGTGGACCTTCTCTGTCATAACTGCTAAAGACCATTAGCCTGATAGTTTTCATGGGATTACTGTTTCTCCCTAAAGACTGTCATCACTTTTATCATCCTAAACCCATCTTCCTGGACGAATGAGCATTTGGCAGTGTCCATGCCTTTTATCTCAAGGCAAATATTTACTCAGCTTTATTTAAGATTAACTTTTGTAGATCTGCAGACTTGGTTTTGAGGTTTCAAACTTGAGACCGAATCCGTAGTTGTGTGCCTTGGGAAGAGACTCGCTGTGTATCTGCATTCTCTGCTCACCCTCTGCCCCCGCCGTACTACTGTGATGTCATAGTGAATGTGAGCATTTGTGGTCATCGTGGTTGTGAATTCACCAAAATGCCAGGAGTGGAAAAAGTGTCATCGTGTACGCTTTGCACCTTGAAGATATCAAAGCATTGACCCCGGCTCCTATCCTCAGCCCCTCACCAGCCTCCTATTTGCTGCTGAGGAGCTGGGTGTAATAACTAAATAATTGTAGTAATGAGGTTTACGCAGGTAGATGTAAGTCAAGATATTTTATTGTAGTAAGTTACAGGATATGTAGATCAGCCCCACCAGGGGCAGCCAGCATGCTGCTCAGCCCACTCTCATCTGTGACTGCTCCTCACAGGCTCCCAACATTCCTAAGCACATCGTCACTGCAACATTCCGCTGGCTGAGTAGGTGGTGAAAATGGTATATTATTAACATGGACAGGATACTAGGATACTAAACTGGGGTAGAGCAGTGAATGTAAAATACAGAAAATGCACATAGCTCCCAGAAGTCTACAAAGTCTCCACGGGCTCCACGTGGAGAAAAGAGTCACTTTCAAAATCCTCACTTAGGCATACAAATGCCTACACAACAACGGACCCAAATACCTCAACGACAGAATCAACTTCCACGTACCCAAAAGAAACCTCCGATCTTCCAACCTCGCACTTGCCGAAACCCTGCGCATCCACAGAGCCAGAGCAGGCAGAAAATCCTTCTCTCACATTCCAGCCAAGACCTGGAACGAACTAGCCGCAGACCTCAGACGCACCCCCTCCCTGAACACCTTCAGAAGGATGTATGTCATTACCACGCATGCTTTTACAACGCATGCCTTTACTACGCAACTTTCACAAAGCAAGTCGTTACAACGACTTGCGTTGGGGGGTGCTGGATAGTGAATAGTTTAATTTACTATTCCAACTCCAGTCCCCGTGGATAGTAGGGAAGGTTTTGGATAGTAAATTAACTATTCCCTATCCTAGAGCGCCCCCCAGCGCAAGTCGTCGTAACGACTTGCGTTGTAAAAGTTGCGTGGTAAAGGTACTGCGTTGTAAAAGTTGCGTTGTAAACGCTGTTCCCCCCTTCAGAAAGACCCTCAAGACCTTGCTCTTTGGCTAAACAGATCTGTAGACCCCCCCGCCCCCCAGCGCCTTGACCCTCACGGGTGAGCAGCACCCTTACAATTCCCTTGTTGATTGATTTACTTTTTGTTCTTGCCACATCCTTCATGACTCCTGGGGCCAGGAGTAGCTTGTGCAGAGCAAGGGTACGAAAGGACAAGTCAGGCAATAAGCTACCACCAGTGCTTGATTTGTAAAGAAAAAAAAGTGTAAAAGTTCAGCATTTTGTTAATTGAGAACCTGAGTTCCAGGGTTGCCAAATTCCAAGAATGCCTATTCTCAATTCCCGCTCACAACTCTTTTTTCCCTAACCCTACACTTCATGTCTCTTCCAGGTTTTTCCTCAGCCATACTTTTTTCTCTTTGTCACTGTTTTACCATCTTTTTCTTCCTCCTTTATATCCCTTTTCGACCTTTCTCTCTCTTTATCTGCATGTGGAAAAGTGGTCCAGTGGAAAACTCTATACTCCCCTTGATGTTTTCAGAAGTGTAAAACAATTTTTTTAAAGCAGCACCTATCTCTTTCAGGGACATAGCCAGCTTAATAAACTATAGTTTTTCCAGTGGGGCATGCGAATACAGGGCCAGAGGTCTGCTGTCTGTGAGAGGGCCCACCTCTAGGGCATAAGGAAGGAAACTCTTGAATCCCGCCACTCAGAAAGTGGGACCAAGTCATACTGCTCACGTTCTGAGCTGCTTGACAAGTTTGGAAGCGTGTAGATAAACAGGCTGGCTTAAGGCGGATTTGACTGGTAGTTTATAATGCTTCTGATAGAGCGCGCGGGTCACCCGACTAATAATTTCGCCACTTCTGGCTTCGGGCCCATATATTTCAAATCACCATATACATTGATCAGATGACCTCAAGCTCTGCTATCAGGTATTTGTGAGTTCCCTTCGTTATTCTTCAGCGTACCCGACTTACCATCCACCGACACGGGTACCTATGACCACCATGGATCAGGGAGCTAGCTGTAAAAGGAAAGGCAGCAAAATACAAACCCAACAAAATAATATTCAATACCTTTTGTAAAATGACCACGGACAACTGGAAGTTTTTAAAGTCTTTATCTAATTTAGTAAAATTCAGAAATCATCAAATTCACAGTAAATAAGCAATCGATAATGAGAAGAACAGAAAGTACATAGGTGAATAGAAAATAAGTCAGTGCAACCATTTATAAACTAATGGAATTAGGACGCACTTAACTGAAGGATTCAAAACTAGAATATTTGAGATGAATCACTAAAGATGGGATAGGCTTTGATTAGGACTAGTATTCTAGAATTATCTCAAAATATGAGACAGGAGTTCGGGACATTTATATAACTATAGGAGAGTCTATGAAGAGAGACACGCTATGCTTTAAGGCAAAAGTTCTTTAGACAGTTTAAGTAAGGAGGTGCTAGACCATATCAGGAAATGACAAACTGCAATGCAAAATATAATTTCTAACAGATAGGATAACATAGGAACACGTTATGGAACAAATGCAAATGACTTTATGATTAAATGGTTGCGGAAAAAGCATGGAAAATTAACATATGCAAAGGTATGTCTTTATTAAAGCAAAAGACAGAAATATAGGAAGGTGCAAGATTCAGAAGATTTCTGAGTAATATTTACCTAGACTGGTGTGAAAACCAAACCCTGGCCAAGGGTCAGTTAAGGACAGGAAACCCTCAAGGAAGGATACCCCTCAGTGGACAGCAGGTGCAGAATGGACACCCAGGACAGGACAGGAAACCCTCAGATTAGGCATCAGGACAGGACCTCTCGGACAGGACCCTCAGGACAGGACCAGCACCCGCAGTTCGGAAGCAACGCCTGCGCTCCACCCTCTCTGCAGCTATCGATCAAGACCCCGATTGGGTCAGCGAACTCCCAGCAAAGTGCTCCGCCAGCACTTTAAGGTTTAGTAAAACCTTAGTCTATGGTCAATTTCGGACAGAGTGCTCCGCAGTACTCTGTATCTTCAGTCACCTATTGAGTGCGTTGGGTCAGTGACAGGTCAGCTAAACCAGACAAGTCGGACGACTTCCCTAGGTAAACCCAGGGTAGTTATACTGTTTTGGGACGGTGTACCACCCCCCAATGTTGCAAAGTGTCAGAATCCCTCAATTTGGATTGGTCCTAAGGTAGGTTTTGGGTAACACACCAATCAGAATAGACTATTTGGAGGCCTAATTTACATCTCTGGGTACCGCCTAGCAAGATTGGGGTTCCCATGAGAAAGCCGCACAGAATACAATGAAGAGAATACATTTTAGTAACAATTGAACATAATCATGATGCTTCGGCTGGGTGAGGTGTCCCTTTCCCAGGGTGGCTCTGGCATCAACCTTCTTTGGCCTGAGTTCAATGCCATAGCAGCTTCTGGCGAGTTTGCGCAGAAATACCCTCCAAGATGGACTCCCCAGCCCAGCACCCCTCCGAGTCGAGGATACATGAAAAGTAAGCGAAAAGAAATTAATACATAGAAATAAATGTATGTAAACACATCATTGGGTTTGTACTTTCAACTTATCATTATAAAAATATACTATGCAACTGAAATGTTAGCAACATATACACTGTCACAAGAGCAACTGTACGAGCAGTACCACGTTATTGCCAAAGCTGTGTATTACGCATGCGCACCCTTTCCCACCAAAACTTATAACTACGTCAGGTCACGTGAGTGTGACTGACGCATGCGCAGAAGCACTTTTCAAGCGGCGGCCATGTTTTAGAGACATGGATTAGTTGTATTAGAAAACACATACGTAAGCTTCCTCTACCTCGTTCGAATATAAAAATAAAAGATTAGTAAGACGTACAATTTATTAATTGATTACACACAGGCGAGGTTCTTGACTCGAGCAAGTCGCGATGCGAAGCTTGCTCTATCAATCCCCTCTTTGATGATATTTACTATCATCACAAAAAAATAATGGAACCAGATGCCAACTTCTCACACCTTATACATCTCTATCTCTTCCAACAACCGATTTAGCTTCTCTTTTTCATTTTTGGTAGGGTGAGAATTTTTCACCTTTTTGTATATCTGATTATTCATTTCCTCTAATTCAAGCTCATCCACACTTCGTTTCACTCCTCTGGCATTCACTTGATGCTTTCCGGTGTGTTTACGACATTTGCAACAGACAAACATGAAAAATAGGATAAGACCTATAATTCCAATTGGCATCAGTACCTTAAACAATAAGCTTTTACCTAAACTAGCAAACCAATGACCTACATTTGAGAGACCATCTACCAGTCTCTTCCAGGCACTGTCAACTTCGAGTGGTTTGAGTTCCCTTTCCAAATTAGTAATGTTTTTCACGTATCTTTTGAGCTGCACACTTTTGTCCGGAATATAAGTGCAACAATGTTGCGCCTTTAACATCCCGCAGACTCCGCCCTCTTTTGCTAATAAGGTGTCAAGAGCAAGTCTGTTCTGCAAAACTATTGATCTGATCGCAACCATTTCGGTATTGACCAGCAGAAATCCATGAGCTGTGTCAGTAGACAACACATCCACTATAGTGGACAATTTGCAAATTCTGTGAGTGTTCAGAACCACTCCCACTCCAGGTATCAGTGCACTGAAAATACTACCCATTATTTCACCTACGCTTTCTCTTTTACTACGCACTAAGCCATTAGTATTTTCACTGCTTCCAGCAACTTTGTTCACATGGTATATTTTCGGGAAGACAATGCCAAAGTAGCAGCTTCCATACCAGTGATCCGGCAATTTGAAATAAGCCTTGTCTCCACATATATAATAGATTCCAGGAAACACAGGCTCTGAC
Organism: Lissotriton helveticus; assembly: GCF_964261635.1. Taxonomy (NCBI): domain Eukaryota; kingdom Metazoa; phylum Chordata; class Amphibia; order Caudata; family Salamandridae; genus Lissotriton; species Lissotriton helveticus. The sequence continues at coordinate 203,044,993 of NC_136069.1, forward strand.
CCATTTTGAAACCCCAACCTCCAATTACCTTGTAATTATGTTCACATTCACTGGAACCAATGAAAATGTTATTATAGTAGCTAGTCTTCTCGCGGTGAAGACATAGCTTTCCTTTCTTTTCGAAATCCAGCAACAGAGCAGGACCCGCTCCACCATTTGAGGTGCCTTCCATGTTCTCAGCCCATTTTGGCCTTTTCTGTGTTTCGTCATCTGCCTTTCTTTTTATTTTTATTCTCCTCTTCTCTGCCATGTTCAGGAACATCTTTTCCTGCTCACGCAAAGAACAGGTCAAGTTATCTCTGTGTGCATCACCTATGTCTATATTACCTATAGTCAGAAAGTATTCGCCCATATAGCGAGTAACGTCACTTTTAGTATGTACAGGATTCAAGTTCCCACGTATAGGGAGTTCAGAAAAGATCACGTCATTGTTAGAGTAATAGTACTGTAACGGTCCTCTTTTGTAAAATAAGCTTGCTAGAATGCTACAGGAGATTCCATATGTCAGGGGCAGGTGATGGTATGTCACGCCTTCAGCCACAGAAGTAGGTAGCTTCATGCAGACATTGCAATCTTCAATTTCCATAGTCTCTACATAGTGTATTAACAAGTTTGCGAAAACATTTAAATGCGTTTTATTCTTTACTCCATGATAATGTAGTCCTCCCTCATCTGATGCTTCTAGGTCTCGTTTTGTTTGTCTGAGTGCTCTCTCATGTTTTGCTACACTTTGTGTTGTTAGTTCTTCAGTCTCAGTATTTACAATCTCAGTAGGGTCAATATTAGTATTTTTGCTCACCGCAAAAGGAATGAAAACTGTTAGTCCTATCCAAAGTAATATCACTATAATTATACTACATACACATACTTTGCACTACATACACATACTTTGCAGCATGTTTTGCAACGACTGTAACTAGGTCTACCATTCACGTTTGAATCAGACATTTTGGCTCAGAAGAAGTTTCTCGACCCCTCTTTGTGTCTTTACACCAGTAGCTTACTTTGTGCAAATTCACGGTGGCTTGTCTTCTTCTTCAGCAGAGTACTCAGCGACTGGTTCTCCGTCGCCCTCGTCAGTTATATCAAGGTCTTCAAATTCCTCCAGAACGAGCGTCCATTCAGGAGACTTGTACTTTTTGTTTTGTCTTTTTATTCGATCGCTCCTTCTTTTGGAAGTGTCTTCTGGTTGTTCCGCTATGCGAGCACTTCTCCTTTCTTCTGCACGTTTTTCTTCTACCGTTTTTATTCTCAGTCTCAATTTCTTTATGTATCCAGACTCAATGTGCTTTCTTTTCTTAAGTCTTTTAGTTGGCACTGAGACTTCGTTTTCTTCTCTTGCCCTTTTATTTTCATTAGTTTGTGGCAATTCTGCTTCTTCTATTTCCCTTCCTATCTCACTAGCTCCAGGTCTTGCAACTATTTCTTCTGCCTGGTTACTAATCTGGCCTTGTTCAGGAGAATTTTGTTTTTGCTTTTCAAATGTCTCTGTTTCTGTTTCCTGAACACTTTCTCCTAATCCTGTCTGATCCTGTTCGAGCACTTCGTTCTCTTGATTTTCTTCCGCTCGAATCTCCTTACTAGGTCTAATCTGTCCCTTTTCGATATCAGGAGTCAGTGGAGGAGTATCGATCATTTGTTCTGTCCCTGTCTGACCTTCTCCTTCCTCAGTTTTGATGTGAATCTCAATACCCTGAGGTTCTTCGCCTGTGCCTTGCTTTTCCTCTCTATTCCACTCTCTACCTTTCAAAATTCGTTCGCTTGTTCTGATGGGGTCTTCGGTAAGGTCAATCAGTGGTATCCACTCATCTGGCCATATGCTGGTCAGCTCGTCATCAGCTACTTCTGGACCAACCTTTGGGAACTCTTCAGCACGCTGGACTCTTGGTAGCTCGTCATCAACTACTCCTGGACCAACGTCTGCGGACCCCTCAGCTTGACTGGTACTGGGCTGTACGTCGTCAGTTACTTCTGGTTTTTGCTTCTGCAGGCCCCTCTGCTGGACCGTCTTCTTCTCCAGGCTCTTTGTCGGGTTGTACCTTCTGGGTGTGGCTGGCGTGGATCCAATGGGGAACACCTGCACACTTCACTGCTGTGGTCGTTACCAGGATCACTTGGCGCTTCTCTCCCCACCTCGGTTCCAGGCAGCTCGACCGAGTAGGCTTCTTTATTTTGACCCAGTCTCCGGGAACCAGTTTGTGGAGAGGAGTCGTTGGATTGGCGACGGCGTCTTCTCCGATCTGGCGAGAGATATAACGCACTTGGTCACCTAATCTCTTGCAGTATTCAAGCACCAAATCATCAGTAATACTCAACAGTTTGCTTCCTGGTACCCATGCTTGTCTCATTACTCTTCCCATCAAGATCTCATGAGGGCTCAGGCCTGTCTTTCGGTCTGGAATACTTCGGAGTCCCATCAGAACCAGAGGCAGGGCCTTCACCCAGGTCATGCCAGATGCATCACACAATTTCGCTAGTCTTGTTTTGATAGTCCCGTTTATTTGTTCCACTACTCCAGATGCCTCTGGACGATATGCACAGTGGAGTTTTTGCGAGATCCCAAATGCCTTACAGAGTTGGTCGATGACCTCATTCTGAAAATGTCGGCCTTTATCTGATTCAATAGTGACTGGAACCCCGAATCTAGGTATCAGTTCTTTCAGTAAACACTTGGCTACTGTCAGTGCGTCACTTTGGGGAGTAGGGTAAGCTTCCACCCACTTTGAAAATAGGCAGACAATGACAAGGACATAACGCTTCCCTTCACAACATGGCATGGTGATGAAATCAACTTGTACTCTCACAAAGGGACCCGCTGACCTCCCAATTTTCCCTAGTTCCACTATTGTTCTCTTGCCTGGGTTCATCTTTTGACATGACAGGCACCTCTGGCAGAGGGACTCTGCTACCTTCCTGAACTTTTTACTATACCAAGTCTGTTGGAATACCAGAATCATGGCGTCCCTACCAATGTGTGATCCCTCATGTATCAATCTCGCCATTGTGCCAAGCAAGTGTCTGGGTAACACAGGCATACCATTTGGGCCCAAGATGACACCATCCTCACGTCTTGGTCTACACCCGTCTTCCTTCCACTTCTCTCTCTCTTGCCAGGGTGCCGCCTGCTGCCATTCTCTCACTTCATCCCATGTAGGCACTTCTTCAAACACTCGAAGTTGGCAGCTGGTTCCAGGCCCCCCCCGTTTTGGGTTTATGATATATCGATCCCTGGCGCATAATTTTGCCACTCGATCCGCGAAATCATTTCCCAATGTTACAGGGTCAAAGTCCTTTTTATGGGCAACACACTTGACCACTGCCAGTTCCTTTGGTAACTGGATTGCCTCTAAAAGGTCTTGGACAACTTTTCCATTCCGAATGGGGGTACCTGAGGAAGTCAGGAATTCTCTTTGTAGCCATAATTGGCCAAAGTCATGCACAACCCCAAAACAGTACTGACTGTCAGTATACACTGTTAGGCGTACGTTTTTCCCCAATTTGCAAGCTTTTATCATAGCGATCAATTCGGCTACTTGTGCAGACTTTACTTCAAATAAATAACCTGCTTCTACAATTTTCGTTAAGGAGACTACCGCATAGGCAGCACTCAGGCCTCCTTGTTCGTGCCTTAGGCATGAACCATCCACAAACAATTCCATGTCATGTTTAGGCAAAGGTGTTTCTTTAATGTCTGGGCGTGGCTTTGTGCAAAACTCTGTTAAATCAATGCAGTTGTGCTCCTCTTCCTCCCCATTTTCCATATTCATTGAGTTGGGAAGCAGAGTAGCGGGGTTCAGAATGTTGCACCTGACAATGTTTATATTCGCAGCACCCACGAGAATCCTCTCGTATTTAGTCAGCCGACTAGGGGTGAGATACTGAGTTTTCATTCTTGTTAACAAAATTACCACTCCATGTGGAACATACACAGTTACAGGATGTCCCATGACAATGGATTCACTCTGCTCTAAACTTGTGCAAGTAGCAGCTACTGCTTTCAGACATCCTGGTAATCCAGCAGCCACTGGATCCAGGGTGGCAGAGAAATATGCCACAGGCCTTCTTGTTGTGCCATGTTCTTGGGTTACGACTGCCAACGCGCAATTATCGCCAGTGTCACAGAACAGGGCAAAATCCTTGGAATAGTCTGGCATTCCCAACGCAGGGGCTCTACACAGACAATCTCGCAATTTTGTGAAGGCTGTTAAGCTTTCATCATCCCATTCTACGATATCCGGTGTTCCTCTCTTGGTCATTTGTATCAAAGGCCTAGCTAGGACTGCAAATCCCACAATCCATTGCCTGCAGTATCCTATTACTCCAAGGAACATTCTGATTTCTTTCTGAGTACGGGGTAACTGCATCTTTTGAATTATTCTTACTCTTTCTGACGTTACTTTCCTGATGCCTTTCTCTATTTGGTGCCCCAGATATTTCACTGATTTTGCACAGAACTGTAATTTTTCAGGGGCCACTTTATGTCCCTTCTCACTCAGGTGATTCAGTAGGGCAATGGTGTCAATCACACAGTCCCTATGACTTTTGGACGCCACCAAGAGGTCGTCAATGTATTGCACCAAAACAGAATTTCCAGGTAAGACCAAAGTTTCCAAGCATTTTTTCAAGATCTGATTAAAGATAGAGGGGCTCTCTGTGTAACCCTGGGGGACCCTGTTCCAGACATACACGTGACTGTTGAAGGCAAATGAGAAAAGACATTTGCTGTCTGGATGCAAGGGAATGGAAAAGAATGCATGACATAGGTCTATCACAGTGAACCACTCAGCATCCCAGGGAATCTGATACAGAATCACTGCTGGGTTCGGGACAATAGGGCAGCAAGGAATCACTATCTTGTTCACCTTTCTTAGGTCCTGAACTACTCTGTACTTGCCACTAGGCTTTTTGATGCCCATAATCGGTGAGTTGCATGGGCTACTCATTACTTCCTGTATGATGTTTCCTTCTAGCAATTTTTGTATTTCCAGGGCAACACCAGCTCTCACTTCTGCATTCATTCTGTAGGGTTTAGTATTAGGATATACTGCATTGTCCTTGATGGCTATCTGTATGGGGTCTACGTTTTTCATTAATCCTACATCTTTTCCGGTAAAGTCCCATACCTCTGGCTTCACTGTTTCTTGGAGTTCTTTGGGCAAATCCTGCATAGTCATTCGTTTAATTTCTGAGTCCGGTCTGATTAACATTAATTTATAAATGCCATCTTCATCTGGGGTCTGAATTTCAACACCCTTTGGTGTGCAAAAGATGGTACAGTTCATTTTGCACAGCAAATCACGTCCCAGTAAGTTCACTGGACTGGTGTCACAAACGACAAATCTATGCATTTCTTTGAAGTTTCCAATTGAGATCTCCATGGGCTCGGTAACAGGAGTACTAATCAATTGATTAGATACACCCACTACTTGGATGGCTTCTCCCGAGAGGGGTAGGTTTGGAACGTCCACTGTTCTCACAGTAGAACGGTAGCGCCAGTGTCCAACAGAAAAGTGACATCATTTCCGTCAACCTTTCCTTCAATGTATGGTCCGGACTGGTCTACCGGCAAGGAGGCGCCAAGTATGCACTCCTCGTCCTCCCCTCTCAGGCCCCGTCAGTACTGGTCATCACAAAGGAAGGTATCGTTTAGTAAATACTGCGAAGTTGCTGTATTTCTGTTCTCATTGCTTTCCCAAACTTCTACGTCATCACCCTGCGTGGACTTTCCCTTAAATACTTGCTTTGGTGCTCGGGGCAACTGAATCGTTTTTACCTGTTGTTGTGTCTTTCTTGGTCTTTCTTTCTGCGTCTGTGGAGTTAAATCAGGTGTTTGGGAGTTATCATCCTGCAAATAGGGACACTCGTCTCGCCAGTGTCCAATTTCTCCGCACTGGTGGCAGGGAAATTTCTTTTTAGCCTCCTCCCTGCTCATTTTGGGTCGGGGCTTGCCTCCTCCCCCTCCCCCAGGACCTTGGTTCTGAGTAGTTTTGGACATTTTACTCAATTGTTTTTCCTGCTGTTCTGCGAGCTTCACTTGAGCCCACATAACCTTCTCCTTGAGAGCCTTTTTCTTTTCTGCCATTTCGTCCTCACAGTACTTTGCGTACCGTAGGACCTCATCCATCTTTTTAGTATGCCAACAGATTTTGTTATCTTTTATCCACTGACAAATTTCGGGTCTCAAACCAATTACAAACCTGTAAATAAAATGTGTCATATCCTTCATCTCGATGTTGTCCATACCGCTGTATGTTTTGAACACCTGCAACAGCCTTTCATAAAAGGAGTGCACTGTCTCGTCTCTTTCCTGTGTTGTTCTATCTATCTTGGTCCAATCAGTTTCCTTTGCTGGCACTTTTATTTTCAAATGCTGAATTACTTGTTCATATTTTTTCATCACTTCTTTCGATGGTTCCCCTGTGTTGCCATCTCTCGGGTATTCCTCACTAGGCCAAGCTATGGCTATTTTACACTCGGTCCACAGATCTACCGGGACCACAATGTCGAAAAACCCATCCAGGTCTTTCCACAGGCATTTTTGCACCTTTACGAACCTTTCCACCTGCCTGTACCAGTCAACTGGCTTTTCGCGCAATTTCGGGAAATCGTTAGTAAAGGACACAATATCCTGTCTGGACCATGGAACGTGCACATACTTCCCACCTGGTACTTCGCGCATAGGGCATAACTGTTCTGGTTTTTCAGCTTCTTTTAGCAAAAATTCGGGAGTTGCCTGCCTAGACCTGGCCTCGTCCTTTTTCTTGGCCCATCTGGCTTTCCACCTTTCCACATCTCCCCATTTTTGCAATACAGTCAATAGTTCCTTGACCTGTGCTTTCTTCCCTGAAACATTTAAGTTTTCCAAATCTTTGTCTGAGAAATCTGCCCTATATGGTTTCTGCAGCGGTTTCGATTTTGAAATATCTATTCCCATGCTAGCAGCAGTGTCTGTCAGTTTTTCATGAAGCACTCGAGTATTTCGAGTGAGACTCTTGCAGATAAACAGCATTTCATCTTCAGAGTAGGTATTTAATCTGTCTAATCCTACGTTTCCTGCCATTAATTCCTCTATTTCTATTCTCAGCTTGTAGAGATCTAAAGGCTTCGTTGGAGACGCTTGTTTTTCAAATTCTCGACTCCATCTTTCGATTTCTTCAGGAGTCACCATTGTGACACTCTTAGTACCTGAGGTCGATTCCATCTGGATTTCCCTCGCATTAAAGGTATTCTGTCTTTTCTGTATCCTTTTCCCTGTATTTCTAACGGGCAGATCTAGTAGCGAGACCTCCGACTCACACTCACTAGTCTGGTCATCTACAATTAAGGGCTCTGGTCTGGGCGGTGCAATGACAGGAGTAATTACGGGAGGTTTCGGACTTCCTTGACGGTCCCCGTACAACGGAACCACCGGTCCGATCGTTACTGGGATCGTTAAGGCTTCAGGACTTGCATTTACCTGTGACATTTTCCGTATTATCTCAGCTCTCTGATTTCCTAGCGCTTCTCGCTCTTTCTCTTCTAATAACCTGTCCAAAGTGTTTCCATACACCACCTGTGGGGTTAGAATGGGAGGATAACTCGGGGCAGTGGGATGTGTCTCACTTGGTCCTCCGCCATAATTAGGTTTCTGAAACAGACTTCCTGTGCCTGGAATTCTCGGATCTTCCTCACTCTGGGGCTGTAATAACGGGATTCCTGAACCCACGGACCTCACCTCTCCTCCATATGGGGGACGAGGGAAAAAATCTCCTTCACGTGAATATCTTGTCTCCTCACCCACGGGTCTCCTGGGGTAAATACTTCTGGTTTCTATGGGTCCCAGATTCTCAGTATAAGGGGGAACTAGATAATCCCCTCCTACACTTGCGGACCTAACCTCCTCCCTTTGTAGGGGTCTCCGGGGAATATCTCCTGCACTCGAAGGTCGGTGTTCCTCATTATAAGGAGGCGGACTTCTCATGCACATGTCATCTAACAATTCGTCATCTGACTCTCCCAGGGGTCCCCAATGTTTAGTCTTTTCTGTTCTTTCCCCCCCCCAGGAGGATCTTCTGCTGGCATCATGGGAAACAGTCCCTCAACAATCATGCTCTGTCTCCATTGTTTCATTTTTTTATCTCGGGATTCTTGTCTCAGCTTTGGGTAATACTTTGTCAGCCCTTTGTCCATTCGGGGCTTCTCTCTTTGGAAAGCCTCAATCTCCCATTCCTCTAATGCCTCATACTGCGTTAGTCTCGGTCTGGCATGTAATTCATTCATTCGGGTTCTTAAGTTGAACAAGATCCTACCATTAAAGGTACCTTCTAACGGAAAGGCCATTATTCCGTCGTCTCCTGTGTACTTTACCCAATTTTCTAACCACGCACATGTATTGTACCCTCTGTCAAACATCATGAAAGAGGCGGGAGTATTTGGTGGTGGAATAACAATGCCCTCTCTAGTTTTAATCGGCTTGTCCTTTTTGAAGTAATTCTTTACCTTATTTACAAGGGACATTTTTCGCTTATTTCCGTACATAATATCGTATCTATTAGCTTTCCACTGATCCCTTTCAAACCCTTGGTTTCTGGGATCGGGTCTAGTCTCTGGAGAATACGAGTGCCACATACGATTTATACGCTTAACTTTGTTTACAAATTACCTCCAATCAGAATGTGTCTTGGAATTCCGTGCGACCAATTGGTGCACGCGTTAAAATATTTTCGGCCAATGGGTGCGCGGCCTTTTCGCGAGACAGTTCTCACGCTTCGGCGCTCACCCCTCCTTCACAATTCCAGCCCCGCTACCCACCCGCTGTATCTACCAATCCCAGCGCGGCACGGAGTGACGTCAGAGACGCTTCGCGACTGACTCCCTCCCTTCACAAGGTAACGGAAACTTTCTTTCTTTCTAAAGTGCTTAGTACTTGGTTATTTTACAACGAATACACATTCGCCACAGTGCTCAAGTGTCTAGACAGGAAAGAGTTGTTTTACTGCAAGTAAACTACTTCCATTTACTTTTCACACGCTGCGGGTAGATCTCTTCCGCCTACCCTTCACTCTAGCATCAGTGAACCTGTTACTTCCCTAGACCCATCCACTCTTTTCCGGGATATATCAGAGTCTAAGGTTTCCCAGCGGACCCCTTTGCTTTCACTCAAGCTCCGATGAACCTGCTACTCTTCCGATGTGACCCTTATTAGGTTACGCCACTATGGGAATTTTGCCAATGAACCTCGTTACTAACATTTATTCACACATGTATTCAGAAAACCCTAGTTAGTGCTTCTGGTTCTACCTAACCTGCACCTAACTTTCCTTGAGCCTGCGACCTCAAGGCAATGGATTCTATTCACCACTTGCCATTCAATTTCCCCGGGGAGTTCCGACAACACCTAACAAGACGTTTTACATACGCATGGATTAATACATATAACAATATAAGAACAAGAATAACAATTTTAAAACAATTCATAAATTTCAAAAACAGCGCATTCTCAAGAGAGTGATCAGGCCCCTCGAAATGGCCGCTCTTATAGCAGCATCAATATACTAGCAGCTACCGACTTGACTTAGCTTCAACTAGTCCTACCTAACCTTTAACTAGTCCCTAACCATCCTCTGCTTACCAGAAAATACTGATAGAGCGCGCGGGTCACCCGACCAATAATTTCGCCACTTCTGGCTTCGGGCCCATATATTTCAAATCACCATATACATTGATCAGATGACCTCACGCTCTGCTATCAGGTATTTGTGAGTTCCCTTCGTTATTCTTCAGCGTACCCGACTTACCATCCACCGACACGGGTACCTATGACCACCATGGATCAGGGAGCTAGCTGTAAAAGGAAAGGCAGCAAAATACAAACCCAACAAAATAATATTCAATACCTTTTGTAAAATGACCACGGACAACTGGAAGTTTTTAAAGTCTTTATCTAATTTAGTAAAATTCAGAAATCATCAAATTCACAGTAAATAAGCAATCGATAATCAGAAGAACAGAAAGTACATAGCTGAATAGAAAATAAGTCAGTGCAACCATTTATAAACTAATGGAATTAGGACACACTTAACTGAAGGATTCAAAACTAGAATATTTGAGATGAATCACTAAAGATGGGATAGGCTTTGATTAGGACTAGTATTCTAGAATTATCTCAAAATATGAGACAGGAGTTCGGGACATTTATATAACTATAGGAGAGTCTATGAAGAGAGACACGATATGCTTTAAGGCAAAAGTTCTTTAGACAGTTTAAGTAAGGAGGTGCTAGACCATATCAGGAAATGACAAACTGCAATGCAAAATATAATTTCTAACAGATAGGATAACATAGGAACACGTTATGGAACAAATGCAAATGACTTTATGATTAAATGGTTGCGGAAAAAGCATGGAAAATTAACATATGCAAAGGTATGTCTTTATTAAAGCAAAAGACAGAAATATAGGAAGGTGCAAGATTCAGAAGATTTCTGAGTAATATTTACCTAGACTGGTGTGAAAACCAAACCCTGGCCAAGGGTCAGTTAAGGACAGGAAACCCTCAAGGAAGGATACCCCTCAGTGGACAGCAGGTGCAGAATGGACACCCAGGACAGGACAGGAAACCCTCAGATTAGGAATCAGGACAGGACCTCTCGGACAGGACCCTCAGGACAGGACCAGCACCCGCAGTTCGGAAGCAACGCCTGCGCTCCACCCTCTCTGCAGCTATCGATCAAGACCCCGATTGGGTCAGCGAACTCCCAGCAAAGTGCTCCGCCAGCACTTTAAGGTTTAGTAAAACCTTAGTCTATGGTCAATTTCGGACAGAGTGCTCCGCAGTACTCTGTATCTTCAGTCACCTATTGAGTGCGTTGGGTCAGTGACAGGTCAGCTAAACCAGACAAGTCGGACGACTTCCCTAGGTAAACCCAGGGTAGTTATACTGTTTTGGGACGGTGTACCACCCCCCAATGTTGCAAAGTGTCAGAATCCCTCAATTTGGATTGGTCCTAAAGTAGGTTTTGGGTAACACACCAATCAGAATAGACTATTTGGAGGCCTAATTTACATCTCTGGGTACCGCCTAGCAAGATTGGGGTTCCCATGAGAAAGCCGCACAGAATACAATGAAGAGAATACATTTTAGTAACAATTGAACATAATCATGATGCTTCGGCTGGGTGAGGTGTCCCTTTCCCAGGGTGGCTCTGGCATCAACCTTCTTTGGCCTGAGTTCAATGCCATAGCAGCTTCTGGCGAGTTTGCGCAGAAATACCCTCCAAGATGGACTCCCCAGCCCAGCACCCCTCCGAGTCGAGGATACATGAAAAGTAAGCGAAAACAAATGAATACATAGAAATAAATGTATGTAAACACATCATTGGGTTTGTACTTTCAACTTATCATTATAAAAATATACTATGCAACTGAAATGTTAGCAACATATACACTGTCACAAGAGCAACTGCACGAGCAGTACCACGTTATTGCCAAAGCTGTGTATTACGCATGCGCACCCTTTCCCACCAAAACTTATAACTACGTCAGGTCACGTGAGTGTGACTGACGCATGCGCAGAAGCACTTTTCAAGCGGCGGCCATGTTTTAGAGACATGGATTAGTTGTATTAGAAAACACATACGTAAGCTTCCTCTACCTCGTTCGAATATAAAAATAAAAGATTAGTAAGACGTACAGTTTATTAATTGATTACACACAGGCGAGGTTCTTGACTCGAGCAAGTCGCAATGCGAAGCTTGCTCTATCACTTCCTTCGCCTACCCTTATTCTCTTCATAGATGCACAATGTTCTGTTATGCAATGGAACATCTCACTTAATGCTTGTTATTATTCCTTACCTACATGATTACGTGTGGGTGGAACTATTGGCATCCTTTAAAGGGCGATTGAGGTTTAAATCCAAGCAGTTATATGGTTTCAGGTTTTCACAACAAGACATTGAACTGTGGGTGAGTTTAAATGTGATCAATTAACGTATGCAGTGCGCGCCAGAACGCAGCGGAATTGGAGCGCTTTCACATGTAAATAAATAAAATAACATAATTATCCTGTGCACTTTAAAGTGAGTAAACAACGTCAGAACGTTGCGACCAGCAAAAGATAATTAGAGGGTTGGTCTTGTGGTTACTAATCATTAAAAAATATCAGTAGAAAACAAAGAGAAATGGAATGGACAGGTGAGACTGTACTACGAGGACCAACTGGATTGGATGAGAGAAACAGGAGAGAGATGACAAGATATGAAAGAAAGAAATTTGACAGAAATGTGGCTTAAATAATAAGACAATTCCCAAGCGGAAGATACCAAAAATGAGGTGTTAGTACTTTTCAAAGAGGAAGATTTTGGGTTATTTCTGACCGATTTGACAGACTGCGATGTTGATCAAAGCCCGTTGGGGGCATCAGGGACATATGGTTCATTTATAATGCTAAATGAAGCACAGTTGTGCTCAGCAACAAGGTTAATTCGATGCTAAAAGTTGCAAAAAACAGCGCCCTGGGGCCAATGCTAGGAGTATTCACGTCGAAGTTTTTTACATGTGCAATTTTTAATAATTAATAGTGTGTGCGAATCAATAATTTTTAATGATGAATATAGTGGTTACTGATGAATTAATCATGCACAATTTCCAAACGTGTTAATAGAAATGTTTAGAAGTAAGATTGTTAATGTAGTTTAGTTATGGCATATGTTCTTGAAAACACCATTTTATTAAAATGGATGCAGCTTCTAATGTTTGCTCATTCTGCTGCTGCTCCTTCAACCATCCAGTGCGGCCTGTGCAGGTAAGCGCGGTGGGGTGGGGCAGGGGTGGAGGGGGTGAAAATGGCAAACAACGGGATAGGGAACTTAAAATAAATAGTTAAATAAAACCACTTACCTTGCACTCGCCGCATCCAACGACCTTGTAGCATACCGGCTCATCTCACGCATTGATGGAGAGATAAACATTTTTGTCACAATATTAGTCACACCCCTAAAAATGACTCTCAATACTCTCATACATCTAAATCAGTGTGGCTTCATGCCTGCAAGGGGCAAGAGGCATTGACTTCGACACCTCCATATTTCCTTGGCTTGCCGGCATCTTCTGACTGTTGTTAATAGACTTTGAGAAAGCCTTTCAAACGGTGGATTGGACTTACCTGGTTCAGGATCTCCTGAAAGCCAGTTAGGAGCCTCATTTCTGTGGCTACGTCAAATTGCTTTACTCCAACCCGACTGTGGGAGTACAGATCAATGGTGTGGCTTCTGACCCATTCGCTATTTGTCGGAGCAGTAGGAAGGGATGCCCCTATTCCCCTCTCCTTTTTGCCCTTGTCATCGAGCCCCTGGCATGGCTCATTCGTAATGATGGATAGGTATGGGGTTGGGAGTGGGATACAGGACATGATGACCGCATTGCACTGTATACTGACGATGTCCTCTTATTCCTTTCCAAACCGGTAGATACTGCCCACGTTGTATTCGTCTCCTTCAGCTTTGCACAGAAGAATCTGGTCTGCAGGTTAACCATGCAAAGTTGGTGCTGATTCCTCTTCTTCCTTCTCGGGAGTGAGCAGATTGGCAGGCCACCATACCAGTGTGGTGTTTGAGCTTCCGCCATTTGGACATCCACGTTGCTCTCCTACCTGAGATGACTCTTAGTTTTACCCCGCTGATCCGACAGTTAAAGACGGACCTGAAAAAAGGGCAACAACTCCCACTCAATGTGATGGGATGGATTGCTCTAAATAAATGATGGTCCTACCAAAGTTTTTATAGCTTTTCCAAAACTTCCCTCAGTTAAAACATCAACAATGGTTCAGGGAGATAGACTACCTGGCGACGTCCTCCCTCTGGCACAAGTCCAGGCTGGGGCTGTCTCTTGCAAGGTGTCAACGGGCACCTTATGATGGCGAGTTGGGCATGGCTAATTTGTACCTCTAGTAATTAGCATCTCAGACCTTGGTTATAAATGATTGGCTTACAGGGTGGTCGGACCCGGAGCATAGGGTGGAACTAACCTCAATGGGGTTTGAGGGTGTGCTGGGGATGTTGTACAATGCCTAACTCCCTAAGAACCTTCCAGATGTGACCCGAATGATCTTTCTTAGCTGGTGTGCCGCACTCTGACCATCCGGCTGGGACTCCAAACTCACTCAACAAACCCCCTCATGAAAGGGAAAATGGTAGCACAAAACAGCTTGCTTCAAGGGATTTCTTAATTGTAAAAACATAGACATTGCCCTGCTGGGGAATGTTTAGTCTGGCACCCTAATGTGGTCTTTTCAAAAACTTCAATCCACAAATGCCATTTCACTTGCACAATTTCATAAATACCTTCAATTGCAGCATGCACTGAGGGCACACATTTCCCCATTTCTTTTGATGATGGCCAGCAACAGCTGGGAGATGTGTGGATAATGTTGTAAAACAGTAAAGTTGTTTATCGAAAAAAGAAATGCTGTTGGGTGTTCTTTATGGGCCTGACCATTATATATTTTTGAATGATTTTCTGATTCCTGACTTTGCACTCTTTATCGATGCCTTAATGGCATATACTGAATTTCTCTATATTGCTCATTCTAATATTTTTGTAATAAAACTCTGTAACCTTTATGGATCAGAACGCAGTTCTTGAGTGGCCTAAGTTAGTATTTTGATTTACTCTGCTCATTTGTTGAGTCTGATGTTAGGAAAGGTGGGGACTCATCATTAGAACAAGAGTGCTAGTGCTGACGTGCCAGAGATAAATTTTGGGGTGATTAAAATAATGTGGTTCAGTAAATTACCGGGGTTCAGGCAAAGAAACCTATGACACTGAAAGATTTTGTATAGATGTAACATTTATGAATACTGAATTATCACCGCATTACTTTTTTCTCCAAAAGGAAAATATTTTCCCATGCTGAAAGCCCTACATTTCCACGAACTATGGGCGTATTCTCTCCTCATTTCCAAGCGGCAAAAATGTTCTGCTGCTTTTCACATGAGCACATTTGTAAAAAAGTATTTACAATGTAAATACCCACAAACCCATGTTTGTAAGTGGGTTGCAGGTGGTAACCTAATCAAGACACAACCACCCGAAAACATAAAAATCATATGCAAATGTGTTAATTCTAGTAAATCAGCTCAAAGTGTGCATTTCTATGTGCATCCTGTAAAGGTACTGATATTCTTAATCAGGATTAGAATCGTATGCATGTAGAAATGTTTTTTCACATCTAGATTTAACTTAAATGTGTCAAAAAAGGTGCTATGAGACCGGCTGTGCTCCAATCACATGAGGATATTGTCAGTGCTTATGGAGGTGTAAATACAACACGTGCAGGCTTGTAGTCATGCACATAAAAATACAATGGTTCAGGGGTGGCCTAACCAGGTCCAAAGTAGAAGGGGGGGTATTTTTCAGTCATTAAATAACTTGGGGAGCAAAGTATGTAGGGCAACGTGCAATTTGTAATCAAAAAGGTTGCGATTTTACGTTTTTCTCAGACATGTTCAGGTGCTCACATGAGTGACAGAGGTGCGTAACGTGACTAAGTGAAGGTAAAAAATACATGGAGTATCACAAAAACAACAGAAAACCTAAAACGCTACATACAATGAGGGATTTTCAATGGGGGTTCAATGGCGTTTCGATCTTTGCTTAGTCAAGATCATCATTAGGACAGGGGGAGCAGTCTGAAATCAATAGGTGAGGGGTGTACAGCCCTCTTTTTGGTGATTCAGATTCCTCAATGGGCTACTGGAATATGAAGGGACATCTTCAATTAGTATCTGCGTGTTTTTTAAGGCTGTTGGCTTACATCCAGGTAAGTTTTAAGGCAATGTTTCAATATGTTTGCGGGTGGACCTGTATTGTTAATATATACACTCGATGTTTATAGAGTTCGTTGGGTTTGGGGACCTGTCTACTAATTGGGGAGGTCGCTTTCTTCAGTTACGGTCCGGTATCCGCTAGCTTAATTTCCGCCTTGACCGGGATTGAATCGCCGTGTCCATGAGCGGGAATTAATTCCTTTCCTCCACCCCGCAGCAGCTGCCGAAGTAGCTGTAGCTCCAACTCTCTGGAGAGAGAGACCTCCCCAATTAGTAGACAGAAATAACCCCCCTTCTACTTTGGACCTAGTTAGGCCACCCCTGAACCATTGTATTTTTATGTGCATTATAACCCCAGGTTCGCCCCTAACGGGGTACCCTTGTTTTTCTTAACCTGGCTTGTAGTCATGGCCATGTGGTACAGAGCAATGTTTCCAGCAAAACAGTGCTCCACAGTAACATATTAAAATCTTCAAGACTTTTAAACAGTCAAGGATAATGAGATAGATACAATGGATGCCTTAAGAGATGGCACTTGTCCTGCTAGTTAGCTGCTGCAATCTATGCATTTTTATGTTAGAGGAAGTATTGGTCCATAAACCTCCTAGCACAATTGATAAAAGTAACCACTGGCATACATTGTGAGTAACAGAATGTTGATAAAACCAAGGAGTGTTTCTTATTCTTCAAAAGATTACTTTTGAGGCCAATGAGAGGTGCAGGAACAGAACTAATTAAATAATTTCCCTTTCTCTGCACTCCAGCTCCCAGATCTCCACCCATTGTGTGGCGTTTGAGGGCAACAGAGTTTATGCATTCCGGTGACACATACAATTTGTTGTACTGGTTGTAAAAATGAGCCTTGGGCTAAGGAGAGTCAGCCATGCCAGAGTTTCACAACATTTACATGATGCAAATTTAGATACAGTAAATTTAAGGGAATAGTAATTTCATATTCAGTAGATCTACATTAATCTGACTCACCTGCGCTTAGTTGAACTGAGAACACCTTGGGATGTGTAGGGTAGGGAGCTTTGGCTACACAGATGAAAAGAAAATTGGCACACAGTCTGTTGTGTTATATGGTTTCTGTGATACTTGCAGTGGGGTCTCTAGATGTCATTTTTAGGGGGGGCAAGCAAGGCGTCGCAGGTAAAAATGGCAGGGCCACCAACAATGGGCAATTATGAAGATTGTTTCCCTATATATATATATATATATATATATATATATATATATATATATATATATATTCATGGACACAATCTTCATAATTGCCCATTGTTGGTGGCCCTGCCAGTTTTACCTACGACGCCTTGCTTGCCCCCCCCTAAAAATGCCATCTAGAGTAACTCAGGTAACTAGAACTGCTGAATTTCACTGGTTTTGTACAAGTGAAAACTGAGTCTAACTATAAATTACTTGTAAAAAATGTTTTAGTGTATATATATATATATATATATATATATATATATATATATATATATATATATATATATATATATATATATATATATATATATAAACATATATATATATATTCATATAAATATATATATATATATATATATACAATTTAAAATGCATCCCCCAGCGCGCCCCGCATTGGATACTGGAAACTGCAGAACAACGAGCAGTTCGCATTCTCGTGAGTGGCAAATAGGTCCAATTGAGGAGACCCCACATCTCGAAGATGAAGCCGCCACCTGTCATCGGCCAAGTAATGCCGACTGAGACTGTCTGTTCGAACATTCAGCACACGGGCTAGATGATTTGCAAACACACAAATCTGATGATCCTGAGCCCAGGACCAGAGTTGAAAAGCTTCTCGACAGAGAAGCTATGACCCTACTCCTCCCTGTTTGTTGATGTACCACATCGTGGTAGTGTTGCCCGTCAGGACTTGAACCGACTGACCATGAAGGGAAGGAAGGAAAACCTTCAGTGCCAAACAAATCGCCTGCAATTCTGGAAGGTTGATGTGAAATAACCTTTCCTCTGGAGACCAAAGATCTTTGACCTCCAGATGAGCACCCCACCCCAGAGTGGAGGCATCCGTAATCACCATGGCCGCCTTCAGAGGAGGTTGAAAGGGCTTGCCTTGAGACAGGTTGCCCTGTACACTCCACCGAGTCAGATCCGCTGCAACGTCTCTGGAGATCCTGACTGATTTCCTGAGATCTCCGTTGTGTTGATACCACTGCCTGCGGAGGCACCACTGGAGTGCCCTCATGTGCCAGTGTGCATGGTTGACCAACAGAACGCAGGAAGCAAACAGACTGAGCAGCTGAAGGACCTTCAAGACTGGAACAACCGCTCCCTTGTGAAACAAAGGAATCATCTCCTGAATGTCGAGAATTCTTTGTGGAGGAGGAAAAGCTCGACACACAGTAGTATCCAGTACCGTCCCTATGAACAGGTTGCATTGAGAAGGCACCAGGTGAGATTTGGGCACACACATTTATTGAAATGTCCAAGTTGTTTTAGTTTTAGTCTATATATATATATATATACTAGCAGCCCGTCCCAGTGTTGTCCGGGTATGAAATAGAATGTGTGTAATGTGTGTATTTGGCAAGGGCAATTTATTTTAAAATCTCGCGGTAGACAACATTTTTTGTTTCATTAGAATCGGGACGGAGAAGGCTCAGCTGCAGCCCTGGTTGATGTTAGCAGGAGCATGTAATTGTTGTAGTGATCCGCCGCCTGAGCCCGGCTACAGCCCTCGTTGATGTTAGCATGCGAGTGTAATGTCGTTGAATGAGAGAGTTATCAGCCGCGGGTAAATCCGTTTAATGAGAGAGTTGAGTGACAGCGAGTAGTAGAGGCTGCAGTAATTGTCCCCGCAGACACGCTCATTTGCGTGTTCCCCCACTTGAGGCCCAGATGCAGATCTGTTTGATGTTACCAGGCGTGTTTTCCCCCGCTTGAGGCCCAGCGGCATCCCTGGTTGATGTTATCAGGCGCGTGTAATTAGTGTACTGATCTGCCGCCTGAGCCCGGCTAGAGCCCTGGTTGATGGTAGCAGGTGTAATTTTGTTGAATGAGAGAGTTCAGTAACAGCGTGCAGGAGAGGCTGCAGTAACGTTACTTACCACGCCTCCAGCTGAACGCGTTTGTCACGCCTCCAGCACACGGCCACAGCAGACGATCTTCTGATTAATGTACGACCCACATGGCATGAAGGGCGAAACGTAGCACACGCCCCAGCGTTTCTCACGCCCCCAGCGTGCCCCTTGATGCGGCGCAATTGCGTTCACATGGCATGAAGGCCGGACACACGCCCCCAGCGTTTTTCACGCTCCCAGCGTGCCCCTTGATGCTGCGCAGCAACGTAATTGGCGCTTGTATGTACGACTCACATGGCATGAAGGGCGGACACATGACCCCAGCGTTTACCACGCCCCCAGCACACGCCCACAGCCCACGATATGATGGCCGTACCACACGCCCTCAGAGTTAGTCACGCCCCCAGCCCACGCCCACAGCACAACGCAGACACGCCCACAAGGGACTACTTTGCTGGCACGGTTCTTTTACCTTTTAAATGTATATGGTGATGCTAGCTTTCCAGACGAGGCAGAGACACTGACAGACTTACAATTAATACTTACAGCCCCGACGAAGCGCAAGCTGATCACTAAATTGTATAGAGCAATACAGGCTGACACCCCTCTTGAAGTCGATAAAAGCCTGGCGCGCGGGAATGCTGCACTAGACCCTCCTATCACTGTGATGGAGTGGGAGCAGATCTGACCAACAGGGGGTCTGACATCTAATAGCAACTTACGTATCATTCATTTGAAATTCCTGCACCAAGTGTACCACACGCCCCAGAAGTTGTGCAGAATGGGACTTCGGGAAACAGATGGGTGTCGGAGATGTGGGGTGGAGGGAGCCGACTTCCTACATTTAGCCTGGTGATGTGAGAGGGTACTCAGCTACTGGGAGAAAGTCCTCGCTAGTGTCACCACCATGACAGGTATTGAGCTGCCGAATACACCTTTGCTATGTATACTGGGATATGCTCCCCGACTAACAGGAGTGCTCGGCAGATTTGTTCGGGTGGCCTTGCTCCTTGCAAAACGGCAGATTCTGTTCACGTGGGACAGCCGCCTGAGCCCAAAAGTGGATGGTTGGCTAAAGGATATGGTGTATTGTAGAGAGCAATTGGAGTTATATGCAGAGGAGATCCCGAGTACTTCCAGGCCTAAGGACATATGGGCCCCACTGCGGGAGTACCTGCAGACTTGAAGTGAAGCTGATTCAGACTGTGCTGGATCGGCGGAAATGTGATGACTCGAGAGACTTCATGGACTGAACCCTGTGACCTCTCGCAGCAGGGGATGGGCCGGATTAGCGGATCGGAGTGTAAGCCATGTGCACTATAGAACTTTGAACAGTGCCTCCATTTAATTGCTGTTAAATGTGACCTTTGGCTTTGTTATGTACTTGTTCATAGAGCGTATGTCATTGACACTATATGCTGTATATTGATGCTATGATTGTGATGTATGACAACAGTTTGCTCAATAAAAGTTTTTAAAAAAAGGGAAAAGAAAATGTATATGGTGGCCGTCTGCATAGCCTATGTCCTTCTGCTGCAACTGCCCTTTCCAACGCTGTATTGGGTGTTGTGATTGGTGCTGTGGTTACTGAGATTACCCACCTCAAAGGTTTAGGCTCTCTCTTTATGAGTATGAGTACTAAACATATATACTAAGGTACTGTAAAACCTAAATTCGTATTTAGGTGTACTACTGATGAGTGATTCTACTTCTAACATATATCATGTGAGTTGCTGTTTGACTGTGTGTGTCTGTGTGCGAGTGGTTGTATGGATGTGTGATTTGGTGTGTGAGAGGTTGTGGGGGTGTCAGTGGATGTGTAAGTGGTTGTATGGGTTTGTAAGTGAGTGTTTGATTGGTTGCATGGGTGTGTAACTGGGTGTAAGAGTGGTTGCATGGACGAGTGACTGGATGTGAGTGTGGTTTTGGGGGGGTAAGTGGGTGAGTGAGTGTGTATCTGGGTGCCTGCATGAGTGAGTGTCTGCATGTGTGAGTGAGTGTCTGTATGTGTGATGCGGTGTATACGTGGCTTTATGACTGGGTGTGTGAGCGGCTGTATGGGTGAGTGAGTGAGTGGCTGTGTGAGTAGCTGTATGGGTGAGTGAGTGTGTGTGTGTGAGTAGCTCAATGAATGAGTGTGGGAGTATGTGAATGATTGTATAGGTGTGTGAGTGGGTGTATGAGTGGTTGTGTGGGTCAGTAAGTAGATGCATGAGGTTTTCTGTGGATGATGTCATGAGTGATGTCACTGACTATGTCATGAGTGATGCAATATGTGAGGTAATAAGCAGTGCATTGCAGGGGCATAAGATATATTTAGCTCTGGTAACGAGAACTGCTGAATTTTAGTGATTTTATGTAAGTACAATCTGAGCCTAACTATAGCATCCCAGTAACCTTTGTTTTTTCAGTGAATTTCTAAGGTTTCTAAAAATGTATTTCCTAACTAGAATGTAATGGTATTTCTCAACTATAACGTCCCTGTAACCATTGGATTTTTCGGTACATTTCCACGTTTTTTTATGTTATTTCTTAACTATAACCTTCCTGTAACCGTTGGTTTTTTTCAGTGAATTTCTACGTGTTTTAAAACACTTTATTTCCTAACTGTAACGTGTAACCTTTGAGAGTGAGTATGTGAGTGAGTGCATGAGTTGTCTCATTGGGTTTGTGAGTGGGTGTGAAAGTGTCTGAGTGGGTCTGTCAGTGGGTGTGTGAGTATCTGAGTGGGTCTGGGAATGGCTGCATAAGTGTCTCACTGGGTGTGTGAGTGAGTGCTTGAGTGGGTCTGTGAGTGGCTATGTGAGTGTCTGAGTTGGTTTCTCAATGGGTGCTTGAGTCTCTGAATATGTCTGTGAGTGGGCATGTGAGTCTCTTAGTGGGTCTGTGGGTGAGAAATGAGTCTCTGAGTTGGTCTGTGAGTGAGTGCATGAGTCTTTGAGTGAGGTTTGCAAGTGGGTGTCTGAGTGTCTGAGTGGGTGCATGTCTGAGTGAGTCTGTGAGTCGATGTATGAATTTCTGAGTATGCCTGAGAGTGGGTGTTGAGTATCTCAGCGGGTCTGTGAGTGGGTGCATGAATTTCAGAGTGTGTCTGGAGTGGGTATGTGAGTGTCTCCTAGTGCCATCTGTTTTGCCTTCTTATGCTCTGTTTTGCCTTTTCTTCTTGTTTTTCTGCCCTCTGTTTTGCCTTTCCTGCTCATTTGTCAGCCCTATGTTTTGCCTTTTCTGGTCGCTTTTCTGTCCTCTGTTTTGCCCTCTTCTACTCTATTCTTCAGTTTCTTCCCATTTTCTGCCCTCTCTTTTGCCTTTCCTACTCGTTTTTCTGCCCTCTGTTTTGCCTTTTTCTGTTAGTTTTTCTTCCCTCTGTTTTGCCCTCTTCTGCTCTGGTTGGCCATTTCTGAAAAGGTGATGGAGCCACGCGGCCCCCCCTCCCCGGGTCGATCTCGGTCCTCGGGTCTCCATCTCCCATGACAGCTCCTGCCAAGCAAAAGCAAACAGCTATCTCCCAAGGGTGGGGAAATCGGAGATAGCAGGAGCCATCACTGAGGACTGGTGGTCCCCAGGACCATATATGGCTCCGGGGGGCCGCACTGTCCCCTCCTTTGTTTGGCTGGGGCCAGCCCTGGGGATGTGCTGGTCCCAGTGGCCGTATATGACCCAGGATAGGGGACAGGCGGCCACCCTCCATTTAAAAAAAGTAATTGGCCCAGGGGAGCTGGTGTTCCCCAGGGCCCGAGTTGGTCTGCACAGCCCCCACTTAATATTGGCATTAGCCCTAGGGAGGTTGGGTCCCTGGGTGTTATTAGGCCATAGGAGGGAGACCATGTGCACCCCTCCTTTATTTTTAAATCAACTATGCATGCCCCCATGACCTAGCCCCCCTATGGGCTACAATGATAAAAGTGCGGGAGATCACACTTGTTTTTTTATTTTTTTTTAATTCATGGCAAATTTGATGTGCATTAAAAAAGCTTTTTTTGCCTTGGCGAGTTCCCTGTGGACCCCAGGGCCAAGGCTAGGGGGTTGGGATATTTGTATCTAGTCCCCTTTTCTTTTTTTATGGGGGACTTGGCTGATGCCCAGTTCCAAAATGGCTGCCAACACTTCCTGGTTAAAGTGTTGGCAGCCAATCAGAGTTCTACAAGCTTGTCATTATTCCCAAAGGCTTTGCGACTCTAGATATATAAATTTGGATTTCCTTTAATATCTAGAAAACTACTGAACGGATTTACACCAAATAACAAAAAGTGTGCTTTCTGGACCAAAGGCTACCTTTTTTCAAAATTTGGTGTAATTACGTCCAGCGGCTGGGGCTGTAGGCGTGTCTAAAATTTCTACGGGAATTAACAATGGAACTCACTTTTTTTGACCTCTCTCCCTTTTTCTCAGCCCCTGCTTGATGGACCATCCCAAAAAATTTCATGCACATCAAGACCCAACTTGACACTTTTTTTTGTAACATTTCATGCAGCTTCATCAAATGGCACCAAAGATATTACCAAGTCAAAAAACACTTTTCCTATTGAAACATGATCATATAGCTACCTACTGGTGATAGTCCCTGAAAAAAATAAAGGTTAAAGTAATGTTGTAGTTAGGTGAATATGTCAGTGATAACATGAATGTTTTAAAGTTTTAAAAAAACACAGAAATTCAATGGTTATAGTTAGCAGAGCAAACTATACCTTGCCATCCTGCCACTTCAGAGAAAGTCAAGTTCCTCAAAATACTCAACATCTGTTCCAAAATTATTGCCCTACTACAGACATTTTTTATCTGTATCAAACACCTGACAGTCACCGAACCTGCATTGAGAAATGAAGTTGATATAAGTAGACAAGTAGGTACTGTAAACAGTGTTCACTCCATGAAGAAAGTTTACTTTGTACCACACTGTTTGCAGACAACGAAACTCATGGAAAATACACTACAGAGTATTAAAAAGTATCTACTAAGAACAGTGTACACTCAATGCAACACTAGGCATAAAATTCACTATTGACTTAAAATAACCAAGGCATTAAGGTGCTAAAGATCATACCATGCTGAGTCGATTCTGTTAATTAACTCAAGGCTGCTTGCAATACTTAGTATGTAGTATGTAGAATGTAGAATCTGTGCCCTGTTGAAAACTTTTTCTGCAGAGCGCAAAAACGTTTGTGGAACATGCTGAACACAAGTTGTCATCTGTTACCTGCACACAGGGTTACTCTTCAATACAAATAGTTATAATGTGTTCATTACCTCTGCACAGCTATCATGTATTGGGCACACATATGTTTTGCAAACACTTACATCCATTAGGTGGACACAGGCTCTACAGAATTAGGCAGAGAAGTACTATGGTAGTTACCCGCCACTATGTAAAGTATTAAACCAACTAACACACCAGTGATGTCATCAGTGATGTCAACCTATGTCATTTGAGGGGTCATCAGTGATGTCATAAATGATGTCATAGAAAATGTCAAGAGTGATGTAACATGTGAGGTCATAAGCAGTGCAAGGTGGGGGCAAACGTTATAGGTAGCTTGATAACTATAACTGGTGAATGTCTGTGTTGTTTTTGGTTCAAAATGTTAATGTTATCACAAGGGGTGGGTGGAACTGGAATTGCGTGGAGCTACTAAAAACTCAGCAGGATTTCGCTAGCTGCATAATTTCGTTACATTGTGCTGCTCACATTGATTTTTAGCACCCGAAGCTTGTCCCGCTCTGTAAAATCAGCACGAATGGCACCACATGGCACACCAGAAGGCGCTGTTCCTTCCTGCCACTCGAGTATATTTTCTACTCTCAGCAGCAGCTGTTGCAATGGGAGCGTCAGCATTCTCAACGCGAGCAATAGCAACCTACCGTGACCACATAAGTTGAGAAATCATGCTGGGACTCATCCTAGCAAAAAACCCAGTTGATGGACAGAATGTAGAACAATGTCATACATTCACCCCAGTACAAGGATCTGGGCATAAATACATCGTTTTTTTGCACTCCACACCACCCTGGGTTAGACACTGGCTATATGCAAATCAGCTCTGACCCTGTGCCTCATGGGAACAGTCCAGTCCGAACTACCAAGCCATGTCTTTCCCAGACCGGAATCAAGCATCCAAGGATCGGTTTCTGGCTATCAGCCTTCATCAGCCTGGATAGCTTGACTCCAGTGGTGTGGAGAGCCTGGGACTCACGTCTGAGCATACCCAGCCCACTCGGGGGGAAAACTGCAAAAAACACAGTTGATGGACAGAATGTAGAACAATGTCATACATTCACCCCAGTACAAAGATCTGGGCCTAAATCCATCGTTTTTTTGCACTCCACACCACCCTGGGTTAGACACTGGCTATATGCAAATCAGCTCTGATCCTGTGCCTCATGGGAACAGTCCAGTCCGAACTACCAAGCCATGTCTTTCCCAGACCGGAAGCAAGTATCCAAGGACCGGTTTCTGGCTATCAGCCTTTATCATCCTGGATAGCTTGACTCCAGTGGTGTGGAGAGCCTGGGACTCACGTCTGAGCATACCCAGCCCACTCGGGGTGAAAATGGCAAAAAACACAGTTGATGGACAGAATGTAGAACAATGTCATACATTCACCCCAGTACAAGGATCTGGGCATAAATCCATCGTTTTTTTTTGCACTCCACACCACCCTGGGTTAGACACTGGCTATATGCAAATCAGCTCTGACCCTTTGCCTCATGGGAACAGTCCAGTCCGAACTACCAACCCATGTCTTTCCCAGACCGGAATCAAGCATCCAAGGACCGGTTTCTGGGTATCAGCCTTCATCAGCCTGGATAGCTTGACTCCAGTGGTGTGGAGAGCCTGGGACTCACGTCTGAGCATACCCAGCCCACTCA
This sequence comes from Lissotriton helveticus, assembly GCF_964261635.1. NCBI lineage: Eukaryota > Metazoa > Chordata > Amphibia > Caudata > Salamandridae > Lissotriton > Lissotriton helveticus. The sequence goes on from NC_136069.1 coordinate 203,070,730, forward strand.
GGACTCATCCTAGAGCTCGATTTTCTCGCCTACCCACTTGATGATGGGAAGCCGTGCTCGAGAAAAACTACATCACGCAGTGGTTGGCAGAGTTTTTATGGAACTGGACTGGGTAAATTTCAGCAAACTCTGCCGGCAGAGCAGAGTTTACCTCCCACCCCTTGTTATGGCTGACATATTCTCCTAACTATAAAGTTACTTTATCCTTAGTTTTTTATGTGAATTTCTAAGGTTTTAAAGCAAAAACAGATTTAGCAGACCTAACTATAATGTTATGTTAACCTTTGGTTTCTTCAGAGAATTTCTATGGTTTTCTTAACGTAAAGTCATGTTTTTTTACCATATGTACAACCAACCCAGCAGCTGGGGTTTTGGAACAGTGCCTGGCCTGAGCCCAGTCCCTGTGGCTAACCCACCAGGAGGCAGCCAACCCCGCCTGCACGCAGCCAACCCCATCCTGCGGGCAGCATTTTGTCATGCGCCGCTTTGGGTTGGAGGCAGGGCTTGGCTTGCAGTCAAGCCGTGCATCCACCTCACCACAGGCAGTCTTTGCCTGTGAGCAGCAGGGTGTTGCCCACAGGGCTTGGCCTGTTGTCAGGCGATTGGCCAAACACCTAGCAGGCTGCTTACCCCACACTGCTCGAACATTCTCAGGACCCGAAGACCCTATCCCCAGGGCCAGTTGTTTTTAAAATTGGATGGGGGCTTTGCAGAGACCCTCCCTAAGTCGATTTTAAACCCTGGAAACCCATCCCCATCAATTTCTTAAAAGGGGGAGGAGGGCTGTGTGGCCCCCGCTCCCGAGCCTTATTATGCCTCAGGGAACCCATCTCCCACGTTTAAGTATTTTATAAAGGTAGGGGGACACACAACGTCCTCCCTGAGCCTTATTTGCCCTCAGGGACCCTATCCCCAGGACCAGAATTGAAATAAAAGGAGAAAGGGGCCGCATAGCCACACTACCCGAACTGGTTTTAGCTAGGAGACGAACTGGTTTTAGCTAGGAGACCCTGTCCCCTGGGGCCGAATTTACTCTTTAGGGTAGGGGGCATGCGCCCCCTGCCTCAGCTGTATATGGCCCCAGGGACCCCATCCAGCAGGGCCTAGTTTACTTACTAAGGGGAGGGGATATGCAGCTCCCCTCCCCAAGTCGCTTTTGGCCCCGGATGCCCTTCCCTTGAACCCAATTTAAATATTATGGCGAGGGGCACACAGCCCCATCCCAAGCCATGTTGAACTCTGAGCACCCCCTTCCGCAGTGCCGCTACTTAAATCAATAAGCATTGGCATAGCCAATAAGTGTCGCCTTTGGGACCTTATAAGTGTTTGACCAGAGCTATTAGCTTTGCCAATGTCTTTAAGCTATGCTGTAGAGCAGTGTGGCTATTGAGCATCAAGTTGAAAAGTTGTAATAAAAACGTGTTGTAAGCATTTTTGTTACTTTATATATAACTAAGAAGACACCTTCTAGGTTTTTTGTCCTTGCAATGCTGACAACTTCCTTCTACCTGTTCTAATGCTGGTTTGTTATAGTTTTTTTTAGGGGGGGCATAAACAACGAGAGGGTGGAGGTTATGAAAAGGTACTTGAATTGCAACACTAGCAGCGGACGGAGACTACGGGAGAATCAATAAATGGAAGATTCTGAAGGGAGACTGAGGTGGTGCTGAGTTATGCTGTGGTGCTGAGTCAAGCTGAGGTGGTCCTCGGAGGTAGTGAAGTGGTGCGCGGTGGTTCTGAGCTGGTGCTGTTGAGGTGGGGCAGCTCTGGTGCTGAGGTGGGGCTGTGGTGGTGATGGTGCACCAATGCGGATGTGGTACTGTGCTAATGCTGAGATAGTGCTGTGCTGCTGTTGAGGTACTGCTGCTCTGGTGCTGAAGTGGTGGCGGTCCTATGCTGAGATGGTTCTGCGGTGGTATTGTGCTGAAGGCGGTGCTGAGCAATGCTGAGATATGATACGGTGGTGGTGCTGCGCTGGTGCTCCGGTGGTACTTAGTGTTTCTGAGTTGGTGGTGCTGTGCTGACGGCGAGATAGTGAGGTGGTGGTGCTGCACTGGTGCTAGTGCACTGATGAGGAGGTTGTGAGCTTATATGTAGGTGCTGCTCAGGTGATGCTGAGGTGGTGCTGAAAGTGGGTCTCTGAAAAGGCTCTGCCCACAATGACTCAGTTTATGAAGCCAGGTACCGCTCTGACAGATAACTAGACTCCAGAGAAGCCTTTGTATAGGGAGAAAGAAAAACAAGCAAGGCGCTCACGTGCATGAGCAGTTGCTGCTCCTATTTCAAGCCTGCAGGCAGTTGGGCTGAGTGCAGGCAAAAACAAGCATTTGCAATGCAGTAGGACTCGCATTTACGCAAGACCTATTGCATTAGAAACGGGAGTGCGGTGGGCAAAAAGGCGTGGGGTCGAGAAGTCACGGACTGCGGGAGGGGGGTGGGGGGGGAGAAGGAACGAGAAGAAAATAGTGTTCAAAGTAAAGGGGCGAGTAGCCATGGCATGGAAGGATACAAATGACGACATGGTCGTTATAAGGAGGGACTAACAAGCCTAAAACCAATCAAAAGGCAGAATTTAGGAGCTAAGCCAATGAAAACGATGGGCTGAGAATGAGTTGAGCATACATGGAGTTTCACACCATACTGAATACTACATGCCTTGCAAAGCGAGCAGCGCATGTGTGCTGACGCTATAGGGTCGACCTAAGAAGGGAGGTGGGCTATGCAGCCTGCCTCTCTGAGCCATTATAGACTCGGAGGAGCCATCCCTGGGCCTCTTTTTGTAAGGGAAGTTATTATGCGTCCCATGGGTGCCCACTCCTGGGTCCACATTCTGTAAGGGAAGAGGGTATGCCAACCCCCTCCCCAAGCTATTATAGGCCACAGTGAGACCACCACCAGGGTGACATTCAATAAGGAGATGGGGGCACAATCCCCCTCCCCGAGCCAATATAGGGTCATGGGATCCTACCCCTTGGAACCCCTTCCTGGTTCCTCTGGCCCCCCCCCATGTGGCCTAGGGGGACAGGGTATCCTAACCTGTCACCTTATTTTAATGTATTTACTACTTCAGGAAAGGAGACTAAAGCCCTGAGTTCGGTATTGGCTGCCAGCAAACTTTTTCTGATGTTGCTGGCAGCCACTCAGAGTTCTCCTTCCCATGGGATTGAATTAGCCTAAGGGAAAATAGCTACCTGGCCCAATCAGAATGCTTCATTTTATAACTGAGTCTCTCAAGCCTCTCACGGACCCAACCGCCCAGATGTGCAAATATTTTTGACCCTTCATTTGTAACAAAACTACTGAACGGATTAACACCAAATAACAACGAGCACAATTTGCAGACCAAGATCTAGGTTGCTGCCAAATTTGGTGTAATTCTTTGATACAGTTTTTGATGTAGCCCTTCCTTTTTTCTCGGAAAGACAGACTTAAGTTAGAATTTTGTCTTAAGTTTGTCTTAAGTCTGTCTTAAGTTTGTCTCAAGTCTGTCTTAAGTTTGTCTTAAATCAAACTTAAGACAAAATCCTAACTTTACTACTACTACTAAATGCCTTTTGTGAATACCAAAAGTAGTAAGTTTAAGATTTTGTCTAAAGTTAGTTCTGTGAATCGGCCCCCATATTTTCTGAACCAAAAACCGGACAGCCACAGATATAGAAGCAGGGCTAACTGTTTGCACCCACGTGGACAATGCACACCGAATACTATTATTAAACACTATTTGTAGAAAAGACTAGTATTTTGGGTGATTTGCACTTCTCACCATATAATAAAGAGAAGGAGAGCAAAGGTTTTAAGTTGTTTAATGTGATATACGAAAAGTTTAACCCGCTTTGGTTTGCATTCTGGGATGTGAGATCCTGTATTTATAACTGTACACGGCTGCCAGTTAGCCGCGGCCGGTGGTGGGAATACCTGCGGGCGGTGACGTGTGGAGGGGGAGGGGCAGGGTGGGTGTAGTAATGTATGGATTACGGAGTTTAACAGGTAAGTAAACATAAATAAATAAAACAAAATTTGTTGAGTGCAATGCATCGCATTTGGTGATGCAGTGCGCGCAACGGAATTCATTTTATTTATATATATATATATATATATATGTTAATTTACCTGTTAAGGTCCGTAATCCATACATTACTACCCCCCACCTTGCCCCGCCCCCTCCCCACGTCACCGCCCGCAGGTACTCCCACCACCGGCCACGGCTGACTGGCAGCTGTGTACAGTTATAAATACAGGATCTCACATCCCAGAATGCAAACCAAAGCGTATATCACGTTAAACAACTTGCCAGTATCAGAAGACAAGTGAAAAAGGGACCGTATAAGCCCTAATGTTTATTTCCACTGGGAATACAAAAAAAAACTCAAGTGCCAACCTCTGAAATGTAGATGAGCACACTTCCTCTCCCATGTGCTGTGATGTAACCGATGGCAAGCTTGACCCTGCCTGATTGGCTCCTGGGACTCTGAATCACCCTCTCTTTAATACCAGCTGTGCTGCGTCACTGAGGTGGTGTGAGGCAGCACAGCAGGCGACCCTTTGAAGAGTTCATCTCCAGTCCCTGAGGGGAAGGTGGCCAATTAAAAAGTCAGCATGCACTAACCGGTTATTAATGTGCGCTCTCACCCGCTCCATTCTAAAAAAACAGGACATGTAAATATTTATAGTAAAAGTGTTGCGGCACCATGACAGACTTTAACAACCTGGGATTGTCTCGGAAAATCCGGGTCATCTGGGTACCCTATCCAAGGTGGCATAGGTCATGACCTTCATCCACTTAGCAGGATGGCAGGATGCCCACAAAAGCCTAAATAATACAGAAATCTGTTGCTTTGTCTCTCAAAGTTAAGTTTCATTTTTAGCATGAATGCCTTACAGAGAAATCAAATTGGGGGGACATTCTATGCATTGATCTTCTAATTTATAAATGTTCAACATTGCTGCTGGTTGGCCGAATTCATGCCAAATTTGTCAATATATAATAGCATAAATTTGCATTCAATGTTTCTAAGTGGAAATCCAGTATACTGTAAATTATTATCCTGACACACTGTCATAGGCCTAACCCTCCTGAGAGATTGTTGGTCACCATTGTTTTAATTCATTTGATGCAAAAGTTTATGGCTGGTTTGGAGATGAATATATGTGGGCACTGGAGATGAACTAGGTACTGGTTTGGGTTCTCTAAAAGTTTGATTCATAGAATGGAGCCGTTTGCTAATGCAAAAGGGCTTTTTGTCATGTATCAAAAATCCAATTGCAATTTGTACCGAATCGCAATTTGGGTATAATATCAAATACTGGTTCGGTATTTGCAAGGGGCATGCTTAGGGAACCCTTTCCAAATACTGGTTCGGAATGTTATGTGTTAATGTTTTGCAGCTGAAATCCATTTGGAAAACATTAATACTTTACTGACTATGAGCATGTAACTATAATCATTTGCCATTCCCCAAGGGACCCCTTCTCATTTCTTATTAATGACAAAGTCAACGTTAAAGAGTAGGACTCATAAAAAATGCTACTTAAATATTGTTTTTTTTTTTAAATATGTCCTATTTTGTTTTATGGAAAACAGGTTCATTTAAATAAAAATGCTTTTATTCAAAAGCAATCATAGACATGTTCTCTCTGGACCTCAGCTTGCCACCATATCTGTAATGGCTGTAATTTATAGTGGGTCGCAATTTGCAACCTACCTCATTCATAATCAGGAGGTGGGTTGGGTTTTTGAGAACCCACCTATTAGCATACAGTTCAGTTTGTAAAAACAGAATGGGTTTAGTAAAAGTCGGTGCACAATTTGTAATTTCGTTTACCAACTCCATTCTTAGTACATTTGGCTCGAAAGTCATTAAAATGCATCAAAGAACATTGGGTCTGAATAGATTACAATCTGACCAATCTCGATTTAGCCAGTGACAAACTTGCAAGGGAATCGGAGGAAACATATACATTCTTTCATTCAAGAGAGTTCAGATTTTCTATTAGATTATAAAAATTACTTTGACACTGAACTTTACCAACTATCACGTTGATATGACACTTCTGTGAGTAAAAAAATGTCTATGTAGAAATAAGGCTTACATTTCCCTCATATCTTCCCAACAGTTAACAGTGTGTTCTGGCTCACTGCCAGTGTGGACTAAAAGCACCCCTCACAGGTGAGGCTAGGGTTGAAACTAAGGCTTTGGGATATTGGCAATGAAAATAATTCTACTTTCTCCCTCAAGGCAAAGTCTGCAACCTGTTTTTCTTTGCACATTTTATTTTTCACATTTCTCTTACAAATATTCATCTTTTCATATTTCGCTACAGGTAAATCAAAAATGTCTCATGTTTTATGAAATGTGAAATTATATTATGCTCTAGCCACCCATTGGGCAAGTCATAAAAATGGCCATTTATTAATAAGTGTGCTTATCCCCACAACTTATAACTTATGGTTTCATTTTGTAGAGAAATGCATTGATATGTCCATGTGAAATTTCCTTTCCCTGTGACTCATGCTCCTCTATTCTTCTGTGCATATCTCTTTTTTCAAAAGGTCTAGGGCAGTGGTTCCCAAACCTTTGACTCCTGAGGACCCCCATTGAGTCACCACTGGAAGCCGGAGACCCCCAAGCAATTTGTATGAGTTAAATTTCAAACATTAAAACAGTAATTCCAAACAAATACACACGTGTGCACACAAAACAAATACTCAAAGTACTAAGGATTTTGGGGCCACATGTATGACCATTTCATTTAGCGCCTCGCAATTGACGACACATTGCGAGTGGCAAATTGCGAGTCGCTAAATTAAATGTACAACAGTGTGTTTAACACTGTTTGGGATTCCCAATGGGGTCGCAAATTCCGAGGTTCATTATTATTAATGAGCCTCTCGCAATTTGCGAGCCCATTGGGTATGCCAGCCCTCCCAGCGATGGTGGCCTGCAGGCCACCATGTCTCGGACTGCTTTTAAATAAAGCAGTTTTAAAAAAAAAATGCAGCCTGTTTACCATGCATTAAAAAAAGAAAGAAAATGAAATGTTTTCGTTTCATTTTCTAAGGGCAGGCAGAGGTCCCTGGGAGCACTGCCTGCCCTTAAAAAATAATTTTGCGTGCATTTGTAAAGGGGAAGGGGTCCCCTGGGGACCCCTTCCCATTTGCGAATGCATTACCATATACTTGAAGTAGGTGGTAATTGTGACTGTTTTGCGAATGGAAAACATTTGTACATGGTTTTGAGACTTGCTATTTGGAAGGGAATGCCCCTTCCAAATAGCAAGTTGCAAAACCTATTTAGAGAGTCGCAAACAAATTGAGACTCGCGAAATAGGCTATGTATACGGCCCAATAGGTTTTTGCATGCGCAAACGGGTTCGCGAACCCGTTCGCGCATATAAAACAGATCGTACATCTGGCCCTTAGTATTTTATGTTGAAGTAATAGCCCCTCTGTCACATGTATTTCATTTGTTTTATAGCATCTCTCATACCATTGTAGGATGTCAGAGCACTATACATCATATAGAGACATTGAATCATACATGTAAATCAGTGTGCATATAAAATGTTTAAAGAGTGCTTGATCTGGAAAAGCACACACTCAGGATTCAGAACATAACATCGTGGCTAGCATTGACTTTAACATTAAAAATGTATTTCCACCCAAATATATCTTTTTAGCAGCATCAGAATAATGAATAACTGGGACAAAATATAAGTTACTAACCGGTACCATGCAGTTTGCAAGCAGCTCTTTGATGACAGTTTATAGGTCCCTCTGCTAGATTACGATTGTCACTTATGAAGTGCACAGTAACAAAAGAAATACTGCTTTTTAAGATGCATGTTACACATTCTTTGCAGTAGGCACATTAACCCTCTGTGCTACATTAGTTAAATCAAAGCTGCCACTGAACAAAACTCTCCTTGCTCTCCAGCAGGTACATTAATCACTGGCATTCCCTTGACACTTTTATTGTTGCTGGAAAGCTGCTAATTATACAAGAAACATTTCTGTGCTTTTGAAACTGTTGCCTAAGGACCCCTGGGAATGTGTCACGGACCCCTGGGGGTCCACGGACCACAGTTTGGGAAACACTGGTCTAGGGGGTTAGACCTCAGTAGACTCTGCAGGAGAGTTTGAAGTCAGCACCAAGTGTAGGCGACACCATACCTCACTGACTGGTATTGCAGATCCGATTGGGGATGGGTTGATGACGGGAGAGGCCCCATCGGCAGATGCTACCTGCGACCATTTCTTAGATGCTGGAGAAGCCCTGTCACGAGAGCTGTGCTTGCGGCCATTTTGTGGGAGGGCCAGAAGGTGGGCCTAATAGTTACTCCGTCTGCCTGAAACTCCCTGCAACCATCCCATGAGGAGACTATGGGAAGGCCCAATGAATGCCCCACCTTCTTAAAGTGGACCTTCTTAAAGCAGAAAAATTGTGTACAAGTCATATACTGTGGGCTTAACGGGTCTCCATACTGTGGACTTAACATCCCTGGCAAGGTCCCTCTCTGAATCCCCACCTGAACCTGACAGACTCTGGAGAGCTGATTGTAAAAGTTATCACCAATCCCCCTCAATACGGTAAGATTAGTACTGGCACTGAAGTTGGAGAGAATTTCTGCAGTCACTAGGCCTACAAATTAACGCTGAGAAGGCGTGTTTAAAAAGTTAGCACTACGTTCTGTTATGAGAAGAGTATCAAAGTCAAAACAGCGATTGACTGGCCCTGCTGCTCATTGAAAGAAACGGTGTTAGTGTATCAAAATAAAAACAGTGAGTGACTGGCTTTGCAGCTCAATGGAAGAAACAGTGTTAGTACTTTGAGCAGTGAGCACTGTGAAGCCAACAAGGTGTTCTAGTGCTGGCGTAGAAATGGACAGAGTGTGATGCAGAAGTGCGCGTAACAAAAGTTGACAGTGCTCTGTGGAGAAAAAGCCTTAGTGCTTGAGCCGAGTCATGTAACCACCATTGAAACAAACAGCTGCAGTGTGTTGTGGAGTGGTGTGGCTCACTGGTTAGAGGCGGCAGACCCGGAAGCAGAGAACGGCCCAGGACCAGGGTTCAATTCCCGACGCGGCAGTGTCGTGGACCAGGGTCAGCGGACTCGACAATTCTCGCCTCGGCGCCTACTCTAACCAGGGATCACACTCGGCAACTCTGGGCATTAAGCTTGCCTCATCTCTACAACGGCCCCCCACAGACGCCTGGGATGCCTGGTTTCACCTTGGAGATACCCAGAAGGGACCATCTCACAGGGAAAGCCAGGACGGGTTCCCCAGCGGTCTTCAGCGCCGGGACGCTTACGGGCTGCGGTGCGCTTTACAAGTCCAACACATTTACATTACATTTACATTTGAGCACAGAGAAGCCAACAAAGTATACTAGTGCTAGCATAGAAATAGACAGAGTGTACTGCAGGAGTGTGCGTAAGAAAAGTTGACCGTGCTCTGTGGAGAAACAGACTTAGTGCTTGAGCTGAGTCATGTAATCTCCATTGAAATAAACAGCCGCAGTGTGTTGAGCACAGTGAAGCCATCAAAGTACACTAGTGCTAGCATAGAAATGGACAGAGTGTGATGCATGAGTGCACGTAAGAAAAGTTGACAGTGCACTGTGGAGAAATAGCCTTAGTGCTTGAGCCGAGTCATGTAACCGCCATTGAAACAAACAGCCACAGTGAGTTGAGCACAGTGAAGCCAACAAAGGGCTCTAGTGCTGGTGTAGAAGTGGACAGAGTGCGAAGCAGGGGTGCCCATAAGTAAAGTGTAAAGCACACAAGATGATGAATGGAATGTTGCACAATGGCAAAACATTCACCCCCAGTCACAGATCTGGGTTTAATCCATCGTTATTTTGCTCACCAAGCCACCCCAGTTCAGACATGGCCATATGCAAATTAGTCTTGACCCTGTGCCTCATGGGAATAGTCCAGCCCGAACTGCCAAACCATGTCTTCCCTGGACCGGAATCAAGCATCCTAGGACCGGTTTCTGGCTATCAGCCGTCTTCTGCCAAGATAGCTTGACTCCAGTGGCTTAGTGAGCACGGGACCCACGTCTGGGCATACCCTTCCCACATAGGGAGAACAGCAAAACACACAAGATGATGGACTGAATGTTGCACAATGGCAAAACATTCAGCCCCAGTCACAGATCTGGGTTTAAACCATCGTTATTTTGCTCACCAAGCCACCCCAGTTCAGACATGGCCATATGCAAATCAGTCTTGACCCTGTGCCTCATGAGAACAGTCCAGCCCGAACTGCCAAGCCATGTCTTCCCTGGACCGGAATCAAGAATCCTAGGACCGGTTTCTGGCTATCAGCCGTCTCCAGCCAGGATAGCTTGACTCCAGTGGTTTAGTGGGCACGGGAACCACGTCTGGGCATACCCTTCCCACATAGGGTGAACAGCAATGCGTCAGTTCGGACATCGGACCTAGCAATGGTACCTCCTTTACGCATGGAGAACCCATAATTGTCACTTCCCCCATTTCGGGAGTTAGCTTTTAGTGCACGTTGGGGTGTGCAGCCTTTGACTGCAGGATCTGGTTTCCATTTGAGCATTAATGGCAATATTCCATGTTAATACCTATAAGGCACAAAAAAAGTGGAATTTCACTTGCTAACAAGTATAAAGAAGTGGATGGCCTGGGGTGGGGCTATTTACCCTACAGATAGTGCACAAGACAACATGGACCATCACCGTAATACTAGATTTTCGACCCTAACCGTGCAGGGATTGCACTCAGCACATTGTCGATACTCCATATTGGCATATATCAAATGGCAGCTGGCACATATTTGTTTTTTTTTCAGGAGACTAATCTCATTGACTGTGAACTTCAATGGCACAGCAAGCACTAGTGGGCCAGATTTATGGTATAACATACACCTCTTATGCAGTAGTCTTATTATGTATTTGTCCAGGGACCCTTTCAGACTCTACGAACAGTGATTGATAAGGAGAGTTGGTATATGTTTGTAGAAGGGAGACTAAACAGTCATCTAGCCCTTTTGGGATGTATATACACACCAGACTCAGAGCAAGGGGCCTTTTGGACTACTCTATCTCGAGTCTTCGCACAATGGGTGGGTATCTCGTTGATATTGGGAGGGACTATAATAACATCCTGAATCTTTCGCTTGATCGCTTCCACCCCCGCTCATCTATGCCCTAGCTTGTCAGCATTTGCGTCAGTTCGGACATCGGACCCAGCAATGGTACCTCCTTTACGCATTGAGAACCCATAATCCAGACTTGCATCTATTATCACACTATTCGTCTATATGATTGACTAGACCATTTTCTTTATTCCCCAAACCTTATTCCACGGCTAGCGCATTCTAACTTTACAGGGCGAGTGTTCTGCAATCATGCTGCTCACATCACAGAGAGTAGATGGGGTGAACCACATCCCCCGGTTCCTACCTAGTGACTTTCAAAAGATACATTAGATCATTCAGCCTTTCGCGAGGCGCAGCGCATACACATTACTCGCTCTTTTGCAGATAATCATGCTACTGCAGCAACCCGTGCCATAGAATGGGACTCTTTTAAGGGGGTAACCAGGGGCTTCTGTACGCAAAGTATATCTAGAGTACATAAAGAGTTGAGTCAGGACTTGAAGGCTGCAGAGAAGGAGGTAAAAACCATAGACCATAGCCATACCCCAGACGAGACAAGTCGCAGTAACACCCTGACTGTCGCTAAAGCACGTTATGCAGCACTGATAAAGCGTGTCTGCCGCTATAACTATACAGTATACACCACTCGAATCCATGCAATGGATGGCTAACCTGGGTGCATGTTTGCTTGGCTTGCTTACCAATAGGTATTAACTCTGCCAATCATGAAGATACAGCGGGATGGGGGCCTAGTTCTGAGATTCCAAGTGTACAAACAGTATATATTCAGCTCCTATTACAACGTGTTTTGTCTGGCACTACCCGTGCCATCCTCAGAGGCCTTTCAACAATTTTTAGATCCCTTATCTTTACCATCCATCACTGCTTTTGTGTGTGAGGAACTTGACAGCGTGATCACCGTAGAGGAAGTGAAGAGTACAATACATGTATTGGCCAGAAATAAGACCCCTGGTTTGGACAGATTACCAGTAGAATATTATGGTAGAAATGGATAATAAGAGCCTTACCTTACCACAGGCTCGCTTCCAACTTCCCTTCAAGAGTACCTTCTAGTTACTCTCCTGAAACTAGACAGAGATCCCACTCAAGTCTCTTCATACAGGCCAGTAGCTATATTAGATGCCGATTATAAAATCCTCTGAAAGGTGCTAGTAGAGTGATATGTCCAATTAATACCTAAGCGTAGCCACCAGGATCAGAATGGGTTTGTTCCGGTAGCAATACATCAAACAACATCAGACAATATTTGTCATGTTATGAATCAGGCATCACTCTGCTACCCCCTAGGGCATGCCTTATACTAGACCTAGAAAAGGCATTTGACTCCTTGTCATCGGACTAACTGTTTGGTGTTATAAGGGCCATACACCTGGAATGGCGTCTCTTAGCTTATACAAAACTATTATATATGAACGCTACTTTATGAATTCACATACGTAAGTTGATCTCAGATTCCTTTTCTATAGACAGTGTCACGTGGCAGGGTTGTCCTCTCACCTATCCAATTTACTCTTGCAACGGAGTCCGTGGTGCAGCGACTAGGATTAGGGAAACAATATTTGAAGATGTGGTGCATGTAGTGTCCCTATATGTGGATGATGTGCTACTATATCTTTGAGATACGTTGAGTGATGTAGCCTCCATTTTGGCAGCTCTCCAACACTTTGATCAGGTAGCGGGTTTGTGGGTGAACTGGGGATAATCACGTTTCCCACTTAACTGCGATGCTTCAGTACAGGTAATCTAATTGGGGGGAGAACCACTAACTTAGTCAAGAGCAGCAGCTTGGTATTTGGGGTCCATCTTTATCACTCTCAGCACAACCTAATTGAGGACAACTTGCAGTTGGTGGTTACGGCCCTCAAATCTCAAATGAGGTTTGGCAGCAGTTACCCCTGTCGCTTTCTTTCCAAAAAGATTGTCCTCCCCAGACTACTATACTACTTCGTCAATGTTCCAGTATTTCCCAAACAGCAATTCTTTCTTTACCTGACTTGTCACTAGAGGATTTGCTCCTGGATAATGGGAAAGAAGGGGTGGCCTTGAACAAGCTTCATTTACCTGTAGGGGGCGTAGGGTTAGGGGTATTGACTACTGAGGCATAATATGTTACTGCACAGCTTCAATAGGTGGCCAAATGGCTATTGGGAAGCAATGTTTATAAAACTAGTACAGGAGATGGTCCCCTCCCTTTGTATGTAATATAACAGTTTCTGCATCTCACCGTTAAGCGGCACAATTTGTGGACGCCCCACTTGTGGATAGCTCGCAGGTGCTTGTCTAGAGTGCTACAGCTCACAAAGCACATGCTTCCCTATTTGCCGGCCACATTACTCTAGGGTTAACCTGGTCCCTTGGGGTATACTACTCCTTATCAGCTGGCAATCTGGCATCGGCACTCCATTGACACGGTAAGACATTTGTTTCAGGATATCAATTTACTGTAGTTTGATGATTGCAGCATTCCACCGAATCAGTTTCTTCTACAAGCACAGGTACTGGAAGTCCTCAGGTTACTGTGGGGTGTGTTTGATGCAGAGTTGCCCATCCATGTACACTAAACACTGTGGGAGAAGGATGAGACCATATCACATGGCTTTATATAACGATTAGGGAACATACTGAGTTCCACTAACTCAACTCAGACAGGAATGGGACAAGGATCTGGGGCACCCCTTGCATGATGTAGAATGGATACGGGCACTTGAATCTTCTCATGTCAGCTTCCTTCAGAAATGCAAGATTTAAAAACATTCAGTAATGATACTTTACAGGGCTTATCTTACACCATTCCAACTGAACCGTATTTTCTCAATGGTCAACCTCACTTGCCCCAAATGTCTAGCCCATTTAGCTGACTTTCAACACATGCTTTGGTCATGAATGATGCTGGCATTCTCTACACACTGTATTAGCTACTGTCACAGAGCTCACAAAACTCAAATTATGGGAAGCTACAGTACTGGTGATATTTCCCAGGAGGAAGAGCCATAGGTTGAGGGTGTGCTTTCAGAATCTAGCCCTTCATTTGGGAAAACACCTGACCATGCATTGGCAAGCACAACAGTCATCGTCCTTTGCCCAGTGGTGTAGGGCAATGCACTGCTGGGGTGATGTAGAGAGTTCTGCGCTACACTGGAAAGAAGCCCACAGAATATGGAAACGCCTCATTGCAGCAGCATGGGACACTATGCTAATGCAATTTAAAGAACTAACAGCTGAAAAGCACTCTACACCTATTACTTCCCAGAAGTACTCTTCCTAGTGAGTGGTTGGACACTCAGACTGTATTGGGGCTCCCCTGCTCAGGACATCCTTTCTGCCTACTGCTCTCTTCTGGATGGGTGATTCTTACATTGTGCCAATGCTTCCCCTACTTCTTATCCATCCATCGCTCTTCCTAGTGGGTGATTAGATACTCAGAATGTATTTGGGCTTCCCCTGACTAGGACATCCCTCCCACCCATTCAAATTCCCTAACTTTACAAACCTGGGGAGATTTACAAAATCTCCACGCAATGCAGCACAGCCCTCTCCCCCCTCTCCCCCCCCCCCCCCCGAGGCTGCGCTGCTTTGCGTGACAGGGAGGGAGCAGGAGAGCGTCATATTTTCAAAGAAATGGCTTTCTCCTCCCCTTCCCCTTGTGCCAGCCCTGATTTCAGCTGCTGTGTGCCATCTACATATTTGAGCGTTGTAGCGCTAGCGTGTTTGCATGAGTGTAGCATAGGTATTGTACAAGAAGGGTATCCTTCCTGTACAAAATACTATGCTGGGCACGATGCAAAGCTTTTGCCACTTTGCATACGTGCTGCACAGTGCAGCACGCATGCACAGTTACAAAAGAAAGGAGAAATGAAAGAAATTCTCCGTCCTTGCACCCAGTTTAGAAGGGCTCAGTTTTCTCACACTAAACCCAATCTACTGTCTTTAGTAAATTGAGTTTAGCATGAGAAACCTTGGGTGGTTGCCCGTGCACCACCCTTGTTAAGCCTCCATGGCACAAAGTAATCCAAAGCAGCGCAATGCGCTTCTTCGCATTACTTTTACATTATTTCCAGCACTAAACTTGTTTAGCGGTGGAAAGTTAATTAGGAAAAAAAGATTTTGCGCCGAAACACGGCGCAAAATCTTAGTAAATCACCCCCTTACTATCTAATCTTATTTAGATAACTGATGTAATGTGAGCCTGGTGCAACAAAATATATATCTGACTAAAGAGAATAGAGGCTCGCCATTAGAAAGATGAAGTACAAGTTACTATGAAAGATGGCAAACATATATTTATAAAGCTTTTTCTTTGCCTGTTTATTTACTTTGCATTTTATGAGTCTGTAAATGTTTACGATCTTTCCAAATGTCCACTGTGAATCGAGGGGCATATTACCAACGTTAAGCGATATTTATCGCTAACGATGCTTAGCAACGAATTTTTTAACGCTAAGCATCGTCAGAAATTATCGCAGATAAACTTTGCTATTATCAAGGTTTATCGCAAATGCGATAAAAAACGGCCGCAATGCATGAATATCGCTGAAAAGTCAGCGATATTCATGCATTACCGAGCTAATGCTCTTAGCCATGTTATCCACCTCCCATTGGATAACATGGCTAAGAACTGCTCAGGGCAGGTGTTAGTTTTTGGAGATATTCGCGCTTAGCGCGAATATCTCCAAAAGTTGGTAATAGGAGATAGCGATGTTAGCGACTGTTTCCAGTCGCTAACATCTTGGCACGCCCACTTTGCATGTCATTAGTGATAAATATCACTGACATGCAAAGTGGGGCCCAAGATGGTCGCTATCTCCTACTAGCTGTCGCTAACTGGTGTTAGCGACAGCTAGGTAATAGGGAGATAATTTTATCTCCACTTTCTTGGCTTTTAAAGCCAAAAAAGCGGAGATAAACCCCCTTGATAATATGCCCCCGAATTTCTGTGTTAGACAGCATTGATTATTCTAAAACCCTAATTGAAACTATTTGAAATGAAAACACAATAACATTACATTCTATTTGTTGCATTATCTTTGGAAAATAAAATGGCCTTAATTTGACCGGTAGGCTAGAGAGCAGTTAAAATTAAGATTTCTTTCTTTATTTTATTTAGAAAGTTTTATAGAGCGCGAACCAGACCCTTGTGGATATCAGAGCGCTTTACAAGCAATGAAATTTATCCACAAACAGTACATAATAACAGTATATATCAAGCAGTAAGCAATATAAACATAGTAAAGACGTACATTGTACAGAAATATAGACATGTGTGAATATAGTGTGCATAAATAAAACAGAGAGGGGTAGATCAAAAACTGAATCCTAAGTTGAGCTAAATGGGATACAGAGGAGAGCCAAAGTGCCATGTAGATTGTCTGTTTGCGTCTTGTAAAGGTCGTGGATTTCAGTGAGGCTCATGTGAATTTTTCCATGAGAATCGCCTTAACTTCCTTTCTGAACAGTGCAGTAGATGTGGTAAGTCTGGTTGCAGGGGGTAGAGTGTTCCAGATCCTAGGAGCCATCCCTGAGGGGGAGCGTTTGTAAGTTTTCGCCTTATTAAATCGGTGTGGTTTCAGTAATAAGCTTTCTGCACTTCTTGTGGATCTCTTGCCTCCCGAGATAGACCGTTTCCGAGAGAGATAGCTGGGTGCTTTATGGTGAATGGCTTTGTGGGTCAGGCATGCTATTTTTAGGTGAATTCTGGCTTCCCATGGTAGCCAGTTAAATGGTTTTAGGTCGGGGGAGATGTGGGACCTTTTTTTTGAGCCCGTGATGAGCCTGGCTGCAGCGTTGATGATGGCTTTTAGAGGTGCTGTTGTGGCTTTGGGGAGACTGCAGAGAGAGACGCTTCCGTATTCGATCCTGGGGATAACTAGAGCTTGAACTGCCATCTTGAAGTCGTTTTTTGGTAGGAAGGGTTTAAGTTTCCTTAGCGTATTGATCTGGAAATTTGCTCCTTTTGTTGCGTTGGCAATGTGTTTGTGCATTTTGAGGTTGCCATCAAGGGTGATACCCAGAGATTTAGCTGAGTCAATGATTGTTGGTTGCACGTTGAATGCCGTGAGGTGTTTGAACCAATCCTGGAGGAGGGGAGTTTTGGAGGGTGTAGCTATAAGTAGGAATTTAGTTTTGAGTGCGTTAAGCTTGAGATGTTTCTCAGTTAGCCAAGTTTGGGTGTTCAACAGTGTTTGATTGAGTAGTTTGACATCTTCAGGAGTATTAATCTGCAGATAGAGTTGTGTATCGTCTGCATACATGTGAAAAAAAAGATGCATCTTTTGTAGCAGAGAACGTCCTTAAATGCAATTCTAGCATCTCAGTTTAAGAGGGTAGATTTGTGGCAATATTATCCTACAAGCTAATGTTCACCCCAACTGATTGTTTCTGGTCCTGCCGGGGATCTTCGGAATAGTTGGTCTTCTGTATTTTGTGACAGCTTTTCTCATGCAAACATAGTATATTGTTGGTAGGGCGTGCACATTGAAGGGCACTCTAAAACCGACCTTTGAGTCTTGTATTAACCGCATGCGTTCGGCGGCTTTTTTCGCGCTGTGCGGCGTTTTGACGGAAGGGGTTAAGCTTCGGTACTACATTATTATCAAGCCAAAAATAAAAGGTGTCATGCCCTTAAATTAACATACCAAGAAAACCCACTACCTATACTACTAGGACCTTACACAGCAAAATTACTAGAGTTAAATAACTAGTTTAGGAAGGAAATAGGTGCTCTGTTTTTTTAATGACTATATATAACACTCAACCAGCAGTGACTAGGAAGGTCCTGTGTGGTTTTTACTTTGCCTGACAGTATCTTGGATTCCATCACTTGCAGACTGGCAACCAGGACCAACCCTGACCTGTACTATTAGAATCCCTATCCAAAGATGCCGGTCTCTTACATAAATCCTAATATTCACAAGAACCCCATGAAGCCACCACGAGGACCAATTATTTCAGCCATTGGTAGACTATATAAAACATACTGAAATACATTGACAATTTCTTACAGCTCTATGTCTACAATCTCCCATCATTCGTCAAAGATACTGGTGACTTCCGGAGAGTAATGTATGCCTTGCCATGGAGGAGGACTCCATTATGATGCCACTCAATGTGTCATCTTTATACACAACTATCGGTCACAATGATGGAATAGGAGTGGTTGAACATTACTTGAATAACAGACCACTGGCACTACATCAACACACTTAAATGTTGATAAAGAGGATTAAGCTATGTCTAAGTAACAATTTCCTATTTGATAAGTGTATATATATCAACAAATACGGGGGACCACGATGGGCGCATGCTTCTACCCCAGATATGCTTGTTTACACAGGGGCTGTGGGAGGAGCAGGTGCTGAAAGTGGATCCTGTCACAGAATAGGAGGAACATGCGGCAGTCTGGTTATATTACATTGAAGACATGTTTATTATTTGGAGAGGATCAGAACAAAGTGACAGTGATTTTATATAGCACAGTTATATCAACAGTGTTAATCTTCATTTCACAGGAGAAATCAGCAAACATAAGATACAATTTTTAGATCTGAAGGTATTTGTCGCTTACGGCAAATTCCCAACCAAGCTCCACAGAAAAAGTGCAGGCAGTGATTCTTTTTTGCATGAATCCAAGACATTTGGTAGCTGGCATCCCTTATGGCGGATAAATGAGCACCAAATAAATTGCAGATTACTCCAACATATTAAATCTAGTCAGAGGGACATGACACAGATATTCACAAAAAGAGGATATCGCATGCAAATAATGACCACTGCACTGGAAAAGATCAGTAAGGTATTTAGAGAACATATTCTATTTGGGTAAACATCTTTCACAACGCGGTCAAAACACCGCGGTGCCATTACGACGCGTCTTTTACAACGCAAGTTGTTGGCACGACTTGTGCTGGAGGGCCCTCTAGACTAAGGAATAGTAGATTTACTATTCCAACACCTTCCCTACTGTACGTAGGCTGGAGTTGGAATAGTAAATCTTACTATTCCTAAGTCCAGCACCCTACAGCGCAAGTCATGGTAACGACTTGCGTTGTAAAAGATGAGTTGTGATGTACCGGGATCATTTTGATCGCGTTGTAACATCATACATCCTCTATTTGGCCAAAACAAAAATATTGAGACAGACAACTCAATAAGGCTAATACCTATATACAGCAACCAACATAAACAACTAGCAAAGGCAGTCGAAAAAGAATTGGCATATAATTAGCTCAGACTCCATCATAGGCATTATGGTCCCAGTTAAACTCCAAAAACGTACCGCAGAGCCAGTTCCACGAGGGACAGTCTGGTTAGATCCAGTCCAGAAACAGGAATACCAATTAATTGGGTTAGAGGTGCAAATGGCTTTCACAAGTGTCCTAGCTGTACAGCGTGTACAATAGGTATCAACATCTGGGAATATTTTCCCCCTTTCTCAGAAATGTATTTCCATCACAACCAATTATAATTGCAAAAGTGAGTTTGCTGTATATGTTTTACCATGTAGCTGCAAATTGAGATATATAGGCAGCACTGTGTTGGAAGTTCACAAGCGCATATTGTAACACATGCAGACTATAAAAAACTAGGATCTAACCTACCCAGTTGCACGGCACTGTGCCGAAATCCATCAAAGTGATGTCACGCTAATGTCATACTATGATATAGACACAATACCTCACACCAGTAGAGGTGCTGATAGGGTTAAAAGTCCTACGAAGACTAGAAAGTATGTACCTCTTGCACCTCAATTCCAAATACCCAAATGGGTTATATATGGATGAGGATTTACACAACTTTTTTATATTGAGAACCTGCACTGCATGTCAGATCCAGCTAGAGATGGCTGTCTCTAGTTCAGGCCTAGCTCAACAATAAATATTTGCATCTCTATGGTATGTGTAAAAAGCACAGACAGCACTGTGAGAAAAGGGACGAAGAGGTACTATACGATAAATGTATCATCATAACATTCGAATCTGTTTATAGGAAAGGTTTTAAGGTAAAGCACACCCAGAGACACTATCATAAATAGTAATTACAATATGTTCTTTTTTCCAATTACTGTCTGTATCAAGAAGTGCCAAATAACTGATCGTATCAGTGATATGTTTCGTAATCACATGAAAACATGTGAATTTAACTTTTGCAGAACCACGTATATTGGTGCTTACCATATAGTTTAAATCCTCCATCATGAGCGCCGCTGAGTTAGTGTGATCAAGGCCTTGACTATGGTCGAAACGTGTTACAGCCACTAAGCAACTGCAATAAAATTCAATAGCATCCAAGCTGTCTGTGTTCAATCCTGTGCACAGATGCGCATTTAAGAAATTGATTTTGAATCTATATTTGTAACTGCTGATTTTCTATGTTTTTTGTATGAGTGAAATCTGGGCCAAACTATAACGTCCCTGTAACCTTTGGCTTTTTCAATGAACACACACACACATATATATATATATATATATATATATATATATATATATATATATATTTTTTTTTTTTCCACAAAAGTAAAGACGCCGCACTCTGGAATTGCAGTTTTGACTCTTTATTCGGCAAACTCCATCTACAGTCTATCACACCGACGCGTTTCGGGCATGCGCCCTTTCTCACGGTAGGTGGCACTACTTTTTCCCACAGATTTAAGGCTATGCGTTACATACCCTTCCCATTGCATTCTGGGATTGGTAGTTTTTTGTAAATAATATACAACAGAAAAAACACCTTAAGTGACAGAGAGTGTTGTTACTATAAGGATTGAGGACATGTTGAATAGATCTACTATTGCTATGAAGTGTTGGAGAGGTCATAAACATCAATAGTGACCGATTAACTACTGATAAAAATAAAGGTATAGTACCAAATTATGTAGACCATATTTTCATCATCTTCATATTTACAATAGTTGAAACTGTTTGGTAGCTAGTCTTAATTCAAATTATTATATACATATATACAATTCTTGGTATAGTACCATCAATTCAAACCTCTTCTATATGAAGCTATCTCTCGATTTCATATCAACTCATATGTTAGAGCACATAATCCATATCAATCATCAAGGCAGATCTTGTATCGTACTGGTTCCAGTCTTATTATTCTCAAGCAGTCTTTTTCAAGTGATCATATTTACAAATGTACATAAAGTTCCTCATCCAAATTCATCCCCCTCGGGATTTTTGTCTTCATTCGGATGATATATTTGGATTCTAGTTGATGGAGTTTGAGTTTCCTGTCACCCATTCTCTCATTTAGTTCAACATTTTCGATTCCAAAAAACTGCATTTTTCTCCAATCTCCTCCCTGGCATTCGAGCATGTGTTTGGCCGTAGCATAAGTCATATCTCTATTCTTGACGGCCCTTATATGTTCAAGCATTCTTTTTTTCAGGGTACAGATTGTGCTCCCTATGTACATCTGTGCACAGTCACATTGAATTGCATACACTACGTATTGCGTAGTACAAGTGATTTTGGTCTTGATTGTAATTAGTCTACACACACATATATATTTATATATATATATATATATATATATATTCACTGAAAAAACCATAGGTTATAAACCATGTATAGTTAGGAATTAGCATTTAAAAAACCTTACTTTACTCACACAAAACCATTGAAATTCCATATATAGTTAGTTGTACTAACTATATATCGCGCACCCGCAATCCACTGCTGATCATGTCACATATTACATCATTCATGACATGGTCAGTGACATCACTGATGACATCTCAAATGACATCACTGATGACATCACTGATGACATCTCAAATGACATCACTGATGACATCACTGATGACATCTCATTTGACATTACTGATCACATCACTGATGACATCATTCATGTGATAATACGATGAACCTCTTCAGACTCTAATATAACCTTAGATACACTCAGTGTAAACACAGACTCGCAGATTGTCACTCATCCATGAAGTTACACACACACCTAGTCAGTCATGCAAACAATCAATCACACCTCCATTTCCTTAACTATACAGTTAAACACACCTTACTTATTCAAACATATACTAAAACATATTTACTCACTTATACAATCGTGGATACAAGTTCACAATGATCCATACAGCCACTCACACATTCACTGGCTCTTATGCACAGTTATTTATATATGTCAACTCTCACATGTACTGTATTTTACATATGTACTTACTTTGACATGTAGCACTGAGATATCTATTCACTCACCAATACAGTCATGCACACAGTCAACCGCCCATACAGCTGTTTCCACATGCACTTTTGAACCCATACATCTATGCAGAGAGTCATACACCTCCCAGCCACCCATACACACTCTCAGTCTCCCATACAAATACTTGGGCAACCAATTAATAACCCATATAGTTAATCATATAGCTACTGATCAACACATGCAGCAGTTTACAGAACAACAGACATAATGATGCACAAATTAAGACAGTTTAGTCACTAACCCATGCACTCAGTGAGACACATTTAATCACTCACTCATACAGTCAGTCATGCACCTACTAAATCCTTTGTTCAGACACTTCTACATCCACTCATTCTTCAATATGTAAGACATATTTTAACTTTACAGAAACATACAGTCACTGGATGTTGTCATCAGTGATGTCATCAGTGATGTCATTTGAGATGTCATCAGTGATGTCATCAGTGATGTCATTTGAGATGTCATCAGTGATGTCATCAGTGATGTCACTGACCATGTCATGAATGATGTAATATGTGACATGATCAGCAGTGGATTGCGGGTGCGCGATATATAGTTAGTACAACTAACTATATATGGAATTTCAATGGTTTTGTGTGAGTAAAGTAAGGTTTTTTAAATGCTAATTCCTAACTATATATGGTTTATAACCTATGGTTTTTTCAGTGAATTTTCAAGGTTTTGTAAATGCTAATTCCTAACTATATATGGTCTATAACCTATGGTTTTTTCAGTGAATATATATATATATATATATATAACATTTGTATGGCAAAATGAAACCCCTTATTTTGTTCCTTTTCAAATTAAATGTATTAAGTGTTACCACTTTATTCCAATCAAGATGACTTCAGGTGTGCCATACTTTTGTCATAAGTAAGACTGTTAGCGTTCTAGTTGTTCTTTAAAACACTCTGGGACATTCTGTCGCTGGGCTATAGTTGGGCTACATCTGGCTGATATTTGGGCTACATTTGTTTTTTTTTGTCTCTGGCGGCCATCTTTGGGCTACATTGGACTTCATTGGGCTTCATTGGGCTACATTGGGCTACATTTGGGCTCCAACATATATATAGCCCAATGTAGCCCAATATATATTTTTCAAAGTTAATTTTCGTAAAAACCACTGGAGCATATATCTTGAGACATAGCAAAGGCACATCGGGCTACCAGTCCCTACAATTTTGCCAAGTTTCGTGGAAATCCATTCAGCTGTTCGAGCTAAAAGTGAGTCCAACCGCCCTATGGAAAACTCAATGTTAAAAACACGTTTTGGGACCCCCCTTTTTTCTCGGCCCCCGCTTGACGAAACCCCCCCAAATTTTCAGGGGCTGCTCAGAAACAAAATGTTCCATTTTCCAGAAAATTTCAGCCAATTCCGTCCTCAAACGCCAAAGTTATTCAACATAGAATTTTCAAAAATCCCATAGGAAAAAAATCCTAACTATATATACCTACTGGCGACCGCCAGTAGGTAATATATATATTATATATATATATATATATATATATATATAACATTTCTATGGCAAAATGAAACCCCTTACTTTGTTCCTTTTCAAATTAAATGTAGTAAGTGTTACCACTTTATTCCAATCAAGATGACTTCAGGTGTGCCATACTTTTGTCATAAGTAAGACTGTTAGCGTTCTAGTTGTTCTTTAAAACACTCTGGGACATTCTGTCACTGGGCTATAGTTGGGCTACATCTGGCTGATATTTGGGCTACATTTGTTTTTTTTGTCTCTGGCGGCCATCTTTGGGCTACATTGGGCTTCATTGGGCTTCATTGGGCTACATTGGGCTACATTTGGGCTCCAACATATATATAGCCCAATGTAGCCCAATATATATTTTTCAAAGTTAATTTTCGTAAAAACCACTGGAGCATATATCTTGAGACATAGCAAAGGCACATCGGGCTACCAGTCCCTACAATTTTGCCAAGTTTCGTGGAAATCCATTCAGCCGATCGAGCTAAAAGTGAGTCCAACCGCCCTATGGAAAACTCAATGTTAAAAACACGTTTTGGGACCCCCCTTTTTTCTCGCCCCCGCTTGACGAAACCCCCCCAAATTTTCAGGGGCTGCTCAGAAACAAACTGTTCCATTTTCAAGAAAATTTCAGCCAATTCCGTCCTCAAACGCCAAAGTTATTCAACATAGAATTTTCAAAAATCCCATAGGAAAAAAATCCTAACTATATATACCTACTGGCGACCGCCAGTCGGTAATATATATATATATATATATATATATATGAAATCACGAAGTTTGCCCTAAAGCTTGGGAGGTCACACGGCTTGGAATTTGCCATCCGGCATACTCGTTATTCTCCCCGCATGGTGCCTCAGTTTGATGTTCTTGCCTGACGCGTTTCGATGCTCCTGCATCTCATCAGAGGCAGCTTAAATTCACAGTCGAGATTAGCCCTCTTTTATTTCCGTTTTTTCATGCATGTGTTTTCTGTTTTACCCTAAGTGGGTTTCGCCGTTCGTGCCCATATTCTAATGCATGCTGGGAACTGGAGTCACTTTGTTGCATGCTCGAGTTCCAAGAGAGCTTTCATCGTTATCCCTGAGTGGGTTTCCCACTGTGAAGTCATTAAAGCTTTGTATTATTCTTTGTAGAATTCAGCACGATGTGGAGAGTTTCATTCAGACGAACCCCAAACGCTGTTCGGCCATAGAGAAGTTCGTTGGCCCAGCCTCTCTTTTTCTCGGTTAAGAGATGGTGCTCCTCCCGCGACGGGGGCCGCCGCTTCACATGAAATCACGAAGTTTGCCCTAAAGCTTGGGAGGTCACACGGCTTGGAATTTGCCATCCGGCATACTCGTCATTCTCCCCGCATGGTGCCTCAGTTTGATGTTCTTGCCTGACGCGTTTCGATGCTCCTGCATCTCAGCAGAGGCAGCTTAAATTCACAGTCGAGATTAGCCCTCTTTTATTTCCGTTTTTTCATGCATGTGTTTTCTGTTTTACCCTAAGTGGGTTTCGCCGTTCGTGCCCATATTCTAATGCTTGCTGGGAACTGGAGTCACTTTGTTGCATGCTCGAGTTCCAAGAGAGCTTTCATCGTTATCCCTGAGTGGGTTTCCCACTGTGAAATCATTAAAGCTTTGTATTATTCTTTGTAGAATTCAGCACGATGTGGAGAGTTTCATTCAGACGAACCCCAAACGCTGTTCGGCCATAGAGAAGTTCGTTGGCCCAGCCTCTCTTTTTCTCGGTTAAGAGATGGTGCTCCTCCCGCGACGGGGGCCGCCGCTTCACATGAAATCACGAAGTTTGCCCTAAAGCTTGGGAGGTCACACGGCTTGGAATTTGCCATCCGGCATACTCGTCATTCTCCCCGCATGGTGCCTCAGTTTGATGTTCTTGCCTGACGCGTTTCGATGCTCCTGCATCTCATCAGAGGCAGCTTAAATTCACAGTCGAGATTAGCCCTCTTTTATTTCCGTTTTTTCATGCATGTGTTTTCTGTTTTACCCTAAGTGGGTTTCGCCGTTCGTGCCCATATTCTAATGCATGCTGGGAACTGGAGTCACTTTGTTGCATGCTCGAGTTCCAAGAGAGCTTTCATCGTTATCCCTGAGTGGGTTTCCCACTGTGAAGTCATTAAAGCTTTGTATTATTCTTTGTAGAATTCAGCACGATGTGGAAAGTTTCATTCAGACGAACCCCAAACGCTGTTCGGCCATAGAGAAGTTCGTTGGCCCAGCCTCTCTTTTTCTCGGTTAAGAGATGGTGCTCCTCCCGCGACAGGGGCCGCCGCTTCACATGAAATCACGAAGTTTGCCCTAAAGCTTGGGAGGTCACACGGCTTGGAATTTGCCATCCGGCATACTCGTCATTCTCCCCGCATGGTGCCTCAGTTTGATGTTCTTGCCTGACGCGTTTCGATGCTCCTGCATCTCATCAGAGGCAGCTTAAATTCACAGTCGAGATTAGCCCTCTTTTATTTCCGTTTTTTCATGCATGTGTTTTCTGTTTTACCCTAAGTGCGTTTCGCCGTTCGTGCCCATATTCTAATGCATGCTGGGAACTGGAGTCACTTTGTTGCATGCTCGAGTTCCAAGAGAGCATCGAAACGCGTCAGGCAAGAACATCAAACTGAGGCACCATGCGGGGAGAATGATGAGTATGCCGGATGGCAAATTCCAAGCCGTGTGACCTCCCAAGCTTTAGGGCAAACTTCGTGATTTCATGTGAAGCGGCGGCCCCCGTCGCGGGAGGAGCACCATCTCTTAACCGAGTAAAAGAGAGGCTGGGCCAACGAACTTCTCTATGGCCGAACAGCGTTTGGGGTTCGTCTGAATGAAACTCTCCACATCGTGCTGAATTCTACAAAGAATAATACAAAGCTTTAATGACTTCACAGTGGGAAACCCACTCAGGGATAACGATGAAAGCTCTCTTGGAACTCGAGCATGCAACAAAGTGACTCCAGTTCCCAGCATGCATTAGAATATGGGCACGAACGGCGAAACCCACTTAGGGTAAAACAGAAAACACATGCATGAAAAAACGGAAATAAAAGAGGGCTAATCTCGACTGTGAATTTAAGCTGCCTCTGATGAGATGCAGGAGCATCGAAACGCGTCAGGCAAGAACATCAAACTGAGGCACCATGCGGGGAGAATGACGAGTATGCCGGATGGCAAATTCCAAGCCGTGTGACCTCTCAAGCTTTAGGGCAAACTTCGTGATTTCATATATATATTACCTACTGGCGGTCGCCAGTAGGTATATATAGTTAGGATTTTTTCCCTATGGGATTTTTGAAAATTCTATGTCTAATAACTTTGGCGTTTGTGGACGGAATTGGCAGAAATTTTCTGGAAAATGGAACATTTTGTTTCTGAGCAGCCCCTGGAAATTTGGGGGGGTTCGTCCAGGGGGGGTCGAGAAAAAAGGGGGGTCCCAAAACGTGTTTTTAACATTGAGTTTTCCATAGGGCGGTTGGCCTCACTTTTAGCCCGAACGGCTGAATGGATTTGCATGAAACTTGGCAAAATTGTAGGGACTGGTAGCCCGATGTGCCTTTTGTAGGTCTCAATATATGTGCTCCAGTGGATTTTGAGAAATTAACGTTTAAAAAAAGATATATATCTGTAAGCGCGCTCTGGGCAGCGCTCCGGTCCGCGGACCTTAAGCGTACCGGAACTTCGCGTAGCGAAGCTGATTGGCTCTCCGGTGTCTGTCAACATTCTAAACAGTCCGGAGCGGCCGCCATCTTGTCTCTCGGTAGGATTGAGAGACAAGAGGAGGCCAAAACAAAGGGGGAAATGACCATAAGGGGGCATAGTAGATCCTCCCTGATCCCCTAGGTTTAATGTGGAGGCTTTAAAAGGGCCCCGCGGGGTAAAAAAAACAAAAACATTTTTTTGTTTTTTTTGTGTGGGTAGCGCCCGGTACGCGCACCGGGAAGCGGTCCGAGGAGCGTACTATGAGGAGAAAAGAAAGACAGGGTATAAACATTTTGGCAATTTTGTTATAAATGGAAGGTAGTTCTGAAAAGAACTGTTTTTTTATTCTTTTTCTTTTTTTTCTTTTTTTTAATGAATTTTCTGAACAATTTTTTTTTTTTTTTTTGATTTTTGAAAACTATTTTGTGTTTTTTTTGGGTTTTGTAAGGGGGAAATAACAAAAAAGCAGGGTTAGAACATGTCTCAACAGGAGCAAAAAAAAATAAAAAGGATTCATTGTTTTCTCATCTTGTAGCATTTATGATTTTCTCCAGCTCGGTTAATCAAAGTAATACTCTTCTCTCCATAAGCAATAGTTCCTCCACAATATATACAAACTATTTTGTAGTGTGCAAAAGGAGCTTGAATGTTGGGGATTATTTCTCGGCCTTCAGGTCCGGCGAATGAGCTTTGTCCCCTGTTGGTGCTGGGGATGACATCTGGGGGGTTGGCAGCAAGATCCCTTACTTGTGCTTGGGAAAGATTATTAGGATGCCATCGCTCCATGTGGCGAATCATTGTATGATTGCCAAAGCTGTATTTCTTGTTGGGGTTGCCACGAGAAAGTATATTTTTGCAAATCAAACAAGACACCTGGGGTGCGTTGACCTTCTTTTGTCCAGGTGGAATTTTAAAGAATTGCCATATGTAGTGCTCTTTAATATGGCTCTGCCTTGGTGTTTCTGGCAGGAACTGCCTTACTTGCTCTTCCTCCTCCTCCTCCTCTTCGTCCTCATTATCTTCCTCTCTACCAAAGTCCAGTGTTGGTGGTGGTCCTTTTGGTGGTGGTGGTGGTGGTGGTTGCTGAGAAGCACCAGCTGCAGCTATTACAGAAGCCATTGTGAAAAATAGGTCTTGCTCTCTGGAAATAGAAAGTAAGAATGAGGTAAAAAGTAGGAGGGGTTTTCATCATTTGAGAAAAAAAAATAGTTCTAAACCAATGAAAAGTGTTATTTTTAGGTCACATGACCAAGCCTAACAACATTATGAAACCAAAAGTGAAATGAACCAATGAAAAGTGTTATTAACAAGTCACATGACCTCTCACGCTTATGTTACGCGCTGCGGAACGCGCCCCGGATAGCTTCCGGGTCGCTGCGCTTCGCGCCTTGGTCCGCGCCCCGGAGCACTTCCGGGTGCGCTAACGCGGTACGTCATAAGACGCATTACGCGGTAACGCGATACGTCGCGCTTTCGCGACGCGCCGCGGATCGCTTCCGGGGAGCTGCGTTTCGAGCCTCGGTCCGCGCCCCGGAGCACTTCCGGGTGCGCTAACGCGGCGCGTCATAAGACGCATTACACGACAACGTGATACGTCACGCTTCCGCGATGCGTCACGATAATGATTTCTAACGTGGCAGTTGCGCAAACGGACCGTTTACCGGTTCGCGGACCGGGTCGCGGCATCAAATTGAGCTAACGGGAAGCTTCCCGGTTCGCGGACCGGGAGCGAAACAAAAAAAATATTTAAAAAAAATTATTAATAAACATATAAAATATATTTTTGGATTTAAAGAAGAATACATTTTACAGCTATAGATATTAGCTTTTAAAAAACCAATGAAATTCACTGAAAAAACCATAGGTTATAGACCATATATAGTTAGGAATTAGCATTTACAAAACCTTGAAAATTCACTGAAAAAAACATAGGTTATACACCATATATAGTTAGGAATTAGCATTTAAAAAACCTTATTTTACTCACACAAAACCATTGAAATTCCATATATAGTTAGTTGTACTAACTATATATCGCGCACCCGCAATCCACTGCTGATCATGTCACATATTACATCATTCATGACATGGTCAGTGACATCACTGATGACATCACTGATGACATCTCAAATGACATCACTGATGACATCTCAAATGACATCACTGATGACATCACTGATGACATCTCAAATGACATCACTGATGACATCACTGATGACATCTCATTTGACATTACTGATCACATCACTGATGACATCATTCATGTGATAATACGATGAACCTCTTCAGACTCTAATATAACCTTAGATACACTCAGTGTAAACACAGACTCGCAGATTGTCACTCATCCATGAAGTTACACACACACCTAGTCAGTCATGCAAACAATCAATCACACCTCCATTTCCTTAACTATACAGTTAAACACACCTTACTTATTCAAACATATACTAAAACATATTTACTCACTTATACAATCCTGGATACAAGTTCACAATGATCCATACAGCCACTCACACATTCACTGGCTCTTATGCACAGTTATTTATATATGTCAACTCTCACATGTACTGTATTTTACATATGTACTTACTTTGACATGTAGCACTGAGATATCTATTCACTCACCAATACAGTCATGCACACAGTCAACCGCCCATACAGCTGTTTCCACATGCACTTTTGAACCCATACATCTATGCAGAGAGTCATACACCTCCCAGCCACCCATACACACTCTCAGTCTCCCATACAAATACTTGGGCAACCAATCAATAACCCATATAGTTAATCATATAGCTACTGATCAACACATGCAGCAGTTTACAGAACAACAGACATAATGATGCACAAATTAAGACAGTTTAGTCACTAACCCATGCACTCAGTGAGACACATTTAATCACTCACTCATACAGTCAGTCATGCACCTACTAAATCCTTTGTTCAGACACTTCTACATCCACTCATTCTTCAATATGTAAGACATATTTTAACTTTACAGAAACATACAGTCACTGGATGTTGTCATCAGTGATGTCATCAGTGATGTCATTTGAGATGTCATCAGTGATGTCATCAGTGATGTCATTTGAGATGTCATCAGTGATGTCATCAGTGATGTCACTGACCATGTCATGAATGATGTAATATGTGACATGATCAGCAGTGGATTGCGGGTGCGCGATATATAGTTAGTACAACTAACTATATATGGAATTTCAATGGTTTTGTGTGAGTAAAATAAGGTTTTTTAAATGCTAATTCCTAACTATATATGGTGTATAACCTATGGTTTTTTCAGTGAATTTTCAAGGTTTTGTAAATGCTAATTCCTAACTATATATGGTCTATAACCTATGGTTTTTTCAGTGAATATATATATATAGAAGCCAGAACTTCGCATCAACCCACTGGGGTATTTAATTGGTTTTATTAGAACTGAGTGACAGCGCACCCACTTGGGTTTTGAGAAAAGCACTACACCTCCCAGAAGGCCATGCGGATGGCTGCGCCCATCGGGCGTAGGTGAATGGTTTATAAGTAGTGCTGATGATTGAGCGCTGCAACTCTTTCCCACAACTACACGCCGCTGATGAAGGGATACTTAACCTGAAACGCGTCCGGCGTTTTATTTTGATGTGCGTACTGAGCAGGGGGTCTGCCAGCAAGTTATTGAGTAATAAAGACAGAGTGGAATACAACTTTCTGTGGCCGTGTCGAATTTGGAGTCCTGTGTTGTTGGATGTATTTGCGGCTCTCCGGTCGCGCACAACGGCCCACTGCTGCAGCGGGTCCTGTCGGGCACCTTGCTGTGTGCTTGAACATTGGAAGGAAGATAGCAGGAGCCTTGCAGGGGGTTGCCGGCTTACACTTCACTCGGCAACTACAAAGCAAAGACAGACGCCAAGCCAGAACTTCGCATCAACCCACTGGGGTATTTAATTGGTTTTATTAGAACTGAGTGACAGCGCACCCACTTGGGTTTTGAGAAAAGCACTACACCTCCCAGAAGGCCATGCGGATGGCTGCGCCCATCGGGCGTAGGTGAATGGTTTATAAGTAGTGCTGATGATTGAGCGCTGCAACTCTTTCCCACAACTACACGCCGCTGATGAAGGGATACTTAACCTGAAACGCGTCCGGCGTTTTATTTTGATGTGCGTACTGAGCAGGGGGTCTGCCAGCAAGTAATTGAGTAATAAAGACAGAGTGGAATACAACTTTCTGTGGCCGTGTCGAATTTGGAGTCCTGTGTTGTTGGATGTATTTGCGGCTCTCCGGTCGCGCACAACGGCCCACTGCTGCAGCGGGTCCTGTCGGGCACCTTGCTGTGTGCTTGAACATTGGAAGGAAGATAGCAGGAGCCTTGCAGGGGGTTGCCGGCTTACACTTCACTCGGCAACTACAAAGCAAAGACAGACGCCAAGCCAGAACTTCGCATCAACCCACTGGGGTATTTAATTGGTTTTATTAGAACTGAGTGACAGCGCACCCACTTGGGTTTTGAGAAAAGCACTACACCTCCCAGAAGGCCATGCGGATGGCTGCGCCCATCGGGCGTAGGTGAATGGTTTATAAGTAGTGCTGATGATTGAGCGCTGCAACTCTTTCCCACAACTACACGCCGCTGATGAAGGGATACTTAACCTGAAACGCGTCCGGCGTTTTATTTTGATGTGCGTACTGAGCAGGGGGTCTGCCAGCAAGTTATTGAGTAATAAAGACAGAGTGGAATACAACTTTCTGTGGCCGTGTCGAATTTGGAGTCCTGTGTTGTTGGATATATATATATATATATATATTCTTTCCCAAAGTGCTCTCAGCATTTGAAAGGTCACCCAACCCTGTCCCTGCCATCAGGCATTTGTGTCCTCGCTGCTGCTTGCCTCAACAATGCCAAGTATTTAACTCATGGCCGACGCGTTTCGATGCAACGCCTCTTCTTCATGGGCAGGCACAT
The DNA here is from genome assembly GCF_964261635.1 of Lissotriton helveticus. Taxonomy (NCBI): domain Eukaryota; kingdom Metazoa; phylum Chordata; class Amphibia; order Caudata; family Salamandridae; genus Lissotriton; species Lissotriton helveticus. The sequence continues at coordinate 203,103,260 of NC_136069.1, forward strand.
ACATTGCGAGTCATCTCATTTCCGGTATCCTTTTTATTTACTTTCATTGGCTTTTGCTTCGTGCATAATTATCAGTGCATTATGGGTGTTATAGTTCAAATGCGATGAATTGCAGTTCATTCCTATGGTAGGTACAATGTTGTGTTGCAATTAAAATTAATTTCTTCACCTTAGTAGGTTTGGCATCTTTAAAGCAGGCGTATTTCATTGCTGGGATACGGTGCTGCTCGGAGTCAGACCTTCTGCTCCACAGCCTTTCATTTGCAGAAATGGTGCTCCTTTCCACGGCGAGCAGCCGTGCATTCATATTCTTTCCCCAAGTGCTCTCAGCATTTGAAAGGTCACACAACCCTGACCCTGCTTCAAAGATGCCAAACCTACTAAGGTGAAGAAATTAATTTTAATTGTAACACAACATTGTACCTACCATAGGAATGAACTGCAATTCATCGCATTTGAACTATAACACCCATAATGCACTGATAATTATACACGAAGCAAAAGCCAATGAAAGTAAATAAAAAGGATACTGGAAATGAGATGACTCGCAATGTATGTGCCTGCCCATGAAGAAGAGGCGTTGCCTCGAAACGCGTCGGCCATGAGTTAAATACTTGGCATTGTTGAGGCAAGCAGCAGCGAGGAAACAAATGCCTGATGGCGGGGACAGGGTTGTGTGACCTTTCAAAAGCTGAGAGCACTTTGGGAAAGAATATATATATATATATATATATATATATATATATATATATATATATATATATATATATATATTCACTGAAAAAACCATAGGTTATAGACCATATATAGTTAGGAATTAGCATTTACAAAACCTTGAAAATTCACTGAAAAAACCATAGGTTATAGACCATATATAGTTAGGAATTAGCATTTACAAAACCTTATTTTACTCACACAAAACCATTGAAATTCGCATATATAGTTAGTTGCACTAACTATATATCGCGCACCCGCAATCCACTGCTGATCATGTCACATATTACATCATTCATGACATGGTCAGTGACATCACTGATGACATCACTGATGAATCTCAAATGACATCACAGATGACATCACTGATGACATCTCAAATGACATCACTGATGACATCACTGATGACATCTCAAATGACATCACTGGTGACATCACTGATGACATCTCATTTGACATTACTGATCACATCACTGATGACATCATTCATGTGATAATACGATGAACCTCTTCAGACTCTAATATAACCTTAGATACACTCAGTGTAAACAGACACTCACAGACTGTCACTCATCCATGGAGTTACTCACACACCTAGTCAGTCATGCAAAGAATCAATCACACCTCCATTTCCTCAACTATACAGTTATACACACCTTACTTATTCAAACATATACTAACACATATTTACTCTCTTATACAATCCCTGATACAAGTTCACAATGATCCATACAGCCACTCACACATTCACTGGCTCTTATGCACAGTTATTTATATATGTCAACTCTCACATGTACTGTGTTTTACATATGTACTTACTTTGACATGTAGCACTGAGATATCCATTCACTCACCAATACACTCATGCACACAGTCAACCGCCCATACAGCTGTTTCCACATGCACTTTTGAACCCATACATCTAGTGAATCAACTGCTCACACATCTATGCACAGAGTCATACACCTCCCAGCCACCCACACACACACTCAGTCTCCCATACAAATACTTGGGCAACCAATCAATAACCCATATAGTTACTCATATAGCTACTGATCAACACATGCAGCAGTTTACAGAACAACAGACATAATGATGCACAAATTAAAACAGTTTAGTCACTAACCCATGCACTCAGTGAGACACATTTAATCACTCACTCCTACAGTCAGTCATGCACCTACTAAATCCTTCATCCAGACACTTATACATCCACTCATTCTTCAATATGTAAGACATATTTTAACTTTACAGAAACATACAGTCACTGGATGTTGTCATCAGTGATGTCATCAGTGATGTCATTTGAGATGTCATCAGTGATGTCATCAGTGATGTCACTGACCATGTCATGAATGATGTAATATGTGACATGATCAGCAGTGGATTGCGGGTGCGCGATATATAGTTAGTGCAACTAACTATATATGCGAATTTCAATGGTTTTGTGTGAGTAAAATAAGGTTTTGTAAATGCTAATTCCTAACTATATATGGTCTATAACTTATGGTTTTTTCAGTGAATTTTCAAGGTTTTGTAAATGCTAATTCCTAACTATATATGGTCTATAACCTATGGTTTTTTCAGTGAATTTCAATGGTTTTTTAATAGCAAATATCAAAAGCTGTAAAATGTATTCTTCTTTTAAAGGAAAAATATATTTTATATCTATTTAATATAATTTTTTTATGTATATAAATTTTTTGAGGGAACACATTTATCAACTATCATGCTGAAGAAGTGTGTGGGGAATAAAAAACAAAGAGGAGGACTAAGAGGAAAGAACAATCAGTTCAAAATTACAATTGCTTTAAAGCATGAAGTGCTTTTCCACACATTTACATTTAAATAACCCATATTAGAACATACAAAATATCTACAGAGGAGACGGTGTACATTGAATTTTAGACTCTTCATTGGTACCTACATGTTAGTACTTACATCACCCACACAACACAACAGCTCTATTCAGAGCTACCCTACCTCAAAGCACTCTAAAATATTATTTTACTATTTCCCTTGGTTTTCCCCTTGTTACGCTTTCCGGAACCCTACCCGGTGCGCGGTCCGGGCGCTAACCGTGCGAAAATTTGAAAAAAAAGGTGTTTCTTTTTTTACATATATGGGCCTCCTCAGCCACCCTCAGAAAACCTAGGGGGTCAGGATATGTCTCCCGTGCCCCCTTATACCCATTCCCAACATTGTTTATCCTCCATCTTGTGACTAAATTCGTCCGAAACACAAGATGGCGGACTCCCGTTACGCTACCGGTGAGCTACCCGGTTCGCGTACCGGGTAGCGCTTCCACCGCGAAAAATCGAAAAAAAATGTATTTTATTCTTTTGCCCCGCGGGGCCCTTTAATAGCCCCCACATCAATCCTAGGGGGTCAGGAGGGGTCTACCTTGCCCCTTTCATTCATTTCCCCCTTTGTTTATTTCCACCTATTGTCTCTCGATCCTACCGAGAGACAAGATGGTGGCCGCTCCGGACTGTTTAGAATGTTGAGAGTCACCGGAGAGCCAATCCGCTTCTCCTCGCGAAGTTCCGTTACGCGTCTGGTACGCGAACCGGGGCGCTAACCGGGACGCTGTCACAGATATATATATTTTTTTTAACGTTAATTTCTCAAAATCCACTGGAGCACATATCTTGAGACCTAGCAAAGGCACATCGGGCAAACAGTCTCTACAATTTTGCCAAGTTTCATAGAAATCCATTCAGCCGTTCGAGCTAAAAGTGAGTCCAACCGCCCTATGGAAAACTCAATGTTAAAAACACGTTTTGGGACCCCCCTTTTTTCTCGGCCCCCGCTTGACGAAACCCCCCAAAACTTTCAGGGGACGCTCAGAAACAAAATGTGCCATTTTCCTGAAAATTTCAGCCAATTCCGTCCATCAACGCCAAAGTTATTCAACATAGAATTTTCAGAAATCCCTATTCAAAAAAATCCTAACTATATATACCTACTGGCGACCGCCAGTAGGTGATATATATATATATATATATATATATATATATATATATATAAATATAACATTTCTATGACAAAATGAACCCCCTCATTTTGTTCCTTTGCAAATTAAATGTTTTAAGTGTTAACACTTTATTCCAATCAAGATGACTTCAGGTGTGCCATACTTTTGTCATAAGTAAGACTGTTAGCGCTCTAGTTGTTCTTTAGAACACTCTGGGACATTCTGTCACTGGGCTATAGTTGGGCTACATCTGGCTGATATTTGGGCTACATTTGGGCTCTTTTGTCTCTGGTGGCCATCTTTGGGCTACATTGGGCTACATTGGGCTACATTGGGCTACATTTGGGCTCCAACATATATATAGCCCAATGTAGCCCAATATATATTTTTCAAAGTTAATTTTCGTAAAAACCACTGGAGCATATATCTTGAGACATAGCAAAGGCACATCGGGCTACCAGTCCCTACAATTTTGCCAAGTTTTGTGGAAATCCATTCAGCCGTTCGAGCTAAAAGTGAGGCCAACCGCCCTATGGAAAACTCAATGTTAAAAACACGTTTTGGGACTCCCCTTTTTTCTCGGCCCCCCCTTAACAAAACCCCCCCAAATTTTCAGGGGCTGCTCAGAAACACAATGTGCCATTTTCCTGAAAATTTCAGCCAATTCCGTCCACAAACGCCAAAGTTATTAGACATAGAATTTTCAGAAATTCCATAGAGAAAAAATCCTAACTATATATACCTACTGGCTATCGCCAGTAGGTAATATATATATATATATATATATATATATATATATATATATATATATATAGCGCGGCCAAGGCAGTCCTGTTCCCACCGCAGCAATGCAGACACGGACCAAAATTTTGTGCAGAATTTTTATTAGTTGTTGGAAGCTGTCGCCATAACGTTTCACCTCCTCAGAGGCTTATATGTAGGTAGTTATAGTTAGGACCTATTTTCCACAGGAAATCTGCAACATTCTATTCCCAGTGACTTTGGTGCCAATTGACGAATCTTCACAAAATTTTCATAACTTATGGCCTACTCCGGTCCGCTCCTATCGAATGGTGATTCGTCAAGTGGGGGGGCGAGAAAAAAGGGGGTCCCAAAACGTGTTTTCCCTGTGCAATTTCCCATAGGAAACTTTAGCCGCAGCTAAGGCCCGAACTGCTGAACGGAATCACACCAAATTTGGCAAAGAGATAGCCCTTGGTTCAGAAAGGTGCCTTTTTGTTAAATGGTGTAAATCCGTTCAGTAGTTGCTGAGAAAATCAAAAGTAAAATCACATATATATCTATCACCGCGCAGGATCCGCGCACCCTTCCGATGACAAGCTGTATGCTAATTTACTGTCAGCACTCCAAACCAGGAAGTGTTGGCAGCCATATTGTGCCTTGGTAGAACCGAGGTACAAGAAAGCAGAGAAAGAAACGTGAAAAACACGAAAAGGGGGCAGGGTAGAAACACCCTGACCCCCCTAGGCCTGCTTAGGGGGTCCCACAAGGACCACCAGGGCCCAAAAAAAAGTATTATATATTTTTTAAATCAGAAAAATCCACACTGGGTGCGTGGATCTTGCCGATAAAAAATAAAAACTAAGCGCGGGCTCCCGCGCTTCATTGCTAATTAGCCTCCGGGACGCCACTTCCCGGGGCATGCTAATAAAAAGGTGTGGTGGGCCCAATCCCCTCCACACTGCCCCAGGGACCGCCACCCATGGGGCAAAGCATGAATAATTGTGGGGGGCACACGCCCCCCCCCCAAGCCCTGGGAACCGCCACCTCCGGGGCTTGACTTAATTGTGATTGCGGGGGGGGGCACATTTCCCCAAGCCCCGGGGATCACCACCCGAGGCTTTTTAAAAAAAAAATACCCTGTGTGGGGGGGGTCAAGCCCCCCCACATGAGTCGGGAGCAGCCACCTCCGCGGGGCTCTACATATTTAAATTGGGGGGTCCGTGACAGACACCCCAACAACCACCACCCCCCTGGGCTTTGAATTAAATGGGAGGGGGGCCCCGTAGCCCCCCTGGAGCCAATGATGGCCCTGGGGACCGCCACCCCCCAGGGCCGGCTCCTGCAGTGTCCCGGGGTGCCCACCCCCGGGACACTGTAGTTTGCTATGACTTTCATAGCAAACTTAGTTTTGATTTTGAAACTCTCTTTCAAAATTCAAACCAAATTGCTTTTCGACACAAGGAGCTGCATCTTAGCAGCTCCCCATGTGGAAAAGCAATGCCGGCTCCCGAGGGGCGCAGGGAGCCGGCGGGACTGTGGGGGGATTAGGGAACCCCCATGGTCCCCAACAACGAGGGCCAGCCCCAGGGTATGGGGTCCCCGGGGCTACAAGTGGCCTGGGAGGGGGGGACAACGCAGCCCCCTCCGAAAGAATTGAAAAAAGGCCCCCCTCCCTAAAATTTAAATATAAAAAAAAAAGAAAGACCAGCCGCGGGGAATGGGGTCCCTGGGGCCATAAGGGGCTTGAGGAGGGGGGCAACGAAGACCCCCTCCAAAAGAATAAAATTTTTAAAAAAAGGCCATGCACTAGGGGACGGGGTCCCCGGGGCCGATTAAAAAAGAATAGGGGGAAGACCCTAGGGGATCGGTTCCCCAGGCCAAACAATTAGAAAAAGAAGAGGTCTACACAGCCCCCCTTCTTAAAAAAAAAGACAAGCATCGTGCCAGATGCCACGCCCCCTCCTTTCAGCACACTGCAAACATGCGCCCTTGCAGATGGGGAATGAATTCCCCTTGAATACTGGGGTCCATGGGGGCCAACTAGCCTACCAGGAACCTACAGTATGCACCAGTGGGCTGCGTTGCAGAGAGGTGTTCTGAGGCCACGCCCCTTTTTACACCTCTCTTCAGCGCAGCTCTGTGACGCCTAATGGAGGTAGCTGGTGGGCTAGTTGCACCCCAGGGACCCTCAGTAATCAAGGGGAGGTAATTACCCAACTTAAAACTCAGGTTAGCAGGACCTAAAAACAGGCAGTAAAGGAGATATGAATTTGACGCAAGAAGAGCAGATAGAAAAGGAATATGATTTGAACTCCCCCTTAAAGGTAGTAAAGCATGGTTATGAAAAAGGAGAGTAAAGGGTAGCAAGTAAACAGGGCTGCAGGCTCAGGATGAAGGAACTTGGATCAGCACATATTCAGTGCACTGGGTCCAGAGCACACACTTGCAATTCTGTAGCTTACCTTACCATAGCTGACATGGAATTAGAAAAGCCGGCAGCATTTTGTGAGCTCACGGTTTTTCCCCAGTGGCTGAGCTGGCTGATGCTCCAGAACGACAACAACTGCCTTCTCTCTGGACATGGCTGGAGGGAGAACAGAAGAACAAAGTCAGACAAACTTCTTACATACCATGTGATGCATGTACAGCCGGTGTGGGCCTCGGCACAAAAGCCCGCCTCCGAGTAGTTGGAGTAGCTTGTCCTTTACCTGCTTCAGTTATCATTTGTGGGGCCTTGCTGCTGTCTGCTGCTTTACCACTAAACCACCATACAATGGCTGCTGTGAACCGAGCCAAGGAAGCCAATGGGGAATGATGCTAACTCAAAACCTGCTCATTCTGTGTTGTTCTTAACAAAGGTCCTGGCTGTGCTACACATGTACAAGATTTCTGTGAGAAAACCATCAGAGCTATATACCAAAGAATCTAAAGTTTGGAGTTGAAGTTCTAAGTGCTTTTCTGAACTTGAAATTTTGGATTTTGTCCCACAATGGCAACAGGAGAGAGTTCCACAGAGGATCAGTTTTAACTCAGCAAGCCCTATTTGCAAACTGTGATTGGTAGGAAGCTGGGAATTTTAAACGCTGTTTAGAAGATAAGTTCAAAGGGCCAGTACATACAACCCTAAATTGCTGTCGCAAATGGGCATTCAGCACGTTTGCGACCGCAATTTAGGGCATGGCCATGTAAAAACCTCATTTTGCAAATCAGTAAATTTTATCGAATCGCAAAAGGAGGTTTACGACTCGCTATAATGAAGGGGTGTGCCAAGGACGTCCCTTCCTAATAGCGACTTGCATTTGTATGCATGAAATGTAATTGCGGTCTTAAATAGAACAATTATTCCTTTACTGTGACAGGCTGATGATGTTGACAATGATACCCCAGATTTAGAACCTATGCGGGGCGCATATTGTAAATTAAGATTTGTGCCCTCCTGAAGAGAAATTAATTGAGGAATATGTTTCTTAAGAAAAGCAAGCATATCATTGCCTTATGCCCCTTCAGGAATGCCATAAATTCTGAGGTTATTGTGTCTGTTATGATTTTCCGAGTTCTCTGTCTGCTGTTTAAGGAGGATTATTTCTTTAGACATACCATCAATCTTGGCGGCTGCATCCTGGACATCACTAATCTGCTACTCCACTGCCAACACTCTGGACTCCAGACTAGACCATTTCTCATCTAGTTGTTGAAGAGTAGCATTAGAGTCAATAACAAAGGGTTTCATAAGCTTTATTTTCCCCATAAGGTCTTCTAGAGTTAAAGGTAATGGAGACTTTGTAGGAGAGCACAGCTCTTTCTTCTGCCGTTTTGTAGCAGTAGTGGAGTCTTTATGGACAGAAGACTTGTTCATGGATGTCGTTTTTTGACAAGATGAGGAGGGGGAATCCATATAAAGAAAGAGTAAGTCACCAAAGGCAACTAAAGCCGCAAAAATCACGCTGAAGTTGAAACTGAAGAGAGCCTGTGGTCAAAGAGCAATCTAATAACAGAGCGCCAACAGTGGAAGAAGTATGGAGAAGACCTTAGTTGCATCCTCAGCAGAGAACCACAATGACCACCCTTGTTATAGGACAATTTTCTAAAAATGTACGTGATTTCACAAAAGCGTGGCCACTGAAGAATGCCATAGGAAGATGCTAAATGAGCCAGGCGACTAATACAAATGTTAAGCCATGCAGTCAGTAATGCTAGGAGGTGAAACCACCCTTATAAGCTGGTCAGGAAATGTGCACTGCCATAAATAGGATTTAAATCATCCTAAAAGGCTCCCCTTGCAAGACTCATACATTTTTATAAAAACGGGCACCACGGTAGAGAAAATGGCAGCCATGACACCAGAGCCTTGGGAGGACACGAAGCAGGGGAGAACTGCATCCAAAACAGCCTAGAGGCCCGTAGGAATGAATGTGAAGACATTCTCAATTTGCGATTAGCAATTAGAGAATCGCAAATTGAGAATGCAATTTCAAGGGTGCAAGGGGGTCAAAAGGACACCCTGTTGCACCCCTGAAATAAGCATAGGTGCACATGTGGCGCACATACATGCCCTAATGGCACGTATGTACTTCACATTGCACTTTGAAAAATGCAAAAAAGTGAATTTTTCAAAGAAATCGCAAAGTACCACCAACTTGAAGTTGGTGGTAATTTGCGATTCTTTAAGGCCAAATTGCACTTTTTTGGTGCTTCTTACATTGCATTTAAGGAATCGCAAAATGTGCGATTCCTTATTTTGCACACAGATTTGCCTCACGAATTTCGGCATTTGCGCTTGCAATTTTGCTTGATACATATGGTCCTTACTTTTTGACCTTATCATCTACGGCTTCTGGGGGATTTAACTTAAAGAAGCTAGGTGCTATCTACAAGCACATGGCTGTGAACACACTGGAAGTAGAAGCTCACAATCCAGTAGATTTATCACTCATCATAATAATCAATTTGGTATAGTTAGCACACTTGAAGATTTACATTCATCTGCATTGAAGAGGCTGTCTAGTGCATGAAGTTTAAAAGTTAGAAAGCAGAGGCGATGTACCCAAACCCTGAAGTGCACCTAATTTAAGTAGCTACGGTATTGATTTTAATTTGAGCATGGGCGCAGAGTGATTTGTACCGATAAAAGATTTTAAAGAATTAAAGGGAGTTCTATTGAGTGCTCACATCAGTGAAACATTTGTTTGCCTCATTGAACTTGGTTTTATTCATTATTCTACATGTTCTTTGAACCATAGGAGGCTGTCTTTGCACAGGACTGACAACAACAATCTTGGATCCCCTGAATTATGTATCGAAACCTGTGATGTTTTATAATATTGCTGTGATCAGAGTCATTGTGATTAGTATCTATAAGGTCCAAATTGTCAGACTTCAGATTAAGGAACAGTGCGTTTTCCCCTACATACGAAAACATAATTTGATAAAAACAACCAGAGATATTGGTGAGGAAATAGGAAACCAAAGCACAATATGCTCCTGTTATACTTAGTAGTGATGTTTACCACCAGAATGACAGCAACTAGCATTGTACAGATGAAGGGTGGAGTATTCCAGGTCCAAGATTACTACTTTTTTGTTTTTGTTTAAGAGAGCTTTATTGAAATATATAAAGGACAAAGGTACAGCTTATAACAAGGATTAGAAGTAAGCAATGAACAATAGTACAAAATATATTTCACCAAAATAAGGATAGCACATGATACAATAGGATTATTATGCAGCAGAATATGAAAATCAATAATGAAAGAGTACCTTAAGGAAACAGCATTTTAAATTTTAAATACAGAGAAGAAAAAGGAAAAGAAAAGGACATGAGAAAGAAAAATTCGCACTATACCAAGGTAATCAATATTGAAATTCAATAACTTGAACAATAGGTTTTCAAACAACCCAATGTTAACAGTAAAATATCCTAATATAGACAATTTAAGAGAAATAACCTGAAAAGCTCATGGTGCTTCATCAGGGCTGAAAGTGACAATATGAAAAGATATAAATATACAAAAGTGCACATAACATGACAGTCAACGCACGTTGACTGCCATGGTATGTCCATTTTTGTCTATCTGTATATTTATGTCTTTTAATATTGTCACTTTCAGCCCTGATGAAGTTCAATGGCAATTGAACGAAGCACGTTAGCTGGAGGCTGTTTTCTGATACCATTGAAATAAAGGAAAATAAACACAAAAGAATATTTGTCCCTCTATATCTTTTAGAAAAGATATCCCAGTGGTGCACCTCTCCATAATTACTCACTTCTTGATCTGCTTCGCAGTTTGCACCCAACAGTGGCAGTTGCAGGAGTTGTGTGTATACACTTCTATAGACTGCTCTTACAAATCACCACAGGAGGAACACAGCAGTGAAGTGCGGCTCTCGTGGTCCGTCGTTGGTCTGTCCTTTTGTCGAAAAGCTCATGGTGGTGTAAAAATCGAGGTACTGTCCTGGATCTGTATTGAGTGAGAGCATAAGTATTTAGTAAGCTGAGACCAAAAGACTTCTTTTCGAAGAAGTTGGTGAGTGGTAGTAACAGATGCCCTATCCAACCTATGATGATGAAGGTTCCACTAACCATTAAAGGTGACTTTAGTAGTGTCCTTCCAATTGGAAGCAATAACTTGAAAGCCAATAGCAAATAACAAATCCACAAACACCCCCAACTTACGAGCACCGAACCAAACTGGGGAAATATTTCCTAAAATATAGAATTGATATCAAACGGGAAACTAATAGAACATATAGATAAGATTGTTTTACAAATCTTTATCCAAAAATACATACAAAAAGGAATTGGGGTATGTGCCAGGAGTAGTTGAGCAGGTCCAACAAGCAGGTGATAAATCAGGATTGTATTTAGAGATAGACAATGGAGTTAAATACAGCCTATTGTAAAGGTAATAATAAGGTCTGAGTAGAGCTAGCATTACAGGAAGTTTGATGTAATAGTGACCAGACAGAGTTCCAAGTGTGTACAGAAAAAGTGTGTTGCAAATCCAACTCTCATGGAAATGCAACCTTACTCTTTGGGTGATTTGGAAGAGAATAGTGAAGATATTTACAGATATGGGAAGCCTGAAGGGAGGAGAAGGTGGACAGCGGCTCCAGTGAAGGATCCAGTGAAGGAGAGGAGGATTGGGAAAGAAGGAAAAAATGATGAGTAAGGATCGTTTTTAAAGAATCGTATTTAAGAAGAGAGGTGGCGGACAAGCCAAATTTAGATTGGAGATCGCTAAAGGAGAGAAGGTGCGTTCCTCAAAACAAATGTTTATCTTGAACTATCCCCTTACTGACCCAATCCTTCCCGACAATGGTACTATTTGAAAGTTTAATGGATCTATTATGCCATATAGAAGAATCAAGGAACACCTGCAATGGTGAGAGAGATTTGTTAAGGACCAGGTAAATAACTGATTTAGCCTGTGAACTGGTTGCTGATTTAAAGGAACGAGGAGGGTGCGGAAAATTAGCCAGTGATGATAAAGAGAAAGGCCGAATCAAGGAATCCTCCAATTTATGCCACACCATTAAAGGAGTATCTTCAAAGAAGAGAGATGGGGTAAAAAATTGACATATTAAAAAAGAAGAATGGTATTGTCGGAAGTTCAGAACATTGACACTGCCCCTTTCCTTAGGTGCAGATAAATAAGACAAAAAGCTTCCATTTATTCAATAGAAATTTTCCTAAGGTACTATTAAGGGATTTTAAAAATTGTGATGGAATCTTTACTTGTATCATGGACAGACAAAAGTTGATAACAGGAAGCATCTTCATTTTTATTGTGTCCAACCTACCCCACCCGATAAGTATAAAGGTGACCATTTCTCTGACATATGAAGCACTTTTAGGAGGACATCATCCAAATTGAGTTGAACCGTTTTAGAGATTGAGGAAGAATATCTAACTCTCAAACAAGTAATATGATTAGAATTCCATTTAAAAGCCTTGTCTGCAAACATTTATTTTAAGCAATATTTGTTTAATGGGAGAACTTTAGATTTTGTGAAGTTTAACTTTAGCCCGATAAGGTAGCATACAAAGATAAAAGATCAGTAAAAGCAGGTATGGAAACTTGGGGATCCGAAACGTATAACAAAATGTCATTAGCATAAGCTGTGAATTTTTTTCAGACGTTTTGTGATGAAACCCCTGAATAAGGGAGAGTGTCATGTAGAATGAAGAAAAGGATCAAGAGATAGCATAAAAAGTAAAGGAGAAAGAGGACAGCCTTGATGAGCATTTCGCATGCTTATAAAAGACATAATAACAGGGCCAAAACCATGCCATTTAAAGACTCATGTCATAAAAAGCCAATGGAGGTGATCATAGTTTTTTTCAGGAGCTAGGGTAAAGGCCGTTAAAGACGAAGAACTCTAGAAGCAAGATGTATTAAATTCAAAAAGGTTCTAGAGTTGTCGGCTAAGGTCCTACCCCTAAAAAACCCAGACTGCTCAATACCAATCAGGTCGGGAATCACTTGATTATATTGGACAGCCAAAACGTTAGCAAAAACTTTGAAGTTTAGGTCTATCAGAGAGATAGGACGATATTTAGCACAAGAAGAGGGATCCTTATCACTCTTCGGAATCAAACAGATATTGCCTCCAAAAAATTACTCCTTGTGAGAGATGAAGTACTGAAAAAGAAAGAGGAGATGTGGAAGAAGAATCTGTGAGAAGCAAAAATTCTATTCGGCTGTAAAACCGTCTGGACCGGGAGCTTTGTCCTTAGGTATTTGATGTAAAGCATCCTTAATTTAAAAAAGAGATAAGTCTTGATCAAGCAATGAACAATCTGGAGAAGGGGAAAAACAGGGTGGAAGAGAATCAAAAAATTAATCGAAGGCAGTGTCCGAAGGAGTATAGTCCGGGTATATAAAGTTTGATAAAAATCTGTAAAACAATTTATTATTTCTTCATCCTTAAGATGATTAATACCCTCATCATCTATGACATTAATTATTTTGGATTTTTGAGATTTAACTTTCAAATAATTCACTAGCAATTTACCTGCTCTATTGCGTCCACCATAAAATTTAGAATTATTCTTTAGTAACACCCCGGAGGCCTCCTTAGTCGACTTCCTGTTGAAATTCAATTTAGCAGGAACACGTTACTTGAGAGTATCATCCTTATTGGAAGTGTAGTAAGCATGTTCGAGTTGCCTAATAGATAATAATACGGATGAAGAATCTTTGAGAAGTTTTTTCCCTTTTAAGAGCGACATAGTCGATGGTGAAACCTCTGTCTGTTACCTTGAAAGCATCTCATACAACATGAAATGGCATGTCAGGGGTAGGGTTAGTATGAAGAATTTCATATTTGCCTAAATTCTCCCCTGAGGCGGAAGCCGGGGGCTCTCAGCTCTATCTTTGTTCATTGCCAATTTCACGTTTTTGGATCAGCAAAGTACGTGTGTATTTTAAAAATTGTATATATTTTAATTGCTCTATTTTAACTCGTACTCCCCTGTACTTCGGCGCGAGATTTGCATCGCACCGAAGCCGTCAACACATCTTTCCTTGCACTGCGCAGCCGATTTCAGGTGCTGACACCGTGACTTGACCCACCTCAGCCGCCATCTTGCTGGGAGGAAAGGGTTGCGGTCCAGTTGTTGGACGCCTCCCGCCCTCCCAGGATACTTAAGGGGCGTAACATACAACCGTGGTGATATTTGCCTAAATTCTCCCCTGAGGCGGAAGCCGGGGGCTCTCAGCTCTATCTTTGTTCACTGCCAATTTCACGTTTTTGGAGCAGCGAAGTACGTGTGTATTTTAAAAATTGTATATATTTTAATTGCTCTATTTTAACTCGTACTCCCCTGTACTTCGCCGCGAGATTTGCGTCGCACCGAAGCCGCCAACACATCTTTCCTTGCACGGCGCAGCCGATTTCAGGCGCTGACACCGTGACTTGACCCACCTCAGCCGCCATCTTGCTGGGAGGAAAGGGTTGCGGTCCAGTTGTTGGACGCCTCCCACCCTCCTATAAACCCTCTTCTACACATGTATAAAAATACCAGGCCTTCTCGTCCGCGCAGCGGGCGGGCGCAGCGGGCGTGCCGGCGGAGCGCCATCCGCGCCTGGACCAGGCCAGGGCCGCCACCCCTGGTCCAATTGCCCCAGTCATCAGTGTGCATTATTCAAACACTACGCTGCTCAAGTTGTGCCCACCTGATAACAGTGACTGCCTAAAGCTCGACCGTGCATTCCTCCCCGATCTTTCCATCCAGTCCTGCCCCCACTGTACAGCCTCTATCCCCCTTACAAATAAAAAAACCTCCATTGCCAACAAAAAGACACCAACGAGCATACCGATAGCACTTACCAACGTCCGCTCTCTCGGTAAACATCGACAGGATATAGCAGACCTGATAGCGGATAGGAAATTAGATATATTATTTATGACTGAGACTTGGATGGACAACACATCGGACCCAGACCTAGTCATTGCAGTCCCAAAAGGTTTTACAATTTATAGACACGACAGACAGTGCAAAAAAGGGGGTGGACTAGCCATCATCGCCCGCGATTCACTTAACGTGAGGACCACTGCTATCCCTTCATCTTCTTGTGAAGCCATGCAATTCGCCATTAAGCTATCCCCTTCTAACAACTTTAGAGGGATTCTTGTATATAGACCACCAGGACCAAGGTCAGACTTCCTTACGGATTTTAGCTCAATTCTGGAATCTCTGGCATTGGAAGATTCTCTAACAGTTTTGGGCGATTTTAAGTTCCATTTAGATAAATTAGAGGACAGGGATACTTCATCCCTCCTCTCGGACATGAATACACTTGGTCTCCCCCTTCTGGTCAACTCCCCTACTCACGAAGGCGGTCATACCCTGGATGGCATTTTCTCCAACCTTGAGGATATTTATATAAATCATATCCTCCCACTCACATGGTCGGATCATCATTTCATTCTGGGTTCAATCACCATCTTCGAAACACCTACGGCCAAAGTACTCATTACCTCCCGTCAACCGTTCAAAGCTTGGAACGACATTGACAGCACTAGCCTAAAAATGCTACTCGGTAACTCCCATCCCATTTTTTCCACCGACCCCAACATAGCCACCAAGCAATTCCACGACTGGTTGGGCACCGCCACTAATTCACTGGTTCCCCTCAAACAGGTGACCAGAAATAGACTTGCCCCCTCTGCACCTTGGTTTACCGAAGAACTAAGGACCCAGAAACAACTCTGCAGGAATAAGGAGAGGCATTGGCGGAAGTCCTACAGCGAAGATAACAAAATCCGATATAAGGAGATGTTGGTCAAATATAAAGCCATGATCACTGAGGCCAAGAAGAAGTACTTTAGCGAACGGATAGAGCTAGCTAAAAACTCTTCTAAAGAACTTTATGATACTACTAAGCAGCTAGCAGGTTACTCCCCTGATCTGAACCCACCTCCCTCTCAATCCCTCTGTGATGCCTTGGCTAAACTTCTTTTTTACGAAGGTCAATGACATCTTCTCTGCATTTTCGAATAATATCAATACTCCACTAAGTACAAATACCCCTACACACCCTGTACCCAAGTTCACTCATTTCAAAGACATTACCAACGCACAAACTGCGGAAATCATTACCACGATTAAAACAGGTTCTGTACTAGACCCATGCCCCTTCAAAATTCTCCCACCAATCATGGACGTCCTGATACCTGCCATTACTCAAATCTGTAATACCATGTTCAGATCAGGAATCTACCCAGATGCCCTCAAAAAACTCTCCTTAAACCATTACTAAAAAAGCCACATCTCGAAAAGGACGAACTGAAAAACTACCGGCCAATAGCAAGCCTCCCATTCCTGGGAAAAGTCGCCGAAAAAGCTATGAATCTACAATTATCTGCTTCCATAAAGGAACACCATTTACTCGATAATGCTCTCTTCGGGTTCCGTAGGTTCCACGGTACTGAGACCGCGCTGACCAAAGCTGCAGGTGATATTAGATCCATCCGAGACCATGGCGGTACAGCAGTATTAGTACTGCTAGATTTATCTGCAGCTTTCGACACGGTCGATCACTTGATTTTGGTCGACCGTGTCGAAAACATGGGCGTTCAACATACAGCTAAAGAACTGCTGGCATCTTTTCTTGCTGAAAGAACTCAGGCTGTTACATTGGGATCTTTCCAATCGCCTAACCTGTCTCTGCCATGTGGGGTCCCACAAGGCTCATCCCTAAGTCCGACACTCTATGTGTCGGACCTAGCTAACATCATTCGAGCACATGGGATGAGCCTTACCTCCTATGCGGATGACACGCAGTTGGTCTTGGCCATCAAAAACAACGGCGACAAGGTGGCAGAGAGCTTTAAAGAAGGTATGTTGGCAATTGGGGATTGGATGGCCTCCAATTGCCTAAAACTTAATTCCGAAAAGACGGAAGTCGTCATATTCGGACAACTCACCCCAGGTTGGTCCTCCGTTTGGTGGCCGTCGGCCTTCGGAACCTCGCCAAAACCCGCCATCAAGGTGAGGAACCTCGGAGTGGTCTTTGACGATCATCTTAACTTCGTCCCTCATGCCAACCAAATAGCATCCTCAGCCTTCCATAAACTACGTTTAACAAAGAAAATCATCCCCTTCCTCCCTGAAACCGCCGGTAGGACCTTGGTGACCTCTCTAGTGCTGTCCACTCTGGACTATTGTAACGGTCTCTTTGCAAATGCCCAGGTCAGGGTCATCAAAAAAATGCAGACCGTTCAAAACTCAGCAGCAAGACTTTTGGCCAAAATTCCTAAACATAAGTCTGCGACTGACACCATTAGAAACTTACATTGGCTTCCTATCGGAAGCAGGATTAAGTTTAAAAATCTCTGCATTGTGTACAAGTCTCTGCATAATCACGGACCCCTGTTTCTCAAAAAACAACTGATTCTCTATCGTCCATCCAGATCGCTTCGATCTACCACCCTAAACGATCTAGTGGTTCCCCGTACCAAAACTGTTTCTTGGGAAGATCGGAGGTTCTTGGTTTCGGCACCGAAACTATGGAACACCTTACCCCAGTCAATCAAAACCAGCCCCACTCTCTGGCTTTTTCGCAAACAGCTAAAGACCTGGCTGTTCAACCAGTAACATCGGATCCCACTTCAGCAGCAGGAGAATTATTTGCAGATTTTTTAGCGCCGGGACGCCCACGGGCATTTGTTCGCACTTAATCAAATGTCATAAATAAATAATAAATAAATAAATAATAGAAAACTTTTGAAACGCTCCAGAAAAATAGGATCTTTGAGTAAATGATTGTTTAAATGCCACTTACGAGGTTTAGAAGATTCAGATGAGTGATCTATATCAATAAAGACGGGCGCATGATTGGATATAAGTATAGATCCAATTTCAGCATGAGTTAAGTTGGTGAGTAGTTAAGGAGTAACAAAAATGTAGTCAATTCTAGATTTTGAATTAAGTGTAGGGGAGTAAAAAGTAAATTCCAAATTATCAGGGTTATATATCCCCCAAGGATCCACCAAACCTCTAGAATGGATAGTGTTAGCAAATATTTTTTGGGGAATACATCTAGAGACAGACTTCCTAGAAATGAAAGGGTACACAATTTGATTACAATACCCACCAACAATGAGATTCGGATTAGAGCAAGAATGTAGGATATATGGAATGGAGTGCCAAAACTGGGCATCTAAACCAGTGGAACCATAAATGTTAAGAAGGGAAAGGGGGTGCCATTAATAACAAGGTGAGGAAGAAGCCATCTGCCTTCAGCGTCATTCTCCTCCTTTTAAATTGTTAGAGAAAGAGATTTATGAAATAGTGTCACCACTCCATTTATTTCCTCGTCAGCAGGAGAGCAATAAATATCATCCACTGATTGCCTTATAAGAGAGCCAATTTCATTTTCAGTAAGATAGGTTTCCTGTAGCATTGTGAATTTACATTGTAATCCAGATAAATGCATAAGCACTGTTTGTTTCTTAATAGGGTTACGTAGACCCTTTACATTCTAAAACACACGAAGAACATTACCAGTCATGGGGAGAAGGAAAAGGCATGGGAACAACCATGAGCATTTTGAAATTGATGACAATACAAATTCACTATGAGGAAAATACAGAGACGTTAGAAAGAGACATTTGGAGGTGAAATAAGTGCAAGATAGGGACTTTGAAAAAAGAGGAAGAGAAATAAACCTTGAGGGTAGGGAAAACAGAAAAAGGAGTGAAAAAATAAAGAAAAATCTGCAAAACAGAAAAATAGATGAGATAAGAAACCCCCCAAAAAAATATAGTAAAGCAAGGAGGAAAGAAACAAAAGTATGGCCAATAGAGAAAGAAAAGTTGACAAAAAACAAAGAGGCTTTAGCCAAGAGGAACAATGTACACCTCCAGTGTAGGATGAATAGCACAGAGAGGTGGGGAAGCGCTAAAGGGAAGACAGACAGCAGATTAATAAATTTAAGAGAGACAACAGAGACCACAAAGGAAGTCATGGGTTAAATGAGATTAGGAACATCAGATAAAAAAGAAAAACATGATGTTAAACCAGATAGGCAGTGGTATAAACATTAAGAAGTGGGCATGCCTATTGAATGGCATAACACCAACAAATGAAGATGAACTATAAACAATAGGAAAGGAGGCACAAGGGGAGTGGACACATCAAAGAGGGAAATCTTTTCTAGACAACAAACTTCTGTAAGGGGGGGGGGAAAGAGAGTTAAGTAGCAGAAAAACCTGAAAGAAACAAATAAGCAATAGCTACCCAGTTAAACATGTGAATAAAGGCAATAGCAATTGTTCCCTGAAAATTAAAAACAAGTTATTTGCATAAGTGCTGAAACACAAAGAAAAATTCAGGTTTTCCCAAAGTCCATCTCCTCTCCTTTGTGGTGAAAAATAAACTGCCCCAAATCCTCTGGACAGTCAAATGAGAAAGTACTTTTCTTGTAGGTAACCTTGAAAAAACACGTATGCAGAAAACCACATCTAACATTCTTGGCAGGAAGATCAGGGCGAAAGGAAAGGAACTCCTGATGATGATCGACAGTTGCGTGAGCAACCTCCTGGGAGAAAAAGACCCTCTGACCGGACCACAACATTTGTTTTCTTTGCTTAGCCACAGACAGACCATTAACAGCTCAGTATATTCTAAAAAATAGAACAATTATTCCTTAAGTGTGACTGGCTGATGATGTAGACAATGATACCCCAGATTTAGAACCTATGCGGGGCGCATATTGTAAATTAAGATTTGTGCCCTCCTGAAGAGCAATTAATTTAGGAATATGTTTCTTAAGAAAAGCAAGCATATCATTGCCTTCTGCCCCTTCAGGAATGCCATAACTTCTGAGGTTATTGTGTCTGGTATGATTTTCCGAGTTCCCTGTCTGCTGTTTAAGGAGGATTATTTCTTTAGACATACCATCAATCTTGGTGGCTGCATCTTGGACATCACTAATCTGCTACTCCACTGCCGACACTCTGGACTCCAGACTAGACCGTTTCTCATCCAGTTGTTGAAGAATAGCATTAGAGTCAATAACAAAGGGTTTCATGAGCTTTATTTTCCCCATAAGGTCTTCTAGAGTTAAAGGTAATGGAGACTTTGTAGGAGAGCACAGCTCTTTCTTCTGCCGTTTTGTAGCAGTAGTGGAGTCTTTGTGGACAGAAGACATGTTCATGGATGTCGTTTTTTGACAAGATGAGGAAGGGGAATCCATATAAAGAAAGAGTAAGTCACCAAAGGCAACTAAAGCCGCAAAAATCACGCTGAAGTTGAAACTGAAGAGAGTGTGTGGTCAAAGAGCAATCTATTAACAGAGTGCCAACAGTGGAAGAAGTATGGAGAAGACCTTAGTTGCATCCTCAGCAGGGAACCACAATGGCCACCCTTGTTATAAGACAATTTTCTAAAAATGTAAGTGATTTCACAAAAGCGTGGCCACTGAAGAATGCCATAGGAAGATGCTAAATGAGCCAGGCGAATAATACAAATGTTAAGCCATGCAGTCAGCAATGCTAGGAGGTGAAACCACCCTTATAAGCTGGTCAGGAAAATTGCACTGCCATAAATAGGATTTAAATCGTCCTAAAATGCTCCCCTTGTAAGCCTCATACATTTTATAAAAACGTGCACCACGGTAGAGAAAATGGCAGCCACAACACCAGAGCCTGAGGAGGACATGACGCACGGGAGAACTGCATCCAAAACAGCTTGTCAGGAAGCAAAAAATAGAAATACATGTGCTCCTCATGCTCACACACTAAAATCTCCAATTCATATTGGAAGATGAAGCGAAATGCTACCCTGAAAGTTTTCGACTCTCGTCGGATCGTGGAGCTGCAAGAAGCTGCAGCCCTCTTGTGGGTGGATCTGCCACATCCCCAAGATTATTGCTTTTAAAATAGATATGTGCAATTTCACATTATTACAGCTGTAATCATACTCAAATTATTAGAATACTGTTTTGTAAATGAACAGCTACCTAGGTTTTGGTGTGGAGAGGTGTTTGGCCAAATATAAACATTTTAATTATCGGAAAAAATATTGTGATACAAAAATATTGTGATGCAGAAATATTGCTGTAGAGAATATAGATTTTTCAGGTAACATTGTTGTTCAGAATTTCATTGTTGTTGGGGGGCGTGGCCAGGCACTGAGTAAGCAGCACAGCTCGCACTCACCGGCTGGCCGGCCGCCATCAAGCGGCATCCTGAATGACAGAAAGGGAATAGACCACCACAGCAAACTCCCGTAAACACACGGAGCAGGAGGCACAAGCAGACAGAGGTGAAAGCGTCCTCCTTAGCATGAAATCAGCAGCTGGGAGGAGAATCACACGCAGGAAGACAGCAGACAAGACAGGAGCTGCTGCTGTTTATTTTAAATGAAGCCACGACTGGGCCAAGAGACTACAATTGAAGGACGGTAATACTAACCCCATCCCAACATCCGGTGAACCCCGGCTGGGGTCTGGGATGTTACCTGTTACATAACTAATTGTTACCAATATGGACACACCATATGTGTCTTTCTTTGATACATTTAAGGCTGCCCTTTGATCTGTTTTAGTCCTGAGGAAGACCCGCCATGATGTATAGTGAATAACACTTAATCACAGGGTTGAAACTTCGACGAAATTACGAAATTACGTTATGCCCTATGTCAGCTATCCTTGGAATATGTAAAGAAGATATAAGGATACACTCAACAAAACATTTTTTTGACATTTTGATTATTTATGGTTCCAAGTTCTCATGTTTGTGTATGTAATCACCAGGAGATTTGTAATTTTCACTATGTATATGTGAATGTGATATATGGTTCTTTATGTTCTCTGGATAGCCATTGAAAAGAGAAATATGAAAAGAATTGGATATACATATTTCAATATATGAAAAATAATATATTTAAAACAAGTTAATGGTTGTGTTGTGTTAGTGTTTTTGTAAGTTGTTTTTCTTTAGGATTTTTGTTTTTTGAGTAGGAGAAGTTTCACACATGCTTGAGGGATCATTTATAGGCAGTTTTACTATTTATTATTTAATGAAAAAACACAATTTTACAAATCCCTTTGAGGAGATTTCGTTCCCCAACAGAACAGTTTGTAGCTCATAACTGCATATCCGGGTAACCCCATTATAATTAATGGGAGGAGAATCGAGGCCGCGGCCGGGAAGCTCCCCAAGATGGCAGTGCCCACTGACAGGAAGGACAGCGGTGGGACACTCAGAGCAGGAGAAGCGCCACCAGCTGCTGTGAGTCATGCATGTAGCCCCACAGCTGTGGAGCGGAGTGAGTGGAAGCGGGGCAACATTGCGCGCTGGCCATCCAGAGAACCTGCACTACTGATATCAGGGCTGCACTGGGAGAGAGGCTTGCCACAACTGCTGCGGACCCAAAGAAGAGCAAGATAGGGGCCTAGAACAGCAGATCTGCGGGGCAAATAGCACAGAGTGAGACGCCTCCCCCCAGTCAGAGAGTGCAGTGAGAAGAGGCACCAGCCAACAGGAGCCACTAGATTGTCGCGGAGGTGAGAAGCACAGTGGCTGGGACCTGCAAAAATAGAGTGCTAGCAAATGCAAGGGAAGGAGAGACAGCGCAACAGACCCCATCCGGAAAGCTGAACCCAGCTACTGCAGGAACTCTCGTAGCCAGACAGTCAGAAGGCATGAAGCAAAAGGGCACGAAGAGCGGCAACATTACGATGCCCCTGACCAGGAGAGCCCTTCCTGACAAGCCTTCAACGGAAGGGATAGCAGAGAGATGTGAGACCAGCGCCTGACAGAGGGAGGTATGCCTGTGAAATACCGGGAGGACCAGACTCAGGGCCTGGACTACAACTGTGGGACTCCAGTGCAGAGGCCTGGCCCAGGGAACGTGATGCCAGCGTAGGAGCGGGCCTACCTGGACTTACACAACCTGAGAGAAGCGGACACTGACATAACTAATCGAGCGATAGCTACAGGTGGAGATGGCCCTGCGAGGGGCACAAGCCCAAGAGCAACGCCACATGAGCGCAAGGCGCCCCAGGGATGGCACAGGCCAGGAGATAATGATAGGGAAAATACCAAAAAGAAGGACAACAAGGCGGCCCCATTGGATAAGGTGACGGAGGAGTAAGGGAAGTCCCAGCCGGAAGCGGAGCACTCAGAGGATCCTATACTCCAGGACATACTGCAGGCCTTGACCTTCTCAAGCGAGTGGCTGGAAGACAAAATTGACTCACTGGGATCAGACCTGTGCATCCTCAGAGAAGAGCACAAGTGCCTAGCGGAGTGAGTAATGACAAACGAATGCCAACTATCGGAGAGACCCTGCTGGACATAGTAACAATGAAGAAACAGTTGACAATCCTCGAAACGAAAGCGCGCATGCTAGAATTCCAAGCAGAAAATGCTGTAAATAGATTGTGAAAAATTATCTCCACATAGTATGTCTGCCTGAAAAAGTAGAAGGCCCCAGAATTGTGGACTACCTTGAAAAATGGCTGCCCAATGAAGTAGCGTCAAAGGACTTGTCAGGATTTTACACCCTAGAGCGAGCGCACTGAGTACCGACAAGACTACCTGTACCGGGAGCTCCGCCCCGAGTGGTCATAGCAAAACTACTTCATTACAGGTATAGAGATCAAATTCTAATACAAGCACGCCACAAGGGAGACATAACAGTGGGCAACTCTTCAGTGCAAATTTGCCCAGATTTTTCGAGGGAAGTACAGAAGCAAAGGAGTTCCTCCTGGGAAGCGAAACAAAGACTGCACCAACTGAACTGCAAATACATAATGCAATACCGGCCCGGCTGCGGGTGACTACTGTGGGCGGAACAGAATTCTTCAGAACCCTGCAAGAGGCCTGGGAGTGGCTGGAGAGACATAAATGAGTAGATCCGCTGTGAGAGCCTGGACAGTGTTGACGATGGGAGAGAGCCAATGGGCCGTGAGAGAGATCTTGGCCCCCAAGCAAAAGGAAACACCACTGGAGCAACAAAATGCGATGTAGGTGGTGGCGCTGATGAATGGGAAGGGGAAAGGCCCCGCACCTCCTGGGAGCAGTGATGCAACAGGGGTCTAGTGAATCAGAGGTGCAGAGTGTGGTGCTCCCAGATGTGACACCGCAGACGGCAGATGACATTGCCTTGAACATGACGTGTAGCACTAGCCTCAAAAAGGACCAGGGGAACATGCAAGGCACCTGATCCAGCAATAAAGTTCTGGGGTTCTTCTGGGGAGGATGCTGTGGGGGTCTCCTGAGATCCCAGAACTCAGTGGCGGCTGAGGAGACCGGGGGAGCATAAAATTGGCCTTTCTCCCCTTCTCATTTGACTGATTGAACTGCAAGCAGTCACTTGTGGACTCACAGTTCTAGTTTGGATGGGAGGCATTTCCCTGCTTGTTCTGCGGAGTGAAGTTGAGGGATCTGTTTATTGTTTGGAAGGGGGGACACCTTGAGTTGCACTGTATACAGATTTGGTCAGTAATAGCTGGGGAATGCATGCCAATAACAAGGCTCTGAACGGGAGCGTGGCCGAGAACGCTAACACTGTCATATACCTGACCTACAGAAATACATATGCATGACGTGGAATATCAGATGTATGCACACAATGGCGAAAAGATATAGAGTGCTCTCCTAAATTAGGCAACGGGGGTCCAGCCTTATTGCGGGAGATGCACCTTACACAAAAGGGGGGGGGGCACATTACAGAGGCGCTGGTGGGGCCAAATCTATTACACCATATAATTGGACTTATGCAAGGGGAGTGTTAATATGGATACAGGCAGGGAGTCCATTCCAACTAGTGGACTCGTTAGTAGACTCAGAGGGCTGATGCGTAGCAATACAGGGATGATTAGAGGGTCGTGAACTAAATATAGTAAATGTATACTCCCCCAATGCAGAACACCCAGCCTCTTTCTCCCAACTGAATCATTGCCTGACATCATGCTAGACGGGCGCTACCTTAATGTGGGGAGACGTTAACAGCGTAGACGATATAAACATGGATAGATCCCACCCTCCACTGCAGGGCTCCCAGGCAGCATGTGCCTCACAAGCATTCAACACGTGGCAACAAGGCTGGGGACTGTTGGACACCTGGAGAACTTTCCACCCCGAGATAGGGACTTCTCCTACTTCTCCGTGGTTCACGGAGTACATGCGCGACTAGGTGCCTTTTTATGCACAACAGATATACAGAGCCAAGTCCTTTCCGCAGAATACCTAATGTGCACAATATCGGATCATAACCCAGTAGTCTTGTCACAGGGATGGACACACCCCACACTGACTATTACCACTTGGAGGATCCGCCCGGATACCCTGGAGGATCAGGTCTTCCTAGAGGAGATCAGGGGGAAATCACACAATATTTTACCGATAATGTAGAGACAACTTCCTTACCGAACGTAGAATGGGACACCTTCAAGGTAGTACTGAGGGGCCAATGCATAGCAATTGATAACTTTATTTCGGTCAATAGCCATAAAAGTGCACGTAAAATACAAACCAGCACAAATTGGTAAAACAATAAATAATCATTAGACTTTTAAGAAGAGAATTCAACTATGAGTTATCAATGAAGAGGAACGATAACATTTCATATTTACTAACATTTAGGTTAAAAATGTTTGTCTCCTACGCCACATACTGAATAGGTATCGAGATACAGCAAACACAATGGGGGGATGGGTGTCATAAGTCAATATTCTACATGCCTGGATAAAATGCAGAAATTTGAGGTTCTTACAAATTGGAATCAGCCAACATTTTCTAATTGCAGAATAAGCAGGACAAAAAAACAAGACATGTGGTACATTTTCAATTTTGTAATCACAGGCAGGGCAACCTTCAGTATTAGTTTTGGACCATTTAGTAGTAAATGACCTAATTGGTAAAGTGCCGTGCCTTAACTGAAGATACAGCATTCTAGCAAGAGGGGGTTCAATTAAATCCATGAATTCCTCGAGTTTGCAATCCGATTTAACTAGGAGGAACTCAGACGTTAGCCTGCCCATAGTTGTAGAGCTCAGAAGTGTTTGGAAATTCTGCATACGTATCAGAGCATGGAGTTCTCGTTTAGGCATCCCAGGGCAAAAAGTCTCTGGTTTTTCCCACAAGTCCGGGAGACCCAGCCGGATACTGTCTGCCCTAATATGCTCCAGCCACGGTATCTTTTTGCATTTAAGAGAAATCCAAATCTCAGATAGTTCTGCTCTGTAGGCGGCCAATTCTGGAACTGACCACAACCTCTTCCAGTACATAATTGGTCTTGCACTCACAATTTCCTCTATTGGCTCCATTCCAAGGTCAATTCTGAGGGGGGTCAAGGGTGTACTAGCCGGTAATCCAACTAGATTCCTCATAAAGGTTTGTTCCAGCCTTGAAAGGGTCGATATATATTTGTGCACCCAAAGCTCCGCCCCATAAATTGCTGCAGTTCTAACCTGGCGACAGTATATTTCCAAGGCCGGGGACACCAGCTTAAATGTTGACCCCTTGATTACTTTGCTAATACCCCCCACTATGCATAGCACACACCACAGTGGTCAGGGGCACCCTCCTGAGTGAGGTTGAAGTGGCAGAAGCAACCCTCAGGGAACTAAGAGTAGACAACCAGAACACCCAGAGCTCCACCAGACAGTGCTCAAAGCCAAAGAGGAGGTGGCGAAGGAGACCGAGAGGCTCAGGTTCTTCAACTACATGAATTATTTAGAGAGCACCCACGCAGAAATAGATAAATCAGGGTCCCTCCAAGCGTGGCTGTCAAACCCAATGGATATGGGCTCCCCATTGGTGTAAATAGAAGACAAAGAGGGTGTCATGCACTATGCGCAGGCAAAGATCAATGAGGTCTTCGCTCGCTATTATGCCAGATTGTACAAGAAATCAACGCATTGTTATAGAGAGGACATCCAGGAATATCTGGAGCATTTGCAGATGAGAAGGCTGGACCCAGTAGAGACTGAGAGCCTGGGAACTGATATTGAGCTGCAGGAAGTGAGGGCTCCGTTAAGTGCATGACATGCAACAAGACCCCCGGCACCAACGGTCTTCCGACCAAATTTTATGTGTCATATGTAGAGGAGCTGGCACCTAGACATCAGGCGGCTCATGTAGTCGGAACATTACCTGAGAGCACCAGAGATGCCCTCATCATCCCGGTGCTGAAGACTGGGAAGCAGGCACACTACTTCACCACATACAGGCCATGCTGAACATGGACTATAAATTATTATGCAAGATTCTAGTGACGCGACTCCCAGGCGGGGTTCATACTAGGGCGGAACATGGCCCTTAACATAACTACTCCTGGCTATTATGGACTCCAAAGAGTATGACAAACGGGAGGTGGCAGTGTTCACGGTGGACATTGAGAAGGCCTTTAACACCTTGGAATGGCCCTTCTTGTACAAGGTCCTGTCTAAGAAGGAAATGGAAGGAGGCTTTCTTGCATGGGTGAAACTGCTCTACCAACCCCTACAGCCCGAGTGATCACTGGGAAAACTATTTTGCCAAGACAGGCAGTGAAAAGAGGCACGAGGCAGGGATGCCCCCTACTGTTACTTGCCCTCACCATGGAGCCCTTCCCTTGCAAGGCAAGGAGTGGGCGGGGCTTCAGTGGCTTGTGGACAGGAGATGTGAGGCACTACATAGCTCTGTACGGGGGCAACATCCTGCTGTTCCTCTGTAATACAGCTGCAGAACTGATGGGGGTACGAGACATGCTGGCCCAGTTTGTCTGCCTATCCGGCCTTAAGGTCAACTGGCTGAAATCAAAATGTCAAATTTCAAAGGTTCTTATATAGCGCCTTATCACCGCAAGGTTTCAAGGCGCTTGCTTTGGGAACCCGTCCTTGCTTTTCCCTGTGAGATAACCCGTACTAGGCATCCCCAAGGTGAAAGCCAGGCATCCCGCTGCGGGGGGGGCCGTAGTGGAGATTAAGTAAGCTATTGCCCAGAGTTGCAGAGTGTGAACCCATGATTCGAGTAGGCACCGAAACGAGAATTATCGAGTCCGTGGACATTTGGGCTCACGATCCTGCCGCGTTGGGAATTGAACCCTGGTCCCGGGTCTGACCTCTGCTTCAGGGTCTGCCTCCTCTAACCAGTGAGCCACACTTCTCCTGATGGACTAAACTATACTATACCCTATGGTACCTAACAGGCCCCGCTGCCTGACCTGGGGAACCTACAGTGGGATCCCGACTGCCTGCTGTACCTTGGAGTCAAAATATACCATGGGGCAGCCGAGTTATTAAAGGGCAACGTAGACAGAGCAAAACGCTCGATATGCTCCTCTATGGAGTTCTAGAGGACTTTGCCGCTCTCAGTGGATGGACGAGTGGCAGTCCTGAAGATGGGGGCACTCCTGTGGCTGCTGTATTGTTTGGCACCCTTCCGGTGTGGATACCGTGAGTGACATTTAGGGTCCTCAACTCCATACCAGTGTTCTTTCTTTGGGGGGCGGGATGCAGGAGCCTAGCGCTGGCCACGCTGCAGCGTCCCTCAGCTGAGGGAGGCCTAGCGGTCCTAGACTTTGAAGGTTATTACAGAGCAGCCTAGTTGTACTGGCTGATTCAATGGCTGGCAGTTGGAAGGAACCCAGACAGGAAACGGTGCCCCTCTCCACCGGATGCCCCAACCCTTGCAAAGATACTACTGGGGATGCATTTTAGTTTAATTATTAGTGTTTATATTAAGGATGTTATCCTTTTTTATATATTAATGGGGTTATTCTAATATGTGCTGTGTTTGAAGTGAAGTACTTTCCCAACTATTGCTCAGACTGGAGTCAGAATAGTAAATTTACTCTCTCTGAAGTTCAATGCTTTCCCTGCTGTACCACAGATTGGAGGGGGAATGTATTTATTTATTTATTTTTAGTGTTTTCTATAGCGCGAATATGACCCTGACGTAATTAATTATCTAAATGAATTAATTTATATTTGTTAGTGAATTCTTTATACTTTTTATGGTTTTATTGTATATATATATATATATATATATATATATATATATATATATATATATATATATATATATATACATGTGTTTATATATTTGTTTTATTTTCATAGTAACACATATTACACAATTATTATATTGTAAAATAAGTAATTGTATTAATTGTTTGCACTATATATTTATATTAACACAAACAAGTAATTAACCATTCATTATTAATTATTATTCAATTATTTAATTGAGTGAAAATGATGTACATTGTGTTATACTTATATATTTTAGTTATATTTGAGGTCTGAGCTGCTAGGTTTGTAGGGTTATAGGTTGGGAAGGTAATTAAGTACTATATAACAATTTTTTTTAAATTAATTATGTAGATTGTTAAATTGTTGTTCTTTTTTTATATATATTTATTTGTTTTTGGTTAATTAATAGTGTTTATATTAAGGATGATATCCTTTTTATATATTAATGGGGTTATTCTAATATCTACTGTGTTTGAAGTGAAGTACTTTCCCAACTATTGCTCAGACTGGAGTCAGAATAGTAAATTTACTCCCTCTGAAGTTCAATGCTTTCCCTGCTGTACCACAGATTGGAGTGGGAATAGTAACTGTAACCCCTCCAAAGTCCATCACTTCACCTACTGTAGCCAGACTGGAGTGGGAATAGTAAGTAAATCCTTCCCCTCCAAAGTCCGACACATTCCCTTCTGTTGTACAGATTGGAGTGTGAATAGTAAATTGAACCCCTATGAAGTTCAACACCTTCCCTACAGTTGTACAGATGGGAGTGTGAATGCTAAATCTAATCCCTCGGAAGTCCAACACTATTCCTACTGTGCGTAGCATTTTTGATAAATGTGTTTTTTGGGGTTTTAAATTCATAATACTTAATTAATCATCTAATAAATTAATTTATATTTGTTATTGAATTCTTTATACTTTTTATGGTTCTACTGTATATATATATATATATATATATATATATATATATATATATATATATATATATATATATATATATATATTACCTACTGGCGGTCGCCAGTAGGTATATATAGTTAGGATTTTTTCTCTATGGGTTTTTTGAAAATTCTATGTCTAATAACTTTGGCGTTTGTGGACGGAATCGGCTGAAATTTTCAGGAAAATGGCACATTTTGTTTCTGAGCAGCCCTTGAAAATTTGGGGGGGGTTCGTCCAGTGGGGGCCGAGAAAAAAGGGGGGTCCCAAAACGTGTTTTTAACATTGAGTTTTCCATAGGGCGGTTGGCCTCACTTTTAGCCCGAACGGCTGAATGGATTTGCACGAAACTTGGCAAAATTGTAGGGACTGGTAGCCCGATGTGCCTTTTGTAGGTCTCAATATATGTGCTCCAGTGGATTTTGAGAAATTAACGTTTAAAAAAAGATATATATCTGTAACAGCGGACCGGTTAGCGCTCTGGTTCGCGGACTTTTCGCGCAACGGAGCTTTGTGAAGCGAAGCTGATTGGTTCTCCGGCGTCTGTCAACATTCCAAACAGTCCGTAGCGGCCGCCATCTTGTCTCTCGGTAGGATCGAGAGACAAGAGGAGGTCAAAACAAAGGGGGAAATAACTATAAGGGGGCATAGTAGATCCTCGCTGACCCCCTAGGTTTGATGTGGAGGTTTTAAAAGGGCCCCGCGGGGCAAAAAAAAATAATAAAAATAATAATTGAACGGCTGAATGGATTTGCACGAAACTTGGCAAAATATTAGGGACTGGTAGCCCGATGTGCCTTTGCTAGGTCTCAATATATGTGCTCCAGTGGATTTTGAGAAATTAACGTTCAAAAAAAGATATATATCTGTAACAGCGCTCCGCTTCGCGTAACGGAGGTTTGCGAAGCTGATTGGTCATTCTGTCACTGGGCTATAGTTGGGCTACATCTGGCTGATATTTGGGCTACATTTGTTTTTTTGTGTGTCTGGCGGCCATCTTTGGGCTACATTGGGCTACATTGGGCTTCATTGGGCTACATTCGGCTAATTAGCAAATAGCTCATCGCAAACTAGGAATGGTAAAGAATCGCTATTTATTCCTTAAAGTTCGCTATTTAGGAAATGCAAATAACTTTTATGATACATATGGCGGTTCATCTCTAACAAGATAAGAAGCATAGGGATAGATTTATGATGACTGGCGCATCACCAGGGATGTGTTAGTCATTCTGTGCCGCTGTTCCGTCACCTATGGTGTGCTGCATTTACAATGCGGCGCATCATGGGGCAAAAACAGCACAGATGCGTGATGTATCTGTGCCGTAAAGGTGGCGCATTGCTGGAGTTGTATCGCAAGTGTGATGAAGCTCCAGCAAGGGTCGGGGGTGCCCCTGTCGCAGGGTTTCTGTTCTCACACAGAACTGTGGACAGAGGATTGGAACCTCGGCGAATTAGGGTGTCCCAAAACTCACGTTAGTAATCAAAAACTATTTAGCAAGCTAGGTACAGTGTCACATTGGATATAACAAACTCTCAATGTTTAGACAATCCAGAATATGAACTTATAGTACCTCAGGATACGTGGAACTCATGAACAGTCGGTCGTTATATATTTCTTAGAAACCAGAACATGGAGTTAAGAAGAACACATGTGTATTTGAAATGTTTATTTACTAATGCCGTCTTCTCAGGCGTAGTACCTTAGATAATAAAAGTACACATATTATCAGTAGCAAAATTACCAGCATAGTTACTAGTACATAAAAAGTGAATGGTGATAGTATGTTAACATGCTGTAAATGAATAAGAGTTAGCAACACTTATAAGCAGCCGCGGGCCGTGGAGGGAGTTACGGTGAGGCAGGGAGGCGGGGAGGGGGAGAAGCAGGGTGGAGAATACAAGTACACATATTATCAGTAGCAAAATTACCAGCATAGTTACTAGTACATAAAAAGCGAATGGTGACAGTATGTTAACATGCTGTAAATGAATAAGAGTTAGCAACACTTATAAGCAGCCGCGGGCCGTGGAGGGAGTTACGGTGGGGCAGGGAGGCGGGGAGGGGGAGGGGCAAGGTAGAGAGGGCTCCACCCTGCTTCTCCCCCTCCCTGCCTCCCTGCCCCATCGTAACTCCCTCCACGGCCCGCGGCTGCTTATATCTCACCCTCCCTAATACACATATTATATTATTTGCTAAGAAGGTCTCTTTGTGTTGGTTTAGGGCGTGTCCATACTTTAGTGTCTTACATTTGAAGGAATCACATCAGCATACACCAGCTCTCTCTTCATGTGAACCGCATCAACTGTTGTGTATGTGTGTTCGGCAAAGCAATATAAAACCCGCCTCATGCCCAGAATTGGCAGAAGTTGCACTTATGTTATGAGTATGAAGTCGTGGAGATCAGACCTCATAACAATTCTGTATCGTGTTGTTCTTGAAACTTTAGCACTCGCTGTACAGATATAGTTTAACAAGTAAAGCAGATAGTAGACCAATAACATATTATTCTCATGTAAACCACGATGAACTACTAGGTGGAAAGCTAAAGCAACAACTAAGTGTCGTGTGCAGAAGTTGCAAAAAAGGAAAAATGGCGTTTAAACCGGTAATGAGCCCATGCTAACTTAACACGGTGTAAAGATATCCAGGACCTAGATGACACCTCCTCATGATCCGGAAACGAACTGAATAAGATAATAGAAGTGCCATCTCATGAGAGCAGATTGCAAGTTTATATGTGGACGGTCCGCAAGGTAAAGCATTAAAAACTAGGAAAATTCAATGCTAAAGAAAAATAAAACAGCCAAGTACTTTATCGAGTCTTAAGCCAATAGGCAAGGTAAATAATAAAAAATTGACAAATAAGTCAATGAATTGTCAATGAAATGCTAGTACTCAGCATATCAAACATGAAAAAGGTCTATGACATAACTGTGTATGCAAAATAAGCTGCAACAGCCTCCAATAGGAAGTCACCGTCTTCATCCGAAAACAGTTCAGCCATCCAATTTAAAAGCGGAAAAGAACATACGTGCTCTCCCAGCACCGGATCCTCTATCACCATCAGAGGACAGCTCGGTGGGTTTTCAAGAAAGCTGTGTTCCAAGAAAGACTGTGCTGCCGCCAGTAAATTCCAGGGACCAAGTAGTCCATGCATCAATGCCACAGCCATAATCCTTTCGCCAGGACAAATCAACTCGTGAGTAATGATAGGAGTCATCAGCTGATTAAAGTCGACGTCAGGAGAAACCGGTCCGCAGAGACACAAATCAATGGCCCAATCGAAATCACAGGTCAGGCAGTGAAATACAGGCTGGACACAGGTGAAGTAGGAGAACCGAAAAGATAATCCATATGCCGTGCTTAATATCGCCAACGGCATTGTGCCATAATATTCTAGCATGCGATTGCGGAACAGTGTCAGCAGCTGCAGGGTCGGAGGTTGCATAGGAGGGACATCCATATTTAAAAATGTAAAAAAGCACAAGAGCGTCCGCTGGTAATGCAAGTAAAAATGCAATCCACGAAGCAGAGTGGAGAAAATGGAATGAAAGGGAGCAGGGATGACTCCAAAGATTTTCTCAAATGAAGTCACGAGACCACTGGTAACAACTTTAAAAAAGTGTGCCAGGGATTTTGTGTAGGATGCGTTAAAGATAGTCGGAAACATGTTGCTGAAATTGAAAGGCAAACCTGTGTACGGGTGTTCGCTATGTGAAGTACGAAAGTTTCACGGGCCGAACTCAAGGCCACCTCTCTCTGAGACAAAAGAGCTCTTATTCTTGCCATGCCGTTGAAACGTGTCCCAAGGTTGGTATTTGTGGCCAGATTGAAAACTCCCTATGTTCATGTGTGGGAGGAAATAGAACATTTCTGCAGCAAATAACCCGTTCACTTACTGTTACGATAAAAGGAATACTTTTTAATTAACTCAGAACAATCTTCATTATTGAGCATCAAATAACTACCATTTTCCAACAACTTGAACGTGGGGATGATAGCAGGAACTGGCGTGCCTTGCAACACGCAAGCCATATTTGGTCGGTGTTTGTTGCATGAATCGTGTAACTGTATGTGCCTACACATTAGTGAATGATCTGGCGTCTCAGTGCATTCCTCTCCATTCAGATAAACTTCTTGATCATCTTTGAAACATCTGTATGTGTATGGAAGCGACCAGACCTCATGAACAAAAGCACTACCTAAAGGTTCATAAAGACCTATTGGTATATATTTCATACAATTTGAAAACTTATATAAAGCAAAAGGCAGCGTTATTAAACCGCGGATAAGGCATGTTGCCAAAAAACCCGCAATCCTCTGCTGATGATGTCACTGAGCATGTCATGAATGATGTAATATGTGACATCATCAGTAGTGGATTATGGGTAATAGTATCTCTAGTTTACTCCCCTATAGCTGTCTTTCTTTTAACATAAGTGTGTGTTTCCTTCCTTTATACTTACTGTTTTTGGTTCGCTTCCAGTTCGCGTACCAGCGAGCGAACTAGGAAGCGAACTAAGAGAAATAGAGGTTGGCACAGTTCCAAATATTGTACCAATTTTTTAATAACGGGGAGGTAGTTCTGAAAAGAACTTTTTTTTTTATTTTTCTGAACATTTTTTTACTGTTTTTGAATTTTTCGGAACAGTTTTATATTTTTTTGGGTTTTTCTTGGAGGGGGCAATGAAAACGATTCATTGTAAAGGGCTCAACAGGAGCAACAAAACAAAAAAAAGAAGTATTTATTATTTTGGGCGTTTCGGACAAACTTGCATATGATAGTCAATAGCTCTGTTGATCAGAGTGATGCTTCTTTCTCCGTAGGAAATGAATCCATCGCAAAATACGCAGGTGTGTTTTACTTCACCAAATCTCATTTGTATATTTGGCACCATCTCCCTGCCCTCTGGTCCCGTTACTTCCGGTACAACAGATCTTCTGGCCATAATAGGGAGATTATCTAGGTCGTTCCGAAACTGTGCAGCACTGTAGTTGTTAGGATGCCACCTAGTCATATGGCGATGCATTGTGTAGTTTCCGAAACTGTATTTTTTGTCGGTCCCTCTGGACAGTCTATCTTGACATATAAGGCAAGTTACGTATCTTGCATTTACTTTTTTCTGACCTTTGGGAATTTTAAAAAATTGCCAAATGAAGTTTTCTTTCCGGTGAGACGTCTTGGGCTGCTCAGGCAAAAACTGCCTCTCTTCGTGCTCGTCCTCCTGTTCCTCTTCTTCTTCTTCTTGTTGAATTACAACTTGAGCAGGTGGTCCACTCTTCCTTGGATGTGGTGGAGGTGGTGGGGAAGCACCAGCTGAAGCTACTAAAGAAGCCATTGCTCAGTGATCACAAAGGGTCTTTCTCTCACAATGATGAAAGTCAGAGTGAGGAAAGAAGGAGGGATTTTCATCATTTGGGAAAAACAAGAGTTCTCAACCAATCAAAAGTGTTCATTTTAGATTATATGACCTAGTCTTACATCATTAGGAAACCAAAAGTGAAATGAACCAATGAAAAGTGTTATTACCAAGTCACATGACTTGCTGTGTTTACGTTAAGCGCTTTGCAGGGCCTCCCGGTTTGCTTCCAGAAACCTGCGCCTTGGCACTCGCTTCGCGTACCAGTTTGCTAACGTAGCACGTCATATGACGTATCAAGCGACAACGTGGAACGTCATGCGGACGGGAGGCGTCACGATGTTGTTTTCTAACGCGGCACTTGCGGTAAAGAAACGTTTACCGGCTCGCGGTCTATTTCGCGGCATCAAGGTCAGCTAACGGGAAGCTTCCCGATTCGCGAAGCGGGAACGAAGAAAAAAAAATATTTAAAAAAAAAATTATTCATAAACATATAAAATATATTTTTGGATTTAAAGAAGAATACATTTTACAGCTACAGATATTAGCTGTTAAAAAACCAATGAAATTCACAGAAAAAACCATAGGTTATAGACCATATATAGTTAGGAATTAGCATTTACAAAACCTTGAAAATTCACTGAAAAAACCATAGGTTATAGACCATATATAGTTAGGAAATAGCATTTAGAAAACCTTATTTTACTCACACAAAACCATTGAAATTCCATATATAGTTAGTTGCACTAACTATATATCGCGCACCTGCAATCCACTGCTGATGATGTCACATATTACATCATTCATGACATGGTCAGTGACATCACTGATGACATCACTGATGACATCTCAAATGACATCACTGATGACATCACTGATGACAACATCCAGTGACTGTATGCTTCTGTAAAGTTAAAATATGTCTTACATATTGAAGAATGAGTGGATGTATAAGTGTCTGGATGAAGGATTTAGTAGGTGCATGACTGACTGTATAAGTGAGTGATTAAATGTGTCTCACTGAGTGCATGGGTTAGTGACTAAACTGTTTTAAATTGTGCATCATTGTGTCTGTTGTTTTGTAATCTGATGCATGTGTTGATCATTAGCTATATGACTAACTATATGGGTTATTGATTAGTTGCCCAAGTATTTGTATGGGAGACTGAGTGTGTGTGTGGGTGTCTGGGAGGTGTATGACTCTGTGCATAGATGTGTGAGCAGTTGATTCACTAGATGTATGGGTTCAAAAGTGCATGTGGAAACATCTGTATGGGCGGTTGACTGTGTGCATGAGTGTATTGGTGAGTGAATGGATATCTCAGTGCTACATGTCAAAGTAAGTACATATGTAAAACACAGTACATGTGATAGTTGACATATATAAATAACTGTGCATAAGAGCCAGTGAATGTGTGAGTGGCTGTATGGATTATTGTGAACTTGTATCAGGGATTGTATAACAGAGTAAATATGTGTTATTATATGTTCCAATAAGTAAGGTGTGTATAACTATATAGTTGAGGAAATCGAGGTGTGATTGATTCTTTGCAAGACTGACTAGGTGTGTGAGTAACTCCATGGATGAGTGACAGTCTGTGAGTGTCTGTTTACACTGAGTGTATCTAAGGTTATATTAGAGTCTGAAGAGGTTCATTGTATCATCACATGAATGATGTCATCAGTGATGTGATCAGTAATGTCAAATGAGATGTCATCAGTGATGTCATCAGTGATGTCATTTGAGATGTCATCAGTGATGTCATCAGTGATGTCACTGACCATGTCATGAATGATGTAATATGTGACATCATCAGCAGTGGATTGCAGGTGCGCGATATATAGTTAGTGCAACTAACTATATATGGAATT
The DNA here is from genome assembly GCF_964261635.1 of Lissotriton helveticus. Classification (NCBI taxonomy): domain Eukaryota; kingdom Metazoa; phylum Chordata; class Amphibia; order Caudata; family Salamandridae; genus Lissotriton; species Lissotriton helveticus. Next base: position 203,140,343 of record NC_136069.1, read on the forward strand.
TCAATGGTTTTGTGTGAGTAAAATAAGGTTTTCTAAATGCTATTTCCTAACTATATATGGTCTATAACCTATGGTTTTTTCAGTGAATTTTCAAGGTTTTGTAAATGCTAATTCCTAACTATATATGGTCTATAACCTATGGTTTTTTCTGTGAATATATATATATATATTCATACAATATATGTATATAAGTAAATCCTTCTCCTCCAAAGTCTTTTTAATTTTTTTTTTTTATTTTAGTCCTCATTCTGCCAATTTACTTGCTGGCTTTACTCGTCCCCTTCTCTAAACCAGGCCAGGTTGGAGTCCTTCCAATCAAGAGAGAAAAGCTGTTTCCAATTCCACCCTTCCCGGGAGTGCCCTTAGCACAGAAGGAACACAGGACCCACAGCTCAAAATTGGCTTAATCATTGGAACGCAGATTTTGAAGCCAGTTTACCAACTTAAGCCATACTTTCTCTCTACTACTAAACTCACACATTAAGTCCTGTCTACTCATATGTATAACGCTTTTTTTACACTCCAGTAAGTGCGGTGGAAGAATTGCCTTCCATGATTTGCAAATCTCTCTTGTTCCTAATAAAATTACGTAAAAAATAAATCTTGTGTCTAATCTACTAGTGGTAATAGTAATATCATGCCAAATTCCAAAGAAGACCAGGCAGGACTGACCTTCACAGTGATACCTGTGACTTCGGTTAAAAATTGGCATACCCCGAACCAAAACTTCTCAATTTCCGGGCATGTTAGAAACATATGCATGTTATCAGCTACAATATCTAGGGACCTTGGGCATTCATAATGTATCCCTAAAAACTGTTCTAATCTCGCCGGAGACCAATATACCCTATAAACCGTGAAGAGGTGGTTTCGTTTTAAATAGGCGGGTTTCACACTTTCCCTCAGTAGTGCAAAGGAGGCAAACCATGCTTCCCTCAAATTAATATTCACAATTCCCTCCACTCAAAGCCTCTGAATGTCTCCTTCTAAATCGTCTTATGTATTAATCAGAAATTGGTACCACAGAGCTTCCTCCTTCTTAATAACTCCAGTTTTAGTCGCTTGAGCTAACCAAGTGTCATCCTCCTCTTCACTCCAATTTTGGTCCCTCCACCATGCAGAGAGCTGGTAATATTCAAACCTGGTTACATTTCCGCCAGCAATTTGATTCAGAGTTTCCCAATTGTGACCGTCCTGACTCGTCAGAAGCGGTCGCTCCTCTTCACACTGCCTCCCCGACCTCAGTGCGGTATTGTGACCTGCTTTGAGCTGCTTTGAACTGCGCCCGATTTTAATTATTTACTCCCATAGCGCCCGATTTTAATTATTTATTTCCATAGCGCTCCACCACCTCAGTAGTTGTGCAGTTTGTCTTGCAGCGTAGCGCTAGTCCCAATTGTACCAATTAGCATACTAGCACAGCGCTAACCTTCCATAGCGCGCTGTAACGCTGAGCTTTGTCTGTATTGCTTTGCATTTCAATTTTTTGATTGTTTGTGCCCATTTACAGTTTCTTAGCGTGTCATTAATACTCTGTGCCCCAATCACTGCATAGGATTTGGCCGACTGCCATCTTGTTTAGTTTCTTGTTGTTGTTTAGCCTTCCCTCCCCGGATATCCACCCCGCCTCCCGCCTCCCAGCTGCTCCGCCCTCCCACAGTTCGTCAGGCTCGGTCTCTCCACGAGACCTCTGTGACCGTCCTGACTCGTCAGAAGCGGTCGCTCCTCTTCACGCTGCCTCCCCGACCTCAGTGCGGTATTGTGACCTGCCTTGAGCTGCTTTGAACTGCGCCCGATTTTAATTATTTACTCCCATAGCGCCCGATTTTAATTATTTATTTCCATAGCGCTCCACCACCTCAGTAGTTGTGCAGTTTGTCTTGCAGCGTAGCGCTAGTCCCAATTGTACCAATTAGCATACTAGCACAGCGCTAACCTTCCATAGCGCGCTGTAACGCTGAGCTTTGTCTGTATTGCCTTGCATTTCAATTTTTTGATTGTTTGTGCCCATTTACAGTTTCTTAGCGTGTCATTAATACTCTGTGCCCCAATCACTGCATAGGATTTGGCCGACTGCCATCTTGTTTAGTTTCTTGTTGTTGTTTAGCCTTCCCTCCCCGGATATCCACCCCGCCTCCCGCCTCCCAGCTGCTCCGCCCTCGCCCCTCCCCCTCCACTATCCATATATGACTGATGTCTCTCTGCGCAGCGTTCACGCGCAGCGGTCGCGCCCCATTCGCGCCGAAGGTGCGCCAAAGGTAAGCCCGTCTGCGCCCGTCCGCGCCTGGACCGCGCCCAGCGCCTGTCCCCCTGGTTCCCGCCGCTCCCAACCCACTAGAGTCACTTATGACGCCGCAACTCTCCTCGCCCTCAACCCCGGACGAGCACCACAATGCTGCGAAGCCGCCCCAGGTCGTTCCCACGGACCTTTTGCCTGCCTCTCCTGCAAGTTCAACTGCCCCAGGACCCTCACCAAATCCAACCCCTCCACACACAGCTCCGAATCTAACCGCCTGAAATGCATCCTGCTCAACACCCGCTCGGTCCACAGACACGCAACGGAACTCTGGGACCTACTCGACACTGCATCACCGGACATCGCCTTCCTTATAGAAACATGGATGAACACATCATCTGCACCCGAAATCGCCATAGCCATACCGGACGCTTACAAAATCACCCGTAAAGACCGCACCAATCAAACAGGAGGAGGCATCGCCATCATCCACAAGAACACCATCAAAATCACGACCAGCTCCGAGGATAATCTTGCAACCGCCGAATATCTCCACTTTCAGATCCACACCAACCCTAGAACCACTCTTAGAGGCACCCTCATCTACAGGCCTCCAGGTACCCGCAGTCAGTTCAGCGATGACATCTCCGACTTCGTCTGCCCACATGCCCTCACCTCCGAGAACTACATTCTTCTAGGAGACTTCAACTATCACCTTGAAAACAAACACGACAGCAACACCACCACCCTCCTGGACAACCTGGCCAATCTCGGACTCAAACAACTTGTTGACACCCCCACCCATGTTGCCGGACACACGCTCGACCCTATCTTCACCTCCAGTAAGCATATCTCCTTCGATCGGACCACAGCTGTGTTCACTTCAGCTACAAAACCACCCTGACCCACAACCGCCCACAACCTATTCCTCGGAGAAACTGGAACAAAATCACCTCCGACCAACTCCTCACATCACTCAACCAAAACCCTCCCACCCTCTCATTGGACCCAAACCAAGCGGTCACCATCTCAAGCAATGGATCACCCACAGTGCTGACGAATTAGCACCCCTGAAAAAACACCAGATCAAATCAGACTGCAAAAAGGCTCCCTGGTTCAATGATGACCTTAAAAAATCTAAGAAGCTATGCCGCACCCTGGAGAAAACATGGAGAAAAAACCCAACCACCGACAACATGTCCATCCTCAAGGCTGCCACCCGCAAACACCACCAACTGATTCGATCCGCCAAGAAATCAGCATTCAAGGATCGTCTTGACAACAACAATCACAACAGCAAGGAACTCTTCAACATCGTCAAAGAATTCACCAACCCCACCGCAGCATCTAACGACATCACTCCCTCCCAAGACCTCTGCAATGCGCTATCCTCCTTCTTCTACAACAAAACTGCCGACATCCACAACAGCTTCGAGAATACTCCCAGCTTCCAACCCCCCCTCCCCCCTCAGATCCCACTCCGCCAACTAACAACCTCACCGGCTGGAACCCAATCACCACTGTAGACACCATCCGCCTAATGAACTCCATCCACTCTGGCTCACCAACCGACCCCTGCCCCCACCACATCTTCAACAAAGCGAACTCTATCATCGCACCCCATCTCCGTGATGTCATCAACTGCTCATTCAACTCTGCCACCTTTCCAGAAAGCTGGAAACACGCCGAACTCAGCGCCCTTCTGAAGAAACCCACAGCAGACCTCTCTGAACTTAAAAACTACCGACCCATATCCCTCCTCCCATTCCCGGCCAAAGTAATCGAGAAAGCCATCAACAACCAGCTTGCCGCCTTCCTTGAATCCAACAACTCCCTCGATCCATCTCAATCCGGATTCCGAGCCAAACACAGCACCGAAACCGCCCTCATTGCAGCAACAGACGACATCCAAACACTACTGGACAACGGTGAAACTGTGGCCCTCATTCTACTCGACCTCTCCGCCGCTTTCGACACAGTCTGCCACAGCACCCTTATACAGCGCCTCAGCAACATCGGAATACAAGGAAAAGCCTTGGACTGGATCACCTCATTCCTCGCTGGGAGAACTCAAAGAGTACGACCTCCCCCATTCAACTCTGAGGCCACTGAAGTCATCCGTAGAGTACCACAAGGATCTTCACTCAGTCCCAGCCTCTTCAACGTGTACATGAGTCCACTCGCCTCCATCGCGCGTCAACACAACCTTAACATCATCTCCTACGCCGACGACACCCAGTTAATCCTTTCCCTCACCAAAGACCCTAACACCGCCAAAACCAACCTTCACGATGGCATGAAAGAAGTAGCCCAATGGATGAAACAGAGCCGCCTAAAACTCAACTCAGACAAAACGGAGGTGCTCATCCTAGGATCTTCCCCCTCTTCCTGGGACGACTCTTGGTGGCCTTCCGCTCTGGGCACAGCACCCACACCCACAGACCATGCACGCAACCTTGGCTTCATCCTAGACTCCTCTCTCTCGATGTCCAGACAAGTCAACGCAGTCTCATCATCCTGCTTCAACGTACTTCGCATTCTCAAAAAGATCTTCCGTTGGATCCCCCTCGAGACAAGAAAGACTGTCACCCACGCACTGGTCACAAGTCGACTGGACTACGGCAACACACTATACGCCGGAATCACAGCAAAATTACAGAAAAAACTCCAACGCATCCAAAACGCATCAGCGAGACTCATATTAGACATCCCTCGCCAAGACCACAACACCGGACACCTAAAAGACCTCCACTGGCTTCCCGTCAACAAAAGAATTACATTCCGCCTTCTCACCCACGCACACAAAGCCCTTTACAATATAGGACCCGAATGCCTCAACACTCGACTGTCCTTCTACAAACCCACCCACCAAGTAAGATCGTCCAACCAAGCCCTCGCCGCCGTCCCGCGCATCCGTAAATCCACCATGGGTGGCAGATCCTTTTCCTTCCTTGCTGCCAAGACCTGGAACTCACTCCCCACTCACCTCCGCCTTACTCAGAACGACATCTCCTTCAGAAAATAACTTAAAACCTGGCTATTCGACAAATAATGAACCCCCTACCCAAGCGCCTTGAGACCCTCTGGGTGAGCAGTGCGCTATACAAATACCCGAACTTGAACTTGAATTGACTAGCTCAATTCCCATCTTCAGATCCCCCCAGCAAGAAATACCCGAAGCCTTTAATAGGAGACTTAGTGAATCATTCAAGCATTCTGGAGTCCCTGGGGACTCCCAGATCAGGGCCCTAGACGCATATTATGGGATTCCTAGCTTTTTCCGAATATAGACCCAAGCTTTCAAAACACCCAATAAAATCTTCAACCTTACTTTTTTGTTGAACTTAAGGTCTCCGAACTTAAACAAAAATTGGTCTTGGCCCCCCTTTAGTTCTCCAAGCATCGCTCCAAACAGAATGCCAATAGCCGAACTGTCAACCCCATTTAAAAGCATCCTGCTATTCTTAAAAAGGAAAGCATATCCATACGTCCACAAATCCGCTACGCCAGCCCACCCTTCTCTAATCTCCTCCTCAATCTCTTCCAAGATATGCGTGAGCCCTTGGCAGCCCAACTGAAGGTTCCTAGTCTTCCTTGTAGTGTAGCAATTTTCATTCTATCAAACGATAATGGTATTGAATTAAAAAGAAACGTTATCTTAGGTAAAATAATCATTTTGATAAGATTCACCCTACCATACAAATTTAATGGAAGGTTTGCCCATCTGACCAGTAGTTTCTCAACTTCTTGCCTAATCTTTTCCTAATTTACCTTAGTGACTTCGGCCAACTTCTGCGTAATTATCACACCAAGATAACGCATACTTGATTTTGCCTGTACTTGTTGTACTGGTTGGTTCCATTCCATAATTTCAGTCTTGTTTATATTTACTCTGTATCCTGAAACTCTTCCAAATGCTTCAGTTTTAGCCATTAATATGGGGATAGACACTTGCGGATTTAGAGTGTAAAGTAAAAGATCATCTGTGTACAGCGCTAACTTAATCTCTAGATTTCCGTGTCTAAAAGGAATAATAGCAGCGTCTTGTCTGATCCAAGCCGCTAATGGTTCAATGTATATATCGAACAAAAGCGGAGACAGGGGACATCCCTGCCTAGTCCCCCGTGATATATTGACCCAATCAGTTAGCTCCCTATTAACCAAAACCTTTGCTCTTGGAGATCTATACAAAAGTTGAACAGTTTGTATTACATTAGGGGGAAAACCAAATACCTTTAAAACTTCCCACAGATATGACCAGTGAACCTGGTTGAAAGCCTTTGCGGCATCTACCGCTGCCAGCGTTACAGGAAGATTATAGGTTTCTGCTAGGTCTATCACTCCCAATATTTGAAAAGTAAGCTCATTGAGCTGCCTTTCGAGAATAAAGCCCTTTTGATCTTTGTGTATTATACCCTTAAAAACCTTTGCAATTCTTGCGGCCAGAATCCCCGCAAACACCTTATAGTCCGTGTTTAACATTGATATGGCTCTATAAGAGTCGACCGCAAGGGGGTCCTTGTTAGGTTTCAATATCAATGTTACTGTTGCCTCAGCCCAACTTACAGGGGGATCTTCTCCCTCTCTTAGTATTAAATTAAAAAGTTCCCTGAGCACTGGTGCCACCTCATCTAAGAGGTTAAGATAGATATCAGTTAGAAGGCCATCCGGCCCGGCAGCTTTCCCACTGGCCATTTTCCTAAACTGTTGTCGGATCTTCTCTTCTGTTATTTCTGCTGATAATATTGCCTTCTGGTCTTCAGTCAAAATTGGGAGTTAGATTTCCTTAAGGAAACCTTCGATGTTATCCCTCCCAGGGGAAATATCCTCCTTATACAAATTACTCATATGTCTAGAGACCTCCAGCCCAATTTTTGCATTAGTATCCAATGTGTCCCCTGTCATATGGTCAATCAGGCATATTAATTACGCACTCTATCACTCCTAGCTATCCATGCCAACAAGGCACCACTCTTCTCACCGTAAGCAAAATGCTGCAGTTTGCTAACCCTCCATTGATCTGTCAATGTTTTATCCAGTGCTTCTTGATATTCTGATTGCAACAATTCTAGTTATTTTCTAAGCGAGGCCACCTTGCTAGAGCTCTCAGGAGAAGCTTTCTGTACCTCTTGCTCTTTATTCTTAATGGTTTCCAGCAGCCTTTCTTCTTGGTGCCTCGCGCTTCATTTTTTACTCGCCATGATACCCGTGCCTTTGGATCTTAAAAAGGCCTTAAAGGAGTCCCATACAATTTGAAGTTTAGCTGACCCCCTGTTAGCTTAAAAAAATATTGCAGCCTCCTCTTTCATTTTAATAATTACCCCCTCATCCAACAAAATTGTCCTGTCCAGAGTCCATCTGACTATACCTCTTTTAATCTGTATTTTTAGTGATAAGGGGACAACCGAATGATCCGAAAGTATAGCCGGTACGTGCTTGATCGTTCCAACCCCAGATACCAAGTCATGGTTCAATAAAAAATAGTTAATTCGGGAATGATGACCATACTTTTTACTAAAAAAGGTAAAATCTCTCTTATCTCCCATCTTATGTCTCCAAAAATCAATCATATTGAGCTCTCTAATCATATTTTTAAGCACTGCCATATTTTTTGGTGGCGTAACATAGGTGACTTTGGAGGTTCTATCCAAGCTTTTATTAAATAGTAAATTGAAATCCCCTCCAATTACCACTGGGGTATTAAACGGCATCAATCATGATTCCAATTTGATTAGTACGTCAGGATTATCATCATTGAGCCCATAGAAACTGACTACAATTATGGATATTCCTTGTATTTTTATCTTGACTAGGGCCCACCTCCCAGAAGAATCTGTCTGCTGCCGTTCTACTATAATACTCGCATTCTTCCTTGTAAGTATGGCCACCCCCTTGTGTTACTACTTTGAGCTGAACAGACATTATCTTGCACCCAGGACCATTTTTTAAAGGCATTCACACATTCGAGCTTTGTTAGGTGAGTCTCTTGCAATAATATGACACTCGCCTCGGATCTCTTCACAAACTCCATTACTCAACCTAACTTCTTTGCAGACCTCAAGCCAATTACATTCCAGGATACAAAGTGCACTAAATTCTTCGTCATCTATCTATCCTTAAACCTCTACTAATACCTTCTAAGTCGATCTTGTGTTGACCTCCCCTTGGTATACATACACTAATACACAAGTCAACATAGGTTTGTAGAGACCACCCATCACACAGCTGAAAGAGGACTATATTTTTTTATTTTTTCCCAAATGCTCCCGAACACCCTTGTCCCCCCACCCACCCCCCCTAGGGAACCCCCCACTATATCTCTAAGGCAAAAGGCCTTCGAAATCCCGTCGTGCAGAGGAGAAAGAGTCTACTACGAAAATTATAAAAGGTATATAAACGAAAATCTTAAATATTGTGTATCCCTATACATTTCCTATATTTTTTTTACCCATGTGTATCTCTTACATATAACGTGTCTAACTACTCAACAGTGTGGATTCTCTATATACACCTATAAACATAAACTCTCCCTATTTTGGGTTTTCCATCTGTTTTAGCAAACCATCAACCTCCATAAGGGCTCTGATCACAGGCATTTATTTGTGCCACATTATCTTAAGTGTAGCAGGAAATTTCATTTGGACTTGGGCCCCCTTAGAACGCAACTCATTCATTTTGGAGCCCAGCTCCCTCTGTCGTTGAGAGGTTCTTTTACCTAGGTCCGAACGTATTTGATAAGTGTCATCCCCGTGCTTTATCTCTTGCTCCTTTAATGCTCGCCCCAACACCAACTCCTTGATTGAAAAAGTTAAGAAGTTAACTAAGATTCTTCTTGGGGCCTTTCTCCCTAGGGGCAATCTATAGGGATCTCTATGAACCCTTTGGAGTTCTTTATCCCTGGCAATATCGTTCCTATCCCAAAGCAAATCTCCCTGGAGTTTACATACAAAGCCCTTAATGTCCGAACCTTCTGCGTTTTCGTGCACTCCCAAAATACGAACGTTGTTTTGTCTAGCATGCAGCTCCAGCCTTTCCAGATCTTCTTGTAAGGACCTATTTTCTTCTCTAAGGCTCGCTATTTCTTTAGAGTTCCCTGCTATGGCCTCGCCCAGCCCCTTCCCGTCCTCCTCCAATGCTGTTGTACGCAACGCAATCCCGTCCACCTTCTGCTCAAGGATCCCACATTTGTCCTGTATAGCCTTCAGATTTTGTTTGGATGTTTCAAACCTAGACAACATATCCTGTCTTAAACTCAGTAGGAGATCTGTCACATGAGTTGTCAGTAGGAGATCTGTCACGTGAGTTGTCAGGGTGGCCCCTCTCAGGACACCATGCCTACAAAAAAAATAAACATGGTTGGCCGAAAACCATTTGAAACTAAACTCCCTCAAAACGGAATTCCTCTTAATCGCTCCCCTTAACAAAACTCCCACTATCCTGGAGTGGATGAAACACTTAACAGCCCTCAATGGTCAACCTCTCGTTGTGGACTCAGCAAAATCGCTAGGGGTAACGCTTGACAGTAACCTCACCATGCAGAAACATATCAGCGCCTCAACCAAAGGATCTAACTTCCACCTGAAGACCCTACGAAAACTGAAACCCTTACTGCCCGCACACGATTTCAAACAAGCAGTTCAAGCCGTTGTAATCCCTCGCATGGAATATGGGGGGGTACCCTTATGCGGCCTCCCAAGGACATCAACAGCACCGCTAAGAGCCACAATCAACTCAGCTGCAAGACTCATCACAGGCTCCAAGAGAAACTCCCACATATCCCCAGACTTCAGAGCCCTCAACTGGCTACCATTTGAAGCCAGAAACCATTTCAAAATAGCTTGTATGACGCACAAGGCCCACTACCACAACGCCCCACTCTATCTAGCTCAGAAACGAGTACTCTCTGCAAGCGGCAGAACCTTAAGGAGTGCCAAGACTCTTCTTCTAAAACCCCAATGATTTGCCAAGAAAAAAACCTATTACCGATCCTTCTCTGGTATGGCTCCTAGGATCTGGAATGCTTTGCCCATTGAAACATGAATGAACCCTTCTTCTGCCTCATTCAAAATAGAAGTGAAAGCGATCCTCATGGCTAAATTCACATGAACTCTATAACTGTTCACTGTATTGTATTCGTATTTTGTTTTCTACACTCCATAGTTTGACCTTTGGTCAGCTTAGTCTATGCGACTATTAGCTTTGCATTACTGTTTTCTCTTAGATCGTGTTATGTTATTTCGTTCTTTCCACGTATGACCTGTAAAGCGCTCTGTTACTCGCAAGAGTCTTGTTCGCTCTATATAAAACCTTCAAAATTAAAAAAATAAAATCCTCACCCCTTCTTCATTGACTCTGGTGGTCCCTCCCTGTTAAAACCCTCCTCTGACATGAGTTGTGGCGTAGGCGTTGACATAGGGATAAGTTTAGGTCCAGGCTTAGACATAGAAGTAGACGCGGGAAGAATATGTGTAAGAGTACTCAGAGCCCCTAGGGTACCAGATATAATTCCTTCTAAGCTCTCTGCCCCAATCCCCATAAGAGGAGAGAACCGATTCTCCAGACTCAGTGACTCGCTCAAATCTTTCTGCCCTGTCTGTGTAACTGGAGCACCTGCTTCCTTCCCTATATCCTGGAGAGACTTCTCAGTCCTTGCTGGGCCAGCCACTTGCTCCATAATTTAAAAATATGACCCGAGCAAGTGTGGTGGTTTACAGAATAAAGCTACTGCTTCTTTTTCACACTTTCTCACTCTTCCTCCCTTTGAAGGATTTTTGACCGGAGTTATAGCTTGGGGAGTACCAACTTGTTTGGCAATGGGACTCCTCCTTTCCGGGACAGAACGCAAAAGATATCTACTCCTTCCAGTTGAAATAAATGGTGTACGGACCTCTTCCAGGGCTCCAGAATTCTCACGGCCTCTGAATGTGTTTGGCCCCTCTGATGTGGGCAGCTCCTGCCCCCGAACTCATTCCGCCTCAGATCCCATGTTCCTTTCTCTCCCTCTGATCTCCCAGTGCTCAAAACATTCAGAGCTAGATTCCTTGATCCTGGGTCCTTCCCCTTCTAAATCCACTCCTGGATTTCAATAAACTTTAGAATCTGCTCGTATGATGTTATTAAGGGGAGAGAGACTCCCCTAAGCCAGCTTCTTTCAACATTCTTTTCAGCCCCCTGTAGTTGCCAAATGCGATCACAAACAATGGAGACACAGGCCTTTCCCTCCACCCCTCTTTATATAAATAAAATGAAATGAAAAATTATATTTATACAGCGCCTAAACTACCCGGAGGCCTCGCAGCGCTTTAAGCTGATTGCTGTGGCGAGCTACCGGGAAGATTAACACGTTTTTGCGTACTGGTGTGTTTTCAGCGCTTTCCTGAATGCCATCCGGTTTGCGTTCCCTCTCAGGGCGAGGGGAAGAGAATTCCAGAGCCTCGCAGCCGTATGAGAAAAGGAGCGACCACCCCACCGGGCTTTGTTAATTTTAGTTGTGGTCGCTAAATGCAATGATCCGGAACAAAGAGCTCTGGAAGCGGCATAGGGCACGACTAAGGGGAACAAAATGGCAGGGCCAGTTCAATGGAAAGATTTGTGCACAATGCACATGGCCTTGAACTGTGCTCTCGCAGCCACTGGAAGCCAGTGAAGATCTTTTAGGGCTTTCTTGACTGACTGCCAACGGGGTATGTTGTACAGTAATCGAGCAGCACAGTTTTGCGTGACTTGAAGCCTGTGAGTCACTGTGAGTCACTGTGAGGCATTTCCATAATCCAGGCGGGAGAGTATCAGGGCCTGAACCATGACCCTCCTTGCCTGGAGAGGAAGCAAAGGGAGCACTTTACGGAGCATTTTCATAAGCCCTACACACGTAGCGGCTGTTTTGGTGGCTTGGACCGAAAAGTCAAGCGCTTTATAAGCCAAATACCAGGGCTCTTTATCTGAGGTTTAGGAGGGGGGGGAACGCCAAGACAAGTGGGCCAGATGGAAACCAAGGGAGTCAGAGGAGGGTTGCCCAGTAGCATAATCTCCGTCTTCTCTCCGTTACGTTTGAGACAGGAGAGTTGCATCCACTTAGCAATAGCCTCCAGACAGGGACCTAAGGTGTTGGACGATCCTTCCGTGTGGTCAAGAGAGACCACCAGTTGGGTATCGTCCGCGTAGGTGACAATACGCACACCAAAGGGATGGACTATCTCTGCTAGAGGTTGCATATAAGCATATAAAATGTCCCCTTGTTATTGCCTTCCGAGCAGACCTCATAAAGGCCCCTGAGCGAAGCCAGCTTCCTTGGGGGAAGCAGAGTCGCGTCCTGCTAAAATCGAACTAGTATTGGAGCTCATATGTAAAAAGGGCCCACGATTATGCTGATAGTTCGGGGAATAAACCCACAGGAACTGCGAACTCAAGACACATAAGATTCTTCCTGCCGCGATCCTAACAAAGCAACTACCCAGACCGGCATCCCCGGGGGGGGTGGAGTTGCGTCCTGAAGTCCGGCAAAGCCAAGTGCGGAGGGTTACGGTGAACAAACACAATGTGCACGAAAAAGCACTCAGTCGGAAAAGTCCCGGGCAGAGAGACCCATTAAACCCGCCACCTTGTCTTACTTAATCACAGCATGTATCCACAGTAGCTCACTCCCCTGCCGAACAGCGTTCCTCCTGACCGGCGCTAGCCAGCCGCCGCCATGTTCCGCAACCACGTGACCAGGCAAGAACTGAACCCTCGTGGCAAGCCATGCCTGTCATTCCCCTCCAAAGTCTGACGCATTCCCTTCTGTTGTACAGATTGGAGTGTGAATAGTAAATTGAACCCCTATGAAGTACAACACCTTCCCTACTGTTGTACAGATGGTTGTGGGAATGCTAAATGTAATCCCTCCGAACTCCAACACTTTTCCTACTATGCATAGCATTTTTGGTAAATGTGTTTTTTGGGGTATTAAATTAATGGCCTGATTCACAGAATCGGGCCATTTGCAAACACAAAATGTTTTTTTTCTAATGTATTAAACCCAACCACTGCGATTTGGTAAAACATTACTGAATCACAATTTGGGTTTGCGACCTAATAACAAGTCAATATTTGGAAGTGGTGTGTGTAAGGCACCATTCCATATATCAAATCATAGTGGTATGTACTATTGTTTTGGGACCAAAATGCCATCACAAAACATTCATACTTTACAACCACGGACCGCTGCTTACTATTAAATAATAAAAATTAAATATTTTATTTTTAAATTTTAATACATCCAGTTTTCTTTTAAGGAAAACTGGCTGCATTTAAATAAAAGGATTTCTTTATTTGAAACCAATCACAGACATAGTGGGCACCTGACCACATCAGGCCACCATCCCTGGAGTACCAGCGAATCCAAGTGGGTCACAAATTGCGACCTCATAATATTAATATTCATGAGGGAGGAAGGTCGAATTGTGTCCCACTATGCGTCAGTAATTTGCAAAATGACCTATTATTCATAGGGGCATAGATGCATCAAGCTAAACACCGCTCGCAAAGGGCCAGATTCTCGGAATCTGCCCCTTTGCGACCAGTATTTTTGCATTTGAGATGCATCATCCCAAATGCAAAAATCGCAATTTGAGAAATCGCAAAATTGCGATTACTTAAATTGCTATTGCATTTAAGGAATCTCAAATTGAGATTCCTTAAATGCAATGCATTAAAGTAAAAAAATGTGCGATTTCGCTAATAGGGGGAGCAAATTACCATGAAGTTGAACTTCATGGTAATTTGCAATTTAATAGAGTCGCAATTAAGGAATTTTAAGAAATCGCTATTTTTTAAGTGAGTTCTTCATGCATAGCATTTTGCTATTCCTTATTAGCGAATCCTTATTTTTCGCTAATAAGGAATCGCAAAATGGATGCTTGATGGATCTATGGGAGGGCGCTTTGCAAATTACTACATCGGTTGCAAAAATGCTGGTTGCAAATTGCAACCATTATTTTGCAACCAGTTGTATGTGCATGATCTAAATTGGAATCTGATTTCTTGATGGACATCAATCTAGCTGTAGCATATCGATGTCAACGCAAATCTCAGCTCAAATGAAATGGTCGTAACTATTGTCTGCATACACATTTATATGTTCGGTATATGCTTAATAAATATATATATTTTTTTTTAAATGTTTCAATAAGTCAAATTCAATCCTATTTTCTAATTGAACTTCCACGATAGTTAAAGACTGTTGGTCTCTTTGACTGTGGAAAGTCGTGGAAATATGATCATCCCATCAAAAAATGTTGCTTTTGTGATTACACATGAGGAAGTCTTGCTCAAGTTCTGCTGCCAATTCCTTGATTTCCAACAAACACAGCATTTGCTTTCAAACTTTCATAAATACAACCTTATGCATATGTCATCCAACACGGTTATTCGAATTACCATTACCCTTTGATAAAATCCTTTTGTAATTTCATGATCTGTGAGAGTAATACCATTGAATAATTAATCAGCACTTTTCGAAATAAGGGATAGGATTCTAGTTGTGCTAAATCTCTAAGCTAATAAACTGATAGAAACTGCTTTAAATTGCTATTTGCTTGGCAGAGCGGTTAAACCAATACCTTGAACTGTATTTATTGTGAATTTATTCATCTTGCTAAAATTCTTGAGTTCCTTTTCTATCTTTAGCAGTGAGATTTATTTTAAATAAGGTGTTTTGTAAACCTTGAAGTAACCTAATAATAACTGTGTGTATTCACTTGCTGTGAGTGTTTTTACTAAACACGAGTTTGCTTGCTTGTACAGAATATTATGTATTATGTTGTGTTCATAGATTGCTGCATGACTTGTTTCTATGTTGCCTGAAAATAACAGCAATTGTAAGATAAAAGTTTAATTTTCTGCACTTTCCTTCTTGCAAATGCCTTCCCCGTTTGTGCTAGGCCTCTGATTTTCATACTTCTGGTCTTGAATGCATTTGCAACATATGTCATCATTTCCAATTCTTCAAATAAAAACATTTGGGCCAATTGCAATTCACAGAATGTATTTAGTAGTATATAAAATAGTACTACAGTATTACTGCTCTCATACTACAAAATACTATTCACAAACCTATGTGTGGAGACCTCCGCCTCTCCTAGCTTTGCTGAGCCAATGTGATATGTGTATTTTAATAGCGTAGCCTAAAAGAATGAGTGCTGCACAGGGTCAAAGACAAGCATAATGTCAATGAGTGGTAGGAGAGTTTGATGGTTTGTGGCATCTTAATGCATTGAGATGTAGTGTTCTTTAAAGAAAAGCATCTTCAACACTTTCCTAAACTGCAACAGTGGTGGAGTGATCCTGATGAATGCAGCAGTGTTGTTCCAGATGTGTGTGCAACTATGGGGCCCAAGAGGTTTTGAACACTTCAGAATCTTAGGACCGGCTGTGTTTCAAGTAAGAAGACCGGAGATTCTATTCCGCAACCCACTGGGGCTGAATAAAGTCAAATAAAGACACAGAATTCAACGGAACCCATTTAGGTAATTCAAACTACAAGCACCAGCATGCCTCAGACCGGAAACGCACCAAAAAAGGCGCACCGGGAAGGTATAAACGTGTTTTGCATGCGGTGAATGGTGCTGTTAAACATTGCAGTTGTACCGGATGTCATTCTCTGAAGAAGTAGCCCCTGTGCTCTGAAACGCGTAAGAATAGAGACTTTTAATCACGGAGCCGAACTGCCGGTTTTATCATTAAAGGCTTTTTGAAAGCATGCAGCTGTTTGGAGGCGTCCTTGCATCAGGGCAACCTTTTTTGTGGATATATGAATGTATGACGTTACAACGCATACATTCACAACGCATACCATTACAACTAAACTTTTACAACACAGGATCCATTACAACGCGTGCCATTACAACGCATGCCATTACAACGCAGATGCTATTAAAACGCATGCCATTACAATGTATGTATGGGTAAGTATTTTTTTTTATTTTATGGGAATGTAATAGTAGTGTAAATGTTGGCTAGTGTAGGGGTTAAAATTACTATTCTAACTCCAGGGGAGTGTAATAGTAGGGTAAGTGTTGGATAGTGTAGGGGTTAACATTACTATTCTAACTACAGGGGTGTAATAGTAGGGTAAGTGTTGGATAGTGTTGGGGTTAAAATTTAATTAAATACTTACCCATACTTACGTTGTAATGGCATGCATTGTAATAGCATCTGCGTTGTAATGGATCCTGCGTTGTGAAAGTTGCGTTGTAATGGCTGTTTCCCGAAAAAAATAAAGGTTATAGTTAGGCTGACATTTCAAACGTACAAAACCATATAAAATGCATCATTTATAGTTCCCTCACCTAACTATAACTATACACTGCTTATGACCTCACATATTACATCACTCACGCCATGGTCAATATTATCACTAATGACATCATCACTCATGATATCTCAAATGCTATTTCATCAGGAAGACCTGAACCTATCCTCATGAAGCACACACACTAGAACCTTCTCAATTTCTCAACAGTTTATTTGTCTAAAATCTTCTCAAAATTGCAGAAACCTACCCCTTCAGCTGACCTAGTGAACCCAAGGGTTTGTCTATTAAAATGAGGTACCTTTCCTTTCCCACTTACTTAAACTGGTTCTGTTCCCATGCCACCAGCCATGCAAAATTCAGCTTTTCTGTGAACCAGCCCATTTTAGGTTTTGGCCAATATGCTGTTTCTATTTTCACATAAACATCATTGATTCCTGCCTGTACTTTGTGTGGCTATTTAGTGTTCTTTGCTATGCCCCTTTCTCACATTGCTCAGCGAAATTATAGGAGGATGTTGCTCTGATTAAATCCACTGTGTTCCTGCCAAGAATCCTTGAACAGGGCAGCAAGTTTCTTCAAAACGTCACTTATGAGGATGTTTAACACATAATAAAGGGCAGCTCTGAACTGGAATAATGTAATTACAGTCACCACATAAAGAGAGAGCCGGGAAGAATCAGTTAATTTGGCAATTAATTTGGCTGTCAATCACCTTTCTAAAAATCATCATTGTGACATTTTTACTATACATTTAAGTACACCTATAAATTCGCCTTTTAATAACAAGCAAAATCACATTGGGTTGGATTTTCTAGGGTATTTCAAATTCAGTGTATGGAAATATGGATTTTATACATCAAGCAGGCCTTAGCAAAAGGAAGGCTTTGTCCGCATTTGCAGAAGTAGCATATTTTACTTCTGTACTACAGAGACATACCAACTGCATATTTATGTATCTGTACCTTGTAGGCTCCATGACACATTTAAAAGTGACTTAATTAATAGTAGAAGTAGGCTTTAAAAAATGTCAAACAGGATTATTCTAACATGTGCCTGCTATAGCTTGGCCTGCAGCAATCCAGGACTAATTGGTCCTCCTGATACTGTGTTTTGTTTCATTCTGACCTGTGGGTAGTGAAAATCCATACTGTGGCCAACATGGAATATTTGCATTTGATGACACCTGTTCAGTTTTTACACATTTTAACATGGCATTACTTAGCTAAATGTCACACACAAGCCAATTGGGGTTAGTCAATATATTTACCATGTTTTAGGAGACAGAGTGCTTGCACTGAAAAGTGTTTAGAATGCCCAGTGACATGTGTCCAGTATGGCAGCCAATCCAGCAAATACATGGTGGAGCCATGGAAAAGGATGCACTGTATTGCTACTGAAGAGTTCTGGTAACATCATAACCACAAGGCCACGGGCTCAGTGCTTTGTTACTGTCACCAGACCACCAAAATGGCAATTTCAGACCATATTACCAATGCAACCTACTATGTATTTCTATATTACATGTTTATTTTGTGGCAGATACCTCCAAAAAAATGGAACAGGAATACAAGCAGCCCCCTACCTACTTAGGTCTTGTCAGTGAGGCATAGCTTGAGTCCTGTGGCACATTGAGGACAAGACCTGCATAGAGCACACCCGTCACAAGTAGGCCGTCTATTGCAACAAGAACAAAGTGATGGATGGAATACTTGAAATAATCTCAGCCACTACCAATTGCTTTGGGACGTATTCAAGTCCATATTATTTCACCTGCAATGCCTCTCTAGGCAATCAATCAATCAATCAGGGTTTGTGAAGCGCGGCTACTCACCAGTGATTGAGGGTGGGGCTCAGCGGATCAGAGTACGTGCTGGGTTCATCCAAAGAGCCGGGTCTTGAGGTCCTTCCTGAATTGTGTCAGCGAGGGTGATTTCCTGAGATGGAGGGGCAGGGTGTTCCATGTCTTGGAGGTGAGGTAGGAGAAGGGCATTTCTCCGGTTCTGGTCTTGCCGATTCATGGGACGGTAACCAGGAAAAGGTGGGTGGACAGAGGTGTCTGTTGGGTACGTGGAATGAGCGTCCGTGATTCAGGTCGTATCCAAACAGTCTTGGTCTTGCTGAAATAGGAATAGTTCAGCCTGGGCTGGCAGACCAAATTACACATTCATAAAATGTAAAAGTAACCCTCACTCTGGTTTAACAACCAAACCCACCATTACTCTCCTCCGCTTATCTTGTGAGCCTTCGAAGATGTGCCTTTGCCTTTTTAGCTATGAGGCCTGAGGGCCAGGGGATGCATGGAGGGGGGCAAATGGTGTGCCCCCGTCTGCATGCACCCCCAGTTCTTTCATGGCATGGACTTCATAGTCCATGCCATGCAGGATCGTGCTTTTGAGCTCCCATTGCGGTGCCTTTCTAACAGGCTCCGTTGTGGGACCAAAAGAGTACTGCCTGCCAGACCACAAATTAACTCTTAATCTAGCAGGCAGTGTGCAGACGAGTTTGGCAGTGTGGGAGCATGGCGCTGGCGTAGCGGTCTGCTCCCACACCACCAAACTCATAATCAGGCCCTTTCTCTTTTCTGTTTCAAAGAGAGAAAATGTGGTATCACGGCAAGGGGTTCCGATTTTAGAACTGGGGAACCAGCTTTCGAGTCTCAACATTGGCTAAACATCCTGTGATTCTGGGCAAATCACTTAAGGGCAAATTTACTAAGGGTCACTCAAGGGAACACAAGGCAACGTAGGCCCATAATTGGGATTTACTAAGCCACACAAAGCCACCTTGCTTGGCTCTGAGTGGTTTAATAAATCCAAAACAACACAGGGCAATGCATTTCACTACTTTGCGGCAGGGAGTCATTGCATTGGTGGAGTCTGGGTATTCCCATGCATCCACTCATGGCTTTAGACACAATCTCAGATTTACAAAGGTCTGTAAACCTGGGATTGTGCCAAAATGGTGCACCTCCCCAACCTCAGCATAATGATGAGAAATGTCTTGATTGCTCCTTGTTACTTCCCTTTTGTATGCATGCGGCATTCACCAGCACACACACAAAGAGGACCATGTTACCAATGCAACCTGCTATGTATTTTTATATTTAAAAAAATGGAACAGGAATACAAGCAGCCCCCTAACAACCTAGGTCGTCAGTGAGGCATAGCTTGAGTCCTGTGGCACATTGAGAACAAGAGCTGCATAGGGCGTCTATTGCAACAAGAACAAAGTGATGGATGGAATACTTGAAATAATCTCAGCCACTACCAATTGCTTGGGGACGTATTCAAGTCCATATTTTTTCACCTGCAATGCCTCTCTAGGCAATCAATCAATCAATCAGGGTTTTTAAAGCGCGGCTAATCACCGGTGAGTGAGGGTGGGGCTCAGCGGATCAGAGTACGTGCTGGGTTCATCCAAAGAGCCGGGTCTTGAGGTCCTTCCTGAATTGTGTCAGCGAGGGTGATTTCCTGAGATGGAGGGGCAGGGTGTTCCATGTCTTGAAGGTGAGGTAGGAGAAGGGCATTTCTCCAGTTCTGGTCTTGCGGATTCATGGCACGGTAACCAGGAAAAGGTGGGTGGACAGAGGTGTCTGTTGGGTACGTGGAATGAGCGTCAGTGATTCAGGTCGTATCCAAACAGTCTTGGTCTTGCTGCAATAGGAATAGTTCAGCCCGGGCTGGCAGACCAAATAACACATTAATAAAATGTAAAAGTAACCCTCACTCTGGTTTAACAACCGAACCCACCGTTACTCTCCTACGCTTATCTTGTGAGCCTTCTAAGATGTGCCTTTGCCTTTTTAGCGATGAGGCCTGTGGGCCAGGGGATGCATGGAGGGGGCAAATGGTGTGCCCCTCGTCTGCATGCACCCCCAGTTCTTTCATGGCATGGACTTCATAGTCCATGCCATGCAGGATCGTGCTTTTGAGCTCCCATTGCGGTGCCTTTCTAACAGGCTCCGTTGTGGGACCAAAAGTGTACTGCCTGCCAGACCACAAATTAACTCATAATCTAGCAGGCAGTGCGCAGACGAGTTTGGCAGTGTGGGAGCATGGCGCTAGCGTAGCGGTCCGCTCCCACACCACCAAACTCATAATCAAGCCCTTTCTCTTTTCTGTTTCAAAGAGAGAAGATGTGGTATCACGGCAAGGGGTTTCGATTTTAGAACTGGGGAACCAGCTTTCGAGTCTCAACATTGGCTAAACATCCTGTGATTCTGGGCAAATCACTTAAGGGCAAATTTACTAAGGGTCACTCAAGGGAACACAAGGCAACGTGGGCCCATAATTGGGATTTACTAAGCCACACAAAGCCACCTTGCTTGGCTCTGAGTGGTTTAATAAATCCAAAACAACACAGGGCAATGCATTTCACTACTTTGCGGCAGGGAGTCATTCCATTGGTGGAGTATGGGTATTCCCATGCATCCACTCATGGCTTTAGACACAATCCCAGATTTACAAAGGTCTGTAAACCTGGGATTGTGCCAAAATGGTGCACCTCCCCAACCTCAGCATAATGATGAGAAATGTCTTGATTGCTCCTTGTTACTTCCCCTTTGTATGCATGCGGCATTCACCAGCACACACACAAAGAGGAAAATGACTTTCGGGATTGTTTTCATGCAGGAAGGTCCTGTTCATTACACAGGCATCCTTGAACCATGATGCATGGGGGCCTGATTCGGCTCTAGAGAGCCTTAATCATGCCAGCACTAGGAGATAGAAAAAATGTTCCATATCTTAGTAGATATGGAGCATTTGTGCTCTCTCCCTTTCACACAATGCTGTGCAGCAAGTTGCATTCCTGCGTTGCATGAAATATTGGGAAATCTGCCCCTTCTTCTATCCATGCCTAAAAATAAACAAATGAATGTAACCTTGAGTAATGCAACTGGTGCTCATGTAAAGCGCTTCAATACCTTCGGGTTGAATTCACCCTAAATAAAATGCCAAAAAAGGAGTATGCTGAGGACAAGTTAGGTGAAATGTGTTTGTCAAACATAACAGGTTTGAGGCAGTTTAGGCTGAGTCAGATTGCTTTCAATAAGGCTAATTCATGAACACGCAGCTAATAAATTTTATCTGGCACCATTTATATACAATAAAATGCTTGCACAAAGTTTTATTTTAAAGGAAGGGCCTTTGAAACTGCACAAACCAGTTTTCACCAATGAGGAAGCTGCATAAGGGGCAATTTGAAGTGTTATGTGGAGTAGCATCATTTTAGCTTCACCCTTACATGTCACAGAGGCGTGATATACCTCTGTGCATTTATCATTTATTATACCCAGTGTGTCCTAACAACATTAATGAAAGTGGAGTATTCAACTGTACTTTTGAAATGCTTCATTGTACAATGTTAGAGATTTATAAACATGTATATATTAATGTTGAGGTTAACAAGAAAAATGTTGTACTCATATGTAGTTACACGTTACAAAATGTATTCGAAATGTCATCACATATGTAACCATGCTTCCTTACGTAAGTTACCTTTATAAAATGTCATTGATGTGTGACTGTTGGTGCATATATTTCTAAATGTCAGGTGCACATTTTGTTTGATTAAAATTAGCTTGACTAAAGGCCTTAAGCTTTTGGCCTTCAATGTTCAAACTTTAACATGAAAGTACTGTTCGCTTTGCATGTTCGCTCCTCTGCAGGTTCAGTTTCAAGGCATCCTTAGGTAGTGAAAGGCATATTGTGTGTTGTAGAGATAGTGAGTTGCAGGAGGAAAACTTTTGGCAAGAAGAAGACGCGTTAACCAAGTAGGAGACTGGCTCTCATGGCTGAAAAGAATGCCCAAGGTCTCCCTGATGCTCCAAATCAAAGGTGGGAGAAATGAAGGATGTAGCCAATTTCTACTGTGAGAAGGAGGAATATCACTGGAGACAAGAACGTAGAGTTTTTGTGTTAATTGGTATTCACATTGTTAGTTAGGTGGGCGATGCTCCTTAGACTCTGAGAGGGACAGACCTCTTGCCATATTTCCTATTGAGTGTCTTTATGCTACGCTTTCCCTTTGATTCGGAGAACTTGTACTGAAGTCTCTGTAGTGTCGGAGTTCTAGCGTTCACGCTGCGTAGTGACGTAGCGTGAACGTGGCGGCCATTTTAGGTTGGGCGCGCAGCGCGCCAGTTCGGGCGCCGGAGCGAGGCTAGGTGGTGCAGGCTCGGCGCTCTCCGTGTGGAGAACATTTATAATAATAAATACCCTATTTACAAGAGAGAAGCGCCCTCTCATTATTAGGAAGAACACCTCCTCTACAGTCTCAGCTCACGTATTCCTGAACTCACATTTTTAAAAGTGCCCTATTCTCTCGTATGCTTTTAACCTGCCGGAGTGTTTCACTTTAGTACATCACCATACTGAGAAGCATTTAATAAAAATGTTAAAAATGCCTCTCACTATAGTGATATATACTGATGTACTATAGTAAATCGCTCCCACTTGTTAAAAGCATACAAGAGGCACCCCTTTCAAGTTCCACCAGCCTCCACTGATAGGCATTCCTATTCTTTCCCTGTGACACAGGACTGCACAGCAAGGTGATGTGCTGCACTGGAGCTAGGGATTTATGTCAAAAACCTGGGGTGGTAGAATGGAAATGACTATGTAGCACCCATAGAACACCCCAATTCGGACCCCACTGTAGGTTCCCAGTAGGGTTATCACCAGCGGGTCTGCTCACAAACTCACTTTGGGTTCAGCTCTGGCCTTGGAACCAACTCCATGGCTGACAGCATGATCCTTTCCTATTGCTACTACATTGACACCAGCACTGACTCCACTAATGCAGAGGGGGACATTGATCCCATTGTTCTTTTCGGCTCCAAACCTTATCCATCTTGACCTTGCAGAAGCTGTGTTCTACCACAATTTCAATGCACTGGGCCCCATTCTGACTCTGAAAAACAGTACCCTTGCTGAGGAGCCAACTTCCAGTGCTTCACCAGCTTTTCAAATAGGTGGGGAATAATTTGCCCCTCAATATGATAACAACAGTCTTTACCAGGACTTAAAAGAGGCAAGTGGGTTGAACACTTTCCCCTGACATGGGCCTGGTCTCCAAACCTGGTGAAACCTGCTTTGTATCCCCTGGGCATTAGACGGGCCACAGAAGGTGTACAGCTACCATCTACCATACAGTGAGGCTCTAACTGACACACTCAGGGCCACTTAGACCAAACACTGCTCTTACTCACAAGTAAACAGACCATCTCAGGGTGACCCAGCTCTTTAATGCAGCACCCTAGTCCTCAGAGTGTGAATGTACAGGCCTCCACCAGCAGGGTTAATCCAAATTCTGTTTCAGCTACTCGCCTAGACAGTCAAAAAGGATTGAGGCATTTGGGAAGATGATGTTTTCTGCCGCTAGCCTTGCTCTTTGATCAATCAACACCAGCTGTTTGCTACGCAGGTGCTCCTATGCCTTATCACACTCTGTCTCTGATTTCTTACCAACTGACTCAGAAGAATTCCATGCTAATTCAGTACAGCCCATTCAATATGGTCAGGGTGCAGCCAAGTACATCATCCGGCCAGGACTGGACACAACAGACTGACTGCTTAGGCAAGGCAGTTGGTACTAGCATGATGCCCTGGCACCATGCATGGATGAGATTTATTGGCTTTTCGGGTGATGTTCAGGTGTCACTCATGGCTATGCCTTTTGATGGGTTTCAAGACCAACTCTGTCATTGAGCGCTTTAAGGAAGGAGGAGCTACTGCATGCTCTTTTTTTCTTTACAAACATACCAGCAAATATACCCAACAAGTTTGCCTCTTTTGAAGCCTCACAGGGATATGGACACTGTCAAAGCCCACCCCCTTAACAACAGGCACCCAGTCGTTTGGGGGTCAGTTTAGGGAACCCAGCAGACAATGCCCAGGCCCGCAGGAACAGTGAACCTCCCAGTACCAAATCCATCCAGTAGGAGCCTTCCAGCTGCTTCAGTTTGCTGTTAGTGGCACACAGCCACCCTGTGGGAGGTAAGATAGTAATTTTCTCCATGGGGCAAACCATTGCATCTGACAGTTGGGTCCTGCTGTTAGCCTAAAGAGTCTATTCCCTGCTATTGGTTTCCATCCATCCACATCTTCCAACCTCTTCAAACAGCTTTCAGAGGAATATTTGTTCATTTTTCCACAGCAAGTACAGCACGGTTAAAGGAGCCATAGAGAGGGTCCAGACGGCGGATATTGGATTGGGTGCTACTCCCAATATTTTCTTTTGTCAAAGAAGGGCAGAGGCCTCTGTCCTATTCTAGACCTTAGACCCCTCAATTTCTTCTGTGGAAGGGCAAATTCAAGGAGCTCATGCTGGCCCAGGTTTTATCTGTCCTGGATCCAAGAGACTGGATAGTGCCGTTAGACCTGCAGAATGTCTATTTTCATATCCCACCCAGCAGCCACACAAGCACTACCTACAATTCAAGGTGGGCCACAAGCACTTTCAGTTTGCTGTGCTCCCTTTTAGCCTCACCAGTGTCCCTCAGGGGACCAGAAAGGTAATGTCGGTGGTTGCTACCTATCTTTGGAGTTTGTAGTACCGATCTTCCTCTACCTTGATGACTGACTGTTGAAGGTGAGCTGACCTCAGTCAGTCGTGGAACTCCTCCAAAGGACAGCAAACCTCCTATTATTACTGGGGTTCATGATAAACCTGACAAAGTCATACCTGCCCCTTCAAAGAGACTCACTTTCAACAGAGCCAACCTGTGTAAGGTGTACTTTTGGGCCTTCCCACTGGAACAAACAATCCAGAACATTTGGGCTACAATCCAAATCTTTCAGCTTCCTGCTCGTCGACCATTCCAGATGGCTCATGTGGGCTGTGCAGTGGGATCTGAAGACTCAGTGGGCCCAGCACCAGGGTAACCTGTCTGATTCCATCCAGGTTTCAGAGGAAACCCCACCCAGAGCTGACCGTAATGATGGATGCATCGCCACTGGGCTGGGAAGATCAATTTGCAGAGGTGAATATTAGAGGTCTCTGATGGAGACCTGCCTCCACATCAACTTCCTTGAGTTGCAGCCATTCACTTGGTGTTGAAGGCCTCCCGAGCATTCATCAAGGGTAGGCTGGTTCAGGTCCTCACAGAAACCACCACACCATGTGGTATTGCAATAAGCAGAGCGGGGTGAGGACCTTGGATTCTGTTTCCGGAGGCCCTGCACCTCTGGAACTTGTGGGAATGCCCTGATCGTACACAACCTGGCAGGATCTGTAAACTCCAGAGCAGGCGAACTCAGTTAGCAACACCTAGCATATCACAAATGGCTGCTGCCACCTGAGATTATGCATGGTGCCTCTCAGAAATGGGGATAACCTTGGCTCGATCTCTTTGCCACCACTGAGAATGCTCAGTGTTAACATTTTTGAATATTTGAGTTACCAAGAAGTCTCTCTTTGAAATGATTTCCTGCTAGAGTGGAACACAGCACTCCTGTATGCCTGCCAGCTACTATCTATTCTGCCCAGACTTCTGGAGAACATCAGGAATGACTGGTTCAAGTCATCCTACTGGTTTGGGATTGGGCCAGAACAGTGTTGCATCGTCTTCAGGAGGATTTTCTGTTGCAGCAGCAGGGCTGCACAATTTATATCTCCATGTTTGGAGATTGAGTGGCAGCAGGTGACCTCATTCAATCTACCTCATGAAGTAGTGGATGTCTACCTGGAGGCCAAACGTCTATTTCCAAAATCTGTTTACGCTAGACGTAGAGATAAGTTTGCGATTTGGTGTTCAATATTACAAGCCAAACTGTTGGATATTTTACTATTTGTTTTGTCTTTGGCGCATTAAAGACTTTTAGTGGGTACTGTTAAAGGTAGTGTTGGCCCTTTTGGCATTTTTGCAGTTACAGAAACAACTGTCCTTGTTGAAATCACCTTTTTGTGATGTGTTTCCTCGATGATTTGGTCCACCTGTTTCGAGCAAAACCTTTTTGTGATGCCACAGTGGGACCTTAATCTGGACCTTTCTTTCCTTATGTGCACTGCGTTTGAGCCATTACACAGCTGACCCCTGTGTGCCCTGAGCCTGAAGATAGGCAAAATGGGCTCTGGCCCAGGGTCCCAGCCTTTTAGGTGGCTGCCTGATAGAGCCAGCTGTGCTCTGCAGAGAGTCTTGCCCTGATGACCTTGAATAATTCTTAAACAGAATGTTTAAATACAGTTTCCTTTTAATTTATTTTTAATGTGAGTGATGTGTAAGAGTCTATTACAGACATTTTGGAGAGAAATGTTTATGTTTCTTTCAACATCCATTAAAAAATGTTTCTTTTAGATCACATCAGGACCTCACATTTGAGAAATAGGAGGGTGTCACAGAGATTATTTGAAGTAATATTGATGAGCTTTTGCTATGTTACAATATTGAAAACACATGTCATTATCCCTGAATGTTAGATGTAACAACTTTAGAATTTGTAGGAGTGTACGAATCCTTTGCCAATTACCTGGCCAAAGAGGGCGTGAAAGAACTGACATGGGATGATAAATTCAAATCTGTTCTGAACAGGGGCCCCAAAAATAAGTTTGGTCCTTAAAGTACAGCCACCCTAAATCACCTTTTTTAGCGGGAGAAAATGGTACTATTGACTAGAAAAGCCTTTCTCCCAAAGGTTTTAACTCCCTTTCATCTTGGCCAGTCTATTGGACTGCCAAAGTTCTTTGCAAAACCTCACCCCTCGAAAGAGAAGAGACTCCCATTGTTTGGAACCTAAAAGAGCACTGAGCTTTTGCATTGATCGCACCAAAGACCATCGGTGGACGATTAGAACTTTGTAGGGTCCGCTGGGCCACAGAAAGGAAATTCAGTCAAGAAGAGGACACTCGCTATCCAAGTGAAATGTCTCCTGCATCATGAAGTGCTACACGCTGGCCAAGAAGCAACCCTTGAGGTGCATGCAGTAGAGTTGTAATATTCAAGAAACATGCCAAAAATTGGTTCTTAATTTGGAAATAGGAGACCTATTTAAATAGCTCCCTTTGAGATTTACAGCCTGATTCATGTAGCCAATAGCGCTCGCAAAAGGGCCAGATTCTGAGAACCTGGCCCTTTGCGAGTGCGATTTTTGCATTTGGTATTCATGAACCCAAATGCAAAAATCGCTATTTAAGAAGTCGCAAATATGCGAGGAATAGCATTTAAGGAATCTCTATTAGAGATTC
Source organism: Lissotriton helveticus (assembly GCF_964261635.1). NCBI lineage: Eukaryota > Metazoa > Chordata > Amphibia > Caudata > Salamandridae > Lissotriton > Lissotriton helveticus. The sequence goes on from NC_136069.1 coordinate 203,168,053, forward strand.
CTCAAATGCTATTCATGACACAATGAAAAATAGCGATTTTGCACTTTTGGGGCCGCTATTTACCGAGAGGTCAGACCTGTCGGTAAATAGCAAAAACTCAGAAAAATGCTTTTAAAAGCATTTTACTAAGTTGCATGTTGCACACACACATGTCCTTTGGACATGTGTGTGCGCAACACCTGTTCAAATGTGCATTTTAGGGGTGATACAGGGCGTCCTTTGGACACCCCTGGCACCCTTAAAATCGCTATCTTATTTGCGAGTAGCAAATTGCTACTCGCAAATAAGGGATACTCCCCATTCATTCCTATGGGCCTCTTGGCCCATAGGAATGAATGGGGAGTTTTTGCGAGTAGCAAATTGCTACTCGCAAATAAAGAACATGTAGGAATCACTATTTAATTAGCAATTCCTACATGAATGCCGTTTTGCGTGTCCTCAATAGCGAATCGCTATGATTCGCTATTAGGGCCACGCAAAACGGCCTGTACATGAATCAGGCTGTTAGACATTACACCATCCATAACAATGACAGTATCAGGCAAATGCAAAAGAACTCAAAATAGCCCCCATGACTTTCAGAGTAAAGTAGTCAGACTGAGGTCAGTCAACAAAGGCGTCATCAATGAGAGAATTAACTAAGCAGAGTGAGGAGGAAGTTGGAGGGGTTGTTACGTCTGTGTCGAGAGCAGTGATGAGTAAATCTAAAATATGGCACTGCAGCTATTTCTAAAGGATCTTGGGTGTGCTGAAGAATTATTATAGCCATGGTCTTCATTGATTGATTCAGGAAAAACAGTTGGCTAATATATAGTACATGCTAACACATCCATATGTATCTTCATTTTTTTTTAAATAAAGCACCATAAGGACCTTGCACAATGTGTTGAAAGTTCGCAACATTAATTCTTAACATAAGGTGTACATACAAAATGCATATTTTCAACGGAAGTTCAATTGTAAATTGTGCTGGCTGTGCAGGCTACAGTGAGGATAGGTGTTTGCGTGGAGAAGTGTACAGCTCTTATAATACATCTTCTACCTTCAGAATACCATGTGATAATGTATACGCTTTTTCAAAGATGGCCCATTTGTCTCCTCTGTCTAAGTTACCAATAGCTGAAGAAATAACTCAATTCGCTTTGCCAGATATTTTTGTTTGCCTCTTGGATAATGATGGTCATGTTTTCCAACAGAAGAAACATAAAAATAAGTAATATTTAGATATTAAATGCAAAAAACAGCACAGCAGAAAAATCATTTGGGGTATTTTGTGAAGCCTGATTAAAGCACTAGTGGGGCCATTTAGACATTGGTATTTTGGGCCTACTCTAACCAGGTGGTTATGGGGAGTGGAGGAGGCTGCTGTGGATTGCCGACAGGGTTGGAGGTTGGGAGCCGCGGAGTGTGTCCGGTAGCAGGTGAGGTTGTTGTTAGGGAGAGGGGAGCATCCCAGACCTTTGCGGGGGTCTGTGTGGTCTGGGTGGCATTTTCTGCCTGCAGCCACTACCATATCTTCACTCGATATTATAGACCAGCTTTTCTGCTGGTAAATCATGTCATGATGTTCCTGCACGTGGTAAAATTGGGATGCAGGAACAAAGTGGCATTGAAGACCAGGCAAACTGATGTGTCCCTCATGCTGCTGCTCCCTCTGACTCATAATTGATTCTTAACTGGGCTGCAATCATCACACACTGCACTCACTCTATGTGCTATGCCATCTGTTTATCACAAGCATGATAAATACATTGTCCAGCGAGCACTGAGCTGCTATGAAATGTTCTTTTGGCATCTTTAGAGAGTTATTCACCATCATGCATCTAGGAATCTAAAGCTGTCTCCGAAAACGGGCACACATGTGCAGCAATACTTTGTGCCCTCCCATCTAAGAAAGTCTCTGGGTGTGGCTGCTCAATTCTGTTGGAAAATCTGTAAGAGACACTTCTTGTTTCCTGCGTTCCTCTGTGGCAAAGGCAAAGGTGGACTCACGTTTTCCAAGGCATTTTCCTATGTGTGGCTTGGTGTTGAATCAGCCAACGGCACTGTCCTGTGTCCGTTCCTGTTGCCCTTTTTAGGTCGTCGCCTACCAGACACTACAGCTGTCTGGTTGCTAAAAACCTTTGTGTGGGTATGCTGAAAGCTGTCCTAAGAATGCATTCTTTCCATTGCTTACCATTGGCTTTGTTGCTTGTAACTCACTTTTGTTTGCTTTCTTTTTTCTGGCTTTATTTGTTTTAGCCTGCCCAGCATATCTGTGGCACTCCACTCTGCGGCGCTCTACACCACTCCAGTCTAGGCCACTCTACAACACTTTACTCCAATCTGCGCTATGATATATCCACAACACTTCACTCTACCACACTCCACTCCACGATACTCACTCCACCACACTTCACTCTACAACACTCCACTCCGCTCCACTGTTCAACATGCTACACTACTCTATGCCCCTCCACACTATGCCACTCCACTCTACGCTAATTCACTATATGCTACATTATCCACTCTACGCCACCTTAATCCACTCCACGCTATGACACCATACTCTACTCCACTGTACTCCATGACATTCCACTCCACTCTATGACCCCATACTCCAATATGCTCTATTCCACCCTACTCTACTCCAATTTTCTCCACTCTACACCACTCAACTCTAGTCTACCCCACACCACCATACTCCACTCGGAAAACAGCCTTTACAGCGAGGTTTTTACCTCGTTAAGCTTTTACCAACCATTTTTTAGCATGCATATTTTTACCGCGAATATGCATTTAAAATGCATGCCAATATCACGCATTTAAGGTCATTTGAGAGAGTTGGGGCTTTCCCACCACAAACACATGGTTTTAAATATAAAAACAATGGGCCTTATTTATGAAGGCCTTGCGCTGCCGGTGCGTCACTTTTAACATGGGATAAAGTGACGCATCAGTGGTGCAAGGCTTTCATAAATAAGGCCCAATGTGTGGTATTGGCATGCCTTTGAAATGCATTTTGTGTAAAAACATGCACGCTAAAAAATGCGTGTCAATGGAATGCGATGTAATTGCATGTGTTGTACCATCGTACAACCACTCCACTCTGCTCCCCTCTTCACCTCTCTACTCCACTCTACACCACCAAACTCTACTCCACACTACTCCACTGTACATAACTCCACTGTACTCCACTCTACACACTCCAAACTACTCCACTCTACTCCACTCTATGATACACTGCTCCACTCTACAACACTCCAATCTTTGACAATCTATGAAAGTCTGTGACACTCTACTCGACTCCATGGCACTCTACACCACACTAATCTACTCCACTCTATGCCCCCTACTCTACTTCACTCTGCTCTACTCCACTCTACGCCACAACACTCCATGACATTCTATGACACTGCACTCTACAACACTCCATTCTACGACACTCCACTCTATGACACTTCACTCTACGACACTCCACTCTTCACTACTCCACTCCACTCAACACCACTCCACTCTACACCACTGTACTCCACACCACTCTACTCAATAACACTCTGCTACACTACACTCTGCTCTATGACACTCCACTCTGTTCCACGGCATGCAACTCTACACTCCACAACACTCCACTCCACAACATTCCACTCAATTCCATGACACTCCACTCTACCACACTTCATTCTACCATACTCAACTTTACCACACTCCACTTTACGAAACTCAACTCCACTCTACCACACTCCACTACCCTCCACTCCACTCTAAGCCACTACGTGAACTCTGCACCGATCCACTATACGATACTCTACTCCACTTTACAACATTTCACTGTCAGACACTCCACTCCACAACACTCTCCTCTATGCCACTGACCTTTAGCCATGCTGTACAGCAGCCACACCAGTGTACAACATGGCTAAAACACATTGGCAAAGCAAATAGCTCTTGCATAGGATGAACTTATTGTCTTTGCCATTGATTGTTTACTCCAATGAGATGCGATGCTCCTTATAGTCTCCAGTGCTGTTTAGTAATAGATTCCTGGCGGGTTTCTTACAACATTTGGCACCGCAGAGACTGCAGTATAGTGCAATTGTTATTTTCTTGTGCTTCACTCTACTCCCATGCAACACCAAGCTAGCTCCAGCTCTATACAGTGCATTTCTCCACAGTGCTCCCTCTTGCACACCATTATTAAAAGAGTGCTCTTACCATTCCTGAATCAAACCTGGTATCAAGGCCACCACAAATAGGGGATAGAAGGGTTACTATGCCCCTGATTCTGCTGTTGCCCGGATCCTGCTCTTATTCAGCAATATGTATTTATATATATTTTAAATTAAAAGCAAACCTACCATCTTAATGAATAAGTCCTTTTAAATGGCTGTACTGCTATAGGGCACCAGATGCTATATTTTCTCTTTTCCTCGAGTACATTTTTAAAATGTATAACAAATAGGTGCTTAGGGCAGGAAGAAGCACCCGGAAGGCCCTGTATTACGCTTTTGCCCCAGGTCTTGCAAAAGCTTCTTAGAAGTCTGCCTGGTGTTACAAGGGCCCTGGCATGGTCATGTCCATAACCCATTCAATGTGCAGAGGGAAAACTTTAGGGAGAATATCCATGACATTTAAAAGGAAGTGTAGAGGTGAATGGCTTTGAGCGCCAGCCGTACTTTAATGGTACATATACATTTATGGTTCATGCAGGATGCCACAAAATTAATGTTTTAGAACTTAAATGTTAGGTGCTGCAATTAATAATTTGTACCCGTCTGTTTAGTCACTATTCTGATAGTTTAAACTGAGACTCTCCGGTTTCTCCCAAGTGACTCCTAGATCTCTGTAGTGGGATTACAATCCACTGAGCTATTTTACGGAAAAAAGGAGCAAAGGTAATGTTTCCTATAGAAATAAATGAAGTCACACATGGCCTAGGGGTCTCTTGTAGGAAATTGTGTTACTGGTTGGCAGGGGGGATGAAACCTACTCAAGCAGCAACCACAAGCCTTGTCAGGGTGAAGTCACATGCAAACCCCAAATTAACCTGTGTTCAACCCTCTGGTAGCTTGGCACAGAGCAGTGAAGCTTAAGTCAGAGGCAATCTGCAAAGAATTCTGAAGCAGTCCAAATGCTAATAAAAGTGACAACACAACACAAGATGAATCCCACAACAAATTAGAAATATAGAGTAGATCTAATGAATAGAACAAGACCAAGACAATAAAAATTCAATCAGCAAAACCGGAGATATGCAATTTTAAAGAATTCATTTAAAGAATAAAGCACCAAAGAGCACACAGCGCCAACTGTGGCTATCTGGTCACAACAGACTGTGACACAGCCATAAGTTCAGGCCGACCTTGATGAAGTGTGGCTTAAATCCAGATTGCGGAATGTTGTGATGTCCCACATCTAGGATGCGCGGCACAGCTGTGCTGATGAGAGATGTTATGTTATTATTATTATTATTATTATTTATTGAGTTTATATAGCGCGACAGCTACCCATAAGGGTTTCCCGGCGCTGAAGGACAGAAGCAGCATATCACTAGCAAATGAAGGATTATTGGTTAAAGAGCCAGGTTTTAACGGCTCTGCGGAAGCGAACATGACAGTTCTCCTTACGAAAGTCCAGGGGGAGGGAGTTCCAAAGTCTAGGTCCAAGATTAACAAAAGAGCTGCCACCAATTCTGGAAAGTCTGTACTTGGGTACGTAAAATAAATATTGAGAGGAAGAATGAAGAGAACGAGAAGGAGTGTAGGGTTTGACAAGGGACTGAAGATACAAGGGAGCTACCCCCGCCTTGATCTTGTGCATGTAGCTCAAAGCCTTCAACTTTACATGACTTTCAAAACGGAGCCAATGGAGCTCCCGAAGGCGTTCTGTGATGTGATCAGTTTTACGACAGCCACAGAGAAGCCGAGCGGCGGCATTTTGGACCAATTGAAGACGACGTGTGACTGCCTTGGTAGACCCCAGGTAAAGCACGTTGCCATAGTCCAACCTGGAGGTCACCAAGGCATCCACTACGGACCTCTGCGTGACGGACGGTAGCATCCAAAAGATTTTTCTCAGCCACCGCAAGATGGTAAAGCAGGTGGCTGCCACTTTGTTGGCCTGACATTTCATGGATAAACCATTGTCAATGATCACCCCTAGATTACGCACATATTTGGAAGGGGGAGGTAGAGAACCCAAGGCAGCTGGCCAGTGCCTAGGGCTCCAGAGGTCGGGTTTGTTCCCAAGTACCAGAACCTCGGTCTTCCCACCATTTAATTTAAGCAGGTTGTGGTTCATCCAGTTGGATAATTCGCTGAGACCCGCCTGCAGGGGGGAGGTCGAGGCAGGGTCAACTTGGGATAAAGAAAAGACGATTTGAGAGTCGTCTGCATAGGTATATAGATTAAGTCCAGAACGTTGTGCAATAAGTGCTAAGGGAGTGATGTAAAGATTGAAAAGGAGGGGACTAAGGATCGAACCTTGGGGCACACCGTAAGGGGAAGAATAAGTTTTAGAAGTGGAAGAATGAGAAAATATTTGGAAAGTCCGGTCCGTCAGGAAAGATGTAAGCCAGTCCAAGGCTTGTCCACCGATGCCAAAGGCCGCGAGGGATCTGAGGAGTATGTTGTGGGATACAGTATCAAAAGCTGCACTGAGATCGAGTAATATCAGTGCAACTGTATCATCTCGGTCCAGCAGCAGGCGAAGATTTTCTGTGACGCCAAGAAGAGTGGTCTCGGTGGAAAATCCAGGACGGAAACCGGACTGAGAAGGATGTAGCAAGTTATTAGTTGCCACAAACTGGAACAGGTGCTGGTGAATGTGCCTCTCTAAGATTTTAGAAAATGCAGGCAATAAAGAGATAGGACGGAAGTTGGAAGGAACCTTGGGATCAGCAGTGGGTTTTTTCAACAACGGGGTAACCATTGCGTGCTTCCAAAAGCCAGGGACGACAGCAGTGTTGAGTGACTGATTAAGTAAGGTGCAAATCATAGAGAGTTGAGGGGTATCCAGCAGGTGCAGTATAGGGATAGGCAAGGGATCAATCGGAGAGCCCGACTTAACCTTGCTCAGGATCTCCAAGAGAGTTGAGGGGTGAAGATCAGGCCAGGACAGAAGTAATGCCGGGGACGAAGTAGGAGAGTCAGTGACCTCCCCTGAAATAGGGGGCAAAGTCGCCGAGATGTTGCTGTCACTTTGAACGGAGATATCCTGATAAATATTTCCTATTTTTGCGATAAAGTACTGAGCGAGTTCATCGCACTTGCTGCTTGACAGGGGGGGAGGTTTGGCCATAGTCTGAGAACCTGCCAGGTCTTTAACCACGCTAAAAAGTACTTTAGATCTATTAACCGCTTCCGAGATCATTTTGGTAAAGCCAGCTGAAGGGGAGTAATCCCTTCTCCAAGCGCGTTCCAATTTTTTACATCGAAATTTGTCAGTTTGTAATGTCTCGTTATACCATGGGGCAGGTGTTTTATGGATTTTTATCTTCTTATGGACAAAGGGAAGGCACGTGTCGATAGCTTTAAGGAGCCAAGAGTTGACAGCGCTGGCACGGTTTCCATGTCAACCGAATTTGGTAGGCTGGTGGGTAAGTGAGTGGGAAGAACTCTGTCAAGAGAGCCAATGTCCAACTTTTTCCAATCTCTCTTTCTAATACTCACTGGGGCCCTACATTGCAGCAATGCTTCATTAGGAGTAACAATAAACCTAAATAAATAATGGTTGGACCAAATAACAGGCAAAGCCGAAAAGCAATGTAGGTGGAGTATATTAGAAAAAATGGGGTCAAGAAAATGACCACCACTATGGGGGGGGGGGCTTATTATGTAAAATAAGAATCATGGATGCGAGGTCAGCAATAAGATTGCTGCCTACACTATTTTTAGGGTCCTCCAAGTGGACATTCAGATCCCCAACAACCAAAAAGTTGCTGGAGGATGTTAAAACCGAAGCTATATAATCCGATAATTGTACCAGCCAGGAATTAGCTGGGCCAGGAGGACGATACACTAATAGACCTGTGAGGGTGACCTTAGGATGAAGAGCAAGCTTGAAATACGCTGCCTCACAATTGCATAGAGTGACCGGGTCGAGTTGGCATAGATATGCGTTCTTAAATATAATTGCAATGCCACCCCCGGTTTTCTTGGGTCGGTCACTTTTAGCAATGGCATAGCCAACGGGTAAAGCTTCCGCGATATCTGGACCGGAGCTCTCGTGGAGCCATGTTTCAATGATGAATAACGCATCAGGGGATTCATCAGTGAGAAGATCAAAAATCTCATGTTTATGCTTATGCAGGGAGCGACAATTCAAGCTGAGAAAAGTATAGCTAGGGTAACAAGGAGTAATGGTCCGCTGAACAAGGCAGTTACATAGCTGTGGGACATCCAATGAGAAAGTGCAATGGGGGCAAAATTGTGGGAACTGATCAAGCATGTCAAAGGTAACAGCTGCATGGATAGGTATGGGTCTCAAAGCATGCAGTTGATCAGCTCCATAAATGAGCCTAGGTGACGTGAATTGGTCAGGGGACGTGGCCCCTGGGCCCATGTGGGCGCGGACGGGCGCAGACGGGCGCGCCTTTGGCGCGCCTTCGGTGCGCCATCGGCGTGCCCGCTGAGCGGACTGAAGGTGCCAGACATTTAAACAAGAAGAGGGCCGTAGGATCGAAAGAACTAGACTGCCAACCCTGCGCCTCCCTGGAAGATGGAGGCTCACCCCCGGATCAACCCGCGACAGTGCCTAATCGGCTGCGCGGGGTGATACACAGTACAATAAAGGTAGCCAAGTGCAAAATGAGCAAGTGAGCAGAGAACAAGATAAAAACAGATTGAAACAAATTTTTAAAACCAAAGTTGAGATGTGCAGCCTAACTTTCCCGGCTTTCCGCCTCAGGAAAGTGAAAGTGCTAATGCCAATGTTATGTTATATCAATTTATAACACTCGGGGCTACTTGTGAGTGTCCCGGCACGAAACCAAACGGGGTAGTACACTGGGCTTCAGGTGAATAGATGAGTCTTCAGTTTTTTCTTGAAAACAAATTGGATCCTGGACAGTGCGCAGGACAGGAGGAAGGGCATTCCATGCGACCACCGCTTTCACTGCAAAAGAGCTACCCCCAATCCTCTGGCGCTTAAAACGTGGGACCTGGACATAGCATAAGGACAAAGAGCGCAAGGGCGCGCAGGAACATAAAAGGAGAAACGCCTCTGTATGTAAAGAGGGCCACCCCTGTGAAGCGCCCAGTGGACCATAATCAAGAGTTGAAATTTTACTCTAATTACAATGGGAAGCAAATGAAGAGAGCGCAACTGTTGATGCACACTGTCCCTAGCCGACAGACCAAATAAGAATCCGGCTGCGGTATTCTGTACCACCTGAAGCTTCTTCAGCAGGTAGCCAGGAACACCAGCATAACGGGCATTGGTGTAATCCAGTCAAGACAAGATCAACGCACATGTGACCGTTTCCCTCGCGCCTGCGGCAGGAGAGGAAAAGATCTTCTACAAGTTTTAAGCAGGCCGATACAACAGCCGGTCAGCTTCTTAATATATATTGAGAAGGAAAGATCTTCATCAAACCAGACCCCCAGGTTTTTTGCTGGCTTTCCTGTTGAGGTCAGTAGAGGGTACTCAGGAGGCCAGAGCTGCTCTCTAAAATGAAGGGGAAATTTACCAAATAGCAGGATCCCTGACTTTTCTTCATTGCACTTGAGCTGTGCCTCCGCCAGCCATTTAAAGATAGATGATAGGCAATGTTGAACCAAAAGTACAGAGTCCGCATCTTTGTCCTAGGTGAAAAGCAGCTGGGTATCATCAGCCCCCAGCTCCTCTGCTAAATATATCAGAGGAGTGACATAGATATTGAATAGAAGGGGACAAAGGGAGGATCCCTGTGAGAATCCCGTTATTACTGGCTGATGGGAAGAAGACGACGGTGCAATCCAGATCTGCTCGAATCGCCCTTCCAGAAAAGAACGAAACCAGCCCCACACAGTGCCCGACAGACCAATCTTGTTCAGACATGACAAAAGAAGTGAGTGCAGGACCGTGTCAAACGCCGCCGAGAGGTCAAGCAGAATCAGCGCAGCCCTCCCGCCGGCATCCAGACACTTCTGGATGGCCTCCGCCCCCTCAACCAACACCGTTTCTGTGCTGTGGGACGCCTGGAACCCAGATTGAGCTGGATGCAGGAGCGCCTCCTTTTCCACAAAATCGGTGAGCTGTTTATTTACCACCTTCTCACACACCTTCGTCAGAGCAGGAAGGAGGGAGATAGGCCGGTAATTCCCTGGGCAGAGGGGGTCCAGTGACTGCTTTTTCAAGAGTGGCAGGATCTTGGCCTCCTTCCAAGCCAGAGGTACCACCGGTTTCTGGATGGACAAATTAATGATGGAATGCACTTCTACATTTACTTCCTCAGCGACCGTTGTCAGTATCCTAGTGGGACAGGGGTCCGAAGGTGAGCCAGACTTTAGACCTTTAAGAATGTTAAGGCATTCCAAAGAATCGACGGGCCTAAACACTGACAGTGACTGGCATGTACTGACATATTGACACTAAAACAGTCCCTCCGTACTAATGCTGCAGGGGGTAAATAATGCTTGAATAGCCAGGATTTTGTCCCTGAAGCAGCCGGAAAGAATATTACACCAAGAGGGCGAGGATGTTGCCACACTTGCTTGGGCCACAGGCGACATGAAACTCTGGACAATCGAGAACATTTAATTGGAGTTATTGCTAGCTGATTCGATACAGGCTGAGTAGATTTGCCCTTTTGCCAGCTTTATAGCTGCATAATATGTCTTCTGCTTATCTCTGAGCTTTCTCTTTTCGGCTGGGCAATACCCACTCCTCCGCCAGGCCCGCTCAAGAGTTTTACAATCATGCTTCAAGGCCTTAAGAGACAGGTTAAACCAAGGTTTGGACGGAGATTCTCTAGCCATCCTAGTGGAGCGTAGTGGGGCCACCGTCGCAACTGCATTTGAAACCCAACTAGAGAACCCCACCACACGTTCCTCAATCTCTCCTGTCAGACTAGGCCTGGAGGCTACCAAGGCCATGTTTAGCTCAAGAGGATTGATTTTACCAAAGGCTGATTTATAGCCTGAATGAGCTAAAGGCTCAGTGTTGGACACTACCCACGAGAAGTGGGTTATAAAATGGTCCCACAAGTAACCGGACAACCGGAAATTGGTGCAAATAGGGTCAAGAACTTTAGAAGCACTTTATCACTGGTTAGTGGTAATAAACTGCACTGAGTCCTAAGGCAACAAACATGAGATAAGAAAAATATGGAGGAGTAAGGCAAAATAGCTGGTGGACTACCACCATAAGGCTGAGAGGTCTAACACCACTCATCAACTGTGAGCATGCCCACAAATTGTGGAAAGGACTGAAGTAATCTTTCAGTGTAAGGCTCCATTTAATGAGTCTGTATCCATGGCTAAGTGATCTCTGCAGCCGTCAAACCATCCACTGAGCTGAGATATAGGCTATGAAGAGCTGCATATTCTGAGATTGGCGCTGGGACTAAAAGCCCTGGAGCCAAGTGTGTTGTAAATGCCATTTTTAAATTGCTGACACAATAATGTATCGAAATATTGTCAATTAATTGCATTATGACACCTGGTATATTTTCTTTAATTTATGGTTGCCCATTCATACTGTCTTTCACCTTTTTCTTTTTTTTGTTTCATTATTTGCATTTGTAAATCTACAGAACTGCTATTAAGTACCAGCAAATATGTTTTTGCATTACCCTATTTCCAGCTCCATAGTGTGTTCCGACTGTGCAACAAACCTAACAAACGCAAACATTGTTATCCCTTTCTTTGTTTGCCCTTGAGGACAGGTTATAATAGGGGGAAGAATGTACACTCGGGAACATATACAGCTTGCTTTTTACATGGGTGGATGACAACAAGAATGTGAAGGCCCCTCTCCGGCAGAACACAGAGCGTCCGCCTCCCCCTTTCCACTCCGAAGCCACTAAGATTATCTGCGGCGTACCCCAAGGCTCATCCCTCAGCCCAACGCTGTTTTTCATCTACATGGCACCGCTCGCCCATGTCTCCTGACTGCATGACCTGAACATCATCTACTACGCCGATGACACCCATCGGATCCTCTCCCTTAGCAAGGACACCCACACCGCCAAAACCACCCTCCACGAAGGAATGAAAGCCGTCGCCGAGTGGATGAAGAACAGCCCACTGAAGCTAAATTCAGGCAAGACGGAAGTCCTCATCCTCGGCTCCACCCCCTCGGCCTGGGACGCCTCCTTGTGGCCGACCGCACTGGGAACAGCTCCAACACCCACCAGCCACGCACGCAACGTAGGGTTCATCCTTGACTCTACTCTCTCCATGACAAAGCAGGTCAACGCTGTCTCGTCCTCCTGCTTCAGCACCTCTGCATTCTCCGCAAGATCTACAAGTGGATCCCCACCGATACGAGAAGAACGGTCACCCAGGCCCTCGTCAGCAGCAGATTGGACTACGGAAACGCCCTCTATGCAGAAGACTCAGCCAAACTCCTGAAACGACTTCAATGCATTCATAACGCCTCTGCGCGCCTGATCCTCGACATCCCTCGCCGCAGCCACATCACACTCCACCTGAGAGACCTACACTGGCTCCCCGTCAACAAGAGGATAACCTTCAAGCTCCTCAACCACGCACACAAGGCACTCCACAACACAGGACCAGCGTGCCTCAACAGACGACTGAGCTTCCACACCCCCACCCGCCAGCTTCGCTCCGCTGACCTCTCCACCATCCCCCGCAACCAAAGAGCGGCCTCCGGGGGCAGGTCATTCTCCCACCTCACTGCCAAAGACCTGTAACGCCCACCCCACCCACCTACGGGAGACCAAAGACCTGCTGACCTTCAGAAGACTCCTCAAGACCTGGCTCTTCGAGCAGTAGCAGCATTCCCCCCCCAGCATCTTGAGACCCTCACTGGTAAGTAGTGCGCTTTACAAATGTTCTGATTGATTGATTGGCTTCGAGTAACGTAGCAAACTGGAGCGACGCTCTCATAATTCAAACTAGCATGTCCAATTATGTTCTGTACATATGTGTTACAATGCAGCTTCAATTTCTGTCAGTCTGTACTGTGTTACAATGCAGCTTCTAGTTCTGTCAGTCTGTACTGTATTTCACTGGCCTATCAATCTGTCCAAGGGCAATCAGAACTATATTGTTCTAATACTTCAGCACCAATGTGCTGACCAAAAAAAAGTATATGGTGGCATAATCCTAGTGATTTGAGATTTAGAGACTCGTAATAAGTTAAAAAAAATTCTGAGGTTGTTGAGGTAACCAAAATCACCTCATACCAGCAGGTATTTTCAGCCTAATGAACGAACTAGAATGTTGACTAAACAGGGGCCAAATTATATGCAGTGCCCAGCGAGAGCAATGGGCATCTGCATCCTGGGGCACTTTGGTATTACAACAGGGGTTGTAGGTGCTTGTACCCATGGACATCATTTGGGGTAGTCAGTGGTTGCAGCTGTGATCTATAGCTTGCTCTCTGCTACTCCTGGCACTTCCTTTGCGTCCCCCGGCCTCAGAGGACGAAAACGTGTTGCCCCCTCTGAGGTCAGGAGTCGCAAAGGAAGTGCCAGGAATAGCAGTGAGCAAGCTAGAGGTCACTGCTGCGACCCCTGACTACTCCCAAATGACGTCCATGCTTGTACCACCCCTTCTATAATGCAGATCACAACAGCACTAGAAGTTCACTGGTGGGATATCAAGTGGGCGTGAATCTATTGCCTTTGAGTCTGCACCGTATTACAGACATGGGTGCCGAGGCAAATAAACCATTCAAAAGTCGCATAGGGTGCACCCTTCACTAATGTGCTGCTCCCAGTGGAGGTTTGGGTTAACATCTGCACATGGAACAGCACATTCGTTGTTCTAGGGTGCACCATGCCTATCTGTGCCCTACGCACCCAGCTAAAGGTGTGCCTCAACACAAATTAAGGAAATTTACCCTATATGTAAATTGGTACAGGCGTGCACACTATTGGATGACTATTTGTGGGTCACAAGAAAGTCCATAAGAGAGAAGAGTAATTTAGGGTCACCTCAATTGAGAGTGCCCACTGTTCTCCAGCCCCTTAGGTGTTTAATTTCAGGAAATCAACTTTAAATGCATAAATAACGTAAAAACGCGTTTAAAGTAGCACTTGAGAGCTCAGCAGATGTCAGCATCTTGCTGCACCTTTTTTGTTACCCGAGGCTTTATATTAGATTTTCCTCCTTTGATCTACATATTAGCTATTTAGAGTTCAATTGAAGTGTGTACTTAGAGCAGAAGGAACTCTTTTTGTTGTTTCTGGTCTACTTCGCCACATCACATATACTTCAATGGTGTAAAATCATTTAGATTTAGGACATACTGTAAGGGCACATAACTAATTGTACCACCAAAGATCCTCCCCATGTGGACTGACTTGCAACAGTGCAGAGCCTTGATGCATATGAATACACTGTAAACTGAAAACAAAAGACACAGATCTGAAATGTTGCCCTTGCTTTCCAAAAAAAGATCTTAAAAAGGAAGCAGAAAGTTAAATATGGACATTAATCCTATTAAAGTATGTCTATTGCTCTATAGCATGTGATTGCCAGGACCACCAGTTTAGTTTGTCTTTCAAATTTGCTCCATTCAGATCCAACAGGCTATGATTGATTTTACTTGTACCCAGTGCTTAATTTTACTTGTACCCAGTGCTTAATTTGTTAAAGAAAACATGCCTGGGATTGCATTTTGCTCTCTCACAAGAAACACATCTGCACACAAGCTAGTTCCTTCAGTGTTAGTCTTATTGTTTTTACTTTATAATTACTTTAGTGTTGCCTTTGTGTTAGCCTGATGTGATATTAGGACGCTTCTGATCCCATCTCCTGCCAATGCTGTCGTAAATTACTGTTGGAGTGTTCTGCTTTTCTGACTGCTACATTTTCAGACCATGCAGACTGTGTCAATGTGAAACTGTTATATATTAAGTTATCCACATTTTACTTTTTTCTTTCTTTCCATCCTTCCTCCCTTCTTTCTTTCTGTGCTTTTTTCTTTATTGCTTTCCTTCTTTCTTGCTTTCCCTCTTTTCATCGTTCCCTTTCTTTCTTTCTTTCTTTCTTTCTTTCTTTCTTTCTTTCTTTCTTTCTTTCTTTCTTTCTTTCTTTCCTTCCATTTCTTTCTTTCTTTCTTTCTTTCTTTCTCAATGTATCAACCCACCTCAGCCAATTGCTGACTTCACTACATGTTACAGCATGCCAGCCTTTCACAAGGAACACATCCACACACAAAATAGTTATCTCCAGTGCTAGGGATTACTTTGGTAATATGTGTTTTGTATACAAAAACACCTTTTTGTCTGTAGGAAAGGATTTAATTTTTAGAGGACGAGGGCCCGCATATTCCCAAATGATAAAGTTCTGCAAAAAACCATGACAAAACAAAATAAGAATATGCTGAAGGCTTGTGGCCAACACAATACCTATTGTCCTTCCCAATGCTTCTTCTTTATGCATTTTAAACTTAGCCTCTTGCTTTCTATTGTAAGTATTAAACCTGCCCTCTTGCTAGAAACTCTCTCAACCCTGCTTCAATGTTATACAAAAGAGTTGAGGTGAGCAGGCAGTAATTATTTTTCATACCCTTTAAATCTGGCCCCATGCTGTCATCTCTTGCTTCCCCATGTTATAGTAGTTTCAATGTTCTAAATTGGACATTGTTTCCTGGATGCAACTGTGTATGGGTGGAGAAGTAGTGGAGAACATTCAGAGCAGTGATATGTGCACGAAAAAAAGCAGGGTCAGGCACACCTTATATGTTCAGCCAAACCCACAATCCACCGAAGCAAAGATTCCCTTTTGATCATAGTATGGTATCTTTACAGAGAAATTATGTACTCTTTGAATAAATAAAGATTAATTGTGGCTCTTCGAATGGGAGTCTGGCCACTCACCCACACATTTTATAATATTTCACAATACTATAAAACTGTTACCTTAATTAAATGTCATTCTTATATAACAATTATTACGCCACAGTAGCTTAGGTATAATATTCATTCCTACGACTAATTGCCCCTAATTATGCCTTCTTATCCAAATGTTATCATATTTTGTTTCATGATTCAATAAAGCATCTATGTGCAGGAAGTTCATGATTATCTTCTCTGCATAGTGCTTACTCTCATTTGACCCACATGAGAAATTTATTTCAAGAAATCTGCTATTCTTGCCCCCACACATCGATAATTAGAATATTCCTGTCACAAATATTATACCATGATTTAAATATACCCCAAATTTTTTTTTCAATTCAGAGATAATTTGATCAATAACCAACGGTTTGTGGAAAAAAAAATTCAGCTTGTCATCATGATGAATATATATTGCTTCCCATATTTAATTTGCTCTGAAAATATTAAAACAGTGCCCTGATCACTCCCGAATTATTGTACACCTGAGCTTCATATTGATTTGCAGACTTGAATGTAACTCTTCATCCATATTGAGCCCATTAGGGACTTTGCAGTCCAATTTGATAATGTATTTCATTTCTAGCACCCTCAATGTCTTTGCTCGATCTCCCCCTGCAAGCATACGAATACAAAATAAAAAGATGAAAAAAAAACATGCTGCCACCTATATTTGATATCTGATATGTAACAAGGACAACTCTCTAAGCCCGAAAAAGGGTCGCTCCGCTTCAGGAACAGTAACCAGAGCACACTGCGGATTGGTAGGACTTCCTTTATTGAAAAAACTAGCATAACACGTTTCAGCTTAAATGCCTTTATCATATGCTGAGAGCACCAGTGTGCTACTTTAAATCCATGTTGCCTCACTGCTATTGGACAACAAGCGATCACCAGCGTGGAAAGACTTCACCTTCTTGCGGTCTTTTGAAATTTGTGTCTTTCTTTTGTTGTTTTTTCCTTTATTTGTCTTTCTTCTCTATCACTGTGCTGTAATAAAATAAAGTTTTTATTCAACCTTTGCCACTAGTGTTTCGTTTTTAATTATATTTACCCGACAAAATCCAACATCCAGCCGCTTCCTTGCCGAGATATATATATAGTGCCGTGTATGAGGAAAAGAACCAATAAATTGGTAAACTCCACAATTAATGTAATGACTATAACATTCTAGTAAATTATTCATAGTATATAATGCAAAATACATAAAACAACAAAAGGTCTGACCAGGGTTTCACTGCATGCTATCTATTATATATTATTCAAGTTCTCTGCAGTTGTCACTACATCCAAATATAACAAGTTCAAACGATGCATATTAACAGTGAGATACACAAATGTATTGGTTGTTCCCCTCCTTCTAAATGATGCCCAAGGCACCTTGTATACCTAAAACTCAAATTAATGTATATAGCCATATGCTTGCATTAAAAAATTCAGCTACAAAATATTAACAATCCTAAATCGTTTAATTAGAACAAGGCTGATGCATCCTAGCAGACAGGTGTACCGAGAAAAGATAATGGAAATCTTTTTTTGCTTGACTGCATAGGAAATAAAATCATTTTTATTTGCACAAAGAACAAGGAACTGTTGCTTTTGAATTACTGTAACTTGAAGGCATAGTTTACACACCGTCAGATGAATAATAAAAATGAAAGAACTATTAAGAATAGAAAGCATAAGTTATGGCCGACCTGCCCCTGCACTGAACACGTGTTTTAGGCAGATCATGAATGGAAATATCTCCATTCACAGCGCATGAGAGACCATGGCTGAAGTGGGCTGGCCCGTTGACCCATGATATGTGGTGTGGGGAAGCAAAATGTGAATAACTGTTGAGCAGACCGATGGAGGATGAAGAGGGCTGACCTAAAGCCCCTCTATGCATGTGTATATGTATGTTTTATTTCATAGTTTGTTTTAACTTTTATTTGCATGATGCTGACAAAATAGTTAAATCTGTGCCTAATGTAGAACGAAAAAGCAACACTTGTGCAAAGAATGATTTGTTTGTGCAACCATACTCACCGATGTTTTGTTTTCCACTTCAGCTCCTGACCGGTAAACGCCAGTGATACTCCACTCTTTCATTCAGTAAGTAATGTGCTTACACTTCTCATAGACACATTGTGTAATATTTTCCGAAAAGGTTTGCAAGAATATCACTGTACCATCCACCCCGTGTAATCCATGATATAACACATGAATTAGGGGAGTTCTGTTGGATAGGCAATAGAAGCCTCAGTTCGATACTTTACAAGCCTATTGTACTAACTCATTTTGAAGAACAAATGCAGGATCTGGGTTATTAGGATAAAAGACTTGTCTGAAATACTGCAACAAATTGCTAGCACATACAAATGAGCATCGTTCAGAAACTACCATGATTTCAATTTACACATTATAAAACCAGCATGTCCAATCTTTTCCTTTTATGATTTCTATGATTTAAAATTCAAGTGGTGCCTACAGTGTTGAGAAAATAAATATATGAAAAAAGTTTTTGAAGTGATTAATAACATTTTAATTGGGAATGTGATTATTGCATGGAATCATTTTTTCTCAATATACATGCATAATTAGCTTAAACTAGGACTGTGACCACTTTGCAGTTTTACTAATAGAGATACTAAGGAGAGTTGGAAGTTTTCTGGCTGATTCACGAACACATGTATGAGTGTGTAAAATATGTCATAGATGTTGTTTTGAGAATCGCCCCATTCCAGTCTCATTAATTTGAGTGTTGGGTAATTGAGTAGAACCAAGAAGGAGAATGGCAAGATGTGAGAGAGAATGCATGTTTTATTGCCTCAAGTCGAGGAAAACAATATCACAAAACAATATCACAACCATGTACATTGACCCTTCCACCACGTGAAATCAATGGCATCCATAAACTAGACTGTCAAAGAAAGGGCCACTTTCTGTCAATAAGAAAAATGTTGCAGCTTTCATGTTATAGGTATGAAGACACCTATTGATGACATATTATAGAGCATCTTGCATGACCAGAGTAGGCCTATGTCACTAGGGATTTGGGGTCAAATTACCGCGAAATTCTTTGGCATGAGAACCTTATTACCTGAGAAGAAATTCCCATTTGTACTTATAAACATGACAACAACTGTAGAACATTCCTTTCTGATTTATAAAATATAACTAAAGAATTGTGCTGCTATTTTTGATATGACTACAGTGATGTGTTTACAATGTTGGATTTTAGCCAAAGACTTCTACTACTATCGTAAGAAACACTATGTGCAGGATATGTAGACTCTGGCTAAAGCAATGCTGTCCTTGCAATGCAAAGAATTCGTGCTCTTAATGTTTACAGATGCTCTGCTCTGTTTATTTAACATATCTTAATGTGTACTTAAATCTTAGAAAGTACATTTTCATCACTTTCACATACACAGGAACTTACTAATGTTCTTTTAGTGACTTTCAGCAGATGGTTTACTCGTTTGATTATGCTAAGTTGTGCAATATATTGATTTTACGAAAATGTTTTCAAATAATACATTTTAAGCTGTTGCTTGAAGCAGGTTTCTTCCTATGTTGTTTCCAACTTTCATCATGAAGAAATCTCAGTGGGAGTATAGCAAGATAATTTTGATTACCTTCAGGCTAATACCTTTCTGGTAAGACCATGATTTCAATTGAGTTTACAATATGCAAATGTGAAACCTATAGCATTGTGAGTATCACTAACGAAAATGTGGGAAGATGTATGATAAAGAGCAATACAAAAAAAAAACATAAAGTAACTACAACCAGAGAGACTAAGGGGAAGGAGTACAGTAAAGATGGGCTGACACTTTGTGCTTTTGATCTAACTATTACTTCAGTGTCTCACCTGTCTGCATGGTACATTGTATAAAGAGAGAGAAAATTATCATAAGTCAACAAGTAGTTCTGGGTGCTTCACCAGACACGGACACAGGCGCATGAGTTTTTATTGAAGAAAATCCCACATTTATTTTTCATATAACAAAGTTTAGTATGGTACTAAAATGCGATTTTTATTAAAAGCAGTAACTTATACTGGTTGGTTGTCTGTAACCAAAAATGGTAGAACAAATAAAGAAATGCTTTAATACATTTTAAATTTCTCTTTCAAAAGAATGCATGTGAACAGGATCATGGGTGGTGGAGTTGACTGCAGCTTTTGTAGTAAGTGGACCAATCTTCATTGTTGTAAACTGTGAAGTTTATTGTTAAAACAAACAGGTACTACGCACCAGCTTATCAAGTTCGAAGACACCCTGCAACTGACAACGCAAGCTTAACATTCCATAAGAATTAGGAATACTGACGAACACAAAGTTCCACCTACTAATGCTCGGTGACAGAAGCATTAATCCAGAGCAAACCACTACATTATCTTCTCCCACCAGAAGTTTTCTTTTAACACTAACAGCTTAACAGAATAACAGAGTGGAAAAACAAAAACAGAAACTAGAATTTCCTACAATACAATCAAACTAAAGGAAACAACAAAACACCTAAATCAAGAAAACTATTGTTTTTCTCATAAAAAACAACATATATGTATGGCAAGGAAAACTAAGATAAATAATTGCAGCAAAATCTCATTGTTACATTGCAGTGTCACTTGCTGCTACGTGGACGAATGGAGCAACCTTCAGCCAATCCATTGGATACCGAACCAAAACAATTAATATTAATGTAGCTCCCCTCATGCCCTTCAAGACTGGTTCTTTTATCATACTCTTGCTGATTCTTCAACTTTACCACTCTGGAAATGTTCGACCAATTCTTGTTATTTACTCTAATTGCATTACCACAAACCTTGTCTAAAATTACAGGTTCTGAAAACTTAATTCATCCATTTGTTGTGTGAACAGGAGCTTTAATACGCATTGCATCACCACAATGGTTTTTTGAGAAACTGTTTTTTTCCTTTCATCAAAATAGTTTTTTTGCTGTTCTTGAGCCTTCAACCTGACAAACTCATCCACATCATCCATAACATTCATCTTCACCCATTTTGACACCCACCCTGAACAAAGTTTGGATGGAGCCTTCCTGTCTCTCAAAAGTTCAAAAGGCGAAGCTCTGGTAGAAGAATGAGGAGTTGTGTGGTAGAACCAAAGCATGGACCATACTGCATTCTGTATTACACACTTGCTGGCGACGGCCCACTGGACACAGTTGATCAAAACTCTATTCATACGGTCTACCAGGCCTTTGGTTTGGGGATGATATAGCAAACTCTTGTGGTGAATAATTTCCCCCCTGTTTCAGAAAATTTTGAAACTCAGCACTGACAAATTGTACACCATTATCTGAAACAATGAAAGATGGAAACCCTTCTCTTAAGAAAACGTCTTTGAAAAAATAAATGATGTTCTTAGAAGTTGGTTCACCCAAAAACCGAACTTCAGGCCACTCGGAGTAATAGTCAATAGCCACCACAGCAAATCTAGAAGAAGCAGGAAGTAAGCTGAAGGGACGGATCAGATCGATAGCTATTTTTTCCCACGGTCTACCTGGGAATTCGACGGGTTGCATGGGAGGGCCCCTCACTTTGAAGCCTTTCTCAGCACTCCTACAAACCACACACTTATCAATCAGATCATCAACTCCAAAGTCCATCTGTGGACACCAGAACACCTCTCTAACTCTGTGTTTGGTTAGAGTTTTCCCCAAATGTCCTTGATGTGCACCACACAATAATCTTGTTCTTAAACTTTCAGGGGATATCAACCTCTGTCCTGCATTTGAATACCAGCTTCTACCGTAAGTTCCTGAGAAACGTTTACAAAAGTCTGAAATTGATACGTGACATTTTCTCTTTAGGCCACCCTTTTTTGACATAGTTGATGACCTGCACAAGAATGTCATCTCTTGGTAACTCTCTCCTCCACTAAGATTCACTCACAGCACACATATTTTCAACATCAATGGAGGCTACAAAACAGTCATCCTGATCTTCCTCCTTTTCCAAATCAGTGTCAGTCTCAGTCATGGGAAATCTAGACAGAAAATCTGCTCTGATATTCTTAATTACAGGTAAGTATACCACATCGAAATAGTATTGCAACAATTTAGTTGAAAATCTTGCAATTCTAGGTATATGCTCCTTGATTTTCTCACCTGAATTGATGGAAACTAAAGGGCTATGGGCTCGATTTACAAAATTAAGCTGAGACAATATCCGAACTTTACGACTTTCGGTATTCACAAAAGCCATTTAGGAGTAGTAAAGTTAGGATTTTGTCTCAAATTTGTCTTAAATTTTGGTCTTAAGACAAAATCCTAACTTAAGCTTAACCTAAATTTAATTTTGGATTTTGTCTCAAGTTTGTCTTAAGTTTTGGTCTTAAGACAAAATCCTAACTTAAGTTAAACTTAAGTTTGGATTTTGTCTTAAATTTTTCTTAAGTTTTGGTTTTAGGACAAAATCCTAATTTAAATTTAACTTAAGTTTAACTTAAGACCAAAACTTAAGACAAAATCCTAAATTAAATTTAAGATAAACTTAAGTTAGGATTTTGACTTAAAACCAAAACTTAAAACAATCTTAAGACAAAATCCTAACTTTACTACTCCTAAATGCCTTTTGTGAAAAATGAAAGTCGTAAAGTTAAGATTTTGTCTCAGATTTCTTTTGTGAATCGGGCCCCATGATCTGTTCTCAAAACAAAATGGCTGTCCTAAAAGTAGGGATGGAATTTCCTGAAGGCTCACCAACAGGCTAACAACTCTTTCTCGATAATAGAAAAATTAGTTTCTGCTCCTCTCAGTACCCTGGAGGCATAGCCCAAGGTGTTTTCTGTGTCACCGTTGTCTTGAGTGAGAATAGCTTCCAAACCAAATCCGCTAGCATCAACAGTGATGGTAAATTTTCTGTTTAGATCAAATGGTTTGAGAATCATATCACCAACCAACTGTGATTTGATCCAATCAAACACCTCCTGATAACTCGTGTCCCATTTGAAAGGTACCATTTTCTTTAACATGTTTGTTAGTGGCTTAACTTTCGAAGCATAATCTTGAAAAAATCACAAGTAAAGTTTACAAAGGCCAATGAAGGACTTCAAAACGACCTTATCAACTGGTGGACTCGCATCTACAAAGGCTTTGACTAAACCTGGTCTTGGCTCCACACCCTGTTGAGACATTACATGTCCAAGATATTCTACTCTTTCCTTTCACTTTTGCAGAACAACCCCGTTGTCCTGCATGATCCCTAAAACCTGCTTGAGAGACTTGTCATGGCTCACTCTGGTCCCACCAAAAATCAAAACATTGTCTTGGAAAACAGCAACTCCAGTGACACTCCTCAACATCTGACTCATGATTCTTTGAAAAACGGCTGACGCTGATGCTAGGCCAAACAGCATTCTACAATGCACGAATAAATAGGTGACACAAATGCTGTTAAATGTCTTGACGATAGATAAACTGGATCCACATTTGTGAACTATTTGGATCCTTTTTTCCGCTCAGCCCTCCACAGAGCTTGGTCGCCCCACTCACTGCTGCCGCTCCTGCCTGCCTTTGCCGCCTCCTGCCTGCAGATTCCTTCGCTCGCTGCCCGCTGCTCCTGGGAATTTCCCGCTGCTCCTGGGAATTTACCGCTGCCCGCTGCTTCTTGGAATTTCCCGCCACTGCCTCCCTGCGGCCCCGCCCCCCTGTGATTCCATTTGCCGCCCCGCTCCCGTCCGCCAGCTGCTCCAGCTGCTCGTCCCTCCCGGCTCCTTACTTATGACGCCCCCAGAGCGACCGCGCAGCGGACGCGCGCAGCGGGAGCACCGATTGAGCGCCGAAGGTGCGCCAAAGGTAAGCCCGTCTGCGCCCGTCCGCGCCTGGACCGCGCCCAGCGCCAGGACCCCTGGCCCTCCCCGCCGAGGCAAGACGACCCGACTGACCTACGACGCCGCCACTCTCAACGCACTCAATGCCGGCCGGACCCACGCCTGCTGCCGAGCCACCCCGGGACGCACCCACGGACCCTTCACCTGCTGCACCTGCAAGTTCACCTGCCTCCGAACCTGCCCCGCACCCGCCAAGACAAACACCAGCAGCAACCACCTCAAGTGCATCCTGATTAACACCCGCTCCGTCCACAGACACGCCGTGGAACTCTGGAACCTCCTCGACGCTACATCACCGGACGTCGCCTTCCTCACGGAAACCTGGATGAACGCCTCCTCTGCACCCGACATCGCCATCGCCATCCCGGACGGGTACAAGATCATCAGGAGGGACCGCATCAACCAGACCGGAGGTGGCATCGCCATCGTCCACAGGAACACCATCCGCATCACGACCGACGCCAACGACTCCTTCGCCGCAGCCGAACATCTCCACTTCCAGATTCACACCGACCCTAAGACGACCCTCAGAGGCACCCTCGTCTACAGACCCCCGGGACCACGCACACAATTCAGCGAAGACATCACAGACTTCATCAGCCCGCACGCCCTCCCCTCCACTGACTACATCCTCCTCGGGGACCTCAACTTCCACCTGGAGAACAACAAGGACCGCAACACTACCGCCCTGCTGGAAAACCTCACCAACCTCGGACTCAAGCAACTGGTCAACACCCCCACCCACTACGCCGGCCACACGCTTGATCCCATCTTCTCTTCCAGCAAGTACATCACTTTCAGCCACACCACCGGACTCCACTGGACTGACCACAGCTGCGTCCACTTCAGCTTCAAAAGATCCACGACCCACCACCACCCGCAACAGGTACCTCACAGGAATTGGAGCAAGATCACCGCAGACCAGCTCACCACCTCCCTCAGCCAGAGCCCACCCGCCAACACAACAGACCCCAACGAAGCAGCCTGCATGTTCACACAGTGGCTGACCACCTGCGCCGATGACCTCGCGCCACTAAAGAACCCTCCCAGCAGACCCAGAAGCAAGAAGGCATCCTGGTTCACCGACGACCTCAAGGATTCCAAGAAGACCTGCCGCTCCCTCGAGAAAGCCTGGCTCCTTGACCGGACCACCGACAACATGACCGCCCTCAAACACGCTACCCGCAAGCACCACCAGCTCATCCGCACCACCAAGAAGAAATCCCTGAAGGAACGACTGGACAACAACGCCCACGACAGCAAAGAGCTCTTCACTATCGTCAAGGAGTTCTCCAACCCCAGCACCGGCACCAACGACATCACTCCGTCACAAGACCTCTGCGACTCCCTCGCCTCGTTCTTCCACCGCAAGATCGCCGACATCCACAACAGCTTTGGCGCCCCACCCACGCACTCAACCGTCGAACCAACGCCCCCCACCGCCACCCTTCGCACCTGGACCACGGTGACCACCGAAGACACAGCCCGCACGATGAACACCATCCACTCCGGATCACCGACCGACCCCTGCCCACACCACATCTTCAACAAGGCCGACTCCACCATCGCACCCCAACTCCGGAACATCATCAACGCCTCCTTCAACACCGCCACCTTCCCGCAGAGCTGGAAGCACGCAGAGATCAGCGCCCTCCTGAAGAAACCTACAGCGGACCCCACCGATCTCAAAAACTTCCGCCCCATCTCGCTCCTCCCTTTTCCTGCTAAAGTCATCGAGAAGATCGTCAACAGACAGCTGACCGCCTTCCTCGAGATGAACGGATCCCTCGACCCCTCGCAGTCCGGCTTCAGAGCCAACCACAGCACCGAGACCGCCCTCATCGCAGCCACCGACGACATCCGGACCCTGCTCGACAAGGGGGAAACAGTGGCCCTCATCCTCCTGGACCTCTCCGCTGTGTTCGACACGGTCTGCCACCGCACCCTAGTCCAGCGCCTCAGCAACATCGGTATCCAAGAGAAGGCACTGGAGTGGATCATCTCGTTCCTCGCCGGAAGAACACAAAGAGTCCGCCTCCCCCCGTTTCGCTCCGAGGCCACCGAAGTCATCTGCAGCGTCCCGCAAGGATCTTCACTCAGCCCCACCCTCTTCAACATCTACATGAAACCTCTCGCAGCCATCGCACGCCAGCACAACCTCAACATCATCTCTTACGCCGACGACACCCAGCTGATCCTCTCCCTCACCAGAGACCCCGACACCGCCAGAACCTGCCTACACGAAGGGATGAAAGCCGCCGCCGAGTGGATGAAGGACAGCCGCCTGAAACTGAACTCGGACAAGACGGAAGTCCTCATTCTGGGATCTTCGCCCTCCGCCTGGGACGACTCCTGGTGGCCCCCAGCCCTGGGCACCGCACCCAAGCCAACCGACCACGCACACAACCTGGGCTTCATCCTGGACCCCTCCCTCTCGATGACCAGACAAGTCAACGCCGTCTCCTCATCGTGCTTCAACACCCTGCGTATGCTTCGCAAGATCTTTCGCTGGATCCCGACCGAGACCAGGAAGACTGTCACCCAGGCACTCGTCACCAGCCGACTGGACTACGGAAACGCCCTCTACGCCGGAACCACAGCCAAGCTACAGAAAAGACTCCAGCGCATCCAGAACGCCTCCGCCCGACTCATCCTGGATGTGCCCCGACGCAGCCACATCTCCAGCCACCTGAGGAACCTGCACTGGGGCCCCCCGTCGTCAAGAGGATCACGATCTCTCCACGACCTGGGCCCCAAGTACCTCAACGACCGCCTGACCTTCTACACGCCCACCCGCCAGCTACGGTCCACCAGCCTCGCCCTCGCAGCCGTACCACGCATCCGAAGAGCCACCGCCGGAGGAAGATCCTTCACTTACCTGGCTGCCAAGACTTGGAACTCCCTCCCCATCCACCTTCGGCTGACCCAGGACCATCTCGCCTTCAGGAAACAACTCAAGACCTGGCTGTTCGAGCAGTAGCATACCCCTCCCCCCAAGCGCCTTGAGACCCTCCCGGGTGAGTAGTGCGCTATACAAATGGCTTGATTGATTGATTGATTGATTGATCCTTTTGTCATCGCCAACAACTCAGTCATTTTTGGCTTAGGTTGTGAATCAACCCAAATATTCCTATTTAGACTACGTAAATCCACACAGATACATAAATCTCCATTTTTCTTCCTTGCCACAACCAAAGGTGAAAGCCATACCGATGATTTGATGGCCGCTATAATCCCCTTAGCACATAACTCATTAAGTTCTTTCTCCAAACCCTCTCTCACACTAAAAGGAACACTCCTTAAATTATGTTTCACAGCGATAGCACCGTCTTTTACTCCTATTTCATGTGTGAACCCTTTTACTTTGCCTAAACCCCCACTGCAAACAGTGGGGTACTCTTGAATTATGGTTTCAGTGTAATCCGAAGAATTAACCACACTAAATTGTTCTTTAGTACCAGGTCTGAGAACCATTTGAAACAAATTTTGGTGAAACCAACCGAAGATAGACAACCCTTTGATAGCCACATAGACCTTACACATAATTTTCCTCCCCTTGAACTCTAAAATGTCTTCAAAGAAACCATCTAACTTGATTTTGCACTCTTCATAGGAAACAGGTGCTCTGTCAGGGGGTTCCAAACGTCGATCACGCCAAATTTCTACAAATAACTCTTGAGTAATCATTGTTATTCTGGTGCCAGAATTCACTAAAAGGTTAAGTTTGTTATCACCCACTCCAATCTCAACCTAAAGATCAACACATGTGGAAGTATCCCCAACGATGACTTGCCCGTCATTTACAATTATAACCATTTCTCTCAAACAATCCTGAATATTCTGAATATTTTCAGGTTCATTATTTGTAGAGTCTGTTACATTCGCAACACCAACCATACTGCTCTGACCTCTGTTCACTTGCCCACCACCAGCATGTTTACCACTTTGACGTATTTTAGCAAAATTACAATTTTTGCCACAATTTCTGCACATTACTTTTTTTAGCAGGGAAAAACTTGTTTCTTTTTAAATGGGAAGTATTCCCACACCTAAAACACAAATCAGTTTGTTCATAGAAAATTGTATTTTCTGAACATGGCACCTGCGTAGCTTTAAGATCTCTGAACCTGACAGCCCCAACAGTCTCCTCCGGTTTCTTCTCCAATTCTTTTACTGACACTTCAGATAATTCAATGCTTTTTGCTGTACGGACAGTTTCCGCTAGCGAAGGATTACCCACAGATAATAATTTTTGTTGAATAGTCTTGTCAGAACACTTGTAGATGTACTGATCCCTAAGTAACTGATCAGTAAAACCTTGAAACTGACAGTCTGCGCTCAATGTCCTGAACGTAAAAACATAAGTGTCCACATCTTCTCCAGACATTTGTTCTCTTCTAAAAAATGTATGACGAATGACTACTAGACTGGGCTGAACATCAAAGCATAGCTCAAGTTTCCTTACCGTTTCTACATATTCATCAATATCTTCTTCGCCTTGGACTCGCAACAAAGGTGGTAAATGCTTGAATTTGTTCTGCCTTCAAAACCTAAACAATGTAACAACAAATATTTCTGGGCGGTATCTCAATGCCCCTATCGCCCCAACTTAAGTCACAAATGCATCATACTATTTTTTCCACACAATGAGTGGACTTCCTGGTGTCTCCAGAAAAAACGGTGGAGCTGCGACTGATTGCATGCTGCAAAGATGAAAACAAATACTTGCCAAAAGATGCTTCACACTGCTCCAAGTATTCCCCCAGTTGTTAAATCGCATTACTAAACACAACTAAAGTAATTGTAGGAGAAACCTATGGTCAACACAATCCAAAATGTAATTTGTTAAGAAAATGAAGATATTGTGGGAAATAGACTCTTAAGAAGTTCATTAAAAGACGTGTCCATCACCGCATAAATTCAATTAGCTGAATTGAATAAAAACACTACAGGGTGTGCACGTCACCGTGCATCAAACTCACCATGCACTGCTGCAAAGTTCAATCTTTTTCGTTCTTAATGGTGTGCATATCACCGTGTTAATAATATTCCCCAAAATGCACAAATGTCACTTACAAACAAGTTGTGTACGCCACTGCGCTGATTATTTTTGTGAAAACTTTATGATTCATGTGCATTGTTAATGTGACACCAACATGTGCTAACCACGTACATCACTACAAACTGCTTTGCCAAACACACTCCAAAAAGGCTGCCAAGTGAATTGCATAGTCTCTGCGTGCGTGAAATGGCCGCAGGGAGAAATACGCAATGGCTGTAATGTTAAACTCAACTGGTTTGCTGCCAGTACTGCTCATGCGCACCAGTCAAAATGGGCCTTCTTTTACCTCCGTCCACTGGACACGGTAATACGATCCAAAACCTCACCAGCCTTTCCTGCGAAGCGCTTTCTAGTGCACGACCACACCGAGTTGTGAAAACAGAAGCTCCAGTAAGCTGAAGTTATCTTCTCCACACCTCCGCACTCAATTCCCGTGACTCTCCTGGAAGGAGGATGCTCAGTTGGTTCTGCAGTACCTGTAAACCGTCACCAATATATTTTTAGTAAGTCGACCAATCTTCGTTGTTGTGAACAGTGAAGTTTATTGTTAAAACAAACAGGTACTGTGCAGCAACTTATTGAGTTCGAAGACATCTGACAAATCAAGCTTAACATTCCATAAGACTACAGAATACTGACGGACACAAAGTTCCACCTTCTAATGCTGGGTGACAGAAGCATCAACCCAGAGCAAACCTCTGCAGCTTTTTATTATGTACAGATAATAAAGGACACATGATTGTATAGAGTGAGTTGTGGTAATTCACTGGCCAAAACACTAGTGTTTGTGTATATTGAAAACTATGGGCCAGATGTAAGGAGGTTCTGATTAGCAATTTCCAATGTTACGAATGTTACCGGATTGCCATTTGGAAATCGCTATTATTATTGAGTCAAAGCAACTGTTCTTCTATTACTGATTCCATATGATTAGCATTTTCAATTTTGCAATTTCCTAATACCAAATCGGTAAATAGCTAATCAGTATTTAGGATTCACAAACTGCAAAAATTGCATTAGGGAGCAGTTTGAAGACCTCACCTTGAGGAAATCTTTAAATCCATTCTCTTTTCAGTGTTGTTGAACACAGAAGAAGGGAGTGTGTGTTAGGAGAGGACAAATTGAAGCTGTGATTTTTGTATTACATTGAAAAGAGGAAGGATGTCCACAGAAGAAACTGATAAGTATGAAGATGCTAGAAAGAACAAAATTAAATTCCCTGAAAAGGAGCTGAACATTTCAGCTGAGGAGTGTGTGGCTCTTAATGAACCTCTTTGGGAAGAGCTCTTTTAGTGTTCCTTAATAACAGAAAACCAGAATCTGGACTGATATTTTGGATAACATTTATTTTATTGGAGTAACTCAGCATGCCATCCCTTAAATAAGAAAAAGGAAGTATGATTTGAGCTCCAGGACTAAGGGGAAGGTCGGAAATAAACTGGAATTGGCACGTAGAACAGGTGGGGCACCCTCTCAACATCCACCCCCAACTCCCATGGAAACTCCAATTGAGTCTACTATACAGACATCAAGCTCACCATCAATGTCCCAAGCGAAGATTTACTACTAATATGCAGGGTATTATCAAGTTTCATTTCCTTTATTAATATGTTAGAAACTATTTACATGTCTATGCCAATGTTCCCTCTATTTGTTTTCCTCTGTGTGCGGCAGTGGAAGGTCTCTGTACGCTACGACCATGGCTATGTGCGCCAGGAACCAGATTGCGCGCATGTGCAGTGCCAAGAATCAGACCGCGCAAGCATGCAGCGCCAAATGTCACTCCAAACATTTACTTAAAAAAGTGAAAAGATGGTGCATTTTCACACATACAGCGCCACTTTAAGGGTCTTAAGGTCAGTTTGCAAATCGGATAAACACGCCATGACATGAAATGTTTACACAGGCAAGTACACTTCAGGTTTAGAAAAGCACAAGACTCCAAGGGGCATATTATCAAGAACGGCTAAAGCGGCGCTAATGGGCTTGATAATATTCCCTTGAGAATTCCAATAGAAGCCCATGTTCTGGTGTGAACCTGGGATTCTATTGGAAGTCTCAAGGGCATAATATTAATCCCATTATAGCCGCTTTAACAGCAGTTTCCTGCCACCAAAGCGCCGATAATTTTAACGCTGTTCTTGATAACATGCCCCCAATGGTGGAACCGTCATAAGATTTTACTAAAGATTCTTAACTGGAGCACTGTTCATTGGGTAGGGAAATGTTGCCCCTTTTGTTACTTGCAGTTTATACATTTAAATCCTAATATAGAACAATAAGCTATTAACTATCAAAGAGCTGCATTTCCATTCATTGCAATGGCAGAAAACCTGTGACAGACCACCCGAGTAATATAGCTTTTGATTGTAAGAATGTAAGGGTGTTTTTGAACAGTAAATAGAAAAATTCAGCCTTAAATTTAAGAATCAGCATCAAAAGGAGTAACCTTCAATCATGTTTTACTTGCAGATAGGTTTAAACAAAACACAGAACAAGGCACAGTAGGGCAGCCGATTCAAGGGAGTTCCTCAAATACTAAAATAGATGCTTAAATAACAGCCAACCTCTATACGTCTCAAACCACAAAGTGACTAGCTAGAATTCAAGCTCTGTATTTTCTACCCCATACCTCCTGCTATGCTGTAGGAACCATGAGGGAGAGGGGCTGCAGCTGGCACCACACGCACTGCAGCCTCGCAGAGTAACTACATTTAATACAGTTAGTGAGAGAGCGTGTGCCAGATTATGGGTGCGCATGCCTGAATGTGTGTGACTGGCGCATTTCCAGTATAAAGCCAGCGCTGGCATAATGTTGGTAATTCTTTGCAAGTTAAGGGAATCCATGGTATGATGGTGCCTACCATTTTAATAAAATTAGCTAAAGCATAATGGTGGCAGCTCCAGGCATCTATGGCACGATGATGCCTACCCCTGGGATAATGCCACCCCCCTCTTGCATAATTGCAAGGCAAAATCCAGCATTGGCAGCAGGAAATGGGAGTCTTTGCCTATGCTCAAACGTGTTTTGAGTGTGTTCTTCATCTATGTTTACACTTTGCTAACGTACAAAAAATAGTTAACTAAAAATATAGGCTCTGCGCTGTTCAACCTACTAATCCAAAAACACTTCTGGCATACTCTTTACAACATACAATGCGTTTCAGCTGGGAGCTAGGAACATTACATAAAGCTACTGATTTTATTGATTAATCCTTTTTATTCAGAAAACCTTTTTTTAGTAAAACACAAATAAAATATGATTCTCCTAAAGTCCATTCATATAAAATCCATGCTTGAATTTGACATATTTCACTACTTCCTTCAGAGGCATGCTCTGGGTACACATGTGAACCATGCCAGCTAAATGATGTTAGGGTATTACAGTGCCAATGTTCTTGTAACTTAACAAGACAATGTATCAATGTGGTTGTGCTCACTCCCTGCTTCTGAGCACCCAGCAAGCCTTTTTTGACAAGCATTCCTACAAAGCAGAATGTTCCTAATTGCAAAACCCTGGCCTGTATGGTGATAATCAAAATAATGTATTCTCAGTATAGTATGATGGTGCCACAGACTTCACTGCATCATGTTTTGTGTTGGGCTTAAAGGTGCAAATGATATGAAGTCTTGCTTCTAATGAGGACCTAAAGGTGTAGCACCTGAATGTTGCAATGTTTCAGGATGGAGATAAAAAGTGCAGTTATCGAGCTAATACTCTTGTCTCATCTACCACTCAGCAACGGGTGCACTGATTGACAGAGCAGATCACCGTCGCTGTTTGCACGCCCCCATTACAGCACTTTATTTTAATTGCTACTTACAGTTTCTTGTAGCTCAAATGGGTGTAATTTCGGATATTTATTTGTTTACCAATGTTTCATTGCTTGATTTTTGCTCGGGAGAAAATGTCACTCATAGTTGCTGAAATGTCATTCACAATTACAGGGAAATTATTAAAATGCCACAGATAGCAATCTGAAACCTTGGCAGCTATGCTTAAGAGCACAGCAAGTTTAAAAATGCAGCATGTACTTTTAGAAAGTACACGCTGTGTTTTTAAACTTGCTCTACTCTTATATTAGTAAAGAGTGGTGCGGGGAAGATTGTGGTTTTTTGTTTAAGTATTCATGTTAATCACTGCCCCTTCACGAGCTGTGATTAACATGAATACTCAAACAAAAGCCCACAATCTCTCTCGCATCCGCTCTTTGCTCAGTCCTGCCAAGTATCACGCATCAGGTCACTGGAGCCCATAGCACAGCTGCTGCTTGCTGATCCCGAATGACCCGGGAAGTGCATTTCCCCAAGAAAGTAATTTGTTGCAGCCAGGAGCACTCTGGAAGTGTGCGGCCCAGCGGTAAGCCGAATTACCGCGCCTCAGCTCAGAGTTTTGAGTAAGTTAGCATCAACATTCCAATGTTGTCCTTCACAGCTGTTGCTATGAACAAAGGCCTCACTGAGCTGGGGATTTCAATTCCCTCAGACTCAGTGAAGCCTTTATTTTATTCAATAGAACATTCTGCCCTGTGGTGGCGGAATGTTCTAACAGCCTTATAGCCCTCCGCAGCTTGGCTATACCGGCCATTAAACACTGGAGCAGATCTAATAGCAAGGCTATATTAGTTTTATACAAACATACCTATTGTACCTATAATGAAACTCTGCCATTGAGCCGGCCCTCTTGGACCTATGCCGGAAATCACTAGCCTAATGCTTTCACCATCAAGAATACATCACAAAAACCCTAACCTAATGGCGCTGATTGACAGAAGAGTGTGACTTACCCAAAAGGTCAAAGCAACTTTCAGATCATTGTGACTCGAGCAGACAGACGAAGACACTCGGGTAAAATAGCCCCTACCGGAGTGTTCAATATTAGTACCAAAAATATTGGAGAGTGAAGGTCATGTGTTAACTTTATCATTGTTTTAATGAAACCAAATGTATCAGTTTAAATGTAAATGTAAATGTAAATGTATTTCGATTTATATAGCGCACGAATCACCCAGGGGTCTCAAGGCGCTTGCTTAGGGAACCCGTCCTGGTATTCCCCTGTGAGATACCCTGGCAGGGTATCCACAAGGTGAAAGCCAGGCATCCCACCGCGAGGGGCCGTAGTGGAGATTAAGCAAGCTATTGCCCAGAGTCGCAGAGTGTGACCCCGTGAGTCGAGTAGGCACCGGAGCGAGAATTGTCGAGTCCGTGGAATTTTTGAGCCCGAGACCCGCCGAGGCGGGGAATCGAACCCTGGTCCACGGCCGATCTCAGCTTCCGGGTCTGCCGCCTCTAACCACTGAGCCACGCTTCTCTAATACGTAGGCTGACGAAAATGTCCATCTTTCTTCCTTCCTGGCTGTTATTGGCCCATATCTCCCAATGCGTTATATTAATCACCGACATTAGCCAGCTCCTGAGTCGCTGAATTTCACCCGCACATCGCCTTCTGAGCCCTTAAAACATCACACTGCAAGCCTTACAGACAGTTAGCCAAGCTAATGATGTTCATTTTCAGGAAGGCACAGGTGATTCTAGCATCTACATAGGCTTTAAGTGTGTGATCGATTCAGATAGGATCAGTCCGATCGGTTTCATATCAAGTCTTATCCTATACATATGTTTCTGCTTAATAGACGTGCATTCTTTGTGACATGGGGCTTG
Source organism: Lissotriton helveticus (assembly GCF_964261635.1). Lineage (NCBI taxonomy): Eukaryota > Metazoa > Chordata > Amphibia > Caudata > Salamandridae > Lissotriton > Lissotriton helveticus. The sequence continues at coordinate 203,202,617 of NC_136069.1, forward strand.
GGGTTTGGGGCTGTTAGGAAAGCGCGGCGCGGGGCATATTGTGCGAAATAGTTTAAGTATTCATGTTAATCACAGCCCCTCAAGAGCTGTGATGAACATGAATACTTAGACAAAGGCACACAATGTGCCCCGCACCGTGCTTTACTTACAAGAGTACAGCAAGTTTAAAAACACAGCGTGTCATTGAAAGTACACGCTGTGTTTTTAAACAGCAAGTTTAAAAACACAGCGTGGGCTTTACTTTGCAGTTATCTATGCCTTCCCGCTTCTGTATTTGCTCAATAATTTGGAATTTTAATTGAGCTATTCCATGTCGATGTTCTTCCCAGTGTCTGGCGACACTTGAGTTTTGGTTTTTATTCCTTATTGTGCTTTTTAAAAAAAAATTTTATAAAACTTTTTATTAATCAACATCAGCTTATCGAGTACATTACAAAGGAAGCAATGAGACGGGCCATTGGAAGGTCTAGCGTGAAAGGGGGTCTTCACTGTCATGGGAGAGGGAGGGTTGACATATGTCCCCACGATAAGAATTCCACAGGCCCCATACACAGGCCCAGGCCCACTTCTTAGGGCAGCCTTGGGCTACATACACAGTCTTTTCTCTAAACATTGACCAGTCCTGATCATTCTTCCAGTCACCCACGGCAGGAGGTTGAGACGCTCCACAACGCTGTGCAATATTTCTCTTGGCAAGCATAAGCCCCAGAGTGACCCATTGTGTTAAGCAATCGTTCAGATCAGTCGGTTCCCATATATTCAGTAGGCATTTACAAGCTTCAAAAGTGAGTTTCGTGGATAACACTGTGTTAATGGTGTCGTGCACATTATGCCAGTAGGGTTAAATATTGTTACATTCCCAAATGATGTGCATGAAGGTATCCACATCCCCGTCTACAATCCCCCGTCCATCCTCCCCATCCGTACCATCTGGGGTCCCGTTACATAAATCCTATGGAGTACTTTAAGTTGAACTAGTCGAAGGCATGCTGGTATTGCCACAAATCTAGGCGAGGAGACAGCTTCCTGCCGTTCCTCATCGTCCATCTCGATTCCATCCCTGGACCATTTTTCCCGAAGCGACTGAAGAGGATCTGGCATGTTGTTTATCAATTTTTTATATATCAGTGAGATAGTGTTATCTGGGATGTGTCCGTCTAAGACTCTATCTTCCAGTGCCACGCTGCAAATGGGAATGCAGTGCGTGTCTAACCTGTGTGAAAATTTCCGAGTCAGCCAGCTCGAATTGTTGTTGCAATGTGGCGAATTTCTTATTTTTTTTCAAAGATCACCTATGTGCGAGAGTCCTATCAGGACCCATTTGTCAAACCCTTTACTTATCCACAAACTACCCAGCTGTTCTGAATCCCATAGCGGGGTTGCAAGTGTGAGCCTGCGATTCCATCCAAGGCACTTAGTGGCCGTATACCAAACATGGACTGAATGCTTGGTGGGGCCTGTGAGTTTAAAGTGTTGCGGCTTGGAATAAAGGGTTCGATTATAGTTCCCACCCGAAAGGAGCCATCTAACCATGCTGTAACCTGGATCTCCGGGACGCGTCTAAGTGCCATGATTGGTGGCAGCTAGATGGGCCGCCCAATAGTATTTTTTGATATCAGGGAGGCCGATGCCCCCATCATACCAATTTAGGGTGAGCTTACTGAGGGCGATGCGAGGTTTTCCATTCCATAACAAGTCCGTCGAAGGCCCTCTACTACCCTGAAGTAGGACGCTGGGACCGGGTCTAAAGAATTCTGCAGGGCATACAAGAACCGGGGCAAAGACATCATTTTAAAAAGGACCGCTCTTCCCAGTAGGGATAGAGGAAGGGACGTCCAACTGTTTATGTATTTACGCAGCCTGATCAAGGGGGGGAGTACGTTTCGGGAGTAACGAAGTGATGGGTCCAGGGAGAGGAAAATGCCCAGATACTTGAAGCCCTCAGTACGTAGTTGTATTGGGCTCCCTTTTGGCAGGATAGGCGGCTCTCCTGCCAAGACAAACCAAAGGGATTTATTCCAATTAATAGAATACCCGGAGAACCTACCAAAAATAGCAAGAATATCCAGGACAACAATCAGGGACTGCTTTGGAGAAGTCAGATAAAGTAGGATATCATCCGCATTGAGTGAGATGTGGTCCTCCCACTCTGGGGACCAGTGCATGCACCGAATCATCGGGTCTCTGCGTATCCAGGCCGCCAATGGTTCCAAGGCCAGGGCAAACAGGAGGGGGTACAATGGACATCCTAGCCCGGTCCCACGACCTAGCTCAAAGGTGGCCGATTTTTTGTTATTAATTACTACTTGTGCTAGCGGTTTCGCGTACAGAAGCTGCACCCATTGAATATATTGTGGGCCAAACCCCAACTTCTCCAGAACTGCGCAAAGATACAACCATTCAATGGTGTCGAAGACCATGGTGGCATCCAGGGAGACTATTACAGCTCCTTCTAAGATAGAGGCCGCTCTGCCCAATACTCCGTGCGCCCTGTGCAAGTCGAGTGCTGTGTTACGGTGCGGAATGAAATCCGATTGGTCTGGATGGACTAGGGTCTCGATCACTGTAATCAGATGGCTGGCCAAAAGCTTAGCCAAAACCTGGGGCTCTGCATTCAGGAGGGAAATCGGCCTATGCGACCCACAGTCAGTTTTAGGTTTCCCCTCCTTATGGATGGTGATTATGGAGGCAGTCCTCTGGTCAACCTGGAAGAACCCCCATCCCTCGAGTCCTCATATATAGTCCTGAGATATGGGGCCAGTTTGTCTGGTTTAAGTTTGTATAATTCGACCGGAAGCCCATTGGGGCCAGAGGCTTTTCCCGTGTTGATCGACCTGATTGCCGTTGCTATTTCATCAATGGATAATTTGCTATCCAAGAAGTCACGGTCGTCTACTGAGAGCTTGGGTAATGTTAGGTCCGCTAACATCCGACGGGAATCTTCTACGGAATAGGGGGCTGATGAAGAGTAGACAGTGCAAAAGTGGGCCACAAACTCATCAGCAATGCGTTGATGATCTGTGAGGGGGTCACCTCCCTCCCCTTGAAGTTCTGGTACTAATCGACTTGCCCATTATTTCCTGTCCAACCATGCTAGAAGTTTCCCGGCTTTATCTCCCACCTCATATAGCTGTCTCTGAGCAGCTCTTCCCAAAGCCTTAGCCTGGTCGGTAGCCAATGTTCTATATTCCTGCTGCCGGAGCTTTACATAGTGGAGTTTGTCGGTGTGGTCTCCGATTCCAGGTCAATTTCCAATTGGCTAATTTCCGCCTCAATGGAAAGGATTTCTTCATCATAATACGCACCCCTCATGAGCCGGAGGTGAAGCCTGCTTGTGCCAACATTGTATAGACCCCTCTATGTAAGGCTTTGCATGCATTTCCAATGAGATGAGTTTCTTGGAGCAAAACAATATCAGGGGCCTGACGCTTGATGTACTGAAGAACAACACTGCGGTTGATCTTGTCCCCAAACCCATTGACGTTCCAGCTTAACAATTTCATTCCTACGTCCCTCCATGTAGCCATGTTTGATTAGAGAATATCTCTTCTCCCTCTATGGGGATAGCAGCATGAGTGCCGACTTCCTCTACGAAAATTGCTATAAATGTTGCTGATGCATGGAATACAACCAAAACCAAACTAAACACCCCACCCAACAACCCTCCACCCCGCTGCCCTGCACTCTGGGCCTAGAACTGCCTATCAAAAAACTTGCAGAGTGCCAGTAGCCCTTGTAGAGAACTAAAAGTTCTCAAACAAGTCAAGTGTACATCCTCAAGTGTGACAAGTCTAAGAGGGTCCACAGTCATAAAGGATCAAACATAAGGAACTCTCCAACCAAACCCACCCCGCCCCAGGCTCAACACTATCAAACCGGAAATAAATGTCGATCCAGCCCCTTCTCAAGCAGGTCGATTGTCCCCACTTTTCTTTCTGAAGTAGCTGCTTGGGCTCCTCATTCCTAGGTGTTCGATCCAGTTCGCCACTACCTCGGGGTGCTCAAAAAACCAGGCCCTCCCATCCACCTCGACCCGGAGACGTGCAGGAAAGACCATCGAGTATTTCAGGCCTTTGTCTCTAAATGTCCGTTTCACTGAGAAGAACAACCCTCCCTGCTTTTGTACCATTTGCGTGAAGTCCGGGAAAAAGGATATGTCTGCATTCTAAATGTCGATCCAGCCCCTTATCAAGTAGGTCGATTGTCCCCACTTTTCTTTCTGAAGTGGCTGCTCGGGCTCCTCATTCCTAGGTGTTCGATCCAGTTCGCCACTGCCTCGGGGTGCTCAAAAAACCAGGCCCTCTCATCCACCTCGACCCGGAGACGTGCAGGAACGGCCATCAAGTATTTCAGGCCTTTGTCTCTAAATGTCCGTTTCACTGAGAAGAACAACCTCCCCTGCTTTTGTACCATTTGCGTAAAGTCCGGGAAATAGGATATGTCTGCATTTTTGTAGCGGAGGAGGTTCTCCCGCCCTGGCATTCTGGAGGATAACATCCCTTTCCCGAAAGTTCAGAACTCTGGCCCACATCGGCCGCGGGGGAGCGTCCGGTTTGGGACGGCCGGCCGGGACCCTATGTGCCCTTTCAATAACAAAGAACTTGCTGGGGCCTTTAGGTTGCAGATGCTTTAGGATAATATCCTCAACAAAGAGGTCAGGGGACTGCGCCTCCGATTTCTCTGGAACACCTAGAATGCAGAGATTGTTGCACCGTAAATGGCCTTCGTAGTCATCCAGTTTTAAGTCTGTGAGTTTACGGGAGTCTTGTAGGTCACAGACTCCTCTCTGGAGCTGAGTGACATCTCCGACGAGACTCGCGGCGGTGATCTTCACCTCTTTGACCTTCTCGGTCAGTTTCCCCAGATCTGCCCTAATGAGGTTTAGGTCGATAGCCATGGCGTTCATTTTATGTTCAAGGGAGGTCTTGACTCCAGTGATAGCTTCCATGCCGTCTTCCAGTGATAATTCCTGGTCCTCCTCACGCATGCTACCCACTGAGACCCCTCCTGTTAGTCGACCTTGTGGCGTGTCTTTAGGAACTGTGTAGCAGTCCAGTTTGTTGGTTTGCGCCACCTTGGGCCCCTGGGCCTTATTGGGCTTTTATGTTCCGATAAACTGATCTTTATTTTCCTTTCAGTTTTCCCTACATATAATAGTCCACAAAGACATTTTATACTGTACACAACGTTAGAAGAATTGCAACCGGTGGAATGAGTTAAATTAATGCGTTCCGCAGACAAAGGATGAGTGAGTATATTTCCTAGTATAATATTGCAATTAATGTAATTATGGCATTTAGTGGTACCACTAAACATTGCTGGTTTTACGGTTTTATGGCTTGATAAAATTTCTTTCAAGTTTTTGCCTCGTTTGAAAGCAAATAATGGTTTATTGCGGAATGGTCCTTGAAAATCTGCTTCTTCTTCTAGCAGTTCCCATCGTTGAGATATGATCTTTTTGATCTGACTGGATACTGCAGCAAATTTAGATATCAACACCATCTTGTTGCCTTCTTGTTTGCTTTGTTTAGTCAGTAAATCCACCCTGGATTTGGACAAAGTTCTTTTTTTATGTTGATAACAATTCTATAGGATATCCTCTGTCCATGTAATTTCTTACTTGTGTGTTAATAGTTTCCTCACAGATTGATATTTCTGAGGTTATCTGCCTTATTCTAAGAAATTGGGAATATGGTAAATTTCTCACTAAAGATGACAGATGGATACTTTGGAATAGTAGCGTACTATTGTGATCTGTGGGTTTTTTGAATAGACAGGTGTTTATTGCATTTCATTCATCTCAATCCAAACATCTAGAAAGGCCACTCCACTTTTTTTGATTGTGTGAGTAAATTGAATTCTCGTATCTTGATCATTTAATGCTTGTATGTTCTCTAGTAAAGCATCTTCTGAGTTCTTCCCAAAAAAAAATTTCATCGATGAATCGACAAAAAAGACTACAACTTCGATCCATGCCGGGTTTTTTCAGGATGTAATCGTTTTCAAATTTGACCATACACGTGTTGGCATATAGTGGAGCTCCTGGAAACCCCATTGAAGTTCCGTTTAATTGTAAATAGAACTGTTCCATTCAAAATAGCTATGTTTTAAACAAAACTCCAATAATTCCAATATGAAATATTTAGGGATGTCTTCATCATTTTCTCTCAATAATGCCCATTCGACTGCCTCAATGCCTAGTACGTGAGGGATCGACGTATATAATGCAACTATGTTTATAGTGCATAATGTCCAATTTTCTCTCCCTTCGTCTGGCAGTGATTGCAATTTCCTCAAAAAATCAGTTGTGTCTTCTATGTACGTTGTCCATTTCTTTACGATAGATAAACATCAATGATTCTCACGGGGTTTTCAAAAATTACCTGCATCCTGATACTATGAGGGTCATTAGGATAGCGGGCGAACTTTGCCCGCCCGCCATCCTCGTGCAAAATGGGACCGCCCGCCCGCCAAGGCCATGCCTTGCCTTGAGCATTAGGATGCGCCCGCCACATAGGCGGGCGCATCCTGTATTTTTACCATTGCGGCGGGCGGTGCAGAAAGCGCTGCCCGCCACAACGGTAAAAATGCACGTTGTGCATTTCAAAGCACAACATGACAGGCACCGCACGGTGCCTGCCATGTTGCACTTTGAAATGCGGGGGATACCATAAGTACCCCCCATGTGCACCCCCTGGACTCCCAGGGGGCCCGCAATGGGCCCCCGTAGGGAGTCTCCGCATGCCTTTCTGTGGTGGCATTGCCGCCACGGAAAAGCATGTCAGGAAGGGCATCCTAATATGGCTGGCGGTGTCTGATAGACACCGCCACCATATTATTCCTTTTCCGCCCCGGCGGCAAGGCGACCGGGCGGAAAAGAGGCGGACGGTCTTTCCGTCCGCCGAGGTCCCCCCCGCCATCCTAATATGGCGGGGGGTCTTTAGTGCAACGATGTCGGGCGAATTGCCCCCGCCAGGCTAGCGGTGGCTACCGCCAGCCTGGCGGGGGCAATCCGTCCGACATCGTAATGGGCCCCTATAGGTCTACACGGTGGATCTTTCAAATTTTTATGAACTGTGGGTAACATGTATATTTTTGGCCTACGTGGGTACATTGTGGAGTGGAGGGTGACACATGACCTTTACAATAGCACTGAGACTTGGCATTAAAACCATCATGACAATGACTCTGTTAATGCAATAAATAAGTATGCTGTTTAAGTTGACCACCGAAAAGCGTTGACATATGATTTAATGTATATGTTTTCTTGATAGGTATTGCCCCTGACGAAGGGACTCTTTTGTCCCGAAATGCATTGGGTGGTCGAAGAATTTAACGCACTTTTTAATTTGGAAATATAATTGTGAAACATATTATGAGTTTCGAGAAGTGATTTGCATAATGAAATGTACACTGTATTGATGACAATGTATGGTTAATTGAAATAGCATGTGATTAAATACTATGAGAAAAGTGAAATTATAAATGAAGGTGTATTTTTGATCACCAATGAAGTATATCATTAATGCTGTGCAGGCTTGTGTCCAGGTTATCTATTACTTGGCCTCTTTTTGGTATGTAGCACGTGCTGGGCAGGCATAAGACAAGCAGTGCATGCTAATGTTCTATGGGTGAAAAACAAATTCAGTTCTATTAAATAAATAAATAAGGTGTACAGAATTCCCCCCAAACTTTATTAGAACATTCCGCCACTAGAGGGCAGAACGTTCTAACAAATAAAACAAAGCATTCAGGGAGCGCGAGGGGATTGAAATCCCCGCAGGCTCCCTGAAGCCTTTGTTCACAGCCAGAGCTGTGAACAAAGGATCACTGGAATGTTGGAGCTCCGGGCTTATACCAGCCATTATAAGCCTGGAGCACTCCATTGTTTTCAATGAAGCTCTCAACATTCCAATGTTCTAATATAGCCTTATAGCCCACCGTAGCAGGCTAAACCGGCTATTAAAGGCCTGCTGCACCTTTAAAGGCCCGAGCCGAAGGCGAGGGACTTTAACAAGGCAGCGGGACTTTAAAAGCCAGTGTAGCCCTGCTACAAAGGGCTATAAGACTATTAGAACATTCTGCCACTAGAGGGCAGAATGTTCTGACAAATAAAACAAAGCCTTCAGGGATCGCGAAGGGATTGAAATCCCCTCAGGCTCCCTGAAGCCTTTGTTCACAGCCAGAGCTATGAACAAAGAAACATTGGAATGTTGGAGCTCCGGGCTTATACCAGCCATTATAAGCCAGGAGCACTCCATTGTTTTCCATGGCACTTCCAACGTTCCAATGTTCTAATATAGCCTTATAGCCAGCCGTAGCAGGCTATGCTGGCTATTAAAGGCCCGCTCCTGCGTTAAAGGCCCGAGCCGAAGCCGAGGGACTTTAACAAGGTATCTGGACTTTAATAGCCGGTATAGCCCTGCTACGAAGGGCTATAAGGCTATTAGAACATTCTGCCACTAGAGGGCAGAATGTTCTAACAAATAAAACTAAGGCCGCTCGATGCTGGAGGGGATTTAACTCCCCTCGAGCTCTGAGAGGCCTTTGTTAAACATTGGAATGTTGCTCTGTGGGCCTTTACCGACCCGTAGAAGCATGGAACACTCAATTGTCTTCAATGGAGCTCCCAACATTCCAATGTTCTAATAATTTCTTAAATGTTTGCCCAGGTATTCTGGAGTTCCATAAGTTGCCCAGTTCTAACATCTTGATACTGTTTGATCTTTTTTTCTTTCTTTTTGCACTTGTCAATCTCATTATTATTCTGTATAGCAGGTTCTTATTTATTGAGAAAACCCTATGTGTAAAGTGCCCATGCTATGCAACATGCTAATTCACTACATCTGTTAATTACAGTGTGTAGGAAATGGGTTTCAAAGTGCTAGTGCTGTGCAACAATATTTAGGCGGCTCTGCTGTTGGTAATGATTTACCTTAATGGACAATAAATATTATTTTCTATTTATTCAAAATTTTTATATTTATATGATTCCATAAAGAAAAGATAATTAATATCAAAGGTTAATGCCTGGACCAACCTTACCAAAATCGCCTCATTTATTCAAAATGCTAGAGCTCTGCTAAAGTGTTTATAGAACCATTCGGTAGGTAACAAATGTTAAACTGATTGAAAAGGATGTTATATCTCCATAAACAATATGTATGTAATCTCATATAAAATGAGAAATGAAAATCAATGGCTACTGTCTGGGTCATACCTGACATTGAAATCGAGTTCATTTAAATAATACAATTGAATCTCGAGGATTTAATTTAATGTCAAGTCTATTGATTAAATTGAGGTAGATCTCTAGTGATTCCCCTTCCTCATGCAGTATGATCCTCTGTCTTATGTGCTCTCTTCTCAACCCATCCACAAAGTAAACAAGGCCTATTGCTTATACAAAAGCATAGATTCCCCATTTTTTCTTTTCTCCTAAATTGCTTAATAACTGTGATAAAAAAATTATAAATTTTTTATTATCTAATATATACAAATGCAATCCAGTGTTCCTGTTGACTTCTTTTTGATTCAAAAGAAGGATCCTTTTAAATATGTACAAATAATTCTTCATCAGAATTAAAGCCATGGGGAAAATTTGTATTAACCTTCACAATATATGTTGATTCCAATTGCCTAAAACTGAGTTCTCGGTTTCCACCTCTTCTGCTCTTGGGGACTAAGTCAATGACAAAATAAACCAATTCATTCAAATTTCCTTTATGTACCTCATTCATATGCCTAGCAACATGATAACCTTTATCACAATTCTTCACTGCCCTAAGATGTTGTATAATCCTCACATGTTCCGTGTGTATGGTGAGCCCTACATAGAGTTTGGAGCAGGAAGATTGCAGAATATATAGACACATGGTCACAGTCACTCCTACAATTGTAGGGGTTATGTATCCTCCATGGGCTTTTCAATAACGGTGATTGGACCTCTTGCATTAAGACAATGTTTGCAAGCTTTGCACTTGCAAGATCTGAGGAACCCAGAGCTGGCTTTCACCAAACTTTAGGTTCTATAACTTTAGGACTACTCACAACTAGTTCTTGACATATTGATTTAGCATGTCTGGAAGTAAGTAAGGGTTTGTGGGATATCTCTTTTCCCAGTGTCGAATCACTCATCACTAAGTGCCAATGCCTTGTCATTATATCTCTCACCTTCGAATGATAAGCATTGAATCCAGTGATCATCCGTAATTCATCCTTATCTTTGTTCTTTCTGACATTTCTAGTCCTTTTATTGTCTTCCTATTCGGGAACAACAATGCATATCTGGTAATTCCCTCAACTTTTTATTTGGCTTGTTCTAATACTTGGGAGCTGTAACCTCTTTGGAGAAATCTTTCTTGTAGATGCCCTAGCGCTACCCTCAAAGTTATTGATTCGCTGTAGATTCTATTCATCTGCAGATGATCTGCATATGGAATGCTCTGCTTCAATTTACTTGGGTGAAAACTATGTGAGAGTAGGATTGAGTTCCTTACTGTAGGTTTCCTATCGGTTTTAACATGTAGTTTATTGTTCTTCACGAAAACCTCCAAATCCACATAACAATCCTCAGAAATACTGATGGTTGAAGTATATTTCAGATTTAAAGTGTTGTTATTCAATTCAGACACAAATATCAGGGCTGATTCAGGAGTGCCATTCCACAAAATGAACATATCATCTATAAATCTTGTTCAAATGAAATAATGACATTTTCCGACCATTCCCTGGCATGCTCCACCCTGAAAACCTACTCCTCCCACCACCCCATATGGAGGTTGGCATAACTCTGGGTGAAGCAGGTGCCCATGGCAGTACCCCTCACTTGCCTTTCGATGTCCTTTCCATACATGAAAAAATTGTTCTCAATGCACCACTCTATCATTTTAAGAAGCACGCCGGAATGTTGGTGCAAATAAATTGGTCTAGAACCTAAAATATACTTCATGGCACTAAGCCCATCCTCATAGGAAATGGTGGCATAGAGTGAAGTCACATCCAACACCATCAACACATAGGACTCCTGTCATGGAATATCATAAATTCTTTTGAGAAAATCCCCTGTGTCTTGTATGTAGAAGGGTAGATTGCCAACAAATTCATGCCAAAAATGGTCAATTTATTGGGACATTGTTTCAATTAGACTGTTTATAGCTGAAATATTGGGTTTACCAAGCACATTACTGTATCCATTTATGTATCTAACATATAGGCATAGCTGCCCTGCAAGACAAATACGTATACGGTGCTCCCACTCACCTATCTTTGACAGTGTTTTTAAGAAAGTGGGGACACATCCATTGATTGGGTTTCCCATCTAGGGACACAGTGTCTCTTACCACACCAATTCTTCACGGTGTTATACATAAATCTGTAGCCACTAAGAAGAGCCTTGTCTATACTTAATCCTTTGTTCATGCATGAGTGGTCGACCCCTTTCATATGATCATTGGTGAGACTACATGTTTCAGAGGGTTTTCTCACAATAACTAGACTTTAGAATTACCTTCCCAGACTGCATCCAACTGCTGTGGTGGATCATTTTCACATTGGATCAATAGACAACCCCTTCAAGAGTGCCATCCTTTAGGTGCTTCTTATCATTATTTCTTCGTCATGATGAAGACCCTGTATAAATAACTGTATGGGGATGAAATGTTGACATAATACTAGTGTACTGATTTTAATTTGTTTTGGAGCTGATCACTCTGTTCCAGAGTGTGAATCAATCACCATTGCATCCTTATCAGTCACTATTCATAGACTTACATTTGATAGCACTTTATGCTCACTTATTTCACTTTCACTGCACTGTTGCATCATTGGGAGCACCACTTTACCTCATAAAGGGGCAGATATATCAAGATTCCATTTTGCGATTCCTAAATATCGATTTTTAAGGAATCGCTATTTGGAAATAGCAAAATGGAATGTATGAAAAAAATCGCAATTTTTTTTCGATTCCTTAATCTTCCTTATTTGCGAATTCACATTTTGCGAATTCGCAAATAGGGATTAATTTCCCATGCATTCCTATGGGCCAGGAGGCCCATAGGAATGATTGTGAAGTAATTCTCAAATTGCGAATTCGCAATTTGCTAATCGCAATTTGAGAATTATTTCAAGGGTGCAGGGGTGTCTGAAAGACACCCTGCTGCACCCCTGAAATGTACATGTGTGTACATATGGCGCACATACATGCCCTATGGGCATGTGTGTGCATCACATGCCACCATAAAAAATGCCAAATTGTGCATTTTTTAAAGACTTCGCAAATTACCATCAACTACAAGTTGGTGGTAATTTGCGAATTCTTAAACAAAAATCGCATTTCAAAAATGCTACATACATAGCATTTAAGGAATTGCAAAATTGCGATTCCTTAAATGCTATGGCAAAATAAGGAATCGCAAATTTTTGCTATTACTTATTTTGCGAATTTTTGATGCATGCCAAAACATGCAAAATTCTGCGAATTTCGGCATTTGCGAGTCGCCAAAGGCTTGATACATCTGCCCCAAAGCCTTTAAATTAAAAGCTTTATTTTTTATTTGAATTTTAATAATAAGCAAATAAATAAATGAAACATTTTCATCAAGACCAATCTTTGGATGGTAATGTACTATTACCGAGTAAGTTGAGGTTTCCCCTTCCCGCATAGGGATCATTGCTTCCTTGAATTATTGTATTTTTAGGAGACAGTAGTGTAAGGTATGCTATGAGGACTATTTGCAGTTGGAAGCAATGTGTTGTGTACAGCATCAGTGAAGGGTATTTACTGCACTAGACAATGTGTTTTCAATTGGTACTTTTAGGGTCAATAGGATGCCTCCCTTTTTGGGTTTTGGTCCATTTAGTTCCCCAACAACTATTATTTGTCTGTGCAAAGCCTGTTTCAATGTAGCTATTTTGCCATCAAGCCAGATATATAAGGCCTTTCTGTTCTGTTATGACGGTATTTTTGCGCGTCTGTATAATGTTGTTGCCCGGGGTGTTGCCGTTTCAGGTCTCTTGAAGGCATTCAAGTTCTACCCAACAGGTCTATTAACACTCTACATTCCTGTGGGATGGCTTCACCTTAGTGTTGAAGTATAAGTGATGTTTAATGAGAAAGTCTAGTATAGCATCCTCTGTTTATGATAATAATCCTGAGACTATATCTAGGGGCCTAATGGAGCACTGAGCGAAGGATCTAATGATTGGTCCCAGTCCGTACGGGGACATATAAAGTAAAACAATGGAAGGGAATGCTGTCAGAGCAGTTACCAGTTGTTCATGTTGTTTCAAGCTTTGCCAGCCATTGCATTTATGCTTTAATAGTGTGGATGTCTCCTGTGTGGCATGTTGAACAGGTAGGCCATTATGTGATTTGTGGGAGGTCTAAAATGGCCACCTATTCAAACCCCTTCACTGAGACTATGCCTGGTGGACGTTTGAGCGAGTATACTATTACAGGAGTATATAGCTGATAAAATCCTCCTGAAATGTACCAACACATGAACTGTATGATGAAGTATTATGTGCACTGATCTGCGTTTCAAAATCAGATGCAGAAATGTGAGGAGGGCAGGATATTTACATAAGATACTTTGGTGGGACTGGTGCATCGCAAATATTTTTCGTCTTTACTTTCTTCTTGGGTTGAGTAATTCATCTAAAATGACATGTCTATTTAATTTTTGTGGCAAATCATTGAAACATCCTTCCTTTGAGATTATGAAAATGACTCAGGGTCAGGATCCTTCAATTTTAGAAACACTGTTATATCAACTCCATGTTTACCATAGAATATTTTCCTGGACCTGTGTTACAGTCATGTATTCCTGCATTTCTGATAAAATTCTCAGGATCATTGACAATATATCGATGAATACAATATGGAAACAAAAATATTGGAAATTAAATATATATAACAAAAATACTGACTTCCTATATTTAACTAGTAAAACTGCAAATATCGAGAACACAAATATCGTTGTTGAAAATATCGATGATTAACTATACGGTCTATACCAAAAACTAAAATATCAGATACAAAAGCACTGTTTCCTTAAATAAAAATATATGTAACAAATATTGACTCACACTATATTGATTACAATATTAGTGCTAAAATAATTAAATAATAATATATATTATATATATATATATATATATATATATATATTCGGCCAAACGTAGTTTCGATCTACAAGGCTTTTTTCCATGTGGCCACTGCAAAGCCTGTGAAAGTAGCAAGATGGTCAAAGAGTCTTTGAATACCAGCACAAACACCAAGATCAACATAACACAATTTCTCACCTGCACAAGTACATTTGTTATCTATGTATTAGAATGTCCGTGTAAACTGAGATATGTGGGTAGCACAACACACATGGCAAAGAAACGTGTTCGTGAACACATGAGGGCAATCACGAATAAGGACAAACAATACCCCATTGATCATCATTTCAGCAGTCACCATTACTCTGATTACACCAAACTCTCATACTATGCAATAGAACAAGTGTTAGCGAAAGCAAGAGGAGGAAATCGCGTACTCAGGCTTAGACAGCGAGAATCAAGACACATTGTGGGGATGTGCACACGTTTTCCTAACGGGCACAACATGGATGAGGAAATGGCAATACACTTTCAGGAAGAATAATAGATTTTTCAATACATTTTTCAATACATTTTTCTAGTTTTATTTATTGACCTGTTCAATTTCTTACAGATTTTCTGATTTTAGTTTAATTTACAGATTGTTAGAATCTGTTTTTAGCTTCTTCAGCTTGCTTAACCTATATAATTTTCTTCCTACAGGAGGAAAGGAAGGGAAATCGTCACAAGCTGGTGGCACCTGGATCCCTCCCCATTTTCTTCAGCCCATCCTGCTGTCACACTCCGATTCACAGATAAGATTTTAACTTGCACTTTGATCGTTCATTTTGGAATTTGGGATTATGTGGGTTTGACACAGGGGGTATACACAGCACGATATTTTCATGGGACTAGGACTTCCCTAAACAACATGCACACACTCATCAGAGTAATTGTGTCAGGGTCCATCAAGTGATTACTAGCATACACCCACTAGCAAGGGCTGCAAAGACATGGTTTACATACGTAGTTGTTCACTGACACCCACTGGCAAGGGTTATAATGATACTGGGTATATATAAATAGGATGGGGATAAATAGTGCTTAAATGGACTACGCTGCCCACAATGCAACAAACTCGGCATACGGGAAGCCAATTAATATAATGGGCGGCGAGTCATGCACGTCATTTTTGTTTCCTGCTCACGAGGCCTCTGAAGAGATGGTGAAAGTCCATCGAAACGCGTCAGGCCACAGGATGTATCACGGAATCGGAAGCTGCCTGTTTCTTTTAAATAAGGATGTTTCCTTCATCGCAGTGCTGTGCGGCCTCAAATGCTGGGCATTTCTTAGTACATGTTTATACGGCTGCTCCAGGCCGTAGAGGGATCGCACCATCCGAAGAACTTCATGGATGCAGACAGGGGGAACCTCCCCCCTGTAAATGGTACTGTGATTCGAAATTTAACAGGCAAAGTCCGATTCGGGAAGCCTAATGGAGGGCTTGAAAAAATGTATCCTGCTATTAATCGTGGGCATGTTACCCACTGGAGGGGATAAATAGTGCTTAAATGGACTACGCTGCCCACAATGCAACAAACTCGGCATACGGGAAGCCAATTAATATAATGGGCGGCGAGTCATGCACGTCATTTTTGTTTCCTGCTCACGAGGCCTCTGAAGAGATGGTGAAAGTCCATCGAAACGCGTCAGGCCACAGGATGTATCACGGAATCGGAAGCTGCCTGTTTCTTTTAAATAAGGATGTTTCCTTCATCGCAGTGTTGTGCGGCCTCAAATGCTGGGCATTTCTTGGTACATGTTTATACGGCTGCTCCAGGCCGTAGAGGGATCGCACCATCCGAAGAACTTCATGGATGCGGACAGGGGGAACCTCCCCCCTGTAAATGGTACTGTGATTCGTAATTTAACAGGCAAAGTCCGATTCGGGAAGCCTAATGAAGGGCTTGAAAAAAATGTATCCTGCTATTAATCGTGGGCATGTTACCCACTGGAGGGGATAAATAGTGCTTAAATGGACTACGCTGCCCACAATGCAACAAACTCTGCATACAGGAAGCCAATTAATATAATGGGCGGCGAGTCATGCACGTCATTTTTGTTTCCTGCTCACGAGGCCTCTGAAGAGATGGTGAAAGTCCATCGAAACGCGTCAGGCCACAGATGTATCACGGAATCGGAAGCTGCCTGTTTCTTTTAAATAAGGATGTTTCCTTCATCGCAGTGTTGTGCGGCCTCAAATGCTGGGCATTTCTTGGTACATGTTTATACGGCTGCTCCAGGCCGTAGAGGGATCGCACCATCTGAAGAACTTCATGGAAGCGGACAGGGGGAACCTCCCCCCTGTAAATGGTACTGTGATTCGTAATTTAACAGGCAAAGTCCAATTCGGAAAGCCTAATGGAGGGCTTGAAAAAATGTATCCTGCTATTAATCGTGGGCATGTTACCCACTGGAGGGGATAAATAGTGCTTAAATGGACTACGCTGCCCACAATGCAACAAACTCGGCATACGGGAAGCCAATTAATATAATGGGCGGCGAGTCATGCATGTCATTTTTGTTTCCTGCTCACGAGGCCTCTGAAGAGATGGTGAAAGTCCAACGAAACGCGTCAGGCCACAGGATGTATCACGGAATCGGAAGCTGCCTGTTTCTTTTAAATAAGGATGTTTCCTTCATCGCAGTGTTGTGCGGCCTCAAATGCTGCGCATTTCTTGGTACATGTTTATACGGCTGCTCCAGGCCGTAGAGGCATCGCACCATCCGAAGAACTTCATGGATGCGGACAGGGGGAACCTCCCCCCTGTAAATGGTACTGTGATTCGTAATTTAACAGGCAAAGTCCGATTCGGGAAGCCTAATGGAGGGCTTGAAAAAATGTATCCTGCTATTAATCGTGGGCATGTTACCCACTGGAGGGGATAAATAGTGCTTAAATGGACTACGCTGCCCACAATGCAACAAACTCGGCATACGGGAAGCCAATTAATATAATGGGCGGCGAGTCATGCACGTCATTTTTGTTTCCTGCTCACGAGGCCTCTGAAGAGATGGTGAAAGTCCATCGAAATGCGTCAGGCCACAGGATGTATCACGGAATCGGAAGCTGCCTGTTTCTTTTAAATAAGGATGTTTCCTTCATCACAGTGTTGTGCGGCCTCAAATGCTGGGCATTTCTTGGTACATGTTTATACGGCTGCTCCAGGCCGTACAGGGATCGCACCATCCGAAGAACTTCATGGATGCGGACAGGGGGAACCTACCCCCTGTAAATGGTACTGTGATTCGTAATTTAACAGGCAAAGTCCGATTCGGGAAGCCTAATGGAGGGCTTGAAAAAATGTATCCTGCTATTAATCGTGGGCATGTTACCCACTGGAGGGGATAAATAGTGCTTAAATGGACTACGCTGCCCACAATGCAACAAACTCGGCATACGGGAAGCCAATTAATATAATGGGCGGCGAGTCATGCACGTCATTTTTGTTTCCTGCTCACGAGGCCTCTGAAGAGATGGTGAAAGTCCATCGAAACGCGTCAGGCCACAGGATGTATCACGGAATCAGAAGCTGCCTGTTTCTTTTAAATAAGGATGTTTCCTTCATCGCAGTGTTGTGCGGCCTCAAATGCTGGGCATTTCTTGGTACATATATATATATATATATATATATATATATATATATATATATATATATATATATATATATATATATATATATATATATATGAGGTACGTTGCGCTCCCGAAGCTGTAACCAGCAAAGCAGCAAAGCAATGACAGCCGAACAGCAAATCAGGAACAGCGAGACCCAAGGATGGTGCAAATGTTCTTTTATTTAAATATTAGCCCAGCACCAGTCCGCCATGACGCGTTTCGGCTAGAGATAGCCTTGATCACATGACAAACGTCACGAGGGCTGATCACCCATTTAAAGTGCAAAATGCCATCACATGGAATGGAAACAAAAGAAATACTTTCTGTGTTTCCATATATTTACAATTATTACATTGCAGCATGAATGCCAGTATTGCACACTATTTCAAACAATTGGTCATAGATTGTGAATAATACAAACAATTATCATCAACCAAACAGTACCATTTACAGGGATAAATATCTATTTACAAGAGTACACATGTCAACGGCTACAACAAACTTTTAAAATGATATAAAAGTTAAAAGCCGAATAAAAATATATACTATATAACCATTGAATTTCAAAACTTTATACAAAATACGCTCTAATTGTAAAGTTCCGTTATCATGAACTCCTGATAATGTATAATGATGCCCAAGTGGGCTGTAAATGTCAAAACCAGTTGTAAGTACTGTACAAAATCGCTATTAGTGCAAAACATTGTGATGGCATTGAAGTGCTCCCAACATTGTGAAATTGATATAAATTCAAACAAAATTAAATTTTAAAATGGTCATGGAGAGTTTCAGGGACATGTTAGACAATTTCTTTAAAATTCAAAATTTATGTGTCACAGTTCATGAAAAGGTTCAAACTTCATTACAAAATTCAAGATAAGGATAATCGTAGAGATGCAATTGGCAGGCAAAGCAGCATACGGTTAAATACTTATTCAGAGATAGGTGTGGCAATCCTCCCCAGTATTAAGACCTTGTGGTGCCTTGGTGTCAAGTAGTATTATGTAACGAGTCTCCAATTTACGTAAAAGGGACTCCCTATCACCGCCTCTCCTTTGGGGAGGAACACAATCTATCGCAAAGTACTTTAATAGGGATGCATCCTTTTCATGTTCACTTTCAAAATGCCTGGCTACAGGATATGTCACATCTGCGTGGGTGATAGCTCGCAGATGTTGTAGAATTCGTTTGTGCACTTGTGGTCGAGTGCTACCTACATATCTCAACCCGCACGGGCACTCCAGAACATAAACTACAAACTCAGATTTGCAGTTTAATTTCTGTTTTATTTTGATTGGAAAAGGTGAAAGAGGGGTAGAAACCTCCGTTTTACTAATGCCGTGTTTACATGCTTTGCAAATAGAGCACCCTCAAAAATCCTTTGCTCCCACTGACCCATGAACCTGAAGTTACCTCAGGGCTACTAGAAACAAGACTGTCTTGCATTGACCGGGCTTTGCGATAGGTAATGCTGGGTTGTTTAGACATTTGGGAACCAATTATCGGGTCACTAGAGACTAGGAACCAATTGTCCTTAACTATTTTATGGATACTTTTATGCTGGTTATTGTATGCCATAATTAGTCTGGTCTCCTCAACTACCTTGTCAGTTAAGATCTTAGTTTGGACACTACCTGAGCCCAGGAGTGTAACTCTGTCAATCTTATTGGCTCTCTTGATGGCATTATCTATGGTCTCTAATTTGTAGCCACGTTCAATGAATCGTGCTTTACAGAGGGATTGTGCCAGCCGGCAATCATGTACATTGCTACATATTCTTCTAATCCGAAGCATCTCCCCATAGGGGATACTACGTATCAGATGTACTGGATGCTGACTGTCTGCATGCAGCAATGTATTCCCTGCTGTAGGCTTACGATATAATCTAGTCTGAAGATCACCTGCATGGACAAAGATCTCCACATCTAAGAAAACAATAGACGATTTGCTGAGAGAGCTAGTAAATTGAATATTCAAATTATTGACATTCAATTCCTTTATGAATTTATCAGCCTCGTCCTCAGTACCATCCCATACAAATATTAAATCGTCTATGTATCTTAACCACAGTTTAACATTAGAGTTCATGGTGGCAACATGTTGTTTCATCAGGACCTGCTCCTCCCAGTACCCCATATGGAGACAGGCGTAACTGGGAGAAAAGCAGGCCCCCATTGCCACTCCCCTGGTCTGTAAGAAAAGTTGATTGACAAACAAAAAGATATTATTCTCAAGACAGATCGTAATCATATCAAACAACATTCTGGAGTGTTCCTGAAAACCAATGTCTCTTTTCCCAAGAAAATGTTGTATGGCCTTCAAACCATCGGTGTGGACTATGCTGGTATAAAGTGAAGTCACATCCATGGATACCAGCACATAGTTAGGGCTCCATGTAAAATCTTGTAGTTTTCTCAACAAGTCACTGGTGTCCAGAATGAAAGATGGTAGGCCTCTTACAAAGTCCTGTAAGAAAAAGTCAATATACCTGCTCATGTTCTCTAACAGGCTATTGCAAGCAGATATTATGGGCCTGCCAGGGGGTTGTAACAGATTCTTGTGTACTTTCGGGATAAAATAAATAACCGGCATCACCGGGTAATCTTTTTTGAGGAACTTGTATTCATCCATCGAAATCAAGCCCTTACTTCTCCAAGCAGACAATTTCAAATAGATTGCATTTCTTGTCTGCATTGCCTCCTGCATAGAGATGCGTCTATAGCATTCCCTATCGTTAAGTTGTTTATGGGCTTCCTCCAAGTACATTTTCCGTGGCCATAAGACCACGTTACCCCCTTTGTCAGATTGTCTGATCACCAGGTTTTTGTTTGCTCTCAACTTTTTGATTAAAGTGTGGTATTCTCTGTCTCTATAGTTATAGTGTTTGATTGAATTAGCTGTTTTAATCTGTAACTCCTTTAATTGCGAGGTAACACGGTCATGAAAAATATCAACATTGTCTTTTAGCATCAGGGGACAAAATTTAGATTTTGTTTTAAAGTGAGTTGGACAGGCAGTGGGTAAGGGTTCACCACCAAGTGCCATTTGACTCTCTGTTGTGAGACACAGTTCCTCTTGTTGAATCTCAAGGAATTCCTGCGTTAGTGCTGCTCCCAATATGATGGTGTCGCTGGCACCACTCGATACACTGGGTATAGGAGCAGTTGCTTGCATTTTGTGTGAGAGATTGTGATCCAATCCAGCACGAGTAGCAAAATGTTTACGGAGTTTGAGTTTACGCACAAACTTAAATATGTCAACTTTAGTCGTGGCGCAATCAAAATTTCCTTTGGGACTGTAAGTCAAACCCAGCGATAATATGGAGGTTTCCTTAGTAGTAAGAACTATATATATATATATATATATATATATATATATATATATGTAAACAATAAATCCTTGATTCGGTGGTGCACCTGGAAGCGGACTCAGTGTAGGCTGCCAGACATTTCTTTCCTCGAATAATTATTCTTCGCCTCACCCTTTAACTGGCACAGTGAGTACTGCATGCTGGGAATTGTAGTAATTAATTATTTTCTTTAGTAAGTATAACAATGCCTTTTAAAAAATTAATTCACCTTAGTAGGTATTGCGCTCATGTCCCCACTTAATATATTGTTCAAGTCCTCCAATGGCCCTGCAAGGAAAGATATGCTTGTTTTTATTGCCATCCATTTTTCCACTCGGAGACTGGAAAATTTAAGTGTATATATGTAGGTTCACTGAGAAATAAAACAAAGGTTACACAAAAGTTATAGTTAGGGTCACATTTTAAGTGTACAAAACCTGAAAAATTCAGCAGTTACTTGAGCTAACTGTAAATTATACCCCCGCAATGCACTGCTTATGACCTTACATATTACATCACTTATGACATGGTCATTGACACCACGGATGACATCACTGAGGACATCAAGTTTTTTCTAAGAGTTTGTTTGTTAAACATATATAATAAGCTACTACAAAAATTAAATGAGTATAATAGGTGTACAACTAATGAATGATACTATTTATATCATATATTATGTGAGTGGCTGTGTGTATCCATGTGTGAGTGGGTGTCTGATTGGCTGTATTTGTGTATAAGTGGGTGTGAAAGTAGCTGTGTGGGTGAGGGAGTGGCTGTGTTGGTGAGTGAGTGGCTGTATGGGTAGGTGAGCGGGTATGTGAGTGACTGTAAAGGTGAGTGAGTAGGTGCATAAATGGCTTTTTGAGTGAGTGAATTGGTGTACAGGTGGCTATATGAATGAGTGAGTGAGTGGCTGTTTGAGGGGGTGTTTAATTAGGTGAGTTGGTATGTGGGTGGCTGCATTGGAGGGTGTTTCTCTGTGTGAATGGCTCTATGGGTGAGGGAGCGCATGTGAGAGTGCTTGTATGGATGTGTGGATCGGTATGTAAGTTGTTGGGTGGGGGTGTGAGTGAGTGTGTCTGAGTGCTGGTATGAGTGAGTGAGTAGCTGTGCTGAGAGGATGTATGGGTGAGTGAGTAGGTGTGTGAGTAGCTATATAGGTGAGTAAGTGGGTATGTGAGTTGTTGTATGGGTGAGTGTATGGCTGTGTGCATGGGTGTATAGGTGATTGACTGGTTGTATGAGTAGCTGTATGGGTAAGTGAGTGGTTGTGTGAGCGGCTGAGTGAGTGGAGGATGTGCGAGTGCCTGTATAAGTGAGTGACTTGATTTGTGAGAGGCTCTATTATTGGATGCGTGGTTGTATGAGTACTTGTATGGGTCTGTGAATGGGCATGGGAGAGGTTAAATAGGGATGTGAATGGGTGTGTAAGTAGTTGTGTGAATGATGTCATCAGTGAGTGAGTAGCTGTGCTGAGAGGATGTATGGGTGAGTGAGTAGGTGTGTGAGTAGCTGTATAGGTGAGTAAGTGGGTATGTGAGTTGTTGTATGAGTTAGTGTATGGCTGTGTGCATGGGTGTATTAGGTGATTGACTGGTTGTATGAGTAGCTCATTAGGTAAGTGAGTGGTTGTGTGAGCGGCTGAGTGAGTGGAGGATGTGCGAGTGCCTGTATAAGTGAGTGACTTGATTTGTGAGAGGCTCTATTATTGGATTAGTGGTTGTATGAGTACTTATATGGGTCTGTGAATGGGCATGGGAGAGGTTAAATAGGGATGTGAATGGGTGTGTAAGTAGTTGTGTGAATGATGTCATCAGTGATGTCATTGACCCTATTCTGAGTGATGTAATATGTGATGTAATATATGAGGTCATAAGCGATGCATTGTGGGGGCGTAAGTTATAGTTAGATCAGGTAACTATAACTGCTAAATTTCTCTGATATTGTACAAGTGAAATGTGAGCCTAATTATAAGTTCCCTGTAACCCCTAATATTTCAGAGACTTTCTAAGGGTTTTTTATTCTATTTCCTAACTATAATGTCCCTGTAACCTTTGTTTTTTCGGTGAATTTCTACGTTTTATTAAAACTCGATTTCATAACTATAACATCCTTGTAACCTTTGTTTTTCAGTGAATTCTTACAGTTTAAAAAATGTTATTTCCTTACTTCAACTTGTATCCTTTTATAGTGGGTGTGTAGGTAGCTGTTTAGGTAGGTTAGTGGGTGTGTGAGTATCTGAGTGGGTGAGTGAATGGGTATGTGAATGTCTGAGTGGGTCTGTGAGTGGTTGTGTGAGTCTCAGAGCGGGTCTGTGAGTTTGTCCGTAAGTGTCTGAATGGGTCAGGGACTGGGTGTGTGAGTCTCTGAGTGGATCTGTGAGTGGGTACATGAGTTTCTGAGTGGGTCTGTGAATGGTAACTAGGCCTGGGCGTAAAATTCCACTCCGCTTGTGGAGTTTGCTGAATTCTGCAACTCTACGTTCTGCGGAGTACACAGACTTAGTGATAAACTCTGCAATGGAGCAGATTTTTTTAGGCCCATAGGTAAGCGTGAGCGACTGCAACCTGTGGTGCACCAGCATACCCATGCCCTTTTCAGAGTGGGTGAGAAAGAGGGCAGGGCCTCCGACAAAATCTCAGCAATCCCACTGTGGGGGACTTACATGTTGCAACAATAGCGTTTTGTGATGCCAACGACCCTCAGCAGCCAAGGAGACTTTATCCCCTAACCAGTAATGAACCAGGAGGCCCCTTTGCAGAGTGGTTGAGAAAGGGGACAGGCCTCCAATGACTTCTCAGCAATCGGCTGTGGGAGTCTTACCTGTGGCAACCATAGGGGTACTTGGCCCGCAACGACCCTCAGCAGCCAAGGGAATTTATACCCCAACCAATATTACACCAAGAGGCCCCTTTGCAGATTGGTTAAATAAGGGGGCAGGGCCTCCGACAAAATCTCAGCAATCCCACTGTGGGGGACTTACATGTTGCAACAATAGCGTTTTTTGACCCCCAAACACCCTCAGTAGCCAAGGAGACTTCATCCCCCAACCAGTAATGCACCAGGAGGCCACTGTACAGAGTGGTTGACAAAAGGGGTAGGGCATCCAATGACATCTCAGCAATCGGCAGTGGGGGACTTATGTGTGGCAACAATAGGGATTCTGGCCCCAATGACTCTCAGCAGCCAAGGAGACTTCAGAGTGGTTGAGAAAGAGGGCGGGCCTCCAACCACTTTCAGCAAGCTAGCTGTGGGGGACTTACTTGTGGCAACAATAGGAGTTCTTGGCCCCCAACAACCCTCAGCAGCTAAAGGGACTTCATCCCCCTACCAGTAGTGCGCCAGGAGGCCCCCTTTGTGGACTGTATGAGAAAGGGGGCAGGACCTCCAAGCAAATCTCAGCAATCCGGCTGTGGGGGACTTACTTGTGGCAACAATAGTGGTTCTTGCCCCCAACGACCCTCAGCAGCCAAGGTGTCCTCATCCCCCAACCAGTAGTGCACCAGGAGGCCCCTGTGCAGAGTCATTGAGGAAGGGGCTGAAGGACTGGACTTTTAACAGTACCAGCGGTGCCAGGGAACAACACCTATAACCTTCATGGGATACCTGTTTCGGCGCACAAACTACAGAGACACGGGACACTTCCTTCGGCGTCAAAGATTCAAGGTTTATTTACTGCAGGGAACACAGAAGTCACAACAAGTACAACACGTGCAACTTGGGGAGACTGCTTCAAATTGGTTCTGTGGAGCGCTCCTTTTATACAGAATTTACTCATAGGACAACATGGTACACAAAAGTTTACAACCTGGTTCCCATAATTATCCCTCAGAGGGGTCGCTTTGGTCACTTTGGTACACATAAGGTCCGGAACATAAGTGCGGAAACATTTGGCGGTTCCCAACTGTAAAAACCCATCTTCCCAACATTAGTGAATTCCAATCGGCAGTAAAACAGATCGAAATAGGGACAAAGACAGGTGCAGAGGAAGATGGAGACAGTGGGGAGATCGAAAAGGGTGTAAAAGGGGAGGTATCGGGAAACACGAGATACAGGCATCAAAGGGACGTGCCTAATGAGATGCACGGCTGAGACAATAAACCGGCACGGCAAGATGAGCCTCAAGCGGGGCCATCTGCCTTACAGTATCATCCCCCTCATCGTAAAAGATATTTACAAAGAACATGTGTCTTCCACAAATATCTTGAGAGTCCCAGGGTAACGAAGCGGACAGTGTCCGTTCGCTGGCTTCTTGAGGGCAAGAGACAAAATGGATGCCGTATCTAAGATGGAACCCGTGGGTACAGATGAAAAACCCACATATTAAACGAACGGTTTAAGTTAGCACAGCGAAACTGCGCACACTTACTAAACTCGTCATTTGCGGTTCTTAGATACCAAACTTGACCATATTCGTGCGAGTCGAAAACATCACTTACAATTGTCACGGAACCTCAGACGCTCCTTTTGCCCTCATGTAGGCAAGCACTAGTCGGAATCATATTCGATATTCATCAGACCCTCGAGATGTTGCTGTAGCATAGCTCTGTCCAACCGAGATCCCTTGGTAACAGGTGGCTGTCTCATACACGTTGTAGCACAGAGGCCACATAAGGCAGGACCGCACTGCACGCAAAGGCAACACGTGAACAGGAACGCTACAACGACTCCAATGATCATCAGAATCTTCCAACCCCAAGTCGACATCAGGCCCCAAAACCATCCAAGTAGCGTCCAATCCCCTACATCCACGTGTATGGATTCGGAGATCTTATGCAACTTCGAGATGGCTTGATAGACAGTCGGAGCGTTATCAGGAATGAAAATACAGCAGCTCGAATGGATCACCTTACATACCCCACCTCGATCTGCTAAGATCACGTCTAAAACCATACGGTTTTGTAACGTCATAAGTCTATCCGCCTGAAGTTCTGTGGTGATATTACCAAGGGCACTGGCAGTAATATTAGCTGTCGATTCTACCACTCGAGTCAACTGTCTCAGGTTCCTACTATTAACCATAGGTCCCCAAAATGGGAGGAAACCCTTGAAAAAGTCTCCTGCCTCTTGACCGGCAGTATCCTCTTCGCTAATTACGCCTCTCACAACTCTAGTTTTGTGATAATCTGCATCTACAGTAAACGTCGGAGGCAACAAGTTTGCGATAAAACATGAGCCCATGAAGTCAGAGGGCAACCATGCATACGCACGATCATGACAAATAAAGTATGTACCCTTGGCAGCCAAAAACACAGGGGACGAGACCATTGGCAAAATATAATTTTCAGTGCAAGCACTCTCTCCAAGTCGGGCTTTCGATCTACGGCCGCGACCTATTAAACAAAAATTGCCAATGTGGGGTACGACCCATATCGGAGGCGAGCTTTTAAGCTGTTTTTCACCAGTGAACACACTATATTCGCCTCTACTTAGGACCCTATAGGCTTGTACCTCTTCTTCAGGGATAAGCGAGGGATCATAGATATCACTATCTAAATCCTCTATTGCTATAGACAAAGATTTTTGGTACGAGGTAGGACCAGAGTAGGGGGAACGTGGTTCTCGAATGGGGTGGAAACCCAGTGCGCTTCGAAACATTGTTTGAAATGCTCGAGCAGACCCTTGGGAGCTATACGGTAACACCAGATATGGAATTCCCTTATCCGTAGTATGCGGCATCAACCCACACACCCAACAATTAGTAGTGTTAACCACTAACTGATGCTGATGAAGGAGCTGAATAAAGGAATTGTTGCGGAATTCTGCACGTCTAGCCTGCTCGTGTTCAGGTAAAATGTGAAAAGAATGAGGAGAAACAGTGGAGGTGAGTTTAAGGTCAGGGGTAGGAGTAGGTATGGTAGAAGGCAAGAAGTAAGACATCGTGTAATATACTCCACCCGCCAATAACGCAGAAACAGTCACAAACAGTACGAACATTTGGAACACAAAACATTTGGTACGACTGAGTTGCTGCAGCTTGAATCTTTGTGCTTGAGCTCTTTCCAAGTCCATCAGCTTCGAAAATGCCATTCCCTATGACCGTCCGCAACGTTTCTTGACGCACTTCGTTCTGTGTAGCAATAGTCAATTCCTAGGAGTTCCCAGGAACCGACGGTCTTTAACCTAGCGTCAAGACCTACTAACCAGAAGGAAGTACGCGCGCGGCCCTACGGCCTTTATTTCACAAATATATATATATATGCGAAATCAATGTCTCTCAGCTGTGGAAACAAAAAGTGTAAGGAACGAAGCTCAATGAATATGTACAAAATAATTACAATAGTATGAGTGTTCAAACTGATCATGGAAAACGGGATAATGCACTTGTCAAGGGACAGAACGGGGTTTTTTATTAGTCTTTAGTGCTGGATCGTAAAAAATATCGGGTTTTCCCAGGACGTGTCTGTTCGTTAAACAAAAGATCCGTTGAAGGGACAACGCCCTGTTGATCAGCTGAATGTTCTGGTCTTGAGTCTTCTGATGACAAGTGTTCAACAATGCCTTTTTGCTGCACTGAGGATTCTCCGACAGGTTGTGCGTCGCTGAAAGGTACAAACGTCGGCAATCCTTCGGTTTCAGTTGATGCAATGCCTTTCCTCACCCACGAGTCTGCTGGCAACGGGATGGGGACTTTCTTGGTATGGGTGGCATGCACCCAATTCTTCCGCCCCTCGAGACGAACTGCAGTTCTCGTGGCAAGGAGGACCTGATAGGGTCCAGTGAACCTGGGATCCAAATTGTTCTTGCGCGAAAAATTTCGCGTTACCACCCAATCTCCGGGATGGAGCTGGTGGCCTGGACCCTCCGTCTGCGTCGGCAATGCTTCGTGAACCTGTTGGTGAATTAACCTCAGTTTAGCAGTCAAGTCATGAAGATAATCGATCAACATTGGATACTCAAGATCACAAAAGGCACCCGGTCTAGGGACCCCCCAAACATTGGCAGGACGACCGAACACTATTTCATAGGGACTGAGCCCTACTCGGGAGTGTACAGTTGCCCTTGTTGACAGCAATGCTAAGGGTAAAGCGTCAGGCCACGAAAGACCTGTCATAGCCTGAATCTTTGCTAGTTTTAGTTTAAGGGTGCCATTGTACCTTTCAACCAAACCAGCTGACTGAGGATGATTGGCACTATGGAATTTCTGATTAATTCCAAGGCCCTTGCACACACTCTTCATCACACTCCCCACAAACTCACTTCCGTTATCTGACCACACAATTCTAGGCATTCCATACCGAGGAAAGTATTCCTTCAGTAGGATTTTCGCAGTGGACAAAGCAGTATTGTCTTTGAGAGGATAGGCCTCAATCCATCGGGAGAATGCGCAAACAACAACTAAAACGTATTTCAGGTTATTGCATCGCTCCATATGGATGAAGTCCAATTGGATCACCTCAAAGGGACATGAAGGGGGAGCAAAACTACCAGAAGGAGTTGGGGTTCCCTTACCAGGATTGTACAACATACATATCATACAATTTTTAACCAAGCGTTCAGCACATTTCGTAATACCATCATTCTTCCACACAGGAAACAGCAATTTACAGATACCTTTCGCGCTAATATGTGCTAACCCATGTGCCATAGTCACAACAGCCAGCACATACGCATCAGGCAACATCCATCTTTTCTGTTCCGATAAGTCAATCCAACAACCATTCGCATCCAACTTTCCCGTACTTTCTTTCCACTCCGTCTTTTCAGTCTCGGTGGCCTCATTCTGAATTGCTTTCACACTCTCGATAGTGTTTTCACACATACTTGATTCTGCAGGCCACCTAACCGAACTCGTCACATACATTCGAGTGCTAAGGTTCCGGGCAGTCTCCTTAGCAGTCTCATCCGCAAACGCATTACCACGACCAACATCATCCGTCACCTTACGATGCGCACTACATTTAACAATCGCCACTTGCTTAGGCAACGTAAGTGCATCCAAAAGATCATTCACAAGCTGGCCATGCTGAATCTTCGTACCATGTGACGTAAGGAATCCTCTCTCTCTCCACAGTCGTCCAAAACTATGTGCCACACCAAACGCATACTGACTATCCGTAAACACATTCACCCGTTTATCTTTAGACAACACACACGCTCTCGTCAAAGCAATTAACTCAGCAGCCTGAGCCGAATTCTGACTTAACCTTGCGTTTTCCACAATCGTTCTCAATGTAACTACAGCATACGCAGTTGTCACATCACCGTTCGGCAACTTGAAACAAGAACCATCCACATACAAAGTACCATCGGGGTCTGTCAATGGAGTATCTTTTAGGTCAATGCGACCCTTAGTTTCCTCTTCAGTTTTGAGATAGCAGTCATGTACTGCTTCATCACTTGATTCTGTGTCGATCGGCAGCAATGTTGCTGGATTCAACACATTACATCGTTTTATCCGTATGTGACTGGCCAGCAACGTCAACTCATATCCAGACAATCTTGCACTTGTCAGATGTTGAGTTTTCGTTCGGTTCAACAGAGTGTCGACTGCATGCGGAACCATTACCGTGAGCATATTATCCATGACTAGACCTGCGGACTGTCGAATGGACGCCGCAGCTGCCGCTGTTGCCCTTAAGCAACTTGGCAGAGCTCTTGCTACTGGGTCTAAAGTCGAAGAAAAGTAGGCACATGGGCGTTGCTTACCACCAAAAGGTTGTGTCAAAACACTCAACGCGCAACCATCCCTCTCGTGAA
This sequence comes from Lissotriton helveticus, assembly GCF_964261635.1. NCBI lineage: Eukaryota > Metazoa > Chordata > Amphibia > Caudata > Salamandridae > Lissotriton > Lissotriton helveticus. The sequence goes on from NC_136069.1 coordinate 203,232,430, forward strand.
CGTATAGTGTAAATGGCTTACTGTAGTCAGGGGTACCCAACACAGGAGCCGAACACAGCGCATCACGTAATTCCGAAAAACTTTTCTGACATTCTTCAGACCAAGGTACTGGGGATGAAACATCCTTGCACGTAAGGGCTATCAATGGTTTCGCCAACAATGAAAAATTTGGAATCCATTGTCTGCAGTAGGACGTAATACCTAAAAAGGCGCGAACATCTCTCTGAGTTTTTGGCACAGTCATTCGGGAAATCGCTGCAATTCTTTCTGGGGTCAACCTTCTCCCTTCTTTTGACAATAAGTGACCTAGATAGGTAACTTCTTGACAACAATACTGTAGCTTTGAAGGCGACACCTTGTGGTGTAAGTCATGTAGATAGCGTAACAGTGATACTGTAGCCGTTTTGCAAATAGCTTCTGTATCAGCTGCCACTAAAAGATCATCCACGTATTGAATCAAAGCTGCACCCATTGGTAATACAAAGGCATCAAGTTGACCTTTAAGTGCTTGGCTGTAGATTGACGGACTCTCACAGTAGCCTTGTGGAGCGCGTTTTAGCCTAAAACTGCGACCACCTAATGAAAATCCGAATAGGTCTCTGCTTTCCTCTGCAATTGGGATGCTAAAGAAAGCATTCTTTAAATCGATCACTGTGAACCAGGAGGCAGTTGCCGGAATCATTGTTAGTAGGGCCGTAATGTCGGGAACCACAGGAAATTGCGGAACTACTATTTTGTTTACCTCTCTCAAATCTATAACAAAGCGATACACAGGAGGTTTAGTTGGGTCAGTTCGTTTCAGAATCGGCAATACAGGGCTATTGCACACGTTTCCACGAGTTTCTTCAACAACACCTTTTTCAATGAGATCATGAACGATTGCTAACAGCGCTCGTTCGCCCTCAAGAGAAATACGATATTGAGGTAAACGCGGTAATCGCGCATTTGGTTTCAATTGAATCACATAGGGTGGAATGTCTAACAGGCCCACATCATTGGGACCTGTGGCCCATAGAGACGCAGGGAGGGAACTCAATTCCAGTGGGAATTTATCGACTGACAAATACATGGGAGAGATCACTCTCCGTCCTAATGTAAGCTCCACTCCTTCGGGGGAACAATACAATGTTGCATATAATCGTTTCAACAAATCCAGGCCCAAAAGATTTTCACCACAGCCTGTAGATAGAATCAGTGGAGCCGTTAGCTCACGAGGTCCAATCATAAGAGGCAAAGGGTTAGAGACTGGGTTACTAACAGGGGCGCCAGAGAATCCAACGGAAACGTTCGTTAAGCCAGACAAAGGTGCGCCAGGGAGTTTTGAATGCATGATGGAACTTTTCGTCGCACCAGTGTCTAACAGAAAAGGCTCAACTACACCCGATGCAGTCACTGCAACGTAAGGCCCACTCTGATCGACCGGAACTGACACTACTCCCTCTCTTTGTCGTTGGCTGTCCTAGTAGTGGTCATTTACAACAGTCTCATGCTCTGCATAATAATCATCCACATTATACTGTGCAGATCGAACTGACCCCGCATTTCGCTGGTCAAAACAATTATTTGCGTCTGATTGATTTTGATAACGATCACTCTGATTGTGTGATGAACCACGACCTCTACCACGTGGTGCTTGTTGGGGACCACCGCCACGATTTCCTCGTGCTGACACACCATTTAGACGGTCTCGTAAAGCAAGACAATCATATTTTAGGTGTCCCTCTTTCCTACAATATGCGCACTGATTATACCCAAGTGAAGATCTGTAATCAAAGTTGTCAGAGCGCGGCTGTATTCTATCGAGCTGTGCTCGTGGTCGATACTGCTGTTGTGAATCATTTTGGTTTGATCGTGGAGGGTATGCTTGCTGCATCAAAACCTTCGTTTTGAGTTCTTTCGTTTTCTTTTCTACACGATCACTTTCTTCCTTTTCCCTATTCTCATAATACTGGGCCGTTGCTAGTATTTGCGCAGGGGTTGAAACTGCCCACGCACTTTCTGAATTCTTCAATTTGTTGCTTAGTTCAGGCAACAAATTCGACACGAATTTGTCAACGAATAACCGCTGGCCTCCCTCAGCGCCCATGTCCTGGCCGCTGTGGTCGACAAACGCTTCTTCAAACCTTGTAAAGAAATCCGAGACACTCTCGTCTTTCTTCTGCTTACAAGCTGATAACTTATCCCAGTTCACCTTCATCGCTGGCATGAGAGTTTTCATGAGCGTAATTATTTTCTGAGGCAAATCCAAGATCAACTGTTCAGGCTTGGCCCCACCGACTTGCAATGCATCAGCTGCTAGCAGTGCAGCCCAATCACCCCCTAATTCAACTGCGTGGTTGGCTTGACGAATTTTAGTCCAAACTGGTTGCGGTACAACGTTGCCAAACAACATGTCGATGTCGGCAAGGTTCATAATAGAAGCTTCTATCAGTTGTGATAACTCCTTATAATAACCAGCCGGATTTTTACGTGGATCGGGTAAGGATTGCTTCACTTGCAAAACTTCTGATCGTTTCCATGGAAGATGTATCCACACTCTTCGAAAATGCGGTAGCACCACAGGGTTAGCAGCAGGGTCACCAGGCACCCATAGTGGCGGAACCTCTCTCATGGGATACTGACCAGGAACCGCTTTCCAGTTCTCAGTGGTATCATCTAATGATACCCGAGAATGTGCTGTGGGTCTGAACGCTAATAAGCGTTCCACGGCACGTCGTACATCGTCTCCTATAATCATACCATTTGAAAAGTGACTCTGAAGTTCAATTATGTCGGACGGTACATTATCTACATCATCATTGTACCACTCTTCTCTCAAAAAGTTACACATCTCCTCAAATACGAATCTCTGCGTAGGCTCATTAAACTGAGAAAACGTATCAAAGACTACACGTGGAGTGTAATTAGCAGGATGTCTTATCCACCTATGTGCCATTGTTACTAACGTCTCTTTCTCCCTACCACTAGGGATCTGACTCCGTCTCTGAGGAGTTTCAGATGAATCAGACGAAAATAACGGACCAGAAAGAGGTGAATAAAGGGTAGCAACAGAGTTAGGAACACGCTTACGAACAGAAGGGGAAAGAAAAACAGAGGCAACAACACTGGAGGTGAAAGAAGGCATAGTAGGAATAGACAAGGTAGTCGGAGTAGCAGAAACAACAGTCTGCGAAGGTACAGGTACAGGAGCAGTAGGAACGAGGACAGGTGGTGAAACAAACGTAGGGTTGACAGCGGGCTGACCCGCAGCCGCTGGAGCAACAAGAGGTACAACAGGAGGTACTACAGGAGCAACTACAGGAGCAGTAGCACCCTGTACATAAGGAGGTGGTGATTTCATCAAATATGATAACAAGGAATCCTCCTTCAAATCTTCTTCTTTCTTTTCTGATTTATTCGGTAAAACTGGGTAACATTTATCTATTTTCATGTGATGCAATCTAGTAGAGATTTCCATGTCCTTTTCTTCTTTGTCTTGTCTACATTCTTTTATAGCTTGCATTACAGGAACAAACTCTTGCTTTTGATCCTTTTTAAGTTGTTTGATTTCTTTCTGCTTGGCCTCTTTACGCCATATCCGAAAGGAATCAAACATAGCTGGCCTAGCTTTCTTTAAAAATAGTTTAGCCTCAAGATTATCTAAAATCGAAAGTTCAAAAGTTCCATGTGGTGGCCATCTAAGGTCACCGTCTTTCTTTGTATAGCGGATCCAGTAATCATTATAGATTATAGGACCTACCCCATGTCGACTATAAAGATCATGTATCGGAGTTCCAACTGGAGGTATCGGACACGAGTCCTCCAACCGGGAATCCATTGCGCAACATTTGAAAATACGAAACAAACCACTATGGCTAGGCATCGTGCACACTAACCTAGTATCAAACTTCAAGGATTATCGAAGCAATGAAACCTCGTGTAAGTCAAAACCCTCGGTTTTTGGCAATTGCAACTGTCAAATAATACTAAGAACCAATACTAAGAACCACAAATGCAATGGAACCATGCAATACAACAAAGCCTTAAGGCTATTACAAAGCTCGGAGAGCTAACCACAAAGCCTGAGGAGGCTATTACAAAGCTCAGTGAGCTATTACAACAAAAACCTTAAAGGTTAACAACAAAGCTTTCAAAAAGCTAGAACAACCACTATGGACTGGGAGCGACCCACAAATACTTAACTCAGAACTTCAATGGCGTCACCAGGAAGGCCCGTCTATCGTCTCGCTTGTACATAAGGTCTACGCCGGGCGTCGAAGACAGGTCGACAGTCAGGGCATCGGTCCGTCGCAGCCGTCAGGAGGCGGGAATCTTCGCAGGGAAAAACTTCGGGCCACTTATTTCGACAACAGGATCGATGAAGCGGGGTGCACCTTCCCTCGGAGATTTCACACGAAGTTCCTCACGATCATCAGGCTTTGGACCGGTACCGCTGAAGTCGCCCCACGTTGGGCGCCAACTGAAGGACTGGACTTTTAACAGTACCAGCGGTGCCAGGGAACAACACCTATAACCTTCATGGGATACCTGTTTCGGCGCACAAACTACAGAGACACGGGACACTTCCTTCGGCGTCAAAGATTCAAGGTTTATTTACTGCAGGGAACGCAGAAGTCACAACAAGTACAACACGTGCAACTTGGGGAGACTGCTTCAAATTGGTTCTGTGGAGCGCTCCTTTTATACAGAATTTACTCATAGGACAACATGGTACACAAAAGTTTACAACCTGGTTCCCATAATTATCCCTCAGAGGGGTCGCTTTGGTCACTTTGGTACACATAAGGTCCGGAACATAAGTGCGGAAACATTTGGCGGTTCCCAACTGTAAAAACCCATCTTCCCAACATTAGTGAATTCCAATCGGCAGTAAAACAGATCGAAATAGGGACAAAGACAGGTGCAGAGGAAGATGGAGACAGTGGGGAGATCGAAAAGGGTGTAAAAGGGGAGGTATCGGGAAACACGAGATACAGGCATCAAAGGGACGTGCCTAATGAGATGCACGGCTGAGACAATAAACCGGCACGGCAAGATGAGCCTCAAGCGGGGCCATCTGCCTTACAGTATCATCCCCCTCATCGTAAAAGATATTTACAAAGAACATGTGTCTTCCACAAATATCTTGAGAGTCCCAGGGTAACGAAGCGGACAGTGTCCGTTCGCTGGCTACTTGAGGGCAAGAGACAAAATGGATGCCGTATCTAAGATGGAACCCGTGGGTACAGATGAAAAACCCACATATTAAACGAACGGTTTAAGTTAGCACAGCGAAACTGCGCTCACTTACTAAACTCGTCATTTGCGGTTCTTAGATACCAAACTTGACCATATTCGTGCGAGTCGAAAACATCACTTACAATTGTCACGGAACCTCAGGGCCGGGGTCTCCAATGAGTTCTGAGCAAGCGTGTTTCTGACCTTTATTTTGCCTCTTTCTGACCTTTATTCAGCCTCTTTCTGTATGTTTCTGACCTTTATATTGCCTCTTTCTGCTCGTTTCTCACCGTTATTTCGCCTCTTTCTGCTAATTTCTCAACTCTATCATACCTCTTTAAACTCGTTTCTCACCTTTATTCACCCTCTTTCTGATCGTTTCTCACCTTTTTTTGCATCTTTCTGATCACTGCTGACCTTTATTTTGCCTCTTTTTGCTTGTCTCTCACCTTTATCATCCCTCTTTTTGCCTATTTCTGACCTCTGTTCTGCCTCTTTCTGCTCATTTCTCACTGTTATCTTTACTCTTTGTGATCGTTTGTCAACTATATTTTGTGTATTTGTGCTCTTTTCTCACCTTTATTAACCCTCTATCTGCTCATTTCTCACCTTTATCTTGCCTCATTCTACTCGTTGCTGACATTTATTCTGCCTCTTTCTGCTCGTTTCTGACCTTTATTCTGCCTCTTGCCTCTCATTTCTGAACTCTATTTTGCTCCTCTCTGCTTGTTTCTTACCTTTATTCTGAACTTTATTTGGAGTGTTTGCTCTGACTTGGGGGGAGTTGTCAAAACTCCTACCAAGTCAGAGTAAACAGCTATGTCCCGGGGGCGGGCAAATTCTAAATCAACACACCAGATATTTTTTATTTAAATAATAAATATAATATTTTATGCCATCAGTCAAAGAAATTAATAAACTTCCAATGTTAATGAAGACTGATATAATAAATCTATATATACATTCTTTAAAATACAATGTAACCATCACCAACCAACCAAGAAAGTAAAAAACAATCTCAATCCAACACAAAAATTAATTATAACAGATAAACTAAACACTTCCACATAACAATCACATATTATATAATAAACATTATAAAATTGCATTTGCCATCCAAATGGAAATAAAATATTTAAAACATACTTTTCTGTAGCTGCAGATCTATCTCTGTATCCAAGTGATAACAAATAGTAATCCATCCAAAATAAGAAAAATATTGTCCAAAAAGCCAGAAAAAAATGCAAATATAAAAAGAATCCAATAAACATTCCTCGAAGCAATCCAAAGTATGTAGGAACCACAAAAAGACCAGAAAAAGTGTTTAAAAAAAATGTTCCAGGAAAACAAAAAAGAAAATCAGATATATAAATATAAAATTAAAAATGATTTCCTTAAAAAATAAACAAAAACTCCTAATGCCTATAGTACACTTTTGTAAACAGTGTTGATGCAGGAGTGTACATTTCGATTACAGATTGAGATTGAGATAATACTTTCCTCCAGCACTTTCCCATTGCTGGAGTCTGGACCATATGTGCCCAGACGAATCAATGGGTAAATAGTGCAAAACAAAAGGACCTGGATTTGAGCACCAACAGGGTTTGTTTTCTTCAGGGTCAAGATGCTGCTATGAACGGGGGCCTAGAAAAAGTGATCCATACACCCTAAATACTTCGATTCTGCCCACTCGAAGCAGATGGTCGGCTCAATGGAAAGACAACTCGTAAATTCAGATGGCGGTACCACCCTCTGACAGCTGCTTTCTCCCTACTGTAGTTGAGGTGGTCAGCAAATGGCTGACGGGGCTCCAGAGGCCTTTTGTTCTGCAAACCGGCAACATCGTAATACAGGGATTGGACTGCCAACTAAGCGGCGGGGTTTCCGACAACGTTTCAACTGTAGTTCTCTCACAGCCAAAATTGTAATCAGGACCTAAAACTACATTCTAGACCCCCCTAGACCCCACCCTCAAAACCTTTAAAAAAGGACTTATCTGTTCTGAGGATCAGCAGCACCTTACTGCAACCTATTACTGGGAAAATAGACTAAAAGTAACACAAATAAATTACAAAATAGAAGGCAGGCGTAAAAAAAAAGGTTACTAAATGAAAATGAAAAAATACTATCTCTCCAGAGAAATGAATGGGAACTATTGTAAAAAAAATTGAATATATGTATAACAAATGTAAAACAATATTAAACATGTAAAACATGTCAAATGTTGTGATAAAATATGAACAATACATAAAGTATAAATTAAATAATAGTTTAAAATATATGCAATTATTTAATATACACTAAAAACACAAATGTTAAAATTATGTTGAAAATATGTATATAAAACAATTCATGAAATGTTACAAAAACTATTAAACAGTAAAATAAGACATACATACAATACTATTTAACCCCTTCCGTGCGGCGGCGATCCCCCCCATGTGCGGCAACCGCACGAACAGGGCGGGGCCGTGACGAACCCCAGCCGTCATCAGCACACGAGCACCGTGGAGTGTGACGGCTGGGGTTCGTCACCAGCATGGAAGGGGTTAAATATAATGTATATGTTTTTTATTTACATACAAATACAACTAAATGATTTATATACTTAACTTTATAGAAATGTTTGCTTTTGAGGTGAAATATTTGTAATTAAAAATGTCACAACATAAAATTCATAAACTTTGAAAACATAGGGCCCGATTCACAGAACTAACTTAAGAGAAAATCTTAAACTTACTACTTTTGGTATTCACAGAAGTTAGGATTTTGTCTTAAGACAGACTTAAGACAGACTTAAGTTAGGATTCTGTCTTAAGTCTGTCTTAAGTCTGTCTTAAGACAAACTTAAGACAAACGTAAGACAAAATCCTAACTTCTGTGAATACCAAAAGTAGTAAGTTTAGGATTTTCTCTTAAGTTAGTTCTGTGAATCGGGCCCACTAATTATACGTGAAAAATGTGTGACATGTCTTTCTTATATAAAACAATGTAATTAATAATATTGTTTACAAACATAGAACCTACTATTTTTATTATAACATTTTCTAATCACCACCATTACTAATAAAATAATGCAACATATTTCTATTGCATACAAACAAAAGTAGAATAAAATAAATTCTGAATAAATTATAAAATTATTTAATATTCCAACATAAATCATTTAAAACAATAGTTAGACACTAAAGGGGTGATATTTCCTATCCCACTCAAATCTATACCAAGGTAAGATGCTGGACACTAAAGAGTAGCGGTACAAAAGGGGGTGGTGATGGACGGAGCATCTGACACTAAAGAGTAACATTAACTATTCCCACTCCAATCTATACCATTTTGGGGAAGGCATTGGACACTAAAAGGTAACACTTACTACTCCCACTGCAAACATATTGGGAGAAGGTGATGGACACTAAAGGGGGTGACATTTACTATTCCTGCTCAAATATATAACAATTTGGGGAAGGTTTTGGACACAGCAGGGGTGACATTTACTATTCCCACTCCTATCTAAACCAATTTGGGGAAAGCATTGGACACTAAATGGGTGATATATACTATTCCCACTCCAATCCAACCATACTGGGGGAAGGTGTTGTACATTAAAGGGGTGACACTTACTATTCCCACCCCAATCTATAACAATTTGGGAAGGTGTTGAACACTAAAAAGGTAACAATTAATAATACAATTTCAATCTAAGGCTATTTGAAATGGGTGTTGTACGCTAAAGAGGTGAAATTTACAATATCTGATCATTATAAAACATTTTACACACTGTAATACATATTAAACAATTTAAACACACAATCAATACTGCATATTCATACATACTTTTTGCTATAAAATAAAAAAGAATTTAAAAACAAACTACCCTTCAAACTGCAAACCTATATATACAAATGTAAATATTAAAATATAAAAAATATATTTTAATGACTATTTTTACAGAATTTTTTTTTAGATTTTTTTCCTATCATTCCTAAACGGTACACCATAAACAAATAAACTATTTTTCTAAAATTGACAACTGTAAAATAGAAAATGTTGTAAGAACATTTTTTTTATTAATTTAAACTATACATGTGTAAAAAATTATACAAATATAAAATTTTACATAAAAATTTGTCAATATTTTACTTTATTAAAATGTTATATGTTATAATTTGTTTTTGAAAAACTATGTTATTTTATTCTATTAATAACTATCATAATTAGAATAAAGATGACATAATAATATAACAAAATACATTTAAAAATTCCAAATTCCATCAGAATTATTAACATAATTTTTAATTTAAAAAATACATTTAAAAAAAAATCTACTCTTATCCCCTAAAAACCTAATATCCATCTACTATTAAAAAAGTATATAACATTTACACTAATACAACTAAATATACAGTTTTCAACAATCTCATTACTAAAAAATTAGTTTACTAGAAACAAAAATAAAAAAAATTAAGAATAACAATAATACACAGGGCAATAAAGTAGATGCTAATTACCACTTACACAATATTACATACAGGGATATTTTCTACATCAATGTTCTTTACAACGATATTAAAAACAACATTAAAATTATATTTTTACTTTTGATATTCCCGTAGAGCATATTTTTGATGTCCCAATATTCTTGAATATTTTCCTACTGCTATTCTGTTCAAGCACAAATTTTTCCATTGGTAATTTAATGCTTAAATTCAATTGTTTTCCATTATTAATTACATATTTTTGCTTATCTATGTTACTTAATACAGCCTCTCTTTCAGTGGTATATGAATTAATTGAGGTTCCTTCTTTTAATGCCTCATTCTGTCCCTTGCTGACAGAGAACCACTATTCATTTAGCTATGGTTATCAAGGTAGGGGGGGAATAGTTCTGGATTGCACATTCATTTCTCTAAGTGAGTTACTGTGATTGTCTTTTAGGATCAAGAGACCATTTACTGCATATTTTGCATGTTGCAATGAGTGGTGTGTCCCACTTGCTCCAATGTGAGTGGACCTGGATTCTATTGGTTCCTACTGCGGACAATGGCTATTGAACAATTCCTTCAGCAGGAATAGCCCATTATGTCTGACCTTTCAGGCCACACAAGCCAGGCATTCATTGTGGGTGCATTCATTACTTTGTGTGCTGTGATACCAGTGACACTGGCAACATCATGTAATACTGGGAGCAGGGGCACAACTGGACCTGAATTTAAGGACTTTGTAGCTGCTTTCAAATCATAGGCACCATAGTATATTTGTCCGCAATACTGAAGCGTCGCAATGTCGGTAGTAATTACATTTTAAGCAGTTTTCTAATGATTAAATTTGAAGTGAAGTTATTTGACTTAGTCCTAGTAATGCTCTCATGTAAGAAATGACAGCTTTTCAAGTCCAGTTAACTACAAAACGGACATTTAAAGATGGCGCTGCCAAAATATGGGGAGGCTATGTTAACTTTCTATCAAACTCGAAGGGGATTCTTGCAAACAACTAATAGCGGGCGAACTAAACGGGGGTTGGCGTGTCTTTTTCTTTTGTATTTATATAAGCAGAAGATAGTGTGACCCTATAGATGTGTCCCAAGCGGAGGAAATCTAAGTTACCTCTTTATAAGATTTGAGGGCCATACCATGCTATCTGCTCTATTATAAAAGGCCCACTAGCATGCGTTGTAAATTCATCGCCGTGCACCTAATCTTGTGCCTTAAGGGAAATTGACACAGGGCAATTTAGGCATGTCAGATATGGGATGCCTTTTGTGATTTGAGACAGCCATGTTTTAATAACAATGGGAATCCATGTCTAGTTTTCTGTCTTTTTATGTACCCACACGTACTCTTCGGTCTCAAGGTCAGGCTCTGGTTGTAGTTCCCAGATTCAGGCTCTGTCGGGCGGGTGGACGCTCGTTTAGTGTTAAGGCTGCAATCCTTTGGAACTCCCTCCCGGCTGAAATCCGCCTGCTGGAGGACTTCATGCTCTTTCGGAAAGCTATCAAGACTTTCTTGTTTTAAAATGTTCTTCGGGGGCCTCAATGATTAGTTTCTGTTATGTTGTGTCCTACCTTGTCACTGCGCCAGGACGCTCCTTCGCTGCAGCAGCTGTGCGCATAATAAAAACCAATAACATAACATAACAACAATAACAATAATAAATAAATTCCCCAATTAATGAACAGTGACGCTAGAAACACATAACCCTGGCTGGGAAAAACTCTTTCTCCTTTTACACAGTGCATTAGGAATTGAAATGTTCAATCAGGACTGACTATCCGGTGCAAGAGCTATTCATCACATTTGTTATGAATATAAAAGAAAGAAATACTTGTAAGGTATGCTCTACAATTCTAGGACCTATTTATATTCACATATGTACTTATCTTGTGCACTTTAATCGACTAGGAACTAATTGGTTAAAAATGAACCCTTTTTTTATATATTAGACAATTTGAGATTAAGCTGAATCTGATTGGGGATACCCATTAGGGAATCTGTTGTAGTGTTATTTATGCAAACCCACCAAACCTTTGAAACAAATGACAAAAAGATCTTTTGGCCTTGTTTGCTGGCCGTAAACATTTATTTATGGTTGGGCAAACTGTGATAAAAAGGTAGCATCACTGGAATATTATAGAAATGCCCTTTAAATTAGGATTTTGTGGAGTATCATAGAGTGTTTTGTAAATATTGTATAATCATATGATATGCAATAAGATGTGTTGTAATGTATGACATGTAAATTTGTTTTTAATTGTAAATAGTGAAGATGTATGTATAATAATTGTATATGTGTCATTTGTAGCCCTGAAGAAGTCTGTGAAGGACGAAACGCGTTGGCTACGGCTACCGTCTTTTTATCTGAAGAAAAAAATAAAGAATGCACTGCAAACAACGCCACTGATTCTGCTATCGCTTATTTGTATTAAACACTGTATATAATAATTACTATTACGACATTCATGCTTAAAATTCTGAAGCCCACTGTATGTCGATTGTGAAATCCACTAAATTATCAATGATATTTTTTCAATCTTGCAGCTGCAATTTGCATTATAACATGGAACAGTTATTATGAACTTCTCCAAAATTATTTTGAGAAGAATTGCCCTATTCTCCTAAATGTCTATATTAATTATCACAATTTGTCTTGCCTGACTAAAGAAAGTGATGATCTCTGAATGGAGCATAAGAGAGGCACTGGGCACACAACATTGATACCAGTTTGTCATTGTAACATTGGAGCAGGTAGTGCACAAAGGGCAGCGCTTTTGCATGTTCGACCCATTATACAAAATATCAGTCTGCTTCTAATAGACACAGGATTACTTTGATGGCAAAATAAGGATTGGCAAGCATTTTGCTGCCAAACGATACCTTTTTGAAGAGGCAGGGCATAGTGATTGAATGCAGAGTGCGTGTGTACTGGCTTTGCATAGAACCCATTGTGGAAAAACAATTACACAAGACACACAGTAAGAAAATCCTTCTTCTGTCTTACAGTGCACTCTGCAAAACTGATCATGAAAGCTTTTGCTTTGGCCATTAAAATTATGCCTCTGGTTAGACATAATTCATATGTTCAAGCTTTATGTAACTGAGCAATGTCTCAATCTACCCATAGGTCAAGCTTCAGCCACTGAGCTAATCTTCAGGTGTAATGCTCCTTCACCATCATTTCTGCTCGATTTCTTCCACAATTGTTAGATGCCCTACATTTAGGGCTCGATTCCGATATTGGCTGGAAAACGTTCTACCCGACACAGACCCATCAATATTTCCGACCAAACCGTACACACGCCTTCAGAATAGCTAAGTACGATGCGATGCTTGAAATTCATGACCGACTCGTCCGGAAACTATATTATACGTCTGAGTCTGCAGGAAAGGAGACTGACGCGATACACTCGTACGCGACCGACTCCATGTCGCCAAGCATCAACACGACAGGACCGAGTCGGACGCGACCGATGCCATATAGTCAAGCATTTTAACAACCCAACAGACACGTACGCGAATGATTACACACAGCATAGATACGACGCGAAGACTCCGTCTCGTACCCGTTGGACGTATTCTGGTGCGATTTGGAGCTAAAATCCGGCTCATCCGGATGCTTTGAGCAGCTGGAAGAATAGCCCTGTACGGGGCGTACAAAATACTCATCGTACTTGCGTGTCCGTAAACTGCTTGTGCGATGCCTCCGTACGACTCCATTTCTGTGTTTCCTGAGCCTGTTCGCTACTGATATAGTGCACGAATCAGAGCGAATGGTTCGGTCAGAATTTTCGAGGTTAGACGCATTGTACTTGCTGGTTTGGAGGGGGAAGCTCCGGATACGAGTTGGTCGTCAGGTACGCCTACGCATCGCATAGGGAAGGCATTTTTTACGGAATCGGAATTGACTCCAAAGTGTTGTGCTAATGTGTTAACTATTAGTTGTGGGTCTGATGTAAGTTCTCCCTCTTCTGTTTTAATCTGTGCTATCCGTCTATGCGCTCGTTCCCTCTTGTCTTACTAGGCGATGAGCTTGTCCGCTTTGCCTCCAGATTCATAGATCAGGTGTTGGGTGGCGTGCATATGGGACTTGGTGTCAGTCCAGCGATATTGCTTGTATTCCTGTCTTCTCATGCGTAATGTGTGAGTTGTCTCATCCGTGGGGTCAGCTGCATGTTGGGATTCTAAGTGTTCTAATTCTTGCTCCAGGGTCTCTATTGCATGTTTTTTTTCCCCTTTTATGTCCCTCAATGAGTGAGATAGCCTGACCTCTTATCACTGGTTTGTATGCCTCCCATAACGTTGATAGGGAGGAGATTGACGCTTTGTTTTCTTGGAAGTATTGCACGTTTGCAGTGACTAGAGCTTTCCTGATCTTAGAATTCAGGAGGAATCCTGGATAGATGGGCTATATACGATTTTGAATAACACGGTGTGCCCTAATTTCTGCTCTGACCGGAGAGTGATCTGAAATTCCTCTGGGTAAATGTGTGGCTGCCCCTAGCCTGCCTAAACTGTCCACTGCTGTGAGTATGTAATCTATACGGGAGAGGCTATTATGAGCTCCTGAGTGGAATGTGTATTGTCTCTCATGTGGGTTTTGGAACCTCCAAACGTCTAGTAGGCCATGTGCTTCTAAAAATTCGTCCAGGGGCGAACTGACACGGTGTTGTGGGCGGATAGGTGTATGGTCTAATGCGTCATTTACGGTCATGTTGATGTCACCCCCTAGTACCAAATCCCCATCTGGTAGCTTTAGGAGGAATTTACCCAGATCTTGAAGGGTGGGGGATTGCCGAGCGGGTGGGATATAAACAGATACAAAGTTGATCATACGCCCCTCCCATTGGATCGAGATTACCGCATAGCGGCCTTGGTCATCCTTAAAAGTACGATGGATAATAAGGGGACATCGTTTTCGTATCAGAATCCCTACCCCCGGGATCCTGTGGTGAACTCTGAATGTGTCGACAATTGAAACCCCCATCTGTCCAGGGCCCTATACATGGAGCCCATCAAGTGTCTCTCCAGAAGCATTATAACTGCCTGTGATATGCGTTTTAGATATTTTAGTCCCTGTTTTATCTTGTCCCTCAGTCCATTGAAATTCCAAGAAAGGAAGGACAGCGTTGGCCATGTGGTGTGTTGTGTCATTAGGTCAGACGATGTCATTGAGTATGTTAGTAGTCTTGACGTGTCGAACAGCGAAGGTCATTGTGAATCCAGTTCCGAAGTGACCGTATGTCGAAAGTTGCAGATCGATAACCATTAAAACATTAACATGAAAGGCATTCCTAGAATGGAAATGAACATTTGTCAAACGTGTCCCCCCTCCCTTCCCAAGCCAAATCTCATCCCCCCTCCCTGCATCCCTGGGCAGTAGGTTCAGAACTACCCACCACCCCAATAGCAGAGTGTCTTTGATCCCCAAAAGAAAGTAAACCATGGAATATAGGGTAGTGCGGTGTTAGCGCCTAATAGTCTCTTTCTCCCGGGCCTGCAACAATGCCCAAATCGGTGCACACGAGGCGCCCGTGCTGTATTTAGGGTGTCCTTGGTTTGCATCTTTTCTGTGGGTCGCATTTTTCTCACTTTTCCACTCCTTGTTGAGTTTATTTATTTGTTGTTTATGGAGTGTGAACGACGCACCACCTGGTTGTCTTTTTGTGCCTTTGGGGCCGATGTGTGTTGTTGTAAATGTCCCTGCAGCGGAGTTTTCGGTTGTGTTTGTGGCCGCTGCTGGAGGCCTAGTTTTGCATCCAGGGCCTGTCTGATGCAGGAAACCCGGGCAGGCCCACACCAGGCCCGGGATAACTCCAGAGCAAGAGCATTTTTTGAATTTGTACCGGGGTTCTTCCCCCCAGCGTGCTGCACCCCCTTCCCCCACAGGGTTTCGCTTGGAGAGCAGCAAGTGTGTTTGTGCTCCGTGCGTGTGAAATGTGTATTGTCCCGGCTCACTCGGTAGTTTTTGTCAGTGTGCCGCAGCTGTTTGTCCCATGTGGCGTGGAAAGCGTGACTGGAAGAATCTCGATATTGCTGCTTTTAACAAAGCCTTGCTTGATCTGGTGCCTAATAATTCACCAGACTTTGATGACATGGAGGCTGAGGCCAGCTCTGTGAATTCCTGGCTCCTCGAAGCTATTAACATCTGTCTCCCCCTTACTCAAAAGAAAAAAACGATTCATAAATCACCTGCCCTCTGGTATAACGAGACACTTCGTCTTCATAAATCCCGATGCAAAAAACTGGAACGTGCCTGGAGAAGAGATTATTCCATCCCGGCCGGTCTTGTTTATAAAACGGAACTAAAGCAATATCATAAGGCTTGTGTCCACACGAGAGCCACTTATGCAAACAAAATGATCACTGAAGCAATAAACAAATCTAAAGTATTGTTCAGTGTTGTCAGAGATCTTGCCGGCTCACAGACTACTGCCACACCTCCCCCTCTTTCTAGCAGTAAATGTGATGAACTTGCCCAGTATTTTATCTCAAAAATTGAGAACATTTACCAGGATATTGCAGCTCGAGACAACAGCAATGACTTGATAAATTCACCTTCCACTGCGGGAAATGGTGTAGACCTCCTGGCGCTTCCCACAGCCATGTGTTTACCTTCGGCCTCACTTTTGACCTGGCCTGATCTTTGCCCTTCTACTTTAGTGGAGATCTTGAACAATATTAAGTCAGGCTCTCCAATTGATCCTTTACCTATTTCCATTTTACGTAAATTGGAGCTCCCTCAACTTACTATGATTTGTACTCTACTTAATTTTCCACTTAGTTTGGCCACTGTCCCTAGTTGTTGGAAGCACGCTATGGTCACCCCGCTATTAAAAAAAACAACTGCAGACCCTAATGTTGCTTCTAATTTTCGCCCTATTTCACTACTGCCGGCGTTTTCTAAAATCCTCGAGAGGCATATACACTTGCATTTATCACAATTTGTGGCAACTAATAATCTTTTACATCCTTCTCAGTCTGGTTTCCGTCCAGGTTTTTCTACAGAAACCACTCTTCTAGGAGTGACTGAGAATCTTCGCCTGCTACTGGATCGAGGTGAAACGGCTGCACTGATATTGCTCGATCTCGGTGCAGCCTTCGATACTGTATCTCACAGTATCCTCCTTAACAACCTTGCTTCCTTTGGCATTGGCGGAAAAGCCTTAAATTGGCTTACGTCTTTTCTCACGGATCGGACTTTCCAAATTTTTTCCCATACGTCCACTTCCAATACGTATGTATCCCCACACGGTGTTCCCCAGGGTTCTATCCTCAGTCCCCTTCTTTTTAATCTTTACGTTATTCCATATTGCACATCGTTCTGGTCTAAATTTATTTACTTATGCTGATGATTCCCAAATTGTGTTTTCCCTATCCCAAGCTGATTCCACTTCTTCTTCTTCTCTGCAAACTAGTCTCAGTGAAATATCCTGCTGGATGAATCGCAACTTTCTTAAATTAAACAGCGGAAAGACTGAGGTATTAATCTTCGGAAACAAACCTGACCTTTGGAGCCCGAAACACTGGCCATCGGCCATGGGTTCCTTGCCCACTCCATCAGAACGAGTACGCAATCTCGGGGTTATTATCGATAAGGGTCTATCTATGCAGGATCAGGCCAACAAAGTTGCAGCCACCTGTTTTACCATCCTACGGTGGCTGAGAAAAATCTTCTGGATATTACCTACTAACACCCAGAGATCCGTGATGACGGCCTTGGTGACTGCCAGATTGGACTACGGCAACGTGCTCTATCTGGGGTCTACCAAGGCGGTCATACGTCGTCTCCAATTGGTCCAAAATGCGGCTGCACAGCTTCTCTGTGGCTGCCGAAAACGGGACCATATCACTGAGCGTTTGAGGGAGTTTCATTGGCTCAATCTTGACAACCGTGTAAAATTAAAGGCATTATGCTTTATGCACAAGATCAAGATTGGAACTGCCCCCTCTTATCTTCAGTCCCTCGTTACACCTTATGTTCCCGCCCGTCCACTTCGCTGTTCTTCCCAACACTTATTCTGTATCCCTAAGTTCAGACTCTCGAGAATGGGCGGCAGCTCCTTCGCAACCTTGGGACCCAAACTTTGGAACTCTCTTCCCTTGGATCTGAGGATGGAGATCTGCCACATCCGCTTTCGAAGAGCCGTGAAGACCTGGCTCTTTGTCCAGTAATTTCTCCTAGGATTGTATTTTGCTGCATTTTGTCTTTCAGCGCCGGGAAACCCTTACGGGTAGCTGTCGCGCTATATAAACTTAATAAATAAATAAATAAAATAAATATAAAATGGAATTCCACCAAGACGTGTGTGATGTTGTTATGCTGCTGTCTCTGTCGTTGGTTCTGTGGGAGTATTATTGCCAGAAAGTGTGTGTTTAGAGTGTATAAATCTTGTCTCGAGAGACAAATGTAAACCACCTTCATTATGTAAGTTTATGAGGTTAGGTTGTTGTTTAGAAACTCGATCAAAACTGTAAGGAGTGACAGTGGGGTGTGTACTCGCGGTACAAACTGATAAGATGCTCCAGCTCTCTCGCGCCTGTCAACAGGTCTTCTCGCTTCGCATCCTGGTACTTGTATGCCGATTTTTCCTTGTTGTCATTTCGTAGCTGCAAGTGCCGGAATGCAAAACATGGGACCGCAGGGGCTGCTGACGCCGAGCACTGGACACATTGAGATCTTTGTGATAATAAATGACGTGTTTTTCATATAGTGATTGCCACCAGGCTCTGCCGTTTCACGGTGCTGAGGGCAACTGGTGCTTCAATGCCAAATTCAACTGTAATGCTCAGTGAAGACTTGTGGGCTGTGATTGTGTGATCTGAAATTGTTCCCCCCTCTCCTGCACCTGTAACATGTTGTACCAAATTGTAAAGCGCCCATTTATCAACCAAAAATCATATTGGCGATTCGATGAGTCTTTGGTTTGGCAAAGGGTGGGGATTGAGCACGTGTAATCACCACTTTGTGGTTTCTTGCAACACCGCATGCGCTACTTAGTCACCAGCTCTGTTTTTGCTCCTACACTGATTACTACCTTGTTTCTGTTTCAGGATTTTTTTAAATCATGTTTCCACCCCGATCAGCGAATTAATTGAGAATAGATCCAGCCCATGCGTGCCCATGAAGTGCGTGTTTGATGATACTGTATTGGTTATGTCAGACAGGTCTCTGTTGCGTGTACACTGCTTGTTTCCCCAGTTGCTTTCCCTTTGCATTATGGTACTTGTAGTCCTGCATTTTGACAAATAAAATAACGTATAAACATTCGGAAATTGCACATTCTGTCTTATATTTTGAGTTTCAAAGCCGTTCAATGAAGCCATATTTTTAAGAGAAAACTTAAGCAGTCGGCCTAAAAATCTGGGCACATAGCAGCCTCGGGGTCCAGGGGCATAGCTGTCATTTGGGCCCTCGACACGAGGCTGACTTCCACACGAAATCAAGGTTGGTTCACTGCCTCTCCCAGGCCTGAGTTTACAATGGGAAAAGTGAAACTACATATTCCAGAATGCTGAGAGTTGCTAGACTAAAAGACAGGTGCTAAGACAGCTGGAGAGCTAGGGAAGGTAGGCTGGAGGCCCTGGTCCACTCTGTAGTTTGGAGTGCGGGGATGAAGGGATGGTTTTTAATCTCAGAACTGTGAACAGGTGGCCCTGGTACCCAGACATATGTTAGTTTATTGGTTGAGCGCACGATTGACATAAACACTCTGAAACCACAAGACTTGTGAGTAAGTTACACACAAAACAAGTTATTGCTATTATCGCTGTTATTTTTATTATCATCACATCTGCCAAGTCCTTTTCAATCGAAATTAACAGACTAACATGTTCACTTCTCAAATTCCATATTAAACTATACTAGACCAATATACTACCCAAATAGCTGAATAACATATCCACTACTCAAATTACTTCATACTTTTTTTACTATACTAATTTTCAACAGTAATCTTTAATGGGTTCTGGAGTGGCGTGCTACTCGCCAGAAAAGCGATTCAACACCCATCAAGGGTAACAAGTGCTATATGAATGCAAATCTTTCTCCCCCTTTTATCCCTCTGCTATTCTTCTCACTCCAAGTAACTGACTAATATCCACCGATGAAATTACTTCATATTTCACAATATTAATTCACCACGAATCCTTTGTAGGCTTCCTGAATAGCGTGCGTCAACAAGCGCTATATAAATACAAACCTTTGTCCTCCTCTATCCTTCTGCTATCATTCCAAATCTTAATAACTGACTAACCTATCCACCAATTAAAATGTACTTGCATGTTTCACTATACTAATTCAACACTAATCCTCTATCGGTCCCGGAGTAGCGTGCTACTCGCCGAAAAAGCGCTTCGACGCCTCGTCTGGGGTAGTAAGTGCTATATAAATGCAATTACAATACAATACAATACAATAATAGTCCTTAAATTATCGTCTCTACTTTGATACTGAATCAAGGCACCCCAAGTTTGCTCATAGGGAGCCGCTATGGCTATACAATTGGAATCCCTCCACCCCCATCATACATAGGGCAATAAATGAGATATCTACGGACCATTGAAGTCCATTCAGTCCTTCATTTCCCGAGATGTGCTGTTTCACTGCTAGGGCTGCTGGATCGAGAACTCCTAGATCTCGATGGGGAGCGCAGTCTGTCTCTGTGCCGGTGGGCAGAGTCTCTGGGATGATATTCGGCATTTCTACTGACTGTCTCTTCTCTACGGCGTTGGGACGTAGCAGGACCTTTCTCGAGCCAACGCTGTGCTTCTTCTGGCGACGTAAAGAACCAGGATTTGCCTCCATCGAGTACTTTCAGCTTAACTTCGCTGGGAAGAACATCATATATTTAAGTCCTTTGTCCCTAAGAGCCCGTTTGATTCATTCAAAGGAGCGTCGATCTCGCTGTACTTTCAGAGTAAAGTCCGGGAAGAATCGGACAGTCGCGTTATCATAGGGAATGTCGCCCTTCACCCTTAGCTGCTTGAAGGATTACATCCCGATCACAAAAGTTCAAGATACGAGCTATGATAGTGCGAGGTGGCGCACCAGGCCTTGGCTTCGGGATGGGGCCTCTGTGTGCCCTCTCAATAGAGAACCGTGGGGAGAGTCTCTTGGGCTTGAGGTGATTTAGGATACGGTCTTCTAGGAAGAGGTCCTATAATAAGTATAGGATGTCGATATTTTTGACATCGATATTAAAATCTCGATATTTGTGTTTGGGGATATTGAGGTTGCAGCTACCATCACTCATTTTATTTTGGATTGGAAAACCAATTCCCATTTTGAGAGTTTTTTTTCTCAGTATCTAGAAGTTTGACACGTAGTAGCTTTTAAAATGGAGCCCATTCAGCAAACTTGCAGTGCTCCAAAGGAGGTGCCACTACATGATTGCACTTCTAATAGGCTTGTGATCCGAATGGAGTGGGGTGTGGTGGGGTTAAAGCCCGTTCAGACCAAAAGGTGTTGGAGGGCATGTGCTACCCACCCACACAGTTACCACAAGGACTGTTGAATGGGTGGGTGTAGGTGCTCTACACTGATCTCAGCCAGACTCCATTTATTTTGTAGCTGCTCTGCCTAATTCATCTGAGCAGGAACGCCCCACATAAAAACATTCAGGGGCGTAACACAGGCCACCGCAGCCCCCACGCTGCGGGTGGGCCACGTAACTGTACTCAGGCCTGAGAGCTTCGGATTACATCCGGAGCGGGGGGGCCTCCGTGTTCCTTGTAGAGGGGCCCCCTCAACTTTCGTTACGCCACTGTAAACATTGTGCAGCGATCAGTAGGAAGCAGGTTTCTGGTTCCGTCCTTGCCGTACTGCATAAGTTCTATATGAGGATAGACCCCTGGACTAAGTCTGCAGTCGTGTTGTCATGTTGCGTCATCTACACAAAACACAGACAATCTGTTCTTCCATGGTCTCTCTAAAAACTAACCAAGATCAGAGATTTTCAAGGCATAAATATATAGAAATGTTGGGGCAGATTTTAAAAAAAGTCAAGCAAAGTAGCGCAGCAGTCAACAATGCTGCATTGTGTGACATGGAGAGACCTGGAGAAAGCTATATCTGCAGTGATATAGCACTCTCCTCCCTTCTTGCCTTGCACGGGCGCTGATTTCAGCTGTCATGCGCCAGGCACTCAGATTAGCACCATAGAGCTAAGGTACGGGCCTGAGTCTAGCATAGGTTTTGTGCAGAAAGGGTAACCTTCCTGTCTAAAATACAAAGCCTAGACAAGTTCAAATACTTTTCCCTCTTTGTATGTGTGCTGCACAATGCAGCATGCGTGGCAAGAAGAAAAAGAACGGAGAAATAAAAACATTTTGGATGGTGTTTATGTTTGGTGCTAAACCCTGTCTATAAATGTTTGTAGACAGGGTTTTGCGTCAAAAGGCATGGGTGGTTGCATAGGTACGCACATGTACCACTCATGTCATGACCCCTTGGCACTAAGTAACGCAAAGCAAGGCTTCACACTGCTTTGCTTTACATGTAGGATATTTTCCAATGCAAAATAAGTTTCAGTAAAAAAAACATTTGGTGCTGGTTAGCATCACTTTTGTGACACTAACCCAGGGCAAAATGTTTGAAAATCTACACCGTAGTATATACATCTCTGAGCAAATACATGAAACAGAAGCATTATTCAATCTGGTAAAGCATTTAATGTTTAGTCCAAAAGAGATGGAAAATAAATTTCTGAGCTATGAGAAAGGGTGAGAAGAGAAGAGGGATTAGCAGAGCACACAGTACGGCAAGCAGAACAACTCTTTCTTGATTGAAGTTGTGACTTTGGAATTATTTTTTCAAAGCTAGTTGGCCTGGGTAACTTTGGACTATCAAAAAGTCTAAAGGATCTTTCTCTTTCGTCTAATTTATTGAACAGGAAAACCTTTTGGGCATAATGATAGGGTGTCGACAGAGTCATGAAAATGAAAGTATTTTGCCACTCATTATCATACAGTGCAATGCATCAGACCAACTACATTGAAGCGATCTAAAAAGAGACGGAGTCAATGCAGTCCAAGGAAAATTGATGAGATGTGAAATCCCTTGTTGCACAGTCCTGCAGCATGAGTTTGTAGAAGTGCCATAGCCCAGTTTGGGCATGAGGGGTGAACTGCACTTAACAACTGTCCTTTTGTTGAAAAGTCGAATGCGAACAGTGCTTTTGCTGAGACGTGAAGGCCTTTTCACTGTGGAAAGTCCCTAATTTGAACAGATGAACCTTTTGGGAGTTTACCAGCAGATGTAGTAAAGAGGCAGTCATGTTTGCAAGCAGAAAAAAAACATTTCTTGTGTCACGGTATACTTTTGGCATTGTGTGCATTGCAGTAACTGTTGAACCTATTTACTGCTCCAAGAACTGCAGATACTCTTTCAGGTTGTGAAATATCGCAGGAAAACACCCTCAGAATGGCCTTTGGTTCTTAACTAAACTCTTGGTCAAAATTTGCCGCAAAATGCCCCAATTTGCCCTCCGTTTTTTTCATGGGTAGAACTCCCCTGAAACTACCTTATTCCGGTCAGGCTCGCTTACTTTGATCATTTACTGTCTACTTGATATCAACAACTTTTACACCCCACCAGGTTCAAAGGTCACGCGGGGTGTAGTGAATTAGTCAGTTCAATGGCCCATGTACTCTATTTGTGTTTCTTTGAAGCAGCTGTTAAAGTTACACCCCACCCACCCACACTGTAATGACAAGTAGAGTGTTTGTGACATTGCCTTTTCATATAATAATCTGCTTATTCCCCTCAGGTACTGTGCCTGCCCAAAATACTGGAAGCTTCATTTTATGATCTTCCTGTCAATATAAGCTCAACAGGAGATGAGAAAGTCTTTACTTCAGTATTTCACCAAACATTGTTGTGAACACAGTTGAGGTAATACAATCATAGGAGATGTACGACTGTCTGCAGTCTGTTCTCCCAATTATCAACCTTAGACTGTCATTTGATCCACAGGACCCAGGTAATCAGAAGTTCTCTGTCTCATTGAGGACCACATGTTCTTCACCCACCCCCACCCCCGAACTTGTTGGCAGTCACCAAGCAATGTTATGGTTTTAGCAAGTATTTGTGACAAAAACACTATTAAGATCCCAACACTACTGGCATTTAGCTTCCTAATTGGCCAAGAACTAGTGGCATTCATTTCTACTGAGTAGATTGCTTCAGTCCACTCTTACGTATGGCTAGGGTTTTGTTGCTGACAGATTTTGCAAAGACCTATAGAAATATTGCAAGAGAACTATGTCTCCTTACCTGACAAAGGCCATACACGCTTCCTGGTTTTTGAGGGTGGGGCATGCTACTAATTTTTATAAGCACAACATATTGCCAAATGTTTGTTTTTTAAAAATTGTATTGTAATCACAAAGTAGCCCAAACTGTAAAAAAAAATAATTATGGATTTGATTAGTGAGTAGAAATGCTTGGCCTCAAGTACAAATACAAGTTTCAATGGACACAGGATACCAACAGTGTTCACGTGTGCATAGAGAGCAGACCATTGGTCTTACCTATACATACTGCTCACTTTCAAACAAGCTGATCTGTGATATAAATCATTTGCACGAAGAAACAGCAACCACAACTAGTGCATTCAAAGTTTTATACATGTCCCTCTAAACTTTCAGGTGGTCTTCGAGTTTATAACCAGTGCATGTAACAGCTGCTTCCTTCGCGATGGACTCTTCAACAAGGTCCATGCGCCTTGCATCATAATCATGATGCAAGGATTATCATGTATCCATTGTACACATCCTTTATCCAGTGGATTTCCAGTCGACGCTTTTCAATGATAAGTCCCAAAGGAACGATTGCCAATCATGAAGGTTATCCCCACACAGGATCACTCTAGGAATGTATTGCAAGATCCCTACCCAAATGGTGTGCATGACACATCAGTGCTTTGTTCTGTGCTGCACACTCATTAAACAGATGCCCAGCCACGCAGCATCAAAGGGAGGCAGAGAATGTAGGCGCTGATGCTAGAGGCACTTTGGCACTCACTGTCTACCCTCTTCCACTGAACTCCTGAACCTGTTCTTCAAAATAAAGCCACACAGGGATTGGCCAAGGTCTGTAATCATCACCTCCCACTGCGACCACCGCTCGCCATCATAGCCAATCCAGACTTTGCCCTCATGCATGAGAGCAGTACCAGGATTGGCTGGACAGGCATTCACATTGTATGTATGGTGCGATGGGTTATTAATGACTGCCTCTACCTGCTAATGTATACATACAGCAAAAAACATTGAGCTACCAAACCCATCACGTGACTGCATGTTCACTAAAAAGTATCTGACTGCTGTTCTCCACACTTGTTACTTTGGCAAAGAGCACCTACTCACACATCCAGCAAGGAATGGCACGAACACTGTGATCCTCCACACACTCAGGGGGAGAGGGGACTGAAAGCGCCCAGGGAGCTGTGTTATAATCATGATCTTTGATCCCATTTTGCTATATTTCTTCTGTGCCAGGTTAGTGTACAGTAAATGCCTACAGTATGCAAACTATATATCTTGTGTGTATGGCAAGTACGTAGGTGGGTCTGGGAGATTCATATCCCTTTTAGCCGGCCCTCCTTTGCGGTTGCATTGTAAATAGGAATGTATTAAGATTTTTTATTAAGTGAGCAATGTTTTGTGTGCATTCCAATTGTTTGCCTGCCCATAGACGACAGAGCGTTTTTTCAGCTTTTGGTATGTTATGACTGGCATATTATTAGCTCGCCAGTGCTAGATGGCATCACAGATGGATGTGTCATTTTCTTGCAAGCTAACCTTAAAGTCTTTTCCATGTGACTTTGAAAATGTGAGTTTCCAACATGTGATTAAAGTATCTTAAAAGTACGCTACTGACTCATGGAGTTCTTGAAAGGTTTCCATGACAATATCAATTGGTGTTGCTGGCTGCATCACTGAGTGCAGTACTTTAAATCCTTATTGTTTTACTATTTGTCAAACCCTTTTTTGTCCTTGTGCGGATTTCCAGGAATAATTTAGCGCTTGTTACCACAACTGTCAATCACAATGGGCCATTCACCTATCAGGTAACTTCCAGGTGCTTATCTTCTGACATAGCAACCAATCCCCTTTTTCCCCCAAACAAACTATTTAAGCGTCATAAAGATTGTAAATGGTGCTTGCATTATAAGCATACTGACAAGTTGGGATATTTTGTCATGTGAGCTGCTACAGACCTATTTTGAAAAAGGGGGTGGTGATGGACAGAGTTTCTGAATGATGCAGAATACTCTTACCAAGTCAAGAGATCATGGTTTTAATCCATCACCGTTTTTTAGCTCAATGCACCATCCCAGCTCAGAACCTGGCTATATGCAAATTAGTCTGTTCCTGTCCCAGAGCATGATGGGAACAGGGCAAACCAAACTACCAAGCCAATTCTTATACTGGGAAGGAAACAAGCTTCCGGGGACCGGTTTCTGGCATCACAGCCTTCGTCGGCCCGGCTTGCTTGAATCCTGATGGTGCAATGAGCAAGGGACTCACGTCTGAGCATACCCTCCCACACATAGTGTGGATAAAACCGATTTAGGAAAAGGGGGTGGTGATGGACAGAGTTTCTGAATGATGCAGAATACTCTTACCAAGTCAAGAGATCATGGTTTTAATCCATCACCGTTTTTTAGCTCAATGCACCATCCCAGCTCAGAACCTGGCTATATGCAAATTAGTCTGTTCCTGTCCCAGAGCATGATGGGAACAGGGCAAACCAAACTACCAAGCCAATTCTTATACTGGGAAGGAAACAAGCTTCCGGGGACCGGTTTCTGGCATCACAGCCTTCGTCGGCCCGGCTTGCTTGAATCCTGATGGTGCAATGAGCAAGGGACTCACGTCTGAGCATACCCTCCCACACATAGTGTGGATAAAACCGATTTTGGAAAAGGGGGTGGTGATGGACAGAGTTTCTGAATGATGCAGAATACTCTTACCAAGTCAAGAGATCATGGTTTTAATCCATCACCGTTTTTTAGCTCAATGCACCATCCCAGCTCAGAACCTGGCTATATGCAAATTAGTCTGTTCCTGTCCCAGAGCATGATGGGAACAGGGCAAACCAAACTACCAAGCCAATTCTTATACTGGGAAGGAAACAAGCTTCCGGGGACCGGTTTCTGGCATCACAGCCTTCGTCGGCCCGGCTTGCTTGAATCCTGATGGTGCAATGAGCAAGGGACTCACGTCTGAGCATACCCTCCCACACATAGTGTGGATAAAACCGATTTTGGAAAAGGGGGTGGTGATGGACAGAGTTTCTGAATGATGCAGAATACTCTTACCAAGTCAAGAGATCATGGTTTTAATCCATCACCGTTTTTTAGCTCAATGCACCATCCCAGCTCAGAACCTGGCTATATGCAAATTAGTCTGTTCCTGTCCCAGAGCATGATGGGAACAGGGCAAACCAAACTACCAAGCCAATTCTTATACTGGGAAGGAAACAAGCTTCCGGGGACCGGTTTCTGGCATCACAGCCTTCGTCGGCCCGGCTTGCTTGAATCCTGATGGTGCAATGAGCAAGGGACTCACGTCTGAGCATACCCTCCCACACATAGTGTGGATAAAACCGATTTTGGAAAAGGGGGTGGTGATGGACAGAGTTTCTGAATGATGCAGAATACTCTTACCAAGTCAAGAGATCATGGTTTTAATCCATCACCGTTTTTTAGCTCAATGCACCATCCCAGCTCAGAACCTGGCTATATGCAAATTAGTCTGTTCCTGTCCCAGAGCATGATGGGAACAGGGCAAACCAAACTACCAAGCCAATTCTTATACTGGGAAGGAAACAAGCTTCCGGGGACCGGTTTCTGGCATCACAGCCTTCGTCGGCCCGGCTTGCTTGAATCCTGATGGTGCAATGAGCAAGGGACTCACGTCTGAGCATACCCTCCCACACATAGTGTGGATAAAACCGATTTTGGAAAAGGGGGTGGTGATGGACAGAGTTTCTGAATGATGCAGAATACTCTTACCAAGTCAAGAGATCATGGTTTTAATCCATCACCGTTTTTTAGCTCAATGCACCATCCCAGCTCAGAACCTGGCTATATGCAAATTAGTCTGTTCCTGTCCCAGAGCATGATGGGAACAGGGCAAACCAAACTACCAAGCCAATTCTTATACTGGGAAGGAAACAAGCTTCCGGGGACCGGTTTCTGGCATCACAGCCTTCGTCGGTCCGGCTTGCTTGAATCCTGATGGTGCAATGAGCAAGGGACTCACGTCTGAGCATACCCTCCCACACATAGTGTGGATAAAACCGATTTTGGAAAAGGGGGTGGTGATGGACAGAGTTTCTGAATGATGCAGAATACTCTTACCAAGTCAAGAGATCATGGTTTTAATCCATCACAGTTTTTTAGCTCAATGCACCATCCCACCTCAGAACCTGGCTATATGCAAATTAGTCTGTTCCTGTCCCAGAGCATGATGGGAACAGGGCAAACCAAACTACCAAGCCAATTCTTATACTGGGAAGGAAACAAGCTTCCGGGGACCGGTTTCTGGCATCACAGCCTTCGTCGGCCCGGCTTGCTTGAATCCTGATGGTGCAATGAGCAAGGGACTCACGTCTGAGCATACCCTCCCACACATAGTGTGGATAAAACCGATTTTGGAAAAGGGGGTGGTGATGGACAGAGTTTCTGAATGATGCAGAATACTCTTACCAAGTCAAGAGATCATGGTTTTAATCCATCACCGTTTTTTAGCTCAATGCACCATCCCAGCTCAGAACCTGGCTATATGCAAATTAGTCTGTTCCTGTCCCAGAGCATGATGGGAACAGGGCAAACCAAACTACCAAGCCAATTCTTATACTGGGAAGGAAACAAGCTTCCGGGGACCGGTTTCTGGCATCACAGCCTTCGTCGGCCCGGCTTGCTTGAATCCTGATGGTGCAATGAGCAAGGGACTCACGTCTGAGCATACCCTCCCACACATAGTGTGGATAAAACCGATTTTGGAAAAGGGGGTGGTGATGGACAGAGTTTCTGAATGATGCAGAATACTCTTACCAAGTCAAGAGATCATGGTTTTAATCCATCACCGTTTTTTAGCTCAATGCACCATCCCAGCTCAGAACCTGGCTATATGCAAATTAGTCTGTTCCTGTCCCAGAGCATGATGGGAACAGGGCAAACCAAACTACCAAGCCAATTCTTATACTGGGAAGGAAACAAGCTTCCGGGGACCGGTTTCTGGCATCACAGCCTTCGTCGGCCCGGCTTGCTTGAATCCTGATGGTGCAATGAGCAAGGGACTCACGTCTGAGCATACCCTCCCACACATAGTGTGGATAAAACCGATTTTGGAAAAGGGGGTGGTGATGGACAGAGTTTCTGAATGATGCAGAATACTCTTACCAAGTCAAGAGATCATGGTTTTAATCCATCACCGTTTTTTAGCTCAATGCACCATCCCAGCTCAGAACCTGGCTATATGCAAATTAGTCTGTTCCTGTCCCAGAGCATGATGGGAACAGGGCAAACCAAACTACCAAGCCAATTCTTATACTGGGAAGGAAACAAGCTTCCGGGGACCGGTTTCTGGCATCACAGCCTTAGTCGGCCCGGCTTGCTTGAATCCTGATGGTGCAATGAGCAAGGGACTCACGTCTGAGCATACCCTCCCACACATAGTGTGGATAAAACCGATTTTGGAAAAGGGGGTGGTGATGGACAGAGTTTCTGAATGATGCAGAATACTCTTACCAAGTCAAGAGATCATGGTTTTAATCCATCACCGTTTTTTAGCTCAATGCACCATCCCAGCTCAGAACCTGGCTATATGCAAATTAGTCTGTTCCTGTCCCAGAGCATGATGGGAACAGGGCAAACCAAACTACCAAGCCAATTCTTATACTGGGAAGGAAACAAGCTTCCGGGGACCGGTTTCTGGCATCACAGCCTTCGTCGGCCCGGCTTGCTTGAATCCTGATGGTGCAATGAGCAAGGGACTCACGTCTGAGCATACCCTCCCACACATAGTGTGGATAAAACCGATTTTGGAAAAGGGGGTGGTGATGGACAGAGTTTCTGAATGATGCAGAATACTCTTACCAAGTCAAGAGATCATGGTTTTAATCCATCACCGTTTTTTAGCTCAATGCACCATCCCAGCTCAGAACCTGGCTATATGCAAATTAGTCTGTTCCTGTCCCAGAGCATGATGGGAACAGGGCAAACCAAACTACCAAGCCAATTCTTATACTGGGAAGGAAACAAGCTTCCGGGGACCGGTTTCTGGCATCACAGCCTTCGTCGGCCCGGCTTGCTTGAATCCTGATGGTGCAATGAGCAAGGGACTCACGTCTGAGCATACCCTCCCACACATAGTGTGGATAAAACCGATTTTGGAAAAGGGGGTGGTGATGGACAGAGTTTCTGAATGATGCAGAATACTCTTACCAAGTCAAGAGATCATGGTTTTAATCCATCACCGTTTTTTAGCTCAATGCACCATCCCAGCTCAGAACCTGGCTATATGCAAATTAGTCTGTTCCTGTCCCAGAGCATGATGGGGACAGGGCAAACCAAACTACCAAGCCAATTCTTATACTGGGAAGGAAACAAGCTTCCGGGGACCGGTTTCTGGCATCACAGCCTTCGTCGGCCCGGCTTGCTTGAATCCTGATGGTGCAATGAGCAAGGGACTCATGTCTGAGCATACCCTCCCACACATAGTGTGGATAAAACCGATTTTGGAAAAGGGGGTGGTGATGGACAGAGTTTCTGAATGATGCAGAATACTCTTACCAAGTCAAGAGATCATGGTTTTAATCCATCACCGTTTTTTAGCTCAATGCACCATCCCAGCTCAGAACCTGGCTATATGCAAATTAGTCTGTTCCTGTCCCAGAGCATGATGGGAACAGGGCAAACCAAACTACCAAGCCAATTCTTATACTGGGAAGGAAACAAGCTTCCGGGGACCGGTTTCTGGCATCACAGCCTTCGTCGGCCCGGCTTGCTTGAATCCTGAAGGTGCAATGAGCAAGGGACTCACGTCTGAGCATACCCTCCCACACATAGGGGTCGATTAGGATCGCGGACGGACTTGAGTCCGTCCGCGACCCCTGAGGAGGAGGGAACGTCCGCATGGGCTGCGGCGTTCCCTCCGATCAAATTAGGATGTGACCGCCAGTGTGGCGGTCACATCCTCCATCTCTAACATTGCGGCGGGTGCAGCTTCAAGCTGCATCCGCCGCAATGTAAAAAATCCATGCACAGCATTTGCGTGCACAAAGCGGCAGGCACCGCGCGGTGCCTGCTGCATTGTGCACGCAAATGCAGGGGGGTACCATAGGTACCCCCCATGTGCACCCCCCACCCCACCTTCACCCAGGGGGCCCGCAACGGGCCCCCGAAGTGAAGGTCCGTATGCTTTTCCACGGCGGTAAAGTCGCCGCGGAAAAGCATATATTTTCAGACATCCTAATATGCCTGGCGGTGTCTGATAGACACCGCCAGACATGTTAGTGCTTTTCCGCCGCGGTCGCCTTCCGACCGCGGCGGAAAAGCGGCGGACAGATTATCAGACCCACCAGCCATCCTAATTTGGCGGTGGGTCTTTGGAGTCTCCGCCGCGGTTTTTCCGCATCCTCCAGGCCGGCGGACACTTCCGCCGGCCCGGAGGATGCGGAAAAACCGCCATCCTAATCGACCCCATAGTGTGGATAAAACCGATTTTGGAAAAGGGGGTGGTGATGGACAGAGTTTCTGAATGATGCAGAATACTCTTACCAAGTCAAGAGATCATGGTTTTAATCCATCACCGTTTTTTAGCTCAATGCACCATCCCAGCTCAGAACCTGGCTATATGCAAATTAGTCTGTTCCTGTCCCAGAGCATGATGGGAACAGGGCAAACCAAACTACCAAGCCAATTCTTATACTGGGAAGGAAACAAGCTCCGGGGACCAGTTTCTGGCATCACAGCCTTCGTCGGCCCGGCTTGCTTGAATCCTGATGGTGCAATGAGCAAGGGACTCACGTCTGAGCATACCCTCCCACACATAGTGTGGATAAAACCGATTTTGGAAAAGGGGGTGGTGATGGACAGAGTTTCTGAATGATGCAGAATACTCTTACCAAGTCAAGGATCATCAGGATTCAAGCAAGCCGGGCCGAAGAAGGCTGTGATGCCAGAAACCGGTCCCCGGAAGCTTGTTTCCTTCCCAGTATAAGAATTGGCTTGGTAGTTTGGTTTGCCCTGTTCCCATCATGCACTGGGACAGGAACAGACTAATTTGCATATAGCCAGGTTCTGAGCTGGGATGGTGCAGTGAGCTAAAAAACGGTGATGGATTAAAACCATGATCTCTTGACTTGGTAAGAGTATTCTGCATCATTCAGAAGCTCTGTCCATCACCACCCCCCTTTTCCAAAATCAGCTGCTACAGACCTGCCATCAAAAGGAGAATAAAGCTCAATATACATAACACATTCAGCAACTTCTCCACAGAAGGGACTACTCTCCTGAAACTAGTAGTAAGTATAAATGCAAGCATTTACGTTTACACCCATCACTGTTGTGCTGATACGATAGAGATTTCTAGCCACAGATTCCTTACCTTTAAATTTCCCAGGTGCCAGGCTGGATCTGGAAGATTTTTCATGAGCAATACCCCTATGCACCAGTAGGTAGTGTCACTTGGCTCCACGTGGGTCGTCGGCATTGGCTGCGCTTGAAGTGATATCTGGGACACATACATAGGCGCCACCTAGGCGTGCTGTGTCAGTTCTTTTCTTTAAGTGCCAGCCAGCACTGATTCGAAGAAGAGCTACCCCTCAATCTCTGTTGGACTGGATTTCTTTCGACGTTTTGTCAAGTATTAATGAGGTTTGACCTTCTGGTGGGTAGTATGCCATCGAAGAAAGCAGAATTCAAATCCTGCAGAGCCTACAATCAGACAATGTTAGTGACGGAGGCACACCTTGTCTGCACGTGGTGTCTTGATGGCGACCGTGACCCGAAGTCGTGTTCCGACTGCTGAGCCATGAATCCCAAGGCCTAGCAGTAGCGGCCCCTCAAGCTCATGGCGGCCCGACGTGCAACCCTGCAATGTTCCAGGTTTCAGATGAGGGGAAGGTCCAGTGAACAGTCGTGGAGTCCAAAGGCATTGTTCCACTGCAAGTCCTCGGAACATTCAGGTAAGTCCCGTCACAAGAAGGAAAAGTCAAAGTGGTCTTCAACTTCTCCTCCTCCATCAGCCGATGAGAAGAGGGAACATCGACATTTGAGGCCGGACTCCAGTGTAGAGTCTGCTCCTGAGCTGACTAAGCACATCCCTGACTTTCCAAAAGGTGGAGCGACCCCCTTTTAAATACAGGAGTAGTTTTATGAGGCCATGCACCTCATCTTTAGGTGGCCTGACCCCTCTTGCATGGCATTGGGCTCCATGGGGTCAAAGGAGGCCCCATCTGGTTCTGCACCAGTGGCTCTTGCTCCAGTGTGTCTCCATTGATCCAATCCGGGATCTGGACAGGCGCCGGTCGTACCAACTCGACCTTCCCCAGAACCGGTCCTGATGCTGAATGCTCTCAGCATCACCAGTGCCAACCAACGGCGCCATCCCCATTCTGATACCCAACTCTGATGCGGAGCTGGAGGGGCACCACCTAATGCCACATTTGGTGCCGACAGAAGCCTTGCCTCTTGGATTGGAGCCTCTGCCCTATACCATTGGATTAGGACTTGGACAGGAATGGGAGGGATCACTGGACCCTGGGTATTACCAGCCATATGAGGAAGACGATGGCATGGACTAATGTGAGGAACTGGGTGAAATAAGTGGACTGGATATCTATCCAGATAATGGTCTGCTTTCTCACCCTACTGTGGCTACGGAGGATGGAGCCTCTTATGCAGTGGCAGCGTGGAGGACGCCTGAGGTCCTCTACCTTTAGTTGCCTTTGGTGGCAGTCAAGACTAACATCTTGACAGAGATGCTACAACCAGGAGTCTCCACATTCAAACCGCTACTCCCATTCAATGAGGCCCTCACTGACATCCTTTTAGGGACTTGCTCCAAACTCAACATAGGTGCTCCTGTGAATAGTACGATTGCCCAATGCCACCACTCTACTCCAGGGGACCCAAACTTCCCAACCTACTCTACAGACCTTTCGGGTCAAATCTTCAACATCCCATGGTCTTTTCCTTACCACTCCCGTGGATCGGTAATCCAAGAGGCTGGACTCCTTGGAGCAGAAGATGTTTTCTTCCACCAGCCTGGTATTGCAGTCCATCAACATCGCATGCCTTTTGGGCTGTTATTCCCACACTCTGTGGAACATGGTTGCACAGATGCTGCCACAGGTCCATAGAGGAGGCCTGGGTCGTATTCTCTCAGGCTGTTGCCGATGGGAGGAATGCAGCATATTTCACTATCCACTCTGTACTTTACACAACCCACTCACTGAGTAGAGCAGTTTTGTCAGCGGTGCCCTTGAGGCACCACACCTGGTTGAGGATGGCTGGCTTGTCAAGGGATGTCCAATCCTCACTTGTGGACATGCTGTTCGATGGCAGCTGTCTCTTCGGAGACAAGGCGGATTCAGCGCTGGAGCACTATAAGGACAGTTGGGCTACAGACAAGTTCTTGGGCCTTTCTATGGGCCCACGTCACCTCCAATCTGCCTTTCATTTCTTTTGTGGCTGCGAAAGGGGCTTCTAGCCATGTCAATTCCCTCCCAGCCTCTGCATGCAAGGGCATGGTACCCACAGACCTCGTAGGTTGATAGCCAGCGCTGTGGTCAGTCCACCACCCGCCCAGCAGCTATCAGCCTCCAATGCCTCCTAATCCTCCCCTTTACCCCCATGAGCATCCAGTTGGTGGCAAGATTTGCCATCACCTGTCCCAATGGCAGCGCATAACATCGGACAGGTGGGTTTTTCAAATCATTCGCAGGGGATACGCCCTACCTTTTGTGACTACCCCAACCTCCATGCCACTGTCTCATGACCGGCTGATTGAGGATCATCTGTCCCTTCTCCGCGAGGAATTCATGGCTCTCTTGTCCAGGTGAGACATAGAGGGGGTTCTGTTGCCAGAAGTAGGCTGTGGTTGCTATTCCTGCTACTTTCTGTTTCACAAAAAGGACTAAAACCTTCATCGATTTCTAGACCTATGAACCCTCAACTTCTTGCTCAAGAAATAGAAATTCAAAATGCTTACATTAGATCAGGTCTTGTCTGCCCTGGACCTAAGAGACTGGATGGTGGCATTGGACTTGCAGCATGCCTATTCCACATTCCTGTCCTGCTTGCCCACCGGCACTATTTGCGGTCTACATTAGCACTTTCAGTTCACTGTGCTCCCCGTTGGCCTTACCAGTGCCCCTTGGGTGCTCACCAAGGTGATGTCAGTGGTTGCAGCTCATCTGCGGAGATCAGGGTGCCAGCCTTCCCTTATCTTGGCGACTGGTTATTAAAGGCGGGCTAGCCCCAGGCTGTGTCTCCCAACTCCAGACCATGGCAAACCTCCTGCACTCACTAGGGTTCACTATCACCATGCCAAAGTCACACCTGACTCCCTCTCAGATGCTCCCTTTCATAGTAGCTAATCTGGACACAGTGGAGTTCCAGGCTAATCCTTGCAGAGCGGCAAGTCCAGGATATTGAATGAATGAATGAATGTGGGTTTTCTAGAGCGCGTAGTAATCTGGAAGCATCCCAGCGCTAAAACCAAGACAGCCGGTTCAGAGGGGGTGACCGAGAGAAAAGGGGGTTCAGGGGAAGAGGTGGGTTTTCAGGAGTTTTCTGAAGCAGAGATGACAGGGTTCGCTCCTGAGTTTGAGAGGAAGGGCGTTCCACAGTCTAGCCGTGTTCACCGAGAATCACCAACCTCCTGTGCGTGCCCTTTTTACTCTGTGCCCAGTGACAAGATGTTCATGATCTGAGATATTCAGGCTATGATACCAATGTTTCAGACTCTATCCTGTATTTTGGTGAGGCAGACCCTGAGGCTGTTGGAACTCATGGCCTCCTGTTGGTAACTCATGCCCGATGGTATATGCGGGCTCTGCAGTGGGACCTGAAGTTTCAATGGGCACAACATCAGAGGAACCTTTCCAACATGTTCCAGATCTTGGAGGCAACTTCAAAAGATCTGCAGTGGTGGCTCAGTGACTGATTCAGAGGCAGACCCCTCTCCCTACCCCAACGGGCTCTCACAGTAGTGACAGATGTGTCACTCCTGGGATAGGGCAGACCTCTGGGAGAGGTGAAGATCAGAGAACTCTGGTCTCTGGAAAAATCTGGACTCCACAAGAATCTGCTTGAAGTCTATGCAATCTGACAGGCATTTAAATCCTTTTACCCTTCATCAAGGGAAGGCTAGTGCAGGTGTTCATGAAAAACACCACCACCATCTGGTACTGCAACCAACAGGGCGGGTCGTGGACCCTTTGTCAAGAGGCCCTGTGTCTCTGGCATGGCTGGGACAGCAGGGCATATCCCTGGTGATTCAACACTGGCAGGCTCTCTGAACACCAGAGTAGACAAATGCAGCAGTCGATGCCTAGCAGATCATGAATAGCATCTCCACTTTTAGGAGGTGCAATTCATCTTTCAACAGTGGGGAGAGCCTTGGTTTGAACTGTTTGCCTTCAACAAGAATGTGCAATGTCAGCAGTTTTACGAGCTGGAGCTTCTCAGACGGCTCTCGCTGTCAAGCCCCACGAAATGTACTGTGAAAACAAGAGGTGTGCTGTTCCTAACAGAAGGGAGAGGGAGGTGAAGTCCTTAGCGGGGTGGGGGAAGTGCTTCTATAAGGAGCAAGGGCCCTCACACACCTCGAGGGATGTCATGCTTCATCACAGTTCAGCTCTTCATTGGGCCAATGCTGCAATACCCAATGGCCCGGCAGAGGGGCTTTTTGCCGGAGATGTTTTACCTGTGATCTTGGCCGATGATGAAGCGGGTGTGTGTGGAATGTGAGGTGTATCTACAAAGGTAAGTAGAGTGTGGGGAATATGTCATTTAAATAATAACTATGGGAACCAGATGAACCAACTTTAATTAGCTGGTTCCGTGTCATGATTAAAAACCTACAATACTTGCAAGAAGAGAATCTAGCAAACTCATCAAACTTTTAAGGAAGGATGTTGGTCAACATGTTTCAGGCTCTCTTGAGTCTTGGAGATCGTGGCATTTCTTCAGGAACTAAAAACCCTACTTTGCATAAAAAGGGGGGTACCCCCGGTGGTAGACCACCTCCTCTTTCTGGGGCACTCTTCTCACTGGTTCGGCCCCATTGCAGTCCCTTTGAGGCACCACTGTGTACTGTCCATAACTCCATGAGGGACAGCTGATCCTACGAGGGTACTGCCAGAGCGGGGTTGCTCACTCGTATGAGTGCCAGCGCGTTACCATGACCCCGATTTACCTATCATTACCTTGGGGTGCCGCAGCGCAGGGGGACACAAGCTGGACGTTGGCCGCGGGAGTGAGCACTGTCCCTGTTAATCCCCTCACCTTGACATCCTGCGGGGATTTCGTGTGTTTCTCTGCCGAGGGGACCGTGGACGCTGCACAAGGACGACGCGCACTCTATGCCCCAAGGACTACACCTCCCAGGAATCACCCTGAGCACACACCTGCAGCAGGGCTTAAGCACCTCCCCACCACTGACACCTTAAGACTCCTCGCCACACCCACTCCACGGGTGCCGCAGCGCAGGGGGACACAAGCTGGACGTTCGCCGCGGGAGTGAGCACTGTCCCTGTTAATCCCCTCACCTTGACATCCTGCGGGGATTTTGTGTGTTTCTCTGCTGAGGGGACCGTGGACGCTGCGCAAGGACGACGCGCATTCTATGCCCCAAGGACTACACCTCCCAGGAGTCACCCTGAGCATACACCTGCAGCAGGGCTTAAGCACCGCCCCACCACCGACGTCTTAAGACTCCTCGCCCGCAGCACAGGGGGACACAAGCTGGACGTTCGCCGCGGGAGTGAGCACTGTCCCTGTTAATCCTCTCACCTTGACATCCTGCAGGGATTTCGTGTGTTTCTCTGCCGAGGGGACCGTGGACGCTGCGCAAGGACGACGCGCATTCTATGCCCCAAGGACTACACCTCCCAGGATTCACCCTGGGCACACACCTGCAGCAGGGCTTAAGCACCGCCCCACCACCGACGCCTTAAGATTGACCACCATCTTAGGGAGCGCGCCGGAGAAGCCCGGGACAAGGGCGGGACAGTCTGTGGCAGTCCGGGGCAGGACGAGGCTGGGCTGGGCCACCCCCCCCCGACATTCCACCCCAAAAACTGTAAGACTTAACCTACTGACCACCCGGTCATTTATTTGAGATGTGTAATTTGTTGTAATTTTAATATTAGTCCATTTGTTGCATTAGTGGCCCCGTGCAACATTGGTCGTTGTCTTAAACAGTCAAGCTTTAGTTTTAAACACAAAAGGGGGTCTCACTTAGCTTACACCCCGTCCTACCTCTCATCCACTTTGAAATAAATAGACGTTTGAGGTACCTTACTCTA
The DNA here is from genome assembly GCF_964261635.1 of Lissotriton helveticus. Lineage (NCBI taxonomy): Eukaryota > Metazoa > Chordata > Amphibia > Caudata > Salamandridae > Lissotriton > Lissotriton helveticus. The sequence continues at coordinate 203,270,689 of NC_136069.1, forward strand.
GGGTATGCCCAGTATGGGGAAACTTATCAACCCTTCCCTTTCATGCCCCAGAACCAGGCAACAAGTCGCCACGACTCCCGACCTTAACAGCAATTGATCTTATGCTCCAGAAAACTATAGGAGCAGTAGCAACGGCCATCGAAGATAGGGAAAGGCGTCTATCTTCAACCCCTGCATTAGTTCTCCCACGGTTAGAAGGTGATGCCTCTACGACCATTGCTAATCCATTTGAGTAGACCGCTTACCAAATGCCCTCCTTTTTTGAGCTACCAGGTGCCCAGATCATACCGGAGGTGATTGTTTCTGATCCATCCTCTCCATTGGTTCCCCATCCAACTGAATCCAATGACTCTATGCTTAACCCCAAAAGGAAAAAAACAAAAACGACGAAAAAATACACGAAGAGGAAGAAATTATATTCTCCCATTAGAGTACAGTCCGAGCCAGCCCCCCCCCCCCGCCTCTCCTCTGCACCACCTCTTTGGGTCACACACTTGATGACTGATTTGCAGGCTTACATAGAACAAGTAATTAGTTCTTATGTGAAACCCTTATCATCAAGACTAGATAGAATCCTGTCTCTTGTCTCTAATAAATGCCATGGGAAGCTGCAGCGAGCTAGCTCACAGGGGAACCACGTCACAGGAGAGGGTACAGCTTCCACTTCAGGTACTCCAGCGGCCATGGGTCTGGTGGGTAGCTCTCCCATACAAACAACTAATCCACCACACGTTTTGGCCCATGCAGAAACCCACTAGTGTACCAAATAGATCTGCTGGTACCCCTTGTCCATCTGAGGCACCCAAAGCAATTGCTCCATTAACAGGTGTACCGCCTCCACCCTTGGTAGCACCTGTGATGCGGTCACGTGCTGATGGTAAACCTGTGCCCCCTGCCCCCCAGAAACGACAGGTAGAGAGTTCATTAAAACCTGCTCCACGTCCCCAGCTCCCGCCTGAGGCTATGCCTTATGTGGTGGTGCTTACAGGAGTTCCACCCCTGGAAACAAGCTCCACCTAATCCTACCTAGAGCTAAAAAACAAAACCACATTTTGGCTAAATCGGCATAGACCAAGAGTAGGACCTGGGCAGGGGGAGATCCTCTTTGTACGCAGAGTCAGCTGGCTGGGCACCAGACACAAGGACATAGGAGGTGACTGTGTTATTATTAATTTCAGGGACACTCAGGTGGTCAAACACATTTTAGGTAATGGCGGGTTCGAAAACACGAGTAAGATCTGCACTCACCACTTGGGGTACTTTTAGCCACAGACCATGGTGAAATCCACCCCCCCCCCCTCATTTAAATGGCTATGGTTGGGAGTATAATGTGCCGGTGGCCAATAGATATAGGGCACTGAGCTACGTTGACTGACTAATACCACAAGGGGAAGACAATGCCACGGCTAACCATTCTTCGGAGAGGCTGAGTGATGGAGATTCCAGCAATAAAACAGGGTCTGAGAAATCCAAATCAGTGCCCCATACAGGTCGGTTTTTCATCCCCATGCCCACCAATGAGCCAGAATGCTTCTGGGGGGGATCGGGAGCTGGGTGCTTGCCAGTGTGGTCCACCCCCTGACTCACAACCGGAATCCCCTGGTGGCCAGGCATCCCTCAGCTCCTCCTTGAGTGGGTCCTGGAACGTGGCAGGGCTGGGGGCAAAATTACAGATCCCGGAGTGGGGAGAGCTGATGGACGGCTATGATATATGCCTATTCCAGGAAACCTGGCTCTTGTCTGCCCCATGTAGAGTAGGATTTGCGTCCTATCATACACCGGCAGTGCAGGGTCCTAGGGGAAGACCATGAGGAGGACTATGCACTTGGGTAGCAGTACACCTGGGGTGTTCAGTCAAGATAGTTGATACACACAGCCCTGATATCCTATGCATTCTCCTTACACTTAAGGATGCTTCGGTGGTGGCCGTGATTAACATTTATTTACTCCCGACTCCACTCAAGCTAGGATTATCCACCTTAGAGGCCCTGGAGGTACTACTCTCATCCTTCCCCTCCTCTTAAACAAGGTGATAGGCACAGATTTTAACTGTCACTTTGAGCCACTCTGGGGGATTCCCCCGGTCACGACCGAGGAGGACGAGATTTGGTCAATCTCTGAATGCCACATGTATCCAGCAAAGCGATTATCCCCATTGGTCCTTGCAATCAACAATTTGGTTGTTTCTAATTCCCTCAGGGCATGCAATGGTAGACTGCTACCTGACATACCGGGTGCTCACACTTTTAATATATTAGACAGAAGCACCTCAATAGATTACATCCTGGTCAATGTAGAATATTGGGCAAAAGTAAAATCGTTTAGGGTAATCCCCCGGGTCGAGAGTGACCACAATCTCCTAACGCTGGAATTGGCCATCCACCTAGGGGCACACAATACACAGACGATAGTGGAACCCTCACAAAATGAGAACTACCTGCAAATGGCGGGAGGCAGACAAATTGGCTGGGCGAAGGTGGCATTAGCCCCGGACACGTTAGCAGAAATCTATAATCACGTAGCTGGGTTTCTAGTAGCGGCTAGTGACATGACAGGGCTCAATCTAGACCCATCGAGCCTTGCAGCCCTCCAGCACACCCATAATGAGCTTCTTTCCGCACTGGTAGGATACTTCTACACCTCCAAGCCGGGCAGGCCTGGGGCCCGGAAGAACGAACAACATTGGTTCAATAAAACCTGTAGGGAGGTGAAAACCATCCTAGTAAAGGAGGTTAAAATGGGGTCACCCAGACGAATTAGGAAGGCTAGACAAAACTACAAAACTCTAGTTACAGAGGCCAAATCTGAATGGGAGGCAGATAGGTGGGATAAGGTGAGCAGGGCCCTTGCCACCCGGAACTATAGATCTTTCTGGAACCTGGTTAGGGGGGGATCGGTGACAGAGATGCCAGCCATATCCCCTAATCTCAGCGAGGATACGTGGCTTGCCCACTTTAAACCCCTATACTCGCTTGATCCCCTAGCCGATCCAGCTGCTACAATGGAACCAATAAGACCATTGGCCTCTGAGCCCTTGAGGGGCATAACCCAAGTTAACTATCCGTGCACCTTGCTGGAAGTAAATGCAGCGCTTAAAAGCTTGGATGCTGGGAAAGCTCCAGGCCTGGACAGAATCCCTGGTGACCTTTATCGGTCCGAACAACGGTCTGGGCGCCCTACATGTGTGTCCTGTTCAACGCCATCATGCAGGGTCTGGATATTCCCCATACATGGCTGGGTGCGGAAATCATTCCCATTTATAAGAAGGCCTCCCCCCTTGACCCTGAAAATTACGACCCATCAGTTTGATCAACGTATTGCAGAAGATCTTCGCCCGAGTCCTTCTGCTCAGGTTGCAGAATTGGATGGATGACCACCACATCCTAACCTCCCTGCAGGCAGGATTCCGGGCAGGAGTATCTACGATCGATCAACTGTTCAGGCTCCAGCTCATATACTGGAGGACTGTTGTTCTAGGGGCAGGTAGTTTGTTTCTGATTTTTGTGGACCTTAGGTCCACATTCGACCTAGTTAACAGGGAGAAGCTTTGGGCTTTGCTCCTGGAACTGGGTGCCCCGACCTACTTGTGTGATCTCATTAGGCGAATGCATGTGGGTAACTATGCCAGGGTCAAGTTCGGTAAAGGTGGGGAGCTGTCGCCCTGTTCCCTGTCGGCAAAGGCGTGAGACAGGGGTGCGTTCTGGCACCTACGCTCTTCTCCCTATATCTTAATGGGTTGATCGCACATCTAGCAGGGGCTAGGAACTTGGACTCCCCCAGTCTGGCAGGGCGGAAGATACCGGCACTAATGTTCGCTGATGATACCCTCCTACTATCAAAATCTTTTGGGGGTATTTAGCAATCATTGGAGGCCTTCTGTGGCTTCTGCAGGATGAGGGATTTGGAGATCAATTTCTCCAAAACCAAGTACATGGTGTATAACCTTAAAAAGAAATCAAATTGCCCCCATCCCCACATGGATGGACTGCCTTTGGACCGAGTGTCCACACTTGATTATCTGGGGGTTACCCTTTATGATAAAATGGACTGGTCCTCACATGTAGCCAGAGCGAACCTGAAATTATCACAATCCTCGGGTGGTATTCTTAAAGTCTTCAATAAAACATCCCAGAAACTAGTGGGTCCGCCGGTTGAAATATACAAAGTGCAGGCACGAGGGGGTGCGACTTATGGGGCGGACCTTTGGGGGCATACCAGTACTCCCTCATTTTCCCTTACGGAGAATAGTTTTATCAGACTGATCTTGAGTCTCCCAAGGAGTACCCACTTAACTCCTCTAAGGTTCAATTTGGGAATAGTGCCCATATAGGATATCATTTCAAACCGTCCACTACTATTCTGGAGACGGCTCTGGTCCACTCCAGAATTAGAGAGCTTCAGAGAGGATCTGCGCGATCTCCTGTCTGTAAGTGGCGTGGGAAAGATCCCATGGCTGAGTTATATTAAACATCTTACTCTAGCACTTGGAATGGGGGGCTAAATGGATAGTCCAGTAGTGCAGGTCCAGAGGTCTCAGAGTCTTTAGGGCAGTGTTAAGAATTCTACGAATGAACACCACGGCCTTGGCCGTGTTCGCTACATCAAGGTTCCTCATTTCTATGTGGTAGATTAGGTGTGCAATTCTAAAAGGAAGCCCAAAAACACCTTCAATAGCTAAAGTTTTTTTTGTTTTTGACCATGGTAGAGGTATCCACTGTCTGGGACCCTAGCTATTACTTTATGTTTGATACCATGTTATGGGTGTACTGGTTTTATACTGTTTTTTACTGTTCATATGTACTTTTATGATACAGTTTTTACAGTGAATATTTTAACAGTTTTTAACTTGTCTTTTTTAAATTAGACTATAAAATTGTAAACTGTCTTTTTATGGTTTTTAACCGAAATAAATGCTTTGACTGACTGACTGACCTATCCTCCATGAGGCATGATGATTAATCATAATGCATTTTGAGTTGGGGAAATCTTCTTACAGATACATGGACACATCCAATCCAGTTCACTAAGCACTAAGTGCTGTGTAGACATCTTGATTGAGTGGGGGAGCAGTCCCACTACTAGACACCCTAACCACCGATATGGAACAATGTTAGTTTTTAATGTCTTTGATCCCTTCTCTTATCGTACCACTCTTGGGGTCTACTGTGTGCTTCTAGACCTCTGGTTTACCTATTCCCCACGAGGCATGATTGATTATAATGATCGTTGATGTCTGGTAATCCTTCTTATTAATACATGGACAGCTTTGACCCAGTTCACTAAGCACTGCTGTGTATACAGCTTGATTCAAAGGATGGTGAGTCTCACTTGGAGGTTTGGGTACACCTACAATTAATCCTAACCTCACTGTGGATAGGCACTCGAGCTGCATATCCCGGATGAGGGTCAATATGGCGGAAATGCAACTTAGCCTTGGTGTCCCACATGGTGTCATTGTTTGCTCATAAATTACTTTTATCATCATAAATTCACTTTGAAACACTAAGAGCCACGAAAGTGAGGATTAAAAGGGAGCAGAGATTGGGTGATTGAAAAAAATGGGTCTGGGTGATGAGTGTTTTAGGAAGGATAGCTCAAAAGCAGCTGTGAAATAACATTTTTATTAGAGAGAGATCTACTTCAAAAATTAAAAAGTCGACAAATAATGCATGCATTTATTTAATGCAAACATTGCATTAACTCACTCAACATTACAATTATCACATCGCTCCATTTTTTGTAGATAACAATGCTGGAGCAGTTTCACTGATCATTTCAAAATTAAAGAAATGGCTTGAAGTTTGTTTCGCAATACAGGACTTCAATTTTTAGCTCTAATGCAGAATTGACATGAGTTAAGCATTTGACCTACAATTTGGAATAAAATTCGCCTAAAGGTTCAGATTTATTCAAGAATTTCCATTCATTATTGTGCTATGTGAGCTACTGTAAGTGATGCCTGTCTGAGGTGTGGTGTGTTTTTGGCAAGGATCACAATTTAAATGTGTCGTAGAGAATCATATTGATTCATCCATAACTGTTTGTGCTAAGCGAGTCTGGATGGAATCACCCTATGATTTACAAAGAAAAGCATCAACAAGGTCTAAACACATGTGAGGCTGCATGTGCATGTGTTCCCATTTTGAAGAGGTGTGCCACAGCTTGTCAGTCTGGACTGTCCCTTTTGTTGAGGGACATGGCTGATTTGCATATGGTTGATCCCTGTCTGTAATGGCACGCTTTAAAACATTGGAATGGAATGCTCATCACGTGTGTGCCTCCTGAAGCTTTAAACAACCACCTGACAGAAGCTATGTGGGAAGGTGACTTACCTTTTCATAGCTAAGATAAGCACCACCTTCAATTACTAGTCCTGTGTTAACATTTTCACCAAAATGAAAATAAGATGGAATCTACTATTTTTAAAACATTACCTGCAAAGCAGAGTACAACTAAATAAAATGCCAAGATCTGCTTCATGAACAGACTAAAAAAGATGAATTTCCTGAACAAACAATGGAAAACAACTTGTTTCTCGATGTCTGTGCATCAGTGGGACACCGAATCATCTGAGGAGGCACACGCTGCACATGGGTATACAGAATAAGAACTGCAAAAACACCAACTGTTCCAACAATTCTGATTGGCCTTGCCTGACGCCATTCAGAATTGTGCTGTCTCTGCATCCCCATCCCATTACGGATTATTATGATAGGAAATGCTGGTAGTCTACCACCAGTGCCACCTACTGACAGACTTTAGACCAGTAGATGGACTCAGTCAGCCATCATCTCAGTAGATGAGGCAAGTTGTGGGATGTACTAATTTCAATGGACTGGAAACTAGTTTGGTCGCCCTTTTGTGACATCACCACTGGGAACTAAAGGCATTTATAAGGTCTGGGGGAAATGCAAAAGCTGATTATTTGATTGTGGTCACCCGGTTGGCTCATATTTGTATCAAAAGAAAGTCTCTGGAATGGGGTAGGATTTTTTTTTACATTATGCACATCAGTGGCGTTGATGGGACCCATGTGAATAAGCTTTCCTTCCTTCCATCTGTGGAGTGCCATATGGGTTCGCTTTATTGCTGTTCTTCACTGCACACCTGCTCAAACTTTTTTATTTGATTCAATCCATTGCTCTCTTTATATATACAACTAAGTCGACAACTCTTTCTTACTCAAAAAAGTATCTTCCAATCAGTGACTATGTTAAGCCAAATGTAATTTACTGTATATTTTCCGCCAACACTGGGATGTGCAGCAACAGTCTTAAACTGGACGCCTTGAAGATTCAAGTTTTTTTAGGAACCCTTCTATGTAGGCCATATCTCTGGGGCGATGCACCTCAGCGTCTGCTGGAATGAACAAATTATGGTGAATTATGACATGCCTTGTCACTTGATCTTCAAATAACAGCAACCAAAATTAGGGGCATATTTATGAGTCACTTATGCCACCAGAGTGTCACTTTTTGTGATGATCTGGTGGCGCAAATGTCAAATTCCTATCTATGAGCCCACGCAAAGCCACTATGCATGTCTTTGAATGGCCTCATAGATATAGAATAAGAAAAGGCAGCTCAAATCACTACGTTACCTTACTCTGCGTTCAGCAGGCGTTCCATGGGTGTTGCAGTACGTTTTCCCATGTAACACCAATAGATTTTGACACTTCCCTAGATTTACAAGAGCATGTAAACCTGGGGAAGTGGGAAAACCTTACGCCTCCCTAGGTGAGGCGTAACTAGGAGAAATACTTTTATTTCTCCTCTTTTTTGCCTCTTTCTGTGTGTGCTGCCCTATATCTAAAAACAATATGGGAAAACATTGGATCTATTAGAACAACTGATGTACTCGTAACCTTCATTGGCATATTCTCTTCGTGTGCAGAGTGGTGGGATTGGGCCATTAACCTGTCAGTTTCAGGGTGACTTCATCATTATAAAAACTTTTGTAAGCCCTCATTTGCGGGTGAAAATTTATTCCAGGTCAGAATTGGTGCAACAAAAGCCAGATAAATATATTTCCTTCCCTTGGGTTTTTTTTAAGGACATCTGGCTCCACCCAATCCCACAGTCCAGAGGATGTCAATCTCAGTGACCACTCCACGGCCAAGACTAGCCCCTGTGTGAGAATAGATACGTGGGCCTTGCTATTCTTGAGGATATTGACTGACAAAGAGAGAGTGAGTGTGTCCCCAGCAAGGCTCAGGGGGAAATATCCTTTACAATGCAACTTTTACCACGCAGTGCCTTTACGACGCAACTTTTACAACGCAAACCATTACAACGCATTGCGCTGGGGGGCGCTCTAGGATAGGGAATAGGTTTAATTTACTATCCAACACCTTCCCTACTATCCCAGGGGACTGGAGTTGGAATAGTAAATTAAACTATTCACTATCCAGCGCCGCAAAGCACTATGCGTTGTAAAGGCATGCGTTGTAAAAACAGCGTTGTAAAGGCATGCGTGGTAAAAGCATGCGTTGTAATGTCATACATCCCACTCAGGTCATCAAGAATTTTACAAATGTGGATACTACTCATATTATACTTATGCATATAGAACCTCCGCTGCCAAGTTGGGCTATTATGAACTTATCGACATATTCCCTGACCCTCCTCGTGTGTCTTGTTCACCCCTGTCCTTGAGTTCGAGCAACACCCACGATCCGGACTCCTGTCAATCTGCATGTGGGATTAGTCTGGGGTTAGTCTGAATGTGCAGGTGACATATTCTGCTGAAATAGACAATACCAAGGACAAAAACAGTTCGAAATTTCTTAGCTAGAACATTGCTGGCCTGTCTTCTAGACTGCAAATCGATAAATGGAATACCCTTGTCAAGGTCTATGATATTCTTTTATTTCAGGAGACCTGGGCACTGGAAGATATCTGCTCTGATGGGTATACATGTTTTAATCTTTTTGCACCTCCCTCTTCTCTGGGGTGAGAGAAGGGAGGTCTGGCAGCGTGGTTCAGAGGAGGTATTGTTTGCAAAATAAATCCAATATTGACCGACGGGGAATACATATAGGTCTTTGATTTAAGGTGGGGTCCTGAGCTTGCCGTCATAATGGTCAACTTTTATAATAATTATTTTTCTGGCAGGGATAATCAGATTTTGTGTGGGCTATTTTACGTAATAGAAGTGCTAGCAGCAAACTATCCTCACTCAAGAGGGCCTTTCTACCTAATATTGGATAGTGATTTCAAAGCAAAGGTCGTTATTTTGCCATCCCTCTCGTCTGCAACCTTTACACCAGATTTAGATGAATTAAGTTATTTAGAACAGGATGCTATGGTTCCAAGTGGGCAACTACTGTATGCCTTTTGTTATCATATGATTTGGATAGTGCTGTCCCTGCTCTGGCCTTTGCAAACATTACAACTAACATTGGAAGGGTGAGTGGGTCAGTAACAAACCAAGTCTTTGTTTCTCAGAGCATTAATCCCTTCATTGTAGATGGTAGGCTTCTTCCCAGAGTCTATAGGGATCATAACCCTCTTGCCCTTACCATAGACATCACAAAGGGGACAAAAATGTACTCAGGGAGAAGGCAGCCACTGACCACTAAAAATGTGGGACACAGGCTAGTCCGGCGCGTTGCAGACATGAACATGGTAATGGATCAGGTGATTAATGAGCGTGCTGATCTGGTGGCTGGGTGGACATCGGAGGTGTTGGTCTCTCAGAAGTTCTATCTAGTTTTATCGATGTAACCCTGCATATTAGAGATATATTGTCAAAGCCCAGTCAAACAAAGGGCAGTAAAAAATGTATGGTTTGATAAAGCATGCATAATTTTAATGACAAGTTACGTTAGGCACTGAAGCAACTCCCCAGGGACCAGGCGATAATAAACATCTGTAGAAAGACATATAATCTGGCCCCCCCAAAAAAAGAAAGGTGAAACATAGGTATGAGAAGTTGGATAATCTAGTAGTTTTAATCAAGAAAGGGGGCACTGTTCTATCGGTGAATGTGCAGCGACTTTACATGCACACCCCGAACTGGGAAAGAAAAAGAGGAAAGACTAGGTTTGGTTTAGGACCCTATCAGTGTACACCATGGGGAGGCGGGGGGGAGGGGGAAGGGAAAGACACTCTTTGTCTCTTGTTGCCCTCACCAACCCCGAAGGATATCATGCTTCAACATCGGGCGGTGCTCCTCATTGGGCCGGCGCTGCAATGCCCAACGGGTCCCCCGAAGGGTCACTTTGGCGGAGATCTTTTGAGAGAACAGCCGTAAGATGTGTGTGGGTACGTGAAGGGGGTCCTCTTAAGTGATGGTGTAGGTGATAAGTGGATAAAAATGGCTGGGGGATCCCAGAACATAATAATTTTATTAGTGAAACATGTGTTCCCCTGTCATACTAAAAAACCAAGAAGGTTGTGGGTTACAATGTGGATATTTTATGTACCCTATGTAACATGTGGTGACGTGACCACATGTTACTAAGGGTACATAAACTTAAGAGGATCCCCTCCAAAATTAAGAGGACCCCCTCCACATACCCGCACACATCTTACAGCTGTTCTCTCAAAAGATCTCCGCCAAAGTGACCCTTCGGGGGACCCATTGGGCATTGCAGCACCGGTCCAACGAGGAGCACCGCCCGATGATGAAGCATGACATCCTTCAGGGTGTGTGAGGGCAACAAGAGACAAAGAGTGTCTTTCCCTTCCCCCCCCATGGTGTACACTGAGAGGGTCTTAAACCAAACCTAGTCTTTCCTCTCTTTCTGGAGGTTCCCCGCCTTTCTCTTTTTCTTTCCCAGTTCGGGGTGTGCATGTAAAGTCGCTGCACATTCACCGATGGAACAGTGCCCCCTTTCTTGATTAAAACGTTTTGTTTGGTTAGTATAATCTAGTAGTTGCCTGCCAGACTAAAGACACACAGGCCTTCCGGTATCAGTTTGAGTGCTCTTTGTTCCTGGAGGCTTCAATGACCTAGTGACTACCCACATTTGCCCTAAAAACTAAACAGAACACAGCAGCAAACTATATAAATCCAGCACCCCTCATGCTGAGGAAGGGCTCTTTGACGCATCATTACCCTTGAGTGTTAACTTTAGTGTTGAGGAAGTTTCCAAAGCCATCCAAAATAGTCCCCCAAAAAAGCTCCAGCTCCGGATGGGGTATCCATGGACATATTTAGGGTAAATCCAGGGTTTTGGTCACCGCTGCTTGCCAATATCATCAACTGTGTGTGTAAGGCTGCTGTCACCCCATCTTGGTGCGAATCTATTATTGTTCCGTGTTATCAGATCATTTCTCGCCTTGATACTGCCACTAAAATGATTGGGTGTATTATATCGGATCGCTTGCTTGGGTGGACCTTGGGGAGAAACATCATTTCTTCAGCCCTGTAGAGATTTAGGAACGGCCTTAGCACCATTTAACAGTTCTTAAATCTCCATTTACTTATCTTTAAATATAAGTGTGCTGAGGGCAGCTCTTTGCAGCTGGAGTCTATGGACTTATCAAGCTCCTTTTATTGCATACATCGTTTCAAGTTGTGGGATATACTAATTTCAATGGGCCTGGAAGCTGGTTTGTCTCAGTTGGATTTAGAGGTGGTATGTAGAGAAGATTATTTTATGAATTTTTGGGACTTTGTACTGAGAAGTAGGGACTAATTCAAGTTTTACCTCCTGAATGTGTATTGTTGATTCCTCCACATCACCCCCCCGACCTTCCTGACATTTAAGGCCCAAGATGTGATAGAAGGATTAGGGCAAATCCCATTTTTTTGTCAAGATTTCATCTCTGTGTCCAGACCTGTTACCTAATACCTAATATACTTAAGTAACAGTTAATTTTGGCTGCAGTTGTTGCTCATATGGTAATACATTTCTCTGTCTTTTAATTAGATGGAAATCTTTACTGTCATTGTAATTGTTCATGTCACATTTTGATGCAATGCAACTCCTGAGGCATATTGGCTCAGCAAACACTTGCCTGATGGATTACACCTTCCAATAAATCCTGGGCCCGTTTTCCAGATAGAGTGCATCTTTCATTTTGGTGCCAAGTAGATGCGCCGGGTGCACACAAAGCTAGTACGTCCTATCAGAAAGAATGCACTGCCCTCGGGGGCACCCACAGGCTCACGCTGCCTCAGGGCAGCGCATTCAAGAGAAACACAGAGCAGCTGTTTTAAAGCTGCCTCTCTGTGCGTGACTGCACCCACCTGCAAGAGAATGTCTGGGGGTGGAGGGGTCTATGGGATTCCCCTTTTTACCTTTAAAGGCCTGTATTTTCACATTTTAACATTAGTTTTTATTAATCTAAAAGATTTCACTGCACCACTTATAGAACGCCACAGCGTGAAACCCTTATGCCTGCTTGAAGCAGGCAGAATGAGTGTTGCAGCACAATGAGCATAGGCCTCCCCCTGCATTGCTGGAGTTGCGTCGTGCTTGTGATGCGACTCCAGCTATGCGTGACTTTTGGGTTAAGAGATGCGTCAGAATTTCTGACGCATCTGTAAATCTTTGCACCTTGGTGCGCCGTATTTAGAATACGGCGCATCCATGGTGACGCATGGGTTTCTCAGAGTGGTGCAGTGAAAGTGATGTATCTCTACAGATGCGTCACTTTCTTGTAAATCTGCACCTACGTTCCAGAGTAACCAGGAAAAACTAATCCTCTATAAAGCCCCAAATAAATACACAAATAAATAAAGCACCCGGAGGGCACTTTCCCCATTTTCATAAACAATGCAAGGTGTTTTAATATTGGACCTAGCAGGGTGAGAAGCGAAGACCATAGGCCTGGATTAGAAAGGTGGTGCTGTAAAATCTTTTTATTTGGTATATGGTGTAGAGGATTAAATTCCACCATTGAATGCTCCGCTTGATATATCCTTTCCTCCACAGATGCGACAATTGATTTGACTGTAACTTTGACTTAGCCTTACTGGTGAGGGTTTGTGGTGTGTTGAATTGAGACTGGTTTATTCAGCTGTGCCTGGAGACAAGTATCTTACTGACTACTATCCACAGAGAGGGATTCCCTTCAATAATCCCTCTTTAGCGGCGAGTAGTGATTGCTGGCAAGGCGTGTTGCTTTGCCTTTGCGGACTCTACCCTACTATTGTTTTTGTTTTGAGCTACCTTATGTTACAGACTTTAGAAAAAATGGAGAGATGATTGTTTACAATTGGGTGTGATTGGTGTCCTACAATTAATCTTTACAATTTATACACGTTTAAATATGTTTTTGTTTTTATTTTATTCCAGTAATAAAGAACTGCCTGGTGGAACCATGAAATTGAAGATAAAGGAAATTAATAGCACAAAGCTCAATGTTTTCCTTTCTAATCTATTGAAAGAATATATGGATGGTGCCAAGAATTCTACGAAACCCAACTCCGCCAGGCACCATGACGATCTGGAAGTGGTGTATATCCTGCTGGTGTTGTGCTTCTTCGGCTTCTTCACTTTTGGGATCATGATGCTCAACCTCCGTTCAAAGAAGCGGGAGCATTCCAGCGATCCCTTCCACACATACGTCGAAAGGGGCTGGGAGAAGGAGGATAAGCTGGTTTTTGAAGCTAGAACTCTGTCAACAAATAACACCTGCCTGCTGATTCACAACGAGTCTGCTGTGGAGCAGCCGAGCAATGAGATCCCTGTGATAAAGTCCACCTAAGACTTTGAATGCTCAAAACATCATCCAGGTCCACATAGTTGCTAGGGTGCTTAGGGCCAGCACATCAAATGACCAGGTTCAGTTTAACAAGCCCGAAATGCAATCACCGCTGACTGTAGACTTTGATCCCAAGTTACCACAACAATCACAATGTCATGGATGTCAATTAGCAGTAGCCAGGGAATACAACTTGGCTTGCCATTTGGGATCCCCGGCATTGCCTTTGCTACCCCTAGTTGAAGAGGGCCTTAAGGCTGCAACACAAACATAAAGTTAACAGGGTGCAGAGAGGCACATGTACCTTTACGTTCTGTAATTTGCACAACTTGTTCTTCTCCCAGCTCCTTGGCTGCAAACAGGGGACCGTTGAGGAACCTTGGTACAAAGCTTAACACTGAGATCTCATCTTGAAACACAGTTTATGTGATATAACTTTCACGACCCTTTGCATCTTTGTCAATTGATATCTGTACCCCATACCCACATGTACCCAAAGTGACGTCAATGAGCCTGAAGAGACTTGCTTATCATCAAAACAAAAATCAGTTTCTGGAATAGATGTGTTTTTAAAGTGAACATGTCCATAGGATGCAACTTCGAGAGTGGGTGCATGAAATGCCAGAACATTTTGACATTACTCACAAATTGTTTTGAAGAAGTAGAGTCAAACTTTACAAGTTTTGCAAGTCATTTCTCAAGTCTTTACCTAGTATCATAAATTTTGCTAAAATAAAAAATAAAGGGGCTGATTTACAAGCCCCTTGCACCACTTTTGCGTAATTTTTAACATGGGAAAAATGACGCAAAAGTGGTGCAAGGGGCCTGTAAATCTGCTCCAAAGTGTTCATATTCAATATAGAGGCAAGAAGACAAGTGCTGTGTGGAGTAACAAGTTGGGACCATATTACCAAACTGCCCCAGGGGCACCACAGGCATTTGCCCCCACTTTGTGCGCCCCGTGGCACTTTGATAATACAGAAGGGACCGCATACGCTTGAGCACCCTCTTCTGTATTATGGATAGCACTGGCCCACATAAAGTACCAGCACTATCTTCAGAGGGCGTTCCCTCATTTGCATGGGGGCGTGGCCCAATGCAAATGAGGAAGTTCCTTTGCCTCTGTGCCTGCACTGTTATATATATGCAGGCATAGAGGCAAAGATGCTCTCAGGAGCCGCACTGGCAGTGCACCTTGATCGCAACCCCCCTGGAGGGAGTAAGGGGTGGTTCCATGGACCCACCAGACATCCCCTTACAGGTAGGTGTAGTCACTCTTTGCACCTGCCTGCAACGGGATCTCTAATCCCCTTTGTTCAGGTAGGTTGCCTCCTGCACTGTGAAACGCACGGTCCTATCATGTAAAGGGTGTACTTTCCCTGTCTGCGTCCGGCGCACTTAGCCCAGTGCACCTTAAAACAGGTGCACCGGACACAAACAGGGAAAGTGTACAATATTACATAGAATGCACTGCTGCCGGGCAGCAATGAACTTGCTCTGCCCTGGGGGCAGAGCATTCATGTGAAAAACGGAGCAGCTGTTTTGAAGCTGCTCTGTGTTTTCACAGTGCAAGTGGCAACCCTTCTGTACTTTTTAAGGGTATTAGAGATCCCTTTGCAAGGACTCTGATTAGAGCTAATGGCCTCTAAACAAACCCTGTCCTCTATGCTCATACAGGTTTCCAATCCTCACCTCTATGCCCACGATAGAGCTCTGGAGAGTCGCGACATATCTATATATGGGCAATTCAAATTGACATAAAAATCTCACTTCACTTCCTATGTTAAGCATTGTAATTTTTTAGTTGTTTTCTTTCTCATGATTGTAATGCTGCCATGCTCTTTTGAATTTCTTGCTCTTCCAGTTGGATCTTAGCACTTTGATGCTTTTGGGTGACATGGGCTATACAAATAAAACACAATAATTTAGAATACGTTTGCTGTGTAAGAACCATCTGTATTGTCATTTGCCATCCTAACAGCTTAAATATTGTTGCCATAATCATCTTCAACCAAGTAATTAGCCAACATTGTATTTAATCTATTATTAAATATGAAATGCATGAATGCCTTTTAGATGCAGCAAACCGACAAAAAAGCGAAAAATAAATACATTTAAAAAAAAGCTTTTCGGGAAGTAAAACCATTCAAGCGTGGCACAATGAATAACATTAACCGTGGTGGGAGGAGTGTGGTATATCCTCTCTCTCGGTTGATTTTCTATTTTTCTCCTACTCGGATTACTTTTGTTTTACATTATTTTTTCCTTTCCAAACCTCGAGCGAGTCCCTACCGCATTTATCCTTGCTCCCTTGGTTTTATAACATTTTGCAGTATGGATTTTACTTCACACCTTCATACTGTGATGTCCGTGCCCACTGAATCTGGTCTTAAGCGTGTATTGTTGTGTTTACCTCCTGATGTTTGTACTACACAGTTCCCGAAAAGCCAGTTGCTGAAGTAAACATTCCAGCCAGTTGCTTAAGTAAACATTCCAAATCGGGCTGTCATATAGGTTTTCAGATCTACTTTGGCCGGTCCTAGGCCGACTGGCCGGTGCTCCTCTCTTGGTTCTGTCTAAGAGTTTCCCCAGGGTTGTCTCCATGTAGTCTGTTATAGAATAGCTTTAGGTTTCCATTCCACCCTCTGCATCTTTTTCAGTTGTAAGCCATGTGAGCCTTTTTTTTAAGTTCAATAGAAGTTTATTAAACATAATATATAAGGTATCAATACATAATACAGCAAAAAAAATATGCGGAAAACGGGAAGGGAAGGGGAAACATAGGGAAATAGATCAGAATAAACTTCATAATTGATGAAACAACAACAAACTAATCATGGGCATTAATGATTAAAAAGAAAGGGCAAAATGATTAAACAACAAAGCAAATGCAAATGAGGATATGCAGGTAATAATGTTGAAATAGAAAGGAAATGACAAGGGCATCAAGGGGGTTTGGAGACTTCCTGCTGAGCAGGTCGTGGACAAAATGAACGAGTTCTACAATTATCTAAATACATTGTAACAGGAAGCCAGAGATCTGCACGCTTGGCTGCCAGCTGGGCAGGAAAAACAAAAGCATTATCAAGCCTGTGATTATGACATACATTATACCACCATGCTTTCAAAGACATGGTAGAAGAGGTCTTCCAATTAATAGTAATCTGTTGAAATGCAACAACCAATAGCAAATCGACAATACGAATATGGAGATCAGTCCCATCCCAGCAACGGGAAAGACTTCCCAAAAAGAAGTGGGTGGGAGACAAGGGAATACAGGTATGAAAAATGACATTAATTTGAGCCCAGAACTGTAACCAAAATCATGTACATGTTTGCAGAGAAATAACATATGAAACAGGGTAGCATTAGGTAAGGAGTAAGACTAACAAACATCTGGAGTGGTGGGGAATTGCTTGTTAAGGGCAGAAGGAGTGTAGAGCAGCCGATTGTAGATGAAAAACAAGGACTGCGTCAAGGACGCCACTCTGGAAGTTTTACGGACCTTCCTCCAAATCTTGTCCCAAAAGAAAACTGGCCATGACGTGGAAAGGTCATGTTCCCATTGCTCCTCCTCCTTAGACTTAGGTCTGGTAAGTGTATGTGCATGAAGGTGCCTGTAAAGAGTAGAGGCTTTAGGAGTAGCTCGCAGTGTAGAATGAAGTTGGTGAGTAAAGTTAGGAGAAATATGGGAAGGAGATGCCCGTATGAATCTTGTGTAGACCTCCATAACCGCTGCTTTGAGTAGGAGGTATTTGGGAGCAAAGGATAAGGGCAAATCGAAGGTGGAGCATAAGGTGTGGAAAGGCAAAAAGGTGGAGTGTGAGAAGAGTTGCGAAATCCAGAGTAGTCCCTTGGACCTCCAAGATCTCCAATAAAAGAGTTTACGACAGATTAAAAGGTACTTGTTATGCCAAATAGTGGATGAAAGAAAATCAGCAACATTCGTAGGGGGGGGGCTTAGAGGATAAGAGGAGTTTGACAGTAAATTTGTGAATGGGAGTGGGAATTAAGGAGGGCTTGCATGAAAAAGAGATATATTCAGCGAAGGAGAAAGGGGAAAGGAAGAGGCGCTCAACCTTAGTCCACAGAGGGCATGGGGAAGCAAGGCCTTCTGGTAGGCTGGGAAGTCCGGAAAATTAACTCCACCTTCAGAAGCGGGGCGAATGTGCCTGGTAAGGGACATTCTGGGTTTTTTGTTATGCCATAAGAAGGAGGATAAGACCGATTTGATTTTCTTAAAGAATTTAGCTGGGATAGGGACAGGGATATTAGAGATTGTGTATAAAATAATGGGGGAGAACATCATCTTAATGGTGTCCAAACGACCCCACCCAGACAGGTAGAGAGGGGCCACCTGGATGTAAGATCAGATATTTTCTGAGTGCATTTAGTCAGGCATAGTGAGATGGTGTCGGGGATGGAACGGGTGATGTGTAATCCTAAATATTTAATGTGGGAGGGACACCAGGTAAAATTGGAGGCATTGAAATCAGGCTTAAAGGTGAACTTTGTCAGGGGTAAAATCTCACACTTATCATTGTTGAGCTTATAGCCGGAAATTGAGGAATAGGTCCACACTTCCTCTAAGAAAGCAGGGATGGAGACAGTGGGATTCAAGATTAAGAGTAAAATATCATCAGCGTAGGCAGAAAGTTTAATGGAAGATTGCGTGGTCTGAAAGTGTCAGGATCCCAACAGCAAAAGAATCAGAGTCCAAACCTGTATGCTACGAAACGAGTCTTTACTGGCTGGAAAGAAGGAAGAGTGACCTGTCCTGGTCCCGTTTGTGGCACTTGCGGAATCTCAAGATGGCCGCTAAGCAGCTGGAGTTGGCGGTCTAGTTGATCAGCCGGCTCCGGTGAGGATTCTAGGTGACGCTCGCGCTACTGTGGAAGTGCGCACTTCACCGAGATCTTCAGCTGAGGTAGTCGTTTATACTAGTGCTCGTGCGCTTGTTTCAAGTATCGTTATTTAGAGACTTTTTGACGTGTCCAGAGTACCAGAGGAGAAGAGAATTCAGCTACGAGTGAAGCGACGTATTTTTGGAGTCCGTTCTCGAGTCCGTTTTAAACCTGTCAGCATTGCCGAGTAGAAGAGAGCAGTGGCGTCGGACAAGAACTACACTGAGAGCAGTCTAGAAGAACAACAAAGCTAAGTGCACTATAGCTAAAGTTTTCAGACTGGAAATTATTAACTTGATAAAGCGCTGTATTACTAATGACTTTAAGTTTAAGGTGTTGAGCAGAAGTCTACGATAATTCTCAGTAAACAAGAAGCAAGAAAGACTGTAAGACTAAATCAACACAGGAGAAAGTAATTCTTGGATATAATCTTGACTTACCTGGGCATTCTAGTGAGCCTTATCATCTGGAAGACAGTAGTGAAGTCCTGTAAGACGAAATAAGAGTTAGAATAAGTTTTGACATTTAATTTGAAGAAAGAGAACTTACAACTCAACATTTAATTTGGTAGGTTACACAATAGTGGAGAAATAATAATTAGTTTAAAAAGAAAAGGAGGAGTTAGTAATAACCTGTTAATATTTTACAGAAGTGAAAGAAAAGTTGGCAGCTATATTGAATAAAAACAAGAAGGCGACATTAGGCATAGTATAACAAGAACTGGGTAGGTCAAAAGGCAAAGAATAAATAAGACTAGATACTGGGTAGAATTACAGAGAATAAGAATTTGATATCTTTGCAGGTAAAAGGAGCAAGCAATTACAACACCCAGGAGATTCACTTCAGAACAGAAAAAAAGAAGAGAGGCAGGTCAACGTAGGACTTGGGGTATGTTTAGAAGCGAGTTTAGTTAAAGGAAGCTTAGAGCAGTAGGGGGGTGAACTTATACTCTGTGCATGTGCCTAGTTTTCCTAGGAATCTTTGAAAGGCTGATTGAAAGCTGATTGAAGAACCCTACTGAAGACCAGAGAGTCCGGACCAGTCTCTTCTGTTTCTCTTTTGTTATTTTATCCAATTTCCCCCTTCCCCCTGTCTGATTAATGAGAGTCATGATATCATTCTGTCTCTGATTGATTGGAAGGTGGAGTTGGGAAGTAAGCATCTTCTGTTCCTGTGCAAGTCCAAAGAAAAGAAAGTTTGGTAAGTCAGGTTCCTGACAGAGTGAAGTGCCAACGTTTTAAAACTTGCACCCGAACAGAATGGTTGAGGGAGTTAACTTGCAAACCTTAGGGGCAGTCTTAGATGCAATACAAAAAGAGTTGGTAGGAGTGAAGGAAAAAAATCGAAATTTGAGGCAAGAAGTGGTGAATTCTAGAAAGGAGACAGCGGAACTAGCGCAGAGAATTGGGCAATCGCATTCAGGAAATAGAGAGGGTCCAACAACTTCAGCGGGGGAGGTAAACAGATTAACTACATAGGTTATACACTCCCTATCCCCAGTAATTCCCTTGGCGGCACCAGAGAGGTTTAGCGGGGACCCACAGAAAGCACAAGTCTTCATCACGCAATGTTCTTTGCATTTTATGTGTCGCCCTTCTATCTTCCCTGATGCGCAATCTAAAGTGGCATTCATCCTATCGTATCTAAGTGGGGATGCGGCAGCATGGTCCATGCCTATAGTGTCACGAGATGATCCCCTGCTACAGAACTATGACGAGTTCAAGAAAGAATTTCTACGAATATTTGATCGAAGACGAATCTCTCAGGCAGTGGATAACGAATTGCTGGATTTAAAGCAAGGAAACAGAGAACTGGTGGCATACTTGGCGCAATTCAATAAGTTAATTATGGAAACTGATTGGCCGGAAAGTAAAAGAACTGCAATCTTTTATAGAGGTTTACGAGACGAATTAAAAGATGGGCTGGCGCAAATACCTAACCGTCCCACAGAAATTTCAGCTTTAATCGATTTGGTTTTAGAATTGGATTTCCGTCAAGGAGAACGAAAAGGAGAGAGAAGGCGTGAATTTCGGAGTACAGTGCCTCGTTTTGATAGAGCAAGAAATGATTTGGGAAAAGGAGCTGAAGTATCCACGGTACCAGAACCTATGCAGATAGGAACCATCAGGGGTCCGCTAACTAAGGAGGAGAAGGAGAAAAGACGGGCCAGTAATCTATGCATGTATTGTGGTTCAAGTGGGCATTTTGTGCGTAACTGCCCAAAGAAGCCCAAGGGATCATACAAGCACTACCTGTAGAAGGAGTTGTATAGGTGGATGCGAGTCAAGAACCAACTCCACAAGAACATCAGTTAGCAAATATCCCGCAGTCATCTTCGCCACATTTGATATTATCTATGACGATAAAATTTCGTCAAGAAACCCGAGAAGGAGTGACAGTAATGGTGGACTCGGGAGCCACCGGTAATTTTTGCGACCTAAAATTTGCTGCTAAGATTGGCTTAAGAGCGATCGCTAAAACCAAGAGTGAACCAGTCAGAGCAATTGATGGGACGAACCTTTCTTCGGGTCCTATCGTCAGTCACACCGAATTGGTACAGTTGATTTGAGACGATGGGCACAGAGAAGAAATACATTTTAATTTAATTGATGCTCCTCAGTTTCAACTAATCTTAGGACTTTCTTGGCTCACGGAGCACAATCCAATAATAGATTGGGCGGCCAGAACGATTGAAATGACTTCGGGTTACTGCAGAGAGAACTGTTACAGAAAACAATGGGAAATGAATACGGAAAATCCAGCTCAAGCCCTGTGTTCAGCAGATGTGACCGTGTGTGTTATAAATACACAGCCCATTCCACAGGAATATCAAGACTTTGAAGATGTGTTCAATGAGAAGGAAGCCGAACAACTACCACCACATCGTGTTTACGATTGCAAAATAGATTTTGAACCAGGGGCGAATATGCCTTGTAGTCGAGTCTACGCTTTGACAGAGAAGGAACATAACCATTTAAAAGAGTACATTGATAAGTATTTGGTGAATGGATTTATCCGTCCATCCCAATCTCCGGTATCCTTGCCCTTATTTTTCGTGCCAAAAAAGGAAGAGGGTGAGTTAAGAATGTGTATAGACTATCGTGCCATCAACAGGATAACAAAGAAGAATAGGTATCCACTTCCACTCATTTCAGTTTTATTGGATCAGGTGAAAGGAGCGCAGATGTTTACAAAACTGGACTTGAGAGGAGCATACCATCTCATTCGAGTAAGAGAAGGTGATCAGTGGAAGACGGCTTTTAGAACTCGTTTTGGATTATTTGAATACCAAGTAATGCCCTACGGGCTATGCAATGCTCCAGCGGCATTCCAACACTTTATTAATGATGTTCTTAGTGAATTCATTGATCAATGTGTAATTGTGTATATTGACGATATATTGATCTATTCTGTCAATACACTGGAGCACCAGCAACAAGTACGAAGAGTCCTGCAGAAGTTGCGAGAGAACAAATTGTTTGTCAAATTGGAAAAATGCGCCTTTGATGTCACTCAAGTAGAATTTTTGGGTTTTGTGATATCACCAACTGGCATCCACATGGACAAACGAAAGATTCAGGCTGTTTTGGAGTGGAAGTCCCCGAGCAGTGTTAAAGAAGTACAAGCGTTCATAGGATTCGCCAATTTCTACCGGAGATTCATCAGTGAATTTTCTCGACGCATTTTGCCTCTTACTCGGTTACTGAAGAAAGGAGCACGGTTTGAATGGTCAGAGGAGGCTGAGTCAGCCTTCAATGCCTTGAAAGAGGAGTTCACTTCGGCACCCATTCTTCTTCATGCAGATACTTTGGAGTCTTTTTATGTGGAAACAGATGCTTCCGATTTTGCAGTAGGAGGAGTACTCTCTCAAAGAAATAAGGAGACAGGTCAGTTGCACCCAGTGGCTTATCGGTCGAGAAAATTGACGCCTGCAGAAATCAATTACACTATCACGGAAAAAGAATTGTTGGCAATAAAGGATGCCTTCAAAGAATGGCGGCATTACTTGATGGGGGCACATCATGTCGTCACCGTCTATACCGACCATCGTAACCTAAAGTTTTTGAAGTCAGCAAGAACCCTAACGCCTCGGCAACTTCGTTGGTCGTTGTACTTTGCCGATTATGATTTCGTAATCACCTTTAGACCAGGAACTCAAAATGGAAAAGCAGATGCCTTGTCTCGAATGGAAACGGGAGAAGAAAAGAATCAGATGAAGACGCAAGCAATTATTCCCAGTTCTAAAATTATCGGCATCATCGACTCACTGGATGTGAAGGAACAGATTGTTCAGGCCCTTACCCCAGAGGAAATGCAGGAATGGGCTAAACGAGAGGATGGAAGAGAAATTCTTGATGGTTTACCCTACCAAGCAAAGACATTGTACTTGCCCACACCAACATTACAGCAACAAGCCATGCGTGAATGTCATGATCATTTGTTGGCTGGACACAAGGGAGAGTTTAAAACGGCAGATCTGGTGAAAAGGAAATATTGGTGGCCACAAATGAATAAGGACATTGAGCAATATGTAAAAACATGTGAGATATGCGCACAGGGAAAATCAGAACGGCAGGCACCCAAGGGTTTGTTACAGCCTTTACCAATTCCCCCCTTTCCTTGGCACACAGTCACTCTAGATTTGATAACAGACCTTTTTTTTTTTTTCTTTTTTTTTTAACTTTATTTTTTAATTTTTCACAGATAACCATCTTCAGAAAGTGCAGTAATGTTACACAGTTTAGGCATAGGAATATCACAATCAATGTATGAGACACCAGTACATATCTACAATATTATAACAGAGCAGGCATAGCAATCAATGGATCAGTACAGTCAATTACATTTCATAGCATAGTAAGTCCTCAACTCATCGTAACGCAATCCATAAGAAGTCACATCAGTGCAATAGCAGACGTTAGAGTATAAGGGGTAGTCCTTCCAGCTGAGCCAACAGGGGTATCTTATGGTGAGAAGGTGTACCATCCGCTTATAAGGACATTCCCCTTACCCCGACAGCAAGTATGAGGTGGTGCCCTGAATAGAACAGTCACCGTTGTATCTACCTTGTGGGTTGTGTGGGATTAGGGGCAGGTGACCCCCCACCAGAGCTGGTATCACTCCGGGAAAGGTAACCTCGCAAAGGGGCCCAAATGTCACAGGGCCGTGAAGTAATCGGCAGTATTCTGAATATGTATTCAATTGATCCTGACAATATATTAGATCATGCAGCCAATCTTTAAATTTAGGGGCCCTGCCTCTGCCCCAGCGACACGCCACCTTCCGTTTGGCCACTAGAAGAGCCAGCGCAACAAATTTGCGATGTGCCGCTTGTATGGGCTACACGTATCCCAATAGTGCCAGGACCGGGGAGGGAGTTATTGTAGTGTGAGTCATCTCAGAAAGCGCAGCCATCACCTGAACCCAGTATTGGTAAATTGCGTCACATGCCCAGGCGAGATGCAAGAAGTCTGCTCCTGGAGCATGATGACATCTATCACAGTTGTCCATAGCGCGTAGTTGAAGTCTACACATACGGGCTGGGGTGTAGTATAGTCGATGTATGATTTTATAGTGTATGATTCTATGCCTACTACTAGCTGAAATGCGTTCTGTCTGTTGAAGGCAAACCCCCCATTGCTTGTCAGTGAGGGGGCTATCGAGCTCCAGATCGCATTTTAGCTTAGCAGGTAAAGACGGGTAATCTATCTGTGTGTATACTGTCCTGTAAATTGTCGATACCAATCTACACGGAGCATCAGTTTGGAGCAGGGTCTGCAAAGGGGCGAAAGCCATTGGTTCCTGTGGAAAGGTAGGTGTAAGTGCTTTCACACCTTGACGGTGCCGGATATAAAGGAATACTTCAAGCGGATTGGGATGTATCCCTTCATACAATTGGTCCATGGTTCGAAACGTACCGTCACGGTATAGATCGCCCCAAGTCGATACGTGTATTTTGTGTAGTAGTTTGCGGAAACCCGGTTCCTGCAATAAGGGCATGTCTGGGTGGTAACTCAGCAGCAATAACGGAGCATATAGCAGTGCCATGTCGAGTTTTATCCCTAGTCGGGCCCATGCAGTGACCGTGCTCAGCACTGTCGTGGGTGTTTTGTCCCTGCCGGAAACCACCGCGTAGAGTGCACCTTCTATTGGGATAGGGTGGGCTAACCAGTGTTCGGCGGCAAGTTGGGGCATGTATCTGGGCTGGTGAACCCAGAAATAGGCATAGTGGGCTTGTGCCGCTTGATAATACAATTCAAAATCCGGTACCCCGAAACCGCCGTGTGAGTAGGGACGAATTAGGGTGTCCCATTTGAGACTTGATAACAGACCTTCCATCTTGCCAGGGTTTCAATACTGTTTTAGTGGTAGTAGATGCATATACCAAGATGACGCATTTCATAGCTTTGAAAGGAATTCCAACTGCAAAACAGTTAGCTAGTCACTTTAGTGCACAGGTTGTGAGACTGCATGGAATTCCCAAGGTCATAATCTCTGATCGAGGAACCCAGTTTGTGTCTCATTTCTGGAGAGCCTTCATGAAGGGGCTAGGGGTTGAGACACGATATTTCACTAGTTTCCATCAGGAGTCTGATGGACAAACTGAACGGGTAAACCAGGAATTAGAGCAGTATCTAAGGTTGTTTTCATTGAAGCAGAGTGGAGAATGGCCAGACTATTTATGGACTGCAGAATTCGCTCACAACAATGCGAAAAATGTGTCCACTGGTTATTCACCGTTCTATTTGAACTATGGCAAACACCCAAACTCCTCAGTACAAGGTTTTCAGAGTTCTGTTCCAGCAGTTAAGGAATTAGTCACTCACTTACATCAGATACATTAATCTGCATCTAAGAATCTAGAGCAGGCTAAGGATAAGTACAAGAAGTATGCAGACAAAAAGAGAAAAGAACCCCCAAAATGGGAGATTGGTAATGAGGTCTGGTTGAACACAAAGAACCTTAGACTAAAAGGCAACCGAAAGTTTCAGCCTAGATTTATTGGCCCCTATCCAATTGAAAAACAGATAAATCCAGTTACGTACAAATTGACCTTACCATCCAAATTAAAAATTCACCCTGTGTTTCATGTTTCCTTATTGAAACAAGCATTGAAAATGCAATAGGTCTCGCAATAGAAGAGTTTGACCTTTTTCGTTTTGCAAATGGATGAGTGGCGTTGCGTGGATGAGTGGCGTTGCGTGGATGAGTGGCGTTGCGTGGATGAGTGGCGTTGCGTGGATGAGTGGCGTTGCGTGGATGAGTGGCGTGTGTGAGTGGCGTTGCGTGTGTGAGTGGCGTTGCGTGTGTGAGTGCTGTTGCGTGTGTGAGTGGCGTTGCGTGTGTGAGTGGCGTTGCGTGTGTGAGTGGCGTTGCATCGATGAGTGGCGTTGCGTCGATGAGTGGCGTTGCGTGTGTGAGTGGCGTTGCGTGTGTGAGTGGCGTTGCGTGTGTGAGTGGCGTTGCATGTGAGTGGCGTTGCGTGTGTGAGTGGCGTTGCGTGTGTGAGTGGCGTTGCGTGTGTGAGTGGCATTGCGTGTGTGAGTGGCGTTGCGTGTGTGAGTGGCATTGCGTGTGTGAGTGGCGTTGCGTGTGTGAGTGGCGTTGCGTGTGTGAGTGGTATTGCGTGTGTAAGTGGCGTTGCGTGGATGAGTGAGGTTGCGTGGATGAGTGGGGTTGGAATGCAATATGTCTCGCATTAGAAAAGTTGTAGTTATTGGTCTAGTAAATGACATATATTATTTATTTGTTGGTTGTTAAAATTGCTAAATTGATGGCTTTGTCATTTACAATGCCAATAGTTATAACTTTCGCGAATGTGACACCTATAGCATTTGGAATCCAACATGTTTTGTATTTACGTGACTTATATGGCAGCTCTGGTCGTTATGCCACATCTCTAGAGAGCAGGAGAGTGCAGCAGGGGAGAGAAGCACAGCAATGCAATAGGTCTCGCATTATGAAAGTTTGAGCTATTGGTATTGTAAAGGACACATTTTTTATGTATGTGCTTGTTTTGAAAATAGCGTAATTAATAGCTTTGTTTTTAACAATGCCAATAGTTTTATCTTCCGCAAATGTGACACCTATTGTAACACAATATGTGTTGTGAGGGTGAGTGAGGGTGAGGGTGAGGTGTTGAGGGTGAGGTGTTGAGGGTGAGTGAGGGTAAGGTGTTGAGGGTGAGTGAGGGTGAGGAGTTGAGGGTGAGTGTGAGGGTGAGTGAGGGTGAGGGTGAGGTTTTGAGTGTGAGGCGTTGAGGGTGAGTGAGGGTGAGGGTGAGTGAGGGTGAGGGTGAGGGGTTGAGGGTGAGTGAGGGTGAGTGAGAGTGAGTGAGAGTGAGGGGTTGAGGGTGAGGTGTTGAGGGTGAGTGAGGGTGAGGGTGAGGTGTTGAGGGTGAGTGAGGGTGAGTGAGGGTGAGTGAGGGTGAGGGTGAGGGTGAGTGAGGGTGAGGTGTTGAGGGTGAGTGAGGGTGAGGGTGAGTGAGGGTGAGGGTGAGTGAGGGTGAGGATGAGGATGAGGGTGAGGGTGAGTGAGGGTGAGGAGTTGAGGGTGAGTGAGGGTGAGGGTGATGAGGGTGAGGGTGAGGGGTTGAGGGTGAGTGAGGGTGAGGCGTTGAGGGTGAGTGAGGGTGTGGGTGAGTGAGGGTGAGGGGTTGAGGGTGAGTGAGGGTGAGGGTGAGTGAGGGTGAGGAGTTTAGGGTGTGGTGTTGAGGGTGGGTGAGGGTGAGGGTGAGGGGTTGAGGGTGAGTGAGAGTGAGTGAGAGTGAGGTGTTGAGGGTGAGGTGTTGAGGGTGAGTGAGGGTGAGGGTGAGTGAGGGTGAGGTGTTGATGGTGAGTGAGGGTGAGGTGTTGAGGGTGAGTGAGGGTGAGGGTGAGTGAGGGTGAAGGTGAGTGAGGGTGAGGTGTTGAGGGTGAGTGAGGGTGAGGGTGAGGGATTATTGAGGGTGAGGGTGAGTGAGGGTGAGGGTGAGTGAGGGTGAGGGGTTGAGGATGAGGAGTTGAGGGTGAGTGAGGGTGAGGGTGAGTGAGGCTGTGGGGTTGAGGGTGAGTGAGGGTGAGGTGTTGAGGGTGAGTGAGGGTGAGGGTGAGTGACGGTGAGGCGTTGAGGGTGAGTGAGGGTGAGGGTGAGTGAGGGTGAGGAGTTGAGGGTGAGGGTGAGGGTGAGTGAGGGTGAGGGTGAGTGAGGGTGAGGGTGAGGTGTTGAGGGTGAGTGAGGGTGAGTGAGAGTGAGGGTGGGTGAGGGGTTGAGGGTGAGGAGTTGAGGGTGAGTGAGGGTGAGGGTGAGGGTTGAGGGTGAGTGAGGGTAAGGGTGAGTGAGGGTGAAGGTGAGTGAGGGTGAGCGGTTGATGGTGAGTGAGGGTGAGGGTGAGGGTGAGTGAGGGTGAGTGAGGGTGAGGGTGAGTGAGTGTGAGTGAGGGTGAGGAGTTGAGGATGAGGTGTTGAGGGTGAGTGAGGGTGAGGGTGAGTGAGGGTGAGGAGTTGAGGGTGAGTGAGGGTGAGGGGTTGAGGGTGAGTGAGGGTGAGGGTGAGTGACGGTGAGGCGTTGAGGGTGAGCGAGGCTGAGGGTGAGTGAGGGTGAGGGTGTTGTGAGGGTGAGGGTGTTGAGGGTGGGTGAGGGTGAGGGTGTAAGGGTGAGTGAAGGGGTGTGAGGGTGAGGGTTTGTGCGGTTGAGGGCATGTGAGGGTGAGGGTGTGAGGGTGAGGGGGTGAGGGTGAGTGTGAGGGTGAGTGAGGGTGGCCGAGGGTCAGGGTGTGAGGGTTATTGAGAATGTGTGTGGGTGTGTGAGGATGTGTGAGAGTGTGTGAGGGCGGGTGTGTGTGAGGGTGGGGGTGTCTGAGGGTGGGGGGGTGTGAGGGTGGGGGCATGTGAGGGTGTGTGGTTGAGGTCATGAGGGTGAGTGAGGGTGTGTGAGGGTGTGAGGGTGAGTGAGGATGTGTGAGGTTGAGGGTGTGAAGGTGTGTGAGGGAGGGTGGGGGTGGGTGAGGGTGTGTGAGTGTGAGGGTGTGTGAGGGTGTGTGTGTGAGGGTTAGTGAGGGTGAGTGTGTTGTAAGGGTGGGGGGGTGAGGGTGGGTGTGAGTGAGGGTGTGTGAGGGTGAGGGTGTGTGAGGGTGTTTGTTTGTTGTGTATTTGTGTGATTGTGGTGTGTGTGCTTGTGTGTGTGTGTAGTTGTTGGTGTATCTTTGTTGTATTATATGTTTTGGAAATGTTAAATAGCAGAAGTGTGACTGTCCCATAATTATATTTACGTATTTAAGTTATTGCGTTCTAGTTTTTTTTTGGAATCCCGTACTATTTTGATTGACGTCCCTGTCAGCCAATGAGATTTCAAAATCCTCTCACGTTGCGTAACAATTTACTCGCGTCTAATTGGAAATCCCCATATTGTTGAAAGCGGGTCCCGTGTAAGGAGTGTTGGCTTCGTTGTCTGTTCCGTGCATCGTTCGACAGGTAAGTTGTTTTTTGTTGTTTGTTTTGTGTGTGTATAGTGTTATGAATTAATCGATTTGTTGTTTCCTATTTGTTTTATTTGCATAGTAGTGTCTTTGTTTTGCAACGAAGGATGATTATTTTTAATTGTCGGCTCTTTATGTATGTAATGCATTGTATCCTATTGTTCAGATCTAATTTTTAAAATCTTTGCTTTTGGTTAGTAGTTGTGTTAATAATTAGAGCAGTGTTTTTTTTGTGTAATTGTGTAGTATGTTGTATATCTGCGTGAATATTTTATATTGTTTCAACTCTACATTCTGTTATTTCAGTTATTATTAAATGTATGTTTGTATAGCTTTTAATTTTGATGTGCATGTAAATTTCGTGCTGTGGTTTGTGATACTTCCTCTTCGTTAATAATCAATGCAATGTCTCCGCTTTGTGTTAAGATGTATTTTTAAAGCAATATTGTCTTCTTATATATGCTTTCTCCATGTTGCTATCAGAATTCTGACTTATGTCCACATTACTGTAGAGTAGCGATTTTTTTTTTTTGTATATTTGATGTAATTTCGTGTGAATAAATGCTCGTGTTATATGCGTACGGCTTTTTGTGTAACTCTTGACAATTGTGTTTAATCCGTCCCATTCCCCGGGTGAATAATGCTTATTTATTCCCCCAATAAAAAGTAGGCTGTTTCACATTTGTGTTTGTACATCCTCGTCCTCGCTTCCTGCCAGATATTTTTTCGTTGTTTTGTTGGTGTTATATTGTCCGAATCATTTTTGTTTTGTGACCTGAAGCCTGATAAACATCTTTGCATGCTGTAGCTCACATTTGGGAAGTAGATTTTGTGTGTAACGTATCTGATGCACGACTCCGTTGACCCCCTTTGTTTTTAATTTCGTCCTAAAAGTTGTTTATGTCTCAGAAAATGGCATAAAAGTTATCAATTTGTTAAATGCACAATCATTTTTTTTAATAGGGTGGAATAGGAGGCTATTTTTTGAGTCTTTACTTATATTGTGTTTTGTTTAGTTTAATTTGATTGTTTATTTGGCTAGTGGATTAGGATGGCGTATTTTTCCTTTGGATTTTGTTTTCTAGGATGTATTTCTGTTGCGTATCTTGAGGGTGTATTTGGAGGGTGAATTCGGCTGTTAGTTTATTAGGGTGGATTAGGACTCTGGATTTCTATGTTGGAGTTAGAGTGTGGATTAGGATGGTTTATTTCTATTCTTCCTTTGGATGCTGTATTTGTGTGTGTGTGTGTGTGTGTGTGAGGGTGAGTGAGGGTGTGTGAAGCTGAGGGTGTGTGACGGTGTGTGAGGGTGTGTGAGCGTCAGTGAGTGTGTTTGCTGGTGAGTGAGGGAGTGTGTGTGTGTGGGTGTGTTACGGTGTGAGGGAGAAGTTCTGTGAAGGTTACTTAGGGAGTGTGAGGGTGTGTGAGTGGGTGAGTAGGAGAGTTAGGTGTTGTGAGGGTGACTGAGTGTTCTTGAGGTTGAAGGGATGAGGTGTAAAATTGTGTGAGGGTGAGGTGTGCGGTGTAGTTAGTGTGAGAGTTAATAGAGTGGTGTGACGGTGTGTGAGTGTTAGGGTGTGTGAGGGTGTGTGAGGGTGAGTGAGGGAGTATGAGGGAATGATTGCGTGATGTTGAGAGTAAGATTGTAAGACGGTGTGTGTTTCTCCAAATATGTGTGTGTGGGTGATGTAATGAGTGTAAGGGTGTCTGAGGGTGAGGGGTGTTGATGGTGAGAGTGTGTGAGAGTGTGGGAGGGTGAGTGAGGGTGTGTGAGGGTGTGCGAGCGTGTGGTGAGGTGGTGTGAGGGTGTGTGAGGGTGTGTGAGGGTGAGGGTGTGTGAGGGTGTGTAAGGGTGAGGGTGTGTGAGGGTGAGAGGTGTGTGAGGGTGAGAGGTGTGTGAGGGTGAGAGTGTTGTGAGGGTGAGAGTGTTGTGAGGGTGAGTGAGGGTGAGGGTGTGAGGGTTAGTGAGGGTGTGTGAGGGTGATGGTGTGAGGGTGAAGGGTGAGTGAGGGTGTGAGGGTCAGTGAGGGTGAGGGTGAGTGAGGGTGGGGGTAAGGATGAGTGAGGGTGGGTGTGAGGGTGATGTTGTGTGAGGGTCATTGAGGGTGTGTGAAGGTGTGTGAGAGTTTTTGGGTGTGAGGCTGATGTTCTGAGTGTGTGTATGTTAATAAGAATGTAGTAATATGTGTTGTGTGGAAAAACGCGTGATCGACCTTCCCTTTGTCAGTGTCCTGCCTTATGTGTAATTTTTTCTCTAATTTAACTGTGTGTGTGTTTAAATTAATGTGTGGTGTTAGGTGTGTTTTTTGTGTCAGTGGAGTCCCGTATTAATAGTATTATGTTTAAAATGGCCGACGCAACGCGTCACCTTGACGTTGCCTACATTAGCGTTCTAGTTTTTTTGGTGTGAGTGTTTACGTTCCCTTGACGTTTATTTTTAGCCAATCGGAATGAGACGTTTTTGACGTTGCATTCTGATTTGCTTACGTCAACGGTGGAATTCCCCAGAAGATCGAGAATGTTGAATCGCGGAAGGCGTGTTCTTGTTCTAGTGCTGTTGCTGCGTCGTTTGACAGGTAAGAATGTATTCCTAATTTTTTTTATAAGTAATGTAATGTAGTATCTATAGTATGTTTAACTTAACGAATGAATAGGAGTGTATTTTTATAAATGTTGACATTGTATGTTTCCGATCGCAATATTTCTAAATGAATATTATGTAATGTAAATTAAAGTCTTGTTTTTATTCTTCGATATGTAATGTATATTTTTTCTTAAAGTGTTATGTAATGTATTTTTAGCTGGTGTTTGTTATTTGACGTACAAGAGCTGTTCTTTGAGTTTCTAAGTACTATTTTCGCCATGAATATTGTACACTTCAAAAGTATTAATGTTGTGACGCGTTGTTTCTGAAGCTAAGAGACCTATGTAATGTTTATTGATGCTGTTAGCGCTGAATCCAAGTTGCGTAATATGTTTCTTATATTTGATGTAATTCCGTGTGAATAACTGCTACTGTTATATGCGTACGGCTTTTTGTGTAACTCTTGACCATTGTGTTTAATCCGTCCCATTCCCCGGATGAATAGTGCTTGTTTATTGCCCCAATAAAAAGTTGGCTGTTTCACTTTTGTGTTTGTACATCCTCGTCCTCGCTTCCTGCCACATATTTTTCGTTGTTTTGTTGGTGTAATATTGTACGAATGATTTTTGCTTTTTGGCCTGAAGCCTGATCAACATCCTTGCATGCTGTAGCTCACTTTTGGGAAGTATATTTTGTGTGTAACGTATCTGATGCACTACTCCGTAGACCCCCTTATTTCTTTTTTTTCCGTCCTAAAAGTTGTTTATGTCTCTGAAAATGGCATAACATTCATAAATTTGCAGAGTGGGTGAATGATGCAGAGTGGGTGAATGATGCAGAGTGGGTGACTGAAGCAGAGTGGGTGACTGAAGCAGAGTGGGTGACTGAAGCAGAGTGGGTGACTGAAGCAGAGTGGGTGACTGATGCAGAGTGGGTGAAAGATGCAGAGTGGGTGAAAGATGCAGAGTGGGTGAAAGATGCAGAGTGGGTGAAAGATGCAGAGTGGGTGAAAGATGCAGATTGGATGAAAGATGCAGAGTGGGTGAAAGATGCAGAGTGGGTGAAAGATGCTTAGTGGGCGAAAGATGCTTAGTGGGTGAAAGATGCTTAGTGGGTGAAAGATGCTTAGTGGGTGAAAGATGCAGAGTGGATGAAAGATGCAGAGTGGTTGACTGAAGCAGAGTGGGTGACTGAAGCAGAGTGGGTGACTGAAGCAGAGTGGGTGAATGAAGCAGAGTGGGTGAATGAAGCAGAGTGGGTGAATGAAGCATAGTGGGTGAAAGATGCAGAGTGGGCGAAAGATGCAGAGTGGGCGAAAGATGCAGAGTGGGCGAAAGATGCAGAGTGGCTGAAAGATGCAGAGTGGGTGAAAGATGCAGAGTGGGTGAAAGATGCAGAGTGGGTGAATGATGCAGAGTGGGTGAATGATGCAGAGTGGGTGAATGATGCAGAGTGGGTGAAAGATGCAGAGTGGGTGAAAGATGCAGAGTGGGTGAAAGATGCAGAGTGGGTGAAAGATGCAGAGTGGGTGAATGATGCAGAGTGGGTGAATGATGCAGAGTGAGTGAATGATGCAGAGTGGGTGAATGATGCAGAGTGGGTGAATGATGCAGAGTGGGTGAATGATGCAGAGTGGGTGAAAGATGCTTAGTGGCTGAAAGATGCAGAGTGGGTGAAAGATGCAGAGTGGGTGAAAGATGCAGATTGGGTGAAAGATGCAGAGTGGGTGAAAGATGCAGAGTGGGTGAAAGGTACAGAGTGGGTGAAAGGTACAGAGTGGGTGAAAGGTACAGAGTGGGTGAAAGGTACAGAGTGGGTGAAAGGTACAGATTGGGTGAAAGGTACAGAGTGGGTGAAAGGTACAGAGTGGGTGAAAGGTACAGAGTGGATGAAAGGTATAGAGTGGGTGAAAAGTACAGAGTGGGTGAAAGGTACAGAGTGGGTGAAAGGTACAGAGTGGGTGAAAGGTACAGAGTGTGTGAAAGGTACAGCGTGTGTGAAAGGTACAGAGTGGGTGAAAGGTACAGAGTGGGTGAAAGGTACAGAGTGGGTGAAAGGTACAGAGTGGGTGAAAGGTACAGAGTGGGTGAAAGGTACAGAGTGGGTGAAAGGTACAGAGTGGGTGAAAGGTACAGAGTGGGTGAAAGATGCAGAGTGGGCGAAAGATGCTTAGTGGGCGAAAGATGCTTAGTGGGCGAAAGATGCTTAGTGTGTGAAAGATGCTTAGTGGGTGAAAGATGCAGAGTGGGTGAAAGATGCTGAGTGGGTGAAAGATGCTGAGTGGGTGAAAGATGCTGAGTGGGTGAAAGATGCAGAGTGGGTGAAAGATGCAGAGTGGGTGAAAGATGCAGAGTGGGCGAAAGATGCTTAGTGGGCGAAAGATGCTTAGTGGGCGAAAGATGCAGAGTGGGTGAAAGATGCTGAGTGGGTGAAAGATGCAGAGTGGGTGAAAGATGCAGAGTGGGTGAAAGATGCAGAGTGGGTGAAAGATGCAGAGTGGGTGAAAGATGCAGAGTGGGTGAATGATGCAGAGTGGGTGAATGATGCAGAGTGGGTGACTGAAGCAGAGTGGGTGACTGAAGCAGAGTGGGTGACTGAAGCAGAGTGGGTGACTGATGCAGAGTGGGTGAAAGATGCAGAGTGGGTGAAAGATGCAGAGTGGGTGAAAGATGCAGAGTGGGTGAAAGATGCAGAGTGGGTGAAAATTGGCACAGATTAAAATAATATTTTTAAAACATGAGTTTATTATGCCAGTTTCAAAACAACTAGTAGTTTCACTTAACCTGCATTAACAGTAGCACTTGGAATATAGGTATTTAAACTCTTTGATGTCGCACATACGGCATTGATTTGGGAGATCAACAGCTGAGCTGTACATTTTCAGTTTTGCGTTTAATTGTGTTATATCTAGGGAGACGGACGGACGTGAAAGTGATCGGGGGAGGAGGGGGGTGGGGAGCACGTGAGTGGTGTATGTATGTGCCTAAGCGAGGTGCTTGGGAGAGCGAGGCTGTCCAGGAGGGAGGGGGAAAAGGGAGGGGTTATGGCAAGCAGGGGGCCTGATTATGGCCACAGCTTGAAGTCTTTGAAGTCTCCGCATGCTGGCAAATGGTGATGAGGCAGAGAGTCTTTGATTCAGAGTTGTACTTCTGGATTGCTATACTTAGGGAGGAGCCAGACAAGCATGAGGGCCTTTGAAAGTCGGTAGTATAGACGGTATGTGAATGGCGACTTTGGGTGATGTTATCATACATGGTTCATGGCCCTGCACTGCAGAGCCGGCATAGCGGAAACGCTTTATTATTTACTGTCAACGAGAACTGAAGGCGAGGGTGCTAGGCAAAATGCAAATCTGGCGGGCGAGACAGTGCAGTGGCCCGAAGATGGGGGGTTGGGTAGTGTGGGGTAAACAAGAGCCACCCAGCAGCACGTGAGCGGGAGGCACCACTTGTAGGGGGTGGATGTGAAGAGGACTCGTCCCTGTGCACGCGAAAGTGAAAGCAGCGGCCGCATCAAAAGTGTGCAAATTTAAAATACAAACTGCAACGAAGTAGAGCATCAAAAAGAACCCGCTGTAGACTTACTGCAATTTGAGAGATGCTGTCGCGTGAAGGGACAAACTGAGTGTGTTACTGCAGTAGAAAGTGAAGAAAGGCAAATCAAGATGAAAAAAAAGCTAAAACAAGAATAAGACCAAAAGAGACAAGACGGAGGGAAGGCAGAGAAGGGGAGGGGGAGGAGAAATGCGACACGGCGGGCAGGGGAGGGGGCGGAGCGGGGAGAGGGTGTGAAAGCAGCAGGGGCCTGGAGTGCGGCTGAGGGAACTGAAGAAATGCGACACGGCAGGCAGGGGAGGGGGCGGAGCGGGGCTAGGGTGTGAAAGCAGCAGGGGCCTGGAGTGCGGCTGAGGGAACTGAAGAAATGCGACACGGCAGGCAGGGGAGGGGGCGGAGCGGGGGTGTGGGAGGAGTGCGCCTGAGGAAAAATACATGCAAGGCAGGCGGCTGGGGGCATGTGCACGCGCTTTTAAGCTCAATGCGCATGCGCATTGAGCTTGAATTTCACGGGCACTGCAAGGAATCGCCACGATTCCTTGCAAGTTGGTTAAAGACTGTTTAAGCCCCCATAGTCTCGCAAGCTCGATGCGCATGCGCATCGACAGGCGAGACCTAAAAATCAGTTCCAGGTTTGCGAAGAGAATCAGTTCCTCAACCCATTCAGTTGGAAACTAGATTGGAATATGAAGTTAAGGAAATTCTGGACTCTAAGTTAGTGAAAGGAAAACTGTACTATCTAGTGGACTGGAGAGGCTATGGTCCAGAAGAACGTTCATGGGAGATTAATTCAGACGTTCATGCCCCAAGATTGGTGAAGCTTTTTCATCAACGAAATCCCACCAAACCAAGATTGGGAGGACCTTCTTTGGTGGGGGGTACTGTCAGGATCCCAACAGCAAAAGAATCAGAGTCCAAACCTGTATGCCACGAAACGAGTCTTTACTGGCTGGAAAGAAGGAAGAGTGACCTGTCCTGGTCCCGTTTGTGGCACTCGCGGAATCTCAAGATGGCCGCTAAGCAGCTGGAGTTGGCGGTCTAGTTGATCAGCCGGCTCCGGTGAGGATTCTTGGTGACGCTCGCGCTACTGTGGAAGTGCGCACTTCACCGAGATCTTCAGCTGAGGTAGTCGTTTATACAAGTGCTCGTGCGCTTGTTTCAAGTATCGTTATTTAGAGACTTTTTGACGTGTCCAGAGTACCAGAGAAGAAGAGAATTCAGCTACGAGTGAAGTGACGTATTTTTGGAGTACGTTCTCGAGTCCGTTTTAAACCTGTCAGCATTGCCGAGTAGAAGAGAGCAGTGGCGTCGGACAAGAACTACACTGAGAGCAGTCTAGAAAAACAACAAAGCTAAGTGCACTATAGCTAAAGTTTTCAGACTGGAAATTATTAACTTGATAAAGCGCTGTATTACTAATGACTTTAAGTTTAAGGTGTTGAGCAGAAATCTACGATATTTCTCAGTAAACAAGAAGCAAGAAAGACTGTAAGACTAAATCAACACAGGAGAAAGTAATTCTTGGATATAATCTTGACTTACCTGGGCATTCTAGTGAGCCTTATCATCTGGAAGACAGTAGTGAAGTCCTGTAAGAAGAAATAAGAGTTAGAAGAAGTTTTGACATTTAATTTGAAGAAAGAGAACTTACAACTCGACATTTAATTTGGTAGGTTACACAATAGTGGAGAAATAATAATTAGTTTAAAAAGAAAAAGAGGAGTTAGTAATAACCTGTTAATATTTTACAGAAGTGAAAGAAAAGTTCGCACCTACATTGAATAAAAACAAGAAGGCGACATTAAGCATAGTACAACAAGAACTGGGTAGGTCAAAAGGCAAAGAATAAATAAGACTAGATACTGGGTAGAATTACAGAGAATAAGAATTTGATATCTTTGCAGGTAAAAGGAGCAAGCAATTACAACACCCAGGAGATTCACTTCAGAACAGAAAGAAATAAGAGAGGCAGGTCAACATAGGACTTGGGGTATGTTTAGAAGCGAGTTTAGTTAAAGGAAGCTTAGAGCAGTAGGGAGGTGAACTTATACTCTGTGCATGTGCTTAGTTTTCCTAGGAATCTTCGAAAGGCTGATTGAAAGCTGTTTGAAGAACCCTACTGAAGACCAGAGACTCCGGACCAGCCTCTTCTGTTTCTATTTTGTTATTTTATCCAATTTCCCCCTTCCCCCTGTCTGATTAATGAGAGTTATGATATCATTCTGTCTCTGATTGATTGGAAGGTGGAGTTTGGGAGTAAGCATCTTCTGTTCCTGTGCAAGTCCAAAGAGAAGTAAGTTTGGTAAGTCAGGTTCCTGACAGAAAGCCGTGAATATTGGGGTTTTGGCGAAGCTTGGACAGGAAAGGCTCCAAAGCGAGATTGAAAAGGAAAGGTGAAAGGGGGCAGCCTTGGCGAATTCCTCTACCAAGGTCAAAGTAGGGGGAGATTTGTCCATTTGCATAAACTGCGGCCCGTGGGTGAGAATACAACAATTGAAACTAGGGAAATAAATTTAGGGCCAAATCCAAACCAACCAAGAGTGTGAAAGAGATAGGGCCACTCGACCCTATCAAACGCCTTCTCGGCATCCAGGGCTATCGCTGCAAGGGAATGTTGGAGATGGGATGATTTCGATAGGATGTTAAATAAACGTCTGGTGTTGTCGGTAATATAATGACCTTTAACAAAACCAGATTGCTCTTCGCCCAAGAGATCAGGAAGTAAGTGATCTAACCTGATCGGCAATGATTTAGCAAAGAGTTTATAGTCAATATTGACAAGGGAGATGGGCCTGTAATTCTTGCAAAATTGCACATCTTTTCCGGGCTTGGGTATTAAACAAATGTGTGCATCAGGAAAGGTCCCTGAGGAGGCACCTAATTCAACAAAAGTATTAGGAAGGGAGTGTAATTTGGGAATTAATAGCTTGGAGAAATGAAGATAGAACTCAACGGTGAAACCGTCTGGTCCTGGGGCTTTATTGAGCGCAATAAGCAACTCCTTCTGTGAGATGTCAGTCTCCAAAAAGGAGAGATCGAGAGGGAAATGCGCAGGTTTTTGGATGGTCGAGAAGAAATGTGTGAGAGAGGGAAGAGAGGGTTGGGTATCAGAGGTGTATAGAGTCTCATAAAGCGGTACAAAAGGGAGTGCTGATGGACAGAGCATCTGAATCAATCAAACACTCACACCCAGTCAAGAGATCTCTGTGTAATCCATCACCGTTCTTTAGTCCACTATGCCACCCCAGTTCAGACATGGCTATATGCAAATCAGTCTGACCCTGTGCCTCATGAGAACAGTCCAGCCCGAACTGCCAAGCCATGTCTTTCCTGGACCGGAAACAAGCTTCCGAGGACCGGTTTCTGGCATTCCAGCCGTCTTCAGCCCGGCTTGCTTGAATCCAGTGGCAAAGTGAGCAAGGGACTCACGTCTGAGCATACCCTGCCACACTTATGGCGGCCAAAAGCGGTACAAAAGGGAGTGGTGATGGACGGAGCATCTGAATCAATCAAACACTCACACCCAGTCAAGAGATCTGGGTTTAATCCATCACCGTTCTTTAGCCCACTATGCCACCCCAGTTCAGACATGGCTATATGCAAATCAGTCTGACCCTGTGCCTCATGGGAACAGTCCAGCCCGAACTGCCAAGCCATGTCTTTCCTGGACCGGAAACAAGCTTCCGAGGACCGGTTTCTGGCATCCCAGCCGTCTTCAGCCCGGCTTGCTTGAATGAGTGGCAAAGTGAGCAAGGGACTCACGTCTGAGCATACCCTGCCACACTTATGGCCGCCAAAAGCGGTACAAAAGGGAAACCGGTCCTCGGAAGCTTGTTTCCGGTCCAGGGAAGACATGGCTTGGCAGTTCGGGCTGGACTGTTCCCATGAGGCACAGGGTCAGACTGATTTGCATATAGCCATGTCTGAACTGGGGTGGCAGAGTGGGCTAAAGAACGGTGATGGATTAAACTCAGATCTTTTGACTGGGTGTGAGTGTTTGATTGATTCAGATGCTCCGTCCATCACCACCCCCTTTTGTACCGCTAGAGTCTCATAAAAGCGGGAAAATGCAGCAAGGATATCAGCATCTTTGTGCTCTAAGTGAGCATTGGTGTCAAAAACAGATTCAATATTCATCTTATTGTGCTTGACCTTTAAGTAATTGGCAAGGAGTTTTCCAGCTTTATTCCTACCACCATAAAATTTAGCGCTTGACTTTAGCAAATATAAGGAGGCATCTTCAGTAGACTTTTCATTGAATTTAATCTTAGCAGCAACCAGAGCTGTCAGACTATCTTGGGAATGTGAAGTGAAATAGGCGTGTTCCAATCGCTTAATGTCATGGAGGAGATTTTTAGTGAAATGACGGGCAGTCCTGTGTTTTTTTGCGACATATCCTATGATGAAATCGCGTGCAGCTGCCTTGAAAGCGTCCCAAACAGTGTGTTTTGAAATGGGCGGAACATCATTAAACAGGAAAAATTCATCAAAAAAGGCAGTGAAGGAAGTGGAGAACTTGGTATCCAAGAGGAGGGTATTGTTAAAACGCCATCTCCTGGGCCCATCAACCTTAGGGAGCACATCAAGGCTGACTACAACCGGGGCATGATCCGAGAGTAGAATTGGACTAATTTCAGCTGCAGTAAGCGTTTGAGCAAGATTATGGGAGACAAAAATATAGTCAATCCGCGATTGAGATCGATGAAACGGAGAGTAAAAGGTAAAATCCCGCAAGGTCAGATTGCAAAGTCGCCAAGAGTCAACAAGCTTGTGTTGGGATATGGCTTGAGAAAAAAGTTTGTGTGGTTTAGTGGGAACATAGATGACATCAGACTTCCTATCTGTAAACGGATCCAAGGGTTGGTTACAATCCCCAGCCAGGATAAAATTGTCATCCATGAATTGGGTGATGCGTGGAGAGAGTTCAGCCCAGAAAAGGGGTTCACCATTAGTGGGACCATAAACATTGAGAAGAGAGATTGGAACACCTCTAAGCGATAGTCTGACATGTGTCCATCTGCCATTGGTATCGGACTCTTGGGAAATGACTGTGAAAGGGAGAGATCTGCGGCATAGAATTGCAACCCCGTTACGTTTACCATCACCTTGCGAATAGAAGACCTCACCCACCCAACCTCTACTAAGCTTAGCAGACTCTACGTCAGAAAGATGGGTTTCCTGGAGAAAGGCAATATCAACATTCAATTTGGCACGGTGTGATAAAATGCGTTGACGCTTAATTGGGGAATTTATACCCTTGACATTCCACGAAATTACATTCAAGGACATAGCACGTACAGTAATTCAGTGGATATAAAGTAAATAGAACAATAATAATGACCCATGAATAAGAACAAATAAAGAGAAGAGAAATACGCAATGAAAAGTAAGAGGATAGAAAGAAGGAAGAAATGAACCAGAATGGAATAGTGTGCAGGAAGAAAGAATAAAATAGAAAGCGGAAAGAAATACAGGAAGGTCAAAATGAGAAGGGAGAGAAGATAAAGATAGATACAACCTGAAAGAAAGATGTTATGAATTCTGCACAGCCAAGGAAAAGGAAACACAGGAGGAAGGGAAAAAAACAAAAGAACATTGCCCATGCATGAACAAGAAGAGTGAATCCGTAAAAGAGAAATACAAACCAAAAAGAGGGACACAAGAAGGAGACAGGGGAAAACATACCTACACGAGAAGAAAACGAGATGGAGACGGGGAAGGATGGAACCACACGGGTGAATCAGCACATCCAGGGTCGGCCAAGCAGGGAACCATGGAGACATCATCAGACAAGATAAAGTTCCTCTGGGGACGGGGACAAAAAACATATGATTAAAGTATGGATCTAAATCGGAACAAGAGCAATAGGAACAGGAAACAGTAATGAGACTTAAAGAGAACATCAACACAAACTAGAAGACTCTATAAAAAGGAAAAAGGAGCAAAACATAGCAGAACTGTAAGACTACAAAAACCACAATTCAGCCCAGAGCAGCTCAACCAGGAGCAAAGGAGGAAGGACCTGAAGAGTCCATAGCCGAAGTCTTATGTGCATTAATAAAGCTCTGCAGTCGAACCGGATCTTCGTAGGTAGTAGTTTTGTTGTTATAGGTGACTTTGAATAGACAAGGGTGGAATAAACCATATCTGGCACCCATTGAGCGAAGGTCATCCCTCATGTTCAGGAAGGCTTTCCGACGGTTTGCTGTTGCCTTTGCTTAGTCCTGGGCAAAAAATAAAGAAGAGCCAGATTAGGTCAAGTTGGAGGTGGATTTGGCAGCCGTTAAAACCTTAAGGAGATCAGTATATTCCAGAAAATAGAGAATCACACCTCGTGGCCTCTGGGAAGGCGAGGAAGAGGTAGATGGACGACCAAGGCGATGAGCACGCTGGATGTTGAGAGTAGTACCTTCTGGCAGACGGAGCAGCTTGGGAAGAAAAGATCTAAAAAAGGCAAGTGGATCCGAGCCCTCAAGACCCTCCACCAGGCCTTAAATATGGAGATTGTTCCGCCTATTTCTGTTCTCCAACTCCTCCACTTGTCTCTGGAGAGTGGACACTTGCGAAGCCAGATGTGGAACCCTAGAGCACGTTTCCTGAATGGATGAGACTGCAAGTTCGACAGAAGAAACTCTTTTATCAATGTTTGACCAATTATCAGTAAGAGTTTGGAGCTTGACATTGGTTTCCTCCATGAAAGGGCGCAAAGCTCTCATTTCCTCCAGGAATGGGCGAAAAGACCTTATTTCCTCTAACAAGAGCTCCATTGAAACAGGCGCGTGCTGACTAGGAGGTGAGGGAGGATCTTTCCTGTGTTGCTTGGTGTTAGTTGCCCCTGGTGGCGGTTGAGATGACGCCATGGTTGTATCTGAACCAGAGGAGGCGAGAGGATCATCAAGTTTGGATAAGGCAGAGAAAACTTTGGAGTTTTTCAGAAAGGCAGTCTTTTTGGTTGTAGTAGGCAGATGCGTCATCGTCTTGAGTCGGCCCATACAGCGAGGCAAAAAAACAACACCACGTAGGGAGCACTGTATGCAAAAAATGAAGAGCAGGTATCGAGAAGATGGTCACAGCAAAGCCCCAGACAAAAGTGGCGTAGAGAGGGAAGCTCCAAACAACAGGAAAAGGAGTCGGCTATTAAGTACTTGGAAGGTGAAGCACCAGTACAAATGCTAAGCAGGGGCCATACGTGTTCCAAAGATGAAAAACATAGCACATAACTGTAATAAGTGAGCCATATGAAAGCACACTCAAATATGTAGCAAATTGCGGCAAAAGTAGAAGAGGTGCGGCAATCTAGAGTTCTGCATGTCAGCAAAATAGCACATATGGAGCAAGAAGGAGAAGCGCCTGGATTACTGAAAGACAAAGTATTTAATCACTAAGCCATCAGTGTAATTATGCTCAGCGCTAGTAAGAAGTATTGGGAAAGAAAAACCATCTCCTTGGGCTTAAAAGCGCTTCTACGTCATAACATGCAGCTGTGCGAGGAGGCGCCTGAAAACACACAAAATGGCGGTGGAAAGAGCAATGGCACAGTAACAAAGCGCACCTACATGGAGGTGAGGAGCAGAACTCTAAAGTGTAGAGAGAGTCCAGGCAAAGTCTCCAGATGGCAAAGAAAAAATATGAAGCCAGAAAGCGGAGGTCACAGCAGGGAGAGCTCCGTGCGCCGGCAAGTGAAGTCGGGTCCGCGCTGCATCATAAAATGGCGGCCGCGACCGCGGCTGGGGCCGAGCGACTTACTATTGAGAAGCGCTCCGTCCCAAAGCCAGGTAGCGGCACTTCAGGCGTCGCAGCAGGGTCCAGGGATGTTCCGACGCTAAACCATGTCCTCCAAACAGGAAAAGGCGAGCTGCGGGCAATGAGTCTCCCGGTGTCCTAGCAGAGCCTCACGTCAGCGCCGCCATCACCACCGGGCGCCAAGCCACGCCCCCTTAAGCCATGTGAGCCTGAATTCTGTTTTCAGGGACATTTTCACCAGTGAATTGGTGCATCAAATGGCAGATTGTCATATATGGCAGCCTCAGCTCACCTGCTGGTGTATGTGAACGTAATTTGGGCACTTCTGGATGTGGCTGCACCCTAAAAGGATCCATTTATTTTTATATCAACGTCATTGGGTTTTTTGTGAGATGTTGTTAATGGTAAAACCCCGAACAGATAGCGAATTCTGTGTAATACCTTCAT
The DNA here is from genome assembly GCF_964261635.1 of Lissotriton helveticus. Lineage (NCBI taxonomy): Eukaryota > Metazoa > Chordata > Amphibia > Caudata > Salamandridae > Lissotriton > Lissotriton helveticus. Next base: position 203,314,035 of record NC_136069.1, read on the forward strand.
TTTGTGCCCAATTGTAAAAATTCACTGGAAGTCTTTTCTAGTAATGGATTTCAACCATGAGCAAGAAAATCAAAAAGATAATGGAGGCAATCCTGGGTAACATTCTAATCCACCATTTTTGCTCTTTTTGCAATTACAAAGAGGGCTATAATCTCCAAGCCTGGGTTTAGTTTAGCTCACATGGAACCACTTGAAGTAAGCTCTTTTTTGGTAGTAGTCAAGGGAGGACTTTGATTATGCTCTATTTAACTTCATAGCAAATCTTTCAAAGGGCCTTCTATAAAACGTATTCCATTGATGAATTCAGGGTCTCCAGGGTAATCGTCACATCATTATAATCTGTCCACATCTAGTACATTCTTCAGAATACCAATTTTGTACTGATAGTTACTACCCTCCTTTTTTATCGATCCCACTGCCTCTGTTTTTATGCTCTTCTCATACTCACTTTTCTTCTCACTCTACCCATCCAGTCCTTCTTCAGTTTCGTGCTTCCTCTTTTGCGGGTTCCATACTATTTCTTTCATTTCCCTCATAATCCCTAGCTCATATCTCCTAATAAGGATATGGAGTCTACATTATAATTCTTCGTCAAGCAGACACTTTTGCACCAGAAGTCTTCTCTCATTGGGTAGTTTAATTTGTTCAGTTTCCTAAATCGTTCTCCTTTGGGCAGCTTGCTTCAGTTCTGTGTATTGGCCATTTTGTTTAAACTAATGTTACAGTTGCGCATACTTTTCGCTTTTTAGTATTTTTTAATCTCCCATGGTCTTTATGCTATGAGGCGGTCAGTGTTCTAATTGTATTTTTGTTTGTATTGTGCTATCTTTCAGAATCTAGGAGTTATATTTACAAAAATTAGCATGAGTGCTGGCACGGGCAACACAACTTGTGCACTTTTATGCTGCATGGTAAATCGCCTCCAAGTTTTGCATCATGTTATACCAGACGAGTGCCCACACAAAACTTCAGAAAGTATACCCCTTAGTGAGGTAGTCTGGTAAAAACACAACAAAATTGAGGGCTGACGATGTAAAGGAATTTATTCAGAATTCACACTACAGCTGCCTAATGGAGACCGGCTACCCAGCTAAACAGCTGCTGTCACAAATAGAATTCCTGAAAGTGGCATTTAGAAAGAATCTTCAACATTGTGACAGAGTGGTAGCGCGCGACTTTAACCTCTTCGATGCGGCGCACATTTCCCCGCTGTGCGGGCGAATTCCATGCATGCGCAAATCGGACGGCCCCCAGCCGTTCGACACACACACCCACCGAGACGTCAGACAGCAGGGAGACGTCTGACCCACGGAGGAGGATAAATCTTCCCACCCTTCAAACTCAAAACAAAAACTAAAACAAGTTCAAGAAAACATTTTTGGTAGTAAAGGAAAAAAAATACTTCACAGTAAGGTGTAAACCGTAGAGACATAATAGCATAAACATATTAATTTAGAAAACTTTAATAAACGTAGGTGGTCATTTATGAGAGGCTTACGCCACTGGAGCCTCACTTTTTTTGACGGTCCGACAGTGCAAGCCCCTAAATCACATCTATGATCTGACACAAAGCAACCCTGCGTGGCCTTACAAACCTCATAGATATGGAGCAAGACAAAGCAGTGCAAATCACTGCCTTGCCTTACTATGTGTCAAGGAGGCATTCCATGGGTGTTGCGCTGGGTTTTCAAAAGCACTACCCATGGATTGTAATGCTGCCCCAGATTTACTTAATCAAGTAAACTTGGGGCAGCACCCAAACCTAATGCCTCCCCAGAGCAGGAGTAATAAGGAGAAATATTTGTATTTCTCTTCATTTTTTCCTCTTTCCATGTGTGCTGCATTCTGCAGCACCCATGGAAAAAGGAAGATGTCTCTTGGGATTGTTTTTGTGCAGGAAGGTTCCCCTTCCTGCAAAAAAACAATACTGCCTGCAACAGAGGCACCCTTGCACCATGGTGTAAGGGTACCAACGTTGGCACTAGGCAGCAAATTGTGCACCAGCGCAGGGGAAAAGGACAGGAATGCATAATTGTGGTGGATTCCTGCCCTTTCTTATTGGCGAAGTGCAGCGCAACAGGAAGACTTATGGCACTGCCCTACACCAATTCCTCATAAATGAGGTCCATATTCTTCAAGCTTCTTAGGGTGAAATTTCACACGTACAGATTTTCTAATCCGGAGCATGTTCTCATTAATTCTTTCATCAATTGCATTCCTCACTGTTCTCAACTTGCACCTCCCACGGTGCCTGAACACACAAAGCTGATTCATTTAGAGGATACATTTCCTTAGAGATTAGACCTTCAGCCTAAACAAGCACTCTGCTTGACTCCAACCAATACAAGCCCTCCTTTTATCCACACATCTGTCACCAACTTTTGCAACCTTTTTGAGTTTTAACAAAGAGAGTTTATTTGGCACTTGAAATCAAAACAATCAACAGTAAGTGCAAGCACATAAGTACAAAGATATGTAAAATATGAAAGGTCCTAATAAAATCTAGAAAATAGTAATAGAATGAAAAAGAAAAAGGAAGAGAAGGAAGAAGAGAAAAGCAGCATGACTGTATCATCGTACACCCATAAAAAATTGGTGTAAGTAAAGGTTACATGAATGTGAAAAATAGCATCTACCTGTCTCCAGACTTGTAACCAAAATTGATGAGTAGAATGACAGTTGAATAACATATGTTTGAGGTCAGATGAAGTGTTATTGCAGGACCAGCAGGAGGGAGGCAGTATTTAGTTAAATTAATTGGAGGATTTCTGTATTTTAGCCCAAATTATGTTCCAAATGAGAATTGAAAAAAGAAGTCTGTAGATCGGATTCCCATTGTTGCTAGATTCTTATATACTTGGGACACCGAGGGAAAAGTGTAAAGTAGGGACGCAATGTTAGGAACTTGAGAAGTAGGATACGATTATGTGGGAGTCGGTTGTATATAGACTGAATCACTGAGATTAGTGATAGGTATTTAGCCTGATATGAGGAAAGAAATGAGAACGTGCTTGAGCTAATTCAAAATGAAGACAACAATCATTCTAAAAAAGTTGATAAACCCAGCTAAGCCCTTTTCCATACCAAGCTTTCCAAAAAAATATTTATTTTTAATTTTAATGCGTTTATCATGCTAAATTGATGAGTGTAGAAATTGTTCTTTAGTATTTAGATGGGTAACATAAATAGGTTGGAGTAGCTAGCTTACAAGCATTTTTAAATATAGGGAGAGACAAGGATAAAGGTTTCTGAGTAAAGGATAAGAATTCTTGAAAGGAAAAGGGATGGAGAAAAGATTTTTCAATATCTACCCACAGACGACAAATTGTGTAAACATTCTCAATCAGGGAGAAGGATGCTTGTTTAAGAAAGTATGCTGTATGATAGCGAAAATCAGGAAAATTAACACCGCCCATATGTTTTGGATGTTTACGTTTTTGAAAGTACATTAAAGATTTTTTGTTATTCCATAAAATCTTAGGTAAAATAGAGCATGTTTTCCTAAAATGGAAACAGTTTTTTTTTAGGGATATAAGAATGATAAAACAACATGATGCGTACTGTCATTGTTTTTATCATATCTAAGCGACCCCCCCAAGAAAAAAACAAAGCATCCCATCTAAAAGTGAGGGCTGATATAGTTGCAAGAATCTCTTTCAAATTGAGAGCTACAGTGTCTTTTTTTGAAGCATTAAACAATAGCCCAAGAATTTCACACTTATTAGCATTTAAATTATATACTGAAATGGAAGCGAAGCTTTCAACTTCATTCAAGAAGGCTGGCAATGAGGATTGTGGATGTGAAAGGAAAAGCAGAATGTCATCTGCATAAACTGAATTTTAGCTGTTTGTCTCTATATTGGAAACCCTTAATTTTAGAGATTAAATGAATTTTTGACAAAAAGGGTTCTAGGGCAAGAACAAAATCGGGAACGGGAAATCTTTGTGCGGATTTTTGGATCCAGGAAGCAGCAGCAGCATTGGGGCATACGGACTGGTGGGGAATCCCGTACCCCCGCCCACGTACCTCTTTCCATCACTTCGCTCGTACCTGTGGGCTTGTGAGCAGCAGCAGAGGGTGACTACATCGCCCAGAAGGCGTTGGGGCACTGTAACATCCTCCCGCAACGCCCAGAGCAGGTGTATAAAATCACAAGCTGAACGGCGCACCGCGGGAAATCTTTGTGCAGATTTTTGGATCCTGGAAGCAGCAGCAGCATTGGGGCATACCGACTGGTGGCGAATCCCGTACCCCCCCCCCCAGTCCCTCTTTCCATCACTTCTCGCGTTTCCCGCTTAGCGGGAAACGCTCGTATCTGTGGGCTTGTGTGCAGCAGCAGAGGGTGACTACATCGCCCAGAAGGCGTTGGGGCACTGTGACATCCTCCCGCAACGCCCAGAGCAGGTGTTTAAAATCACAACCTGAACGGCGCACCGCGGGAAATCTTTGTGCTGATTTTTGGATCCTGGAAGCAGCAGCAGCATTGGGGCATACGGACTGGTGGCAAATCTCCTAGCCCCCACGTACCTCTTTCCATCACTTCTCACGTTTCCCACTTTGCGGGAAATGTTCGTACCTGTGGGCTTGTGTGCAGCAGCAGAGGGTGACTACATCCCCCAGAAGGCGTTGGGGCACTGTGACATCCTCCCGCAATGCCCAGAGCAGGTGTATAAAATCACAACCTGAACGGCGCACCGCGGGAAATCTTTGTGCAGATTTTTGGATCCTGGAAGCAGCAGCAGCATTGGGGCATACGGACTAGTGGCGAATCCCGTACCCCCCCCACGTACCTCTTTCCATCACTTCTCGCATTTCCCGCTTCGCAGGAAACGCTCGTACCTGTGGGCTTGTGTGCAGCAGCAGAGGGCGGCTACATCGCCCTGAAGGCGTTGGGGCACTGTGACATCCTCCCGCAACGCCCAGAGCAGGTGTATAAAATCACAACCTGAACCGCGCACCACGGGACACGCGCGGGACGAGCCGGGCGAAGCCTGGGCAAAGGGCGGGCCGTCTGTGGCCGTCCGAGGCAGGCCAAGGCTGGGCTGGGTCAGGTCCCTTTTGTCTATATTTCAGTCCTGGACAAATATCGTAAGATATATGCCTTTCCATTGGTGCCATCGCCTACTATTTTAATAACAGCAGGATTCACGCTTACTGTTGCGATCTAATTGTGTTTTTAGTCTGTTACCTTTTGCTGTGCTGGTGTTTGTGCTAGATAATATATCTCAGTAAAGCATGGCTTCTTGCATTACTAAAGGCAGGAGGTCTCTAGTGGGAGGGTCAGTTAGAGGGACTTTGGATAACTTTATTACTAGGGCTGCCTCGGTTTTGGAAAAGGAAATCGCTATCACTGAGCGGCGTCTGTCTGCTGAGCTTCTTTATAAAAAGCGTTTGTCTGCTGAGCTCCTCCATAATAAACGATCGTCTTTGGGCTCTATTCAGCAAGCCACTTCACCTCGAGCAGTTTGTCTCGATAATGAGTATATAGGTGATAACAGTATCCCTTTACTTTTACAGAACATACCATCACCAATTAAGCCACTTAGTAACTCTATTATTGATGACACAAACCTAGCCTCACTATTGGAAGTCAGCTCAGGGAACAGTATACCAATAGTACCGCTCTCCCAAATGCCAACACTGAGGCCCCATGTCATAAAAACAGCACCAGGCCCCTCAATAAAAAAAAGAAAGCGGGGGGGGGGACTACTAGTTACAATGGCAAATGCGCCAAAATATCCAAAACCTCACTGAGCCCCTCAAAGGACCATAGCATAACCATTAAGAAAACTCAGCCGGATGTCCATGCACCTATTGATTTGCTAACCAAGGACTTACTGGGCAGTATCGAGCATTTGATCAAATCTCTCCTATTACCACTCATTGAGAGGGTGAAAAGAGTAGCTGACCAATTGGGGTCCCTTGAAAAAACTATCGTAATTAATACTGACTTAGTTAAAGAACTGTCTTCTTTTGGTTATTACAACAGAATCAAATATAATTACAGAGGCAAATCCAACCAAGACAGCAAGTAATAGGGACCCACTGCCCATAGCCAATGTTAACAGCCTGGCACCCCAGCTAAGGGATAAAGCTGAGATAAGACCACAGGGGGAAGGGGTAGGAGGGCAACCACTCAAATCTAATAGCACTCAGGCCAACACTGCCAATACACATGCCCCAGGTAAGCCCTCAAGGGGGTCCCGCCAGCAAATAGATCTACCCCCAGAGGCAGTCCCGAACGTGGTAGTACCTACTGGTGTCCCAGAATTGGGGGACAGGAAAATAGAAGGCTACCATGACCTCAAAAATAAAGTTGTATATTGGTTAAAACATAATAGGCCACTTCCCCCCAACATCAACGGGGAAATCCTTCATGTACGACGTCTTGGCTGGGTGGGTCATAGACCCAAGGACATCCAGGGAGACATAATCATTATCAACTTTAGGGACCGCAGGGCAACCACACATATTGTTGATTGGTATGCGGAGAGAGGTAGGGGTGGAATTATGGCATATGACTTAAGCTACTTTTATCCCCGGGCTTTGTTGACAAACCCTCTAAAGCCACAGACACTGTATATGTGTAACACAGAAGGTCCTAGCTTTAACATCCCTACCTACAATCTCTATGCTGCTTTTTCTGGCTTGGATGGAGTAGACTGACTGCCCATTTCGACTCTTAGTGCCCTTTTGCTAGGTGTCACTGGGTACAGACGAGGGTTGCAAATGGTTGATTGACAAGGGGTTATACTATCCTAACAAACCAGAGTACATGCCAAGTGAGTACTGAGGTGCGAATGGCACTTACACCCCTTTTGGATGTAGCAAATGAGGCAGCAGATCCAACTCCAATTTTGAAAAAGGGTCCTGAGGTGAAGGCGCCAGATGGGCAAGGCATGGGGAGGCCGGACATTCAGGTGGGAAGTGAAATGGCTCTAGGCCCGGGGGCTGTGAGTGATCTTCCCCCAGGGCCAAGATTTGTTAATGGGGCTGGTAATTATGGTGCTTCTATGGCGGGATTGCATGTAGATAGCAATGGGCGCATCATAAACAACTTAACTCTGATTTCCTGGAATATCGCGGGATTGTTTAAAAACTTTTGCGATCCTGATTGGTCAAGACTCATAGACTTATGCAATATTTGTCTGTTACAAGAAACATGGGCCCTAGAAACTCCATATAGAGTTGGCTACAGGACTTTTAATATAGAGGCTGTACCTTCAGCCAGAGGCAGACCATCCGGATGGTTAACTATATGTGTAAAAGTTTCACTGGAAATTACCATCACCCAACTAGTTATCGACTCTGTCGATATACTAGGGTTGAGAGTAAAAACGAAAGATGGGAGGTGTCTATTTCTATTTAATGTTTACAACCGTCCAGGCAGTTCCTCGAAAGAGTCCGCGACCTTAGAAAAATTAGTTTTTATCTTAGTTAACCAGGATGAGTTACCAAGCATGATAATAGGTGGGGACTTGAATTGCAATTTTGAGCCAATTATTGGATTTAAAGATGTTTTTGGTGATGAGGGTATGACAAACAAGATACCATCCCCGAGCTACACGGAAACAGTGCGCTGCACCACTCTAGCACTTCAAATACTGAGGTTGACTGTTACGTTTGGGCTAAGGGCCTGTAATGGCCGCCTCCCATCCGACTCTCCCAAAGCTGCAACCTTTGTCAAAAACAATGGCAAAAGCAGGATTGACTATATTCTAGTATCACTGGACGCCTGGCCTCACCTAGTAGATCTGGAGATTATGCCTCGGATTGAAAGCGATCACTGCCCTCTCAAACTATCAATAAATCATAGTTTGTTGTTTAGTGACGACTTGGAGAAGGAGCGCTGTTCCTTGGCTATTGGTACTAATGATTTACCACTAGTAAGTAACAACAGACGTTCCTTAAAATGGGCTCATTTTCTAGATAACAGGGAATTATTAGTGGGCATCTACAAGTTGTTTGCTGATACTTTTGCCAGTATTAGAAGTAAATTGGCAGACGGTAATGACTTTATGAATCTACATAAAGGGTTATTTAGTTCCTTACTGCCCCTTGTGTCTAAAATGCCCCAAAAAATTATCCAAGTTGGTACCCATCCCTGGTATAACAAAGATTGTCGCATAACCAAGACACTGTTGGTAGAGCCAATCAAAAGCAAAAGCCCTGAAACTATTAGGGCATTAAAAAAGAACTATAAGAAAACCCAGGCGATAGCAAGAGCTAATTGGGATGAGGATTGCTGGGGAAATATGCTACTGGCTGCAAAAGCCAAGGAGAACTGAGGATTTTGGAGACTAGTAGCCAATGGGAACTATGTGGGTAGATTGGCCCAGGACGCATTCATTGATGAACAGACCTGGGTCAAACACTTTACTCACCTATATGAAATCCCCGATACTATTGAGTTGAATGCACTAGAATATTCCCGTACTCAAACAGCGCTGAGAACCTAATGTTCTCCCTAGAGGAAACAGAGCTAGCCATCAACCTAGTTAAAAATGATAAAGCACCAGGCCCAGATAAAATTCCCGGCGATCTGTATAAACATGAGATCCAAGTCTGGGCCCATATATAATTCGGCTATTTAATATTATAGTAATCAGGGCAGCCTTACCTGATAGTTGGAGGGGTGTGGAGATAATTTTAATTTTCACAAAGGGCGATAGAAATGATCCATCTAACTATCGTCCGATTAGTTTAATGGACATTTTACAGAAACTATTTGCAAGGCATATTTTAATTCATATGAATTCCTGGATGGTTGATAATGCCATCCTCACAAAGTTTCAGGCTGGGTTCAGGTGCATCATTAGCACAATTGACCTAGTTTTTAGATCTTGTTGTCTTTATTGGAAATACGTTTTATTAAAGAAAGGGCATATTTATGTTGCCTTTGTTGACCTTAGGGCAGCGTTCGATTTAGTTTTACATGATCTTTATGGAATTGTCTGCTTACGCTGGGACTGCCGGGTTGTTTACTCCACCAGATCATAAGACTGCATGATAACAACCATGCCAGAGTACGTTGGGGCCAAAACCTGTACCCATTAAGCGGGGAGTACGCCATGGATGCGTGTTGGCCCCTACGCTCTTTTCGCTATTTGTTAACGATATGCCAGCCTATTTGGATAAATGTAACAACGATACACAAAAGTTGAATGGCATAAGGGTACCCGCACTCTTATTCGCGGACGATACTATTCTGATCTCGCAGACGCCCAAAGGTCTTCAAACCCTTTTAAACAGATTTAAACTTTATTGCAATGAGAAAGGGCTCGAGATAAATGCGAAAAAAAACTAAATGCATGGCCCTAAATCCCCATAAATTGTTTAAGGGGAATTTTTTCTTGAACAAACAAAAACTAGAACTTGTGTCCAACTTCACTTATTTGAGAGTTTCCCTGGATACAAAAAATTCATAGATTACCCAAATTGAAAAAAGCAAAACCATCTTAACACAGAACATTCTACCAATTTCAAAGAAACATGGGGCGAGTCTTGACAAATCAATATCCCCAGCATTAGAAGTTTTTAAACACAAGGCCCAGTCTGCAGCTCTTTACGGGGCTGAAATCTGGGATCCGAAAGCTGGGAATCTATTTGTAAAGAGCGAAAACAATTTTTATAGATGTATCTTAAGACTACCAAAACGCACCCCACTCCTACCATTATTGTTAGATCTAAGTGCAAAACGTACAGATCATTTTGCGCTTTTACGCCCACTCTCTTACTGGGTGAGACTTTGGTGTACTGTAGAACTCAGTGACTATAGAGATGGCCTCCTTGAAATAATGAGGCTGGACCATTATAATTCTAACCCTTGGTTGAAACACGTCCAAACCTGGCTATGCAGAATCGGGTTGTCACACTTTTGGGAGGAACCACAACGTCTTTTATATAGCTGTAAAAAACTGGTTAAAAACACATTCTGGGCATACATAGCACAAAACCTCCCAAATAGCCATTCAGGGGGCTCTATTACAAGGAATTTCTTGGCTGTCAAGGACTTACCACACTTCGAGAATTTTCTTGATGAGGTCCAACCTCCACTTGCAAAAAGTCTCTACTTGAAATTTAGATATGGAATACTTAAAACTAATGCAATGACCACTAGCTGGTCGTCTACGTTTATGCCTTTAAAAAACACAAGATGTTTGTGTTGTACGGCCAGTTTAAAAGAGGATGATACCCATATCCTATTTCTTTGTAGTGCGTATTTACTGGCAAGGAAAAAATGGATTAGGCCACTATGTAATGCAATTGGTGTTCGTTCCTATGTTGAAGCATACAGGATTATTAAAACTGATTCTAGACAAATGGTTGTTTTCTGCGTAAGCAGATTTCTAATGTCGGTATGCTATACTCGCAAAAAAATGGGATTTGACTTATAATTGGCTAATTCTGTGTATATATGTTGATGATGGTTCTTTTTTTTTCTTTTTATTAGTAAATGCTCCGAGTAATCAAATGTATTGGATTTGTGCAATTGTTTTTTAACTACTGTTCATATATATGCCTTTTTTAATTCATTTATGGTTTTTAATGTACTCCTGTAAAACCCAATCCAGCATCATGTAAATTGTCCTTTTTGCAATGTGAAAAGTATTTGGTTTTATGTATCTTTTATGGCCGCAATGTGCCGAAATAAAGATTTAATAATAATAATAAATAAAAAGGGAAGATAGAAGGCCCCATTGCCAAACACCTCTATGAAGAGCAAAAGACAGAGAAATAAGATCATTAAATATGATAGATGCTTTGGGAGCAGAGTATAATGGAGACACAAAATGAATACATTTAGCACCAAAGCCGAACCAAGGGAAGAAAATTAAAGGGCCAACTAACAAGGTCAAAAGCCTTTTTGGCATCCAAGGAAAAAGCGACTAAAGAATGTTTATATAATTTGGATCTACTTAAACCATTAAAAAAATCCTGCTAATGTCCGAAATACATTTCCCTTTAATAAAGCCAGAATGTTCCCTTTCTATTAATTGAGGTAATAGAGTATCCAGGAGTAGGGCAAGAAGTTTCACAAAGATTTTATAATCCAAATTAACAAGGGAAATGGGCCTATAATTCTTACATAGTGTTGGATTCTTATTCATTTTAGGGATAAGACAAATTAAAGCATCCTGGAAAGAAACCCCAGCAGGGTTTGATGAAATGAAATGAGAAAAAAGCAAATGTAATTTAGGCGTAAGAAGTTTGGAGAAATAAAACCATCAGGCCCTGGAGCCTTCCCCTACTTGATGAAGCGAATAGCAGTGAGAATGTCACCCTCTAATGAAGTGAGATCCATATCAGGATCAGAAAGTGATTTGATAGAGGATGAATACCAAAATATATCATCTTGATTAGCATGGGATTCCGCAGTGTATGAGGACTGGAAAAAAATGTAAGTTCAGAAAGGATGTCTTCATTTTTTGTGAACAGCATGGTTAATGGAGGTCAAGATAAGAGTCTACTTTGGTACGAATTTTAAATTTTAGGGTAATAATCAAGAGGTGTTCCAGCTTTTTTCTGTCCTCTGTAATATTAAGCACTAGATTTAATCAGATATGAGTTGGCATTCTCTGTAGAAATTTTTTTAAAAGCAAATTCAGATTTAATTAACTCTTCCAGACAAGATTTAGAATTAGAAAGGCGATCAGAATGCTCTAATAGTTTAATAAGATTCATAAGTATATTTTATTTGTTGGAGGAGTACTTTTTTGTGAGCTATAAAAGAAATTATGAAATCTCTAGAAACCGCTTTAAAAGCATCCTAGATGGTCTGAGGGGAAATTTTTGTTGTTTCATTCTTAAGTAAAAAGGAGGTGGCAAAGTGTTCAAAATGTTGTGTAAATTGAGGGTCTTGAAGAAGGTAGTTATGAAATCACCAACATTTGGTATCAGGGTTAGTTGGAAGAAGATCCAAATCTAACATAATCAGGCACATTGTCAGGGATTAATATGGAGCCAATTTCTGAATGTATAATGTGTTGTGCAAGAGACTTGAAAACAAACAAATAATCAATTTTGGGATTGAGAGGAATGTGCAGCGGAGAAAGAGGTGTATTCTTGGAGGGTAGGGTTACAAAGTCTGCAAGCATCAATGAGAGGTCTCGGATTTATAGTGGAAGTGAATTGGGAATGCATGAGTGAGGGAATAAACTAAATGCCTGATTACGAGTGCAGTGGTCTCCCGACTACAGCACTCGTGGTGGTGCAGCAGTGTCAGTCCAACGTCTGCCTGATTACGACTTTCAAAAGCGTACCGGCCATAGACCACTGCCTGCCCCAGGGAACCTCTGTTCCTGGCGCGGCAGAGGCCCAGTGTAACATGCTGAATGGGACTGGCGCGGTCCTGCTGAGAATATGATGAATTCCTCCACCATCAGCCATTCATGGCGGGCTCCCCACCATGAGAAGGCTGGCAATAGAGGAACAAAGGAGGCCCTACAGGACCCCCATACCCTCCCACCATGGGGATGCATGCAGGGGGGCATAAAATGTGACCCCCTGTCTGCTATCACCATCCATGCTGTGCTAGAACATTTTTAACAGTCCCATTGCGGTGCCTGTTTTTCTGGCACCGGCAGGGGAATGGCTAAATGTAGCCTGGCTGATGAAGGGTGACTTGCATGAAAACCGGTCCTAAGATGCTTGTTTCCGCTCCAGGGAGGACCTGGCTTTGCAGTTCAAGCTGGACTGTTCTCATGAAGCACAGGGTCAAGACTGATTTGCACTTGGCCAGGTCTAAACTGGGGTGGCATGATGAGCAAAAGAATGATGAATTTAAACCAGTTCTCTTGACTGGGTGTGAGTGTTTTGATTTGTTCAGCATTCCGCCCATCAATTGTGTGTCTCTTACTTTGTAGCCCTAAGTGCGCAGGGTATTCCCAGACATGTGTCCCGGGCTCACTGTGCCACTGGAATCAAGCTATCCTGGCTGATGAGGGGTGAATCCCCGAAACTGGTCCTAGGATGCTTGTTTCCAGTCCAGGGAGGATCTGGCTTGGCAGTTCAGGCTGGACTGTTCCCATGAGGCACAGGGTCAACACTGATTTGCATATGGCCAGGTCTAAACTGAGGTGGCATGGTGAGCAAAATAATGATGGATTTAACCCAGATCTCTTGACTGGGGGTGAATGTTTTGATTTGTTCTGCATTCCGTCCATTAATTGTGTGTCTTTTGCTTTGTAGCCCTAAGTGCGCTAGGTATGCCCAGACGTGGGTCCCTGGCTCACTGTGCCACTGGAATGAAGCTATCCTGGCTGATGAGGGGTGAACTCCCGAAACTGGTCCAAGGATGCTTCTTTCCTGTCCAGGGAGGACCTGGCTTGGGAGTTCAGGCTGGACTGTCCCCATGAGGCACAGGGTCAAGACTGATTGGCATATGGCCAGGTCTAAACTGGGGTGGCATGGTGAACAAAAGAATGATGGATTCAACCCAGATCTCTTGACTGGGGGTGAATGTTTTGGTTTGTTCTGCATTCCGTCCATCAATTGTGTGTCTTTTGCTTGGAATTAAAATGGCTTGTGGTACTGCGCTGCAATAATTTTTTGTAAATAAGGGCCTGAATCTCTAAGGGTTTATGGCACTAGATGGCCACTCCATTACGCTTCCTTTTACCTGGGGAAGCAAAAATGTGACCCACTCACTTTTTTTAAATTTAATTTCTGTCAAGAACATGCAATTAAGCAGTATCACCCTTTAGCTTGAAAATATGAGCTAAAACTCTCTGATATTTTATCGGCGAACCTAAACCTTCAACATGCCAGAAAATAACTCTTAAGACCATATAAAAATGAACAAATGTATTATAATCTTGAATATATTATGATAACAACAAAGAATAATATTAACAAATAGCTCCATTAGTAAAATAATAAGCAATGAGATAACAGCAGAAAATGAAAGACAAAGAACATTTATGAATGGTTATGAGAAAAGAAGGAAATAAACATAGAACAAGGAAAGGATGAAATAGGAGAAGGATAAGAGAAGACAAAACAGGAAAGCTACGAACTAGAAAAAATAACTAATGGACACACCCATGTGACAAACAAAAAGTTGAGGGTAGTAGGACTAAAAAGATGGATGACATAACCAAACTCCGATCGGCCGTTAAAGGAGGGGAGACCAAACCACATAAGATGGTATCTGTGGAATTTTGTTGAAAAATGGAACATTAGTAAAAGAAAAAAATACAAACATGATAAAAAACAATTATAACAAATATAACATAAAGAACTTGAAATATAATATACACTATCAAATAGAACATGCATGAAAAAAAGGCTATCAACAACATTTAAACTTGGAGGTGTCCATCAACTCTCCCTTACAGTTAGCAATACATTTTTGTAAAAGTGAGGGGTCCTCATGAGTAGCAATCCCGGCCACGAAATAGAGCCTTTGGCTTTAGTTGCCCTGATGACTTTAAGGAGATCCAGATACTCTTAAAAGTAAAGGGTGAAACCTCTAGGTTTCTGTGAAGTTGAGGCAGACTGAGGAGGAGAATTACAAAGTCTATGTGCCCTTTGTATGTACAAAAGAGGGGAAGTAGGAAGATCCAAGACGTTGGGGAGAAAGGTTTGGAAAAAAGACGTAGTATCAGAACCTTCTATTCCCTCAGCCAGACCATAAATGTGCAAATGATTTCTCCTGTTCTGATTTTCCATGCCCTCAGCATTTTTCTTAGAGACAAAATTTCAGATTGTGATGCCTGAACAATTAGCACAGTGTCTCGAGCACTTCAACCCTATGCTCCACCTCAGTAACTCTATCTTGCACAGAAGACCATTTTTCATCAAGGGTCTGAAGCTTCCTGTTAGTGTCTTGCATGGAAGGTTTGACAGCACGAATTTCTTCAAGAATGAGCTCCATTGAGGCCATAGATTTGGCTTTTATGGGGAGGGAGAGTCTTTTTTTGCTCTCTTATATCTTTAAGCATTTGAAGAGAGCGGTAACTTAAAAGATATCTTGTGCCCAGACACGGCATCAAAGTCTGACAGATTAGAGGTAGAGCCTTTTACTTGCACCGAGGCCTCCATATCCTCCAGAATAGAGAAGGGGTTGAGAGTGGCAATTTTAGAGTTGTTTTTGAGGGATTTATTACTGTTGAGTGGCAGTTTCTGGTTCTACTTGTATGAAGCTGAAAAAAACAGTGACTGGCAGAGGCACTGTGAATAGCAGACAGAGAGGGCAAAAAAGTACTGTCTTTCTTGACTGCAGGGCATTAAATTAAAAAAACAAATGGCTAATTGCAGGGGCATAGCTAGGGGGGTGATGGGGGCGGTCAGCCCCAGGCAGCACTATTTTGGGGGCAGCTGCGCAGCACTAGTGGCCCGTGGCAGCACTGCACACGTGCATGAAGTACAAGCGCACCTGCTTGCAAATGCTGCACGCACCACCTAGCATAGTGGTGGTACGGTGCATGGTGTACCATGTATGTGAGTCCCAGGGCCTTCAATCTTGTAGCGAGTAAAAGCTCTACCAATGACGGCCCTGGGCATCATTATTGGCCAGCCCTGCGCTGTGCTTTTAAAATGCAGCAGTGATGTGCGCCGCCACCACGCTCTCTTTTGAGTGGAGTCTCGGGAGTGCTGGGCGATTTGCTCAAGAACCCCTACCCCATCCCAACCCCAACAAAGAACAGGTTGTGTTTGCAGGTGCCACTGTGGAGTCTACACAGGAGAGGTAAGGTAAGACAAAACGGGTGACATACATGGGGGTATTGAATTAAAGTCCACGGAAGGTGGGGATTCTACTAAGCACCTCTTCTGTAACAATTCCTCCCAGGAGAGGGGGCTCCATGCACAGAGAGAAGTGCCAGTCACAGGCATGTCATGGTTACACCCAGGAGAGGATGAACGTGCTAGGAGTAAAGGCCTTCATTGTCGCCTTGCCACAATAAACCTCTTTGCAGGGCTGGAGGGCTTTGATGATTGTATCTCACAGAGCGCTGAGGTTTATTAGCTACTGTTCACCTTGCTCTCTGCTGTGATCTTTATACAGCTACTGAGGCCTTCCTGGCAGAGGCTGTAAGAGCCTTCCACCCACAAAGGTTCCTCATTAAAAACTTCAAGATGGCGGCGGCCCTGCTGAGCGCCATTTCATCATTTGCATAGTTTAGCATTTTTGGGAACACCGCAACCACTTTATCCCAAGCCCTGATTCAGAGATATTTCCATACTGGTATTTTAAACCAAGTGGAATATCTTCTGGAGAGGAAGGGCTGATGATAGGGCGGGGATTTGTCCGATAACACAAACCCCTGTCATATGCACCGAGTGGTGGAGGGAAATTGACCAACAAAAGAAATGGAGAAAACACTATTTCCGTTTTCAGTTTGTATGCAAAGATAACTGTAGCGCTATAATGTTCACAACATTTACTATTATAGTTAGTGACGCCCTGCATTTGAAATAATAATTTTATTCATTTATTTTATGATTTATTGAAAGTTCAAAGAAGTGAAAATCAAATATGTGAAACCTTTATAAAAATCAATTAAAACCTTTAACAGTTTCTAAAAAAGCACCAATATTTTGTAACAGTGCTGCAGCCACGGGTCCTTGATTCGCTGTCACAGTTCCACAGTGAACGATGGTCATTAAATTATTCACATTGATTGTATCAGGGATGTGAAAGGCGCTGTACCACAAGCAGCCGTGCTAACATGTAAGGGTGTTCATTTTAACCAGGCATGGAGTGAGTTTGCATGAAAAGAGAGAGGTACCCCTTATTTATATCAAGGGAATTG
Organism: Lissotriton helveticus; assembly: GCF_964261635.1. NCBI lineage: Eukaryota > Metazoa > Chordata > Amphibia > Caudata > Salamandridae > Lissotriton > Lissotriton helveticus. The sequence continues at coordinate 203,330,793 of NC_136069.1, forward strand.
AGGTTCAACCACCTATATAAGCAAAAGTCCCCTTGATACCAATCCACAGTTCAAAAATATAAAAACAATCAAAATAGAACTATATGTAAAAAATATTTCTTTGTGTTTTTTTTACAAATATAAAAATTCATACATGTAAAATTAAAAATACAAGTATTGTATATCCTAAAATCAAATCACAGATACATGTACAGAGTATAAAATTCTCAACTAAAATTGAACTAGTACATAATCAATTCTGACCCGCATAATCGGAACGACAGACAGAAACATGTACAACATAAAATGTGTTCAATACCATATGTACATTCGAAATCCTATGTATACACTTTGTCATATACAAAGATAAAATCTGTATTTCAGCACAAGTGCTGGAATCTTGAATTGTACTTTGAAAGTGCGTCGATGCGTTTCGATGGATTCAGCAGTTTATACCATCTTTGTCAAGACTTGTAATATTCTGTCATGTCAAGGGGGTCAACAGAAAATACACACCCTACAATAAGTACATATACAATTAGTACATTACAATGATACAGGTAGTCAATTTAATCATTCCCAAAGCTTAAATTCACTCAGTAGATGCCCCTGGTTATTCCTCCAAAATGGGTGAGGTCATCTTTTATATATATATCTACCAAGATGTTAAAGTATCCCTTCTGCTTACTTCTTTATTCGATCCTTAATCAGACTGTACAAACACCAAGCCCTGGGTTCCTATATACACTGGTTACAGTGCCTTAAAGGTTCTGCTTTTAAAAATTGCCACCATAGTTATGTTGAAGGACTGTGAGGTGCTGCACCCTCTATCAAGAATTGTACATGGGGCACTGGGCACCTGTTGGCAGTGTTTTTAGGAATTCTATGAATAACAGAGGGGAGAGTAAGGGAAATCACAAAAACTATGTGAGGTGGGAACTCCTGGTCCCCGAAATTATATGTAACAACAATGGAGGAGTGCCCCCTGTGGGATTGAAGTAGAAAGAGTCTCTACTGGTAGAGCATAAAGCTCAGGTCAGCACAGTGTGCCCCAACCTTATATCGGACAGTGCGTGTCCTTGAAGAAGACCCCTCACTTGCCAACCTGGTTGGTGACATGCTTCATCATTGGGGTCCCACCCCATAGGCCGAGTGCCCATAGGGTGTGCTGCGACACCTGGTTACAGTGGAGCGGGTTATTTTTTTATATGTGCATAAGATACAGTGATAAGTGTGTTAAAAAAGGGCCAAAACTACTCACTACAAGAGTTTTATTCTTGAGTGTTCGGACCTTTGTAAAAACAAGTGTGGCACCTGTGCCTAAGTAGGAAGGCTTTGGTGTCTCGAGAAGTGTGATATACTTAAAAATAGCGTAGTGTGCTATGTGAATCCAGTGAAATTAGGTCTACATGTTTCAAACATATAAAAAATTATTTGGTTTTCGTCAGGACCGTGGTGATTGGACGGGGTGGTCCGCACTCGCTAAGGTGCGTCCCACCCTCGTTCAATTGGCAGACCCCCAAATTAGGGGTCAGGTGTGAAAAGGGTGTAATTTCCAGATTCAGGAAAAAACACTTAGAGCGGGGACTCCCGCTTTGTGGGCATCGGATTCTCCAAGACGGCGAAGTCCGTTACTTTCGGCTTCTGTTCATCTAGTGGGGAACCTACTTGGTTCTCGATGCCTCACGACGAGTTGCGCTACGGTTGTGAGGCATCGAGAACCAAGGACTTAGAGGGAACAATTCCTTTTTCCCTCAGAGAAGACGCAACTACCGCAATCGTGGAGGCGGTAACAACCGTGCCAAATTCCAGAGTCAAGGAAATCAAGGTAAAAACCTCTCCTTTTGGTTCTTTCCCCCCAAAGGTAGGGGGAAGACTTGCTTCTTTCAGCGAAAACTGGCTATTAATAACAAACGATGTATGGGTTCTAGAAACGGTGAAAGGTTTCAAAATAGATTTTGTTTCTACTCCTCACCAGATAATACTAGACCAAGATCAATCAACCCTAGTACACTAGGAGGTTCGTCAAATGCTGGAAAAAGGGTCAATTTTCATTGTAACGAAGGCTGGCCCCGGCTTTGTGAGCACAATTTTTCTCATGAAGAAAAAAGACAAAGGTTGGCGTCCCGTAATAAATCTAAGGCTTTTGAACTCCTTCCTTGTGTACAGACACTTCAAGATGGAAGGTATCCACCTTTTGAGAGATATTCTCCAGGAGAAAGATTGGCTCATAAAGCTAGATCTGAAAGACGCTTACTTTACTGTCCCTATGGATACGGAATCTCAAAAATATCTGAGGTTTGTTTGGAAAGGTGTAACCTACCAATTTCGATGCCTTACTTTTGGCCTTTCTTCAGCTCCTTGGTGTTTCACCAAGATAATGAGACCGGTTGTTGCATCTCTAAGGAGAAGAGGAGTTCGTTTGATTATATATCTGGACGATATCTTATTGATGTCCCAGAATCAGGAGGAACTCCTTCTCCATATGAGGTGGACTGTGGAACTTCTGGAGTCTTTAGGTTTCATTATCAATGTAGAAAAATCAGTCATGACTCCTTCGCAAAATTTAGAATTTCTAGGTTTTCAAGTAAACACTTCCTTGGCTCAACTCCAACTTCCTTTAAAGAAATTGTCCAAAATAAAGAAGGAGGTTTCCTATGTTTTATCGAAAGATTTGGTGAGTTTAAGGGAAGTAGTCGGTCTCTTGTCGTCATCCATCCAAGCGATCTCTCCAGCACCACTTCACTACAGAGCCCTTCAGAGACTGAAATCCACGGGTCTGAAGAAAGGTCTTTGGTATTCAGACAAAATTCCCTTATCTCCGGAGGCTCTGGCCGATCTTCTTTGGTGGCGGAACAACCTAGACAGTTGGAACTGAAAAGCCATATTCGGGAATACGCCGGACCACATTTTGGAATCCGACGCAAGCAGTTTAGGCTGGGGTGCCAGATTGGGAAATTTAGAAACAGGTGGAAAATGGTCCCAAGAGGAACTACCTTTACACATAAATTGTTTAGAGATGATGGCGAGCCTAAATGCTCTTATGAGTTCCAAATCAATTTTGAAGAACAGTGTAGTCTTGATCAAATTAGACAATTTTACATCCGTCTCCTACATCAACCGTTTGGGAGGAGTGAAGTCTATTCTTTTGGCAGATCTAGCCAAGAAAATTTGGTATTTCTGCTGGAACCAGAAAATTACGTTGAGAGCGGAATTCCTTCCGGGCCATCTAAATACCAGGGCAGATTGGAACTCAAGGTCCCTGAGAGACGCAAGCGATTGGAAATTGAATCCTCTGATTTTCAAGAAAATTCAGGACTTATGGGGTCCATTCAATGTAGATCTCTTTGCCAGCAGACTCACCTTTCAGATAGATCGTTATTTCAGTTGGAGACCAGACCCATTGGCATTGGCAGTGGACGCTCTTCTCCAACCTTGGAACACTCTCAATTGTTATGCCTTCTCTCCTTTCGCTCTAATCCAGAGAGTTCTTCTGAAAGTTCGTTCAGAACGATGCCAGGTTGTTCTGGTTACTCCCTTTTGGAATTCCCAAATTTGGTTCCCAGGTGTGATGGAATTGGCGATGGAAGTTCCTCGTTTTATTCCAGGGAATTTGGATCTCCTTCTGGGTCTAGAAGGAGACTTTCATCCTCTTCTCTTAGAAGGAAACATGAACATGAACCTTCTTGTCTGGAAGATTTCAGGGGTTCTACAAGATACTCAGGCCTTTCAGGGCAGGCTAAGAGCCTTTTGGATGAATCATGGGCTCCCGGAACAAGGAGAAGATACACCTGTGCTTGGAAAAGATGGTGTAGTTGGTGCATGGAACGGAATTTGGATTCCGTGGAGGCACCTGTAGTGGATGTTTCTAACTTTTTAGCGGACCTTTTTAATTCAGGCCTTTGTTATAGAACAGTTAATTGCTATAGATCAGCAATTTCTGCAGGTCATTCCTTGATAAACAATTTTTCAATTGGATCCGATCCTTTGATTCGTAGGGTAATGAAAGGCATAAGACTGAAACGTCCTCCTAAACCCAAATATAGTTCCATGTGGAACGTGAATGTTATTTTTGACCTTTTTTCATCCTGGCCGGACAATTCTTTCCTTACAAGAAAACAGTTGTCCATTAAACTAGCTACTTTACTTTGTTTAATCTCTTTCAGGAGAGTATCTGATGTTAAAGCATTAGAGATATGTAATAGATTTTATTCTCCTGATGGAGTATTATTCGAGATTTGGAAGAGACCCAAGACCATGTCTGAGAACATATTTTACCCTTACTTTTTAGATTCTCCAAAACTGTGTGTCGTAAGCTGTATGAAAGCATATGATCAGAAAATGAGTATTTTTAGACCTTGTAATGAGAATCAATTGTTAATTTCTTTTATCAAACCTTATAAGGCGGTCTCTTCTGCGACAATTGCCAGGTGGGTAAAGACTGTTATGTTTGAGGCTGGAATAGATTTATCTAAGTTTGGCGCACACTCCTCTTGTGGCGCTATGGCGAGTATTTTGGGGTGGGGGGATCCCTTTCTGATATCCTGAAAGCAGCAGATTGGTCTAATGCCTCAACTTTTGTTAAATTTTACCTTAAACCTGTCGAACATGTAAGCAATGTTGCATTGAGAAGATTTCAACTTGCATAATGTAGCCTCCGGTCTTGTAATGAAATGACGATTCTCCAATTAGCATGCAGAGAGAATCTTGATTTAATTAAAGACAACGGAGGCTGACATTATCCCTCCCACCACTCCCTGGTGGATGTTTTATTAAATATATCTTATATATCTTTGATTGTTTGATTAATATGTCCTTTGTTTTTAATCTTTTCTATCTTCCAAGACAAGTTTTACTCCTTTTGTTTTTTCCTTTTCAGATTCGACTTCCTTATAAACCTTTTATTTTGATGGAAGTTCATGAAACTACAGTCCTTTCCTTCGCAGCTCTAAGAAGAAGTTACTTGGTTCCTATGGCACTTATCTTTCTCTGTGGAATTTTTTATTTATGATGTAATTGTTACACTTTAAAGGGCTGCATATCTTGGGCAGCAATAAAGTTATTGCATAATGTCAGCCTCCGTTGTCTTTAATGAAATCAAGATTCTCTCTGCATGCTAATTGGAGAATCGTCATTCTCACTTAAAGTCTAACAAAAATGGCTATGTTTATGGTATATGCCGTATTGTGCCCTTTACCTAATATTGGTACTGAATCAAAAATATAGAGAAGTAGTAATGTGGTAATACCTTACCCTTGATAATAATAACTTCTGTACAGATGAGGGCAGTATCTTGAGCTTGCGGTAAAGTCTGGCTACCCGCATACCTTCCAAAACCATGTAGAAGGCTGAGGAAAATATAAAGCGCTCATATATAACAAGCCCTCATATATGGTACACCAACCCTTCCTCTTTAAGCTCTTTTATGCTAAATGGCGAAAAGGCGAGAGTTAAAGGTAAAAATTAAGACATACCTTTAAAAGTGGTTTGGACAGGAGTGCTGCAGTGATTACAGAGTCTGAATTTAAATGCTTGACATGGTTGCAAATGTGTTGTTTATGTTATGTGACAACCAACTCACTGTAGCAGTCACAGTTCACAATACACTACCACAGGGCACAAGTCTGGATATGTTGTGTTGACAAAACACTTCATCTAAATAGATGGTGTACTGTCAGGTACACTGCAGTTTGTGGCCCAAAGAGATACTTTACTTGCATGCTGTGTTTTTGGGAAAGTGTTCTACCTGCCCCGCTCCTTCCCAATGCTCCCCCCAACTTCCCTGCAAACGTTCCTGTCATTTTAATACATTTTACTTCACCCCAGGAATCCCCAAGGGCTGTGAAATCCCAGATGTCAGCACTTTGATAGATGTTAAACTACCTGGGATTTTCCCATCCTCAAATGTCTTCATTTTTTTTGTTGCTGCTAGGATAAACACATAAGGATTTAAGAAATGTTAGAATAAAGGGGCAGAAAAGAAACAGGCATTGAAAGGTTAATTAAGACAAGAAGGGTAGAGACTTCGCAAAACTTTATGACTCCATACAGAGTTTGGCACAAGTACCGTTCGTTGCATGTACCCACAAAGTCACGGGGAGTGGATGTTTCTTTAGCACGTTTGCCTTTCCAGCTGGCACATGTGCTTGGAAGGAGCTTTAAGTATGGGAAAGTTGCTATACCAGCTTTCTTGATGTGGAGCACCTGGGCCACTGTGGCGTCCCTCCACCCTTCAAGGGGTAGCCGGGCAGTGGAACTTTTTGTGAATAAATATTATGTGTGAGACGCCTCTATCCTAATTCCTTTATTACCGGTTGTGGGTTCAAAAGTGTATAAAAAGGCAGATGCAGAAATAAATGTTCTATTCTGCAACGTTATGTGCATTTTATGTGGCGTTCACTGGGTCCTTGACTCCTGCACCAATTTTGTAATCTGGGCATCATTTACCATTCTAGGGAACTTGTGAAATCTGCTGACACTGTAATTGGTTTTGTATCTTACTATGTAGGTTGATTTACATTTACTTTAGCTAGTGGCCGGGGAGGTCAGAAAAATGTGACTGATCTCTGTTACTTAAGCAACACTGGAAGTTATACAGTTCTTTTACCAGGAGTGCAGGCCTTTGGAATACATGTGGATGAGCAAGCATGAAACTGCTTGCCCTGTGGGGAAAAATATGTAAACTGTATTTTTTTACTTTTGAAAGTAATGGGGGGTAGTTTTTGGAAAGAAATGGCAAAGCAGGTTTTGTTTTGGGGTAAAATTATTCCTTCCAAAAATGGAATGCCTTGAAGCTATGTACTTTCTTGCAGCTCCAACACGTGGGGGGGAGGGCTAACCTAATTGGTCACTATGAAAGTGACATCATGGTATGTGTCATCACAGTCTGTGATGTCACAATGCATGACATCACACGTGGAATCACAGGAAGTGACATCACAAGAAGACACATCAGCTATTATGATCTCACACATTTGTTTTTATTAGGTATATCACAAGTGCATTTAAGCGCATTATGAGATTTAAAAAATTAGATTTTACTTTGGGGTTGTGCTAAAAAAGTGGGGCCATCCCGATGCAAAATCTGGGCCTCAACTCATTTTACACATTTTTTAAAACTCTGCCACAAAGAAATTGGCAACAAGGAGAAGCATGTTAGAGGATCTTTTATGCTTAATTGGTTACAAAGTCTGCGTTTTCTAATATTTTTACAGGGTTAAGACATCTGCTGCAGAGGTGCCCAGTAAATATCAGGGAATACTAATTGGTGAGATAACCCTGGAGTTTAAAGTATTTCTTGGAGAGATTTATGTTTTGTGTAGTCTCAGATCTGACTCAAAGTAGTATAGAAGGTTAATGTGCCTGCAAAGCACATCAATGTAATATGCAGATGACAACATTTTCTTTTTATGTAGTTAGGTAAGTGGGTTACTTTTTTGAACACAGATCCTTTTGCTACTTGCAGTTCATAAATAGTAAGTAGTAACTTAAACCCTGCCAATTCACCCCCGCTGCGCGCCATCCTTTTTCCCCCAGCAACCCCCCACACTACATGCCATGGGCGGCAATCAGAGGAATAGACCCGGGTGCCAGAAGCTCTAGCTACGCCACTGGCAAAATTGTAACTGTTCAAATGTCCCTTAAAATGCCCCATAAAAAATGTAGAGGTGGCATTCTGTGGAGGTTGAAGATAGGCGCGGTATCATTAAGCCCATAATGAAAAACAAAATGGTGGGCGCTACTCACTTGTCAGCACATCCGCCATCAAATCCTTCCAAATAGGGGCTAAAATTAGGAATTCCTAAACACCTTTAGTAACACAAAGGTTTCCCTGTTATTTTCTGACCTGCCAGTAAGTTACGGTGCTCCACGGAAGGTGCTTTCTGTCTCCTCGCCGAGGCCGTCACAGTGTCTTGCTTCGCACTTACAGATCATACAGAATACCACTCTCCCACATGGTGGCTCAAAAATAATGAAACAATACACAACACCTGGAAAGGGATTTCACTGTATAAAATGAAGCACTTCAAAGAATAAGGGTTGGGATTTTATTTATGCAATTCTTTCTAACATAAAGGCTTTCCCAGATCTTGTAAAATGAGAAAATTGAAAAAAAAAACCTTCAACAAAAGGTTCACTATGTGCAAATAGCATACATTTTATCCTAATAGATACATAAATGTGCAATAAATATGTCAATAAATATATGCATAAATGCAAAATAAATATTATTACAAATGTAAGCATAATACCTGATTTCCGGCATTTAAAATCTATAAAAACATTCAAACATGCGAATTGTGAAAAAGCTAAAAATGACAATATTCATAACATCCATATTTCGGTCATAAATATAAATCAGTCTATGTCACACAAAGGCCACTGCTATGTAAAATTAATATTCAACACATACACTTGTCAAAAATAAGTGTGGTTTCCTTTTACTTGTATGGTGTCAAGATGATTTTCTCTTTGTATATCTTGCACTCAGTGCAATCAAGCCCCAGTGGGCAAACAATCACTCCATGTTTAAAACAGTCAACAACTGTGCTGTGGAAAAAAGCGTGTCACTCACTTGAACCATCTTGTTCAAAAAAGTGCTACCTGCCATCAAGTGCAAAAAATGACATGCCAGTGCAAGATGATTTGAGCGCTGGAGGAGTGCTAACCAGCTGTATAACGCCTGAGCTACCAGAGGCAGCATTACTGGCAGTGGGAGATCAGGAAGTTCTTAAAGAAATGACTCTCACACCACCTCCAGCACCTACAACTTCGGCCCCAGATAACAGCCTAAGTCATGAGTGCACCATGAAAACCTACAGCCAAGAGTTAAGCCAACAGACATCCCAGGCGTCCCAGATATCTCAAGAAGAGGGGTTATTTTCCCTTCCGAATATCGAAACTATGCTTGGAACAATCCTTCAGGAGCTAAGAGATTTTAAACACTCCCAGGCCCAGGAGATTTCACAACTGCACAGTAGGCTCACGAAAATGGAAGAGCGCTTGGGAAATATTCCTTTAAAGATTACCGAAGCTGAAACTCGGATTTCTTCCCTGGAGGATTCTTTATCAGCAATTCAGAAAGACCTGCTGGTGGCCAATAAAGAAAGAGCCCAGCTAGCAGAGAAAATGCAGGACCTTGAAAATTATAACAGGAGGTCGAATTTACGCCTGGTAGGCATACCTGAGGGACTTGAAGATAAGGATGTAGTCAAGTGGTCAGAGTCTCTCCTGAAAAAAGCTATACCCGAACTTCAAGGGGACTTAACAATTACAAGGGCACACAGAGTCCCGGCATACAAACCTAACAACTTGAAATATCCGCGTACAATCTTGCTTAACTTTTCTGATTTCAGAGTGAAGGAGAGAATTTTAAACACTGCATACTCTAAGAAATCATTTAATTCGGAAGGTGTAAATAATTTCCGGATATTTTCAGATATATCGGCGGCCTCTGCACACAGACGAAGGGACTTTGTGAAACTGATTGACTCATTCAAAAGCAAGGGAGCACAAGCAATGATCGTGCAGCAGTCGAAACTCAAAGTATTGGCAAAAGGGAAGTTTTTTATTTTTACAATCGTTCATGAAGCGCAGGCCTTTCTAGAAAGCTTAGGAGCTTAGCTCACAACTGATTCAGTTTTGTTTGTCGGGCGGGGTTAAGGCAACGCCAGGAAGCACACAAGGATGCAATGTAATGGCATCCAAAAAGAAGAAACATCAGAGAAGGACGGAAGTGGGATACGGGGGGGGGGGTACCGTCCACTCTAAGTGGGGTGGGGGGGTTGGGGTGGTGAGGTGAGGTGTTGCAGGGGAAAAAAAGAGAGTTCATATATTGAAGAGTTTTTTGTTCTACTATCTAGTTCTGCACAATCATGGAATGACTAAGATTAATAATCTTTAATACAGCTTTGATGTTTGCGTTTTTGCACAGGGGAGGATTTAAATTGCTGCGTACAGATGTACGGGTTATTTGCCTATTTTGCACAAAGCGAGGGGTCTGTTATTATAAATATATGCACTGCTCTTTTGTCTATTTTTGCACAAAGAAATGGTCTGCTGCTAGTATTATCTGCACTGTTTACCTGCTTATTTTGCACAAAGAAAGGATTTGCTGCTATTTATTTGCTGCTATTTGTATCTGCACTGCTTATTCGCTTATGGCTGCACATAGAGTTGTTGTACTATTGCACAACCCATTCGACTCATTTGCATAGAGAGTGTGTGCTTGCCTATTTTGCACAATGGAATGATTTGTTGCTATCTATTTTTGCTGCTATTTGTATTTGCACTGCCCTTCTGCCTATTGCTGCATATAGAGTGTTTGCCTATTTTCCTATTTGCCTATTTGCACGAAGAGAGGTCTTTAGATATTTATTGTGCTATTATACTGCTCATTCGCCTCATTTACACAGAGAGTGTTTGTTTGCTCGCTCCCTGCATTATTTGCACAAATGCTACCTTTCAATATTGATGTAGAATGACTGTATCTACGGGTTTACGCATAGGGAAAGGGCTGGCTAGGGTTTATAACTGCGCTGCCTATTTGCTCATTTGCACAGAAAGAGACTTGTTTTTGCCTCCTATTTCGAACTTCCTTAATGCCAATGTGTATAGCCTGAATCTTAAAAATCTTTTCAGAATACATATTCACTATGGGCGTTTCTGAGTATGTCTCTAATTATCGTCCTTTAAAAACCCAAACAAAATGCTGAAGTTTATCTCCTTTAATGCAAATGGTCTGAATAATGTTCTCAAAAAAATGCCATCGAATGTTGGTTAAAAAATTTAAATCCTGACATTATTTATCTACAAGAGACCCATTACAAAGACCAGGCGGATGCAGATAAAATATTCAAGAGCTGGGCCGGTTATACAATATCAGCTTCAGCCGGATTGGCGCAGAGAGGAACATGTATATTGATAGGAAAACATCTAGACTTCACTCTGGCAGGTACAGCCACGGACCCCAGAGGTAGATGGGCTGTGGCATATGGGAAAATAAACAATGTGAATATTATTTTAGCTACAATTTATGCCCCTATCCTAGATGATTCTCAGCCAATCTTGGGACTAAAAAATGTCTTAACAGGCCTTCCCAGATTAATAGTATGGTGGGGTGATTTTAATTTATTGCAAAATCCTTTACTAGACTCATCCAAAAAAGATCGCCGTCAAAACAAACCGCAATCAGCGTTGGCGATTCAAAGTTGTAAATTAGACCTCGATATTAGAGATCATTGGCGAATTAAGAACCCTCTCAAACGAGAATATTCATGTTTTTCGGCTAAATATAACTCAGCTTCAAGATTGGATTTTTTCCTAACCTCCCATGAGCTAGAGTTATATAACTATTTACATCTATCCAATGCTATTTCGGATCACGAACGCTCTCTATGGAGGTAAAACTGGGACCACAAGATATAAGTGCTTCGAAACGATGTTTTTTTAATAAATCCAATCTCCTAGATTCCCTATGGTGTACAGAAATCGAAAAATTTATAGACCAGTTCTTTGCACAAAATAGAGGGACAGCCCCATTAAACACGACTAGGGATGCATTTAAAGCCACTCTACGGGGTTTAATTACATCTAAAGAAATCCCAAAATATAAGGCAATAAGGGAGGAGAGAAGCAAATTACAAATTGATCTTACAGAGGCAACCCAATACCACTACAGGGTGAGAACATCGCACTCTGGGCAAAAACTCTCCGAGGCTAAGGGTAGGATGAGGGATTTTTATTACGCCCTGGGTGAAACTAATAGTAATTTTTACGCCCAGAGGATATATGAAGAGAGCGAGTATACCGGGAAGCTCCTGGCATGGCAAGCCAAGGAAAAACAGGCTCGCAATAGAATAAATCAATTAACCGACCCCATTACTAAACTACACGTTAAAACTACAGACTCAATCAGCGAGTGGTTTTTGAAACATTATGAGGGAGTCTATCAAACAACTGAAGAGGCCTCATCTGATTCAATAGGGGAGTTCTTATCCCATCTTACAATTCCCAAGTTAGAGGATGGAGACAAGAAATGTCTCATCGAGACTTTCTCAGAGTCTGAACTAGATGAGGTGATCGGTTCCCTCCCTAATGGTAAGGCTAACGGAGACTATGGTCTCCTGATCGAATTTTTAAAAAAATTTGGAGGAACTTTGCGTAAAGAACTTTTAACCTTAGTTAATGATCTACTCCAAGGAGGGACCCCCCCGGACTCTTTTCACTCCGCTGTAGTAGTAAGTATTTTAAAAAAAGGAAAGGACAGGGAGAATATAAATTCGTACCGACCCATAAGTCTATTAAATACAGACTACAAAAATGTTACGAAGCTTTTAGCCAATCGATTGAATAAAATAGTGGGACGCCTGGTAGTTAATGATCAGTGTGGTTTTATTGCAGGCAGACATCTCCACTCAAATACAAAGTTTGTATTGGAGGCACTAGATTTTTTCAAAATTAATAAAGTGAAGGCCCAAATATGGTTTTTAGACGCAGAAAAAGCGTTCGATCTAGTGTCATGGAACTGCCTTTTTGCTATTTTGCACAGTTTTAGTTTCCCGAAAGTTGTTATTTCTCCTTTAAAACAACTATATATACGAATTCTAGGGCACAGATTATTATCAACAATTCTAATATTGGGACATGCCAAGTCACTAGAGGTACCCGACAATGTTGCCCTCTGTCGCCAATATTATTTGCATTATTTATTGAACCTTTGGCGATTGCGATTAGAAATATACAAACTGACACAGTCCCAGTAGTCGGCATGACTAACATAAAACTTTATGCCGATGATATTGCCCTGTTTTTGGATTCTAGCCCCTTAAGTCAAGCGAAAGTTTTAAAAATATTCTCTGACTTTCAAAAATTAGGAGGTTACAAGATTAATGTTAACTAGACGGAAATTATTTTACTAAATTGCACTGTAGACACTTTAATCCCAGAATTTAGGCAAATATACAATCGATTGCCGAAGAGATATCTGGGAATATTTATATCGGATAACTTAGATGATTTGTTCTCACTTAATTATTCACCATTGCTAAAAAAAGTTGGGTCTCTTCTGGAACGCTGGAACTTATTACCCCTGTCTTTAATAGGCCGAGCAGCACTTATACAAATGTCAATTCTACCTCTTTTTAATTTTGTATTTAATGCAGCCCCCTGTGTTATCCAGGTCTCCTTCTTTAAAAAAGTGGATGCCTTGATTTCTTCTTTTCTTTGGGCCCAAAAGACCCCCAGGCTTGCACTTGGCAGTTTATATTTCTCATCTGCACAAGGAGGGTTGTCCCTCCCAAATATCAGAGAATATTATTCCGCGTCATTTGCACACCACAGTTTTAGGTTTTTCTTTTTAGATACTAATGAGGCAGACAATTTTTTTATGAAGAAGATGTTGTCAGAAGTAAAAATAACTGATCCAATTAGAACCACGAAGGATCCAAAGAAAGTTCGCTACAAGTCCCTCCAGTGGATTTTCAGACAGAAAATCCAGTTTCTGAGGTTCCATTGTATTCCCAGAATATGTAACACAACGGACTTGAATAATTTTAACCTTGGGGAAGAGGGGTGTCTGGATAGTAAAATTGAGGACTTCCTTGTTGGTAACAGGTGGAAGTCATGGGAACAAATTGCCAGACAGGTACAGCATTCTCATTCCATTTTAAACTGGTCTTTTTTTATGCTCAATCCAATACTCAGAGAGCTGGATATTGTAAATCCTTATTATAACGAAACTATTTCAACAGCATTGAATAATAAAATAAAAAAAAAGATGAGTACTTGGATTAAAATATTGAAGGAGAATAAGGAGCAGGAATTGTCTAGTAAGAGTATTGAGAGGTGGAAAAAAAGGGAAGATATCGAAATCAACCAACAAGTATGGGATAAAATAAATAAATTTAACAAAACTATCTTTCGCGGCGCTAATTTTAAACGCATGCAATTTTATAACAAATGGTTGATCTACAGAACTCCTTCTTATCTCCATAATATCTTCCCCCTAGTTCCGGATAAATGTTTCCGCTGTGAAGAAAAAGGAAACTGGAAACATATTGTTTGGGAATGTCCTAAAATTCAGCCACTCTGGAAGGAAATTGAAAAATACCTCTCCCTCGAGCTTAAAACCTCTATAATATTTGACGAATTAGTCGCTGTTTTAGGTTGTTCAGCGATTCACACTCAGTATGATGAATTCTTTTTTATTGCTTCTTTAATAGCTAAATCGCTTATTCTACAGTCCTGGAAAACCAACCAAGTACCGTCATTTCAGGCTTGGAAGGCTAAATTATTACGAATCCAGGGCAGGGAAAGAAAATATGCGTTAAGATCTGGGGCACTAAAGAAATATGAAAAGTTCTGGAGTGTGTTCGAACAATAATTCTTTTTTTTCACTGTCTGATAACATCCAAATCTTTGGAGTATTCCCAGATTCATTAGTCTGCTTTTATGCACTTTGCACTTTATAATTAAGCACTGAATGGTTTAAAATGTATTATGTTTTTTCTATTCAACTTTGCACTTTATAATCAAGCTGTTGATAATCAAACGCTAGTATTGATTTGTATTTATATTTATACGCCATGTACTGTACTACATTTCTTAACAATTGCATTTTGTAACATTGATATTGTTTGTATGAACTCTCAATAAAAATATATTGAAAAAAAGTGCAAAAAATGATAAATAACAAATTCATATAGTTAAAAGGGTTTAGGATGTAAATGCAAAACAAGGGAAATGTTATTCATCCGTGCATGTGCACTATTTCATTTTCTACAGTACATCAAGTATTAAATTGCCCTTGTACACCTACTATAAGCAAGTATAAAATTCTTCACTCGCATTGAGCCCTGCAGGTGTCTTTGTGTCGAGTTCCAGTATATATCTCGTTTCAGGACGACGGAGTTGGGCCTCACAATTACCTCCCCTTCTCAGAGGGGGAATTGAGTCAAGTACAAAATATAGTAAGTGTGTTGGGTTACTGTCATGGCTCTCCTCAAAGTGCCTAGCCACTGGATAGGCTTGATCCTTATTTGTAATTGCCCTTATGTGCTGGAGTATCCTCTTTTGTGCTGGGAGCTTGGTGCTACCAATGTATCTTATCTCCTTCCGTGCTCATGATGAGCTCAGCTCGTCATGAGGCACGGTGCTCGTGTGCTCATGACCAGCTGAGCTCGTCATGAGCCATGTAACTCTCACACGCGGGGATAATTACCCTGCTGTGCTGAACGTTCCACAAAAACGGGTGTGGCCGTGACGAGCTCAGCTCGTCATGAGCACACGAGCACTGTGCCTCATGACCAGCTGACCTCGTCATGAGCACCGGGGCGCTGTGCTTGCCACCCCGCCCCCCAGCACAACGGGGGAATTACCCCCGCTGCGAAGGGGTTAAGCCACAAGGACACTCCAGCACATATACAATGTACTCCATCTCGTAAGTCAGTCTTTTACTGATAACAACAGGGTCTGACTTGAATGGCGTTATAGAGCTTGTTTTGTTGTTTGCAAATTTACAAGCTTTGCACGTCGGGCATTTCATAAATCCTTTGTGTGTGGTAAGCCAATTGGTAGGGGAGCTGATTTCGGGGCTGTTTTTTACAAGGCTGTTACTCATAGACCTAGCTTTTCTGAATGTCAGTTCTGGTTTTTTGGGCAGGTATTTACCCACAATGGGATCACTATGTATCAGGCTCCAGTTTTTATTTAGTATTATTCTAAGGGCTCGATGCTGCTTGTTGCAGGTTTAAATAACTCTTCAAGATGGTTCCAGTGATCTGAGCCTATGTCTTGTTCGCTATTTCTGATAGCAAGTGCCTGGTTTCTGGTGAGGAGCCTGGTTTTGTTTATGGCCGTATTAATGGCATCCCGAGTGTATCCTCTTTTTAGGAATCTCTGTTTGCTGGCTCTCTGAGCCATTTGGCAATCCTCCTCACCACTGCAAATACGCCTCACCATAGCATCTCCCATATGGGAGGCTCTGTATCAAATGGCGCGGGTGATGGCTCGTGACATGCAGCAGTGAGTTGCCAGCACCAGGTTACTTTTATATATATATAAGCAATAATAACACAATTGGCAAATGCACCTGTTAAATGCATGGATAATAATATGAATGAAACTCAGGCAGCAGATAATACTGGATGTCCTGCAAGAAATCAGAAAGATATACACACTAAATACATCAAATGATTAACTTGGATGTGCACTCAGACTCACTTACACATCAAAAAGTCAATACTCAAAGAGAACACCTCAGATGATTATAGCCACTGGAAACTGAAGGTGCACATTGAGCGTCATGCATCACAAGCTTTGAAGGACTTACACTGGCTGCCGGTAGAAAAAAGAGTACAATTTAAGTCACTGTGTTACTGCCATAACATTCTCGCAAAAAAAGGCCCACAATACCTGAACCCTTTAATAACACATTACGTCCCTGGCCGCAACTTGCGATCAGAAGGAAGGACGCTGGTAAAAATCCCAAGAATACCGACCACTAGAATGGGGGCAAGGTCTTTTAGATACTTTGCGGCTAAATCTTGGAACAAGCTCCCTGAAACTCTAAACATGGCTCTTCTACTCTGCTTTTTGAGGCTAATAAAGGCAGCAACATCTTCCCCGTATTAGATCTGGGAGGTGCCTGTACAGATCTCTGATTAACTAGTCCACTTAGCACGGGGGGACACCGGTTGGCATAACCAGGCGCTTTAGAAATTAATAAAATAAAATAAATCCCTGTTATAGCCACTGAAAACTGAATATGCACACAAAAATTCACACATCACAATGGCAACAATCAAAAATCAAACACTTCACCTGGTGCAATCTTCATTCTTGCCCCCTCCAGACTGGGGGATTCACAGCTGGGGTCAAGAGACTGAGTAACCAAATGCCTGCACTGACGATGCATCCATCGTTTAGGCTCGAAATCCCGGTCTCTAAGTCAACAAACCACAACTTTATAACCTCAAAACACACTACAAGGTTCCGAGAGGCGTTACTCTGCACCATGGAAACTTACTGGAATTGGCCACCGTCCATGCAAGCATTCCAAGGCAAAGGAGTTCTCAAGTTCCTTCTGCATTTTTTTGTGTGCCAGCCTTTATCTTAACTAAGCTTACGAAAGTCTCTGGCAGTACATTCAACCATAACAAAGCATCAAAATTTATCCCGCAGGGGTCACAATTTGCTGGTATAGATATTTTTACACAAAAACTTTGCATGACTTACATCAATTACAGGATAGGGAGAAACGGTCAAAAAGATTTGGGAAGTTTCGTGATAATTTGACTTTGGAAGAGCGATTGGCTATCAAGGGGTTGAGGAATGATGATTCAATTGTAATCAGAGAGGCGGACAAAGGTGGAAATATCGTGGTACTGGATAGAATTCAGTATTGCAGTGAAATTGCTCAACAATTGTCAGACCAGACTTGTTATCGCAAGTTGAGACAGAATCCCACTATACAAGCAGGGCAAACTATTGCAGAACGTCTCTTCACATGGAAAGAAGCAGGGTTATTGGATGAGGCCGAGTATAAATATCTGCGAATCTTGAATCCCTCTTATCCTTTTATATATACTCTTCCAAAAATACATAAATCAAGAACAAACCCGCCAGGAAGACCAATTGTTTCGAGCATAGGAAGCTTGACAGAACATCTGTCTGAATTTGTTGACGGATTTTTAAAGCCGTTAGTAGTGAACTTACCTTCCTACGTTAGGGACACTATGGACATACTAAACAAATTGGAGAACGTGGTCTGGGAGGATGGCATGAGCTATGTGACTTTGGACGTAGTAGGACTCTACACATGCATCAACCATGATATAGGGGAAACAGCGTTGAAACATTTTTTAGGCAAGAGAAGTGCCAGTCTGGTGGAACACTCCGAAATGCTTGTAGCCATGAGCTCTCTCATTCTCAACAATAATTTTTTTCTCTTCCAAAATGAATGGTACCATCAAATTAGGGGTACGGCAATGGGCTCCAGGTTTGCCCCCTCTTATGCCAACCTATTTATGTGTTGGTATGAGAGGGAGCATGCCTGGAGTCGAAGAGCAGCAAATTGGACAGATCATATACTGTTCTGGGGTCGTTTTATAGACATCATTTTAATTCTTTGGAGAGGTTCCAGGGAACAGATGGAAGAATATTTATCATTTCTGAACAATAATTTGTTCAATGTGACTTTGACTATGAATGTTCAATTTGAAAGGATAGAATATCTGGATGTGGAGTTATTTGTAGAGGGAGATTCAATCAAAAGTAAACTATTTGGCTGTATTATGATGTATTTGACCATCAATTGAATTGGATATATTTGTTCATCTTTTTGAAATATCTTTGAACAATAATACTTGAAGTGAAAAGAGGAAAGAAAAAAATATAAATAAAAACATAAAAGAAGAAGCAAGCCAGCTATCAAGAGTTTCTTTTTCTGTTGCATGAATTATGTCTACACATGACTTTTGAAAGTTAGCATTGTTAATATAAGATACTTCTTAGCTGTGTTTATAATTTTCAGTTGTTTGGCCTTTGTGGTGGGTCATTCTAAGTTGAGTGTCTAAAATAGCAAATTTTTGATTCTGTAAAAAATTGAATCTCACAAAGTGCTTGAAGTAGGGCACCCTCACCGCACAGTATTGTTGTTTCAAATTTAAGGGCACCTACAGCACGAGAGAGCTAGTAAAATTATGGAGGACGATCGTGAAAAATGGGCAGCTGAGGTATTCCAAAATAAGGGGACTCAGGATGGGACAATAATCAACAAACCAGTGGCAAAAGACGGATTGAAGAGTTTATTTTTAAAGTTAGAAAAATTGAGAAAAACAGAACTCTCAAAATGGTGGGACGGGATGACTTAAAAAAATTATTTAGATCAGAGACGCATCCCAAGGGGATTAAGAATCCTAATCTTCCCTACATTTGACGACCTCGACCCAGATTTGTTAAAAGACTGGGAAGAGAATCTCTATGCCTCTTCGTTCACTATGATGAACATTCTGTTTAAAAATTCGGAAT
Source organism: Lissotriton helveticus (assembly GCF_964261635.1). Classification (NCBI taxonomy): domain Eukaryota; kingdom Metazoa; phylum Chordata; class Amphibia; order Caudata; family Salamandridae; genus Lissotriton; species Lissotriton helveticus. The sequence goes on from NC_136069.1 coordinate 203,349,801, forward strand.
GTAAAGTAGAGAAATTAAAATTACAAATTGCAGAAATTGAAAAAGAAATCGCAGATATGAATATGAAAGATTTAACTGATAAGAATTACAGTATTTTAAAGGAGGTAATTAACAGTCACCAGATTCAAATTAAAGACAAGAAATTGAGCAAAATAGGAAGGGATGAGCGTGATTATAAGCAGGGGCGCATTTTCACCTTTTCCAAAGGGTTTGATGAGATTAGCAAACCCAAGAAAATACGTAGTGAAGAAGTCAACTCAGACATAAGCTCAATTAACGCCAGCAGCTCAAGCATCTCTTCTACTGAGGAGGCTGGGGCCACGGGTGGTGGAACAGTGCCATCCACCGGTGCATCTTCTTTTTTAGAAGAGATAGACAGAATAAAGAAAGGCAAGAGAAAATTCCCTACAGTGCAAAGGGAGGGAGGAGGAAACACAGGCGGTACCAGAATGGGGACCAGGAGCCAAGATCCTGTGAGGAAATAGATCCTATCTTGATCATAGATGACTTACCACGTCTAGAATTAGTAGTCATTAATCTCTCACAAAGAAATTTAACTTCTGCAGAAATCACTGTTTTGAAAAAGGGCCTTTCTTTCTGTCCACATAATTATTGTACAGGAAACAAAACAAGTGCCAATACTGCTCGATGCTTTTCTCTGATTCAGCTTACGATGAGTTCCTTGTCCTCATCCTAATGGACCACTCTCTCAGTCCTGAAATGTATCACAAACAATGTTTATTTTTTACAAAGGTTTTTGCAATTTAATTATTTTTATGTCTTTTTACATCAAACTCGGACGTTATTTACCAACTACTTACTAGCTGCAATTAAAGGAGTGGAAAGCTCCTATTCTTAAAACCATGTGTGAATATGTACAAGGGGTGTTGAAAGGCACGTGCGGATGGTGCAGGGAAGACTTACAAAACTCACTTGGAACTCATTCATCAAAAAACAAACAACCAACTTGGTTTCACCATGCGAACAAAAACCAAAAAACATGTGGGGTAGGGTAGTGATAGTTGTGTATAATAAAGTATCCCTAAGCTAGTGTCAAGTCTTAAGCTAAGGATATGAAAGACAGTTTCTTTCTGATTTCTTTTGAACACATTAAGGAACTTAGGCCATCATGAATCCAATGCATTTGCGCTATTTACAACAAAGATTGGCCTAAAAAGTAGAACCTGAAATAATCAGAAAACACAGAATCAATTACAATACAAGGTTACGGTCAATTAGCAAAACAAGGTCGATGCGTTTCGAATCCCTTAAATTCCTGGGATTCTCTTCAGGACGAAGACAGAAACAAATCTGAAAAACATAAGAGCCAAGAGGAGACATTCAATCAATTTGAACAGCTAAGCGACTCTCAACTTAACATTCAGACCAACATACATTCATGCAGTACCTGTTGGGCTTGATTGAGGGTTGTTTTCAGTGGTGTAGCTGTAGGCAGAAAAGGGGGGACAGCTATATCAGGTTTTTAGTTTGTCGTACTCACTGTAGATGGGGCTGTGGTTCTCTTTTATTTGGCGTTTTTTTACTCACTTTTTTGCCACCAGTGCAAAAGATGTCTGATGAAATAATATAATCCAATGTCCAGATTCGTTAGAGGACCACACTGTAAATGATTCAATTCAATTCTGTTAAGGAAGAAGGAGAGAGCAGATCATTTAATCCATTATCGCCGTGCCTGTGAGTTCATACAGTTCGGTTTGCGAAAAAATTGTCAAAAAAGGGGGGTGGGGTGGGTGGCGTCTCGCTCGTGAGCTTGCTGGGCTTCTCTCATCATTATTTTTGAATATATATAGAGAGTAACCGTTCGATATGGGCTCCGAAGTTGTTATGATGGCTCAGGGGCCAGTTTAAAACAATATGACAGGCCGTAGATGGATACGCATTTATGAAGGGGTTTGCACAGAACAGCGCGCTCACCTTCGCTTCTTGTTTTTCTTCAATCAATGCGGCTTGCGAGTTCAGGCGCCGTGGTAATGAGTCATCTTGATGCGCTAAAAGACAGGAATCGCTTTTGTCGCTCGGCATGTTGGGAAATGTAGTTATAGGTTGCGCCGCTTGAGGTGAGGCTGGATTTTTAGAGAAATATTACGTTGACGTCCCGGCTCATGTTTGACTCTAACATATAATCTAATATGGTTGGAATGAAACGTTTTTCGTAGTAACAGAATGAATATGAAGAAATCTCTTTACATGCAATGTGTGGACATGTTCATTGGATAGTTGTAGCCAAATGTAAAAAAGTTTGTACATTCTAACGCCGCTTGCCCCAAGATGATGAATAAAAGGGGGATCACAGGTTGTATAGTTCCGACATTTCATTCAACCCGCTTGTCGTGGTGTTGAATTTTAGTATTAACATGGCTTCCCTCTGCTGTAATTTTGCTTCCATATCCCCGCCTCTTGAATCCGGGTCAATTTTAGAGATGACTGTCCATCTCAAATCATTGTCATTATGTGCATTTTCTATCCAATGTTGGACTAGAGGTGCTGAAATCACTTTTCGCTTAAGCCTAGACTTATGCTGGGAGATTCTCTGTCGGACTTCTTGATTGGTCTTCCCAATGCACAATTTATTGCATGGGCAGAAAACTCCATAGATTACGTTGCGGGTTTTACAATTTGTAAAGAAGTCGTGTTTCCAGGATATTCCACCATGCTGGAATAGGGACCCTTCGACTGTAGATGCGCAGCATACACATGTTCCACACTTATGGTGGCCCTTAATTGGTGGTAAATTAACGTAATCTCTCGATGTGGGATTCCGTGTTGGTGGTAGTGCTGCCCGCACAATTTGATTGGCAATACTTTTATCCTTCTTAAAGGCAAAGAGTGGTTCTTGGTTGAGCTGCGGGTCAAGTTCTTTCAATAAATGCCAATTTTGATGTATAGTTTTTTTGAGCCAATTCGAAGAGGGGCAATACGTTGATATGCAAACGATCCGAGTCTGTTTTTTACGTTCTTTTCTTTTGAGGAGATCTTCTCTCGGGGTCCACCAAGCTCTTTTAATGGCTTGTTTCAGGAGTCTAGACGGGTAACCTCGATCCAGTAGTCTTTCTTTCAGCAAGTTTGCGTGTTGCATATATTCATCTTTGAACGTGCAATTCCTTCTAATGCGAAGAAATTGACCCATCGGGAGATTCTATTTTAAGCTTCTAGGATGATTGCTCGAAAAATGGAGAGCTTTGTTCCTATCTGATTTTTTCTTATATAAGGTGGTAACCAATTCCCCATTGGAGCAGTAGACTTCTACATCCAAAAAAGTGAGTCTAGTTTTTGAAGACTGTATGCTGAATTTTATATCTCTTGTCCGGTTATTTAGCCAATCATAGAAGGCCATAAGATTTTCCTCATTGTCTGTCCAGGTGAAGAACACGTCATCGATGAAACGGATCCATCCACCTATCCACTGTTTGTACGGGTTGTTTTTGTAAACAAAAGTTTCTTCATATTGATTCATAAACAGCACAGCGAGCTCAGGAGCAAAGGGCCCATCGCCACTCCCTTTATTTGAAAAAAGTAGTCATAAAAAAATTCTTTTTAAGTGCCATTTGGGCTAGCTCCAAAATGAATTTAGTAGGTACTTTCATTGGTCGTTCTCTCTGCTCTAGATAAAATTCCAGCACCTCAAGGGCCTGATCTTGTGGAATTTGCGTATATACTGACGAGTAGATCTTGATTTTCAGTAAATGGTAATGTTTGAAGCTTGTTTATGAAGTCCGTTGTGGCTCTTATGTTTTTCAGATTTGTTTCTGTCTTGGTCCTGAAGAGAATCCCAGGAATTTAAGGGATTCGAAACGCGTCGACCTTGTTTTGCTAATTGACCGTAACCTTGTATTGTAATTGATTCTGTGTTTTCTGATTATTTCAGGTTCTACTTTTTAGGCCAATCTTTGTTGTAAATAGCGCAAATGCATTGGATTCATGATGGCCTAAGTTCCTTAATGTGTTCAAAAGAAATCACAAAGAAACTGTCTTTCATATCCTTAGCTTAAGACTTGACACTAGCTTAGGGATACTTTATCATACACAACTATCACTACCCTACCCCACATGTTTTTTGGTTTTTGTTCGCATGGTGAAACCAACTTGGTTGTTTGTTTTTTTTTTTTGTTTTTTTTTTTTTTTTCAAAAACCTTTATTGTACCGTCCAAATTACACAGCGGAATGCCTACAACCCAACGGGCTGGCCGCTATAACAGTTCAATAGGCAGTATGTAGCATGCAACTTGTCGCGTAGTCACAATTGGCATTGGAGGATAAAGATGGCTGTGCCACAATGAAAGGTACAGCGTTATGCAGTTTAAATCAAAGAATATACAGGTTTTTGGGTTTTTTCCTCTCACGAAGACAACAATTAAACAGATAAAACCAAAACATCGGAATCACAATGCGATCATATGGTGAGTAGTGTTAAGCTTTAACAGCTTCCCCATGTAATGTAGTCCCTTGGTACCTCCCCCCACGCCCGCTGTCCCATCCGGTGCGAGTGGCCCTAAGAATGTGTTCTCAACTGGCCCGTGACCTCACACCACCCCCTATCATTCCCCTGTGGCAGTACGCTGTCCAGTAAGTCCCTGGCGACTGGTATGCACCCCTTAATGCTGTTCCGCGGGAGTACTAGCTATCGTCCTCCTCCCCTTCAGAGTCTACCTGTTCCTCCTCTGCTAAGGGCTCACAAATATCCCCTCTGTAGGCATTCCACTTAGTCCAGATTTTGTTCCACTTCCCCGGGCAGGCCCTACCTGAGTAAACTGCCCTCTCCGTTATCATCACCCTGTCCATATTTAAGCACCAGTGGTTCTTAGTCGGTACCTCAGCAGCCCCCCATCGCTGTGCAATATCTCGCTTGGCTACCATTAGACCCACCGTTGCCCAGATTTGGCTGTGTCTGGATAGATCGTTAGGTTCCCATACATTAAGTAAACACCGCCGTGGCTCGGGCAACAACGATATCTCCAGTGTCTGTGATATGGTGCGTAGGATCCGTGCCCAATATTCCCTGATCCGGGGGCATTCCCATAAGGTATGAAAAAATGTGCCCTCCTCCCCACAACCGCGAAGACAATAAGGGTGTTGTGATCTGCGTATGCGGTGTAGCATAGTTCTGGTGTAGTAGACCCTGTGTAATATCTTCAGCTGTACAAGTCGCATCCGGGCCGAGACTCCCACCTCTTTAGGCGACGCTACGGCTGCATTCCACTCATGTTCGTCCATTTCACAAGTGTCCCCCTCCCATTTCTCCTTCAGAGACATCAGTGGGTCTGGCAGGTTGTTGAGTAATTTACGATATGTGAGGGACGTCGCCCGTTCGGGCATGAATTCTGTAAGCAAGCGGTCTTCCAGCGGGGAAGATTCCGGTAGTTCTGCGTGAGGGGGTAGGACAGTGAGCAGTGCATGTTTTATCTGCATGTACCTATAGAGCTCCCGTTCGTTCAGGGTGTACAGTTCTCTCAATCTTGTAAAAGGTATCACCTCCCCTCTCTCCCAAAGGTCCCCCACCGTGGAGATCCCTATAGCATCCCATTGGGAAAAGCCCCGGCTATTTCTCATATTGCCCAAAGCTCGGGAATCCCATAACGGAGTGAGTTTCGTTATTTTCCCCTTCCAGCCCAAAGCCGCTGTCGAGGCATGCCAGAGCGTCACTGTTAGTTTGGTGGGGCCCACTAATTTACGGACTCGGCGTTGGTCATATAACGGGGCCAGCATGGTATCAGTACCCAGTTGTTCCCTGTCGGCCTGAAAGGCTGGGTCAGTTTGGGGGGCGTGGAGCCAGTGGTTGATGGGTTTAAGGTGCGCTGCCCAATAGTACAGTTTCAGGTTGGGCAATGCGATGCCCCCATCGTACCACCCCCTGTGTAACTTGGGCTGTGCAATACGAGCCGGCGAATTACCCCATAAGAGATCGGAGACCAGTGCTGCCACTCTTTGAAAGAATCTGGGAGGTACTTGGTAGGGCGTGTTATCAAGAACATACAAAAATCTGGGTAAGGACATCATTTTATATAATGCGGCCCTGCCCAAAAGCGTTAGTGGGAGTCCCGCCCAGAATTTGACATCTTGTTTGAATCTATCCAAATGGGGATACAAGTTTTTGTCCAGAAATTCAGTGGGGTCTCTAGTCACGTGAATACCCAGGTATTTAAAGGAGGAGCCTGCCACCTTCAAAGGGCAGTCCGCCGCTAGTACGGGGAGCTGTCCCTTCACGACATACAGTTCCGACTTGTTCCAGTTTATCGTGTACCCGGAGACCCTCCCATGATCATCGCAGAGGCGTAGCAGGGCCGGCACCCCCTCATCCGGATTCATGAGATATACCAACATATCGTCGGCATAAAGCGACAAACGATCCTCCTGACCCTCCTTCCAACTTATTCCCTTCAGTAAGGGCGAGGTCCTAATGAGAGTGGCAAGCGGTTCCAAGGATAACGCAAACAGCAATGGCGAGAGGGGGCATCCCTGTCTCGTACCTCTCCCCAAGGAAAATGTTCTCGAAATGTGCCCGTTCGCCACCACCTGAGCAACTGGTTCCGTGTACAGCAGTCTAACCCATGCTATGAAGCTGGGACCAAACCCCAACCGCGACAGTACCTCAAACAAGTAGTTCCATTCCACTAGGTCAAATGCCATCCTGGCATCAAGAGCCAACACCACTGCCGGGGACGGAATGGAATCTGCCCTGGCCAGTACTCCATGCAGCCGACGCAAGTTCAGCGCCGTGTTTCTGTGGGGCATGAATCCGGACTGGTCCGGGTGGACAAGGGACGCAAGATGCGGTAAGAGCCTAGTCGCTAGGAGTTTGGCGAGGATTTTAGCCTCTGCATTAAGCAGTGATATGGGACGATAGGATGAACAGTCCTCAGGTGGTTTCCCTGGCTTGGGGATGGCCACTATCGTCGCCAACCTCTGATCCGGAGGGAGCGTGCCCTTTTCTAGACAGTCCTTATACATTCTTAGCAAATGCACGCTAAGAGTTTCCGGTGCCGCCTGATACCATTCTATAGGTATGCCGTTGGGACCCAGAGCCTTGCCTGATTTCAGAGCCGCTATCGCCATTTGGATTTCGTCAGCGGTAATGTCCGCCTCCAATTCGTCGGACATTTCCGGCGATAGAGTTCGGATCTCAATTGGCGCCAATGCCTCCCTAGCCGTCTCAGGGGCGATCACAGTTGCTGGCGTGTAGACCCCTTCAAAGTAACTTGCGAGCTGATCCACTATATGCCGTGGGTTCGTGTACACCTGTCCCTGACCATCCTGTAAGCGTGGGATACCCTTAGAATTCCCTTCCCTTTTGTCTAGCCAAGCTAACATTCTCCCAGCCTTGTCCCCTACCTCATAAACCCGATCCTGAGTGTCAGTAATCTGTTTCCGTACCTGAATGCGCAAATGATCGCTGTATAGCCGCTGCTGTATGTCAAGTGCATGCGAGGAGGCTGGGGACGGGTGACGTTCGTGTGCTGTCTGCAAGGTTTGGAGTGTCAGTTCCAATTTATCCAACTCTTGTGCCTGGTCCCGTTTATGTCTCGTGATGGAGCTTATGGCTTGACCCCTCAAGACCGCCTTGTAGGCTTCCCAAAGCACCCCCGGTGAGCGCACTGAACCCTCATTCTCAGTAAAGTAATGTGTAGTCGCTCTCTTCAGGGCCTTGCGGACCTGGGGAATCTTTAGGTAGGTGGCGTGTATGGGGTAAATGCGTTTACGGGACCTTTCCTGGGAGGAGAGTGTGAGAGAGATTGGTGAGTGGTCTGAAATACCCCGGGGGTGGATCTCTATTGCGTCCACAAGTCGGAGCGCATCACCCAGGGTGAAAAAGTGATCTATTCTCGTCATACTGCCGTGAACGGCGGAGTGAAACGTGTACCGTTGTAGAGAAGGGTGAAGGAATCTCCACACGTCTGTTAGGCCCATAGCCGTAATGAAACGCTGTAGGCGGGGGGTCCCTGTCGTGTGAGATGTTGCCGGGAACCTGTCAAGTTGTGCGTCCACTATGGCATTAAAGTCCCCCCCTAGGATAACCTCACCCTCGGGCAGGGATAGCAGAAAATCACCCAGCCTTGGAAGCTGCACCGAGTGTAGTGCCGGTGGGACATAGACGGATACTATATTAAGAAGCCTACCTTCCCACTGTCCCTGTAGCGCGGCAAAGCAGCCCTGATCGTCTTTCCTGGTTTGTAAAGTGATGAATTGCGAGGCCCTCCGTATCAAAATGCCAGTACCCCTCGACCCAGACGTAAAACTCGAATGCACCACCATTTTATATCCTTTCCTATCCATCGCTTTGGTGGCCCCCCCCGTCAGGTGTGTTTCCTGCAGCAGCACTATGGTGGGTCTCTGCCGTTTAAGTGCGGTTAACACCAGACCCCGCTTCACCTTGTCCCCCAGCCCCCGCACGTTCCAAGACAGTAATCTCAGGGATGAGTGCTGAGACTCCGAGGCTATGCCCTCTGCCTCAGGGATCTGGCTCCCAGCCATTTGGGGGTGTGAGTTCTAATGCGTGACAGAGGGAGTGGGAGTCTCGAGCGTGTGGTACGTGGACCTGCAGTAGGACGTAGGAGGGGTTCGGCCAAGGGGGCCAGTCGTCGTACATCCCACCAAGCATCTGAAAATTAAGGTGAAAGCAACGCTTTTGTGTTGACCATACATGTGAATTCCTAACTGTAACAAAACATCCCCACCCCTGTTCCCCCCTCCCTGCACCCCTGCCTAACGGACTTACAACTGCCCGCCCCCCCAACTGAGCAGAGTGCTTAAACCTCCCCTTAACCAGTGTACTTGCGTGTGGGGGGAGAGTGTCTCCCCGATCAGGCGGCAGCCCCGCGTGCTTCCGGGGTCCGCCCGCGTCAGAGTCTTCTCGCGGCTATCGCATAGATTAACCATTGTTCAGCAAGTAAAGCAGTTCCAGGACCATGAGAGCAAGTCATTCTATTCCGCCTTTGCCGGTACGGCCGCGAGGCGGGGAGCCTCCCGCACCCCCCCGGCCCGATGTTTGGGAACCAGTTCCATTGTCGTCTCCTTGGCTGTTGTTGGACCGTTGTCGTCTCTTCGAGCGGTCATCCGTGCGCCAACCCTCAAGCCAGTCGCGAGCCGCCTCCGGGGAATCAAAAAACCACACTTTCTTGTCTGCCACTACTCGCAGTCGGGCCGGGAAGAGCATCGAGTAGGGCAGCCCCTTGTCCCTCAGCGTCTTTTTAACCTCAAGGAACGTTCTCCTCTTTCTGGACACTTCGGCCGTATAGTCTGGAAAGAAGGCAATCCGTGAGTTCTGGATCTGAATTGCCGGTGCCACTCTCGCCGCCTGCAGGATGGCGTCGCGGTCTCTGAAGTTGAACAGCCTTGCAAGGATCGGTCTCGGCGGTCCTCCAGGTTTAGGCTTTCCTCCCGGGACCCTATGTGCCCTTTCCACCGAAAAGAAGTTGGAGAGACCCTTCGGTTGGAGTCTGGTGTTAATCAGGTCCTCCACATAGAGGTCAAGAGCGCCCGTGTCTTCCGATTCCGGCACGCCTAGGATTCGGACGTTGTTGCGTCGTGAGCGCCCTTCCTGATCATCCAGTTTGTCTCTAAGGAATTTGTTGTCTGTTTGTAGCCTTTCCACCACTGTTTGCAGTTCGGACACGTCTTCCACTAAGGATTTAGTGACTACCTCCACTTGCTTGACCCTTTCGTTGATTTTCTGAAGGTCCGCCCTTATCAATGTGACATCCGTGGCCGTGGCCCCCACCGTGACTTGAACCTGGGCCAGCGCTGCCATTACATCTTCAAGTGTGACTTTTTTGGCGCTCTCTGTGTCCATCGTCTTCCCTGTGGATTTGCGCTGTTCCTGAGGAGGTGTCTGTTGTTCATATGCGAATCTGTTCAATTTTGCTTGCGCTACCGTGAGTTTGGGCCCTCTGTTGGACATGGCCTTTCCTCCGTGGGCGGTGCGTTCCCCCACCGATATGGTAAGGCAGGGCCGGTAAAGAGATGAGTCCTGCAGCGATGGGTCCGCGACTAACCCCCGGTCCCAGTGTTCCTCGGTCCGGTCTCTACAAATGTGGCCGCCCCAGGTGGCAATCGGAGGGCACGCAGTGTAGCTCACTAATGGAAGGCCATCCTGAGTGCAGGCAGTCGTGCGGTCTACCACGTTTGCGCCCGATGAGATGGCTGTCGGGAAGGCAAAGTGAGTCCCCTCCGCTATAGTGCCATTAATGCCAGGTCGAATGAGGGGCCACGCTTCCCACCGCTACGTGCGGTAGCAAAGGCTGCTGTCTGGCGCTCTTCTCCGCTGTACCCCCGACTCCCCAGGTGCGCCCGTGGTCAGTTGTGCGCTGAGGAGCGATGGGGGAGGGGGGAGGGCTGCGTATGACTCACCGACGGCTCCGCTGCCGGCCGCCGCTCACTGGGATGAGGCCACCCTTCTCCCTTCGTTAGCCGGTGCGGCGCCTCCGACCGTTGTGTGGATGGTGGGGCCTGCAGTACCAAGGGGGCCCGACCCTCAATATGGTGGCTGCCGTCCCCCGGGCGGCCGCCCCGTCGCTCTGGATCTGCCTCGCCGGGGCTGTGGGCGAGGTTACCTCCGCCGGGCTCCGCAAGTCGCCTCACCAAGTCCTGAGGATTGTACTGTAGGTCCGGTCGTCAACAGGCAGAACGACCGCGGGTCCGGCACTTCCGCCCCGTCCCAGCCGCCGACGGTCAACTTCCGCCCGGGCTCCAGCCGCACTCCACACCGCAGCTTTCTGGAGGACAGCAGGCCCCTCCTCTCCTCCGCTCCGCGAGCCGGCTCAAGGCGATCGCCTGTCCTTTCCGTCCCTGGAACGCTCCGGTGTGTGCCGCAAGGGCTCAAGACACGGTCCGCCCCTTCAGACACCAATAATATTCGGATTAAGATAGCGGATTAATGCGGGATGCCGCCTTCCCACGGGAGCCTCTCTAAGCTGCGGCCGCCATCGTTGGCTGCTAGCCACGCCCCCTCGGTTGTTTGTTTTTTGATGAATGAGTTCCAAGTGAGTTTTGTAAGTCTTCCCTGCACCATCCGCACGTGCCTTTCAACACCCCTTGTACATATTCACACATGGTTTTAAGAATAGGAGCTTTCCACCCCTTTAATTGTAGCTAGTAAGTAGTTGGTAAATAACGTCAGAGTTTGATGTAAAAAGACATAAAAATAATTAAATTGCAAAAACTTTTGTAAAAAATAAACATTGTTTGTGATACATTTCAGGACTGAGAGAGTGGTCCATTAGGATGAGGACAGGGAACTCATCGTAAGCTGAATCAGAGAAAAGCATTGAGCAGTATTGGCACTTGTTTTGTTTCCTGTTAACGTGGCGTAACCTTACTGCGCTTAAGCCAAACCCTTGTTGTTCTTGACACATAATTATTGTGACTTTATTGAAATGGAAATTGATTTGTTTAAATTTTCACGCTTGTTAAAGTTAAAAAGTTTTTTTTCTATGTATTACAAGAATGTTCACCCTAAAACTGCAATTAAAGAATCTGAAATGACAATTGAACACTTACGTGAAGTACAATTATTATTGTCAATTACGGAAGGGGAGGAACTAAGCATTAATGATGTTGCAGGCTTACTGGGAGTGGAAACTAACTATAACTTAACAAGCGGTTTACGTATGGCATCACAATTTATCCCGCAGGGGTCACAATTTGCTGGTATAGATATTTTTACACAAAAAACTTTGCATGACTTACATCAATTACAGGATAGGGAGAAACGGTCAAAAAGATTTGGGAAGTTTCGTGATAATTTGACTTTGGAAGAGCGATTGGCTATCAAGGGGTTGAGGAATGATGATTCAATTGTAATCAGAGAGGCGGACAAAGGTAGAAATATCTTGGTACTGGATAAAATTCAGTATTGCAGTGAAATTGCTCAACAATTGTCAGACCAGACTTGTTATCGCAAGTTGAGACAGAATCTCACTATACAAGCAGGGCAAACTATTGCAGAACGTCTCTTCACATGGAAAGAAGCAGGGTTATTGGATGAGGCCGAGTATAAATATCTGCGAATCTTGAATCCCTCTTATCCTTTTATATATACTATGCCAAAATTACATAAATCAAGAACAAACCCGCCAGAAAGACCAATTGTTTCGAGCATAGGAAGCTTGACAGAACATCTTTCTGAATTTGTTGATGGATTTTTAAAGCCGTTAGTAGTGAACTTACCTTCCTACGTTAGGGACACTATGGACATACTAAACAAATTAGAGAACGTGGTCTGGGAGGGTGGCATGAGCTTTGTGACTTTGGACGTAGTAGGACTCTACACATGCATCAACCATGATATAGGGGAAACAGCGTTGAAAAATTTTTTAGGCAAGAGAAGTGCCAGTCTGGTGGAACACTCCGAAATGCTTGTAGCCATGAGCTCTCTCATTCTCAACAATAATTTTTTTTCTCTTCCAAAATGAATGGTACCATCAAATTAGGGGTACGGCAATGGGTTCCAGGTTTGCCCCCTCTTATGCCAACCTATTTATGGGTTGGTATGAGAGGGAGCATGCCTGGAGTCGAAGAGCAGCAAATTGGACAGATCATATGTTGTTCTGGGGTAGTTTTATAGACGACATTTTAATTCTTTGGAGAGGTTCCAGGGAACAGATGGAAGAATATTTATCATTTCTGAACAATAATTTGTTCAATGTGACTTTGACTATGAATTTTCAATTTGAAAGGATAGAATATCTGGATGTGGAGTTATTTGTAGAGGGAGATTCAATCGAAAGCAAACTTTTTGGCTGTATTATGATGTATTTGACCATCCATTGAATTGGATATATTTGTTCATCTTTTTGAAATATCTTTGAACAATAATACTTGAAGTGAAAAGAGGAACGAAAAAAAGAAAAAGAAAAACATAAAAGAAGAAGCAAGCCTGCTATCAAGAGTTTCTTTTTCTGTTGCATGAATTATGTCTACACATGACTTTTGAAAGTTAACATTGTTAATATAAGATACTCCTTAGCTGTGTTTATAATTTTCAGTTGTTTGGCCTTTGTGGTGGGTCATTCTAAGTTGAGTGTCTAAAATAGCAAATTTTTGATTCTGTAAAAAATTGAATCTCACAAAGTGCTTGAAGTAGGGCACCCTCACCGCACAGTATTGTTGTAACAATAACAAAGCAACCTTGAACGTGAATAACCTTCACAACTTGAGTAATCTGGGGGGCCTACCTGTGCGAGCAAAACACTCCAGCAAGACAGAGTCAGAAATAAAGATGACATGAGGGCATGTCAAAGCCAATAGTAAGAACTTCATAATACTTTCCAATGCACAACACAAAACACATTTGTGCACCATTGCCTTTAGCATCACACACTTCATCTCCCAATGTACAGCATAATGCACATTTGAGCACTATTGCTCATAGCACTGCACTTCGAGACCAAACAGTACCTTCCACACCTCTCTCTCTCTCTCTCTCTCTCTCATGTTTTCAAATTCACATCACACACGTTCTGTTTTTGGCAAACTGTCCTACTCTGTGACAGCTCCCACTTTAAAACTGCAAAGAGTTTACACAAAAGAAATCTTCAAGGAAAACATGCAGGAAAAAAAATGTCGTACATTCATGCTAGGGTAAAATAAAACACCAAAAGTCAATTAAAATGACGGTAGTCAAAGGTCATCATGTGGTTTCAAAACATAGGAGTGCCTCTAGCGCTACAGATGGCGCTCAGGAAAAAGGCAGCCATCGCGTGTCAGCACCAATCCAAGCCACATGCAATCTTTTTAACATTCCGCCAAGTACCAACCTTCAACATAAGTGTTTTTCTCCAATCTGTTTACTTGCTTGTAAAATGATGGAACACACTTTTTTTTTCGATAGTATAGATAGAACATTCTTGGAGCGGTACACCCCAAACATTTTGCCTTCACAACTCCTGCTTTGCTAAATTCCATTTTGTTGGATTATGTGGTCCATCTACCTACAGGGAATGGACTTTGTGGTGGAACACTGCCCTGGACAGATGGTCTTTCCAGGTTCTCCTGCCTTAGCAATGTGAACTCCCACGAGGGTCGGTGGTTTGCAAATATTGGACCTGACATCCTTGGTGTGGTATTCTCGCAAACATTTTGCCTTCATCCCTTCTGCCATGCTGAATTAACTTTTGTTGGCTTTGGACTCTGTGCACTTTACCACTACTAAACACCCCTAAAGTAGACAGTGAAGGCTCGTGGGACAGGGTGCATGGTATTTAAAAAGTAGGAGATGTGGATTTAGGTTTTACATGCCCTGGTGGTAAAAACACCTAAAGTTGATAGTTACTACTTGAAAGCCTATCTCGCCCATTGGCTAACACTGTGTTACCTTATTAATAAGTGCTCACTTAAGATTGTGAACAGATAGAGATATGAAGTTTAGACTCAAATGAGTTGCAATTTTAAATCCTATTTAATGGTAATGTTGGATTTTAAGTCATAAATCTGAAAATGGCACTTTCTTTTTCTTGTCCCAATAATTTGTGCCTTCTGCCAGAATCCTGGGTCACATGAATGTGAATGGCACTTTTGTTGGGGTTAGTGTATTCCTCCCAAACAGTGACACAAAGAGGACTAGGCCTCTGCATGAAGGTCCATCCTGCCAGGATGGCTGGGGTGGATCTGTGCCCTGCCCCCTTACACTTCAAAGGACTGCATCTATCACACAGAGAAATGTGTCACCCCAGACAGTTTGGAGACTTGTCAGGGGAACATAAGATCTTTCCAGACGAGATGTGAGTGCAGGACAGGATGGGCACCCACCCACAAAGGCTGGCGTTAGGTATAACAACTGGACCCACAGAATCAGTTTTCAGTATACTCCTGGACCTGTGAAAGATTCAGAGGAAAGACTGTTCTGCTGCCAGAACGGCCCTACTGCTGAAAGGACTGCCTTGCTGACCTACTGTCTAAAGAAGTAGGACTGGGCCTGCTCTTTGAACCCAGGATACCAGAGTGACTTGAAGGGTTAGTTGGCTGACCTCCTGTGTGAGCTACAGATGCATAACAAATTCCTGAGGCCTGGAACTCTGCTGCTCGCCTCTACTGGAAAGAGACCTGACCCCCCCAAGTGGTGCCTCAGGTCCTGGACCCTTGGTGTGGGGCTTCAGTCGCCTCCTCCTACATGAATACAAAATCTGAGAAACCTTTCACCAAAAACTGTACTGAGAACAGACAGGAGACCGGGGTCTATCTGCAAGCCGATCCACTCAAGGTGTATAGCTGGTGGGATTGGCTTTGTGCAGTTCCCGCTATGTTTTTCTCCAGTGTTAGAAAATCCTCTTCAGTAGGACCTCCCGGCAGAGGTATTTTGTCTTGTGGTGCGCTCTTTGGCTACAGCTTGCAATCTTATCCTACTGGGCGAACCGAGATCCAGAAAAACCTCTAAGTCTGAAGATAGAAAACTTCACCAGGCTTGACAAATAGCAGCACCCTATGGACAAACTTGTCAGACTGAAGATCCAGCTTTTGCCACTTAAGACTTTCCCTGTCATTGTCGATGACTTCCCCAAGACTTTGTCCATTGGATCTCCATCACCGATGACCTTCTCTTGGCTACAGTTGGCACTTTGAATATCCTGATTTAGGTGCTAGATTTCCCCTTTGAATATCCTGATTGCGGTCCTACCGATTGGTTTTATTTGATTTTTTTGTCCCATTTTATTTATTACAATTTACTATCATTTCTCTAAATTGGTTGGGAATTTTTCTTGTGTTGTGTTTTTACTTTACTACTGTTTGTGTACTGCATAAATATTGCACATATTGCCTTTAAGTTAAGCCTGGCTGCCTTTGTGCCAAGTTGACAGAGGATTAAGCACATGTTAATTTAAATATATTTTGTGGTTCACCAGGACAGATTGTGGTGGTTACCTAAATGGGGCTTCCATCCACATTAACAAATAACCCATTGTGTTACAACTACAGACCTACATTATAAATGCCCAATCACACTATAAGGTCCACCCTAGGTAAGTGTGAATCCATTAAGGCTTCTTTCTGAGGGCCGTTACCTGTGAGGAGATACCACAAGACTGTAATTTCACATACATTGCCTGTATACATACGCACATGAGGACTTGCACTGTTGATATTTACTTTGGTAATAAAGACTGAAGAAACCTGAAGGATAGAATGGTTTTACTGCACTTGTGCCAGAAACCTGCAAAAATATACTTTAGTAAGGGTAAGGTGGGGATGTGAAACCTTGAACCTTGAGCACAGCGTCTCCCAACTCCCATTAGGGGATTAGTGGCTCTATATTGTAGTGCTATATTCCGGTCCAGGGAAGGCATGGCTTGGCAGTTCGGGCTGGACTGTTCCCATGAGGCACAGGGTCAGACTGATTTGCATATAGCCATGTCTGAACAGGGGTGGCAGAGTGGGCTAAAGAACGGTGATGGATGAAACCCAGATCTTTTGACTGGGTGTGAGGGTTTGATTGGTTCAGATGCTCCGTCCATTACCACCCCCTTTTGTACCGCTTTTGGCCGCCATAAGTGTGGCAAGGTATGCTCAGACGTGAGTCCCTTGCTCACTTTGCCACTGGATTCAAGCAAGCCGGGCTGAAGACGGCTGTAATGCCAGAAACCGGTCCTCGGAAGCTTGTTTCCGGTCCAGGGAAGGCATGGCTTGGCAGTTCGGGCTGGACTTTTCCCATGAGGCACTGGGTCAGACTGATTTGCATATAGCCATGTCTGAACTGGGGTGGCAGAGTGGGCTAAAGAACGGTGATGGATTAAACCCAGATCTTTTGACTGGGTGTGAGTGTTTGATTGGTTCAGATGCTCAGTCTATTACCACCCCCTTTTGTACCGCTTTTGGCGCCATAAGTGTGGCAGGGTATGCTCAGACGTGAGTCCCTTGCTCACTTTGCCACTGGATTCAAGCAAGCCGGGCTGAAGACGGCTGTAATGCCAGAAACGGGTCCTCGGAAGCTTGTTTCCGGTCCAGGGAAGGCATGGCTTGGCAGTTCTGGCTGGACTGTTGCCATGAGGCACAGGGTCAGACTGATTTGCATATAGACATGTCTGAACTGGGGTGGCAGAGTGGGCTAAAGAACGGTGATGGATTAAACCCAGATCTTTTGACTGGGTGTGAGTGTTTGATTGGTTCAGATGTTCCGTCCATTACCACCCCCTTTTGTACCGCTTCTGGCTGCCATAAGTGTGGCAGGGTATGCTCAGACGTGAGTCCCTTGCTCACGTTGCCACTGGATTCAAGCAAGCCGGGTTGAAGACGGCTGTAATGCCAGAAACCGGTCCTCGGAAGCTTGTTTCCGGTCCAGGGAAGGCATGGCTTGGCAGTTCGGGCTGGACTGTTCCCATGAGGCACAGGGTCAGACTGATTTGCATATAGCCATGTCTGAACTGGGTGGCAGAGTGGGCTAAAGAACGGTGATGGATTAAACCCAGATCTTTTGACTGGGTGTGATTGTTTGATTGGTTCAGATGCTCCGTCCATTACCACCCCCTTTTGTACCGCTTTTGGCCGCCATAAGTGAGGCAGGGTATGCTCAGACGTGAGTCCCTTGCTCACTTTGCCACTGGATTCAAGCAACCCGGGCTGAAGACGGCTGTAATGCCAGAAACCGGTCCTCGGAAGCTTGTTTCCAGTCCAGGGAAGGCATGGCTTGGCAGTTCGGGCTGGACTGTTCCTACCCCCTTTTGTACCGCTTTTGGCCGCCATAAGTGTGGCAGGGTATGCTCAGACGTGAGTCCCTTGCTCACTTTGCCACTGGATTCAAGCAAGCCAGGCTGAAGACGGCTGTAATGCCAGAAACCGGTCCTCGGAAGCTTGTTTCCGGTCCAGGGAAGGCATGGCTTGGCAGTTCGGGCTGGACTGTTCCCATGAGGCACAGGGTCAGACTGATTTGCATATAGCCATGTCTGAACTAGGGTGGCAGAGTGGGCTAAAGAACGGTGATGGATTAAACCCAGATCTTTTGACTGGGTGTGAGTGTTTGATTGGTTCAGATGCTCCGTCCATTACCACCCCCTTTTGTACCGCTTTTGGCCGCCATAAGTGTGGCAGGGTATGCTCAGATTTGAGTCCCTTCCTCACTTTGCCACTAGATTCAAGCAAGCTAGGCAGAAGACGGCTGTAATGCCAGAAACCGGTCCTCGGAAGCTTGCTTCCGGTCCAGGGAAGGCATGGCTTGGCAGTTCGGGCTGGACTGTTCCCATGAGGCACAGGGTCACACTGATTTGCATATAGCCATGTCTGAACTGGGGTGGCAGAGTGGGCTAAAGAACGGTGATGGATTAAACCCAGATCTTTTGACTGGGTGTGAGTGTTTGATTGGTTCAGATGCTCCGTCCATTACCACCCCCTTTTGTACCGCTTTTGGCCACCATAAGTGTGGCAGGGTATGCTCAGACGTGAGTCCCTTGCTCACTTTGCCATTGGATTCAAGCAAGCCGGGCTGAAGACGGCTGTAATGCCAGAAACCGGTCCTCGGAAGCTTGTTTCCGGTCCAGGGAAGGCATGGCTTGGCAGTTCGAGCTGGACTGTTCCCATGAGGCACAGGGTCAGACTGATTTGCATATAGCCATGTCTGAACTGGGGTGGCAGAGTGGGCTAAAGAACGTGATGGATTAAACCCAGATCTTTTGACTGGGTGTGAGTGTTTGGTTGGTTCAGATGCTCCGTCCATTACCACCCCCTTTTGTACTGCTGATTATATGCTGGCTTCCAAAAGAGAAATGACATTCAGTAAAGGCTGATGTTGTTTTGACTCTATTTCAGACCTTACATTAGACGTGTCACCCTCAAACCCCAGTGTGGTGAACTCTTACTGGTTAACTGGTGTACTCATACTCCAGGGGATACTAGAATGCGGGTTTATAGCTGGAGTTGATGAGATCATCTTTTCTGCAGGCTCTGGATCAAACTCTTTTCGCACTTGTCTCACCTACATGAACAGGCACAGATGGTTGTTTCTGTTGTGTGTGTACTGATTGTTTACAGCTCTTCTATTTGTTACTGATGTTGTTGTGCTGGGATGGTTCCTCTCTGCCTTAATCAAATCCTGGATATACGCATTTATAAGTGTAAGAAGTTCAGTGATTGTACCCTCTTGTAGACCTGCAGTATGCATGGATGTTGATGGTTGCTCAATAAAACCTTCCTTTTAATTAATGGTCTGAGGGTGACAAGGCAAGTGCCGCATGTATCTGTGGATGTTTCTTCTTCATGATCAACATCCTCAGAATTGGCAATACTCACTATTTCCGCTCCGGTTCTTTTTGCTGAGGGTTGGAACACAAGTTCTTCTTCACTGAAAGTAGGTTCTGGACTCTGAATGTGCATACAAACTCTCTTGCTTTGGAGATGGTGTCTGTCTGCTGCAATTTGTAAGTCAGCAGTCCGATGCCTTACAAGGCATACATACCTGTGTACATTAGTTCTAACTGTTTACACGGCTATAATAAAAAATAAGTACATTACAAACTATATAATTAATGAGACTGCATTTCATTTAGAAGAAAATATTGAACAATGGACATGATTCATTATAGATCCATGCCAAACATAGCTTTTCAATCAAGAGATTAAAATATGTTCTAAAGAATTGCTACTATCACCTGTGCAATATTGTGATTCCTTATATAATGTATATTTGAAATTCAGAACACTGTTCACATCAAACAGACACACACCCATTACGATTACTGCAGTGCACATCTGACATCACTGACATTGCACAAAGTAAAACCTTGCAATTTTCAAACTTATATCAGTAATTGAGGTGCTGACATTGCTTTGAACAAGAACCAATGTAACAGGATACAAAAAGGTCAGGGAGACATAAAGGTCAAACAGTGTGCAATCCTTCGCTGGCCCAGAAAATGTAAAAGCACATAAAACCGTGCCTTCCTTTTAGTTTTTAGTTTGATATCAATTCTTGTCATCTACTGATGGTGCACTCTTTATGTCCTGGCAGGAAATGTATAATTATCCTAAAGCAAGTTTTTTAACCTTATTACTGCATGTCATGTATTTCTAGCTTTATTATATTCCTAAAATGCTTAATTTATTAGTCACTTTTTAATGAATAGGCATAATCAGCAATATTCACTACGAATTAAACAGACACAGGAAATGGAGAGCTTTTTAAAGACCCCATCTGGTCTGTCTAGTGCTTGGGACCATGGTGTAGGAGAGCTGGGCAGATCATAGGGTCCTTTGGGGTGCGTGGAATTTGAGTCAACAGTTCAGGTATGCTGGCCCGGTGCCGTGGAGGGCCTTGTGTGCGTGGGTGAGTAAATTGAAGGTGATTCTCGCCTTGACGGGGAGCCAGTGGAGTGTGCGCAGGTGCTGGAAGATGTGGCAGTGTTTTGGCAGGTTGAGGATGAGGTTTTTGTTTATTCCGGCGTAGAGTGCGTTGCGGTAGTCTAGTCTGCTGGTGACCAGGGCATGAGTGACGGTCTTTCGGTGTTTGAAGGGGATCTATTTGAAAGTCTTACGAAGGAGGCGGAGGATGTGGAAGCAGGAAGCTGCGCCAGAGTTGATCTGGCGGTCCATTTTGAGCTTGGAGTTCAGGATGATTCCCAGGTTGCGTGCATGGTCCATGGGGATTGCCGGGTTTCCGAGGGTGGGGGGTGTCACTCCAGGCGTCTGGGTTTGGGCCCATGCTGAGTACTTCTGTTTTGTTGGTGTTTAGTTGTAGGTAGCTGTTTTTCATCCATTTGTCGATGCCTTCCCAAAAGTTGTGTCTGGTGGTGTTGGGCTCGTTGGATAGGGAGAGGATGAGTTGGGTGTCGTCTGCATATGACACAATGTTGAGTCCGTAGGTTCTGACAATGAGGGCGAGTGGAGCCATGTAGATGTTGAAGAGCATCAGGGTGAAGGAGGAGTCCTGGGGGGCTCCGCAGGTGGTAGGTGTAGGGTCTAAGAGGAAAGGGAGTAGTTTGACCCGCTGAGTTCTGCCGGAGAGGAAGGAGCGGATCCAGTTGAGGGCATTTGCCCTGGATTCCTGTGTCGTAGAGTCTGCATATTAGGGTGCGGTGAGAGACTGTGTTGACGCCGCTGAGAGGTCAAGGAGGATGAGGGCTGCTGTTTCTCCTTTGTCCAGTAGGGTGTGGATGTCGTCTGTAGCGCGAGGAGAGCGGTTTCTGTCTTTGCTTTTTTCTGAAGCTGGATTGGGAGGAGTCTCGGATTCTTCAATGAATGGGGCGAGTTGGCTGATGATGGTTTTCTCGATGACTTTCACTGGGAAAGGGAGCAGGGAGATGGGTCTGTAGTTTTTTAGGTCGGTGGAGTCTGCTGAGGGTTTCTATAGGAGGGTGTTGACCTCTGCGTGTTTCCAGTCGTCGGGGAGCGAGGTGGTTGCCAGGGAGCAGTTGATGGTGTGGCGGAGCATGGGTGTGATGGTGTCGGCAGCTCTGTTGAAGATGTGGTGGGGGCAGGGGATCTATGGGGGCCCCTGAGTGGATTGACATCATTGTCTTCAGTGTGTCTTCGGTGGTGAGGGCTGTGCAGTAGTCAATTGCTTGTTTCTGGGTGTCGGGTGGTTGGTGAGGGTTCAGTGTGTTGGTTGTCTTCGTCAAAATTGTCATGGATGCTCTTGATTTTGTGGTGGAAAAAGGTGCTGAGTTTGTCGCAGAGGTCTTGTGAGGTAGGTATGTCGGTAGACTTGCTGGTGGGTTGGGCAAACTCCTTGATGATGCTGAAGAGTTCCTTGCTGTTGTGCGCGTGAGTGGAGATTCTGTCTCCAATCGGTTTTTCCTTTTTTCTCTGATGAGTGGATGGTGAGCGTTGGTGGTGGGTCTGTAGTTGTTGTGGGTTTGTGTGGATTTGGCTGGATGGTGGGTGTTCTGAAGGTGAAGATGGTCGGTCCATGGGAGTTTGGTAGTGTGGCTGAAGGTGATGGAGTTCCCTGTAGTGAAGAGGGGGTCGAGGGTATGTCCAGCTGAGTGCATGGGATTGGTCACGATCTGGCAGAGTCCAATGTTGTGGAGTTTGTCCAAGAGGGATGTGGTAGTGGGGTACAGTTGGTTGTCGAGATGGAAGTTGAGGTCGCCCAGCAGGGTGTAGTTGATGGATGTGATGGACTGCGGGAAGATGATGTTTGTGATGGAGTTGGCGTAGGGTCTGCAGGGTCTAACGGGTCGGTAGATGAGGATTCCTCGAAGGGTGGCAGTGGGGTTGGCCAATATCTTGACGTGAAGGTGTTCCATCAGTTCTGTGGGCTCATCGGGAAGTGTGCTCAGGTGGAGGCTGGATTTGTGGACGATGACGATTCCTCCTCCCGGGTGGGTGGGGCGGTCCTTCCTTGAGATCTTGTATCCTTGGGGGATGGGGATGGTGATGTCCGGTTCCGAGGTGGTGTTGGTCCAGGTTTCGAGGGGATGAACTCTACGTCAGGGGTGGTGCTGTGGAGGAGGTCCCGGATTTCGGTGGCGTGTTTGTGGAGGGATCGGAGGTTGAGGAGGATGCATTGCAGGGTCTTCGGTTCGGTTGTATTCTTGTGGGCGGGTTAGGCTGGATTTGTGTTCTTGGCGGTGCTGCAGGTGTGCAGGCAGCGGTGACAGCTGAAGGATCAGTGGGTGTCGGCTGGTGATGCTAGCTTGCAGTTGTAGTTGCGGCCTGGGTTGAGTGTGTGGAGTGCTGCTGGGTCATAGCATTGGCGGGGTCCAGGGTTCCATGACGCTGGTCGCGATCGTGTCGCGGACGGGTGTAGACGGGCTTGCCTTTGGTGCGCCCATGATTCAGTGGCCTTGCTCGGCTGTCCCCAAAGCAGCCGCCATTAAGTAAGGGTCAGGGAGGGCTGGACAGCTGGGAGGTGGGAGCGGGGAGGGGAGCTGGATTGGGCTGGTCACGCTAGGGGGGACGCGGGGGAGCAGGGAAAGGTAAAGGGAGGAAATAAGGGATAAAGGAAAAGGGAAAATAAGCAGAAATAAGGCAGAGAAGAGCAGAGATGCAGAAAAGTGCAGAAAGGTGAAAAATAAAAGAGGGTTGAAAAACGAGTGAAAACGAGTGAAAGAGCAGTGCGACAGGGAAGGAGACTGAGGTACACTGAACCACCAGGGATGAGGCGCAGGGAAACCTGCGGGTGGAGGAGGTCCTCCATCCCCAACACTTGAGATTGCAGGGGCAGGCCTCACTTAATGGTGGAGCTGCGAGAGTGGGAGAGCAATTTCACTGACAATGAGTCAGTGGCCTTGCTCGCCTGTCCCCGCAGCAGACGCCATTAAAGAAGGGGTTGGGAGGGCTGGACAGCTGGGAAGTAGGAGCGGGGACGGTAGCTGGATTGGACCTGTCGCGCAGGAAGGGAGGGGCCGCGGGGGCAGCAGTGGCGGGGAAAGGTAAAGGGAGGAAATAAGGGATAAAGGAAAAGGGAAAATAAGCAGAAATATGGCAAAAAGAGCAGCAATTTCACTGACAATGAGCCAGTGGCCTTGCTCCACAATAAATGCACTTGGTACACCTTGTGAATTCTCAGTTTGAAGCTGTAATCATTTTATAAAATGATTTCTTGTGAAAATATTTATTTATATTAGCAACAGTAGTTTATAGTACCATAAAGGTAAATTGCACATTCTGTGGCACTATTTCTTTAAAATATTCACTCTGGATGCCGACATAATTCAAAACACCGTAGTGTGGCTGTGAAAAGCACCTGACACAAAAAAAAACTTTAATGATTGATTAACTGTATTTTGGTGCATACTTTTAATGGGTGATAGCAAATGTTTTACAATATCTCACCATGCGCTGGGACGCTCACGGGCAGCCATGCGCTCTATAAATCCCTCTTTCATTTCATTTCATTTCATGAGGATCTGAATAAGCAATACTGAGTACATTTACATGGAATGTTTTTAACTGGCTCCGGTGTGTTCCTAGGCTTTCAGATAGTGCTTAATTTGAGCCGATGGTTTCAGGTGCTCAGGACCAGCTCTTAATTGTCAACACCGGCACTCTTAGCAGTCTGGGACATGATGGCGATGTTTGTCCAATCGGCACAATAATGAGATGAGCACAAGATCAGTTGTTGATTAATTCATAGTAATAGCTAGTTGGTCTCTCTTTATTACCCTGCTTTATAGCTCTTGTGAATACTTATTTATGAAGTACTTGTTATTAGTATATTTTATTTAGATTGTTTTGCACGTAGCAATTTATGTTGCCTCAAAAGACGTTTAAATAACTTTACACCTGTTGAGCTTCATCTTGAGAACATTGTCCTTTGGCAATTGTATTCAGCACTTTTTCTGATTTTATATAATTTAACTGGCTGTGAAAGCACATAATAGTATTGATTGTTCATTACTTTCATGTTTGTGTCTGGGGGTGCTTTTACTTACAGTTTTCTATATTATTAGGAAATGCACTATACTTAGTTTTTTTTATTGCATTTAATATCTGTTTTTATTGTATGGCTTTCTTGTAAAGCTGATCCAATAAACTTAACTAAAAAAATAAACTAAATTCCATGTATATTACAAAGGACTAATTCCTGCTTCCCAAACCATTCTTCTAGCTTTGGGGAGACTGGAATAGTCTGAATTTTCACACTTTTAAGATGTGATAGTTAGTAGTTTTGTTGGTACTATCACTGGCAGCGCTGGCAGGGGCAATGGGTGTTGCAAGCTGCAGTGGCCTCCTGACAAATGCCCTGGCACCTATTTTTTTACAAATTAAGCACTGCTTTCAGATGTACCTGCTCACTGTAAGATATTCCCAGCATATTGTTTTTTATTTTTATTTATCCTATTGCTACTTCCTTCACGTTCTTTTGTAGGACGGTACAGTGGAAATCTTTTGTGCAACATAAACCAACTTTTCTGTTCTGGTCTGGTGTACCAGTGGCCTCCTTTGACAGAAATCAAAGGCCATAATGGTCCACGACTTTATGCGCAAGCACTCTTCCCTACTCAGATGAACACATGGGTGCCCTTTCAACTTTCACCAGAGTAAATGATACATCTGCTCCCTCAGTGTCTTGACCTGACATTAGGCCATGATTACGAGTCTGGCTGTCCACGGGGGCGCGGCAGTGGCTGTCTTCCCACCGCTCTATTGCGAGATGGGTGGTGGGACCACAACAGCCCAGTCGCAGCAGTGACTGACCATTCCCTGACAGTGTTGTGTAGTGCCAGGAGGCATCCATATGCTTGGCTGGACTGCCGCAGTCCCGCCAAGCATATTAGGAATTTCCACTCTGCCAGGGTTTTCATGGCAGATCCATCTCCATGAAAACCCTAATGGCGAGGAAAGAAACGGGGCCCTACAGGGCTTCCTGGTGCCTATGCGCCCTGTGGATGCACACAGGGGGACACAACTGTGCCCCCTTTGTGCATTCACACCAATCCCTGCACGACATGGACTTTTAAGTCCATGTCGTGCAGGAACTGTTTTTGGGGTTCACATTACGGTGTCCATTTTTTAAGAGGTACCACAGTGGGAATGCCAAAAAAGCCTGACAGACAGGAGGAAACTCCTAATCTGACAGCTGACCCAACCACGGCATTGGCGGTGTGCGGCATTGGGGCGGACCCGGCACCACACTGCCGTAGTCATAATCAGGTCCTTAGTCTCCTATAATACTGTGTACGGCAATAGATTGTCCAGGTGGTCCTGAAAAAGAGATTACCAAGCAAGCACCTGAAGAAATGGGATAATAATAATAAAAAACAAAAAAATAGATTAGATCTCAATCCATGAGTGGGTCTCCTCAACAGGATCCCTCCGAAAGGAGATACAACCTTAGGAATAGAGATAACATTAAAAAACCTGACAGGTATCAGGATACTGATACACATTCCTCTCGTTCCTTTCAGGGTTCACCAGGAAACTCTGAGAGGGAAGGATGGTCAGAACACAGACAAGAAGAGCGTACATAGTCCAGGAATACGCAACACGCTTCAGAATACACTTCCAAAAAAGAAGAGAAACCAAAATCAAAACCTCAATTTAAAAAGAAGAAAGTAGCAGGTCTCAAAGTTAGATATGTCCAGAATTCTCAGGACTCAACTTAAACCGTGGAATGGGCTTTTACGATGTTAGAAGTAGAAGTACCTATATCTTGGCAGAACTTGTTGCAATTTCTGGTGAATGAACATATCACGGTAGAGACACCTGATACAAGGGTAAGCGTCCCGCATAGGTTACATGAAATAACACTCCAAATGGAGGGGGACAAACCCAGAAACATTAAAGGTCTCTTTTTGAGAGACCCTGACTTATGGATATGACATACTATTGGTGCAAAAAGATTGGCCGCCTCAATTTGTTATGGATTGCCCAAAAGGAGAAACAGTTATTTTACCGGCCTTTGACAACCTCGTTCCTGTATACTTAAAATATACATACGCACAGGAGTGGGCAGTAGTACTTGCTACGGCACTATATTTCATCCATGTTGGGTGGGATGCAAAGTTGCATCACCATGTAATCCTAGTAAAAACTACTCCAACGCCACAGAGACAGTACCCAATAAAACAAGAAGCGAAAAAACAGGTCTTAGATTAATTTGAATACCAAGGTATAATACCAGTGTGTAATAGAAACTTGCACCTCTTCAATGAATAATCCTTTGTTTCCTGTATTAAACCCGATAATTCATATCGTCTAGTTTTAGACTACAGACATCTGAACACATGCACTAAAACATTTGCAGTACAGAATACACAGTGCTGCATTGATGAATAACATTGTGCGGAAAAATTACAAAACAAGATTAGATATCTCAAATGGATTTTTCTGCCAAAATATAGGGCCTAAAAGCAGATATTTGACAGCATTCCCAGCGTTAAGCTCTCAGCAACAATTTTTTAGCGTCCCCAAAGGGTATAAGAATAGTCCTGGGTTGTTCACAGCTAGGGTAAGGGAGTTACTTCACAAATTGGATGAAGAGGCATTGTTCTATGTAGATGATAATTATCTGACGGTTGATGATTTAAATGATCTCTTGACCAGGTTGAGCAACATAATTTTGGGGTTCGCCTCTGAGGGCAACAAATTCAACTTTAAAAAATATTAAATCGCCCACCTCAATACCCTATTTTTGATTTTTGGATATGAGCTTTCAAGTGAAGTTAAAAGCCTGGCTGCAAACCTTTTAGACAAGTGTGCGCTGCTCCAACCTCCTAAATCTTTGAAACATTTACAATCCATATTGGGATTCCTACATTTTGGCGAGATTACATTTTGAATTATTCAGAAAAGGTGAAACCTTTCTACTACTTAATAGGACCTGATTTTTCAGTTAGGCATTGGACTCAGGAACACACAGATATCCTTCATTCCTTCAAAGCTGAGATGATAGCTTCCAAATATCTACACACACCTATAAACACCACAAATTTAGTGATCCATGTTATAGTGGGTTAATCTGGGTACACTTATCTAACCATCGATGAAGGCGAAACAGTACCTATAGCATATAATTCGCACCTCTACACAACGCAGAAATTAGTTTTGCTTCTACAGAAAAAATTCTGACTGCACTACAGACTGCAGTAGTAAGAGAAAGAGCAATGGTTAAGGGGAAACGAATAATTGTTATGACTCCTGTAACAGCCTTAGAGGCTGTCACAAAGGCAAGCATTCCGAATGCTAAAGCTTTACATCCGAGATGTCTTAAAGTGCGACATCTGTCAGCAGATGAAGAGTTCCACCATAGCATGCCCAGCACAGACACCATTATTGATATCAGACAGACCTCTCGCTTTTGTCTATTTGGACCACTGTGGCCCCTGCAATCAGACGGGGCTTACAAATATATCTTGATGGCAGTGGATTCATGCTCTAGATTCCTGTGAGTTTGGCCTCAGCTCTCGGCTGACACTTGAACTGTTATAAAAGATTTGAGAGTTTTGATAGGAACATACACAGTTGGCACATTAAATTCTGACAGTGGCCCTATGTTTAGCTTTAGGGCTTACAAGGAAGCCATGGGAAGTATGGGTGTAGCTCTGCGGTACACCTCTCTGCACCATCCAGAGGGAAACTTGGTTGTGGAGAGGAAAAACCGGGACTTAAAGCAATCCTTAACAGCAAAAATATTAGGTTCAGGTGGTAGTTGGGTCAATCACTTATTAGGGGCTCAGACAGTGCTTAACAATATGCCAAGAAGTTCCCTAGGAGGTGTTACTCCTTATAAAGTCCTATTTGGGACGAGAATGTGGGGACCAGCTCTCGATTATGAAAGCAAAGTGGCGGTTGAAAAACCATTTGATATCAATAAACGTTTGGCTGTTTTACAGAATCTCAATGGATAATGCCTTATCAAAGAATCTAAAGATCTAAAAGCACTAGTGATGTACTACCTCTTCTGCTTATCATCAGACGAATGTTGCCAGTAACAGCAACATGGCAGTCTTAGTGCCATGAAGAGGGCAGAAACCTGCTTTATTGAGTTCAAGATACTGTTATTTTCTATGACAGTCGAAATTTGGGAATATTCCTCCTTCTCCATCATCCTAGTAGGGAAGCAATATGAGGCGATAGTTAGTTATTGCAGATAGAATGGTCTGCAGGTGTTTTTTCCTCAGTATAACTATGATACTTCTTTCCCGAAATGAGGCACAGAGGCAAGGCTGAGAGATGTATGCATTACACAGGGAATGCAGCACTAGTGCAAATGCATGCCATGGTCAATGAAAGATATGGGTAGGGCATGAATTATTAGAAAAGCACAATTTAATAGCATGCTCATGTGCCTTAATCACTTTCACTTTCCTAGGCAAAGTGTGAGAGAACAGGTTGACAGAAATAGTGATGATATACTACCACTCCACCTCGAATTCTGTGCCATCATTGTTAAAAGATAATATATTTGAGAATTGTATCCTCAAATCATGCTGAGATGGATTCGCAAAAGTAAGCAGAGGGACGAATGGTCAGGGAGGTGATAAAACTACTCTCACAATTTTATCATGTCTGCAGAGGCATAGTACTAACCTTCCGAAGATATTTCTGATATTGATTGACCTCTACAGACTAACTATTGTCTTTACTGGGTTGTAGTCCATTGTCTTTCTAATGGTTTGTAGTTTTACCCACCAGTACCAAAGCTCTCAGAATACCAGGGCAAGGTTAGAATCTTTCTATATGCGAGCCTGATCTTACAGTGTTGTGTAGTTCCCACCAATCCATAGGACCTGCACTTTTGTTGGCGAACATAAGCCCACCCCCCCATTGTCTATGTTGGCCTAGAGACTAGCTAGCTCATGGTGCTACCATGAGCCCCCCTAACCTTACCAGGAGGTGAATGGGTTCTGACAACCACCAAATCATGACAACACTGACCCATCACAGATCGTGATAACAGATCAGAACCTTTCGCTCAGTCACTCGTGCTTACTTGTGCTCAGAGAAATATCCAAAGAATACACAGTGTGACGTTTTCAATATATTTATTGAATCACCGTTATTCTTGTATAAAATACATGGGCTGCGTATAATCAGTAGACAGAAGCAGATGAAAGTGATTACAAGCACTAAAAGCGTAAATAGTAGATTCAGTTCTGTCATAGTGCTAAAACAGTGCATATATGCAGGCATTCAAACAAGGCAGTAATCAGGCATACTCCTACTATGCAAACCCTACTCTGAGTGTACGTTGAGTGTGTGTATGTGTGTGGCCAAGAATTGCCCCCAAGGGATGATCCAGCCCCATTACCTGGCGGGAGAGACTGAAGAACTCAGTCTTGGTCATGAACTGAACACCCCTCACAGAGATGTCAGACTGCTGTGTAGTGAAGTCTCAGCATGCAGGGACCCCCGGTGTCAGCTGAAGTGCCTCCTCTGCTAATATTTTGGGATGCTCCTCATTTATAATAGAAAGCAGCCTTGCGATGTACGCATAGATCAGTGATTTTAAGGATATGTAGATAGTCCTGTCGCCCCGTGGATAAAGAAAAAAAAGACATTTGTACATAGTGCATGGAAGAGCCTTGTACATGATGTTCAAAGCATCGTGATAGTGTTGTACGAAGCTAGATGTGTAAACAAAGTAGTTTCAGAGAAACTAATCCAACCTTGCCATGAACACAAATATGTGCAAAAGGTCACAGCAGAAATGTTATTGTGAAAAATAGAACAATGTAAGAAATGAGCCGCTTCGATACATGGGCCTAACCTGGGCACATAACAACAGCATCCCATATCAAGAACAGATGTAACTCAACTATTAAAATGATTGCCGTCAATTTCCATATTAAGGTTAGATAGCACAGGGGGTGGGGGACTTTGCAGCAGTGTTTCTTGTCCAGTACCATGCACAATTATTAGCCCCTTCATGAATCTATTTTTAGTGGAGGCATGAGCAAGAGTAATTAAGTTAATTTTGGTGGTACTGGTGACATTATTAGAGGTGGTATTGGGATGTAGTATTTGTGGTACTGGTGGTGGTATTGGCATTTAGGGTATTGATGACTGTATTAGTGGTGATGGTATTGGTGTTGTTATTTGTGGTGCTCATTGTGATGTTGTTGGCAGTGGTACTAGTAGTATTGGTAGTGATATTAGTGGTTGTATTGGTAGTAATAGCAGTTGTATTGGTAGTAATAGCAGTGACAATGATGGTGGTGGTATCAGCTGTGGTGACATTGGCTATATTGGTATTGGGATAGTGGTAGTGTTGTGGTATTGGGAGGTGGGGAGTGAAGCAAACCTCTTCCTTACATGTGTAGATCCTGAAAGAAAGGGGCAACACTCCTCAAATAACTACCATCACAAGATGAGGCTACATTCTCTGCATCCAGTGCAGAGGATGTCCTATGTTTAGCAAAAGCAACAGAGCTGGATCTGTTCTGTTGATTAATACATCCCCTGTAGAAATCTGTGCATTCTGCAGCACACATAGAAAGAGGAATAACCTCAGACGATTTTTTTCTTGTGCGGGAAGCTGTCCCTTCCTGCACAAAAACAATCCTGCCTGCAAGCAGGCACCCTTGCACCATGTGCAAGGGTGCCTGCATTGGCTCTTGGCAGCCACTTTTGCGCCAAGAGAGAGAGCAGCAATGAAGCATATATTAGCAGATATGGTGCAATCCTGCCCTCTCCATTTGACGCAGCGCAGCAAGTTTTCTAGCTGCATTATGTTGTGTCAAATATTAATAAATCTGCCTCCAAGTCCTCATTACCACACAAAATGGTATATGATAGGACCACTCACCCATGTGCATCATAACATGCACATTAAAGAACATGTATACAAAAAAGTTGGCGCTGTGGCCATTGAGCTGTATAGAAGAAACACTTATTGATAAGTACACCTTAACAAAATCATTCTGACTTAAAAGCAGTTTTAACCTTTCTAATTCCTAAAAATATAATCTGAAAAACACAAATATGCACTAGGAATCATACTAGGGGCCAAGTGTACGACCACTGGATTTAGCACCTAGCAAATTGTGACAAATTGCGAGTTGCAAATTGCGCGGTGCTAAATCCAATGTACAACAGTGTCTCAGACACAGTTTACAATTCCCAATAGGGTTGCAAATTGCGAGGCTCATGAATATTAATGAGCCACTCGCAATTTACGAGCCCATTGGGAATGACTGGCCTTCCCTGGGATGGTGACCTGCTGGGCTCAGCAGACCACCATGTCTGGGACTGCTTTTCAATAAAGCAACTTATTTTTTTATTTTTTTACTGCAGCTCATTTTCTGGATGCATTTAAAAAACAAAAATGAAACGTTTTCATTTCATTTTTTACGAGGAGGTAGTGGTCCCTAGGACCCCTGCCTGCCTTTAAAAAATATTTTTAGAGCTAGTCGCAAAGAGGAAGGGGCCCCCTAGGGACCCCTTCCCATTTGCGACTCCATTACCACCCTCTTGAAGAGGTTGGTAATTTGCGAGTGTTTTGCGACCGCAAATGCAGTCACAAAACATTCATACATAGCTAGAGACTCGCTATTAGGAAGGGAACTACCCTTTCTAATAGCGAGTCGCCAAACACAATTTTGCGAGTCACTATTTTTTGGAACTCGCAACAAAGTTTGTGTACATTGACCATGTAGGTTTTTGCATGTGCAAACGGGTCGCAAACCCGATTGCGCATGCAAAAACTGGTCATACATTTGGCCCTTAGTCATTACGCACATCCCGTTGGCAGTTGATTTATGTCCTAGATTCTAAATGTTTGGCTTAGAAGCCTGGGGTACCAAGAATAAACTGTGGCCATTATTACCATAAGTACATCACATGCCATTCTTGCAGGCAATTAACCTGTCCCTGGTAATACAAAGTCAAGTTTTGTTCTTTGTTTGGGATAACAGCATGTCTGCAGTTCCATCCCCAGTTTTAGTCATAAAAAAGTAACTGTTGCCATTATTACCATAAGTACATCCCATGCCATTCTTGCAGGCAATTAACCTGTCCATGGTAATACAAAGTCAAATTGTGTTATTTGTTTGGGATAACAGCATGTCTGCAGTTCCATCTCCAGTTTAATTTTTTATTTATTACTGAGCAGAGCAGAGAGCAAAAAATATTGTTACATAGGTCAGAAGGAGAAAGAACAACCAACAAATATCCGTATTTGACGCAAATACACAATATATAAATTTAACCGCTTAAATCTTTAAAAACAGGGATCCACACGTCCTGAAATAAACAGAAGTCCGGAACACCATAAATTCATAAACATAAAGAAGCGATTTCATCTTCCACTTCCTAAAATACCAAAATGTATCGTGTGCCTGATAATCAACATAATGACAACTGGATTCAATTGGGTTCTCTGCAACTTTCTTCATGTGGAAAATCTGATCAATAATACAGTACAATAATTTTTTTTTTTTTTTCCCCTACTATGTAGGGGTTAAAGTGCAAGGTGTTAAGAAGCTACATTTTCTAAAGTGCAATGTGCTAAGATGCTAAAATGCTGGAGTGCTAAAGTGCTAAACTTCCAATGATACTTCCAAGTTGTCAAAAAAATCTCCACATTTCTGTAAAAAATGTTGTTGCCCCTAACCGTTTAGCGTTTAGCTTCTTCAAATCTCCTTATCCTAGACATTTTATTTATCCATTTGGGATTAGATAGAATCTCTTCTGTTCTTCAATTTTGGAGAATTAACAAGCGTGCTACTGTTGAGCAAATTGAGATGCACGCCTCCTCAGCCCTGGTCAAATCTGACCTAACTTTGGAGAGCCCAAAGAGTGCCACTTCTGACTCGGGGTTAATCTTTTTTTTTATAGCCTGGCTCATTGCTGATAAAAGGTTACTCCAAAAAGCTTCAAGCTTTGGGCATGTAAAAAATATATGGAGCCAGTCTCCCTTACCATGGGACAGGCATCGAAAGCATTTATTTTCCACTTCCACATGACATTTATTTAGCTTTTTCGGGGAGTAGTAAGCCAGCCACCATGATAAAAAGGCCATTCTTTTAAAATTAGCTGCTCTCAGGGCCTTACTTCCTAGCCGGGCTATTGCCTGCCATTCCTGGTGAGAGAAGGAACAATTAGTCTCCTGAGTTATTTTTTCCAGAAATTCATCAACCAGGGGGAGTGCCTTGTGTTTCATCAGTAAAGAGTACCAATTTCCTACTCCCTTTAATTTTAGTTTATATAGAGCATTGACCATAGGAGTTGGAGCCCTGCTTAGCAGGGGGTTATATTTTTTAATAAAATTTACTATCTGCATATATTACAGGAACCCTGGCTTAATTTGACTCTCCGTTCTACCTAAGACTCCTTCCTACGAAATTACTGTATTTACAATAAAGAGATGGCCCAGATTTTCGAAGCCAATGTCCTACCAATTCTTTAAACAACTGGAATGAATTTGCAGGCCAAACCCCCTACATTCCTCTAATTTAAAAAAAGCAAACCCAGACAAGTTCGCCTGTTTAAAAAAAGATTGGAGTCGAACGGACAAGTCACGAATAGTCTTTATAACGGGACTTTTTTGGTAGTTTGGATGTTTAAAAGAAAAAAAATCCATCTCCAGTTTCAGTCATAAAACAGAGTGAAATGGCCAAACAGAGGGTCAATTTTTATGGAAAGAGTATCTCTCATTTAAATCCCTATAGCATCTCATGCTGGAATATGGCGGCAACACTTTAGTCCAGTGTTGGGATCTATGACCTTTGGCTTCTAACATAGTGTAACACAATATATGTGTCATTGTCAAGATCCTTTATGTTATCAAAGCTTGTATGATCATGGCTGCAGGTACGTATATATATATATTTATATTTATATATATATTCACAGAAAAAACCATAGGTTATAGACCATATATAGTTAGGAATTAGCATTTACAAAACCTTGAAAATTCACTGAAAAAACCATAGGTTATAGACCATATATAGTTAGGAATTAGCATTTACAAAACCTTGAAAATTCACTGAAAAAACCATAGGTTATAGACCATATATCGTTAGGAATTAGCATTTAAAAAACCTTATTTTACTCACACAAAACCATTGAAATTCCATATATAGTTAGTTGCACTAACTATATATCGCGCACCCGCAATCCACTGCTGATGATGTCACATATTACATCATTCATGACATGGTCAGTGACATCACTGATGACATCACTGATGACATCTCAAATGACATCACTGATGACATCACTGATGACAACATCCAGTGACTGTATGTTTCTGTAAAGTTAAAATGTGTCTTACATATTGAAGAATGAGTGGAAGTATAAGTGTCTGGACAAAGGATTTAGTAGGTGCATGACTGAATGTATGAGTGAGTGATTAAATATGTCTCACTGAGTGCATGGGTTACTGACTAAAGTGTCTTAATTTGTGCATCATTATGTCTGTTGTTCTGTAAACTGCTGCATGTGTTGATCAGTAGCTATATGATTAACTATATGGGTTACTGATTGATTGTCCAAGTATTTGTATGGGAGACTGAGTGTGTGTGTGGCTGGCTGGGAGGTGTGTGACTCTGTGCAGATCAATGTGTACTTGTATCAATGATTGTATAACAAGGTAAGTATGTGTTAGTATATGTTTGAAAATGTAAGGTGCTCTATGTTTAACTGTATAGACAAGAAAATGGAAGTGTCATTGATTCTTTACAGGACTGACTAGGTGTGTGAGTAACTCCATGGATGAGTGGCAGACTGTGAGTGTCTGTATAGGTGTATGAGTGCATATGATAGTGTTGTAAAGATGAGTGATTGTATGTATGAATGATTGTATGGGTGAATGAGTGAAGGTGTGTGTAGACATAGGAATCAGTGAGTGCGTATGTAGTAACTAGTATTGGTGTGTCAATGGTTTCAAAAATTATATTCTGTATTTAACACTGGGTGAAACAGAGGTTATATTAAAATGTGAGGAGATGCATTGTATTGTCACATGAATGATATCATCAGTGATGTGGTCATTGATGTCAAATGAGATGTCATCAGTGATGTCATCAGTGATGTCATTTGAGATGTCATCAGTGATGTCATCAGTGATGTCACTGACCATGTCATGAATGATGTAATATGTGACATCATCAGCAGTGGATTGCGGGTGCGCGATATATAGTTAGTGCAACTAACCATATATGGAATTTCAATGGTTTTGTGTGAGTAAAATAAGGTTTTTTAAATGCTAATTCCTAACGATATATGGTCTATAACCTATGGTTTTTTCAGTGAATTTTCAAGGTTTTGTAAATGCTAATTCCTAACTATATATGGTCTATAACCTATGGTTTTTTCAGTGAATTTTCAAGGTTTTGTAAATGCTAATTCCTAACTATATATGGTCTATAACCTATGGTTTTTTCTGTGAATTTCATTGGTTTTTTAACAGCTAATATCTGTAGCTGTAAAATGTATTCTTCTTTAAATCCAAAAATATATTTTATATGTTTATGAATAATTTTTTTTTTAAATATTTTTTTTTCTTCGTTCCCGCTTCGCGAATCGGGAAGCTTCCCGTTAGCTGACCTTGATGCCGCGAAATAGACCGCGAGCCGGTAAACGTTTCTTTACCGCAAGTGCCGCGTTAGAAAACAACATCGTGACGCCTCCCGTCCGCATGACGTTTCACGTTGTCGCGTGATACGTCATATGACGTGCTACGTTAGCGAACTGGTACGCGAAGCGAGTCGCAAAGCGCAGGTTTCTGGAAGCAAACCGGGAGGCCCTGCAAAGCGCTTAACGTAAACACAGCAAGTCATGTGACTTGGTAATAACACTTTTCATTGGTTCATTTCACTTTTGGTTTCCTAATGATGTAAGACTAGGTCATATAATCTAAAATGAACACTTTTGATTGGTTGAGAACTCTTGTTTTTCCCAAATGATGAAAATCCCTCCTTCTTTCCTCACTCTGACTTTCATCATTGTGAGAGAAAGACCCTTTGTGATCACTGAGCAATGGCTTCTTTAGTAGCTTCAGCTGGTGCTTCCCCACCACCTCCACCACCTCCAAGGAAGAGTGGACCACCTGCTCAAGTTATACTTCAACAAGAAGAGGAAGAAGAGGAACAGAACGACGAGCACGAAGAGAGGCAGTTTTTGCCTGAGCAGCCCAGGACGTCTCACCGGAAAGAAAACTTCATTTGGCAATTTTTTAAAATTCCCAAAGGTCAGAAAAAAGTAAATGCAAGATACGTAACTTGCCTTATATGTCAAGATAGACTGTCCAGAGGGACCGACAAAAAATACAGTTTCGGAAACTACACAATGCATCGCCATATGACTAGGTGGCATCCTAACAACTACAGTGCTGCACAGTTTCGGAACGACCTAGATAATCTCCCTATTATGGCCAGAAGATCTGTTGTACCGGAAGTAACGGGACCAGAGGGCAGGGAGATGGTGCCAAATATACAAATGAGATTTGGTGAAGTAAAACACACCTGCGTATATTGCGATGGATTCATTTCCTACGGAGAAAGAAGCATCACTCTGATCAACAGAGCTATTGACTATCATATGCAAGTTTGTACGAAACGCCCAAAATAATAAATACTTCTTTTTTTGTTTTGTTGCTCCTGTTGAGCCCTTTACAATGAATCGTTTTCATTGCCCCCTCCAAGAAAAACCCCAAAAAATATAAAACTGTTCAGAAAAATTCAAAAAAAGTAAAAAAATGTTCCGAAAAATAATAAAAAAAATATAAAACAACAAAAACAATAAAAAAAAGTTCTTTTCAAAACTACCTCCCCGTTATTAAAAAATTGGTACAATATTTGGAACTGTGCCATCCTCTATTTCTCTTAGTTCGCTTCCCAGTTCGCTCGCCGGTACGCGAACCGGAAGCGAACCAAAAACAGTAAGTATAAGGGAAGGAAACAGACACTTATGTTAAAAGAAAGACAGCTATAGGGGAGTAAACTAGAGATACTATTACCCGTAATCCACTGCTGATGATGTCACATATTACATCATTCATGACATGCTCAGTGACATCATCAGCAGAGGATTGCGGGTTTTTTGGCAACGTGCCTTATCCACGGTTTAATAACGCTGCCTTTTGCTTTATATAAGTTTTCAAATTGTATGAAATATATACCAATAGGTCGTTATGAACCTTTAGGTAGTGCTTTTCTTCATGAGGTCTGGTCGCTTCCATACACATACAGATGTTTCAAAGATGATCAAGAAGTTTATCTGAATGGAGAGGAGTGCACTGAGACGCCAGATCATTCACTAATGTGTAGGCACATACAGTTACACGGTTCATGCAACAAACACCGACCAAATATGGCTTGCGCGTTGCAAGGCACGCCAGTTCCTGCTATCATCCCCACGTTCAAGTTGTTGGAAAATGGTAGTTATTTGATGCTCAATAATGAAGATTGTTCCGAGTTAATTAAAAGTATTCCTTTTATCGTAACAGTAAGTGAACGGGTTATTTGCTGCAGAAATGTTCTATTTCCTCCCACACATGAACATAGGGAGTTTTCAATCTGGCCACAAATACCAACCTTGGGACAGATTTCAACGGCATGGCAAGAATAAGAGCTCTTTTGTCTCAGAGAGAGGTGGCCTTGAGTTCGGCCCGTGAAACTTTCGTGCTTCACATAGCGAACACCCGTACAGAGGTGCACACCCTTTTCAATTCAGATTTGCCTTTCAATTTCAGCAAGATGGTTCCGACTATCTTTAACGCATCCTCCACAAAGGCCCTGGCGCACTTTTTTAAAGTTGTTACCAGTGGTCTCGTGACTTCATTTGAGAAAATCTTTGGAGTCATCCCTGCTTCCTTTCATTCTATTTTCTCCACTCTGGTTCGTGGATTGGCATTTTTACTTGCATTACCAGCGGACGCTCTTGTGCTTTTTTACATTTTTAAATATGGATGTCCCTCCTATGCAACCTCCCACCCTGCAGCTGCTGACACTGTTCCGCAATCGCATGCTAGAATATTATGGCACAATGCCGTTGGCGATATTAAGCACGGCATATGGATTATCTTTTCGATTCTCCTAATTCACCTGTGTCCAGCCTGTATTTCACTGCCTGACCTGTGATTTCGATTGGGCCATTGATTTGTGTCTCTGCGGACCGGTTTCTCCTGACGTCGACTTTAATCAGCTGATGACTCCTATCATTACTCACGAGTTGGTTTGTCCTGGCGAAAGGATTATGGCTGTGGCATTGATGCATGGACTACTTGGTCCCTGGAATTTACTGGCGGCAGCACAGTCTTTCTTGGAACAGAGCTTTCTTGAAAACCCACCGAGCTGTCCTCTGATGGTGATAGAGGATCCGGTGCTGGGAGAGCACGTATGTTCTTTTCCGCTTTTAAATTGGATGGCTGAACTGTTTTCGGATGAAGACGGTGACTTCCTATTGGAGGCTGTTGCAGCTTATTTTGCATACACAGTTATGTCATAGACCTTTTTCATGTTTGATATGCTGAGTACTAGCATTTCATTGACAATTCATTAACTTATTTGTCAAGTTTTTATTATTTACCTTGCCTATTGGCTTAAGACTCGATAAAGTACTTGGCTGTTTTATTTTTCTTTAGCATTAAATTTTCCTAGTTTTTAATGCTTTACCTTGCGGACCGTCCACATATAAACTTGCAATCTGCTCTCATGAGATGGCACTTCTATTATCTTATTCAGTTCGTTTCCGGATCATGGGGAGGTGTCATCTAGGTCCTGGATATCTTTACACCGTGTTAAGTTAGCATGGGCTCATTACCGGTTTAAACGCCATTTTTCCTTTTTTGCAACTTCTGCACACGACACTTAGTTGTTGCTTTAGCTTTCCACCTAGTAGTTCATCGTGGTTTACATGAGAATAATATGTTATTGCTCTACTATCTGCTTTGCTTGTTAAACTATATCTGTACAGCGAGTGCTAAAGTTTCAAGAACAACACGATACAGAATTGTTATGAGGTCTGATCTCCACGACTTCATACTCATAACATAAGTGCAACTTCTGCCAATTCTGGGCATGAGGCGGGTTTTATATTGCTTTGCCGAACACACATACACAACAGTTGATGCGGTTCACATGAAGAGAGAGCTGGTGTATGCTGATGTGATTCCTTCAAATCTAAGACACTAAAGTATGGGCACGCCCTAAACCAACACAAAGAGACCTTCTTAGCAAATAATATAATATGTGTATTAGGGAGGGTGAGATATAAGCAGCCGCGGGCCGTGGAGGGAGTTACGGTGAGGCAGGGAGGCGGGGAGGGGGAGAAGCAGGGTGGAGCCCTCTCTACCTTGCCCCTCCCCCTCCCCGCCTCCCTGCCCCACCGTAACTCCCTCCACGGCCCGCGGCTGCTTATAAGTGTTGCTAACTCTTATTCATTTACAGCATGTTAACATACTATCACCATTCGCTTTTTATGTACTAGTAACTATGCTGGTAATTTTGCTACTGATAATATGTGTACTTGTATTATCTAAGATACTACGCCTGAGAAGACGGCATTAGTAAATAAACATTTCAAATACACATGTGTTCTTCTTAACTCCATGTTCTGGTTTCTAAGAAATATATAACGACCGACTGTTCATGAGTTCCACGTATCCTGAGGTACTATAAGTTCATATTCTGGATTGTCTAAACATTGAGAGTTTGTTATATCCAATGTGACACTGTACCTAGCTTGCTAAGGAGTTTTTGATTACTAACGTGAGTTTTGGGACACCCTAATTCGCCGAGGTTCCAATCCTCTGTCCACAGTTCTGTGTGAGAACAGAAACCCTGCGACAGGGGCACCCCCGACCCTTGCTGGAGCTTCATCACACTTGCGATACAACTCCAGCAATGCGCCACCTTTACGGCACAGATACATCACGCATCTGTGCTGTTTTTGCCCCATGATGCGCCGCATTGTAAATGCAGCACACCATAGGTGACGGAACAGCGGCACAGAATGACTAACACATCCCTGGTGATGCGCCAGTCATCATAAATGTATCCCTATGCTTCTTATCTTGTTAGAGATGAACCGCCATATGTATCATCAAAGTTTTTTGCATTTCCTAAATAGCGAACTTTAAGGAATAAATAGCGATTCTTTACCATTCCTAGTTTGCGATTAGCTATTTGCTAATTACAAATTACCCATTCATTTCCTTCATTTCCATAGGGCGGTTGGACTCACTTTTAGCTCGAACGGCTGAATGGATTTCCACGAAACTTGGCAAAATTGTAGGGACTGGTAGCCCGATGTGCCTTTGCTATGTCTCAAGATATATGCTCCAGTGGTTTTTACGAAAATTAACTTTGAAAAATATATATTGGGCTACATTGGCCTATATATATGTTGGAGCCCAAATGTAGCCCAATGTAGCCCAATGAAGCCCAATGTAGCCCAATGTAGCCCAAAGATGGCCGCCAGACACACAAAAAAACAAATGTAGCCCAAATATCAGCCAGATGTAGCCCAACTATAGCCCAGTGACAGAATGACCAATCAGCTTCGCAAACCTCCGTTACGCGAAGCGGAGCGCTGTTACAGATATATATCTTTTTTTGAACGTTAATTTCTCAAAATCCACTGGAGCACATATATTGAGACCTAGCAAAGGCACATCGGGCTACCAGTCCCTAATATTTTGCCAAGTTTCGTGCAAATCCATTCAGCCGTTCGATTATTATTATTATTATTATTTTTTGCCCCGCGGGGCCCTTTTAAAACCTCCACATCAAACCTAGGGGGTCAGCGAGGATCTACTATGCCCCCTTATAGTTATTTCCCCCTTTGTTTTGACCTCCTCTTGTCTCTCGATCCTACCGAGAGACAAGATGGCGGCCGCTACGGACTGTTTGGAATGTTGACAGACGCCGGAGAACCAATCAGCTTCGCTTCACAAAGCTCCGTTGCGCGAAAAGTACGCGTCCTGGGCCGCTGCCCAGTCCGCTGTTACAGATATATATCTTTTTTTAAACGTTAATTTCTCAAAATCCACTGGAGCACATATATTGAGACCTACAAAAGGCACATCGGGCTACCAGTCCCTACAATTTTGCCAAGTTTCGTGCAAATCCATTCAGCCGTTCGGGCTAAAAGTGAGGCCAACCGCCCTATGGAAATTAACATGGGAAAAACGCGTTTTGGGACCCCCCTTTTTTCTCGGTCCCCCCCTTGACGAACCCCCCCAAAATTTTCAGGGGCTGCTCAGAAACAAAATGTGCCATTTTCCTGAAAATTTCAGCCAATTCCGTCCACAAACGCCAAAGTTATTAGACATAGAATTTTCAAAAATCCCATAGGGAAAAAATCCTAACTATATATACCTACTGGCGACCGCCAGTAGGTAATATATATATATATATATATAAATATATATATTTATTTAGATATTATTCATGTTTAGCAACAGTATTTGTATATGCATATGTATATGTATACTGAGCGTTGGGAAACATTACTCTCATTGGCCCCACATGGGTATGGTTTTCACGTCTCATTCTCACAAATATCTTTTTAAATAAGCACTGACTCCTCACACATTTAGCTCAGGGAAACACTTCATAAAACCAATGCTCTAGCTAGCAGCTAAGTAGGAGAAAGATTATGCTGGAGGACTTTCTGCAGGACGGCGGTGTGATATGAGTTATCTGCCCACAGACTTGGTCTTGGAACAAATGCAAAGTCTGCATTCACAAAAGGCAATCTAGGTAAGCAGTGCAGGGTTCGGCACATTTCCTAATAATAGAAGAGAGTAAAATAGGATTCTGTTTTTCTACCATTTTAGGAGTTTTCATCACATTCTCATTTAAATGTATTAATTGTCTGCACTTTTTTTTTATAAACTAGAGCAGTGCATAATAAAGATTTTTCCATACTAGTTTGTGGTGTTTCTTGACTTTCCAGACTGTAGTGGTGGCCTGCTTGGGTCTTTGGCAGGTCTGCACAACCTCCAGTATGGAATGTCATGTGCAGTAGACCACAGGTGGGTCAGTGAGACACCAAAACCCCTAGCTCGGATTTCCAAGATGGAGTAGCCTTCTGTAATACACAGCCTAGGCCTAACTGAGCAGCTGAACCTGTGTAGGAACAGAAAGCTCAAGAGATGGGCTGCTCTGAAGCCTGCACAGAAGTTATGTTATATGTTATGTTAGTTATGTTATATTGGAATTTGTAGCGCGCACAACTACTCTTGAGTATCATGGCGCGATCCAGTAGTAAACAGATGGCAAGAGAAAATTGAATTAGTAGGCCTGCTTAAAAAGGTGAGTTTTGAGGAGCTTCTTGAAGCATCTGAAGTCCTGAATGTGGCGCAGCGCTATAGGGAGGGCATTCCAGAGAATGGCTGTTTTAACCGAAAGAGACTGGCCGCCCATCATGGCACGACGAAAACGAGGATTTACCATCAGTCGCTGGGCAGCCGACCTTAAGGATCGTCGAGGAATGTAGAAGGCCACTCTTTTCCTGATATAGGAGGGACCAGAGTCGTGTAAGGCTCTGTGTGCTAAGACAAGAGCCTTAAACTGTACCCTCTGGATCACCGGCAGCCAGTGGAGAGTGCACATTTGTGGTCTTATGCTGGTTCTCTTAGAGATGCCAAGGAGGAGTCTCGCCGCAGCATTCTGAATAAGTTGAAGTTTGTTAACCAGGTATGCCGGGATGCCAAGAAAGAGCGCATTGGCATAGTCCAGGCGGGATAAGATAAGTGTTGAGTCATGCACAATGGTGCTTGGTAAATCAAGAAGCATGAGCTTGCTTTCTTCCAGCTCTGTGTTGTTCTTAATACTTAATATGTGG
Organism: Lissotriton helveticus; assembly: GCF_964261635.1. NCBI lineage: Eukaryota > Metazoa > Chordata > Amphibia > Caudata > Salamandridae > Lissotriton > Lissotriton helveticus. The sequence continues at coordinate 203,392,914 of NC_136069.1, forward strand.
ATATTTGGTCTCTCCTCTGAGATTGTCTCTATGATCTGAGCTTCATAGAAATCTAAGATTAGAAATCTTTGTGAGGTCATAGATCTGGCTGTTGGAGCTGAGAGGTGGCTGAGGCAGGATTAAAGGGCCACATGTACAATCGTTACATTTTGCGAGTTCCTAATTGTGACTTTTTTAAGTTGGGAATTGTAGATAAAAGAGAAATCACCATTGGAAGATTTTCTTGACATTGCTAAAAGAATTGAATACATGCTAAACTGTGTTAAAAAGTTGTGCAAAGAAAATTAAGTGAAAGAGTTAGCAAAGGTTGTAGACGTCAAAAGTGATAACAAATATATGAGAAAATTCAACGGAAATTGCTTCAGGTGTAGTCAACTTGGTGCCACAAAGCTAACAATAGTTGTGGTCTAGCTTGGAAAACATTTTGTAATTAGTGTGGTTTCAAAGTTCACTTTTCCAATTGTTGTTACAATCCAGAGAAATTAACTAAATCTGAAACCATTGGAAGTGGTGATGAGAAAGAGGTTGTGGAAGAGGTTGTTTTACAGGTTCATGATTTGAGGTGGGCGTAATTTTTAATTCCGTTGTTGGAACTGGAGGAAGTTAGTAATTCGGCATTACTCTTCTATTGCGGAATTGCTCATAAATTATGCTTCACCGCTTCAGGAATTATACAGCACTGGTTAAGATCTCCATGCCCCTGCCACTCCATTAAACATGTTCATGTCCAAACCCCATCGGCGGGACTCCCCTGAGGCACATAGCTTTTCGTAATAAGATTTCCCTTCCCCTGCCAGTTTGCATTCAGCTCGGTCTGTTGGTCCACACAGAGTTGTCAAATGACAGCTTCAGAATGACCTTCTGTAAATGTGACCAGGTCTATGAGCTTACAGGAAAGACTGAGCTCCGTCCCATCCTCTGCCTATCTCCCCTGAATTACCCTCCCTGCTTTCCCTGCTAAACACCCTTCTGACAACTAGGAAAAAACAACCAAACCACACCTTCACGCCGAATGTTCATATCAAATATTTGTACACTGCCAGAATCCAATATGGACTCTCAGTGCTTCTGGCATTCAATCAGCTGACAGCCAATGAAATGGCTGCAAGACATTCATCCTAGAGCCTGCACCAACAATAAAGTCCAGACGCGGTGCTAAAGGGTTGAGGATGCCTGTTCCCAGGCACTTCTTGCATCTTGTGCAAATATATGTTTTTTCTTTCACGCTCCCCTGATAGGAGGCTTCTCTCAGAGGGCTGATTTCATGCAATAAAACGTCTATTTTGTTTAAAAAAAAAAAAGAATGACTCAGCCCCCCTGCTTCGGTGGTTTCTCATATTGTGGCCAAATAAGCAGGTTCAAGGTTCTGCAGCATGCTCTTTCCACTTACTGTGGGTGGTAGCAGCATAAGGTCACTGCTTACCACAGAGTGGCCAGGCCGATCTGTGGCAAACTGGGAATTTACTGCAACTCTGGATATGAACTTGGCAGCCACAGAGGTGAGAGCAAACTGCAGGCCTGGAATCTGTCTGGTCAGTCAAATTGTATGGGAATGAGAATTCATTTTGAGAGTTCACACAAGCTCTGCACGACTTTAAGAGGGCACCATAACGCAGGTGAGAGATAAAGCTCATCTCTCATCATTGCTCTAAGAAAAGGCCACAAAGTCCCCCTCTTCGGGCAATCGATTATCATTCACAATATGCAACAGATGCTGACATGAACGGTGGCTCCTACTGCCATGAGCTGCTTGACTTAAGGTCACACAGTGCAGGATACAAATGTTGTGATAAATAATACTTGATATTATGTATACTGGACTGTTGTATATTGATTCTTCTTGTAATATGGCTGACAGTAGTCATTAGCCCTTCCTTAGTGTTTTCACCTTCTCAGTCTCCCAGAATACCTGTGAGTGTTCTAACTTGTACCAGAGTGTTCTACCTGTGTCAGTTGAGGCCTGGTCAGCTGGCGAGGTTTGTACTTAGCTGTGTCTTGGAATAAATCTACATGTAATCAACTAGAAGTATCCTGCCATCTATCACCATCTTATTTACAATATGGACATTTTAAGTAAGCATATTTTAGAAGGTTGTTCGTTGACTTTGATTTCTCTGAGCCTGGCTCCTGATGTTTGTTAGAAATGCCCTTTACTCAGATTTCAGCATGCTGTGCTCTGATGGGTCCCAGATTAGCTTTTCCCAGTGTCGTGTTGATGCCATCTGCTGGCAAGTGGGTAAATGGCTGAACCACTGGACGGGTGTAAGCATTAAAGAGCCAGCAGATTCCAGGCTGCCAGATTTTAATTGACAACGAAAATGGGTCAATTAAATTGTGTGAGGGCACCCGACAGCCTATATCCCTCACGGTGTCCAGCAGTGGAGCCTGTTATCTCTGAAAGTGCTTGGTGTACATAACTAAATATCTGCCCACAGGTGCAGCGTGCAAGCTAGTCTGACTTACTTCAGAGATGTCTGGGCGGGGTTGTGTGGGATGGGGGGTTTTCACATGGACTTAGCAACTAACAAATATTTACGGGGCACTTATGAAATGGTCCAGTCAATAGTATGCCAAGCTAACCCTCCAAATGAGTGCTGAATGTTCACTTATACTTGCCGAGAATATGATGTAAACAATTTTTATGTAACTCCTCAGAATTTCTGCCCACTCCTAATTACTCCATGGCGAGTGAAGAGGAAGAGGAAAAAGTTAGCTTACCAGTGGAGGAAAATATTCTGAACTACACAGAAGACTAAGATTTGGTGAACGATGTGGAAATCAGAATGTTCTTTGACTCCTTTTCTAACCTGACAATTATTTCACATTTGATGTATGGAAAATTCTTTGATGAAAATGACCTGTTGCATCACATGGACATCATGCTGGGTGGCTATGGTGGACAGGAAATTAACATGAGAGGGTATGTTATGGGCAGTGTGGCATACTCTGGTCGTCTTATTCCTGGGATAGTATATGTAGCAGTTAAGGAAGATATTATCCTGGGTTGACCACAACAGAAACAATTAGAGGTCTTTCTTGATCCCAAAGCAAAACAGCAAGTCATTGTAAGACAAGTCAAACAATCTTGTGCTGAATTTGCAAGTCTTTTACCAGATGTGTTTACAGACAAGTTGGGTTGTGTTAAAAAATATATACACTGCATTAAGCTTAAACTAGGAGTTGTGCCATATACGGCCAATGTAAGGAAAATTCCTTTTAGTGTGCAAGAAGAGGTTCACAAAAAAGTGATCAGATTGGAGACTTCTGGGGTTATCATGCCTGTTGAGGCCACAGAGTGGCTTGTACCTATTTTGGTGGCAAGAAAGCCCACTGGGGCTATTTGTCTTTGTATTGATGTAAGAGGTTGAAACAAAGAAATAGTTGTAGACAAGTATCCTCTATCTGATTTGTCGGATATGATGTCAAATTTGGTAGGTACAAAATATTTTACAACTCTAGATCGCACATCTGTAGCTTCAGTTTTTCAAAGAGTCATACATTCAATTTTGGATGTTATGGATGGTGTATGTTGTTTTCAAGATGATGTACTGATGTACGATGAAACCTCAGAAGAGCATAACAGACGAGTGGTTGATGTTCTTGAGAAATTCAGAAGTGCAGTTCTCACCCTCAATTTGAATAAATGCAAATATGGAAAGGATAAAATGTCATATTTAGGACACACATTAACTAGTTCATGGGTGAAACCAAAGAATAATTTGGTTGACACAATTTGCAATTTAAGTATTCCTGGAAATAAGAAGGAAGTTATTTCATTCTTAGGTATGATGGAATTTTATAGTAAGTTTATAACCAATCTTTCAATTAAGACCAGGGAAATTCAAAGTCTAGGTAAAAAGGGGTTGGATTTGTGTGGAATCCAGAATGTCAAAAAGAATTTGAATGTGTAAAACATGACTTGAAGAAGGCCCCCAATCTTAAAGTGGTTTGCAGGCAGACAGACCAGAGTAGTCATAGATGCTACTAGTAAGAGATTAGGTGTTGTTTTGATACAAAGTGTTGATGTAACAGAAAACTCATTGCTTGTGCTTTACAATCCTTATGCGGTGCAGAGTTTAATTACTTAGTCATTGAAAGAAAGTCTTTGACAGTTTGGTGGTCTATTAAAGGGTAAGACATTTCTCTGTGGAAACTGACCATAAAATGTAATCCTCAAAATAGATTTTTATGAAGAAGGGATTAGATAGAGTTTCAGGAAAAATCTGTTATAGAATTACAAGAATTTACTTTCATTGTGGATTATATTCTGGGAGTACAGAATTATACAGCTGACTGTCCTTCTCATTTGGTTTCTGTGAGTGGAGGAGTTTCAGATGATGTGGAATGGTCAGATGAAGGTGTATGTGTGGTGACAGAAAGTGCTATCTCTGAGGAGGAGGAGGAGGAGGAGTGGAAATAAGAAATAAAATGTGATGATGAACTTAAAAAAATAATCATTCCTTTCTTTATGACCTGTGAAGGGATCACTGACATAATAATGATGCATACAATATCAAAGCACAAAAATAATGAAAATTTGAAAAATATCGGTACCAAAAATATCGACTTTCTATACCTAATTAGAAACGTGACAAATATTGAGTACATAAATATCGACTTTTAGCTGTATCGAAAACAAAAAATATTGTTACCCTTAAATAAACATATATGTCAAAAATTTTGACTCACACTATATCAACAATATTATTGTCAAAATAATTAAAGAATCATGAAAAAATATCAAAACAACAATTTTTTACATAAAACAAATTGGACATGAACTTACATGTTATACACATATTCAAATGAAATGTAAATATATTACATGAACAAAATATTTACTATTAACCCCAATAAATTATATACCTAACATTATAACAGTACAACCCCAACCCCCAAAAATGACCATTGACTGCAAACATTTAAATAACAACCTAAATATATATTAAAAAAATTTGGGTGAATTATAACCTATTTTAGTTGAACCTATCATAGCGGATTGTCAAGCAATAACATGTAAAATACTATGAGTTATGGCTATAATATAGCTTTATAAATCTTAAGTCACGATCATAACTGGCATAAAATGATGGTATTTCCTGTTCCAAGATGTCCGCTATACTTTCACTTATAGGTGTGCACAATAAGTCCTATTTTTATGATTATTAATTGAGAATGTAAAAGGACTATGGTTTGGAGTTCACAACAAACGTGAACAAGCCGTGAGGTGAAACGCGTTGTTTGTTTTGCTGCCAAATAAATTTTCGAGCACAGCAACTCCTGGCGTGTCGTTTACGTGTTTTCCTGATGGGAGAATGGTTGGTTAGATATATATATATATATATGTATATATATATATATACACATTATATTCAAAACTATCCAAATACATATAATACATTAAAAATAAAACCTAAATTAGCATTTAACATAGGACATAATTGATGAAAATAATTCAAACTGTAAAATTCCAAAATGTGCCTCAGTGTCTCCATTCCAGGAAAGACTTCATTGATAGCCAGGTTTGCAAAGCATTAGGTGCAAACCACTGACTCTAGCACATCAAGCGTTCCACAATAGAGGAGCCATGTACCTGAATGAATACATCATGGCACACAGCCCTGGGAGGTCCCTGCATTCTAGCTTTACAGTTCTCATTGTGGTTCCTGATTTTCAGAAACATCGAGGGTAGGCTCTTCTTTCACTTTTAAATCAGCAGGACTGTGAAACAGACTGCTTAAACATTTAAGATTCATATCGGATCAGGCAAAATGTAAAAAAGAATTGAAAACATTCCTATTCAGAGTCCAGTTATGATGTGGTGGGATCTAACATTTCACACCTTGCTCTTTGGGATGCCTAGTAAAAGCGATGGGACACTCCTTCGAGTAGCTGTGCTCGTTTATTTCTTTCATTCATTCATTCAAACTAAACCAACCAATAAAATAAAATGCAGATCTTTAACCCATAAAATCAGACAAACAATTAAATCAATAATATAAATGGCACTCAAATTTAAACAACATAGAGGCCAGTTCCGATCCGGGTCAGAAGGGCACCGAACGCGATCCGGACGAAAAAACTACAAGCCATACGCGTGTTTTCCGCCTGACTCGTACAGCTGTACGAGCGAGCAAGTACGATGCGAGGTACGAGAAATTCACCGACCGTGTTGTTTCCGTGTCTGAACTGCTCCATACGTCCTGGCCGTTAGCTAACCGTGCCGTGCAATTGATGCGATTTATGACCGAGCCAGTACGATGCACGCGTCGGACAGCCGGTTCGAGCCGAAGTTTTCGGCTATCAAAACATCCGGGACGTTGCCTTTGAGGGTTTGCATCGGACTCCCTGTCACCCGCAGCTTTAAGAATCAGACACAGGGGGTGCCCCAAGGGTCTCCCCAACACAGGCGTGTATGGTGTGGATGACACCGATGCGTACCCAATGTAGGGGGCGCCTTTGTGCGAACCGTACCCATTCAGTCAAGGGGAGCCCATGTATGCATCGTACGATCTGCTCCCATTGACTTCTATGGGAGTCCGACCGAACTAAGTCCGGCAGCATGATTCGGGTACATACTGTCACAAGACCCTTCCCCCCTCCTTTACTGGATTAACAGACGGTCCAACAACCCTATAGTCACGATGTCAAAAGGACAATCAGCTGAGCACACTCGATAAATATACTGTAGGCAACACCAGCACTACTACAACCAATGATATGCCTGCTCCAACACCGGACACCTCCGCAATTCTAGCAGCAATCGCCCAATTGCGAGACATGCTTGACACTAAAATTGGTGTGGTAGGAGCGCATGTCATGTTGCAGCAGCAAGATCTGCGCAATGCCGTGGAACTTATGACTCAGGCTGAGCCAAAGAAATCGGAGGCAGAGGACGCCATTACTACACTCCAGGGAAAGATTACTACCCTCGAGACGCTTACAAGGGTCCTTGCCAAATGTGTGGCGGGACGCAGAAAATAGGACCCGCCACAATAATCTATGATACGTAGGATTTCCAGAAGGATGCGAATGCACTGATATGTGCGCATTCCTTGACCAATGGCTCAGATCCTAGATCCGAGAGGGATACCTGGAGCCATGTGATTTGGTTTTGTCAAGTCAATGCAACGCTGGGACACTTCTTGTGGGGAGGTGGAGTGGCCAGGATGGCCCTGCACACCTGTTTACAACCCACTTATTGCTGAGGTATTGCAGCAACAGACATGCAGTCCTACCACACCACTGCACTCCTGAAAAGACTGAATGAATGGTGGTATGGGTCCAAAGAGGATCCGGCATACAGGCTTGAACAATGGATCATGGGGGAGCCTCTATACACCTACGCCTATATAATAGGACTGACTCCAAGGATCTTCCCCCTGCAACGAGTCTGGTGATTATGACCTGGCGACAGACCCTCCGTAGAATCGGGTGGGGGAAGGCGTCTAACGCAGGCCACTCCGCTTTGGCAGAATCGTCTGCTTCCACAAGTCACAGATCTCTGGGGATTCAGAAGCTGGGATCGAATTGGAATCGCTACCCTTGGAGATGTCCTGAAGGGAATGGTTTTAAAATTGTTCAATTGCCTCTGTAAAGAATTCTCAATGCCCCAGACTCAATTCTATACATTTTTACAATTACGACATGGCCTTCATCCATATATTAAAGACTTGACTTCCATGCTAGAATTTATCTTACTAGAAGGTAAACTGCTAAAGGGGGACTTGGGGGACCATAACATTTCCCAAATCTATCAAACCCTAGTTACCAATGGCCCCACAATATTGGAATCCATAAGAGCAGCGTGGGATGCTGATACTGGTCCGAATGGTGGCAATGACTGGGCGGAGGCGCTCCAGTCACCGCGCTGGCTGCAGTCTCGACCCGATTGCACCTCATCCAGTTTAAATACTTACATAGGGTGTATTACACCAGGCATCGGCTATGGAGGGCGGGGCTGATTGAGTCTCTGCTCTGTCTTTGATGTCATGTGGAAGAAGGTACCTTTATACATACATTATGGCCGTGTCCTGTCCTTGAACATTTTTGGCGTGGGGTATTAAAGTGCCTGACTGAGGTGCTAGCATGGGAGATCTCCGAAATGAACACTACTGCACAGCACAGACACCTTAGTAGGAAACAGGCACAAAATACATTTGTTGTTCCTAAGTCTCACCCTAGCAAAGTGAGATATTGCAAAACTATGGAAAGCAGAGAACCCACCCCGAGTGGGGCTATGGACAGCAGGTTTGGATTTTAGCATGGAATCGGAACTCCTGGTCTTCATTGCCCGGGGATGCCCGCAAAAACATACCAAAATATGGGTAAGGTGGACCACTTATAGAAATATACCCCTAGAAATGTATCACAGGGCTGAGGACCAACTAGCTACAGAGGTGATAACATCACTCAATCAATCAATCAGGGGAAATGTAAGAGCGCTACTCACTCGTGAGGGTCTCAAGGCGCTGGGGGGTATACAGTTATGTTCAGTCGAAGAGAAGGTCTGAAGACGCCTGTCCTGGCTCTGCAGATGCCAGAGGTTTTGGCGAGGGTGAGGTCGGTGGATCGGAGGTGCTCTTGGGTGCGTGGAATGAGATTCTCTTGTTGAGGTATTGTGGCCCGGTGTTGTGGAAGCATTTGTAGGCGTGGGTGAGTATCTTGAAAGTAACTCTCTTCTCGACGGGGAGCCAGTGTAGGTTCTGCAGGTGTTTAGGCGATGTGCTCATGTTGAGGTATGCCGATAACGAGTCTGGCTGCGGTGTTCTGTATGGTCTGGAGCTTTGGGAGCAGAGACTTGTTGATCCCGGCGTAGAGGCGTTTCCCTAGACTAGTCTGCTGGTTATGAGTGCGTGGTAGGTAAGAAGACAGCGGGTCTATCAACTCACCCAAGAATATATCACGTAGATACACGACCAAGATCAAACATATATACAGGTACAGGCATGGTTAGAGTCTTGTTTTTTGTTGTAGTTAATGTACGGGGGAATTTCCTTGCCTCACGAGGAACTGGGCAAAAATGACGATATATGATGTCTGCTATTAAAGACGAGTTGTTGCATGAGGTTTGCATACTCTGTACAATATTCATGAAACCAATAAAATATGGTTAAAAATAAATAATGAAATTAACATTTTTTTGCATCCAACAGAAAAGAAGCTACCTGCTCCACATTAGAACTCCCCCAACAGAAAAGCTGCAACACGGTGTGAAACACCTAAACAGAACAAACATGTAAGTATACAAAATTGAAATATTTGCATAATTTAACATGTATATAAGAAATGTATAAGCTTTAGAATATTGTATATATTTAAACTGTTACCCTACTTTCAGCTATAATGACAGAGGCAGCAAAGTATATAACTTCACAGAAAGGAAAGCAGTTACATACAGCCAAGAAAGTTCATCAACAGAAAATATAAATCGGAAACGTACCTAATATTACTCTAGTGCATGCTATGGGAGAGCAACTATAAAAGATGATGTTGTAATTCATGTAGGAGAGCACAACCACCCTCAAAATGTGACAGAAATAGAAGAAAGGGAGATATTATAGGACAAAAGAGAGGCAAGCACTAGCTCCCAGGAATCCACAACCAAATCCTTAAAGAAAAACTGGGCCTTATTGTGATGCCAGCCGTACGTTTGTCTGACCGACATCCTTTCACAATAGAAACCACCCAATTAGTAGTTGGTGGGTCCATCTGACAAATTAGGATGCGACCACTGATGGTGATGGAAACTTCCATTTTTCCATTGCGGCTTGTGTTGCGCCTGGACAAGGGATGCAGCACAAGCCGCATTGGAAAAATTTATGTTTTCAGACATTCATGCACCGTGTGCCAGGTACCACATGGAGCCTGCCACACAGAGTATCGATGTTTGGGGAGTCAGGGCTCATAGCGGAGGCCGCAGGGGATGTGGGCCCTGTTAGGGGCCCCCTAGGAGTGTTACATAATATGCGTTTATCAGGGTAGGTGGTTTTTTTTTTTTTTTTTTTTTTTTTTTTTTTTTTATTAAAGCAAGACTTTATTCACATTGTTTGGTCACTTTACATTCAAGTGTTTCCAAATGGAAAAGCCAGATACATTAATCAGTACAGTGAGAAAAGCATTCATAAACTCCAAACCAAGCTGTCCATTTGTTACGTTCAGTATACGAGGCATGAGGACCATTCCGAAACCATTTGGGATCATACATAACTTTCGCTTGCATTTTGTATTTTTTGAAATAACAAATCTACGAACTAAACATATGGCTCAACATCTATCAGCACACCTATAATCATGGAATACCAAGGGAAGTGGCTGGTGACAAACGCCAATTCCGAGTGTAACACACCTCGCCCTCCTGTAGTGTATCCACCCACCCACAGTTGCCTGCACCACAATGCATCCCGTGCGGGGCCCCCGCTTATAGCTGGAATCGCACCCCCTCAATTAGTCCGTATCAGTGTCATCATCAGAGCTCTCACTATCATTCTCTGGCAACGGATCACAAATATCCCCTCTGTAGGAGTTCCATTGTAGCCAGACTCCATTCCACTTTCGAGGATTATCTCTCATCTTATATACTGCCCTCTCCGTTATCATGAGCGAGTCCATGTTCCTGAGCCACTGCGCCAGCGTGGGGAGCTCAGCCGCACCCCACTTTTGTGCAATGTCACGTTTAGCCACCATGCAGCCTATCGTAACCCACAATTTGCCATAGTGTGTTAGATCAGTAGGACCCCAGACATTCAACAGACACACCCTGGGATCTTGAGGTATGGTGGAATTCAGTGTTTGTGCGATGGTACGGAGCACCCGCTGCCAATAGCTCAATATGTATGTGCAGCTCCAGAGGGTATGCAGGAGCGTACCCTCCCCCCCACACCCACGCAGACAGAGCGAGTCATCCGCCCTCTGCAATTTGTGCAATGTCACTCGAGTGTAGTAGATTCTATGGAGGACCTTCAGTTGTATGAGGCGGAACCTAGCCGAGATACCGGCTTCTCGCGGGGATGACAGAGCTGCATTCCATTCGGATTCATCGAAATCCCCAAGGTCTTCCATCGACTTGTCCTTAAGTTTACCCAGTGGCTCAGGCATGTTATTAAGCAATTTCCGGTACGTTAGGGAAGTCGCACCCTCCAGCACACAGTCCGTGAGCAGGCGGTCTTCCAGCGGGGAGGACTCCGGAGGCGTGGTGCCCGGTGGAATCACCGCTAGGAGGGCGTGTCTGATTTGCATGTACCTGAATCGTTCCGTGTCTCGTAATTCATATTGTTGCTGGAGGGAAGTGAACGAGACCACCCCCTCCCTGGACCACATGTCTCCCACAGTCGAAATTCCAATGGCATCCCACTGGTCGAAACCCTTAGTGCGTCTCAGATGGCCCAGTGCTTTAGTGTCCCACAATGGTGTCAGTTTTGTAATTATCCCCGCCCAGCGGAGTTTCGATTGTGCCTTATACCATAGTTGCACCGTGTGCTTGGTGGGCCCTAACAGTTTCGACGCAATGCCCTTGTGGTATAAAGGCGCCAACATGCTGTTGGTACCCAGTTGGGCCCGATCCGCCTTAAAGGCTGGGTCATCCTGTGGTGCGTGTATCCACCTATTGAGAACTTTAAGTTGTGCCGCCCAGTAGTACAACAGCACGTTAGGCAGTGCAATTCCACCATCATACCAGCTCCTATTAAGTTTTGCGTGTGCAATTCTCACCGGCCGATTCCCCCACAATAGACCCGATATCAGTGCCGTCACCTTTTGAAAATAGCTGGGGGGGATGAGTGTCGGAGCGTTTTCGAGGACGTATAGAAAGCGTGGCAGTGCCATCATTTTGAACAGAGCTGCTCTGCCCAAGAGCGTCAGCGGGAGCGCCTGCCAGTGTTGTACATCATGTCGCAATCGGAGGAGAGGAGGCTGTAGATTGCGAACAGAGAATTCCGCCGCATCCCGGGTAATGTGTATTCCCAGGTATTTAAAGGACGTGACTGCAACTTCTAGCGTGCATGCGTCTGGTAAGGTCGGGAGAGGACCCCTGAGAGTGTAGATGACAGATTTCGACCAGTTGATGGTGTAGCCTGACACTCGGCCATGGGAGGTGCAGATGGCTAGAAGGTTAGGGATGCTGTCATCCAGGTCAGTGAGATAGATCAACATGTCGTCAGCATACAATGACACCCTGTCCTCCCAGCTCGAATCCCACGTAATGCCCCTCAGCAGTGGCGTATTCCGTATAGTGATCGCGAGAGGCTCTAAGACTAACGCGAACAGGACGGGTGAGAGAGGGCATCCCTGCCGGGTTCCCCGCCCCAGTTGTATCTCTCGGGATATGTGGCCATTTGCCACTACACGTGCAATCGGATCCTTATACAGCAGCCGGATCCAGGCAAGAAAGTTAGGACCGAACCCCATAGAGGAGAGGACCGCGAAGAGGTAGTTCCACTCCACCATATCGAACGCCATCTTGGCGTCTAGTGACAGGATGGCCGCCAGTTCCGTCAGCAGCGGAGTTCTTGCTATGACTCCCTGCACCCTACGGAGGTTCAGGGCCGTACTTCTGCGCGGCATGAAACCTGATTGATCCGGATGGATCAACTGACCTAAATGGGGCATGAGTCTGGTCGCCAGCAGTTTCGCCAGAATTTTAGCCTCGGGGTTCAATAGTGAAATAGGTCTATAGGATGTGCACTCGTTAAGCGGTTTACCCGGTTTCGGTATGGCTACAATAGTCGCCATCCGCTGGTCCGGTGGTAACGTGCCACTTTCCCTACTGTCCACGTACATCCGTAAGAGGGGCGGACTCAAAGACTCAGACATTGTTTTGAACCACTCAATGGGTACCCCGTTGGGGCCCAGAGCCCTCCCCGGATGGAGAGCGCCAATTGCCAATTGAATTTCATCCGCAGTGATGTCAGAATCTAATTCCCTCATTGCATCGTCAGTCAATTTGGGTACTGCCACGCGGCTCAGGGCATCCCGGGCCTCATCCTCCGTGGCAGTCACCGTTGGTGTGTACACCGCACTGAAGTGATCGGCTAGGACATCTACTATTTCCCCTGGTCGAGTGTGTACCCTCCCAAGTGTATCCTTAAGTTGTAGTATGTTCCTGTTGCCTCCCTGTTTTTTATCCAGCCAGGCTAGGAGGTTACTGGCCTTGTCCCCGATATCATACACCCTGTGTTTAGTGGCTGCAATGTCTGCCATGGTCAGGCGTCGCACATGGTCCGTGAGAAGTCGTTGACGTAGCTGTAGGGAATGGAGGTTAGCACAGGTGGGATCTGCCATATGAGCTGTGTTGGCTTCGTCGAGCTGCAGTTCCAACTCAGACGTCACCTCTCCCTGTCGTTTCTTGTAGTGTGAGATCGCTGCTATCGCCTGCCCCCTAAAAACAGCCTTGTAGGCCTCCCAGAGTATTGAGGGCGAGCTCACTGAAGCTTGATTTTCTGCAAAGTAGTGTTTGGTAGTGTTCTGCAGGTCTTTACGAATGGCCGGGACCTTGAGGTAGCCAGGGTATATCGGGTATAGCCTCCTGCGGGTGGCTGCATGGCTGGATAGTGTCAGGGTAATAGGCGAGTGATCGGAGACACCCCGTGGCTTTATTTGTGTGTCTTCGATGGTGAGACAACCAGTCCCTAATGTGAGGAAATAATCGATTCTGGACAGACTGTTGTGTGTTGCAGAGTAGTACGTGTATTGTAATTGATCCGGGTGTAGTGTGCGCCAGACATCCACTAGGCCCTGTGCTTCCAGAAACCCGCCAAATTTATTGGTGCCAGGTGAGTGCGAGCGCCCGGGGAATCTATCACGTGTGTCGTGAAGTACCGCATTGAAATCCCCCCCAATAATCAAATCCCCTTCCGGGAGTTCTAAGAGGAACCTACCAAGGTCGGCAGTGCCACAGTGTGTAGTGCTGGAGGGATGTATACCGATACAACGGACAGAGCTCTGCCCTCCCATTGGCCGGACACCGCCGCAAAGCGGCCCTGATCATCTGTTTTGGTGGATGTGATAATGTATCGCGAGGATTTGTGCATTAGTATGCCCGTCCCCCGTGACCCCGGAGTGAATTCCACATGTGTAACCATGTGGTAGCCCCGTCTATCCATGGCCCGTGTGGTAGTGCCCATCATGTGTGTCTCCTGCAACAAGACCAGGGCAGGACCCACCCTCCTAATTCCCTGAAGAACCAGGCCTCGTTTGATTTTATCGCCTAAGCCTCTGACGTTCCACGACATAATGTGCAGTGGGGCCGTCAGAACGGAATCATCTAGTCCGGCCATGGCGGTGGGGTGTGTTTGCGTCCCTCTATTACTGTCGGGTGCATGTCTTGTCGTATCCTGCGCGGGGCACTCCCTCGAAGGTGAGCCCACCGTTCCGAGGACGCGCCACCCCGTTCCACTAGAGGAAGCACCCACGGGGCAACAACAAGGGCATCAGTGTGAGAAACCCAACGGGTCAAGTCGTGTTGTGCATTGTTCATGACGTGGTGTGACACATAGTTCCGAGCCAAACCAAGAACCTGTAGAACCAAACCGGTTACAAAAATAAACACCCCCCCTCTCCCAACTACCCCCCTCCCTGCTTCCCTGCTATACGGACGTGAACCTGCCCGCCTCCCCAACTTAGCAGAGTGCATTACCCCAAACCCAACCAGTGTACTTGCGCGTTGGGGTGAAGGAGTCTCCGAGGCCAGCGGCCCCTCAATCTTCTCCCCGGAGGCCCCTCGCCCAGTGTCCAAGAGCGTGCCTCAGGTGCTCAGTAAGTCCAAAAACATTGCTAAGCCGGAAATCATTGTTCATCGTTGTGGCCTCCATCTGCGGCCTCGCCGTGGGGTGATCCCTCACTCTCTCCATTACCTCTCGAAGTCTGGGAAGCCGGGAGGCTGCCGGTCGTACGATCTTTCTGCTGCCGATGAGGCCGTCGAGGGTGCGCGTTCGTTCTCCAGCCGTCCAGCCAGTCCCTTGCGGATTCCGGGTTGTCGAAGAACCAGGTTTTGTTTTCAGCGACCACTCGCAGTCTCGCGGGGAAGAGCATGGAGTATGGGATCTCTCTCGCCCTGAGTTCTTTCTTGACCTCGAAGAACGTCCGTCGTCTGCGGGCCACCTCCGTCGTGTAGTCAGGGAAGAACGCCACCGTAGAGTTTTGGATTCTTATCGGAGGGGACGTTCGGGCTGCCTGTAGCGTGACGTCTCTGTCCCTGAAATTGAACAGCCGGGCAACAATGGGTCTCGGAGGCGCTCCAGGTTTCGGTTGGCCCCCCGGCACACGGTGCGCTCTCTCTACCGAAAAGAAGGTGGACAGTCCCTTAGGTCGCAGTTCATTGGTGATTAGGCCCTCCACGTACAAATCCATGGCTCTCGTCCCCTCCGTCTCCGGCACGCCGAGTATGCGGATGTTGTTCCGCCTGGAGTGCCCTTCTTGGTCGTCGAGCTTCTCACGCAGCACCTTATTGTCCGTAGTTAGCTTTTCAACCGCCAGTTGGAGCTCGGAGACGTCTTCCACCAAGGACTTCGTTACCACTTCCATGGCGTTGACCTTTTCTGTCATCTTGTGGAAATCAGCCCTGATCAGCGTAATGTCCGTGGAGATCGTGCCCACTGTTGTTTGTAAATGTGCCAGGGCCTGCATCACGTCATCTAGGGTCGCTTTTTTTGCCCCCTGTACCTCCATGGATTTACCAGCCGTCTCCTTCCCTGCGATCGGGGACACAGCAAGCCTGTCACTGGCGTAGCGGTCTATCCGAGTTTGCGTGGGGCCACTCTTCAGGCCTCTCCCCGCCATGTCGCCAGTATCCGCGGCCACCGGGCTGACCAGCGACGGGGGACCGCGCCTGCCCCTTCTGCGGCGTATGATGTAGGCTAAGTTTGTGGCAGGCCGGGGGTGCAGCAGCTGGCCTGGGATTTCTCGTCACGATGCCCAGCCGGGAGTGCGGAGAGGAGAACGATTGACGGGGCCTAGATCCCGCGTCTCTGGTAGGTGCTGTCGCTGTATTTCGCGCCCGCAGACAAGGGGGCGAAAGCCGGTCTCTTGGGGCTCCCCCAGGCGCCGGCACCGCTCAGCAGGTGTCGCGGAGATGAGCGACTGGGCGCAGGTGAAGGACGCGTCTGTACCTTGTAGGGCTTCGTGTTCCGCAGTGCCAGGCGTCGTAAGAGTAGTCCCCCGCTGTCCTGTGGGGTAGTTCCAGCCCCAGGCTAATCAGGAGGAAAGGATCACACAGCGCCCCAAACGTTGTACCGGTGATGGTAGGACCGCCCAAGCAGGCCTCCGGCGAATAGGACACACATTCCCTGCCGCTCAGAAAGTGGGTATGGCGGTGAGGCGGAGAGCGTGTTTACCGCCGCCGGTGGTGCGGCGGGCAGGGTCCGGATCTCGGCCGGGCTCGGCAGAGCAGCGCCGGCTCTCCACAAAATGGCGGCAAGCTGCCGCGAGTCAGTCAGGGCGGCCGCCCACTGGCGGTCTCAGCAGACGGGGGAGTGAGGCAGCACCTACCCGGCTCCGTCCCAGTGTTTCCGGCCGCCTCCGAGCCCGGATCAGCCCGCACTCACCCCGTGAGCCGGCGCCCGGCCGCCGAGTTGACAGGCAGCGGGCACTTCCGGTGCGGATCCCCCCGGGCAGTCGCACTTCCCGGCAGGCCGGAGAGCGAAGGCAGTCCCCGGCTGCGCCGCGCTGCAGAGGCCCCTCCGTCACCTGGGTGGATGTCGGCTTTTGGACGTCAGGCAGGCACCGCACTTGCACCCTTCGGCCCCGCTCGGTTCCGGGCTCAGGGTGTCTCCTCCTGGGGTAAAATATACTACGGATGGTGTGCAGGATTACTGGAGAGGCCGCCTCGACCGCGGAGCTACTCCTCTATGCTGCCGCCATCGTTGGCTGCTAGCCACGCCCCCCAGGGTAGGTGTTTTTTAATCAAATTATTTGTAATAAAGCTTAGAATTGTTAGGTAGAGTGTAAAGGATTTTAAAAATCCTTTTAAGAGGCAAAGAGTCTTGTCAAATTTGGCTAGGCTTAAGGGTAAGCTAGTGTTATTACAAGAAACATCTTTCTGATAGGCGGGTTCTTAAACTTAAAAAGCAATAAATCAGTGAAGTATTTTTATCTTCCTCAGTCTCTAATAAGAATCGTGTTATACTTTGTCACACAAATGTGCCTATTAATTTAATTTCTCAAGAAAATGATTTTGAGGGATAGTGGGTTTTGGTTAAACTTAAAATCGAGGATAATATCCTTTCAATGAAGGATGTATGTGGCCCTACTCATCCAGATCCATTTTTTAGGAAACTTATTTCACATAAATTACTTGAACATTGTGATAATTTCTTAATAGGTGGGGATTGAAATCAATTAATGGACCCATTTCTTGATAGGCATTTCTCAGCTAGATTTGTTCCTGACAGTGCTCATAAGGCATATAAGGCATTTAAAAATACCATTCCACAAAAATCCATATCTGACTTAGGCTATTGTTTAGCCCAAATCTTTGAGAGTTTTCATTTTATTCGTCTACTCATAATTCTCAGACTAGAATTGACTATTTATTTTTAAGTAAAAGCATGGTTCAATATTTGGTTAATTCAGAAATTGGCTCAATACTGATAACTGACCATTCCCCATGTTGTACAGACCTAAGCATTTTGCAGAGCAATAATAGCAAATCTCGACAGAGATTTAATAATAATAATATAGAGGACACTTTTTTCACTTTTTCTGTGATGCATTTAAAGCAGCCTCCAGAGGAATTATAATCAGTTATGTTTCCTTCAAAAAGAAAATTTTTGAAAAATAGTCTGCATCACTTCTTCACATTATTAAGAGGTTAGAGCATAAATACCATACTTCAATACATCATAAAGTAGATCTAGATTTGTTGATAGCAACTAAATACAGTTTAACAAATACACTACTGAAAAAGCCTGTCGGGTTCTACTTACAATTAATGCTAGATATTGTAGTGGGTGGAATAGAGCTGATTCTTTATTGGCTACTTATCCAGTTGGTCTTTTTTTCTACCTTAGATAGCATATTTTCTAAGTTCCTTTGGATGGGAAAAAAACTAGGATTTCTCTAGATAGATCAAAAATTCCAAAGTGTGAGGAGGTGTTCGTATTCCGGATTTCCCCACTTATCAGGTTCATTTAGTGGGTCCTATCTGTATCATTGTCAAGTTATGGTTCTACCTAAAGCGGGCTTTGGTTTACCCTTTTTCTGACAAAAATATTCTTATGTGTCTAATACACCTAGGTTTTTTTCAGTCCCCATCAGGTATATACATTGATTAAGAAAAATGGTAAAACAATATTGTGGAAAAAGTGGACAGATAGGGGTATTTTTGCCATTTCCCAATTATTAAAGGATAACTCTATTCTTTCCTTTTCAGCACTATCCAGCACACACAATCTCTCAAATAATATGTTTACACAACATAAGAAGCAGAAAAGTCTCCTCCATATTGGTACTTGGGTCACTCACCCCTTCTTTACTTAAGGCACTACATGTGCAGAACGGACTTATTTTTGTGGATTTGCTCTCAAAAGCTGCTATTATATACTAATTGCTCTGACGACCTAATATAGACAGACCTGGGTTTGTAGCAAAAGTTTGCGGGAATTGGAGTTGCATTGTACTTAGCCGGTTTCCGAAGTTAGGACAAAATATCAGAAAAAAATTATTGTGCTACAAAAATATTGCGTCAAGAGTATTGGCATATCAAGAATATCATGGACAGGAATAAAAAAGGTAAACATATCGTTTTTAGTGTTATTTTTAATATTGTTTAAAAAAATATAATTCTAGAAAATTGTAGAAAATTCCGTTGTATGTAATATTGTTTGTAAGTGTTAATTAGTATGCAATGTATTGTAGTGTGTTAATTATATTACTTTTATATATGTGTTATTATTAATATAACATCTTATTTATGAAATTGTTGAAATTTTAATTTTTTGTTATAATAATGTAAATAATTATTTGTTGATTTTTTTGTAGTAGTGGGATATCAAGTTTTTAAGGGATAAGGGTGGGGAACATTTTTTTAAATGTATGTTTAAAATTTTAATTGTAATGCAATAATTTTTAAGATATTAAATCACTAATGTAAAATTTTTAATTTAATTTTATTATATTACTATTTTAACATTTAAATTTGATGTTAATTAAGCTACATATTAAGTGTATTAAATAGTTTTTTAAATAAGAACAAAAAAATTGAAAACATATAAAGCATTTTTTTTAAAGTAGAATATTTACATTCTTAAAACATATTTAAATTTGTACACATGTTTCCAAAAAAGTTAAATAGTTTTTTAAATATAACATTTGTATAAATATTTTCTTTAATTTATGATCAATTTTGTGTTATGATTTTTCTTTCTTGTTTAAATGTTATGAATGGTAGTAAATATTTTCAACAATATATTAGTTTTTAAGAGTAAATAAAATTGTAATGTTATAATTTAAAATAGAAATATGTAGTTTAGAATGATGTGTTTTCAGATAACATTTTGGTAAATTGCATATTTCAAAAAGTATGTGAGACTATGGAGCATTGCTTGTGTTATGCAAAATATTCTAGTTTGAAGTCACCTTTGTAAATTTCAATTCCTTAGAGTCCATCTCCAACATGGTTGGTTAGATTGGAGTGGGATTAGTAAATGTCACCCCTTTAGTGTCCAACACTTTCCCCCAATATGGTTACATTGGAGTGGGAATAGTAAATGTTACTGCTTTAGTGTAACACTCTCCCCAAATTCGTTTTGATTGGTTTGGGAATAGTAAATGTTACCCCTTCAGTATCCAAAAACCTTCCATAAATTGGTTGAGGTCAGAGTGGGATCAGTACATGTCACCCCTTTAGTGTCCTAAACCTTCCCTGAATTGGGTTAGATCAGAACGAGAATAATACATGTCACCTCTTTCATGTCCAATAACTTCCCCAAATTGGCTCAGATTGAGGTGGGAATAGTAAATGTCACCCCTTTAGTGTCCGACCTGTTCTCCAAATGTGTGTAGATTGGAGTGGGAATAGTAAATGTCACCCCTTTAGTATCCAACATCTTCCCAATATGGTTATATTGGAGTAGGAACAGTAAGTTTCACCATTTAAGTGGCCAACTCCTTCCTCAAATTGGTTTAGATTGGAGAGGGAATAGTAAATGTCACCACTTTAGTGTCAAACAGCTTTCCCAAACTTTGTATAATAAAGACATGTCACACATTTTTCGATTTTAATTTGTTTCCAGTTTTTAATTATTCTATAGTTTTACATTTTGAATCATATATATTTATAAATGCTCAGCTTATTACACTACCTCTCCGGCATGCTGATCACACAGTAAGAAGAGAGCAGCGTGAAAGCATGTACTTCAGATTTTTTCTTTTTACCCAAGGATGACAATATTTTAACTTTCAGCTGTTTATATGAGTCGTTAGGTGTCTCTGGATAACTTGATTCAAGAGTGAGGAAGTATTTACAAAATGATTCAAATATAAGCAGGGCTGAAAGGTAAAATAATGTCATGCTTGCGTAAAAAAAAGAGAAGCCTCCCGTTGAAACTCAGTCTTGTGCAACAAACTGCTACAGAAGGTTAAAATGTAAATCTTGGAGCTTGCAGTGGCTTTTTAAAAGAAGGCAGGCATTTTTTTAAAAATATTCCATTCCTGCAATCAACTCTGCCTCCTTGTTAGAAGAAATTCTCCCCTTCATAGGTGTCAGACAACCTAGATACCTGGCTGTAACATGGGCGGAAGCAGGGTTTGAGAAAATCTCTGACTTTATACGGGATGGCAACTGGGTGTCTATGGTTGATATGCGTCAATTATTGACCAATGATTTTATTTTAATGAATTCTTATGGCACTTTATTCAAATATCTGACCGAAATTAGCGTTATTTCCCTTTTGGCTCAGAATCGGTTGGTGGAGGATCTCTTAGTTAAGGTTTCAGACAGGAAGCCTGGTGCCTGGAAGAGATATCTGACCTCGGTAAGGGGGATGGATGTTGAATCTAAAGTTTTAAGGAAATGGTCAGAACAGGAAAACTGTGAAATCTCCCCCTTTATTTGGACCACTATTAATAGGTTGAATTTCAGTTCCTTAAGAGGGGCAAATTGGCGCAGTATGCTATTTTTTAGCAAATGGCTGCTGTATCGAACCCCAGCGGCCCTGGCCAAAATGTACCCCAATCAGTCTTTCCAATGCTTCCGATGTTTGAACTTCCAGCTGCCAACTGGTCACATATTATGCTATGCTGTCCAAAGATCAATGTATACTGTATAGAGGTATTTGTGTATCTCGAAAAAGAATGTAATTTACAGTTGGAAGTAAATGACAGGTTAATTCTTTTTGCAGATTCAGTGAATAGATTTTTGTACATAGCTATGGCGATTGCAAGATCACTGGTCCTTCAAAATTGGCGCTCCGACTTAATTACATCAGCCATGGAATGGGGACATAAGATGAGAAGGGTAAAGAGAAGTGAATACACCTTTGCAGCTCGAAATGGGTGACTTAATAAATTTAATAAAATATGGGGCTCGAGATTTGATTAAAACAGAGGGTCAAGATGCAGCTCCCAGTGTGTTTGGTGGCGGGTGGGAATGAGATTGAAGACTTCGTCAACTGTCTATTTATTTATCTATCTATTTATTGTGTGAATGTTTATAGGGGACTTTCTCTACAGGAATTTTGTACTTTTATACCTGATCAACTCTCTTCTATGAAATGTATAATAAGTTCGCGACTTGGGATAATGACTGATGATGATGATTCTGATTGGTTCTAATAAGTTTTGTTTTGCCGTTCGGCTTTTTGCCATGATATACTGATTGTCTATGCAAATGTTTATGTTGACAAACCCTGGCTTCAATAAAAATAAAAAATAAAGTTTAAAAAAAATGTAAATCTTGACAATCTCAGGGAAACCCCACCCTAGATTACTTGGAGGTGACAACAACTGTCATGTTGGGAAACATATGGTATTTGGCCCCTTCTACATGCGACCGACTTCGGGGAGAATGTCTGGCAAAAGTTCAGTCTGGGAGAGCCAGACGTTGGCGTCTTCTTTTCAGTTGGGAGCTCAAGCTACCCTTCTGCACTGTCTGTTTCTTTGGGCTTTTGCTTGCTTTCCTTCTCTTGTCTGTCCCTGGTGCCGGGAAACCCATTGAGGGTAGCTGTGCGCAATACAAGTGTGGTGCACACAGCTTAGTAAGGCTATGGCTGTGATGGACAGGACACTCTGAATAAAGAGGCAGTAAGATGATTTGTGACTGCAAAAAATAGAGTGAGATAATAAGGCAAATTATGGCAGCAGTTTCCTTGAAGAAAATTATTACTTTCCAGCCTGTTAAATAACGTGTATGAAGTGACAGGATGTATTTGTTTTAATAAGCATGAAGAGAGAGATTTATGACTTAACAATTAATGGAAACATGTGGTGGCAGATTCTGTGAAGGGTTTATCTATTCTATGTAAATGTGAAATACTTCTGTAGAAAAGCTACATGTTTCTTTTTATGAGTCTGTCATGCCTGTCATGTTTTGGAAAAATTGCTGAGGTGATTTTCAAGCTTTTCTTGCTCAGACATTATCTCCATTGCTGTGAAAGACTTTTTTAACACAAATTTAATTTTCCTGTATAGTAGGACCGAAATAATAATGACGTAAAACAATAGATCTCTTCCTTGCAAGTCAATGTATCTGTGAAGTAGGCAAAACAATCAAAAACCTTTCTGAAATTAATCTATAGCTCTTTTCCTGATACCGGAGGATGTTTTAACTAACGAGAACACACTAAAAAATTCTGAAAGGTACAAGAACATGTATGTATGGAGTAGATTTTGGTTAAAGCCATTTGATGTCTGTGAGAAAAAAATCTTCAGCTTGTGTATTTTATTCTTCTTTTCAGGATTCTTTATAAACCTAAAAGGCCCAGCACCTTTCCCCCCCCTTATTTATAGCTGAAAAAATACTGCTTGCCTATTTTCAATGAAGCTCCTGCATTGGTGTTGTTTTAACTCAGTGCCTAACTTGGCATGCACTCCCTTTCAGGCTCTATTTTAATTATTTTTAATATTCTGCTATGGTGTGAGGTTATTGCTTCCTTCACCTACCTGGTAAGAGTTTGAGAAATATTTATGTCTACCTTGCTGCAGTTTTATTTCTGAATTGTTAAGTCCTATATGTTGCTAGATATCACTCCTTCATAACATTGATCCTGTCTCTCCTTTTGGCACTGGTTATAAAGTCCCTAACCTTGAATCTTTTTGGCAGCACAATTATTTTCTGTGTTTGTATAGGAAGATTGCGAAGGGAGAGGGATAGCATTAAACCTACATCAGAAGGATCTTGATAACATATCTCTTAGGGTGAGCATGGAAGAGTGAGGTGAATTTTCACAAAGGAGCTCTGTTTCGCCTCACATTTTATAGGCAGCTTTGAACAAGTTTAACACCTCTACCTCTGTTAAAAGGCACAAAATGATGTGGTCTCCGCCCTTAAATCACCTTCCACCTTAACCTTGGAAGATCTCATGGAAGAGATTAGAGCTACGAAGCATTATGTTGTTAAAGCTAATGCAGCTATTAAAAGAATTGAGGAATAGTTGTATTTTCAAGATAAGAGAATATATGTCATTGAACAGAAAGTGAGTGATTTTGAAGATTTCATACCAGATGTTTCCCATAGGGTCAAGGAAATTGAACAACCTAAAAAACGACAGAGGACTTGGAAAACAGAAACAGGAGAAATAATCTTTGCCTTTATGGTATAACTGAGGGATCAAAGGTTCCAGTATGATCTCCTTCTTACAAAAGGATATTCTCTTAATTGTTCACCTGGGACAGCGTGGTCCACTCAGTATTCAAATGGCTTTTCGCCTGGACCCTAAGATCTCTTCTTCATCTATGATAAAGGGGCATCCTCATTCTCTTCTTGCAGTTCACAGAATTGATGGATGTTGTTTCAGTAGTTGAAAAAAATCATAGAATTGTACTGGTCAGGGAGTAAATTCTTCTTTTCTCAAGATGTGTCCAATTCTACAGCACTTAGAAGGAAACAACTTCTTGCATATCTATGAATTTTAGATATGGTTAGTGCATCCCTGCCTTTTCAAGGTCACCTACAAAGATAAAACTTTTACATTTCATGACCCTGGCAAGCCAGAGATATTATCAGACAGCACAGATCTAATGATATGGAACTGAGTTCTTCTGTTACTTCATGATTATCTGCTTACGACATGTCTAAATGCATCTAACATGTTTCTTCTTTCCTGGTTTTTAGGTGATTGCCTGGCTATTGATAATCTCCATCTGCTTATTATAATAAAAATAAATAAATGTACATTGCAGACAGGATTATTGCATAGTTCCTTGTTCGGTTTCCACCTCTTCATGTTATTTGTCTCCCGGTTCCTTTTTTACCTATCCTTATGTCATTATTGGTAAGCTCTGAGATTTTTATAAAATTGTTATTATGCTGTTTTTCTATGTTTCTACTGTTCAATATTGAGCTGTGTGTTGCCCATTTTACTTGCACTTCATCATGGCTTTTTTCTTTTTAATTCATCATTCTGCTATGTATAAATTATATTTTATTTTTCGTCCATTGGATTCACGACCTGCACATCTGTATTTAGGTGTTCCATCATTCTCACATCCTTTGGGGTGTTTCAATTCATATACATATTGAATCAACTATGACTAGAAATGTTCTTTTCCTTTTGGTCATCATTCATGTCTTTAGTAGTCTGTTGGGGATTGTTCCCCACTTCTGGTTTTCTTTCGTTCCTATTACTCCTTCCTGTTTTTCTTTCTTCTTCCTTTTTTTCTAGGAGTGTTACATAATATGCGTTTATTAGGTTAAGTGTTTTTCAATCACATTATTTGATTAGAATTGTTACGTAGAGTGTAAAGGGTTTTAAAAATCCTATTAAGAGGCAAAGAGTCTTTTCACATTTGGCTAGGCTTAAGGCTCAGTTAGTGTTATTACAAGAAACACATCTTTCTGATATGCAGGTTCTTAAACTTAAGAAGCAGTGAAGTATTTTTATCCTCCTCTATCTCTAGAATTAAAGAATTTGCCTATTTCTTTAATTTCACAAGAAAATGATTCTGAGGGATGGTGAATTTTAGTTAAACTTAAAATCGAGGATCCACATGGCATTAGGATACAGGTGAAAATTCCTGACTTGGCAGTGACGAGGCACCTTTCTCCTTATAATGTATTTGTGTGTTTAGACATATAAGTGCGCAGAAAATGGAGTATACTAGAAGTTTATCTAATTCTATGGAAATGTGAAATACTTCTGTAGACAAGCTACATGTTTCTCTTTATGAGTGTGTCATACCTGTCATGTTTTGGAAGAAGTGCTGGGGTGATTTTCAAGCTTTTCATGCGCAGACTTTATCTCCGCTGCTGTGAAAGACTTATTTAACACAGATTTAATTTTGCTGTGTTGTAGGACCGAGATGATAATAATGACTTAAAATAATAGAGCTCTTCATTTCAAGTCAATGTATCTGTTAAGTAAGTGAAGCATTCAAAGGCCTTTCTGAAATTAATCTATAGCTCTTTTCCTGATACCGGAGGACGTTTTAACTAACAAGGACACACTAAAAAATTCTGAAATGTACAAGAACATTTATGTATGAAGTATATTTTGGTTAAAGACATTTGATATATGGGAGAAAAAATTCTTTCAGCTTGTGTATTTTATTCTTCTCTTCAAATTCTTTATAAAGCTAAAAGGCCCGCACCGTTTTCCCCCTTATTTATAGCTGAAAAAAATATTGCTTGCCTATTTTCAATGAAGCTCCTGCAATGGTGTTGTTTTACCTCAGTGCCTAACTTGACATGCACTCCCTTTCAGGCTCTATTCACATACCTGGTAAAAGTTTGAGGAATATTTATGTCTAGCTTGCTGAGGTTTTATTTCTGGATTGTGAAGTCACTGATGGTCCTAGATGTTGCTGGACACCACTCCTTCATAACATTGATCCTGTCTCTCCTATTGGCATTGGTTATATGAAGTCCCTTACTGTGAAACTTTTTGGAATCGCTTTTAGCCTGTTATTACTTGAGGGTTTGGCACATGGTGGTATTTTCTGTGTTTGTATGGGGAGATCGCGAAGGGAGAGGTATGGCATTAAACCTACTTCTTTTTCCTTTAAGTCTCTGCCTTTTATCAAGACTAAAAAGCATATGAAAGATCTTGATAACATATATCTTGGGGTAAGCATGGAAGAGTGAGGGAAATTTTCACAAAGGTGCTCTGTTTCGCCTCACATTTGAGAGGCCGCTTTGAATACGTTTTACAACTCTACATCTGATAAAAGGCACAAAAAGGATGTGGTCTCTTCCCGCAAATCACCTTCGCCCTTGACCTTGAAAGATCTCATGGAAGAGATTAGAGCTCTGAAGCATTATGTTGTTGAAATCAATGAAGCTCCAGAATTGTGGAAATATGGCATGGAAACCATGTTGGGAAGCGTGCAAGGGGGCCCCCAGCAGGGACCCCTTGGGCTTGCGTCTTCCCGTTGGGTGCCGAGGGGAACCTATGGTGCCACCCTGTTGATCCCTGCACCCCACAGGGTGCAGGGATGAGCTGTGCCTCCCTTTTCTCAATGGGAACTTGTATCAGCAATATCACGAGCTCCCATTGAGAAAAGGGAGCATGCGACCGAACAGTGCCTGCCACGCAGTGCAGGGATGAACAGGGGGGCCCCAACAGAGGCAGTAAAGTGAAAGGGGCCCTGCTAGGGGCACCCAAACGCCCATACTCTCCTTCCATAAGGCCTTCCAAGTCGGAAAGCCCGGCATGGATAGCCTGTGGGAAACCAAGCATTGTAATCCCAATAACAGAAACTCCGTCCATTGGGATTACAGGCCGGTCTCCCGTCAGAATCCAGTCGGAATGACCGATGACCATCTGGTTTCAATTCCGACCGCCTAGATTGTAATTAGGTTTTGATGAATTTCATCTTTTTTATGAGTTATTTTTCATGTTATATTTTACTCTGATTTTAATAGGATATGTTGTTACCATCTCTTACTATATTATAATTTTGCAACAACATGAACTTGATATCCTTCTTCTTTTAATTTTTCTTAGTACTTCCTTTTTTCTCCTTTTAGCTGCCTTTCTTTATTTCTCTTTATTTTGATATATTGTTCACATCCTACTATGTTGTTGATTGTATGACATACTGGCTTATGTTATGATTTATTGTTTTGACTCCAGTAAAAAACAAAAAAGGAAAAAGATATCAGCACAAAAAGGACAGGAAGAAGCAGCTCTAGCCTTGGTGCTGGTATCCTTTCTTCTATCTGTAAAGGAGGCTTGTGCAAGAGATCAGGAAGATTTTGATGGGCATATTTCAGACTGCTCACTGATGCAAGTTCTGTTAACTAAGTGGCCCATTACAATGTCCGCCCACCACGTAACGGTAAACGGGACCGACTGCCAGAGGTGCGGCGGTCCTGCTATGCCAATTAGGATGTGCCCGCCACCCTGGCAGACGCATCCTGCATATTATGCATTGCGGTGGGCGGTGCTGTCAGCAGCACCCGCCGCAATGCAATATATGCATGTTGTGCATTGGCATGGACAACGTGACAGGCACCACGCAGTGCCTGCCACCTTGTGTATGCCAATGAAGGAAGGTACCACAGGCCAAGTGCACCCTCACCCCCAAATATCCTGGTGGCCCGCAACTGGCCCCCAATGCCAAAGACCGCCTGGTGGTGGCGATCCGCCGTGATCATAAGGCCCCTAAGTGTCTTACTGGGCAATTCTGATGGCACATTGGGTTCTCCAAGACACTTTCATCGGTTTTATCATGATGTCAGACATGTGCTGTAACAGGGCATGTACGGTCAAGTGCTGGGGCCCTACATTTCTTTAATTTGAGAGGGAGAGCACAGCACTACTTTAGTGCGCCTGAGTTCAGAATGCAAAAACAACAGTTGATGGACAGAATGCAGAACAATGTCACATATTCACCCCAGTACAGAGATCTGGGCCTAAATCCATCGTTTTTTTGCACTCCACACCACCCCAGTTCAGACATGGCCATATGCAAATCAGACTTGACCCTGTGCCTCATTGGAACAGTCCAGCCCGAACTGCCAAGCCATGTCTTTCCTGGACCGGAATAAAGCATCCTAGGACCGGTTTCTGGCTATCAGCCGTCTTCAGCCAGGATAGCTTGACTCCAGTGGTGTGGAGAGCATGGACTGTTCCCATGAGGCACAGGGTCAGACTGATTTGCATATGGCCATGTCTGAACTGGGGTGGCAGAGTGGGCTAAAGAACGGTGATGGATTAAACCCAGATCTGTTGACTGGGTGTGAGTGTTTGATTGGTTCAGATGCTCCGTCCATCACCACCCCCGTTTGTACCACTTTCTTCGCCATAAGTTGGTAGGGTATGCTCAGACGTGAGTCCCTTGCTCACTTTGCACTGGATTCAAGCAAGCCGGGCTGAAGACGGCTGAAATGCCAGAAACCGGTCCTCGGAAGCTTGTTTCCGGTCCAGGGAAGGCATGGCTTGGCAGTTCGGGCTGGACTGTTCCCATGAGGCACAGGGTCAGACTGATTGCATATGGCCATGTCTGAACTGGGGTGGCAGAGTGGGCTAAAGAACGGTGATGGATTAAACCCAGATCTGTTGACTGGGTGTGAGTGTTTGATTGGTTCAGATGCTCCGTCCATCACCACCCCCTTTTGTACCACTTTCTTCGCCATAAGTTGGTAGGGTATGCTCAGACGTGAGTCCCTTGCTCACTTTGCCACTGGATTCAAGCAAGCCGGGCTGAAGACGGCTGAAATGCCAGAAACCGGTCCTCGGAAGCTTGTTTCCGGTCCAGGGAAGGCATGGCTTGGCAGTTCGGGCTGGACTGTTCCCATGAGGCACAGGGTCAGACTGATTGCATATGGCCATGTCTGAACTGGGGTGGCAGAGTGGGCTAAAGAACGGTGATGGATTAAACCCAGATCTGTTGACTGGGTGTGAGTGTTTGATTGGTTCAGATGCTCCGTCCATCACCACCCCCTTTTGTACCACTTTGTTCGCCATAAGTTGGCAAGGTATGCTCAGACGTGAGTCCCTTGCTCACTTTGCCACTGGATTCAAGCAAGCCGGGCTGAAGACGGCAGAAATGCCAGAAACCGGTCCTCGGAAGCTTGTTTCCGGTCCAGGTAAGGTATGGCTTCGCAGTTCGGGCTGGACTGTACCCATGAGGCACAGGGTCAGACTGATTTGCATATGGCCATGTCTGAACTGGGGTGGCAGAGTGGGCTAAAGAACGGTGATGGATTAAACCCAGATCTGTTGACTGGGTGTGAGTGTTTGATTGGTTCAGATGCTCCGTCCATCACCACCCCCTTTTGTACCACTTTGTTCACCATAAGTTGGCAGGGTATGCTCAGACGTGAGTCCCTTGCTCACTTTGCCACTGGATTCAAGCAAGCCGGGCTGAAGACGGCTGAAATGCCAGAAACCGGTCCTCGGAAGCTTGTTTCCGGTATTGGGAAGGTATGGCTTGGCAGTTCGGGCTGGACTGTTCCCATGAGGCACAGGGTCAGACTGTTTTGCATATGGCCATGTCTGAACTGGGGTGGCAGAGTGGGCTAAAGAACGGTGATGGATTAAACCCAGATCTGTTGACTGGGTGGGAGTGATTGATTGGTTCAGATGCTCTATCCATCACCATCCCCTTTTTTACCAATGAGTTCAGAATGCGCCAGTTTTTGAGGATTATTTTGGCCACTCGATTTGAGACAGGGTTGTATGTGGTCACACATGTGAGGGGGATGGTATCGTCCTCTTTTCTGTTGTCCTCCAGTAGTGCCTCCTGGTTTTGGTTCTGTGCTCTTTTTTTCGTAGTACGGATGATTCTCTTAGGGTATCCTCTTTCGCTCGGTTTGGTGACAAGGTCAGAGCACTGTTTTTGGTAACTCAGTGTGGCTGCAGTTTTTTCTGATACATAGGAACTGGCCATAGGGGAGATTTTCCCTGGGTGGACGAGGGTGGAAGCTTTCGAAGTTCAGTTGGGAGTGCCTAGCTGTAGATTTGTAAAATGTCGTAGTCTGTAGTGATCCTTCCTTGGCTTCAATCATAAGATCCAGGAAAGCCAGGCTAGTGACACTCACTGAGCTAGTGAATCTTAGGTAGGGATCCCGGCTGTTTTACCACGTCCGGAAGGTGGTTAGTGAGTCCTCCTTCCCAGCCCATATCATCAGGATATTGTCGATGTAACAATGCCAGACCTTGATTTTGGAACTGAATGGGTTGTGAGCGGGCAGGATGTGTGTTGTCTCAAAATTGCACAAGTACAGTCCTTTCACACTTAGGGCGAAAGTACTGCCCATTGATGTCCCGTTCGTCTGGAGGAAGGAATACTCCTCAAATTCGAAATAATTTTCCGTAATGGCCAGTGTGGTGCACTGTTAATTCATGAGTACAACTGGCCAGGGGTTTCTGCTGTCAGGTTACTGGTCATCCCGCTGCATGGTCAGCACGCTTTATACACTGATGACCCTTGTTGGCAAATGGATTTATACAGAATTAGGAATGAGAGCAGGGAGGGGCGAGAAGGCCTGGCACCTGTTGTAAGGAGCCTGCGAGCCCTGGTGCCACCAATCACAAACTCCATGTGCAAATTGGCTAGAACAGTTTGAGTCTTTTCAGCATTAGTTTTCCTCCAGGTAGGAAATTTGCCAGAATTTCCTCAGAATGTTTACACAATATAAAAGCAATGAAACACGTTGATGGTGGGCTGCAAACGAAAATAAAGAATGTGCTAAAATCAGAAAAAAATGAAAACCTACTTGGAGACATACAATCCAATTTGTTTATTATGTTTACTCCATGCCTTTCCTCGTCCCTCTTCACCAGTAAACAGGAGGCTGTTGAGGGGTTAAGGGTCATACAAGGTGGCAATCCTGCATGTCAGTGGGTTTTAATAAATGTGTGATGTCACGTCCTCTTCCCCTGCCATTTTATGAATTACACAGCCCGCAAAACACCATCACAGGAGCAACATATTCTCAAACTCAGGTTGTTATCAAAAGCAGGGCTAGAGAACCATTACAACGTATCTTTGTTTATAAACGAAAAGTGCTTGAAATTGAGTAGTTAGGATAAATGCCTCACTGGACAGGAGAAGTTTAGCGTGTCAGATGCTACCCAGAAACCATAACCTGATCTTCCCTAGACAAGCGCTTCATGACCGCTTACTTACGCACACAGTAGTTTCACACCAACTTTAAAAGTACCATACAGGCACAGGCACCCAGGCCCATATTACCTCCCTAAAAAAAACTTGAAACAGTCTGGAAGAAGGTTGATTTTGCTCAAATGCATACGTTCACAATTTGTTACATAATAGGTTGCAACTTGCTTAATGCATTCATAAAACTTGAAACATAGTCGAGACATCTGCCTGGAAAGTCAACAGGTGTTTGATATGTCTGCTCCTAAAAAGTACTATTAAAAGCTTCATTGACGGTCCTTTCCAATGGCAATGGGGTGAGTAACAGCAGTTACATTCATGGTAAAGTTTCAGCTCACCCCTGTAATATGTGCACATGTTTTTTAAATCCTGCAACAGGTCTAAATCCACCCACTTGTCAATTAATTTAGACTTCTGCTACACAGAGGTACTTGTCAAGGAAATCCCATGCATCTGCTGTTAACCACACTTCATTTTGGCGGCTATCATCACCAAGTTTTGGAGGAAAGTTCTTTCACGTGTTTGGTGTTTTGCATACCTAGTTATATTTTGGAACATTTTACAATATTTTGGTTGACAGCAGTTCGCCTGGAGTCAAGTCCCTTCACCAGGCTGCAATTTGCCTTGACCTCGAATTATGCTGCAATCCTCCGCCCTTCAATTCAATGCATTCCTTGTGGCTTGTCGAAAGTGCCAAAGTCTTAACAGATGCATATTTTGCAGAACAATAAACAACAGCACACATGCCCTCACGTGCATGGAAGAAATGCATATTGAAAATGGAGGAGTTAACTTCGGCGTTGACAAAAACGGAGGTATTTGAGTCAATATTTAAAAAAAATGGAAGCGTTGGGTCCACAATATACAGCAATGGAGGTGGAAGCAAAAATAAAATGTTGGTTACCAACAATTTTCAGGCGTCAGCAAATTATGAGTGGACATTTCAATGCATTCATTAAAATAGATCGCAAACACCAGCTATAAATTCTAAGGATCTAGAATCTTAAACTGTTTATCAAAATGTAGCAAAGACCAACTGCGTCGACATAAAGGCCTCACTTCTAATTTAGTTCATAGTTTATATCCATTTCCCACGCTTTCAGCGTCTCTAAGTTACACCTGAAATATCTATTTGTAGGACCCAGAGAAACTTTGGCACCCTGTACTAAATACTCCCGATTCCACATGGGGTGCTGAGGAAAAAATAGGAATATTAGGGAAAAATATTTCAAACTGGAATGAAATAGGAATTCCCAAGTAGAGTGCAGCAATTTAAAATTTCACAGACTCACATCTCTAACTCAGGAATCACTTCAACAGGTGGAAGTGAAACGTTTTCGTACTTTTCACGTGTCTACGTAGGGTAACTAACTTCTGAACACACTGTGTTGATTACTTTCTGCACAGTGATGATAGCACATACCACTGTTCTTACTATTACCAAGCAATTTAAGTAACTGATGCCACCATTATTCTATTAAATTACCTGTGACGGGTCACACTGCGGGTCAGCAGCTAGCACTTAACTCGCTGAGAGTTCTTGTCGCCTGAGGCTGTACGGATATCCCTTGACTGCATCACAGAGACCTGCCTTAAAGGGTGGTGCCTGACCCTTTTAAAAAGTGTAGCATGTTTAGGATTTCCATTATTATGAGTGTTATAATTATTTCTTCGACGCTTTATTGCTTCCTACAGCAGTAAAATGTTCCTTTGTTTATCACTAACCTTCAACTAACCCGTTTTTTTCCCAAGCCGTTGGTTGTGTATGTGTTCTTATCCAGTGTGAGGGTTCAAGGACTTCAGATTCCCAGTGCAGAAGGCAATAATATCTACAAATCATGTCTGCTGTTTGCACAAAAGCCATTAGCAATAATGGGGTAACCCAGTAACCCTCAGAACCTGGGTAGGTATACTAGCAAAAACAATGGTTCTGTTGGGAATCACGTGTACTTAGATCAAGTGTAGTCAACATAATTTATGACATTACATTGATCATTGAATGTAGTATAGTAACACACACAACACAAACTAGTTCATAGGAAAACTTCCTTTTTGAGTTTTTTTACTTTTTAGGAATATAACTAAATAACTGGCTGTCCAAAAGTACAAATACAATGCAGCATGTGGAGGTGATGCAAGTGACTGGTCATGATCAGTGACAAGGTGCTGTACATAGGTGACATAAATAACACATATTTACAAGTGAGGACAATATTTTACAAGTGTGTCCAACATGAGCTGCATAACACCAAAGAGGATATCATTATTCCTACTTCTAGTTGGTGTGTTGCGTGGACAAATTGAGCAAACAACATAGACGTTTCGACCCCAATAGTTAGTGCAGATTCATCCTATCTATGGCGGGTCTTCATCAGAACAAAAGGGGGGAAAGACAGCCTGTGAAACTAAAGATAGGAGTCA
Source organism: Lissotriton helveticus (assembly GCF_964261635.1). Taxonomy (NCBI): domain Eukaryota; kingdom Metazoa; phylum Chordata; class Amphibia; order Caudata; family Salamandridae; genus Lissotriton; species Lissotriton helveticus. The sequence continues at coordinate 203,426,550 of NC_136069.1, forward strand.
GGATTCTGTGTGTATAAGTATTGTCTTCTGTAAAGGAAGGTATAATTTTATGGAAGCTCACTTAATGATTATGGTGGAGTGGCACAATGATACGGGGATTCTTTATATTCCAAGGTGTCAGCCGACACCCGACACTCCCAGCACGGGATATTTCTAAAATCAATGCAGAGAGAGCGTGACACTTACTATGTAAAATTAGGTAAGCGTGGATACACAACATGCAAATTTTGGAGGCGCGCGAGCGCCAGGAATGAACATACCTTCTAGTGTTCTTTTCTTCAACAACGGAAAAATGAATTAAGGTACGGGCGGTTCTGTTGGGAATCACGTGTACTTAGATCAAGTGTACATTGATCATTGAATGTAGAATAGTAACAACTTAGTTTATAGGACAACTTCTTTTTTGAGGTTTTTTACTTTTTAGGAATATAACTAAATAATTTGCTGTCCAAAAAGTACAAATACAATGCAGCTTGTGGAGGTGATGCAAGTGACTGGTCGTGATAGGTGTTGTACATAGATGACATAAATACCATATATTTACAAGTGAGACAATATTTGACAAGTGTGTCCAACATGAGATACATAACACCCAACAGGATATAATTATTCCTAATTCTAGTTGGGGTGTTGCGTGGACCCTTACTGTGCTCCTGCAGAGGGTACCCTTCTGTACCTTACAGCCTCTGGATCGCTCTGTAACTCGCCACAGTACTGGGTGTGGCCACCGTCTCTCCAGGGCCCTCAACCAAAATAGACCTAGTTACCTACACCCTGCAGATTCCAAGGCCTCCCTAGATCAAGCAAGAATAGGTCCATTCCCACCTTGGACAGGTGTATCCCATCTGCATCAAAACACCCTGTGAACTTGGCATGTACTAACCCAGAGACGTCCTTGGAGGTATACTACCCCGCGTCAGAAACCATTCCGTTGGTTCATCTGGACTCCCGTTCGGAGTGAGGCACGGTTATTTCTCGCTGTCTCCGTTTTAATCTATGAGCTGCATCAAGACAGAAATAAAAGGCATCGAAGAATAGCTTCAGTGAGCGGGGTGCAAAAGATTGTCCTGTGGCATTTTATAATCCGAATTACCAAGAGGAAGAAGTGGATAGATCGTTAGCAATTATTTTTTAACTTTTTCTGAGAATGTCGGCTGGTTATTATATATTCTGGAACTCGCTCCCTCTCAAGATATACTTGTGAGAGAATTCTCCGCAAGGCAAAAGATATATATTGAAATGTGGGAAGATTAAAATTGTTGTCCTGAAGAAGGCGGGCAGTTATTTACTTTGGACCCGCCGAAACGCGTCGATGCTTTGTTAGTCTTGGAATATTCCACGGATACATGATGGATGCATTCTTGAGTATTTAGCCCTAAATATTAAATATTCTTTACTTGGAGCCTCTCTGCATCAAAAAACATGTATTGAATTGTCTAAGTACCGTGGTGTTTCCCTGATTTGATTTATATTGTTTCTTGCTGTAGCTCTGTCCCACTGTTAGGATATTGTATTTCTATGTAATATTTTTTATCTGCATTCATATTGTACTATGAATTTTTAAACTTCATGTCTATTGTTGCCTCAATAGTTTTTTTAAAATAAATTGCTTGTGTATCTTATTTTTTAGTTGATTGCCAGTGATTTGGTTTTCTGGATCACTCTTATGTGAGAATAGACTTGAGAGTGTGTACAGACACCCTTCTGGGGTCTAAGTGTGAGTGGTAGAGTGGTGTAACATATTGGCGTGTTAGACTGGTTTCCGAGGGGAATCTTTTTCAGACAAATGTACTAACCCATGCAGGGTAAAACGAAAACCCCTTTGCTCTGTGAATTTACGCATGTCGCTGTTAACCCTCCTGTGCGAGGACTCCATGGCTTCCCCTGAATGCACCCCCTGCCGCACCTGCCGGGGGTTATTTCAGACCACCATAATTCACAAGTGCCTAGTTTGTTGCTCAACTTTCACATTGTGGCCCTCATATCCTGAAGCAGGGCCCTTCTACCCAGGGAAACCAGATCATTCCCTCCCAGGTGAATCACCAACACATTGGGCGGAGAGTCCCCCCCCAGTCTCTGTTAGAGTTTCTTCATCAAGAGATTTCGTAGCATAGCAGGTGAGCCCAGCCAAATAATCTCTGTGGCAGTAAAGCTGTGCCTCCATTTCCTGCTTTCCGCCCAAAGTGACACCCTCGGGACTTCAGAATGGCCCATCACTCAGACCTTTGTTCCTAGTAAATAAAGAGGTGAAGGTTTGGAAACTTGTTTTATTGAAAACTGAACACTATAACAACATCTAAACAAAATGCATTTTATTACACCCCACTGCAAGCCACCGGCATCTGGCGCCGCAACATTTACCTAAGCGCCACCCTAGTACTGTTCGCGCAACTCCCCCCCTTCCCACCATGACCATATGTATCTTTTGTAGCACTGGGACTCCCACCGCCCCACTTGTTTGATGCGCTCAGCCGGCAAGCCTGCCCTAAAGGCTGTGGTCGCTCCCCCTATTCTAATGAATGGCTGCAGAAGCGTTTGCCCTGAAACTTGTTGCCTGACAACTCCAAGCAAACTTCCATTATGCGCTCCACCTGAAACTTAGTCAGGGGTGTACTTTCTGCATGCACCAACAGGTAACCTTCTGTTGCTTGGGGCAAAGCCAGGAAAGTGGAGACTAGGAGCACCGGGCAATATTTGGCAATCTCTAGTGTGTTCAGCGAGATCACCCTCCCTTCCTCCGCTTGGTCAGTTTTCTTAAACATATGCTGAGGTCCTCCCCAGACATCACCGCATCCCGCTTGTTCAAAGCCACCCCAGATGTGTCCTTAGACCTGGCTACCAGTTCCCCAATTCTGAGAAGAAGGCCAGGCTGAAGGTAGCCAAAAAGAGGGCCGCCTTGATAGCTAAATGGGTCACCATGTGCACCCAGTCCAGCATCCCTTCTAGAGCGTCAAAATCTGTAGGTGACCTGTAGTCTGGTGCCCGTGGCTCGCTCCTGGCCCAGACCTTGAGTGTCGCCCTGATCAGGAATGATTTTGAAGGATCATCCTGCCCCCTTAACCTGGCATGGTTTGCCGACATGTGGCCCACAAGCCATGGGTAACTTTTCCCCTGATCTTTGGCCCATAAAATGAAATCTTGAATCCTGTTCTCCAGAGATGACCTCCCTTCTTCCCATGCGCCAGCTACTGCACAAAACTTAGCCACACATGCCCTGTATCTCTTGATGGTCCTAGGTGCTAGGGACAGCTCACCCAGCACCCTCAAATGCATTTCAGTTTCAGAAGGAACCATAGGTGCAGTGGAAAAGGGGTCATCTCCTCCCTCGCTCTCGGCCACGTCTCCCAGAACCTGTGCCACTAAAAACAAGAGAGAGCATCAGCCGCTGTGTTCTGCACCCCTTGGATGTGTTGCATCCTTCATTCAATATTGTTAAATAGGCACGCCCTCACCAGTTCCCTAAATAGACACAAGACTAGTGTGCAAGACGCTGACTGTGAATTGATGGCCTGCACCACATAGGTGAAAAGCTATCACAATCGGGAACAATTCCAAAACTGTGATGTTGGTCATGACTTTCTTCTTGTGCCACACATAGAGTCATTTCTACGCGAACAACTCCCTGTCTGGGGTCACCCCTTCACCAGACGCATCTGTGAATAATGTCAGTTCCGGGGTCCCCGCCTGCATAAGACTGAGCCATTGAAGCTTTCCAAGAAGTTGGCCCACATGCTCAGGTCTTCCTTCATCCCCTTGCTTAACCTCACCTGGTGATTCTTCCTATTAACCTTTGTTGTTGCCCTGGCTCTACTCCGTGCAAACACCCTCCCTGCTGGTATTACTCTGGCTGCAAAGTTTAATTTTCCTAGGAGGCTCTGTAGGAAACCCAGGTTGGCCTTGTCTTGGCTTAAGGCTGACTGGATCTGAAGTGTAAGGTCCTGGACCTTTACTGCTGGCAGCCTGGATTCCCCTGCTATAGTGTCTAGTTCTAGCCCCAAAAATGTTAACACCTGCACTGGACCTTCTGTCTTCTCAGGCGCGAGAGGGACCCCCAAATGACTGGCCAGCTTTTCAAAATCACCAAGGTCATTCCTGCAGTCCTGTGTGCCCTCCCCTGATGAAAACGAAGTCGTCCAGGTAATGTGTCACCCCTACGGCCCCATAGCTTGTTTGTAGAGCCCACTGGAGGAAACTGCTGAAAGCCTCGAAGTAGGCACAGGACACCGCACAACCCATGAGCATGCATGTATCGTAAAAGTACCTGCCCTGCAGCTTGAAACTGAGCAGGTATTGGCTGCTTGGGTGAACTGGCAGTAACCGAAAAGCCGATTCGATGTCGGCTTTGGCTAACCAGGCCCCCTTGCCCGCCCTCCTGACTAAGTCCAATGCTACGTCTAGGGTACAATATGATCCCTCCTCCAGCCCTTGGTTGACTGACCGTCCCTCCGTGTATGACAGGTGCTGAATCAAGCGAAAAGCCCCTGGTCCTTTCCTGGGAACGATCCCCAGAGGAGACATCACAAAGTTGTCCAATGGCGCCTGCCGAAAGGGGCCGGCCACCCTGCCTAGGGCCCTCTCTTTTTCCACCTTGGCTCTGACTATAGCCGGATTATCCCTAGCTGACTTGAGGTTATTGGCCTCCCTGCTCCCCTTGGGTCCCACATAAGGGATCTTGAAGCCTTCGCTAAATCCTGTTAGCAGCAACCAACTGTCTTGTTTGTTTGGGTATTGTCTGAGGAGAGTCAATAGGTTGGTCAGGCTGACAGGTGAGGGGCCCTTAACTGTGCGCAAGTGGTCGAGGGTAAGTATGGGCGTAAAATTCTTATCGCTCGCGGAGTTTGCGGATTGTATGCAATTTCGCAATCCGCGAATCGCGCAAAATCGCAGCAAAATCCACGAATCTGCGAGCAGTACGAATTTTGCTCAGGAAGCACTTACAGGGTTAAAGCAGGTGCCCAAGTTGAAGCTAATTTGTTTGTAACCATTTACAAAATGGTTACAAAGAAATTAACTTTAACTTGGGCACCTGCTGTAACCCTGTAAGTGTTTCCTGAGCGGCGCCTCGTTGCCTACCTGCAACTATTCTCTGACCCTGCTCTGACCCTCGAAGCAGGGTCAGAGAATAGTTACAATTAGGCAATGAGGCTCCTGTCATTAAAATTAAACCTCAGCAGGAAGCACTTACAGATAACAGGTGCCCGAGTTGAAACTCAAATTCAGTAACGCATTATAATCAGCCCAAGAATCTAGTGAGCACGGTCGATGCTAGGCAGGTGTGCTTTCTCCCCAGATCTACCGTCTACAATTAGCTTTAATCCGTGATGGGGTCTAGGCATCCACGAGTTTCTCGAGCGCAATCCCCCTGTACTTCCAGTGACCAGGAGGCTGCTTTCTCCTCATCTGCTGCGATGATCGGCCTCTGACACACTAGGCTATGCAACCTCTTCCCGCCCTTTCCCCCACTGTGATGGACAGCTCACTCGAGGGACCTCGGCGCCTATGGGCGCGGTGGCAAAGTTACAGACACACGGGGTCACTGGAGACAACTCTTCTAGACCTTTACACAGCTGTAGTGCAGGAAAAGCACAATACATTCACCCAACGAGGTAGCACTTACTGCTTTCTCCTCATTTGCTGCTCTGATCGGTCTCTGACCCTTTATAAACGAGAGGCATGTGAACTCGCACAGAAGCCCGGCCCCAGCCCACACACACTAGGCTATGCAACCTCTTCCCGCCCTTTCCCCCACTGTGATGGACAGCTCACTCGAGGGACCTTGGTGCCTATGGGCGCAGTGGCAAAGTTACAGACACACGTGGTCACTGGAGACAACTCTTCTGGGCCTTTACACAGCTGTAGTGAAGGTAAAGCACAATACATTTACCCAACGAGGTAGCACTTACTGCTTTCTCCTCATTTGCTGCTCTGATCGGTCTCTGACCCTTTATAAACGAGAGGCATGAGAACTCGCACAGAAGCCTGGCCCCAGCCCACACACACTAGGCTATGCAACCTCTTCCTGCCCTTTCCCCCACTGTGATGGACAGCTCACTCAAGGGACCTCGGCACCTATGGGTGCGGTGGCAAAGTTACAGACACACGGGGTCACTGGAGACAACTCTTCTGGGCCTTTACGCAGCTGTAGTGTAGGAAAAGCACAATACATTTACCCAACGAGGTAACACTTACTGATTAGCCAGTAGAAGGTACTCCAGTTAAGTATGGTGCAAATCGCAAATAAATCCACGATTTCGTGGGAAAATCCGCGCATTCATGGATTTTTTTGCGAATTTGCGGACCGCTGATTCGCAAAATTCACCCCATGGTCCCCGGTGGGGGAGGGTGAAAGAGGTGCTGCCTAGTGCACTGGTGGGGACAAACAAATCGTGCGCCTGTGAAGAGGAAGGGGGTGTCGGGTGGTCCAGCTGTGCTCCCCCAACTTCAGTTATCCTGCTTTCCTTTGGCGGCGCCCCCCTGCTGACTGTGGCAAAAGACCGCTGGGTGAGGCCCCCCACATCTGTTGCATGCATGCAGAAACTTGCACGTTTTGCCCCAAGAGCCCGAACCAGAGTTAAACAAGCGGCAGGTCCCCAGGGGAGACCTTCTGAAGCCCCCCTCTGGCCCCCTCCCCCTCTGTTCCCTCCCTTAAAAGACTGCCTGGCCCCACTCGAGTCTGTGTGGAAGGAACCCTAGTTTAGTGCCCCGCATGCCTGGACTTAAGGCTGCACCCCTGTGCCCTGTAGTGTGTGCGATCCCATGTGGTCTAACCATAGCTGGACCTCCTTCTGGTCCCATGCCATTTCTGGACACATGGACATTTGTTTTCCTGAATTCCCTGGCGTAATTCAACCAGCCCTGTCCACCCCACTTCAGATCCTACTTGTGAATCAACCTGGCGTATTGTACGAGCCCCTGCGCCAACTCTGGTTGTTTTTCCAAGATGACTGTGGACAATATAGAAAAAGCATCCAACCAATTCTCGATGCTCTTTTCAGGCCAATCCTGAAACTTAACTTTCCTGTCCTCCTCCTTCACTCCAGCTTTTCTGGCATCCATGCCATCCTGACCATGCAAAAGCAAGGAAAATATATCTGTCAATTCTCGCCACCAAATTGCCTCCTTGGCCGCCTTGGGTACCTGCCAGTCTAGGGAGCAATGGCCTGAAAGCAGCGGGACCGCTGCGACGAACCGGGTCGGAGCGGGAGGCAAGCTCAGCTGAAGTGGAGTAACAACTGCAGGCAGGGGGATGTGTAAAGGTGTGGGTGTAACTGACAGGAGTTCCTCCTTGCTGGCTGGGGAACTAACACTCACCCCGCTCGAAAGTGTCAGAGACCCAGAATCAACTGTCGGCCTGTCCGCTGTGCCCGCCACTTTCCCCAGGCTTCGATTTGTTGACGGGTGGAGGATGGCGGGGGTGGCTGACAGTTTATGTTTATGTTTCTGGGATTTGTAAAGCGTGTGACTACCCTTGCGCATCTCAGCGCTCGGTGATTCAAAGGTAAAAGCAGTGGGCACTTAGTCCTACGGGAAGAGCCATGTCTTAAGTCTTTTCCTAAAGGAAGCTTCATTTTCAGTGAGTCGGAGCTCTGGGTCTAGGCTTTTCCAGAGCGTGAGTACCAGATGGGTAAAGGATCTTCCACCCAATCTGGCTCTTTTGATCGTAGTTGCTTTCATCAGGAATTTTGAACTTGATCTAAGATGTCGGAGGGCCGTATAGTGGGCGACCAGATTTTGGATAAGGGCAGGGCCGCTACCATATATGGCTCGATGGGCCAGACTTAAGGACTTAAATTTTATTCTGGCTTGGATCGTGAGCCAATGCAGTTCCCTCAATCCTGGTTTGACTGATTGGCGTATGGGTATGTTCAGAAGCAGTCGGGCCGCTGCATTCTGAACAATTTATAGTCTGTTACATATTTGGGAGAACCAAGAAAGAGAGATTTGCCGTAGTCCAGCCTTGCGTCCTCTGGGAGTAGGGATATAATTTTTCCGATCATGCGTAACATTCTGAAACAGGTACCAGACAATTTTTTGGCATGTACCTCCATTGTTAAATTCTGGTCCAGCCACTTGCCTAGGTTTTTTATGGCTGCTTTGGGGGAGGGAGAGAGCCCCCAACTTGCTGGCCAAAGTATCTCTAATCGAGGATTGAAGTTGTTACCCAGAATCATCAGTTCTGTCTTATCCCCATTCAAATTGAGTCTACAGTCCGACATCCATGATCCAATTTTTTCAAGGCAAGGGACAAGTTGCCCGGGATCTGAGTTGAGAGAGTTTGAGATTGAGAACACTAGTTCCTGTGTTATATGGACCAAAGGACTAGGGTAAATATTAAAAAGAGTCTGGCTCAGGGAGGATCCCTGAGGGACTCCCCATGGTGCTAAGAGAGAGTCCGACTTAGAGCGGGCCTCCATACATTGAAAAGTCCTATCACTCAGGAATGAGGCAACCCATTGCTTCACTGTTCCTCCAATTCAAACCTCCCCTGAGGCCTTGGGACTCTTGCCTGACTCTGGAGTAGTCATCCCCTGCTTCCCACCCACTGAGGTGGCTGAGGCGGGGACCACTTGCTGTGCCTGCTGGATGCTCCCCTGGCTTGCCCATACCACCGCAGCTGTAAGCACCCCTCCCTCTCCCGTGGGTATAACGCTGTCCAGCTGCGTGGGGCAGTTGCTCGACTGACCAGCCCTAAGCTCCGCCATAAAGTTCCTCAGCATGTCCATGAGCTTACCCAGATCTTCCCGAGTAGCGTAGTTTAAAGCAGCCGTTGCACTGTCTGGAGGGGACGCCAACCCCATGGGCTGGGGGGAGACCAACTGGGGCCCCAGCCTCCGTGGGTGCGGGCAGTGCCCTGGTTTTGGCAGGCGGCGGGTCTGCTGGGAAGTCCTTTGATGTGGGCTTGAGGACTCGCTTGGGCCTCGAGGGCCCTGCCTCAGCGTTGTGTTCCTGCTCTGGGGTGGGAGGCTCACTGACGAAGTCCGAGTCCTCCGGATCGACTGTTTTCAGGATCCCTGCGGCCCATGCCAGTCCCTTGTTCTTGGCCATCTGTATAAATGCCACCCACTGTGCGTCTTGGGAGGCATCCGGCAACAAGTCTTCCACTTGGGACATCTGCGAGAAAAGGGGGGGGAAAGCCCTGGCCATCGATGCTGAACTGACGATCCCACGTTCCACTCAATCTAAAGAGACAAATATTTATGTCAAAAAGCACACTGAATTCACACTGTGTCTTGGTTGGCCTCAATGACCCCAACGCCTCACGCTGCTCTGCCCCCACCCCAATCGCAGTACTTACTTACACAGACAAGGTGTCAGCCTTTTAAGCTTGCGTGCGTTCGAGTGTCGGTACAGTGAGTAATTCTGCGTGCGAGGAGGAAAAAGAAAATGTTAACATATGCCCCAGGCACGTCCTGAGACCCCTCCCCAGGGTGCCCTGTACCTCGCACTCCCCAAAAGCACTAACATGCACCCGCATTCAGGCTCCTACCCTGGAGTACGCTCTGGCCATATCTGCTCCTGTTCCCAGCAGCCCTTCTCTGAGTGGTGCCTGAATACTTGATCCGATTATTTCCTGAAATTAGAAAAAACTTTACTTTACATTCCTGGACGTTCTGACCCAGGACCCTGCACACTGTCCCCAGTGTGCCCTTTCCCTGTACCTAATGTGAACCTAGGCAGGCCAGTCCGCGTGGCATAGTGTGGCGGCCAAAGAACCCTGTGTACTTATGTAACAGAGAAAGACAACATAAACACAGCCCGTCATGAGGACCTAGCTGACAAAGATTGGCGGGGCAGGGCACCAGAACAAGGGAGAGGGGCTAGAGGTGGAAGGAGTTTGAAAAACATGGCCTGTCACATACTTAATCAGATGAAGAAGGGAGGTGAGAAGCAATCCCCTCTTATCTGTGCTTGGACACTAGTGGCCCCTAGTTACCCCTGGTACATAGCCACTGCCCAAGATTCTAAGGTCATGCATGGCGCGACATGAACTGTAATGCAACAGATAAAAACTAGCCTGCAAAAAGCTGGAACTAGCCTACCTGCAAGACATAAAAACATTTCAGGAGATTAGAGCATGGCAAGCGTACATGACATCACTCACCAGACCCATGGTGCTTAAGTGAACTGGCACCCATGATTATAATTGAAATTATGAAAGAAGAGCATCCGTTATTATGACCAGGAGAGAGGCTCGCACAATGCCTCTCATAATCGGCTTGAGTGTGTTGCATATTGATGAGCACACAGGAAACGCGACTATAATTCTGTCATTACAACCGCTGTTGCTTATTAGTAAGTAACATACAAAATGTGTTGCCTTTTTAAACCGTTCTTTTTTCTTGCTACACAAGTAAACATATTTTTGTTTACAAATGCAGCCAGGACACTACACCCGCTCCAGAGAGAACCCGTGAACCAACCCCCGCAGCGCTTCTGAAGTGCTCCAGCGCACATAGTGGGCGGGGCCTGCAATCCCTGTGGCAGACGCCGCTGACCCCGGGTAGTACAAGGGGTTAGGGGAGAGCGCATTGCTCGGTGTCCTCCCCCACCTCCGCATCGTGGCCTGCGTGGGACGGAACCGTGAAGGCGGTCCAGCAGGAGGTTACAGCGATGTGGTATGAGATGCCCGATTTAAAAAGCAACTACACACACTAGCTGGTGTGCCCCCCTCTCACCCCTGCACACCACGTACCAGTCCTCGGAACACAGACGTGGGGAAAACCTTGTTCTTGTTCCCCCCTCCACGAGGAAGGCGATGGTAGGCGTGGGGGGGACCGGCCAGTGAGTGGGCAACTGCGGAAGGCTGCATCCTGCTGACTCGGAGCCGGAGGAAGCTATCGTCAGGCTATGCCTGGGGGAGGAGAGAAGCGCCACAATGCTCGCTGTTTCCTCCCGCCCCGCATCAGCAGCAGCCCACTCTTTCCTGGCCAATCCTAAAAAAAACACTCCCCGGTCACCACTAATCCCCACAACCCCCAGCTAACGACAGCTGCGGCGAACCTGGGGCCCGGATCGGGCTGGATACCGTCCGTCCTGTGACCCTTAGTGGCCAGTGGGGGGGTCGAGATGCCGCATTAAAAGCATCTCCTGCAACCAATTCCTCACTGCGTGACCTCATCACTCCTTGAAGAGAGAGCCTCAGCAGCACCCGTCCCGTACCCAGATATCACTCCCGGCCATTAAAATACCCAGGGCCGGAGATGTAGTCCCAGTGGGAGGCCTCACACGACCCGCTCCCTCAAACGCCCCCGGCTGGTGCTGCCTTGTGCCTCCCCCCTGAGAGCTGGGGGAGAGTCTAACTTGCTGCCACCCTGTCACACTACCAACATGGGACCATACCCGGGAGGACAGAAGCCCGAAACTGTTGTAAGGAGCTTAATCGCCACCCCCACTCACAGCGGACACCCATCCCAGGCGATGGCCTGACGGTGCCGCTTTAAACTGTGAGACGAAAGGGGAGGGGGGCGGATTATGGACTCACCGTAATCCGCCCGGAAGTGACACATGCATGGTGGGACCCTCGACGGACCCCGACACTGGGAGGATGACTTGTGTGCCATCCTGTGGCACTAAGGGGGGGCCGCCCTTTAGGAGAGCTCCCTTCGTGGGCCTGGGGCAGCCCTGCAGTCAGCCATGTCTTCTTTGCAGGCGCTGGTCTACGGCCCAAGTGAATCACCACCCGCCGCTTAGCCAGAAGCATCGCTACGAGCCGGCGATGTGTAACTAGTTTCCTTGACATACCCAAGCAGACACAACAATGGGTGAGTTGGGTCAGGGCAACCATGATGGCACTAATCGTCTGACACACTGACCTCCGGTAGTTCACCAATCTCGGACAGGTCCAGGCCATGTGTAAAAAGGTAGCTTTGGGCGCAGTGCAAGCATCTTGCATCACTAGACCGTCCAATCTTGTGTAGGTATATGGGGGTGCGATACATTCCATTCAGAAATGTAAAATAGATCAGGTACAATCTATAATTGGGGGAGAGGCGTTCAGTTTGCCCGCAGCAGTAAAGCCATTGCTCATCCGGTATGTCCTGGCCAGTCTCTATTTCCCAGGCCTGGTGTGCCCTCGAGGTATCCAATGGGGAGGCAGTCATCGTTATGGAGTAAAGTCGGGTAATGAGTTTGCATGGCGAAGGGGTTGTGTATATATATTCTAGTGCCGCAGTAGTTGGAGGGGGGCAGGGAATGAAGCATTTACAGTTTTGCACGTTAATCTGATTTGATAATATAAAAGTGTATCCAACAGAGTGATTTCCCTCACGTCTGTACTAGTGAATAGGGGAGAAACTGGCCATATCGGGTACAGGTCTGAATGTGTTTTGATGCCCAGTGTCGCAGCTTGTTGTGCCATGCCACTATCATGCAGAGGGGGGACGGAGGGATTAGTCACCAGTGCAGCGGATTGCACATAAAGTTGGTCGGTGCCAATCTGTCTATGGACGCCTTCCCATGCCCATTGCATGCACTCAATTGTGTTTATTTTAACACTGGGTGTTTTATTTGGTTGTAAGAACTGTGTCGTGAGAGGAAGCAGGATATTAAGAAAAAGATATAAGAATTTTGGTAATACCACCATTTTTGCTATCGCTATACACCCATCAAGACACAGCTGAAGTTTATTCCATATCTGGATTCATGTCTCAAGCCATTCGACTGCCCGGCCATAGTTTGCTCCTCACAACTCATCAAGGTCTCTGCACAGCCATATGCCTAAGTATTTAGTCGGTTTGGATGCCTATTTTAGTGAGTATTCCGTTTGAAAAGGTCTTTCAGCTTAAGTAAATGGGAAAAGGATTGATTTGCTCTAGTTAATCTAGATGCCAGAGTAGACCCCAAACTGGATCACTTCCCTCGTCAAGTGTTCACAATTTTTGGGGGGGCTCACAGATGTAAAGGGTAATGTCATCAGCATACATGGACACCATCAATCCCCCTGTGGGGAAGCCAATACTGCATTCAGTATGTCGCTGGCGCAGTCTGGCAGCCAGCAGTTCCATCGCCACTGCAAAGAAAAGCGGGGAGAGGCGGCATCCATGCCTAGTACCACGTGTGATCGCAAGGGGCTCTAAGACATGACCATTCAGTTTGATGCGTGCCAAAGGGAGGATATAAAGGAATCTGATGTTTTAGATGAAGCGCGAGCTGAGGCCTACACCTTCTAGGAGAGGGAAGAAAAAATGGCCATTCGAGGGAGTCAAACGACTTCTTGGCATCAGAGTTCCACTACTGCCAGCAGAGAGTGGTGTATATGGGTCATGAGCAATAAAATTGTGCAGAGATTGTGGACTGTATATCGCCCCGGAATAAATCCGGACTGACCTGGTCTTACGATTGTAGGCATAGAGGGCAATAACTGGTTTGCCAGCAACTTCGCATACATTTTATTATCTATATTTATTAGTGATAGGGGGCGATAGGATCGCAGAGTTCGGGGGGCTTGCCCGGGTTGAGTATGGTTATGATTATTGCTTCCCAAAGGGTTCGAGGGAAGCGGCCTACTGACAGTAAGTCCTGGTACATCTTGATGAGGTATGGGATAAGTATAGTGGCATATTCTTTGTAAAAGGTAGGCGTGAGTTCTTCTGACCCGGGAGCTCTATCACCAGGAAAGGTGGGTATAACTTGTGTGATTTCCTGCAGTGTGAAAGGGGCGTTGAGATATTCTCTGTGACCAATGTCTAGTTCTATGGAGTTAAAATATTGCCGAAAGGCGTCCTGATCACTAGCCGCACCGGCAGTGTATAGTTGGGCGTAGAAGGTCGACATGACCTCAGACAATTCCACTGGGGATGTAATCAACTTCACAGTCTTGGCTATCAGTTTGGATACGTAGGCCGAGGCATGTGATTTCCCCAACATCCCTGCATGTACCAGGGCAGTCGCCCTCACCATATTATCAGGTCTGTGACTCCCCCCCAGATATAGTAACTTTCTCTCCGCTTCCGCCTGGAATTCAGAGAGTTTGTTTCTAATGTCTGCTAGTATGGCCGGCTTAGGGTCTTCATTGTATGCCTGCTCTAATTGCTGTATTTCAGCCTCAAGTTTCTTTAATGTTCCCCTGATCACCTTTAACACTCCAGACTGCCTGGCAACGCATGCGCCACAAATCACCACCTTGAATGCTTCCCAGAGTAAGGTAGGGAGTAAGGAATGTGATTTCACTGATCCAACATTCAAGGCAAAATCATCTATAATATCCTGCTGGGGGAGTCGACACGAGAACATCTGTGGCAAGATATGAGGGATATGGAGGAACAGGCACACCGGGGAGTGGTCAGAGAGAGTACATGGTAAATGCTCAGCACGTGTAATACAAGGGGCTCCGTCCCTGAATACTAACCAGAAATCTATGCAGGACCCATAGGCGGAAGAAAAGCATGTGTGTTAACACTTGTTACTGCGTTATGGCACCAAATGTCCAATAGTCCATAATCAGCAATGAGCATGTTTAGTGCCTCAGCACCCCGTGGGTGTTGCAGCTGAGCAACTGAATGATCAGATGCTCTAGCAGCACCACATTAAAGTCCCCACCCCAAACCAACGGCCAGGGTCCATAATATAACAGCTGTCTCCATATGTTGGGGAAAGTCAGGTCATCAGTATTTGGACCGTATACTCCCGCCATGATCCTTGGTTGGACGTGTAGTGTGCCCACCAGAATGACGTATCTATCGTGTTTATCTATTAAGGAATTAGTGGTGCACCATGGCAATCCCTTCTTGAGGTGACTAGTAACCCCCGGGCATAACTTGAGTAGATGGAGGAATATGATTCCCCCACCCCACCATCTGGCCTTGAGGCGGGCCTTGCAATTGGTGGACAGGTACGTTTCTTGTAGGAAACAAACATCTGCGCTATGTCACACTTGATATGCGTGTATTAATCAAGATTTACGGTGATCGTTGAGGCCCGCATGTTTAATATCAAGTATGTTACATTCGCCATGTCAGTTGTTATTTAAAGCGCATGTAGTGACTTAACTGCTGGTGAGGCTAATGTGAGCATGTGCACGTTGTGCCTTATTTTCTTATTTATTGTAACTTCCCAGTTTGAGTGTTGTAGCAGAACAGAACTTGTAAAATCTAAACATGTAACCTCCCCATTCACACCCCAAGCCCGACTCAAAAACTCGAAACTCCACCACGTGAAACTTAACTGCATAGTACTAGCAGTTCCCCCTCTTCACACTCCAACCCCCCAAACAGGTTGAGACATATTACACTCCCAGCCCATAAATCTCCAACCAGAAAGCAAGACTAGATACTCATGGGAATTATTCCATGTGGCCATAGTCACACCAGGTGGACACCCCTGACTCTAGGCCAGGGTGGCCGAGCAATTTCTCCATGAGGGGGTACACTAATTTATAATGTAATGTGGTAGTAACAGTCCACCCTTTGCAGGGATACACACTTATAAAGTTCAGCAGTTCAGGTATTGGCCCAGTATAGCACAAGGGCCCATCCAATATAGCACATGGGCTCCAGGGCTAGTCGTTGTAACAAGTGCGGCTTTCCTCCAATGGTATGGGTGAATTTGATCAAGATTTGCTATTTTGACTGAGTTCTTTGGCGAGGGTCAGTGTGGCCTTCAGGACTGTAAAGAATCTCAGCCTACCATTGCACATGATGCCAGCTTAGCAGGGTAAAGGAGGGCGTACGGGATCTCGAGCCTGTGGAGGATGCGCTTTCCTGGCAGGAATTCACGCCACGCCGCCTGTACCATTAGAGGGAAGTCCAGGAAAAAGGATAGAGTGTAGCCCTGGTGTCTGACTTCCCCCATTTCTCTAGCCATCCCCAGAATCACATTTCGATCTCTGTAAGTTAGCAGGCGAGCGATTATTAGGTGCGCAGGTGCGCCGGTTGGAGGCCTTGGTCCCAGTGAACAATGGGCTTGCGCTACGATGAATACTGCCAAGTCAGCCCCAAACATACGCAGAGCAGGGTGTCCATTCTAGCAAAGCAGTGGATTCGGGAATGCCTAGGATGCGAATGTTGTTCCATCTGGAACGGGATTCCATGTCCTCATTCTTTGCCCGGATTATCTCCAGCACTTTATCCATTTTTAACAGATGCTGCCTGTCATCAGTGAGCTTGTCTTCCACCCACAGTTGCATGCTGAGCATGCCAGTAGTTCATGCAAAGTGCTCCCAAGGGTTTAGGCACTGCAGACCACACTATTTCTGCTTGTCAGCAGTTTATTTTCCCTCCAGATTATGCCGGATAAGGTCCTCGGCCAGCAGAACCCACTCAAAGTGCAGCTATCTTGCAGCTGGCTAG
This sequence comes from Lissotriton helveticus, assembly GCF_964261635.1. Taxonomy (NCBI): domain Eukaryota; kingdom Metazoa; phylum Chordata; class Amphibia; order Caudata; family Salamandridae; genus Lissotriton; species Lissotriton helveticus. The sequence continues at coordinate 203,442,836 of NC_136069.1, forward strand.
ACCACGCCCCGTTCTTTCAATTTTAGAACATCATATGCCCAAAGATTAATAAAGGTACCTGGCAAGAAACATGGTATGTGTGGACGTACATGCAACTCTTATGGAGTCTTTTAGGATTTGGCAAAGAGGGAGAACCATTGTAAATTAGCAGGTCTCGAGCCCTGCCAAATCTGTGTTCCCATGCCTCATTTATCAGAGTAGGAATAACCAAGGGACATATTTACAAGGGGTTATTACAACCTGAACATCACTTTTTGACGTTCTGGTGGCGATAACCCCTTTGCCTTATTTACAAGGCGGCATTAAACCACTTGACATGGATTAACACCATTTTGTAAATGATGTCCCAATTCCCGCAGCACTTAGCGTGAAAGGGGTGGACAATGGATGCTGTAGTGGGCATTCCGCCGCAACACCCATTGCTTTTTGACGCTGCCCCCTATTTACAAAGCTGGCAGAAATATGGGGGCGCGCCAAAAATAAGACCAGGGAAAACCTCGTCCTAAACTGGTGCAATTAGGAGAAATTATTAATTTCTCCTTGTTTTTGCTGTTTCTATGTGGGCTGCATTCTGCAGCCCACATAGAAGTTACAAATCGCCATTAGTGATTGATTTTGTGCAGGAAGGGACACCTTCCTGAACATCAACAACCATTTTCTGCAAGGCAGGCACCCTTGCACTGTGGTGCAAAGGTGCTTGCATTACCGCTAGGCAGCTAAATTTAGCGCCAATGCTAGGGGAAACACAGGGGTGCACCATATTATTGTAAATACAGCCCAACCCTGCATTTTCAGAGAGTCAGAGCGCAGCATTATCAATTGGGGCGTAACACTGCGCTCTACCATTCTGTTGTGAATATGCCCCTAAGTTTCATATGGAGCAGCCTGAGCTGGCTCGTTACCAAAAACCTCTAGCCACCAGGACACTAGTCATATGGCAGCTGGCTACTAAGGGTGGTCTGTCAGACATTTATTTCTATTTCCTGGGTCTCTGCCATGGCGCATGGTAAACATTTGTAATGGCCTGATTTTTGCCAATAATCAGGACATGCAAGCTCATTCCTCTTGGGACCCAAAAGACATAACACTACACTTCTCAATACTTACCCAAGATAGGAACAATAACACTATTTATACCTTAGCCCTTGCTGAGAGGACTCACACACAATAACAATCTTCCTAGCGACAGGTGCTGCATGTGAAGCAATTTACCGATCCTCTCCGCTACAGAATACTCGCCTAGGAAGAACTACATACAAGAAACACAATACCTCTCACAACAAGGCTGGGTGTGGAAGAATTAGAATTTACACTCCCTGGTTAGAAGTAGAACAACTTCCCAATACACAATTACCTGCTAGAAGGGAAACTTACCATCCTTCTGAACAAAAGCATTTGGCTAAGAAGAATCCACACCTCCCATCCCAGGGAAAACGGACAAATAAGGATATGCTCTGGGGTATTTTTATTAGTATCACAAATACACGGTTCAAGTTCAAGTTCAAGCATTTGTATAGCGCACTACTCACCCAGAGGGTCTCAAGGCGCTTGGAGAGGGGATCGTTATTTGTCGAATAGCCATGTTTTAAGTTCTTTTCTGAAGGCGATGTGGTTTTGAGTGAGGCGGAGGTGAGTGGGGAGTGAGTTCCAGGTCTTGGCAGCAAGGAATGAGAATGATCTGCCACCTAGGGTGGATCTTCGGATGCGCGGGACTGCGGCGAGGGCTTGATTGGACGATCTTAGTTGGCGGGTGGGTTTGTAGAATGACAGTCGAGTGTTGAGGCATTCGGGTCCTAGATTGTAGAGGGCTTTGTGTGCGTGGGTGAGAAGGCGGAAAGTAATTCTTTTGTTGACGGGGAGCCAGTGGAGGTCTTTTAAGTGTCCGGAGATGTGATCTTGGCGAGGGACGTCTAATATGAGTCTCGCTGATGCGTTTTGGATGCGTTAGGTAGGCCAAGTTGTACTATATGCAAATATCCATCCTCAAACTAACACCTAGGAAATTGCTAAACGCAATCAGTAAAACATATATAGAACTTATATGTATATAAATGTATAGAACTTGAAAACAGAAGACGATAGTAAGGCAAGATCAGTAGGAATATAAGAATTAGTGGAACACCTCACCAACTGTCTGTTCATTCCGCTTCCACTTTGCCAGAGGGGAGCTCGTTTCTCCGGCTGAATCAGGAGACAGGGTGACACCATTCGCCCCACCATCACAGCTGCACCTCTGCCCTGTGCTGGACTTCCTTTTTTTAAAATTTTTTTATTATTTTTATAGAGACCGGATATTAAACAATACAGATAAGCAATTGAGCTACCGAATCGGCTATACCACATTCTTAAATGAAACAGTAAAAGTAGAAAGATCATATACACACAGTAAACATTAGATCATCAAAAAATGAGAGGGATAATACATTGAAAACATACAACAAAAAAGGCACTTTTTAGGAGCATATGAATAGAAAGAGATACAGATATATTATCCTGCTATCAAGGATAGTTTAACCAATCCATTCAGCGATAGGTGCCCAAACTTGGGTTGCCAGTTGCCTGCGTCTCCCCCCTCTACAGGTAAATACTGAAAATTCTAGGCAATGTATGGCAAGTAATCTTGCCGGCCACTCTACAAATGTCGGTGCATCCGGGGATAGCCACTGTGAGGTAATACATAACCGGACCTGTGACATAGCAATAAATATTAGGGCTAATTCGTTGTAAGTATTTCCGCTTACTGAACTATTTCCTACATCTAAGCCAAACATCACCAAAGCAGGTGTTATTACACACTGAATCTTTAGCGTAACCTTAATAAACTGCTCAATGTCATCTAAAAAGGACCGGAGCGATAAACAAGAATAAAACATATGGATTGAATCCGCTGCATACAGCCCACATCGCGGGCATGTATTACCTCTTGTGGCCCCCCATTTTGCTATCTTAGCAGGCGAATAATATAAGTCCAACATTGCCATATAGCTCTGAGTTTTTAAGGAGCCAGACACTATAACCTTATTGGCAAGTTCTATCACCAAACTTAAATCAATACCAGTTATGCCCAATTTCTCCTCCCACTTGGCATTTTGAGTAATTAAATCATCAGGGAATGTTGATAGAACATATTGATATAAGATACCAATTCTAGATCTCTTCCTTATATGCTCAATTATGGGCACTTCCTCTAAAATACATGAGTTTGTCCTAAGAGTTTTTTTAACAAAGCTTTGAATTTGAAGATATTTAAAAAAAATCACGTGATAATAACTGAAATTTATCTCTTATTTCCCTATATGATAGTACAGAGCCGTTCTCTATAATATGGCCGACCACATAAATACCCTTATTTTGCCATCGGTACATAACATTGTCTTGAAATACACTAGGAAATATTCGTGTGACATTGAAAGATGTGTAAACATTCACATTTGGGATGTTTAGTTTCCGCCTAATCTTCCGCCAGACGGAATATGCTGCTAACAAAACCTTAAATCGGGTCCTCTTAAAATAACTAGGCTCCAGTACTTCGAGTAATATACCTTTTGCAGCTGAACCTAACCCAATCTCATATATAGTGGGAGAGTTACATATTGGTATAGATGCTTTGTCACCACATAACAATAGACCCATTCCCTGTAGCATTGCAGCCCAATAATACAAAATAATATTAGGGACTGCCCAACCCCCACGATCCCTAGGAAGGTACATCCATTTGGCTGCCCTTCGTGATCGTCGATAGCCCCATAGAAATCTAAAACAGACTCTATCCGCTTTTGCCAAAGAGATTTGAGAGAACAAAAGAGGAATGGTCCTAAATAAATATAAAAACTTAGGTAGTATTAACATTTTAATGACACTACACCGCCCATATAAGGAAAGGTGTAGACTATCCAATCTTTCCAATTTTTTATTGACTTCATCAATAACGGGCATGATGTTTAGGTCCGCTATGTTCTCCACTGCAGAGGTAATACGCACCCCTAAATATATGGCTTCGGTAACCACCGGGGCGTCAGAAATAGCCATGCTAGATGTCTGAATCACCTGTGTCTTTGAGACATTAAGCTTGTAGCCCGATACCCCCCCAAACTGCTCTGCCAGTTGCTTAAGTTCCCTAAAAGCTGAAGACACTTCCGAAGTTATAACTACTATGTCATCTGCGTATGCTAATAAGCTATATGACATATTATTAACATTTATCGGTTTGATACGTAGATTGACCATAATTTTAGAAAGAAAGGGATCTATATAAAGAGCAAATAATAAGGGGGAGCATGGGCACCCCTGTCGCGTACCTCTAGAGATAGGAAAGGAACGGGTCTGCTGACCAGATATACGCAGTTGGGCCCTAGGAGACCTATACATTGCATCAATTGCCTGTATAAATTCTTTAGGAAAACCTTTCCATTTCAAGACCGACCACAGGAACCCCCAGGAGACCCTGTCGAACGCCTTTTCGGCGTCCAGCAGGATCAACCCAAGAGGGGATCTAGTAACCTGAGCCCAATCAAGTAATGCAATACAACGTTTAACATGATCAGCAGTATCTCGGCCAGGTATGAATCCATGCTGAAATACCGATACCAGAGGGATAATTACCTGTACAAGTCTACTGGCCATAATTTTTGAATACATTTTTGAATCGCTATTAATTAAAGAAATAGGTCGGAAAGACGATGGTAATAGCTCAGGTTTGCCTTTTTTTTTTAACAAAACTATAATTGTGTTTTGCCATGATTCTGGTATCATACCCCTCTGGGCTGCGCTTAAAACCTCCAAAAAAAACTGACCGATTTCAGGAAAAAATGACTTATAGAACTCAAGGGGTACAGCATCTGGTCCACAGGCCTTACCGTTAGCCAATGACTTTAACGCCATCTCAACCTCCTCCAATTGAATAGGTAGAGCCAAAGATTCTACCTGTTCAGAGGAGATAGCAACAGTCCGCAGGTCTAACAAATATGCTTCGGCAGCTCTCTCAATATTAAGCCTAGTGATATCCTCGCTATATAACGAGGAATAGAATCTTAAAAAAACCTCATTGACCTTTTCCTGTGTCTCTTGTATTACTCCATATTCATCTTGAATTTTCACTACCTGACTCTGAATGTTCCGCTGGCGAAGCCTCTTAGCCAGGACCCTACCGGAATTCTCCCCAAATTCGAACATTTCTGTCCGATATTGTAGAAATTTTAGCGCAAGATCCTCCCCCAATGGCTCCAACAAAGCTGCCCTAAGGATTGCTATCTTTTGTAAGCATGGAGCTGTATCATTCCCGTTCCTGACATTCCCGGCCAATTCTATTTCCGCATCTCTAAGCTCATGGACTCCCTTACGCATCCGTTCTTGCTCTCCTTTCCACCTAAATGAAGACCAGCTTTTGGTCTCCCCACGTAATGCAGCCTTCAAGGTATCCCAAACCACTTGATCTGTAGCAGATCCTCTATTTATACTCAAGAATTGAACGAGCCAATTTCTAATATGTGTACGATACCCCTCATCAGATAAAAGCTTCCTATTAAAGGTCCAGTCCCTTGGTGGTTTTCGAGCACAAGACCAGGGACATTGAGCAATCAATGGATTATGGTCTGAAAGAAAACGTGGTAAACATGAGACATTACTACTTGCTGCTAATTGTTTAGATATGAAAACAAAATCTAACCTAAAGTTTTTCTTGTGAGGCATAGAATAAAATGTATATCCATCTTCGGTTCTCTTATGTAGGTACCATAAATCTACAAGACCATGCTCTTGAAGAAGAGACTGAAGAGCCCTAAAAACTTTTGGTTTTCTCCCAGCATAAGTATTGGTATTAGAAAAATCCATATCGCTTGAAATATTTATATTCATATCGCCACACATGAATAACGGATTAGGGCATGCTGCCAACTCAACATCTAAAAATTGGAACACTTCGGGATCATCTAAATTCGATCCATATACATTACAAATTGTCAACCACCTCCCCCCAATGCACAGTTCAGCTATGGCCCATCTACCCATTTTATCGGCTAATGACCTTTTGCATTTAGACAGACCACACCTTACATATATTGCGACCCCTCTGACCATAAATGTCTGTTTAGAACAGACTACTAAATCAAAACCAGGGACTTTCAAACAATCCCTCTTCCCCCACGGAATGTGTGTCTCCTGTATGCATAGGATATCAACATGCATAAAATCAACAATTCTACAAAAAAGAGCCCTCTTTTTAGCATCATTCAAGCCGCATATGTTCCAAGTGCCAATACTTATTTTATCCTCCCTCATCTAAACACAAAAAAAGATACAAAAGAATTTGTACAGCCAATTCTACATGATAGGTCTCAATTTTTATTTTTACTCCCAACCCGTCCCTTGCCCCCCCATTCCTTCCCACCCCTTCCAGTGCCAACCTGCCACCCACAACCCCCCAACCCCTCCCACACCACCCAAAAAAAGGGCTTAAGGACATAGTCCTCTGTGATGTTGAGATGCGTCAACCGTTTCCCCACAAGTCGAGTTCCCAGCCCAAAAATATGAAGTACTCTCTCAGAGTTATTCTCAAATACTATCAACTTTTAGTTGTTGAATATCAATATTAAATCATCCTTTACTGAAAAAGAAGTCTCTTCACACCCATCTATTTGTATAAAGAGAGGTACCTTATGACTTTCAACTTGAAAAAAAACCAAAAGGGAACATTAATCCTGCCAATCGCCCCAACCTCCAAACTACACAATGCAAAATACTTAATTACCAGTTGAATGGTTCTAACTCAAATTATTAAAAACATCATATCTGATTGAATCGCCTTCTCCTATTAGTAAATCTAATTCAACCTTCCTTCTTTTTGATGCTAGACAAGTAATCCTGTGCTAATCGACTAGACATAAAATACTTTGTTTGCCCATTAAAGATGACCTTTAATTTGGAAGGATTAAGCAAGAAAACCTGGGCACCTGCAGCTTGAAGGGGAGTAAATAACTTCTGCATATGCCATCTTTCATTTACCGTTGAGGGACAAAAGTCCGGGCGTACAAAAGACTCACAGCCCATAGCATTGCGCTTTTTCCCAGGACGGGCAAGATCATAAAGGGCTTCACGCAACAAATAATTATTCACACAAATCAATATAGCCCTCGGATATATATTTTGGGCATTCTGTTTATCCCTCGCACGCTGTCGTGCCACGAATGGAAATCTGTGCGCCCGAATCACCTCCCTTTCAAAATCCCAACTAGACAGTTCAGGAAAAGCCTCTTTAAACAGCTTCACAACAAACTTGCGCGGGTCTGTAACCTCACTTGTTTCCGCCACACCCAGAATTCGCAGATTATTGCGTCTTGAGCGATTTTCTAAGTCTGTGAGCTTCCAGTCCATGTCAGTTTTAGCATTTTGTAAGATTTCAACAACTCCTTGTTGCTTCCCCAAAGTATCTTCGACAGGAGACTCTCTCCTCCACTTCCACCACCGAGATGTAACTTCTGCACAGGTTTTTATTAACCGCCGAACGTTATTCTGTAGTTTCTTCACTGCACCTTGCGTTCTCAGCCCCTCAGTTTTTGTCTCATTACGATCGGTCATTATAGTCTTGTATATAAGCCCAAGTGTAACCGCCTCATCTTCCAACTCTTCATCCAAGTTAATCTGGGCAAATAGTTGTTCTTGGGCTAATTGTGATAGTTCGCCAGTATCTTTCCCCTTTCTTACTGTAACCTGGGTCTGAAATGACCCTGGGTCTTCTCCATCCTCGTATTCAGGTAGATCTGCCCAATCACCAAGATTACTGGTACTATCCATTTCTTGCTCTTTATCAGAGAAGTTAGTTAAGTCTGACATTGAGTAAAATTTCCCCTCTACCTCAGATTCGATATCTTTATCCGATACAATTTTTGTACTAATCTGAGCGGTCACACCTTCCACCTCTGTTACATCACGACTCCTGGCAGACTCAAAAGTATCTACCTCAATTCCGTCCTCAGCTGCAGCCTTCCTAGTATTTTCCTCACTAGTGGGCTCTATATCTATGTCGATAGTTTGTTTTGGACGGCCCCCCCGCCTTTTATCAAAGATTGCTGCAACAGCGGTAGACTTTTGTTTAACTGGTGTACCTTGCAACTGCGGCTGATGGGCTGCCGAGTCTCTGTAGTTTGCCTGTAGATCCCTTAAGGCTCCTTGTCCATTTTGTACAGATGACTGCACAGTAGCATGGGATTTTACATCTCTTACATTAGTCTTTCCACCTGTTACATCATCTGTAACTATCAAATTGAGTCGATTTTCTGCCTCCGCAGCCTTGGATTTACAGGTAACTCCTCTCGATTTTACTCCTCCATCATTCCCCTCAGCTTGCCCATTCCTTACAGGAGTCCGAACCGGAGTTTCAGACACTCCTCCACCTTTGTTTTTCACGTTTCCCTTTCCCTTCGGCGCCATTGCTGAGTCCAAGTAACAAACAACCAAAAAAAAAAAAAAAAAGGGGGCCTCTTTTTAAATGTTCGAAAATATATTCTCTTCCCCTTTTTTTTTCCTTCCCCTTTAGGCTTTAAACTTTTCACTTTAGGATTTAACTTAAATTATAGCTGACTTGGCATTGGCATTGTCTTCGCAATATCTTTACATAGTCTGCCTCGGGGAATATAATTAAATGCCCGGTTCTTGCAACAATGTTTCCTCTTTCCTCCTACCGACCAAGTTGCACAGCTCAACAAGCCCAGCAAGCGCTTCAATCCTCCGGGTGCCGTTTGTGTCAGCAAAGCAGAGCAAACTGCGAGGGACCTCAGGAGCGAATGCCGGCTCCTTCCTCTCCAGCTCAATTCCACTCTCAAGGCAGCACAACTGAGTCCACCGGCTCCGACCTCGGAGCAACCAAACGCGGGAACCGCTCCGCTTGCAGCTCTGCAGCTCCGCCCTGCCGCTTCACCAGAGGCCCTCCGATCCAGAGCCACGTCAACACATCAGACCGGGAAGCAGACAACCTCCAGCTGGGGATCAGTGAAGGCGAAGGTAGGAGAAAGCCCCCCAACAGACTGGAAACTCGGCTGAGGAACGACCCAGCACCTCACACGGCCGCAATGACGGCCGCCATCTTGCCCCTCCCCCTGTGCTGGACTTCCAACGATCGGAACCCATACACCTCCTTTAGTACCAGTGGAAACGTAAGACGAAGCTCCAGTGAGCCTCGCCCCCTCTTTCCCATCAGATTCCGTACCACTCCACACCAAGGCCACAGATTCAGCTGGCCAGGCGTCTGTTATGACTTCGGAGCCAAGCAAGTACATTCCTCTGACAAGAACCAGTTCCTACCAGTATACGAAGTGCAGAAACCAAGTGAAAAGCAAAACATGGCCACTATTCCCGCAAACAAGCAAAATTAGTATGCAAGACGGCATAAGAGCATGCCAAAGCCAATAGCAAGCACTGCCGTTAAGCAAGATAAAGTCGGAAACATAAACGGACATAATCAAGCCCTACTTTGTAGCTTATTCTTACTGGGCAGGCCTACACATCACTATATTAGGTCAAAATATACTGAGATGGTGATGGGCAATGGTCATAATCAGGCCATTCAACCATATAAATGGACATTCATTACATTCCACCCATGGTCCAATACCATTGAACAAACAGAAACATTAAACAGTAGGCAAATCATTGCTAGAATAATAGGAAACATAGCTGACAGATCAGGTAAAAGAAATCCAGGTCAAAACATATTCACAGATCAGGTACGCATTGAATGCAACAACATATTCTAACTAAAGAGCAAATAATCAATAGCGCACCACCCAAGATAGAACGAAGTAAACCAAGATCAGGTAACCACCCAAAGAGCCGATCCCACCATCCTTGATCCAAATTCTGTCGAACTTCAGAAGATAATTCATGTAGGGCCAGATGCATCAAAGGGTTTTGCCCATTCTGTGTCAATGGGAAAATGTGTTGATGCATATGGCCCGTAAAGCATAAATGTGAGACTGGATAGATTTAGAGTGGTCAGAAAGATTAAAACAACACAAAACTTCAAAATCAGAACAACCATGATTATGTTTCAGTAAAAGGTAATCAATAGCATCTCTATTCTGCAAAATGGCTCGTCGTTCACCACGTGCATCAAGCAAGAATTCTGATAAGGCAACTGAAGTATGGTTAATTGACTTAACCATAAGATATGCCAGTCTACTAATAGCTTTAGAATTGTAAATTGACAGTCCAGTAATCCCTACAATTGAGGCTGCCAAACTAATATATTCAGATTAGGAAAGCAAATGCAAATTAGATTTGCAGTGTTCATCCAATTGAGGAGTCTCACATACAGTCCGACTATGAATAGAAGGGTTAAAAGAAAACATCATCGAACTAAGTGTTGTTAAGGCACCTGGCCCATCTGAAATGTTCGCTGGAATAAAGGACCAAGATACATTTCCACATGAAAAGAGCCATCCGGTTGGCAATAAGACATTTCAATAGTGTCTAAAAGCAAGAGTGGTGTAATTGCAAAACATAGAGTTTTGAACTGATGAACACACATTAATTCTACGATCAAAGCACAAAGTCTGTTCATGTCGAGAAAGCGTAGAAGCATTTTCCAGTTTAGTCTATACACATTTACCAATCAATTGTGGATCGCAAGTGAAATTGAAGCAGACGTCACCTTCAGTGACATTGTAAGTATTTTTCTTGAACATGCGTAACTCCGTAGAGTCAGTCATCTCTGGGCAAAATTTGCAAAACTCATAAATGGACAAGTGTGATCGAACATCATGAATTCCAGCATTCGAGTCAGTATGAGTAATGTTGAAGAGCTGCAATAAAACAGCAGCATGAATCGGAACAGTTACAAAACAAGTGGAAACTATATCAAGAACACTCCTCATGTTCGTCATGCAGAAATAGGAGCGGTTCAATACTGTTTGTGCCAAGTACTCCCAGAAATTCAGTTTGTTGTTTAAAGGTGAATTCACTCTGCGCTGATGGTCGACCGCCTCGCCTTGGGACCCCTCCAGCCCTTCTCGGCCCCATTCGCACCATGCCGAAAGGAGTCCAGCTATGACAAATCCCACAGCAGCAAGCCATACAATGAACTAAAGAAAAAAGTCAAAACAGGTATTATTCATTCTCGAAGGTAAGATTTATCAGCTGGAACGCAATCCCATTTTTCCTGCCCAGGTTTCATGACCAATATTGTATTATCACTGCCCGTTGCTATTCTTTCAGCCTGTTCGGGGGGTTGATTGGGTGACTGAACCCACACTCTGGCTCCTGGATTTTTATCAGTTGAGCCAAAACCTCCTTCTCCACATACAGTTAGGAGGGTTGGGGCAGTCCCCTTTCTCACCACAACTCCCAAAACGGGCATTATAACAAACTGGGCAACTCGGTCTCTGGGCTGGACTGTTAAATCCAGATCACCCCTATTCAACAGAATAATTTTGATTTCACCTTGGTAATCAGAATCAATGATACCACCCAGCACCTGGATGCTTTAGGCGCTAGTCCAGACATTGGGCAATCAAACCAAAGTGTCCTGCTGGTATTTGGACACCAATTCCAGTTTCGATAAGAACAATGTTCCTTTGTTTCAAAGTATACTACTTCAAAGTGTGTAAATCCAGACCAGCAGCTTCAGCAGTCACTCTATGTGGAGCGAAGGCTCCAGGAGTCATCTCCCAGTAAATTACCGTAGTAACAGCCCTGTGAGGCTGAACATTCACAGATGGAGTTAACATTCGCATTAAAGGAGTCTCAGCATTGGTCAAAGGTCTATTATTCTAAATCTGTAAAGCATCAAATAAATTATTTCTCCAATTTTTCTAAGAACCATCAGAAAGTTTTTTCAATTGATCTTTCAAAAGACCATTCATGCACTCAATTAAGCCTGCAGCTTGTGGGTAGTAATGAATGTGAAAAATCAATTGAATATTATGTCGTGCACAATATTCCTGTACCATACTCCCTTTAAAATGTGAACCATTATCTGACTGAACCTGTAAAGGAATTCCATAGTATAAGATCAACAAATCCAAAGTTTTAAGTGTGTTCATCTGGTTAGCAGATTTGTATGGGGATGCAATCAAATATCCAGAGAAGGTATCTACAATTGTACATATATATTGACAACCTCTACACACTAGTAAGGGTCCTAAGTAATCTATCTGCCAAATCTGTGCTGGCCACTTACCTCTGTTCAACTGACCTCTCGCTATCTGCGGTATCACTCGACGTCGGGAATGTTGGCAAATGGGACACGGTAAAATCACTGTTTTAACCATATCATGGGGAAGGTGTATCCCTCTATCTGCTGCCCACCTGCTAGTGATTTGTTCTCCAAAATGTCCACACTTCTGATGTGCTCACCTCGCCAATCCAACTAGGTCAGAATTCTGCGTTTCCACCTCTGCCTCAGAGATTTTAGCATTTTCATCTGCAATGAGGTTAAACCACCTATCAAGTGAATCAATTGAACAATGAGCATCAACATGATATGCAGTCACAGTACTTTGGAGAAGCATATCTCACACTTCTTTCCACAGTTCTTTTCCCCATATTTCTTTCGAGTGGATCAACCAATTGTGAGGATGCCACGTGGGAAGCCATGTGGCTAACCCATTGGCAACTGACCACGAATCTGTGTAAATATGACAAATTCCAGGTAACTCTTGTTTCAAAGCTTGGTAAACAGCATAAAGTTCTGCAAATTGACTACTTGTTCCTTCACCAGTCGTGCTCAACAATTTCATGGTAACTGTATTATATGACACTGCTTTCCATTGCCTCTTTGCTCCAACATACCTGGCTGAACCATCCGTAAACCACACATGCTTTCTGTCCTACACGGAAAGATCGCTAAATGGTCTACCCCACCTAACAGGAGATTCCTGTACTATAGGTTCGATGTATTCCATATCTGTCTCTTCTATTGGCACCTGCGCCACTTGCTCATGTAACATCGCGGTGCCTTTAGGACCCACAGCTGCACGTCTGGCCTGTGCTGGACTTCCAACTGTCGGAACCCAGACACCTCCTTTAGTACCAGTGGAAACGTAAGACGAAGCTCCTGTGAGCCTCGCCCCCTCTTTCCCATCAGATTCCGTACCACTCCGCACCAAGGCCACAGCTTCAGCTGGCCAGGCGTCTGTTATGACTTCGTAGTCGAGCAAGTACATTCCTGACAAGACCCAGTTCCTACCAGTATACGAAGTGCAGAGAACAAGTGAAAAGCAAAACATAGCTTCTCACCTAGAAAGGCTCAGAAGATGGCGACAGCTTAGAAAATGGAGTCACTCAAGCATAAGCCATTATTCCCGCATTAGTTGAAGAAATGCTGAGAAGCAGAGATTTTGTTTCCAAAGCTCTGTTGTATTCTTACTTTCAATGATGATTTTATTATAGTTGCTTTGAAGATCATCTTCCTGGATCCACCTGAGAACATTATTAAGTGGGCCCAAGCTGTTCATCCAAATTTTAAACCATGATGTTATTGTTGTGTATCTTCTTGCTATTGATTTTTTCAACAGTCCGAATTCCAGTCATACTTGTGCTGCAGAAGCGTTCCATGGAAGACAGAATACTCTTTTATATGCCCTTAACTGAAGACTTTTAAGTGATGTTTCTTTTTTCCTATACAGAGCTTCACTTGCATATGCCACTGATGGCAAGAGTTTGGCTTTTATGACTGCTAATAGTGGCTTGTATGATGGTCCATTTAATCTTTTTGCTAATGAGCAAAAAGACGTAAATCTGACCATTTCCTTTCTTGGTGGCATACTGGTTGTGTATTTTGAAGATGAGTTGGTTATCTATGTTCAATCCCGGATACTTGTAGTTGCTGACCACTTCTAACCTTATGCCACCAAGCATGAGTGATGGTTGCTTTGGAGCTTGGTTCCTAATGGTCATAATTTTTGTTTTTGTTGTATTTATTTCAAGTATGTTTGATTTTGTAAAAACTTCTAATTCATCCAAATCTCTTTGGAAACCTACTATTGGGTAACTTAGTAAAACAATATTGTCTGCATAGGATAGATGTGTTACCCGTAATGCTCGCAGGTGTGGAGGATGTGAGTTTATCTGGTCTCCTTTTGGAGAGAGGTCGGCCATAAAGAGATTAAACAAGTGTGGGGCTAAGACACAGCCTTGCTTTAGGACTACATCTGTATGCATTTTCCTTGTGGGTCTCATACCATTAGCTAGTTTAACTTGTATCCACTTGTTCGTGTACAATTGCACTATGGCTCGGAGGGTTATGTCCGGGAGGCTCAATGTCAGTAGATTTTTACATAAGAGGCCTCTATATACATGGTCAAAGGCTGCATTAAAATCTATAAAACATAAATGTAGATTTTTCCTCATGCACAAGCCCTTGTGTGCCATTAGTCCAAGTGCTAAAATGTTTGTTGTAGTGTCCAACCCTCTTTGGAATCCTGTCTGGTTAAATGGAACTATGTTATTACTAGTTGACCATTCTATCAAATCATTGAGTATAAGCAATGCATAATATTTTGCTGCTGAATCTATGAGGGCGATTAACCTATAATTGCCAGGATATGCCCAATCACCTCCTCTATATACCGATTTAATTATTAATCCTCGCCAGCTCTCAGGTTGAGTGCTCGATGTACCCACCTCATTGAACAGTTGTGATAACAAGGCTGCCCGGTTGAGAGGTATCCAGTCTGTAGATGCCTGCAGGATGCTCCTTGTGCCAGGGGCCCCATCCCTCCGGCCAGATCTTATTACTTTTGATTTACTATCAACTGTGTACTGTGATGGAGCCTGTTCCAATGAACAAATGAGAACCGTTAGTTGATCTTTCAACACTTTTTCAGCTTTCTCAGCCGGGTGCTGTAGAGGGGTCTGGCTGCAAGTGAGGAACTCGAAATGTGTGTCTGCCATAAGTTGAGTAGAGCTGGGGGCACTGCCCCTTCAAGCTGCTTGGCAGCCTCTCTACCAGGGTTCGCCAACCTTTTCACTAACAATAGCTACTTATGTTCTGTAAAAAAAATTCCCAGGATACTAATATTATTAGTTTTGTACACAGGCAAGATTACATTAGTGGCCAGCCTGTGCAAGATGACCAGCCATGATCACCTCAGTGCAGGATTTCCTGCAGTAATGTAAAAAAGGCTTAGTCAATTTGGAATGCCTCTACAATGGTAATACATAGCTGACACAGCTGCAATGCTGCATGATTTATCATTCAAGTATCAGCTTTAAATATATTTTGAAAATGATGGTCTTTGAAAATACGCACATTTTCATATTAAATATACACTTTTCAGTTGTAGTATACGTATAGTAATTCAGCCAAACAAAAGCTTCTAATTTAGTATGCTGCGCTGCCCACAAGAGAGCTACGCGCAGATATTTGGGGAGCGACCATTTGCTCACAAGCTACTAGTTGGTAGAAGCCTGCTCTAGTCTAATTGAGCACATATGGGCCTCATATAGAGATTGATTGTAACATGAAATCTGCCAATTTCTTGAGGGATCTTTAAATATGGAGTAGAATCCATTGGCTGAATTCTCTCCACCATTGACAAAGCATTTTTGAGAAAATTCATCTGATAAATGTTTTTGACCTAAATGTGCTCCGACATAAGCAATTAACTGCTCGACTTCCAAAAAAATGCATATTATCAGCAAACTCGCACCCATTCCCCGAGGCATGGAACTAACCTATCTGGCAAAGGAGTAGGAAAATGTTTCACATCTTAAGATGTTTTCCTTAGTTTCCCTGAAGCAATTACAGGCTGCATTCATTCTGCAAAATGTAAAAAGGCAAGTCTTTCTCAAGGTCAGAGTTCATCTTTTTATGGCAAGCATACAGAAAGGGAAGTTTCAAGAGCATATTATCTTGTGACCAGTGGTGGCTGCCACCGAGTAGTCGGGTGGGGGCGGGGGGATTGACAAATCAATTAAATTGTGACTTACCCAGCTGCCAGACCGCCGCCTCTCGTCCTCCTCTGAAGAAGGAACCACCTGGGCACACCAGCTCCCCTGAGCTAATCATAACAATTCTGTGATTGATCTGAGTGCCATGGATCAGCACTCAGATGGGGACAGGGAGCCTGTGCATGTTCCTCACCAGGCTGTGTAATGCAGCCTGGTGGGTGTTAGATCTGGGGGTCTCTAGTTGGCAGAGGTAGGTACCACTGTCCAAATAGGGACCCTTGCTTCTAGTCAGGGCGAGGAGATAACCCTCTGAGATAACCCCTGCTCACCCTCTAGGTAGCTTGGCACGAGCAGTCTAGGCTAACCAGAGGCAATGCGTAAAGTATCACAAACTGACTCCACAAGAGTTTAGAAAAATAAAGGTATTTTTAATCTAAACTACACAAGACCAAAACGAAAAAAATCCAAAATACACAGATCAAGAATATGGTTTCAAAAAGAGTTCTTAAGGTTGCGTTAGAATTCTCTACGTTGCGATAGAATTCTCTACTGATGCGTGAAAAGTTCACAGTTGTGTCACGTTTACTCACAGTACCTTTAGTTGCAACAAAGTTCCAAAAGCAGAAGCTGGTGCGGTGGAAAACAAGCAATGCGTTGCTCCTGAGACCCTGGGAAGGCGAGCCGACAGCCCCGCTGCAGCAGCGGGCGTGTTGTGACGAATCCGGTCTGTATGGGGAGGAAGGCCACTTGTATGGATTCCGATGCGTAGGTTCCGTAGGAAGTCTGTTCTCGCAAAGGCACGATGCGACGATCTCGTAGGGGCTGCGACAATCTCCGGGGCGACGATGCGCGGTCCAACGGTGATCCTCTCTCTCGCAGCTCCTCGATGCGTTGATTCTGCGACGATGCTCGCAGCGGCGTGATGCGGTCCGCAAGCAAGCGGTGCGGCGTTCTCACCCAGCGACGACAGGCTCTGCGACGATACTCGCAGCGATGTTCGATTCTCCCGCACCGGTCTGGTGCGTCCTGCAAACGAAGGATGCGACGGCTCTGGCAGCGGCGTCAGGCGCTGCGATGATCTCGACCTTCGTAGCGGCGGGAAACTTCTCGCACTGTCGGGGATGCGCTCCGCAAGCGAACGATGCGACACTTTTCAGTTTCAAAAGTCACTCAAGCTTAGTTTCATGCTTCCCAGCACAGGTACAACCTCCAGAGGCCCCACAACTGGATCAAGCACTCTAGGAGGGACAGAACTCTCTCAGCAGAGTTCAGGGAAGCTGGGGGTGAAGTCCTTTTGTTCCTGGTACTTCAAAACAGGGAGCCAGCTCCTCTCAGGCCCTTGGAGATTCCTTCAAGACAGGGGACACAGCTCAGCAGCAAAGTCCTTCCCCTCTCCTTGGCAGCAAAGCAACAGGTCAGTCCAGCAGAGCAACAGCAGGACAATCTTCCTTCTTCAGTTTCAGCTTTCTCCTTGGCAGAGGTTCCTTCTTGATTTCCAGGATGATCTAATTTTCTGTTGTCAGGGGTCCTGTACTTATACCCCTAAAGTCTTTGTTCTCTTGGTGCATGTGGACCCTGAGCCCGGTCTGAACCAGTTCTGGGTGGATCCTGAGCACTTTGTTTTGCTGGCTGCATCTTTCCTTTCAGAGTGAGGGGCAGGGTCCTCAGCCACCCAGCAGGGGGGTGGAGCCAGCATTGTGGAAGGCAGGCACAGCCCTATTCAGCCCAGGTGCTAACTCCTCCCACCACTCCAGTTGCCAATGCAGTCATTCAGCCTAGTGCTGACTCATCCAGCCTCCTGGGGAATTCCCCAGCCCCTGTCACTCTCAAACCAGACAGTCAATACACAAACAGGCCCAGGCACACAGAAGGGTCAGACAAGAGAACAGCAGCTTTCTAAAAGTGCTGTTCTCAAACACAGGATTTAAAAACAACCTTTCCTAAAAGATGTGTTATTAAATTCTGAGTTCAGGGATACTAGATACTTATGTCCTATCTTGTTCCTATGGGAAGAAATGCTGTTAACCACTGTAGCCAGCATCCCCCATGTTAACCTATGGAGCAAGATAGCCTTACAGTAGTGAAACACGAAAATGGCTGCCATTCACTAGCAGATCATGTCACCTGCACTAGTACATGCTCTACCATTTACATACACTGCACCCTGCCCAGGGGGGTACCTTGGGCCTTCCATAGGGGTGACTGATGTGCACAAAAAGGGAAGGGTTAGGCCTGGTCAGTGGGGACACTGACCAGGAGGACATGGCAGTTCTAAACTGCACACAGGCACTGCAGTGGCAGGCCTTAGACACTATTTTAGAGCTACTCCTGTGGGTGGCACAATCAGTGCTGCAGGCCCACTAGTATCATTTGTCATCACCAGCCCTGGCACACCCAGTGCACTTTACTAGGGACTTCATGGTGATAAAAATATGCCAAACATGTATATCCAATCAGAATAACAATTTACACAGAGAGCATATGCACTTTAGCACTGATCAGCAGTGGTAAAGTGCGCAGAGTCCTATTGCCAACAGCCACGGGTCAGGAAAAATAAGGGAGGAAGAAGCAAAAAGTTTGAGGATGACCCTGCAAGAAGGGCCAGTTCCAACACAACCCCCTTCCAGCCTAAAGCCAGGGTAGACCAAACGATACCTCGATGGGATTCCCTGCTTAAGGCGATAGAACACGGAAACTAGCCCACACAGCAGGGCAGTCCTGTTCTACACCGTCCTAAACCCAGTTGGATCACTCTATCCATACTCTCAGGGTCCACCATGCCAATCCATGTGGAAACCTTCTCCTCACCTGTGGACACCACCTGTGCAGCACCTAACCTTAATATACTCACATGTGTGTCCCAACAGACAGCCAGCCACAGTGACCACCAACAGTGATCAGGGATGAGACCCAGGCCTCATGCCTCTCATGGCTCTCAAACCCCTGTGGCATCAGACAGTGGGGGGAAGTAGCCCCAGGTGCTTGGCACCCTTTGTGCACTCCCTCTCTTGTCAGGTCAGGTCTGACATCCTGGCACTGACCCACCAGTCCCGGACCAGTATCCGGTGGCTGGACAGGAGGCTGGGGTGGGCTTCCCCACACCCGGCCCTCCTCTTCCTTGGGGCTCTGTACCCTCCAACCTGGAGCAGTACCCCCTTCTAAAATAGTCAGGACACCTGTGGCAGGTATCCTGCACCATTCACCCACCAGGTCAGGGGTGCTATCCTGCAACTGGTATTCCAGGTCAGGGGGGACACCCCAGACCCGGCCCTCAAACCTAGGCTCCAAAGCCTCCAGGTCAGACAGCACCTGAACCTGGCTTCCCCACCCAGGGACTAACCCCTGCAGTGGAACACTTGCCTGGTGCACCAGGACTTCACTCGCTGAGGTGCCTATACTGGTAGACAGTACCCACCTGGCCAACACAACGGTGTGGCCCAGTCCACCCCCAGGGTGAGACTCCTGCCCTCCTTCCAGGGGCAACCCTGTCCACCAAGACAACCAAGAACATAACTTTCCTACCAGTTCAGGACCTCCCTCCAGCAACTGATCTCCCAACCTAGGGTTTAACCCCTCAGGTTGTACCGGGGTCAGAGGCGAGGACTCCCTCCCTCTGCACCCCCTTCCAGAGCGCTGCACCCTCCCTACTGGAGGGGTACCCCTGGGAATCTTATTGGTCAGGACACTGGTTACAGATGTCCTTCCTTCCAGGTCAGGAAATCCTGAACCTGGTCTCCCAACCCAG
This sequence comes from Lissotriton helveticus, assembly GCF_964261635.1. NCBI lineage: Eukaryota > Metazoa > Chordata > Amphibia > Caudata > Salamandridae > Lissotriton > Lissotriton helveticus. The sequence goes on from NC_136069.1 coordinate 203,462,463, forward strand.
GGACCAATACCTGAGGTTGTGCACTTGCCTGGCACGCCAGGACTTCTGGGGACTCACATAGTACCCCCTTGAGGGTGACACACAACTCATGTGTCCTGTGACAGTCCACCTGGCGCAGATCTCCCGACCCCTGTCCACCTGACAGTGCGGGAAGATCCCCCAGGACAGAAGTGAGGTCACCATGGTCACTCACTGGGGACTCAGCCCTCCTGACTGGTCCCTGACCCACTCTTTCTCCCACAGGGGACTCCTTCCCCCTCTCAGCCCTCAGTTTAGACTTCTGCACCCTCCCAACTGGAGTGGTACTGCCAGACACCAGAACCGATGTAGGCCTGGTTACAGGCACTCCCCGTTCACCAGACACTAGGAGATCCTCCTCAAATGGCCTACAAGTACAGTCTAGGTCCCCAACCTGGTGTTCCCTTAAGGAACCCTCCAGGCCCTGAGACTGGGTTTCGGGCACCATGGGACACACCGTCCCACACTCATTCCTTCTCTGCTAAGTCCGGACATGAGCCCCTACACCCCTCCCACTACACTGGGACCTAACTGGGCTACACTGAACCTCTTCCACCTCACAGGTCTGGAAGATATCTAAGCCACTCCTTTTGGGATCACTCCCCAATGCCTCTTCAGACCCTTTGGAATCCACCAAGAGGTCTGCCTCCAATGCAAGCTCTCTGGGGTCAGAGAACTCACACTCCACCGGGTGTTGGCATAGCTCTGGAAAACAGGGACTTAAAATATGCTCTCCAACAAATGAATCACACAGCCCCCCACAGTTGTTAACCAAGCTACCCTTTGCCTCACCCTCCAGTGCCTCACACAAGTACCCCACACCATTCTCCTGAGACTGGCAAAACAGTATCTGACTGTCTCTGTCACACAACCCACACTCTTCTGGCTGGTCTTCACATACACACACCAAGGTTTCTACCATGGGGGAACCCCTCTCCCTGTACCTCTCTTCTAGAGTCAGTCGAGTGTCCCTCCCTCCACTAGGAATATGGTCCCCTGTGCGAGTCCCCCAATCTACTTCAGGGACACTGCACTCCACTAGAACTACATCATAAACCTGAACTCCCTGGTGTATGTCGACCCCCTCCCTCAAGTCAGGCGCCACATCTCTGGGTGTTTGTACCTTTCTCTCAGCACTAGATATCATAACCATGCTGCCACCATCTGAACTGGACTCCACCTCCAACTCAGCAAAGCTCACCTCTTGAGCTACCCATGTTTCTTCTGCAGCTGAGAACCTCATGGCCTCACGCCTCTTGAGCTCCAACTCAAGCTTCCTCATTCTTACTTCATGGGCCAAGGTCAATTTAAATTCTTCCAGGGCACGGGCATTTTTTCTCTCCTCCGCCGCCCTTTCCATTTGCTTCAGCTCCATTTCAAGCCTCAACATTTCTAACTTATGATCTCTAGCCCTTTGGTTTTCCTCCAACTCCTCTGGGGAAAAACTTTCAGCTGAATGGTTGCTGCCAGCCCTTGAGGCTGCTCTAGACACAGGCAGATCCTGTGGCTTGAAACCATTCCTTTGTGCATCCTCATCCACTTCTGCATCATCTGTCTCCCCAGCCTCTTTGGTCTCCCACCAGGCCCTTAAGGCCTCCTGTAGCTCCTCCTTCTTGGAGCGGCGCTCCATGGGGCATCCAAAGTTCCTGCAGAACTGCCTGAGTTGACATACTTTGTAATCACTTAACATTTCAATTTCAAACTCCAGTTCTGCAACATCACTTGCTGGTTTACCATTCAGAGACATGATGCTTGGATTCCTTCAGGGTTACGATCAAAAATAGAACAAAAAATAAAAAAAACAGTAGTATGCGGTGGCGTAGTGGTCTGCACTCACTAGTGATGTACACCAATTACTGTGGGTCAAGTACAAATACAAGTTCAAATCCCACCGCTTGACCACCAATGTTAGATCTGGGGGTCTCTAGTTGGCAGAGGTAGGTACCACTGTCCAAATAGGGATCCTTGCTTCTAGTCAGGGCAAGGAGATAACCCTCTGAGATAACCCCTGCTCACCCTCTAGGTAGCTTGGCACGAGCAGTCTAGGCTAACCAGAGGCAATGCGTAAAGTATTTGTACCAACACTCACAGTAACACAGTGAAAACACCACAAACTGACTCCACAACAGTTTAGAAAAATAAAGGTATTTTTAATCTAAACTACACAAGACCAAAACGACAAAAATCCAACATACACAGTTCAAGAATATGGTTTCAAAAAGAGTTCTTAAGGTTGCGCTAGAATTCTCTACGTTGCGATAGAATTCTCTACTGATGCGTGAAAAGTTCACAGTTGCGTCACGTTTACTCACAGTACCTTTAGTTGCAACAAAGTTCCAAAAGCAGAAGCTGGTGCGGTGGAAAACAAGCGATGTGTTGCTCCTGAGACTCTGGGGAGGCGATGCGACAGCCCCGCTGCAGCAGCGGGCGTGTTGCGACGAATCCGGTCTGTATGGGGAGGAAGGCCACTTGTATGGATTCCGATGCGTAGGTTCCGTAGGAAGTCTGTTCTCGCAAAGGCACGATGCGACGATCTCGTAGGGGCTGCGACAATCTCCGGGGCGACGATGCGCGGTCCAGCGGTGATCCTCTCTCTCGCAGCTCCTCGATGCGTTGATTCTGCGACGATGCTCGCAGCGACGTGATGCGGTCCGCAAGCAAGCGGTGCGGCGTTCTCACCCAGCGACAACAGGCTCTGCGACGATACTCGCAGCGATGTTCGATTCTCCCGCACCGGTCTGGTGCGTCCCGCAAACGAAGGATGCGACGGCTCTGGCAGCGGCGTCAGGCGCTGCGACGATCTCGACCTTCGTAGCGGCGGGAAACTTCTCGCACTGTCGGGGATGCGCTCCGCAAGCGAGCGATGCAACACTTTTCAGTTTCAAAAGTCACTCAAGCTTAGTTTCAAGCTTCCCAGCACAGGTACAACCTCCAGAGGCCCCACAAATGGATCAAGCACTCTAGGACGGACAGAACTCTCTCAGCAGAGTTCAGGGAAGCTGGGGGTGAAGTCCTTTTGTTCCTGGGACTTCAAAACAGGGAGCCAGCTCCTCTCAGGCCCTTGGAGATTCCTTCAAGACAGGGGACACAGCTCAGCAGCAAAGTCCTTCCCCTCTCCTTGGCAGCAAAGCAACAGGTCAGTCCAGCAGAGCAACAGCAGGACAATCTTCCTTCTTCAGTTTCAGCTTTCTCCTTGGCAGAGGTTCCTTCTTGATTTCCAGGATGATCTAATTTTCTGTTGTCAGGGGTCCTGTACTTATACCCCTAAAGTCTTTGTTCTCTTGGTACATGTGGGCCCTGAGCCCGGTCTGAACCAGTTCTGGGTGGATCCTGAGCACTTTGTTTTGCTGGCTGCATCTTTCCTTTCAGAGTGAGGGGCAGGGTCCTCAGCCACCCAGCAGGGGGGTGGAGCCAGCATTGTGGAAGGCAGGCACAGCCCTATTCAGCCCAGGTGCTAACTCCTCCCACCACTCCAGTTGCAAATGCAGTCATTCAGCCTAGTGCTGACTCATCCAGCCTCCTGAGGAATTCCCCAGCCCCTGTCACTCTCAAACCAGACAGTCAATACACAAACAGGCCCAGGCACACAGAAGGGTCAGACAAGAGAACAGCAGCTTTCTAAAAGTGCTGTTCTCAAACACAGGATTTAAAAACAACCTTTCCTAAAAGATGTGTTATTAAATTCTGAGTTCAGGGATACTAGATACTTATGTCCTATCTTGTTCCTATGGGAAGAAATGCTGTTAACCACTGTAGCCAGCATCCCCCATGTTAACCTATGGAGCAAGATAGCCTTACAGTAGCGAAAAACGAAAATGGCTGCCATTCACTACCAGAGCATGTCACCTGCACTAGTACATGCTCTACCATTTACATACACTGCACTCTGCCCAGGGGGGTACCTTGGGCCTTCCATAGGGGTGACTGATGTGCACAAAAAGGGAAGGGTTAGGCCTGGTCAGTGGGGACACTGACCAGGAGGACATGGCAGTTCTAAACTGCACACAGGCACTGCAGTGGCATACCTTAGACACTATTTTAGAGCTACTCCTGTGGGTGGCACAATCAGTGCTGCAGGCCCACTAGTAGCATTTGTCATCACCAGCCCTGGCACACCCAGTGCACTTTACTAGGGACTTCATGGTGATACAAATATGCCAAACATGTATATCCAATCAGAATAACAATTTACACAGAGAGCATATGCACTTTAGCACTGATCAGCAGTGGTAAAGTGTGCAGAGTCCTATTGCCAACAGCCACGGGTCAGGAAAAATAAGGGAGGAAGTTTGAGGATGACCCTGCAATAAGGGCCAGTTCCAATAGTGGGGAACATGCAAAGTGTGCAGGAATGTTTGACCGGCCCAAGAGCACAAAAGCAGGCGGCTCACCTGGAGACCTATTTCGCTTTCCTCCGATCGCGTCCTCCGATCGAGCTTCGCCAAAAATATCTGCTGCCTGGACTGCAGTGGGGACAAGATGGCGCTGCGGCCGTTTATTCCAACGGGACCCCAATTACAGCATTGACCCATGGAGACTGCATTGAATACGGTGACAAAGGTAGTTATTCCCGTAGCCCCACAGTGGCTGTTTTAGAGCCGGGCAATCGATCGCACGGGGAGATGTACAAGATGGGGACCGCCATGAGCAAGCGAAGTCCAGCGGATGAAAAAGGTGATCACTGCAGCTTTAAGTCTGTGTGTGATGTAACTGCTGTCAATGCGAGAGAAATATAGCACTAGGCAAACTGCTGGAGCCATGTGCTGCGCTGTTGCAAAATAAGAATCTTCAGGAAGTCAGTTTGTAGGTTCCAAGTATATCTTTATTTGTAGTTCAGTTACAGGAAGCTTAAGATAGAGCCAAGATGTAATTAGGCTATGAAGTATGCCCCACCAGGGGCAGTATATCCTTACTGCTCAGCCTGCTGACACCAACTGCTTAACCTCATGCACTCAACATTCGATGCAGTCATCACATTCCAACACATTCCACACACCACTAAGCTGAACAGCAGGAAAAGGGTAAAGAAAGAAGAAGGGCATGAAATAACCTCACAACATGCGCCTGTGACTATGTTGACCGATTGTGACATCAGAGGCTTCAGATGTGGTAACTGTTAGTGGGCTGACCATTGATTCTGATTCGGGAGCTGGAGGGGCCCGCTGACGATGTGTTACCTGCTCTGACGTAATACTCCCTCAGGCCATGAACCGAAGAGTGCCACAGCGCGAATTGTGTGCAGCCATCTGACTGGTTGAGAGGGCTTGCAGTGTGGTGCGGGCATCGGCTGACTGTGGTGTTGTGCTGGGCATTCGTGGCCTTCTCCCTCACTCGTGCCTCACAGATTCACCAGCAGTGGCAGAGAAGGTGAGAACAATCGGGCAGGCACCCCTGCTGACTGGGGTACACTATATCTGGATGTTTCCTGAACTCTGGGGGGCTGCGGGAGACGAGGTGAAGCCCTGACACCGGGCAGCTATTAACCTGTGATATTTTTATGAAAATATCAACGCTTGCAGAGTCGCAGGTGGGGCAACATCACTGACTGGGGAGTGATGGTACCAAGGATTAGTAGCTGTGCATACCAATCTGGTGCTTTAGGGACTATAACAATAATTTTGCCTCACATATAAGATGAAGTCCCACCTCTTTTACCTCACATGTCTCAGTATCTAAACAGTGTACAGGGGTCCGAGCTGTATTCTACCTCCCACGAGCAGGGCTTCATCATGGCCGAGACCAACTACAGAATCATTGCCTACACAGGGATCTACAGAGGCCCGGACATGACGTGCCTGACCTTAAAATGGCACCTGCCTCGGCCTTCGTTTCCAAAATGGAAGCCCCCAGTTCCTTATCCAATTTGTTTAATACTCCCCGCCCTTCTTTTTACCTCTTTTCTCTAGTACGGATATGTTCTTCCCCTACTCGACTATGCAACTGTAGCTTATCTAACTATTCAAAACAGTTTTTCCTGAATGCTGATACCTGAGCAACATGGCTGATGCCCGGTGGAGCTGCTAGACAGCTATTGAGGAGATTGGCCCTGGTTTCCCCTTTGACCATCACCTACCCAGCCAGACATTGGGCACAGTTCTTCCTCGTCTGCCTGCTACAGCTCCTCCCTCCCCTCCTACGAACTCACGCAACATTGTTCTTTTTTACTGTACCTTTACTATGCTCTTGTAACTGATGAAACTTGCAACGTAACGATCCTCTTGTAAAGCGCTCTGATACCTCCGGGTCTAACCGTCACCAACCCAGCCGGACTTCGGACACAGTTACTTCCTCATCTCCTCGCTGTGTCTCCTACCCCCTCCCCCACCTCTTCCTTCCTTCATTCTTTGCTTGCCTCCTCTATTCCTTTCCTCTCTCCCCTGTATCTCTCTCCCCCTGCCTGCTTTGTTTATCCTTGTGCCTATGCTCCGCTTAATCTCCCTCCCCGTCGCCCTTTTACATTACCCCATTACCCCTCTTCATGCCATGAACCAGCGGATATACTTGTAATTGGCGTACCTTCTGTAACAGTGTGTAACTTGTAACCTATGTAACCCTACCAGCCTGACTCCCTATGATGGCCCCCATAAATATGCCCTTGTCCAAAGCACTCCTACTCCCCTTGTTGGGGGTGGATTCAGCATTTTTTGCCCTGGAGTCTCAGAGACCCTTCTGCGAGAGTCTACAGTGGCAAGGGAGTTACACATAGTGGAGGATTGGGATTGATCCCCTTAGCACTGGGAACTGTCTGCTACCCTGCCGGAAGTTGGTCACTGTGTTAACGCTGGGTTTTCTAACCCCTCCCCCTCCTCTTCCCTCCTTCATTCTTCTAAGTGTGCCCGTGACCAAAGCACTCCTTTCCCCTTGTTGGGGAGGGATGCAGCATCTATGCCCTGGAGTCTCAGTGACCCCGCTGAGAGAGTCCACAGCGACAAGGGAATCACACATAATGGAAGACTGGAAATGATCTCTTTCCTGCGGGGAGCCGTCTCCCACCCAGCCGGACATCAGACTCAGTTACTTCCTCATCTCCTCGCTGTGTCTCCTACTCCCTGCCCCACCTCGTCCCTCCTTCATTCTTTGCTTGCCTCCCCTATTCCTTTCATTTCTCCCCTGAATCTCTCTCCCCCTGCCTGCTTTTTTCCCCTTGTGCCTAAGCTCCGCTAAATCAACCTCTCCTTCGCCCTTTTACATTACCCACTTACCCTTCTACACGCCATGAATCCAACGGATGTAACTTGTAATTGGTGTACCTTTTCTAACAATATGTAACTTGTAACCTATGTAACTCTCCTCATGTAAAGCGCTCTGATACCTCCGGGTCTAGCCAGCGCTATATAAAACTCAAGTAAATGCATAAATAAATAGGGCCAAACAAACCACCATGCTCACTTTAGTGCTCACCATTCCTCCCCTTGCTGGCTCAATTATCTCCAACATTGACAAAGCATTGCAGAGGAAATTCATCTGATGAATTCTTCTCTGCATTTATAGTTTTCTCTAGAAAAGTGGAGGATTTTCACTGAGAGGTAAATCAGAGCCTGGGAGACAATATGCCATGTGACCAAATACCATCCTTAATATAGCTATGTTTTTCTAACTTTGTATTTAGGGCTGGTTCCTTCTTAGTGTCACATTGTTATTTCCACCTGTCATCAGGTCAGCAGCATATATTTAGATGACAATGCACATTTCAAAGCACAGAGGCCTCCCCTGAGGCAATTTTCCTTATTTAATGAATATCTGAGAAAAAAGGACCAATCACAATCGCATCAGCATTTAGGGGCATTCCTGCTGCTGTGTCTTTGAGCTAAATGGGCTCCACCATAAGTAATTAACTGCTTAACCACCAAAAAAATGCATATCATCTGCAAACTCTCACCTATTCCCCAAGGCATGGAACTAACCTATCTGGCAAGAGAGTAGTAAAATGTTTCACATCTTAAAATGTTTTCCTTAGTTTCCCTGAAGCAATTACAGGCTGCATTCATTTTGCAAAATGTTAAAAGGCAAGTTTTTCTCAAGGTCAGAGTGCTTCTTTTTATGGCAAGCCCTACAGAAAGGGAAGTTTCAAGTGCATATCAGCTTGTGACCAGTGGCGGCTGCCACCAAGTAGTGAGGCGGGGGAGGGGGGGAAGAAAAAATAAATTAATTGTGACTTACCAGGCTACCGAACCGCTCAGAAAGCTGTGATTAGTCTGAGCGCCATGGATCAGCACTCAGAAGTGGACAGGGAACCTGTGCATGCTCCCCACCAGGCTGTGCAGCCTGGTGGGGAATATGCAAAGTGTACAGGTCTGTTTGGCCGGCCCAAGAGGGCCAGCCAAACCGTCATGCTCACTTTAGTGCTCACCATTCCTCCCCTTGCTGGCTGTGATGACAGCCAAGCCCCGCCCGCCAAGCAAAGCTGCATGACAATGAGAACATAAAATGATAATAACGTAGCGTTATAATCATTTTTTGTTTTTCCACTGCAAAAAAATGCAGTGGGGAGGTGCTCCTCTGCATTAGCGGAGCAGCGGGCTCTGCATGTAACTAAAATGAACAGTCTATGGACCAACTGGGGCCCATGTTACATAAAGTGCCCTATGTGGTGTCTTAGATTGTATAAATAAAAAAACTGGAAACAAGTTATCTTCAGCGTAGGTTTATTTAAACCTCAGCCACAAACGCTCAGAGTCAACTGACTCCCAATACAATAAACATTCTAGAATACAGAATTTCAGAATGGAATTAAATGACACATGAAAGAATAATTTAAAGAAACAGGGAGAGATTGTAAGTGAGAGACAACATCACACATCTCCCTTCGCATCAAAAGAAAGAAAATAAGAAACAAGGAAATGATTAAACATAATCTTTCATGTACATTGGTGCACTACATAACCTCATGCTCCTCTTATGGGCGGTACAAGATGTAGAAGGAACAGATGCAGAGAAATTGATGACATTAAAATGATTCATTTTCATTAGGTAAATCAGAAACTAAAATATTAGATTTAACAAGTACAACACGACTCTAATTCCATACCTCCCATGGCCTTCTTGAAAACCTTTATAACAGGTCTGACTTTTGTATATTTAGACCATGATTTACAACCAACAGGTGCTTTTATTCTAACAAGATCACCAACTTTAAACTCTTGAGATCGAACACACTTCTTCTTGTCAAAATAAATCTTTCTCAACATCTGTTTATTCAACTCCCTTTCTCTCCATTCCCCTATGCTATTATCAACCAAACCTTTATTCATTTTCATCCAACCAGGACACCACAAGGTATTGGGTATCCTAGCCTTGAACAATTCAAAAGGAGACCTCCCAGTAGAGGAATGAGGAGAACAACGATAAGCATGTATTCTCTCTTGAAGGGTTAAAATCCAATTCAAACCATTTGACCTAGCCAATTGTATAGACTCTTTAAGTGTTTTGTTCACCCTCTCAACAGCTCCATTGGTCTCAGGATGATATAAAGAACATCTCTTATGTACAACACCACATTTTTTCAAAACATCAGAAAACAAACTAGAACAAAACTGGGGACCATTATCAGACAATAAACTATTAGGAAAACTCTCCCTTTAAAAAATTTCTTCTAAAAACTTAATGACAGAGATTGAGGTAATGTCTCTAACCGCAGTCACTTCAATCCACCTGGAATACAAGTCAATGAGAACAATCAAGTACGGGGTATCTGAAACACCACTAAGTGGACCTAAAATGTCAATAGCAACTTCATCCCAAGGATGACTAGGCAATTTCGTACACACCATAGGTACCTGCCTAGTTTTTAGAATCTTATCACTTGCAGAACATTCAACACAATCCCTGACTAATCTCTCAACTTCTATATCCATACTAGGCCACCAGAACTGCAAACGCATCATTTCCTTCGTCTTTACAATACCCAAATGACCATTATGAACATGAGATAACAGTTTTTTACGAATACCTAAAGGAGGAACTAACTTAGTACCACGAGTCAGCATACCATCTGTAACAGAGAGCTCATCAGCCACAAGAGACCAGGGTTTATTCAAACGTACATTTCCCTTCAAAGAATTTATAACAGAAATCATCTCATCATCCTTTTCCAGTTCACTTTTCCATTCGCATTCTTCCACAGCACCTTCAGTGACTTCACAGACATTAATAGCCTCCTCCGTACCATACACCACCTCCTCATCATCACACTCACTGTCAACTAATCTTGACAAACAATCCGCAGATTTGTTTGCTACCCCTGGAATATATTGTACTTCAAAATCAAATTCCTGCAAGGAAATAATCCACCTTCTAATTCTTGAAGAAATAGAATCCAAACCTTTTTTTAAGAACACTTCTTTCAAAGGCTTATGATCAGAAAATACTACAACCTTAGTACCCCAAATCAAATGTTTTAACTTTCTTAGTGCCCAATAAATCGCCAAAGACTCTTTCAATTACAGAATAATTTAATCCAGACCCTCTGAGACACCCGGAAGAACAACAAATCAATACCTCTTTTCCTTCCTTCTTTTGAAGAAGAACAGAACCAAGCCCCTTTTCACTTGCATCAGTAAACATATAAGTAGGAAGACCAGGAACAAAAGCATGAAGAGAAGGAGCTTTTTTTAATTCATTCTTTATACACTCAAACTCTTGCTTACAGTCAGACGACCACTCATAAGTGACATTTTTAGCCGTTAACTTCCTTAGATTAAATGATTTTTCTGCAAAGTTTGTTATGAACTTCCCATAAAATTCTACCATACCAAGAAATGAAAGTAATTCATCTTTGTTAACTGGCTCCTTAACTCTATCAATGGAGTCAACTAATTCTTTTTTTGGAAACACACCTTGGCACGTAATATGATGACCTAGATAATTTACTACTTCTAATCCAAATTTACATTTTTCCTTTTTTAAAGACATGCCTGCACTACTCAAACGTTCCAAAACAGCACACACACAGGAATTATGCTCCTGAATGTTCTTCCCATAGATCAAAAGATCATCCTGATAGCATTTCACTCCCTTAAGACCTTTTAGAATCTTAGACATGATACGTTGAAATACTGAGGCCGCCGATACGAGGCCAAAAGGCATCCTCCTGAATTTGAAAGTTCCCATAGGTGTAATAAAAGCAGTCAAATCTTGAGATACATCATCTAATTCCACCTGGTGATAGGCGGAAGCCAAGTCTAGTGTGGTAAAGTATTTTGCACCCTCAAGTGTACCAACCATTTCATCAATGTTAGGAAGAGGAAAACGATCTACAACCACTTCCTTATTTAAAGCGCGTAAATCAATACATAAACGAATCTCATTATTCGGTTTTTTAGCGATAACGACTGGTGCCAACCATTCCGTTGCCTCAACTGATTCAATATTTTCATTCTTAACAAGTTTTTCAATTTCTTTTTGAACACTAGCTTGTTGAGATAAAGGAATTCTTCTTACCTTTGCTACAACAGGAACAGCATGCTCCCTTAATTTAATATGATGTTTTTACCCCTTCAAACATCCTAAATTTTCTTTAAAAACATCTGGAAATTTGTCAGAAAACATAGCAGACATGTCACATACCTCTTGGACTATAACTTGAGGCGATGCATTCGGACTGAGTTGAACCCCAAGATCACGTTGATGTAACCAACTCAACAAAGAATCACCTTTCCTTGTCACATATATTTTCCCAACTGTCATACGACTACCCAATTCAAGTTTCGCCATGAAATAACCCAACATTTGGATAGGTTTATCCCCATAACCCAAAGGAGCAACATCACACTTAAATAACTTAACTTTACTCTTAAAATTTTTTAAAAACACCCCCTCATCAATCATAGTAATATGCGAACAAGAATCAAATTTTAAGTTGATCATTACATTTTCAACAGAAACTAGATGAGAGGGATGATCCATTTTTTCACTATTGACCTGAAAAGTCACAGTTTTTACTTGTGGTTGTGACCATTTTTTAGTTGAAGACTCACCACTAAACATTTTAGACCTACAACATTTTGCAAAATGCCCTCTTTTTCCACAAGCGTTGCACAAAGTTTTTAGTGCAGGGCAATTAGTTGAATTAGCTAAATGACTAAACTGCCCACACCTGAAACAAGAAAATCTATTTCCTGAATTTGTATTTGGAACTAATGGCATTGAAGCTTGTTTCTTCACATTAACATTAGTTTTTTTTTTACTTGACAAACAACTTCTTCCACCTTAGATTCACTTTTCGTTTCCACAGTAGATGTCTTCTCTTTTTCTCCTTTTAATTCTTCCACACATTTAGTCATATGCTCAACCTGCTTTGCAATAACTAAAACTTCATCAAGAGGAGGTTCATCTTTTAACCACAACTCTTTTCTTATGTTGTCATGCGCACATCTCAAAACAAATTGGTCTCTAATTCTCTCATCTAAGGTTTGTCCAAAATTGCATGAAGAGGCCAATTTCCTTAAGACAGAAACATATTCTTCGACAGTCTCATCCTTCTTTTGTTCCCTTAAACCAAAATGATACCTCTCCATAATCATGCTAAGTCTTGGTAAGTAGTGCCGACCAAGTTGAACAATGGCAATTTCATATTCATTTAAATTTCTTTGTTCAGCTGCACTGATTTCAGGTAGGTGTTCTAAAACTTCTTGACCTTCTCCACCCAAACAGTGCAAAAGTAATGAATGTTTTCGCTCTGCACTTAAATTTGTGCCACAAACTCTTGCATAATGTGCACATTTTTTTCTCCATTTTTTTCCATTTTCCATTAAGTTCACCAGGACTAGTTTAAAAAAAAGCTGGTTGTGTAACGTTTTGCATGTTTAAGAAATTAATAAATTAATTTTCAAATAAAATGTCCTTCTTTCCTTTTTTTTAACAGTTCTTTTTGAAATATGTCGTTCAGAAATACGCTAAAGTTTATTTTAATTATTTATTTATTTTTAAATGAGCAAAGTCACAAATATATAATGAATTTTGTAAACCTTTCCTTTTTTTCCTTCTTCTTAGCTTAAATTACAGTCAAACTATGTTGAATAAGGATCGAAGTCAAAATACTTTTACAAGATGAAACTCGTAAAATGTTTCCTTTCCTTTCTTCACTTCAAATACTGTCCTTCGTCATAAAGACAGCGGCGTCACTGAACCGCAAAGGTAATTCTTCTGAAACGCCGTGAGAAGATTCAGTCTGAAACGCTAAGCAGAGAAAACGTCACAATACGTGCCTCTTCTGTGACACGCAGAGATACGTCACTGACACGCAGTACTTCGCGCGTCCACAACGTCGATTTTCTCTTGCGTAACAGTTTTTTACCTTCTCTTATACTTCTAAATCTTCCTGATTTTTATTTAAATATATAATCCTCCCGCCATACTCCTCACCATTAACTCAAAAGGCTAATGAGTTATTTTCCGATTTACCGCAGCTGGGAAGACAACGCTTCGCTTAGATTTTTCAGCCGCTGGAGGAGAGACGTTCGGAGAAGATTCAGCTTCGATTTTTCATTTGTGTTGAGGTTGGTTTTCTTTCTCCAATCGTCGCGAATTTATGTGGTGTCTTAGATTGTATAAATAAATAAACTGGAAACAAGTTATCTTCAGCGTAGGTTTATTTAAACCTCAGCCACAAACGCTCAGAGTCAACTGACTCCCAATACAATAAACATTCTAGAATACAGAATTTCAGGATGGAATTAAACGACACATGAAAGAATAATTTACAGAAACAGAGAGAGATTGTAAGTGAGAGACAACATGACACACTATTGAAACAATGATCTTGAGCACCTGCTTTCGGCGTAACCGGAGTAGTTTGGTATTAGAGAAGGGCCACGAAACCGTGCACGGCCCCTTCTGTAAAACAGAGAGCTCAGGCATACCTATACAGCCAGTGCTATCCTAAAGGCCGTTTCTCATTTGCATAGGCTATGACTCCAGGTAGTTAGGAAAACTATTTCCCTCTGTGCTAATGAACGTGGGTGCAGACACAAAGAAGCGCCTTGGCAGTGTGCCACAAACAGGTCACGCATAGTCGTTGTGCTCCCTGAGGATGAACCTTGCCAGGATAAAAGGGGATCCCCTGAATTCCTAGACATCCCCTGCAGACTGTTGCGGATGTCTCTGTATCCCTTTTTTAAAAATAGGCGGCATTGTCACCTACACTGAAAAGGAAAAACAGCTGCTTTGACAGCCGATCCACCTTTCATTAATGCACTGCTTCCAGGGTTGTGTAAGTTTGTACTGCCCTGGGGCAGCGCATTATGTGTATTAGGGTGTACTGTCTTTGTTTGTGTCAAGCACACCTAGATAAAGTGTGCACCAAAGTGCAAACAATAACAGGGCACCCTATGTACAATAGAAGGACGTTAACGTGATATAGGGCTCTCTAGACCCCACACTGTAGGGAAGCTACCATCCCATGGGTGTCAGCACTTGCCCAATACCTTTGTCTATCTGTTTAATTTTAGGGCATCCTCAACAAACTTTGATCAGGGGCCCTATAATTTTGTGTTTACCTTTGTTTGATCTATAACATTACTGTATAATATTGCATTGATTTAATAAAATGTTTCCTTACCAACACAGAGCCTTGAAACTGTGCAGTACCATGTGGATCAAATGATGTTTGTTGAGCCTATACTTTTGCAAATTGAGTTGTGCTTTTGTTTTAGGTAGTTTAAAATGTCCAGAAGGAGTCCAGGTACTGCATGGAAAAATGTGACTGAAGATTATTTAATAGTCAAACTATTCCACTCTGTCTGTCAAATCAGAAGAAATTCAAAGTTTTCTGGTAATATGCAATTACCACCTGGGACAGCATACATAAGCACAGTACTCATGATGCCAAAATACCATGCAAGGGCTGAAAATGGTCATTTTATTGTTGGAATGGTAACTCTCCAATGACAAAACATCCTCGTATAGTACCTAGTAGCAACAATAAGCACCTGGCGTCTTAAATATTCTTTTATAGATTTTATTTGGTGCCATTCTGTTTTTCAGATGTTATAGGAAGATGGTCATAGTTTTGCCAAACTTTTTTAGGTCTGACTGGTGACAGGCTTTATTGTCGGAAATACCTTAGACCAGTAGCACATAGAGCCCAATCCTACTGCAGTGTGTGGGGGTAGTCAGAGGAACTAGACATCATTTAGATATAACTGTTAGTAAAGCATTCTTGTAGTTAAGTCTCAAGATAACCAATAATTGAAACTGTTTTAAATTGTGATTCTGGTATGAAAAGTTTAACTCCTCAAATAAGTTTAATTTGGTAAGTTGGTACTGAGTATTCCTTGCCACTGTTACAGTTTTTTGTGTGTTAGACGAACCTTCATCCACCTCAGCGCCTTCCAGTAAAGTTTCTGGATGATCCATCAAGCAGGGCTAGAGAACAAGGGGGGTTCCAGAACATGGTTTTCCCATGTTAATTCCCATAGGGAATTTTGAGAAGCGATACTGATTAAACGAGTACCGCAGTACAGAGAAAAATATATACAAATAAATGAGAAAAATGTGGGTGGGCCGTGGAATCGTTGGCCGCCAATGGTGGGTTTTGGATATAGGGCCTTTGGACGTGTACGGGGGGTTGGCCACCTTGAGGGAGTTGGGAGCATTAATCAGCCACATCCTGCAGCCACCCTTGCCATTGACAGTCAAAGCAGCGCATGGTGGTGGGTGGGGCACCTGTAGAGGGGGTTGCTGCCTACAGTTGAGTGTGCTCAGGGCCTGGCCTGAGATCAGGCTCTACAGCCAGCCCACTTCGGCACACGGCCACGCGATGCTGCTCAGTGGGGGAACTGGGTGATTATGATCAAGAAAGCCCAGAAATTCACTGAAGAAACCAAAGGTTAAAGTGATGTGATAGTTAGGTATGCTAATCAGATATTAACTTCTGTAAAAAAAAAAATTTTCAGAAAAAACCTAAGGTGAAGTGACGGTATAATTAGTTGTTAAAATAATACAAAAACTATCATTAAAAAAACACTGAAATTCAATAGTTTAATGAGCTAACTATAACTGGCGCCCCAAACAGGCACTGCTTATGACCTCACATATTCTATCACTCATCGCTCATTACATGTTAAAATATATAATCTATGACATCACTCATGACATTTCAGATTACATTATTAATTACATCACTTACACGCTGCACTTTATTGTTCCCTGCCTCGCCCAGCCGTCGTTACTGAATCGGCTGCAAGCGACGGCGGGCGCCATCTTAGGTGTGGCGGGGGCTGCGCTCTAGTCGCGCCGGCCTCCCGCCCTCCTCAGCTATTTAGTTTGACCGGAATCGCGCCTCGCTGCCTTTTAGCTCTCCCTGGTGAGACCGAGGGCTGCGAGCTAGCGCTGGACCATAAACTTGTGCTCACAATTTTAATCTACCTCTGACATTTCTTCTTAACCTTTTAAATCTGTGTAAACTTTTTACCTGTTGGGGGGCTGTAAATCTTTTAGCAATTAAGGGAATTGAAGAGGCACACTGACACCCCTTACACGCTGCACTTTATTGTTCCCTGCCTCGCCCAGCCGTCGTTACTGAATCGGCTGCAAGCGACGGCGGGCGCCATCTTAGGTGTGGCGGGGGCTGCGCTCTAGTCGCGCCGGCCTCCCGCCCTCCTCAGCTATTTAGTTTGACCGGAATCGCGCCTCGCTGCCTTTTAGCTCTCCCTGGTGAGACCGAGGGCTGCGAGCTAGCGCTGCACCATAAACTTGTGCTCACAATTTTAATCTACCTCTGACATTTGTTCTTAACCTTTTAAATCTGTGTAAACTTTTTACCTGTTGGGGGGCTGTAAATCTTTTAGCAATTAAGGGAATTGAAGAGGCACACTGACACCCCTTACACGCTGCACTTTATTGTTCCCTGCCTCGCCCAGCCGTCGTTACTGAATCGGCTGCAAGCGACGGCGGGCGCCATCTTAGGTGTGGCGGGGGCTGCGCTCTAGTCGCGCCGGCCTACCACCCTCCTTTACTTTCTATATAAGCAGTGTCATGGCCAGCCGGCGCAGCGGGCTGGCGCAACGGGCGCGCGCCGAAGCCGCGCCTAAGCCAAGTCCGTCTGCGCCCGTCCGCGACCGGACACGGCCCAGGGCCATGACCCCTGGCCCCTCGGTGCGCTACTCAGCGGCCCAACTCAGGTTGCTCAATTCTGGCCTTCCTAGCCATCATTGTATCCACTTGCCTCCTCCTACTGCTGTGGGTACTATTCCTGCCCCGTGTCCTGGGTGTAATTACCAATTAACATCACCACTTCTACCCATTTCATTAGCTGTTGGAGCCCCCTCCCGCATGCCCATCACCCTATCCCAGGGATGCCGAGCAGCGTTAATCAACACACGCTCTCTCCCTTGTCATAGCTTAGATATTAGTGAGTTTATAATTACGCACGATCTCGATTTTCTCTTTGCTACAGAAACATGGGGAGATGCGGGCTCGGGACCTGACTTCTGTCAGGCTACTCCGGAGGGTTATAGCGTTGTGAGACATGATAGACAAACAGGAAGAGGTGGAGGACTTGCTATAATCTATAAGAATCAGTATCATACTTCGCTTGACCCCATTTCATCCACCAATTATGAAGCTGCAACTTTTGCAATCAACATTAATTGCAAACAAACTTTCAAAGGCACTCTGCTTTATCGACCCCCTGGACCTCGGAATTCTTTTCTTGGGTCCCTTTCTGAGTTAAACGACTATATTATAGGCTCCGCTGACTAAACAGTACTGGGAGATTTCAACTTCCCTCTGGAAGAACAGGGAAATTGCGACACCTCCCAACTAATTGCAGACTTCCTTACCCTAGGACTCCAACAATTGGTAAAGGGATCTACTCACCAGGCGGGACACACACTAGACGGTGTGTTTACTAACAACTCTCTTATCACGATACTAGACACTCTACCCCTTACCTGGACTGATCATAGGGCCATTATATTTGGCATTGAGACACGTTCAGTCAACCGCCCTGCTCCTAGACCTCCCACTAGGGCAGCAACTCGTGCCTGGAAGAATGCTGATATTCCTCAAATGGCAAATATTCTGACATTATCCTCCTATATCACAGGGTTTAACTCTACCTCCTCAGCTTCTGATTTCCAGGATTGGATTAGGAATGCTGCTGATCAGGTCGCTCCAGAAAAGTCTATCCAACCTAATAGAAGGTCGCCCTCAGCAGCATGGTATACAGAAGAGCTCAGACTTCATCGACAATATTGTCGGAATTTAGAAAGACGCTGGAGGAAATCCTATTGCCCTATTGCTAGGCAATCCTACAAAGATGCCTTAACAATATATAAAAAGGCCATCACTAGTCGGAAAACAACTTTTTTCTCGACCCAAATAAACAATGCCAAGAATTCGGCCAGAGAATTGTTCTCAGTGGTCAACTCCCTATCTATACCTCCATCAGGTCGCGGAGCAGAACCCTCCCAACTGTTCTGCAATGCACTGTCCACTTTTTTTACTACTAAAGTGGCAGATATTTATGCATCCTTTGGTGGAGACACAGGGGCTAGATCCACTGCCAGTAACAAGGAACCCCTCCATATCAATCATGATCGTTTTTCTCTATTTTCTGACACCTCAGAGGACCAAATTAGCAGACTCATTTCCATCACCAAGTCTGGATCCCCCTTGGACCCATGTCCTCCCTCAGTGATGTCCACTCTAAGTGAGGTGATTTCTCATCCACTCACGGAAATCTGCAACACTGCCTTTCAAACTGGATGCTATCCGGCCCCGTGGAAAAAGGCAGTGATTAAGCCTCTTATGAAGAAGCCCTCATTAGATCCCTCCGCCCCGGTCAGCTATAGACCCATAGCCTGTCTTCCTTTCCCGGCCAAAATCTGTGAAGCCCTGATGAATATACAGCTCTCAGAGTTCGTCGACACGCACCAACTCTTAGACGAAACCCAGTTTGGCTTTAGGAAGGGACATGGGACGGAGACTGCCCTAATAAAAGCTACTGATGAAATCAGAACCATCATGGATCAGGGAGGAACGGCCATCTTGATTCTCCTGGATCTATCCGCAGCATTTGACACGGTCGACCATATCATTCTGGTCGACCGTGTCACAGCTCTGGGGATTGACGGTTCGGCAAGAGATCTCATTTCATCTTTTCTCGCCGACCGCACCCAGACAGTCAAGTTGGGTAATTTCTACTCTCCCGTCTCTGCACTACCATGTGGAGTACCACAAGGCTCCTCGCTAAGTCCCACGTTATTTAACATCTACGTAACGGACTTAGCGAGGGTAATAAAGGCCTATGGGGTGCGATTAACCTCTTATGCAGACGATACCCAATTGGTACTGGCGATCCATAAAAATGGTACAGAAGTAGCAGCTAACTTTCAGGAAGCAATGCTTGCGGTCAGTAAGTGGATGTCCTCCAATTGCCTAAGGCTCAACTCGGATAAAACCGAGGTTATGACCTTTGGCAATCTCGCCCCAGAATGGTCTTCCACCTGGTGGCCCATACAATTGGGCTCTCCACCTGTCCCAGTGGTAAAGGCAAGGAACTTGGGAGTTATCTTCGATAGCAAATTAACCCTCAACCTTCATGTTAACAAGGTTGTCTCCTCTGCTTTCTTTATGCTAAAGAAAATAAAGAAATTGCTGCCTTATCTTCCCCCTTCTGCTGGGAAGACTCTAGTCTCTACTCTGGTATTTTCTAAAATAGATTATGGGAATGCTCTTTTTCTTAACACCCAGAAATCTGTGCTGTCAAAGT
The DNA here is from genome assembly GCF_964261635.1 of Lissotriton helveticus. Classification (NCBI taxonomy): domain Eukaryota; kingdom Metazoa; phylum Chordata; class Amphibia; order Caudata; family Salamandridae; genus Lissotriton; species Lissotriton helveticus. Next base: position 203,482,195 of record NC_136069.1, read on the forward strand.
TACAGTCTGTACAGAATGCGGCTGCTAGAATTCTTCTAAATATCCCTCGCCGCCATCCTACTACCCTTGCCATCCGCCAGCTTCACTGGCTTAGAGTAGAGAGCCGTATTAAGTTCAAGGCCCTCTGCATTGCCTATAAGGCCGTGCATGGCACTGGACCCAAATTCCTGATTGAGGCATTCCAACTATACACCCCCAAAAGATTGCTGAGATCGGCTAACATTTGCCTCCTACCTGTACCTCGTACCAGAACGGTAACTTGGGGAGACCGCCGCTTCTTAGTGGCTGCACCAAAACTTTGGAATCTTCTCCCACTAAATATCAAAAATGCCCCCAATCTGATGAGCTTTCGCAGGCTCGTAAAGACATGGCTGTTCGATCAGTGAACTCTATTATTGTGGTCCTTGCTAGCTTACACATGCGCCGAGACACCTTTGGGTAATTGTTTGCGCAATAAAAAATCTCAAAAAATAAAAAAATAAAAAAAATAAAGGCAGTCCTGCCTTGCATTCCGTCTTTAAAAGTAAATTCTCACAATTGGTTTTGACAGATACTATACGTCCCTAGTATATAATAGGGCTAGGGGGTTCAAATTACCTATAAGTAACTGGGAAATTTCGAGGTCCAGCAGATTTCCTGTACTTGCATGTGTGCACTGCTGAGTGCCTGCTGTGATTTTAAAGGCAGCCTGCTTTTGCAGACTGTCTTTACAAGTAAATTGTGTGTAAATTCTACTTGATAAGGGCACCTAAAATGTGCCAAGCTACCTTATGTTTACATATTAGGCACCCCCAGGTCTCCCCTAGGTGTCCCAGGGGTGGGGTTCCATGTAAATATAAGCAGGGGCCTTATAAAAGATGTTGTATCTACCCTAGTGAGGAAAAACTGTCAATTCCATTTTTCGCCATCGCATATACTTAACTCCAAAGGCTAACATCACATTATTTCTTTGAGATAGAACTATTGCTAGGAAAGGAGTAAATCTCATTCAATTACTCAAAAGAGTGTTATTGATAAATGCAAGAACTTGCCATTGTTGAATTTATCATAACTTGTACAGAAGAGAAGTTATAGAACTTTCTCTTATGTAAGCCAAAATGCAGCCTTCTGGTAGTCTCTGCTGATTGGTCAGCTTTAACAGGATTAGCCAGGCTGCTTTGCTTAGGTGATAAGTAGCCTGGCTGGAGCAGAGCTTATCTGATGAGTAGAGCTCCGAAGTTGAGGAGGATGGGTCCTGCAGAGGGACTGGGTAAATCGTACTGAGCTCAACACATCCTGTGCCCCAGCCGGATTGCAGACTTAGGACAGTAAATTGCAGAAGTCTAGGGAAGAAGAGTTAATGGAAATTAGCCACACTGTGGTTTGGTTTAGCTAATTCTAACTCTTCTGGAGAGAAATCATCCATGTAGGAATTTGGAAGTGTAGTGCTTTTGTGGGACAAGTAGATGCCACACTTTGGAGGAAGTTGTCATGCTTTTGGGTGGCATTCACCATGTCATAGGACAGAGGTGCCCCCCGGCTTGTCACCCCAGAACACTGAAAAAGTATGTGAGAACTGCATAGTCTCTCAGATCTACTGCCTGAAATTACAAGGAAAAGAAGGACTACCCTGCTGGAATTTAGATTTGCACCCAATGCCTGGACTCTGAATTTCTGCGCCTGCTGCATAGTCTGGTACTTTAGCCCTGGGGACTGTGCCTTGCTTCAAGAAGAATTAAGGAGTGGACTCCCTGCAAGCTACAGGTTAACAGCGACCAACTACGTCATCTCCACGAAAGAGTACGTCCAGTGGACTTTTAAGGATTCGGCTGGGTGCATTGTGGGAATTGTGGTCAAAATGTCCCAGGGACCATCTAGGAGATTCTAGACCTTTGGATTCGTGATTTGGACACTTTGAACCTACAAGGAGACCTTCAAGTAGCACCTCCTGAAGTTTGGAGAACATTGGTGAACTTTTGTGAAAAAGGTCCTTGAGGTGATAGACCCGACGTCGAGAGTCAAGCTGACTACCTTCAACTGCAACAAGGCCAGGCTTTCAGGCTGATCCTGCTATAAACGCCAGAGTTCCAAACCTCCAGGATTTGACCAGGGCCTCAAGGAAAATCAAGCCCGTGAACCCTTACCGAATAAGGCCTGGTGTCAAGAGTCAAGCGACGTCGGAAGAAAAAGCTCCAGAAAAGTTTGTAAGTGTGAAGGTAAAATTTTGACCGGGCCTCCTGCTTAGTGTATCCAACATGGACTCCATCGTGGTTGGCCTCAAACGTTGACTTTATCCCAGTCAAGCGGACCAGATATCCCAGAGTGGCTCTTTAGATTTTTAAGTCCTATACAGTGGTTAATTTGTAAAAATTTGCATCTCTGGTTGCTGTTTTTGTGTCTATTTTTTCATTAAATACTTCCTATTTTTAGAAATTGGTGTGGGGTTTTTATTGTTTTTTGTCTTCCTTAGTTGATGTATTGGTGTTTTTAAATGCTTTACACTCCTGTCTCCTAAATTAGGCCTGACTGCTCATTGTCAGCTACCAAGGGTTAAGCAAGGAGCACATTTACTGAGAACTTTACTGGCCCCTATACCACGTTAATGGCCTTATTGCTAGTGACAGGTGCATATTTACCCCCACCAACAATCGACTTCCCAAAACCCTGGCGTAATACTTACATGCATAAGCTTACACAACAAGCAGAACAATCTTAATATGAAACATATAATCCACGTTAATTAGATGTTATGTTCTCTGGAGACATTAATGAGATCAGCAAAATAGAATTTTAAGTGGACAGCTTCACATGTATAAATTAGCCAATGAAAGAAATGCACAACCATGCGCTATGGACAACCCTTTGTTCTATGTAAAAGTACCCAACACATATTCCTGAAATGAGCAGAATGGTGTTCAGCATTTTAACAATCTTTACTATTATACTGCGACTTGTCTGTAAGTGACTCAATCATAAAATATACATTATACAGCAATGTATAGTGTCTCAGAATTTTCACTGAAATTATGGAAATAAATACCTAAACTTTATAAATCTGCAGGTTATATAGAAATTTCTCATAGAACTACATGAGAAGTCTTTAACGTTAGTATGTTCACAAAAATCCACAGGTGAATAATGTAGTGTACGGAGAAGCTTTAGTTTTTTGCACGTTTTTGTAACAGGCATTTGAACTAACCCATAAACAATTAGAAACATGTCTACAACTCATACTAGTTGTGCTCAGTCTCTACCTTGTTTAAATGCAGTACTGCTCACACTTAAAACTTCACCGGTAGCTCAAATGTGAATCATTTAACTTTCACCATATGGAATCAGACTAGTTTTCTATTTCATATACCGTATTTTCCGGCGTATAAGACGACTTTTTAACCCCTTAAAATTATCTGGAAAGTCGGGGGTCGTCTTATACGCCGGGTACAAAATTTTATGGTATGTTTTCATGCGCTTTTTCATAGCGAGGACTTCACTCGAAGGTGTCAGACCGCTTCACAATAGGAAATAACAAGAAACAACACACCTTATGTTAAAAAATACAGCCACCGGCCCTGGCAACGTCCACACCCAGCCCCCGCGCCATGAATTGTGCAAGTATCGAAAGCGAGCGTTTTTTTTTCATAGCGAGGACTTCACTCGAAGGTGTCAGACCGCTTCACAATAGGAAATAACAAGAAACAACACACCTTATGTTAAAAAATACAGCCACCGGCCCTGGCAACGTCCACACCCAGCCCCCGCGCCATGAATTGTGCAAGTATCGAAAGCGAGCGTTTTTTTTTCATAGCGAGGACTTCACTCGAAGGTGTCAGACCGCTTCACAATAGGAAATAACAAGAAACAACACACCTTATGTTAAAAAATACAGCCACCGGCCCTGGCAACGTCCACACCCAGCCCCCGCGCCATGAATTGTGCAAGTATCGAAAGCGAGCGTTTTTTTTTCATAGCGGATGACTTCACTCGAAGGTGTCAGACCGCTTCACAATAGGAAATAACAAGAAACAACACACCTTATGTTAAAAAATACAGCCACCGGCCCTGGCAACGTCCACACCCAGGCCCCGCGCCATGAAGTATCGAAAGCGAGCGTTTTTTTCATAGCAAGGACTTCACTCGAAGGTGTCAAACCGCTTCACAAGCGAGCAAATGGCGCCATGAGTCTTACCTCGACTGCCGCTGCTGCTGTACACGCGCCTCCAACCGCTTGCACATCCCCAGGCAGACGAGGCAGCAGGACGAGGCAGCAGGACGTCCGAAATACGGTATATGGTAACGGGCAGCCAGCGCCGAAGATGGCAGCGCCCGGTGTGTTGACACGTTTGGCACGTTTTGGCACGCGCCCCTCTCTCCTTGACATGGGGGTGGGCATAGAAAGGGGACTGTAGAATGTTCCCGAATGTTACCGAAGGCAGTAGAGCACTTGCCTGCGCTGGAAGTGGGGGTCGTCTTATACGGCGAGTATAGCACAAAACCTAAATTTTTTCAGGTAAAGTAGGGGGTCGTCTTATACGCCGGGTCGTCTTATACGCCGGAAAATACGGGTATGTACACATGTACATATATTCAATCTATGCTGTAAATCTTTGTGGGCCCTTATCTACCTGCCGAACCTGGCAGTAGCGATTCCGCTCCACACTTCTCAACAGAATTCACGGTATCCCTTGTGATTGGCAAGGCGCAACAATCTTCACGTACCAGCAGCTTGCCGCTACGGACTCCTCCATAATCAAGACAGGCGCCGTTAAGATTAACCTTGGCCCGGCGTGTTTTTATCTTTGGAAATGGGTTCCGACCCCAACCAAGATAGTTAGCGCATACCTGCTACTCCCTTAACCCTTGGAGCCTCCGCCCATGCACTCGCCAACCAGGCAGTGTAACTTTCAGGAGTGCTAATAACTCCCGTCCTATTGAGGATCTATGTATCTCGGTATAGATCGAAACGTCATCGACTCTTTAGACAAGGCGTCTCCAACCGGTCGATCGCGAGCTACTGGTAGCTCGCAGATGCCCTGCTAGTAGCTCGCGGCCTGACTTCTACTTTAGTAGCCTATTGTTGTCGTTTTGTTATTTTTTAGGCCTTTTTGCAGTTGCTTCTATGCCGCGGTAGGAACCAACTGCAATTTGAACCCATCTAGTGCGAGGCAAAGTTGTTGACATCGGCCAGCGCATGGGCAGTGTTTGGCTGCCCCGGAGACCACTATGCGCGCCTTTTGCTGCATGCTTTCCTGCTCTGACCCGTGCATTTTTCGGCCGGAACGTTAGCCTTGAATGAATTGGGTCTCCATGCTGAAATATGGGAGATGCAGTGCCAGCCAGCTGAAGCAGAAACAGACAGCCATCAGGTTTGTGGCCAAGAGAAACTTTATTTTTTTGTATATTGATGCCTGTGCATGCCGTTATTCGAGGCATCTAAAACATGAGCAGTAGTTCGAACAAGAAATAAATCGATCTGAAACTCTGCTTTAATTTAATCATTGAATTAAAGCAGTGTTTCTCAGGCATCTTTTATTTTGAAATAATAGTGTATCTTGCGCGTTGTTCCTGGCCTCAAAATGGAACCGAGAACATCATTTTACGTGTGTTTTCATTACATTTTAATTAAATAATGGGAGTAATGTAAAATTAAGTCAATTGCTCCGGTTTGTGCTCAGTGAGAACTTCCAAGAGGTGCTTTTTTTAAAACACAAAATACATGTAAAACGATACTTTTAGTGTCATGATATCATGCACGTAATTTAAAATGAAGTGTTGATTTTAAGCACAATTAATTATACCCTTGCAGTGGGCACATGTTTCTGTTGTAAACAAGGCTAATAAATTAACTAGGAGCGCTGAGCATGGGCCAAGCTAAGGTCTGTGGCCCCTTCCTTGCGTGAGATGAGCAAAGACTTGAAAAGAATGCAAAGAGTGGTACAAAAGGCATATAAAAATATATTGGCATGTTTTAGAAAATCACAACGTTTATTTCTTTTACATATATAAGCATTTCGTATGACCAGCATATTACAGTACTTACATGGAGAGGCATTTTTAGAAGTGATAACTTATCAACATGAGCCAATCATTGACTCCCACCAGCCCAGATGGTAATTCTTTAATAATTAACTAAGGGGCAAGTCATGTGTGCATACATGTAGAATAGGTTATAATTACATGGAGCAAATTTAAAGTCGGTTATGAAAGAATTTGTACAGTGCTCTCCCTGAACTCTGGCATTTCAAGGTCTGGTCATGTGATGAAGAAAAAGGAGGTATGCTGTTAATTGTATTGCAGCATTTGTTTATAATGCTTACTACCCTGCAAGCCAATCCATGTAGGGTTTGTGTTGGGAAAGGTGTTGTCTCTCTTTTTTGAGCCTATGTGGGAAGTGTTCCATGTTGTGCGTGATGACCACCGATGTTCTATTACCGAGTTATGAAATGTAGTAGTGTGGTGGATGAAAAGGTTTGAGAGACAGATTTGCAGGTTATGGTTTTTAGTATGATTGCAGCTTTGAACAGCACTAAACGGCCCTATGATTTCTAATTATTGTAGTTTCTTAGCTGGTTATGCTAGAGGTCAGGAGTACGCAGTTTGTTGAAAAGGAAAGCCAGGACTAATGACAGGCTCTCTGGTTTCATATTGTGCAATTCAGACACTAAATGGGTGTCTGTTTATCCCTCGTCGATGAAGCTGGGCGTGGAGGGACTTTGGGAACAATGTACAAGTTGCTTGGCCTTTAGTAGCTCGCAATGATTTTCATGGATCAGAAGTAGCTCTCACCGCAGAAAAGGTTGGAAACCCCTGCTTTAGACAGTATGCATGTTAAACACATGTGTTAAAACTTGTGCATTACTGTCTACTTCTTCAAAAAGCTTGCCCTCACTATTTTGTATAGCGATAAGCTCTTCTGTTTTGCCTGAAAAATGTTTCTTTAATTGTGAATGTCTTTATGTTTTCATTCTTGAAGGATAAAGGATTGTGTCTCACTCTATTACGCTCTGTCTTGAACTTTAATACTCACCTTTTGAAATTATTAAATCCAAATGTCCGGCTGGACATAGTGAATCAATATAGCACCGATTCTGGTCTATATTAATTGTTTTTGACGTATATTTATTTGAAGGACCTATTGTTCTAAATAACTAGCTGATACCCAGGGTCCTTCTTACCTTGCGGGTGTCCTTGTCCATTGCAAACATCCTCCCTCAATGTCTGCACTACTCAGGGGCAGCAGCTGTGCAGTAAAGTCTATGGTAAGGGTGGGCGCAGATGGTGGTCGTGTTGGCGACTACTCCGGTAAAGGTGACTGTCATGCTACAACTCTAGTCCTTGACTGTTACAAGATGGCCACCATTCACAAGCCTCTCACAATGCTTGGGGAATCTCGTGAGATCACGCAAACTCTCAGCTGCAATCTGAAATGCATCTGCTATATAAGGACTTCCTGTCTGGAGACCCGTTGCTGTTATTCGGAGCCTCTCAGGAGGTCAGAGGCGACAAGGCTGCCGGTAGGATCGTTGAGGAGTGGAGGTTGTGGGGATCCACAGCCGGTATCCTGCTGGTGTCAACAAGGCTGAAAACGGGTAGGAAACTCACTTTGGGGTGTGTTCTTGCTTCACATAGTTATATTGTGCTTCTACTTAACTAAGTACAAAATGCGCAAATTCGCGTTATGCAAATTCGTGCGATAGTGAATTCGCGATCTGCAAAATCCGCGAATTTGCAGCTTTTTTTTGTGTCTTCGCGGGGCTTTTTGCGTGTTCACGGGCCGCTTGCAGCGCACCGACCGCGAAGTTACCCATGCAGTCGTACATGGGCGTGGCCATCTTGTGCGCATTGCATATTTCCGAGTGCTATTTGCAAGCTCGCGTTGTGTGCAAGGCGTGATTACGTGTTCGCGTGCGTTTTTGCGTGCTCACAGGGGAAATATCGCGCAAACTTACCTACGCAGTCCTCAATAGGCGCGGCCATCTTGTTTTTCATTCATTGCTATGGTCCTGGGCATGCTTTTTGTATCCAGCTTGAATCTTTGCCATCCTTTCTTTGTTTGAAGTTTTTTTTAATCTTTTTTACTCATTTTCTATCTCCTCTCTTTTTCTGCAGCTATATTGTGTGTTTTTCTTCTACTTTTGGTTAGTTTAAAACTACTTTTTTTAACTCTTTTTTCTTTTCTTTACTTTTTCACTATTCTTTCCTTTTTTTATTTTACTTTACTGTCCAGGACCATGACAGAGGGAGCCGGCAAAGATCTGAAGGGGAAGGGTCCTGCACCCTGTAGCCGGCTCCCTTGCGGGCGCTTAAGAGGGGAGGATGTGACGGCCAGGGAGATTTCCAGCCCGGTGGAGGTGGCTGCACTGATCTTTTATGTGCAGCACCACCTCCCCAAGACCGTGGCAGCAGGGGGCAGGCTCGCGTCAGGGTATGGCCTCCGGGGGCATCACCAGCTGTGGGCTATGGTGTGCCGGGCCATGCGGAGGGAGTCGAGGGTCCGGCGCACCTACCATCAAGCGATGGTAGGACCTCCTGGTGCGGTGGTCGGACCTCCTTGACCGCGAGCCGGACTTGCTCCAACTGCTAGGTGTGGAGATCCCTGGCCTTGGTGAGTAGCTATTTAATAACTACTTTGTTTTCTTCTGCTCTGTGTTATATTGCTAATATATGTTTTTCCCGAAGAGCAAGAATGCTTCCGATTCGATTACATTGCAGGTAAATTAACGTTTAAATAGCTTCTCTGATTGCAGGTACTTGCCTGCTCAGTGGCATTGCTACTATGCTTACTTGTTTGCAACTTTGTGTTTATTTGAGAGCAGAACTGTGTAATGCTAGAGAGACTAGAGACTCAAGTCTAGTCCTTCCTTTGTACTCCTGCTGCCAGTAAGTAGAGATAGTGGTGGATTGATAGGTTGAGTATATTACGACTTGTTATTTAGTAGTAGGAAATTTTTTTAGTGGTCTGCAATCATGATGATGGACTGTGTCTGTCACGTCGCGTGCTGTTGAGTGCTGGCAGTCGTAGTGGAACCTTTTTGTTGTTGGTTTAGTTAGTGATTTACATAACTTTCCAAGTAGACGGTCTGCGAATCCAGCAATACTCTACTATCTATCCTAGTTGACCAGATCAGATAGGTCAATCAATACATGTAGTGCAATTGTTGGTAATTTGTTTCTCTGACATAATTTTAGATTGTGGTCAAAGAAATCAAATATTTAAAAAAAACAATCATCCATGTTTGTGTTTATTTCACGATCATCAGCATCTCCCAGGGGCAAGAAGACACAAACTCCGGAGGAACAAGGTGGGCAAGAACGGTCCTCTGCAGGCTCTTCTGCTGGCCCGAGAAAGTTGTTCTGTTGTTAATATTAATAATTATACTTCCCTAACTTTTACAGGTCCTATTCATTCAAAATTGTTTCCTAATTCTATTTTTTACAAAATAGGCTTTGATCTTCTTGTAGACAGTTTCTACATTCTTATCCTGCCTCTACCATCACTCTCTGTGCTACTACTATTATTTACTATTACTATGAGTCGGTGTGTGTAGGTAGCTAAACTTGCCCAGTCGGCAAACGGTTTTAAACAAAACTCTGATCCAGGCACTGAGTGCAGTCCTCTGGGTTGCCCTTGCTTTCTATTCCAGTCTTCTTAATGTAAGTGCTTTGACAATTTCCTCCAACAAAATGTCAATGTGTCCAACAAGAATAAGCTAGTAGTTGGCTTTTTTGATTTGATAGGAGCACATACCATACCGCTAGTGTTTCAGAGACTATTCTGCACATACAGAAGTATGGACAAGAGAAATAGGACATTGTTAATGATAGGTGCAGTTCGACTTTCCACATACCTCAGTCCGAACAGAAGTTGAACCCCCAATCCCCTGACCGACTATCTAGTGTGTCTGACCAATGATTACGTTACGACCCAGAAGAACAGAAGAAGACTACCGCCGAGTCCCGACCTATCAGAGTCACGGAAACATGCCTGCACAGTGCAGTAGTTCAAAGTTCAAACCCTTCCGCTCACTCACTCGTGAACAAAAACCACATAGTGTTTGTTAGTTTTAAAGTTTTATTTTCAAATAAGAAATAAAAAAACTATTTCTTCATTTTTAATAGCGCAGTATTGCGAGCGAGCACTGGTGAGGAGATAGATGACGTTAAATTTTAAACAACATTCCCTTGAATCAATATAACTTAATTGTATTGTATTGTATTATGTTCTTATATAGCGCTGCTATCACCCTACGGGTATCTTGGCGCTCAGACAAGAATCACCGAATATCCTGTAGTTCCAGGTTAGAGAAAATGAACTAGCCCTTAGGGAATAGTAAGGTCTTCAATTCCTTCCTAAATTTCAACAGGCAGCTAGCCACCCTGAGGTCCTGTCGCAGCCCAACACATCAAATTATTAGAATAACTGTGCGGGAGCCCCCACCTTTTTTAAAGTACTTAAAGTACTGCTGGTGATGAGGAGTAGGTGGTGAATTGTCCTGTTGGCAGAAGGGCAATTGAATCTTCTGTCTGTAATTATAAAAATGGTGCACGTTAAAAAGCAAGCATTCATCAGTTGTGCCAAAAAGTGTAGCATTTAATGGTTAACCATATAAAAGGTTATCACCCTCCCCAAAACCGTCACTTTTTTTCATTCCCAATAATTAAAAATTGGTTAAGTATTAAAATTTTCTGTCATTACGAGACAACATGGGGGGGGTGTATGGCATCTGAAAATATGACATGTTTTTTCTAGACGTCACAACATCGGATGCGACACCTAACACCAGTGCCGGGGCCAGCAGTGCGGAGGGGTCCACTCCAGGTGATGTGGCGGTGCCACATAAAGTTAGACCAGGAAGAGTTGGGGGGGGGGAAGGCTCAGCGGCAGCGGACGGCGGTAAGTTATTATACTCCTTACTTATTGACATTTTTGAGTAGGCTCGCAAAGGAGTGTATGTTCTACTGTACAGTAGACAGTACACTAGTACGAGTACACTGCACTGTTAAGAACATTTACTAATTTAGAACTACATTTTTGCCAATCACGGAGAAGACAGTCAACCTTGACTTAGCCATAGCATTAGCGGTGGTAGTTCTCGGGTAAGCAATGGCCCCCTCTATGACTTCAACTCAGCTGGGAAACTTTTATCATGAAGCCAAGTCATATCAGATGAACTCGAGGGATGTGAAGAACGAAAAGGGAAAGAAGGGCAAAAGGAAGGACTAGCGAGTCGTAACATTTATGACTGTAAAGAACGATACGTGTTTTTGAATGCAGGCAGAGGTGGCTGATAGGAAGGAATCACATGCATGGCTGCTTGAAGCAAAGATGGTTGGAGGAGAAAGAAAAGATGACTGCCTGTGTGGGTGAATCAGAGAAAATGCATGTGCGGTGTGCATTGCAATATATCATTTGGGTCAAACTCAAATGCAAGTCAAGACGGTGGTTTACTAAATAAAATGAAAAGGGTGTTGGTTGTTGAGAAAAAGTAAAATTGGTACAGTTGAGACATTAAGAAGAATGATAGACATTTACTTTGGGAGCCTGGATGGTATCTTCTTCTTCCTCATAGATAGCAGAGGTGTATGTAGTAGAGCAGACGCTCAGTGGATGAAGAGTGTTACTTTGAGTAGCAAAGCTGGGGAAATCCAAATACTAGAAGTTGTGATTGTTCAGAAATATTCCCTTGACTAACAGTACAGTAGTTTACTTTGCAAGCACAGCATATATTGTCAATGTATTGCATAGTTGACATTATATCAAGTAAAGTCCCTTCCTCCGGCAATTATGGGTACCACACTCACTCCCTATGTTAATAATTTTCTTTCAACTGTGTCATGGGTGGACTATCGCTGTTGTTCAGTAAATCTATCAAAACAAAGCACCTAAAGCCATCCATCATATAAGCAAAGATCATGTGATCGGCAGGATATAGGATCAGAAATAAATAATCTTCATTTTCCTTTAGTAGTAGTCAAGGCCCGGGGGGGCAGTGCGAAATATAAATTACATTGAGCAGTAGCCCTTGATGTAACCAAGTATGGCCAGTGCCACCCCTATAGAAAAGTAAGAGCTTCCCTATCACCACCTGCATGTACTGCTTAAAGTAATGCGAGTCTGCGTCATCATGGCTTCTGTCTGTTTTTCTTGGGTGCTAGCTGAGTGAGCTGGCATTATGCTGCCTGCTAGGCTAGCACAAGTTCACATACAAGTAATTTCATTTGCAAAACAAGAGAAAAAAGAAGACTGGTGTAGTCTCTGACTCTCTGACTATGTAGTAGTGAGTCCATAGTGCTGCTGGTAGAATTCCTGAAACTCCCACTAATTTCACAGGCCTACAAAGATGGCGGAACGATACATGCCAAAAATGTATACTGTGCTTGCAAGTTGCTAGTGTTACTAACTGTGAGACAACTTTCTGATTAATTATTTTGAGTTAATGTTAAAGACTATTGGCTACAGTATTTTTCTTTCTTTCTTCATATAGATGCTCCGCAACAAAAGCTCACCCAGAAGGAGATGGCTGTCTGGGCCAGGGCCCGTAAGCTGGAGGCCATTTGCGCTGAATATCGGTGGCTGTGGGCTCGGGAGCAGGACGAAGAGGCGGCAACTACTGCATCCTCCTCCAGTGCCCCCGGGTCCACCAGCCAGCAGCCTCCAGCTAAACGGCGCCGTGGCCCGACAGCCTCCCGTCACCGCCGCACATCAGCAAAAACAACTGCTGCCTACCACAGAGCCTGGATGACACGTGTGCGCCGCCTCAGAAAAACAAAGTAAAAAAATGAGACATTGAGTGGCCTGAGAGGAGTATTAGAAGGAACAGTAGCCTAAGCAATGCTGAAGATAAGTATCGGGAAAAAAGAATTGCATGGATGATTATGGCTACAACATGAACAGTGACACAGCAGAGTAACAACAAGTCTTCTTCACATGTAGGAGGATGATGTTGACGATGGATCCAATCGATGGTGGGCATGAAATTCAGAATTAATACTAATTGTTGTTTTTTAACCAGAATTACAATATCCTAGGATTCATCTAGCTGCTTTAAAATAGATTTGATGAGGTTGCTTGCACCTTATCCTCCCCAGCAAGTGTGTGGAATTATTGTTGTAATTTACTCACACCTCAATGAAAACCACACAGCCCGGGGGAAGAGGGTTAGGGTTTGAAACTTGGATGGGAATGGGGTTTGTGGGGAAAGTTTTGTGGAGAGAGGAAAAAAAGCACAGCATGGACAAACAACAAATGAAGATAAACAATTCTTTGGATACAAAGCTATCCATAAATCTTTTAAGGGACATAAAGGAAGTGCATGCACTACTGCATGCATGAAGTTGTTTGCTAAATGGATAGGTTACTGAAAAGTAAGTAGTACTTTCTACAATGTACTAACTATGAAGAAACAATGTGACAGTACAGGGCTGCAGTAATTACGCAATTTCACTTGCCTATCTGCCCTCAGAGAGAAGAACCACTTAGTACAATAAATTAGTTTAAAAAATAGCAAAGAAAAAAGTATACAATGGCTGGAGGGATGAATTGAAGCAGAGAGCAAACAAATGCACAGAGTCACACTCATAGAAGTTCACAGCAATAACATTACTTAAAAGATAAGTAGAAATGAAGATGGAGACTGTAACTGTATGTTGTTGTAGTTGTCCTGTTGAATTTGGGAAGTTACATGCATCCAGCCCTTCCTCTTTTTCGCGGTACTCCTCCATTCCATCTGACGCTCCGTCGATCAATGTTGGGGACCAGAAGACACATTGTCCACTGCCTGCCTGGCGGATGCTGAATTGCGGCTCGCTAATGGTAAGCCTGAGTTCATCCATTTAACAATTGCAGAGGGTAAAAGCCGGCCTGTAATTGTTGATGGAAAAACAGGAAGTGATATTAAAACACCACGGCGAAAAAAAAATAAGGTACGCTGTGTATAATAACTCTTTCAGTTTCAGAGTCGACAGTATTACAAATTACATACAAGCATCATTTCGAAAGTGCGTACTCTGTCTCACCTTTTCAAGGATAAAAAAGTGTGGGCGAAATTTGCGGATCTTTCCCCTCAAGCTAGGTGCAAAGTGTAAACTGCGATTTTAGAACAAAATTAGGCCTTCCCAGCAGTGCCCCCAGACTCCCCAACCCACCCCCAAAAACCTATAACCCCCCCAAAACAGCCCCCCAAAAAACATGCAATACTGCTAGGCCTCAGTTTAAATTGTGCTAAAACGCTGTCTGCAACTAGGCCCAAACCCCCCTTTTCCACCATTGATTTTCTTCAAACCACTTGCAATTAAAATTAGACCTTCCCAGCAGTGCTGTCAGACCCCCAACCTACCCCCAAAAACCTAGAACCCCCAAACAGCCCCCCAAAAACACGCAAGTGAGCTAAAAAAGAAAAACTTTTTCACCATGGATTTTCTCCAAACCACTTGCATCCAATATTAGACCTTCCCAGCAGTGCCCCCAGACCCCTCAACCCACCCCTAAAAAAGTAGAACACCCCCAAACAGGCCAAAAGCAAAAATGGAAAATGCCACACTTAGAAAATCTACAGAGGCCTACCTGTAAATCGCTCCAAACGCGCTCTGCAGCTAGGCCCTAACCCCCCTTTTCCACCATGGATTTACTTCAAACCACTTGCAATCAAAATTAGACCTTCCCAGACCCATAAACCCACAACCACAAATCTAGAACACCCCCAAACAGCCCCCCAAAAACATTCAATAATGGTATATCCAAAACATGTCAAATTGCGCCATTCACAAAAAAATTGCTGTTTTCAGCGCTTCCACTACTTTGATCCTCTTCATACTTACCTGGACACTTGTTCCAGCGATTCCCAAGAATCTCAGCAAGGCAGAACAAAATCGAACCACTGTGCTCTTTGAAGAAGAAGAAGAAGAAGGTCTACAACTAGTTTTCACTTTTCACCCAAACACACGCGCCCGCAAAACACCAAAAAAGGCCAAAATTCTGCCAATTCTGGACCAAAGAACGCCAAACCCCCCTAAAACCTTGCCAACATCATTATGAACGAGCCTGCATTGGGCCCTGTGCCCTAGACTCCGCGGGAACCCTACCAACTTAAACCCAAAAACCCTAGTAAATCGCACTGAACCCTAAATATGCTTTGTCTGTCTGTGCCTGCCTTGACTGTCTGCATGGCCCTGCCACAAGCATGGGCCAAAAATCCGTTCCGCTCAAGAATTTGCGAATTTTCGGTAATTTCGCGAGATTCGCGACAAACTGAAAAACAGCAAATTTCACAAACATAACGGATGTTTGGGTCAAGTTTGAGGCAGGGCCATGCAGACGGTCAAGGCAGGTACAACTGAGTGAAGCAACCTAGGCTCTTTGTTAGACAGACAAAGCATATCTAATTGTATGCAGAAAGCCACATAGCCCCAATTTTACATGAACTGCTGCCTGGAGTGGAGTGGACTCTGCCTGGCATAACAACAACAGTACACTGCCTTGCCCTCGACCACTACATACCACGAATAGACAAACATTTAGTTCTGCTGTAGTAGTTGTTGTAGGCTGGTTTACCTGTTTGCCACTCACGAATTGGCCATAGTTCTTCCGTAAACCGACGCTGATAATCCATCCATCCCAGTGAGTGACTGTAAAGAAAAAAGATATATTATTTAATCAATCATCATGGTATATTGGCAAGTTAGTCCACTCCAAGGACATTTTGCATATTGGAAAATGCAACATAGTGGCCCCTGAAGTTGAAGTACAATTTGAATTAAACAAGGTAAAAAAACCAGAGTAGTAGACATGAGTTACAATTACTGTGTAAAAGAGTAAATAATAACTAAGACAAGACATATGATTCATTTCATGCACAAAAAACAAACAGCAATTGGTTTCATCAGAGCCAGACAGCCATTGCTGTCCACTGCATGCCATCTTCTCATTATTCATTACCTGTTCTACTTTTTGTCTGCATCTTCTTCGGAAAGTGAGGGCCCACAGGGCAGCCTCTCCTGTCAATTTCAGAAGTAACTCTGTCAGCAATCAGCAAGCATGTAGTCAGTCAGTAATTTCAGTCCCACTTGAGGGGACTCGTCTACGAAGACAACGTTTCTTTATTCTTCGTAATCCATCCATCTGCCTTGAGGGAAATGGATAGGGGGAGTCTGGAGGAGGAGGATAGAGGAGCATGATTGAGTTGTGAACTTGTGAACCTCAGGAATGCAGACTGCGGCACCTTCAAATCAATAAGGAAGGTAAGATGAAGACAGTGCTGCTGATGGACTTGTTGTGATTAGGTGATTAGAGTTTTGTTGTGGTAAAAGTTGTAAAACAAAGAAAGACACACAGGAATAAGAGTGAATAAGGACGAAAAAAAAGGAAGTCATTTTCAGGCCTCGGTGTCAGGGAAGTAGAGCTCGTCCTCAAACTCTATGAATTGAGACGGGAGTAGTTCAGCTAACAGAGAAGAACTTCTGTAACCTAAGTCGGTGTCCTCTTCTTCCTGTGTGCATTCATGTATTTTGTAATCTGGTGGTATGAAGTGCTGATTCATCTTGATCCGTGTTAACCTCTTCACATTTTTGGGCGAGAGGCGGGTCCTTTTTGAAGTTACAATGGCACCAGCAGCACTGAAAATACGTTCAGAAGACACGCTTGCGAGTGGGCAAGACAAATAATTTAGAGACAGGTTGTTGATCAGTCGCTATAGAGGCCTTTTCCTATACCAATACAGCAATGGGTTCTGATTAACAAAGACCTCTGTTGGGTCATCCAGATAGGCATGCACCATCGACTCAAGGTTCTCCAGGGTTGCTCCACTTTGCGTACCATCTGTGGCCTTTGCATCACTGGAACGAGCAAACCCTTGATGAGTTAGCCAATCCGCTTCCGACAATATTATGGCTGGGCCTGTTGCAGGTGAGGATGATTATACGGTTGCTGGTGTCGTTAACAACTGTGAGGGAAAGTGACTCCCTTCGGCCACGGATTCAGAAGTGGAACTTGACGCCGGATGGCCTACTGATGAACAATAGTTACTTACCTGTAATCTGTGGTTCTCCAGTATTGGTGTCTTTCATAGATTCACATGCCTGAATCATTCCCCGTCGTCGGAGTGGGAGTCCCACGGTATATAAAAAAGCAATAATATGCTATAATAACATTGGAAAAACCAGTAATTTCCAACCAGGAAGTAAAGTAGCCCAAGCTACAGTAGAAAAAACTTCCACACTCATGACTATCCTAGTCATTTTGTATAGTCCAAACTACAGCCAATCAGGCGACAGCACCCACCAGAATGTTCTCCCCAGAGGCTCAGGCTCTCAGATTTTCTCGCACAGGAGTGAAGCTAAAAACATCCTAGCCTAAAGAGCCTCAGAGGGGAGGTGGGCGGGTTGCATGTGAATCTATGAAAGACACCAATACTGGAGAACCACAGATTACAGGTAAGTAACTATTGTTCTTCTCCAGTATTAGGGTGTCTTTCATAGATTCACATGCCTGAATCAGAGTAGATAGCAGTACCGAAATAATGCTTGGAAGACGCTTTTTGTAACATAAGTTTGTACATAGCAGATATATACATTCACATAATAAAATGCCAACATTCATATATGCATGAAAAAACTTGCAAGCACATGAGAATGCACCCAACTTAGGCATGGAATAAGCGTCTGGAAAGCAGTACAGAGGAGGAGGGAAAAACAGAGGCTCATCTTATCTGAAAAGATTACGTAGAACCGCTTGACCCACTGACGTATCAGCCTCGCTGGCAGCATCTGAACAATAATGCCTGGTGAAAGTATGTCTGCTGGACAAAGTCGCTGCTCTGCAGATTTGCTGACGAGGAACTCCAGCGAAAAGAGCAGTCGAGGAAGAAACAGCTCTTGCAGAGTGAGCTCTTGGAATTGTCTGTAAAGGTCTTCCAGCTTGAAGATGGCAAAAGTCAATAGCTGCAGAAATCCATCTAGCTATGGTTTGTTTAGACACTGCTTGTCCTTGCCTTATCTTACCATAGGCAATAAACAGTTGATCAGATTTGCGAATGGCAGAGGTCATTTGCAAACAGAATTTTAAACATCTTCTGATGTCAAGGGTATGTAATGCCCTCTCCGCAGGGGATTGCGGATTAGGAAAAAACGTCTTTAAGATGACTGGTTAGTTCAGGTGGAAAAACATAGGCACCTTAGGCATAAACCTTGGGTTTGTATTAGCACCACAGAATTGGACGTGAATTGCCAGAAAGGTGAATTGACGGTGACAGCTTGAACATCACTGACTCTTCTAGATGAAGTTAATGCTAGCAAAAGAGAAACGTTCCATGTTAGGATTATGAAATACACCCTGTGAATTGGCTCAAATGGGTGGCGCATGAGCTGCGCTAAAAATACATTAAAAATGCCATGATGGAGGCGGACGACGTACAGGAGGAAACATTCTGAATAGTCCCTTAAAGAACTGTTGTATTCTTTGAAGAGTAAAGAGAGATGGACCCATCCTGACGTTACCTTGAAATGGCTGCCAAAAAGACCTTCAACAATGCATGAGATAAGCCTGATCTTGCCAAGTGCAAGAAAAAAAGGTAATATCTGGTCCAGCGTTGCATGAAATGGGTGAACCCCAGCAGATTAACACCAATGCAGATTCTTTACCATTAAAGTCTGTATGTCTTTATTTTAGCAGGTGCTTTCGCGTAAGCCAGTACCTCCTTACAATCCGTCAAGATATTCAGATGAGCTAATTCAAGGTGCTCAGAACGCCAAGCTACAAATTTTTAGAGAAGCCGGATCCTGATGGCACATCTGACCATTCTGAATGGAGAGGAGATTCGGTATTGGTCGAAACTGTATTGGATCGCACTCAGAGAGGAGAAGAAGTTTGGTGGACCAGAATTGGCGAAGCCACCTGGGGGCGAAGAGAATCAAGCGACACGGCTCTTTCATCTTCCGTCGAACCCCCGGAACCAACAGTATCGGAGGAAAGGCGTAAGCATATATTTGAGACCAGTTTATTGAAAATGCCTTCCCTTGCGAGTCCCTGTGGGTAAGCCAGCTTGCAAAGAAACAGGCATTTGCTGTTCTTTTTGGTCGCAAAGCGGTCCAGATCGGGATGACCCCACTGCTGGAAGATTCGATCCGCTGTTGGCTAATGTAATTCCTATTCGTTGTTGGACACCGTTGACCTGCTGATGGTGTCCGCCAGCACATTTGCAACTCACGGCACATGAACAGCCAAGAGATTGATCCTGTGTGGTATCGCCCAAGCCCATACCTCTTGGGCTTCATGAGATAGAAGAACCAACCTCGTTCTTCCCTGTATGCTTAAGTAATGCATACTTGAAGTATTGTCTGAGCGAACCAATACTGTGGCCCCTTGAATGATTGCACGAAAGGATTTGAGGGCTAAGAAGATGGCACCTAGCTCTAGCAGATTGATGTGCCAAGCCTTTTGTTGAGGGTTCCATTTCCCGCTGACTTTCAGCACTTGAAGACATGCTTCCCAACCCTCTAGGGATGAGTCAGTAGTGATTGTGTAATCTTGGCGCTTCTTGAAAGAAACGCACATACCTTCTACAAATTTCTTTCTTGGACCCATCAAACAAGAAAGGCCTCTTGCATCCGAGGAGTGATTAGAATGAGATCTTCGATTGAACTGGAGACCTGCAACGACTTTTGTCTAGCTCCTCTAGCAATTTTCTCATGTGTAATCTGTAGAAGCACCACCAAGTAGGAGCTGCAGGCCCGTCGTTCGTGTGAGACAAACACCTTTGCTAGGTTTGTACGGATTGATGCTCCGAGAAACGTTCATATCGGAGCTAGTACTAGTTGGGACTTGAAACAGTGACTGACAAGTCTGGGTGTGCTGGACTGCTTGTAAATAAGAGCGAGCCCCTATTATACAGTTGTCTCAGTAATGATGAATTTGTATGCCTTGCAGACGTAGATAGGGTGCCACTGGTGCCAGGATCTACGTAAAGACACGTGAAGCCGACCTAAGTCCAAAAGGTACGGCTTTAATTGAAAATGTTTTGTACCTATTGTAAAGCGTAGCCACTTCCTGTGCTTAGGAAGAATTGGCACATGAAAATAGACCTCTTGGAGGTTGAATGTAGTTATAAAGTCGTTCTGGCATAAGAACCTTAGGACTTTGAGGTACAACATTGGTAAAGTTTGCGCAAAGATCTAAAATCATGCGCTACTTTCCTGATTTGCTTGTTGAGGAGGAACTGAGAGTAAACCCTAACGCTGTTGGAGATTCGGAACCACTCCGACGGTCCCTGTTTGTATCCATATAGACACTTGTGCAAACGACTCCCGTAGATGAGAAAGGTGGAGGTCCCTTTGGAGGTGTAGAAAAAGGGAAATTTGACCAATTCTAGAGCGTGCCCTTGGGCATGACGTTTAAAAACCCAACGGTCTTCTGTCACCTTTGACCAATTGGAATAAAAGTGAGATATTAGACCTCTGACGTTTTTGGAGGGAATAAAGGTGGGTTCAAGGTAATCCATTGTTTCTTAGAAGAGTTGCCTCGGCCGTACGATGAATTGTAGGAACTGTTGGTACTTTGCCCATATGACTGTGTTTGATTTGAGTAACGCAGTTGGTTATGATTGTAGGAGCCAATACTGGATGGAACTCCCTTGAAAAAAGGACGTGGATCTACGTGCTCGGCACCACGAAAAGGCTGCGATTCTATATCCAGAGGGTGTGGGCAGTATCTGTGTGCTGGCCAGAAGGGATCCTCAATCAAAAGGCAAGTGAAGTATTGAAGTTGGAACCTCCTTGCGAAAGACGTAGCATTGAAGCAAAAATGTCTTCGCCAGACTGCCCCTCTTGCGAGCTGTTGAAAACCTGTACACGCAATGTACGCTGCACAGTGTATTATTTCTGATGCACTACTCTCTCTCTCTCTCTCTCCCTCCTGCAGGATCTTCAAAGTGTGAGGCTTGGAGGATTCTGGAATACGTTCTACTAGCGCCAACATGTCAGAGCACATCTGGCGGCATACCTGCCCACTGGCTTGCAAGATAATCGCTGAGCCGCCTGAGTAATAACTGAGTCAGGGTAGGCTGAGAGACTAGAAAAGCAGGTGAATAGTGGCGAGCTTCACACGTCTTGTCAAGGCGTGGAAAAAACACTGGCACAGAGTCTGGCCCATGCATGACTTTAACACCTTCTTCCTAATAAAGTCTATGATAGGAAGTGAACGAACTTGCCTCTGTGGTTTCCCCAGGACGAGGGGAAAGGGGAAAACCGATTCGCCGTTCTCTTCATAAGGAGGGGAAAACCTCCAATATTCTCCAAGAAGAATAATGGCGGAAGTAAAAGGCCATCACACCATCACGTGGATGTAGCAGAAAGCTGCCGTCGACGAAATAAATAGTCTACAAAAGCACTGTGCATAAAAGTCAATAGTGTGTGAAACCAACTATCAACGGGCTCAAACGTCGACGAATCCAACAGTTGACAGGGTCATCCGTTAACGAAGTCAACTGGCGTCGAAGCTGAATATTGACGGAGCTCACCGTCTACAGAGCTCACCGTCTACAGAGCTCACCGTCTACAGAGCTCACCGTCTACAGAGCTCACCATCTACAGAGCTCACCGTCTACAGAGCTCACCGTCTACGGAGCTCACCGTCTACGGAGCCCACCGTCTACGGAGCCCACAGTCTACAGAGTCTACAGTCTACGGAGCTCACCGTCTATGGAGCGCACAATTTACAAAGCTCACCGTCTATGGAGCGCACAATTTACGGAGCTCTCACCGTCTACGGAGCTCTCACCGTCTACGGAGCTCTCACCGTCTACGGAGCTCTCACCGTCTACGGAGCTCTCACCGTCTACGGAGCTCTCACCGTCTACGGAGCTCACCGCCAACGGAGCTCACCGTCTACGGAGCTCACTGTCTACGGAGGTCACCGTCTATGGACGAGCCTACCGTCTACAGAGCTCACCGTCGATGAGCCTACCGTCGACGAGCCTACCGTCGACGAGGCCTACCGTCGACGAGGCCTACCGTCGACGAGGCCTACCGTCGACGAGGCCTACCGTCGACGAGGCCTACCGTCGACGAGGCCTACCGTCGACGAGGCCTACCGTCAACGAGGCCTACCGTCGATGAGGCCTACCGTCGACGAGGCCTACCGTCGACGAGCCTACCGTCGACGAGGCCTACCGTCGACGAGGCCTACCGTCGACGAGCCTACCGTCGACGAGGCCACCGTCGACGAGGCCACCGTCGACGAGACTACCGTCGACGAGCCTACCGTCGACGAGCCTACCGTCGACGAGCCTACCGTCGACGAGGCTAACGTCGACGAGGCCAACTGTCAAAGACATTTACATCGACAAAACTCCCAGTGGTCGATGAGCCTGCAGTCGACAAGAGGGCACTGTCCTTACTGTCGTCGACGAAAGCCTGGAGGCGGTGTCATTGCAGAGCACCAGTGACTGCAGAGATTGTCCTCTGAGAGTAAATCGACCGTATCGTCGACAAGCTGGCACATTTTTACGTAGAAAAGTGCGCAGAGTGAGTCTAGACGCCTGAGAGTAAATCTCGTGGGCGTAGATGTGGGAGGCACAGACTCAAAGAAGGCCAGAGACCCCTTAATTGTGATGTTACTTCAGCTGGTGAAGTAGAGGAGAAGCATCTCTTAACATCTTAACGTGCAGGACAAACAAAAAAATCCTCCCACATCAGAAGGGGGGTATAGTCTAAGCACAAGAACAACCCCTTCTCCTCCTACCATGTCAGAGACATGCAGAGTGCTGGTCCATATACTCTTCATGAGGGTTCACAGGAAAAAGTCTCAGCTTTCCACAAGTCACGCAGGGCCTGAAGGTAGACGTCATGTAAGAAGACATTACAAAACTGTGATATATTGAAGAAAAAAATTGATGAAAAACTATGAAAATTGAAGAAAAACTGAGCAGAGCTCAGGGAGACTCCCTTCACACGACGTGCGGTAGAAAATCTGAGAGCCTGAGCCTCTGGGGAGAACATTCTGGTGGGTGCTGTCGCCTGATTGGCTGTAGTTTGGAATATACAAAATGACTAGGATAGTCATGAGTGTGGAAGTTTTTTCTACTGTAGCTTGGGCTACTTTACTTCCTGGTTGGGAATTACTGGTTTTTCCAATGTTATTATAGCATATTATTGCTTTTTTATATACCGTGGGACTCCCACTCCGACGACGGGGAATGATTCAGGCATGTGAATCTATGAAAGACACCCTAATACTGGAGAATCAGTTGTACTTCTGCCGGCTCCTTGAATTTTCTGCCGTTCTTTTTCGAACCAAGTGGCTGACACAGCTAGCCAATGTTTGTACTTTGAAACATCTGCTTCATCAAAAGGAATGAATGCTTTGCTGGCCACTGCCTTTTTGTAAAGTGGATCCAGAATAGTGTCACAAATGTTGAGGTTCTTCGATTTTCGACTTCGTCCTGCATTTCCGCCATTTTGTGTCTGGTCGCCATTTTGTATTGCCTTTACCCAGGCGGTACGGCGAACAGAGTGTTTTTGCCTTTTCCAGCTGCTACGTGTCTCTTCTGTTAAAAAGTAACCCCTTGCCCTTGTTTACGAAACCGATGACAGGGTCTGGCCGAGTCTACTAATCCATTTCTAGGCAGATTGATCGCTGTCTCGACTGACTGTTTGGCTCTCCCTATTCTTTCCTCATTTTATCTTATCCGACTGGCCTTCGCTATTCTCTCCTTGTATTCTCTTGTTACACAACTATCCTTTGAGGCACACACATGCGTCCTGCCACCTGCAAATTAGATTATGGCACCAGCATTGATTAACTTGTGGGGAGGGCTGACACACGGGGTCTGAAAGAAGGGCGTATTTGGGACATTTGATAACTTGTTTTTCAACTTTTCCCATTGGTTAGCCTTGTATGCATTGGGAGTATACGTTGTAGATATGTGTGCTATAAAAGATTGTGCGCCACGTAGTAAAGTGGCAGTCTCCTAAGAACCTACTCTGTACTTTTGGGACAACTGTGCTTAGCTGCAGCTAATAAACCTGGTTTTCTACGCCTAACAGAGTGTCTCGTGTCTCTGTCCGACAAGGCAGGTGAACTCCTGCTGGAACCGAAGCTCTGTGGCAGAGGGCAGAGGTTTTGCGCGTTGAGCGCTGTGAAGCTGTATTAATCTTTTAAAACTTTCTTTTGTTGGCCTCTCTGCTGCTGAGTGCTAGCAGCCCTAATTCCATTGCTCCCGCTGACTACAAGCGGTGAGTGGCACTTTTGTTGTTTTAAACTCCTAACCCACCCCGCCCTCCTAACTCCTCCCACCCCGGCGTCATCGCCTATTTAGGCTCCGCCCACTTCTCCCTCGCGAGGAACCGAAGCTCTGTGGCAGAGGGCAGAGGTTTTGCGCGTTGAGCGCTGTGAAGCTGTATTAATCTTTTAAAACTTTCTTTTGTTGGCCTCTCTGCTGCTGAGTGCTAGCAGCCCTAATTCCATTGCTCCCGCTGACTACAAGCGGTGAGTGGCACTTTTGTTGTTTTAAACTCCTAACCCACCCCGCCCTCCTGACTCCTCCCACCCCGGCGTCATCGCCTATTTAGGCTCCGCCCACTTCTCCCTCGCGAGGAACGGAAGCTCTGTGGCAGAGGGCAGAGGTTTTGCGCGTTGAGCGCTGTGAAGCTGTATTAATCTTTTAAAACTTTCTTTTGTTGGCCTCTCTGCTGCTGAGTGCTAGCAGCCCTAATTCCATTGCTCCCGCTGACTACAAGCGGTGAGTGGCACTTTTGTTGTTTTAAACTCCTAACCCACCCCGCCCTCCTGACTCCTCCCACCCCGGCGTCATCGCCTATTTAGGCTCCGCCCACTTCTCCCTCGCGAGGAACCGAAGCTCTGTGGCAGAGGGCAGAGGTTTTGCGCGTTGAGCGCTGTGAAGCTGTATTAATCTTTTAAAACTTTCTTTTGTTGGCCTCTCTGCTGCTGAGTGCTAGCAGCCCTAATTCCATTGCTCCCGCTGACTACAAGCGGTGAGTGGCACTTTTGTTGTTTTAAACTCCTAACCCACCCCGCCCTCCTGACTCCTCCCACCCCGGCGTCATCGCCTATTTAGGCTCCGCCCACTTCTCCCTCGCGAGGAACGGAAGCTCTGTGGCAGAGGGCAGAGGTTTTGCGCGTTGAGCGCTGTGAAGCTGTATTAATCTTTTAAAACTTTCTTTTGTTGGCCTCTCTGCTGCTGAGTGCTAGCAGCCCTAATTCCATTGCTCCCGCTGACTACAAGCGGTGAGTGGCACTTTTGTTGTTTTAAACTCCTAACCCACCCCGCCCTCCTGACTCCTCCCACCCCGGCGTCACCGCCTATTTAGACGGGCCTCATGCGTCAGCGCAGCGGACGAGCGCAGCGGGCGCGACGGAGGCGCGCCGGAGTCGCACCAGAGTCAAGCCCGTCTGCGCCCGTCCGCGACAGGACGGGCACAGGGCTCAGTCCTGACGCCCTAAACGGTGTCACGTACTCCCGATCTGCTTTACTGCGGCTGCGGGGACCCCCCTGTACTTCACACCTTGTATTTAATTGTCACAATGCTCCTTCCTCCTGTCCCTCCTGTAATATTTTATTGGACTCTTGTCCCTCGCGGTTAGACTCTCTGTCCTCCACTTTTTGGAACCCTGCCCCCGTGTGCGGTTCCCCCCCTTCTAATTTTCCCAGCTCCGGCCCCTTTCTCAAACTTATCAGTTGTAATTGTCGTTCCCTCGCAAAACATAAAAGAGACATTTTTGATCTTTTACAGACCGTTAGTCCAGCTGCCATGTTCCTAACGGAAACATGGTTAAATGATAGCTCTGGCCCTGACATCGCCATGGCCCTCCCCAATGATTACACCTACGTTGGGCGAAACCGGCCTCTTAAAGAGGGTGGGGGAATTGCCATCATTTTTAGGAGAGAATTCTCCTGTAAATGGGAAGATCTTGAGTTCCCCAATTGTGAAGCTGGCCTATTTAAGCTATCATTTACCCCACATTTTACTCTCACTGGCACATTGATTTATCGCCCCCCTGGCGCTGCGAGTAACTGGGCTTCCTCCCTCCCAGATCTTGTTGCTCCACTCTTGGCACAATCTAATAATTTTATGGTCATTGGAGACCTTAACATTCATTTCAACTCTGCCTCGTGTGCCATTTCCACACGTCTTTTACAGGATCTGGCAGCTTTAGATCTTCATCTCCATAACTCTGACCCTACCCATAAGGCCGGCAACCTTTTAGACCCCATCATTTCCAACTTATCGACCATTTCGTATCAATCTTCATTACCGGTCCCTTGGTCGGACCATTTTATTGTAAACTTTTCTATCGAAATGGCCTCTTCTAACCCCTTCATGCCTATTCCCCCCCTCAAAGACAGTAGGAATTGGAAACGCCTTGATGCAGACAAACTTAATCGGTGTCTTTCTAATTCCAAGCCTCCCCTGTCTTTGAATCTGTCTACAGAGGAGCTTCCTTCTATTAAACGCTGGCTGACTAATGCTTTGGACTCTTGTCTCCCTATGCAAAAGAACAAACGACATATTCTCCATCTACCGGCTCCCTGGTTTACTGACGCACTCCGCCTAGAAAAATCTAAATGCAAAAAACTGGAACGCACTTGGCGTTCCAATTATGATGCGGGTCAGAAAGCAGAATATAAGGCCGCTCTTAAAATCTACCATATGTCTTGTGATAGTGCGAGAGCTTCCTTTGCGAATACCACGCTTCTTACGGCACAGAACAGACCTCAGGTTCTGTTCAAAATCGTGAAGGAGCTGTCAGGGGCTTCCGCTGCACCCAAGGCCCCCATTCTTGATACCCTCCAGTGTGAAGTTCTGGCCAACTTCTTCGTCGAAAAGATCGAGAAGATCTATGATACTTTCGACTCCTCTCCTGTTGTGTCCACTCATGCTGTCCTACCTGTAGATACCCCTCCAGTCGTTACGTCCTTCTGTAGTACCCCCATGCCTCCCAAACTTCTTGCCTGGGATCCCATTTCCCTTCCGCTTTTAAAAAAGTATTTACAGGACATAAAATCTGGGTCTCTGCTCGACCCGATGCCCCCTCAAATCCTGAGTTCTTTGGATCCCTCCTTACTCCTTTTTATTTTGAAAGTCTTGAACGCCTCCCTTTCTGAAGCGATCGTGCCCGACGAATGGAAGCACGCAATGGTGGTCCCATTATTAAAAAAGACCAACCTAGACCCTAATAACCCCTCTAACTTCCGCCCCATTTCATTACTTTCATGTTTCTCTAAAATCTTGGAGAAACATGTCAACTCTTTGCTTAATCATCACGTGGATTCCTCTAACTTTCTTCATGGTTCACAATCCGGGTTCAGGGCTGGCTTCTCGACTGAAACCACTCTCCTTGGTGTGTCGGAATCCATCAGGCAGAAAGTGGACAACGGGGAGACGGTGGCACTCATTTTGCTTGACTTGAGTGCTGCATTTGACACCGTCTCCCATTCCATCTTGTTGTCCACCCTGAGAGAGGTGGGTGTCGAGGGTACTGCCCTGGCCTGGATCTCTAACTTTTTATCTAATCGCACGTTTCAAGTCTTTTCCTCCACTTCCGTCTCCTCCATTTTTCCTTCTAATCACGGTGTTCCCCAGGGATCTATTCTTAGCCCTCTTTTTTTTAACTTATATGTGAGACCCCTTGCTTTTTTGGCGGAACAGGCAGGTCTCTCTATTTACTCCTACGCTGATGACACTCAAGTCATCTATTCTCTTTCCACCAATAAACATCTCCCTTTCTCTTCTCTTCAAACTGGACTAAAACAGATTGCGGCATGGATGTTGGAGCACAAACTAAAACTAAACGGGGAGAAAACCGAACTGCTCCTGTTTGGCTCCGACACCTCACTCTGGGGCCCACAACATTGGCCACCGGAGATGGGCCCTCTTCCTATTCCAACCTCGTCTGCCCGTAACCTTGGGGTCCTCCTGGACAATCAACTGTCTTTCAGGCAGCACGTCGTGAAAGTCTCTGCCACCTGTACCACCATCATCAGGTGGCTTAGGAAAATCTCATGGATGCTGCCGGCTGACACCATGAAATCTGTAGTCCAGGCTCTTGTCATCTCACGCCTGGACTACGGCAACAGCTTACTTCTAGGTGCCTGTAAGGAGGTCACTAATAAGTACCAGGTAGTGCAAAATATGGCGGTTCGCCTGATTTGTAATCTACCCGCCCGATCCTCAGCCTCCTCCCACTTGCGCAATCTACACTGGCTTCGGATCGAGAGCAGGGTTAAATTCAAGGCTTTATGTTTCATGCATAAAATCCTGACTGGAAAGGCTCCTCTCTATCTATCTGTTTTGGTGCAGCAATATCTTCCACCTCGCACACTTAGGTCCTCCACTCAGAATAAGCTCAAGATCCCACGCATCAAGAGAGCAAAAATGGGAGGTCGCTCTTTTGCTCTGCTGGCGCCTTCTCTTTGGAATTCTCTTCCCCCCCCTCTGCGCTCTGAAAGGTGCTTCCTTACCTTTCGTAAGGGAATCAAAACCTGGCTTTTTAATTTGTAAGTTCGCTGACTTCTTTTCCTTTCTCATTTCAATATTGTTTCACACCCATAGCGCCGGGAAACCTACGGGTAGCTGAGCGCTCAAGAAATGTAATAATAAATAAAAATAAATAAACTCGGAGATTTAAGGCGTGTTCTTCAACTGGCGCCCAACGCGGGGCCGGCTTCAGTGGTAGCGGTTCAGCCCGAGGGTCGTGAGGAGCCTCGCAAGAAAATTCCAGAGGATTTGCGAACCACGTCAAGCGACCCCTTTATGTCGAAGTGGGCCGAAGGTCTTTTGCGGCGCGGCTACTCCTTTCCGACGGCTGCTGATGACTGCTGCCCTGACTACCGCCCTGCCTTGGCCCTTTGGTGACGACTGGTATTGCGAGACGTTAGACGGACCTCTGTTGGCGTGAGAGAACTCTTAGTTAAGTATTTTTGAGTAGCGCCCACTTCTTTGTTTTATTTTTGTTTTTATTATTCGACCATTGCCATAGTCGAAGCTAAGGGGTGAGTACGTTTGTGCTGTGTTATTTGCTTTAACCCCTTGAAGTTTGTAAGCAGACCAGTGAATTAAAGATGCCTGGTCTTAGCAAATTTAGGAAGTTTTGTTGTCTTGATTGCACTAGGGATTCCCAGCTGGAGGATTCTTGTCCAATTCCTCCGTTTGGAACTCCCACTTATGAGCTCTATTCAAAACATGGTGTTGGCCCTATTACTTATAACAAAGCATGGATCCGATACACAAAGAAAGATGGTGTTTTGCAGTGGCCACAAAACGGTAGCTTTGAGCCTGCCATATTAGATAATTTAGAAGCAATTTTGTTCAATAGAAAAGCCCGGCCGGCAATGTTTGACTCCTTCTGCCTCTGGCGTAAGGAAGCCAAACAGAGAGAAACTAAGCAGGCGAAAAAAGATAAGAAAGAGAAAAGTATGACGATTATACAGGCTGCCCAGCAGTTTAACCGCATGCGCGCTAGCGGTTTTCCCGCTGCGCGCTGCGTTTTTTAAAATACCGCGTTACATGACGAGCTGAGCTCGTCATGAGCGTGTGAGTGGCACAACTCATGAGCGCGGAAGGGGTTAAAGATAATGAGATTGATCAGGCGACTGAAGTCTCAGAAAGACAGCATCGTATGGCAATAGATAGATGTTACCCTGTGTTGCCTACTTCTCCACAGAGTAAGGATCTTGACGAAGATCCCTTAATGTCCCATTTGTTGAGATTACCTCCGCCCTATGTACAAGGTGCTAATGCACCTCCATTGTTGCCACTTGTCCAGCCACTTGTTGTTCCACCATTTGTCCCGGCTCTTCCACAATTACCCCTTCCAGTGTTACAACCCCTGCCTCCCTTGCCACCACTAACTCCTGTCCCCCGGACTCCTGTACCTCAGTCTCCTTTACGCCCGGTTCCTCTTATAACTGTCACCCCTCCTAATGCCTTGTCTCCCGTTCCATTGTCTGATTCTCCCCCACCTCGTAAACGATTGGTCGATACTGTTTCTGGCCTTTTCTCCCCTCTCTTTGGGTCTTTTAAATTGACCCCTGCTCTTTCTCGAAGGCAATCCCGTAGTCAACTTCCAGGTCCCGACGAGCGAATTGTGTTGAACAATCTTGCTCACAAATGGATCATGAGTGGTCCACAGTATAGTGTACCTGATATTATGAGCACCTTTCACCAGTGGGATGCGCCTAGACAGAGATACGTTTTTAATGTTATGTGTGACACTCTTGTCAAAGGATGGGAGGATATGAATTTGGGTTCAGCTCCCCAGGGTCTGTTAGACGTACAGGCTACATTTGATAAAGGACTTATTGTGGGTTCTGAGGTTGAGGACGCCGTACGGACACTTGTCGCTTTCAGGTCTTTATTTTCTTCTCAGGCTTTTCTTGAACCTGATCCTGCAGTTAGTCAGAAAGTGAAACATTATCCTATGAGAGAAGTTCCTCCGATATGGAGAGATGCAGTTCCACAGGCAGGCGCTATTCCGGCTGTCCCTGCTCATTTCCAGCGTATATGGGTACATGTTCCCTGGAAACGATCTGAGGTTCTGGCGCTTAAACAGTCTTTGCCGGACCCTCGTATAAATCCTGCTGGGTATTATAAAGAACTGTCCCAGACTGATGGTGCGTGTATCCTGAATTTGGCCGATATCGATATGTTGCTGGGAAATGTAGTCCCACAAGCGTTATGGGCCCGGATTCGTAGAGAGGACCACGATCAAGCTTTAGGCGGTAATTGGGCTGCTATAACTGCTGCAGATGCAGCACAAGTAGGTGGTGCTAAACCCGATGCTTTGATTACAGAATTGCCCGGCAGGATCATCACTTTAATGAAAACAATGATGCCTGCCCTACGTGTTAACTGAGATAAGTTAGCTGCATGTAAACAGAAGAAAGATGAGAGTGTTTCCGACTTCTTTACCCGTTTTGAGGAGACGTTTATCGATCACAGTGGTCAAGATATGAGTACTGAGGGTGGACAGCGGTTATTTGTGGATAAATTTGTATTTAATTTACTTCCACAATTATCGCATAAATTGAAAGAGTCCAAAAGTTCGTGGGCTGTTTCTTCATCTGCTCAGATATTAGCGACTGCTCAGTATTACGAGAATAGGGATAAGGAGGAAAGGGATAAACTCAAGAAAAAGACTAAAGAATTAAAACGAAGGTTCTGTTGCAGCAGGCTTATACCCCTCGTTCTGCTCAGCGCCAATTTCAACAGCCTCCCCAGTTTCAGAGGTTGTTACAGAAACCTGACGCTTTTGGTCCGCGACCTTTGTTAGGTCCTAATCAATGTGCCTATTGTAAAAAGGAAGGTCATTTTAAGAATAGCTGTCCGGTTTTATTGCAGCGTAATGGTGCATTTCCAGGGCCAAGAGGCCGTGGTGGTTTTCAGTCAGCACCCAGGGGTAGAGGGCGAGGTGCGTCGTCTCAGACACAACGTTCCTTTCCCCCTCAGAATTCTATGAATTATTTTGATCAACAGACTTCTCAGTCTGCGCAATATTATAATGACAATTATTGTATTGAGAATGAGAGTCAGGATTTTCACACTAGCTAGGACGGCCATGGACAAAACAAGGGAGTCGTATCAGTTCCAGTGGATCAGAATGGGCCTTATGTTGAAGTTGTTGCATTGGGTGTTTCAGAACCATTTCTTTTGGATACTGGTGCAATGAGGAGTTCTATCATTCACTCCAAACTCCCTGGGGCACCTTTGTCTGGCTTAACAAATGTTTCTGTAGGATTCTTTGGTGCCCCAGTTCGCAACCCGGTTTCTTGCCCTTTGCCTATTTCCATTGGTCCTTATGATTTGGAGGCCCCGCTCATCTTAACGACTGGTTGCGGTGAGAATTTGCTGGGTTTGGACTTATTGAAACGTCTTCATGCAACATTGTATTGTTCCCCCCTCTGGTGTACATCTTACTTTAGGTGAAAAGTTGGTTTCTCCTATGTATTTGTCTAAGGATCAGTTCCCACCCGAATTGCATTTCCTTCCTGCTACCCTTTGGGCTACAGGTCCGAATGATGTTGGTCTGCTCCAAATTCCACCTTATGTGGTTACTGTCAAGCCTAATGTTAAATTACCACGCATTCCTCAGTATAAAATTTCTAGCGATGGCGAAAAAGCTTTGTTGGCTATCATTTATGATTTAGTTCAGAAGGGTGTGGTTGAGGAAACAAGAGGAAATGTTTGCAATAGTCCTGTTCTCCCTGTTCTTAAACGCACTGATTCTTCTCAGCCTCCGGTCTATCGTTTTGTGATTGATCTTCGGGAGGTTCACAAGATTGTTATACCTCAGTTTCCAGTTGTCCCAGATATCACTGCCTTCCTCACAATGATACCTTTGGCTGCCTGGTTTTCGGTTATCAATCTCAAGAATGCTTTCTTCAGCATTCCTATTGCTGAGGAGAGTAGGGATATTTTTGGTTTCTCTCTCGGAGGCCGAAGTTTCCGATTCAAACGTGCACCTCAAGGCTATTGTAAGAGTCCCTCCATTTATAGTCAGGCTTTGAAATCCCAGCTTGATGCTTTCACTTTGCCTCCAGGTGCCACTCTTATTCAGTATGTGGATGATTTGTTGATTGCTGCTGATTCAGAGGATGTTTGTAAGAATGTGACGGTTGCACTGTTGAGTTATTTGTCTGACTTGCATCATAAAGTATCACCCTCTAAGTTATAATATTGTTGCCAAGAGGTTACCTACTTAGGTCATCTCTTGTCGAAGGAGGGAAGGCGATTGACCCCAGAACGAATTCAAGCATTCGCACAAATGTCTGTACCATCCACACAGAGGGAGGTACGTGCCTTTCTGGGCATTACCTCTTATTGTAGACAGTGGATTCCAAATTTTTCTTTGTTGGCTAAACCATTGCTGGCACTTACTGTGAAAGACACACCCCAACCTCTTCCTTGGACTGACAAATGTCAGAAGAGTTTTTCTGACTTAAGTACTGCCTTGTGTTCTGCCCCTGTGTTAGGTACTCCGGTTTACAGTAAACCTTTCACACTCTATGTTCATGAAAGAGAAGGTTGTGCATTGTCAGTTTTAACACAACAATTTGGAGCCAAAAGCGGCCATGTGCCTATTTCTCGGCTACATTGGATCCAGTAGCCAAGGCATTGCCTAGTTGTCTCAAAGCTACAGCAGCAGCGGCGATCTCCATTCGTCAATCTGCTGGAATGGTGCTGGATAACACTCTTGTTGTTATGGTACCACATGCAGTGGATACTCTTTTGAACAGAACAAAGACACAACATCTTACGAGTGCCCGCTTGTCTGAGTACGAGCTGACGCTCTTGGCTAGTCATATACACATCAAGCGATGTAATACTTTGAATCCAGCAACATTGTTACCTATTCCGTAAGAGAACGACGCCCAAGAACAGCATGATTGTTTTCTCTGTACAGAGGAGAAAACGAAAGGCAGAATAGACTTAAAGGACACACCACTCGTGGACCCGGATGGGATCCTAAGGGTGGATGGGTCTTGTTTCAAACTTCCTAATGACGAGACGACAGCAGCTTATGCTGTTACCACCTTGCATACAGTAGGAGAGACAGCATGGATTGGACAGAATTCTACCCAAGCAGCTGAGCTGATTGCCCTGACGAGAGCGAGTGTGTTGGCTAAAGGAAAAAGAGTGAATGTTTACACCTATAGCCAGTACGCCTTTGGGGTGGCTCATAGCTTCGGCCGTTTGTGGAAGGAAAGAGGATTCTTTACTTCCCATGGGGCTAAGATACAGCATGGTCAGTTGGTAACTGACCTTCTCGAATCACTTGCTTTGCCTACCCAGATAGCAATTGTGAAGTGTAGCGCACATAAAAGGATCACTCATGATGTGGGTTGCGGGAATGCTTTTGCAGACGAGGTAGCGAAAGAAACAGCGAGAGATGCTACAAGTCGTATGTATGTTGCAGGCCCTGCAAGATGGGTCAGAGAAAGAGGGATGTGTGAGGACACAATAGAAAGTGTGAGGACGATTCAGGAAGAGGCTACAGAGAAGGAATTGAGTAAGTGGAGAGAAAGTACGGGAATGTTCGACGCGACAGGGTGTTGGACGGAATTGTCAGAACACCAGCGTTGGCTGTTACCAGACGCCTATGTATTGCCTGTAGTTACTATGGCGCATGGTCCAGCTCACATCAGTGCGAAAGGGATATGCAAACTTCTGGCTCCAGTATGGCAGAATGAAGGAATCCCTAAATGTGCGGAACATGTGGTGAAACATTGTATCGTTTGTTTGATGCATAATCCAGGAAAGGGAACTCCAACTCCGGCAGGTCACTTTGCTCCCCCTACGTATCCTTTTGAGGTATTACAAATAGATTACATTCATATGGAGCGTTGCAATAACTTGAAGTATGTCCTGGTGGTGGTGTGTGCCTTTTCCAGATGGATAGAGGCCTACCCCCTAAAGGATAATACTGCTTTGTCCACTGCCAAAGCCCTCTTGAAGGAATTCTACCCAAGGTTTGGTTTGCCGCGAATTGTCTGGAGTGACAATGGAAGTGAATTTGTAGGCCAAATTATGCAGAAAGTGTGTGCAGGTCTTGGTATTAGGCAAACATTCCATGAAGCAAACCCCCCTCAGTCAGCAGGCTTGATAGAGGGCTATAATGGCACTCTTTAACTTAAATTGGCAAAGATTCAGGCCAGCACAGGTCTTGCTTGGCCCGATGCTTTACCTTTGGCACTCCTATCAACGAGAACAGATGTACACCTCGCTTGGGACTCAGCGCATATGAGGTTGTTTTTGGGTGCCCAGCGAATGATTGGGGAGTCCCTATACCTAAAAAGTACTCCGATATCCCGTATCCTATGTTGATTGACTACTTACATGACCTCACCACTAAATTGCGTGTTCTTCATCAGCAGGTTCAAAACGCTTTGCCGGAGGCCTCCGCAGATCCAGGACACTCCATCCAACCCAGGGACTGGGTCTGCCTGAAGAACTTTCAGCGGAAGAAGAATCTGGAACCTCGTTCGGGGCCCCCTCGGCAAGTTCTCTTAGTAACACATACAGCAGTAAAGGTTGTCGGAAAGAAGAACTGGATCCATGGAGTGCACTGCAAAAGGGTACCTTTGCCTTTGCCATTTGACCAGTGGGTTCGCAAGGGTATAGGTGATAGTGAGGGCGAAAAGGTCCCTCGGTTGGTACCTTTCAGTAGTGCACATCTGGATCGCATGAGATCTGAAAAAGAAGACGGCGATGTGTTGCAAGAAGCTGTACCATCACATCTGCAATTGAACACAACAAACCCAGAGACTTTGTTTCGAGAGCAAACAATATCTGGCAAGATTAGATACAACCTGAGACCTAGACAAACAAAGAACAATTAAAAACCTTTTTTCCTCTCTTTTTCGGATTGTACTTCTAAGAGACATTCTTTTCACCATCCGTTAAGTTGCAGGGTCACGGTAGGAGTCTTAGGCTGTGACCTGAGTAGTGACATAGGTCTGCAGGACTTGCAGTGTCATAGGACGGCTAATAACCACAACTAAGTGATCTAGGAAGATTACCGTGAGCAACGCTTTAGAGGATGGATATTGAATTGGAGAAGACTGATAGAAAGCAAAAAATGAAAAGCAAATACAAGAAACTGTTGTTTAGTCCATGTGGCGTAACCTTGTACATTTTAATATGTTCATGTATTTTATTGGCTTGTGTGGGTTGGGTTGTTTATACTATGCAGCAAGCACCTGTTCCTACTTCTGTTTCCTTGTATTTTTCCACTACTGCTTCCCCGCATCAGTTTCATACATTCCCAGAGCACGAACAAATTAGGAGAACAGAATACTTTAACAATTCTTTTATCCAGCTGTTGCATCAGCATCAACTGGCAGTTAATACTACGGACTGTTGGGTCTGTGGACTCATGCCCCATAACACAGAGAAAGGGATGCCATATTTAGTCCTTCCATTTTCTTATGAAGGTTCCGCTTGGGCATATTTGGCTATGTTTTCCAATGCTTACCAGAATCAACTTCGACATCCCCTCGTTGGTCCATACAGTGGTGGAGCAGATTTTAGTCATAGTTCATTCATAAAGGGAATAGTGGCTATGGCCAGAGTTGCTGAAAGCGGTAGGATTCCTGTTGATGAGAAACGAGCATATGATGGTTGGAATGTGACTCGTTAAGCTACTAGCCTCACAGATAAGGCTAGACGAAGGGGATCCCCACCAATTTGGACCATACCTCATTGAGGCAATTTGTGCTTACGGATAAATGGTCAAAATATTAAAAACCAACAGGAAAAGAGTGTTTGTTCCCATATATAGATCTATTCATCCCAGATTTCTTCACCGCTAATACCATCTCAGGGCACATACTTTGTCTGCCACGACAGAGCCTATATGTGGCTCCCCACCAACTTTCAGGAACATGCTATGTGGCTTTTCTTCTCCCTCCGACATACACTGCTCCTTCAGGTCATCACAGAAATAGATATGGCAGAGGGGTTATCGACTCCAAAGACACATCAGGACAAGAGGGAGGGGACTTTCTCAAAGGGTTCTTTCCTTTCTGGGGCCCAATAGCCAATAGTAGAAACATTAGACAGTTAGTTTGTGTTGTTGAGGCTACCATAAATGTGACTTCTGGAGCTTTGAGTGATCTAACAGCCGAACTTCAGGCGGACCGCCTTATGACTTTACAGAACCGGATGGTTCTAGATATTGGTCTTGCAGATCGCAGAGGAGTCTGTAAATTGATCGGGTCTAGCTGCTGTATTTATATTCCTGATAATGCCCCTACAGTATACCAAGCCATCTCTAAATTGCACGTGATTTCCGAATCGATTCATCAGGATACAGGAGATTGGTCTACAATGGGATGGTGTTGGGGACTACTGTCCACATGGGGATGGAAGGTATTACCCTTCCTTGGAATGGTTTTGGCCATCATTTTCTCTTGTTGTCTTTGTTTTCAGTGTGGCCCTGCCATCTGTGGTCTTTGTGCCACCATGTGTGTCCCGAGGCCTGTGTCACAGAAAGCAGAGCACATTAAAATGATGGTGCAGCAACAGCTCGACGACCTCATGGCTATTGACATCGATTCAGATTGACTTGAGTCCTTTGTGCTTTGCCTGAGTAATGGCAAAAGGAGGTCTGGGGTTCTTCGAATTTCGGCTTCGTCCTGCATGTGTCGTTGCTGGTGTTGTTAACATCTGTGAGGGAAAGTGACTCCCTTCGGCCACGGATTCAGAAGTGGAACTTGACGCCGGATGGCCTGCTGATTCAGTTGTACTTCTGCCGGCTCCTTGAATTTTCTGCCGTTCTTTTTCAAACCAAGTGGCTGACACAGCTAGCCAATGTTTGTACTTTGAAACATCTGCTTCATCAAAAGGAATGAATGCTTTGCTGGCCACTGCCTTTTTGTAAAGTGGATCCAGAATAGTGGCACAAATGTTGAGGTTCTTCGATTTTCGACTTCGTCCTGCATTTCCGCCATTTTGTGTCTGGTCGCCATTTTGTATTGCCTTTACCCAGGCGGTACGGCGAACAGAGTGTTTTTGCCTTTTCCAGCTGCTACGTGTCTCTTCTGTTAAAAAGTAACCCCTTGCCCTTGTTTACGAAACCGATGACAGGGTCTGGCCGAGTCTACTAATCCATTTCTGGGCTGATTGATCCCTGTCTCGACTGACTGTTTGGCTCTCCCTATTCTTTCCTCATTTTATCTTATCCGACTGGCCTTCGCTATTCTCTCCTTGTATTCTCTTGTTACACAACTATCCTTTGAGGCACACACATGCGTCCTGCCACCTGCAAATTAGATTATGGCACCAGCATTGATTAACTTGTGGGGAGGGGTAACACACAGGGTCTGAAAGAAGGGCGTATTTGGGACATTTGATAACTTGTTTTTCAACTTTTCCTGTTGGTTAGCCTTGTATGCATTGGGAGTATACGTGTAGATATGTGTGCTATAAAAGATTGTGCGCCACGTAGTAAAGTGGCAGTCTCCTAAGAACCTACTCTGTACTTCTGGGACAACTGTGCTTAGCTGCAGCTAATAAACCTGGTTTTCTACGCCTAACAGAGTGTCTCGTGTCTCTGTCCGACAAGGCAGGTGAACTCGGAGATTTAAGGTGTGCCCTGCGCCGCCAGGCCCATAAGGCCCGGTTCTTCAATGTAATGTTGTTCTATATGTATGTTTTTAAGCCTTTCATTGTCAACTAGGCAGCTTAATAACCTCTCCGCCAACTGACATGCGTCTTGCTTTTCAGCATCATCTCGGAACGTTGAAGACACCGCCTTCAGTTGGTGCTCTAGCATGCGCAACAATGGGATAGCTTTGCTTAAAGAACAGTTCTCCCTGCTGACTTCACGCGTGAAGACCTCAAAAGGACAAAACATGTCTGTCAGGCTTGCAACTAGCTTCCTTTCCTCCAACTCTAGCCTCATGTCTTCCATAGTAGAACCCAGTTTATAGAGATAATCATGTATTACCCCCCACTGCTCAGACAGATGCTCAAGCATGTAAAAGGTTGAGTTCCAACGTGTTGCCACCTCCTGGATGAGTCCTTTGACTGGCAGTCTACGTCCATGTTGAATGCTCCTCAGCTGCTTCCGGGCCTTAAAAGAATGGCTGAAATGTGTGCAGATTCTTCAGCAGGTGGTCAGTAACTTGCTAACTGTGTTGTCTTTTTTCAAGAAATCTTGCACCACGATGTTAATACTGTGCGCCAAATACGGCACTCTGAAATAGCCACCTTGATGCATGGCCTTAACTATATTACTGCCATTATCCGTGGAAACATAACCAACTATGCAATTTCTTGGATGCAGCCATTCATAGACCTTCCTATCAAACTCCTCCAAAAGGTTAGGTGCAGTATGAGTTTTCTCCATGGTAAACATTGCTACTGTTGCATGTTTCCGAGTCGCTTGAAAAACTGTGTCTGTGTCAACACCTGCAGATAGCTTCTCTTTAACCCCTGCAAAAGAGACCCAGTGTGCAGTGATGCTTGGCAACTGGTCCACATGTCTGTTGTAAGGTGGATAGTGTGAACAGCACTCTTCTGCAAAGCTGCCCCAATCACCTCCAGCACATCTTTATGTAGTGCAGGAACCGCAACTCTGGCAAAATAGGACCGGCTAGGAACCTTCCATTTAGGGCAGACTGTTGCCACAAATTCTAGAAAACCAACCCCTTCCACGAAAGAAAAAGGGAGAAGGTCCAGCGCTAGCATTTTAGCCAGCTTTGCGGTATACAGACATGCCGTTGGGTGGTTGCGTTCAAATGGCGCATCCGACCAAAACATGCTTCAAATGGTGGGCTGGACCGTTTTACGTGATGATGATGATGCAGACTTCTTCAAACCAGTTAGGCTCATTGATGTACTTTTTCGCATTGGTGTCTCTCCCAGACTCTTAGTGTGTCTCATAGATGTTGCTAGGGTAGAGGGTGTGGGCGCTACCACTGTAGTGCTGCTGCCAGGGGTACCAGAAAAAGTGTCTTTCGCTTCTTCACTTCCCCCTGCACGATCAGCCCTTGTCATCATCAGATGCAATATCAATGGATACATTTGGATTTGTTTTTCTTTTGGCTTCCTGGATCTTCCTTAGGTGCGCCTCCCACTCGATAGTGTGGTGTTTTTTTAGATGACCTCTCTGGCCTCCGGTGCCATAGTTGGTACGAAGCTTACCCCGACTAACTGCTTGTCTACAAATCGAAAAAATGCCCATGTTTTCTGCCTTTTGGCTAACAGTAAAGAAGTCCCAAACTGGGGACTGGAGAAGTCTGCTGGTGGTGGAGGTGCTACTTTGAGTTTCAATGCCAGATGAAGTGGAGGATGGGCATGGCTGAATTCGACTCTGTTGTTCACTTACAGCACCACTACTTGAGGCAATGGAGGTCGAGCTGGATGGAGGTCCCTGCCGGCCCTTCTGACTAAAAAATATGGAAGCTGTAGGTCATATTGGTGTTGTAGTTAACTGCGTTGGTGGTGGTACCAGTGCCACGCCTCCCACATCCCGCTCAGCAGCCATTCGGGATAGGGTCAAAATGTCTGTCTGCTGCATGCCCACTGGTGCTGGAGTGACGACTGTGATGACTGGGTCGTCATCAGACTGTTCATCAGCAGCAGAAGACACCACTTCTTGTTCGTCGTCATCACCCATAAGTGGAAGCCTTGCGGAAACCTTCCTTTTAGGCTTAGCCACCTTTGTCGGCTCATGGCGTGCCTCTCTCTCAGACTGCATTTGTGGGTTCCAATCAATATCAAGATCATCAGAAGGAAGGGTGCTTGAAGAAGAACTTGTAGTAGCCCTCCTTAACCTTTTTCTTGCTGGGGATCTGGAAGACTATGGATCATCCTCAGGAGGAGTGGCTTCCTCGGATGATACCTCCGCTTGAATCTCGATTTCCTGCTGTGCCACTACTTCTGGAGGAACAAGCATTGTGGGCAGTTGCGCCGCTCCATGCGCCTCTAGTTGCGCCTCTCCTTGCGCATGTACTTGCGCCTCTCCTTGCGCATGTACTTGTGCCTCTCCTTGCCCATGTACTTGCGCTTGTACTAGTTGCACCTGTGGTTGTCGTTGCGGCTGTGGTTGTTCAACACTCGTCAGCTGAGTTCCACCCTGCATTGATTCTATGCTACTTTCTTGCGATGAGCCAACATCACTGGTCGATGGTGATTGAACAAACAAAGTGGCTGCCTCTGCAGCACTCATGGACTTGGACCTAACTTGGTGTGGTGGCACTGAGCCCAATGAAGCGGAGGTGCTGCTCCCAGCTTGGTTCCCGGCGGACCCCGCTGCTGCAGGTGTTGTTGTTTTTTCCCCCGAAAAGTGTCTGTCGGACACCAGTCTCCTTGGTAAGTGGCACCACTTGCTTCTTCTGCTCCTTCATACTGGCAGTGGCAACTTTCTTTGTAGAGGAGCTACGGCCACCTTTCTTTGGGCCCATCTTCTTCAGATGCCAGAACAGCAGGCCGCAGTTGCATGAGTTGCAGAGTTGTCTGTGGCCACACGTGACTTTGTGCTGCACACACCGCTGAGGCCCCACACAAAGCCTTGGTCCATGCACCACACAATTACTTTTCGAGCTGTCCACGACTTAGGCCCACTATACCCAAGGAAATAATTTGTGAGATACTGTCCAACACGAGCCCTACGATCCTCAAATGCAAATTTGCTGACCGTTCCAGGGTTTAGACTCAAAACCCGAGGGGGTAAGTCCCTGGCGGTACTAGGTGCAAAAGGGTGGAATATTCTCCCCGCACATCTGAGAGCATTGGACAGTGAAACAGAGTTCCGTAAACAACTAAAAACCTGGCTTTTCAAACTCCAAGACACAACTGCCAGAGACCTAGTGTGATTCCTGATCTGGTCAAGTCAAGCAGCAAGGCAACATTACATCGGTTGGCCATACTTGGGCGCCTAGATGCTCCTTGGAGCGATTGTTGTGCGATATAAATGGGCAATTACATTACATTACATTACACTCACTACCCCTGGGCATAATGGGGGAAAGCAGTGCAGACTGGGTGCAGGCCTATGGCTCAAAGCACACTGCCTGGCTTCAAAATGGCCCCTTGTCCCCCAGCCACATGGCCAGGTCCTGCCTGGACCAGGCCTCAGAATGACCCCCACCCACATGGCCAGGCCCCCAAAACACCCCACAAAGTCGAAAAACACACAAAAATCAACACAATCCAATGCCATCCATACCCTCAATGATGTTTAAATTCAAGAGGCCCCACAGAAAGACTAGGTCCATGCACCAATCACTACCCCTGGGCATAATGGGTGAAAGCAGGGAAGGCTGGGTGCAGGCCTATGGCTCAAAGCACACTGCCTGGCTTCAAAATGGCCCCTTGTCCCCCAGCCACATGGCCAGGACCTGCCTGTACCAGGCCTCAAAATGGCCCCCAACCACATGGCCAGGCCCCAACAACACCCTAAAAAGTCGAAAAACACACACAAATCACCACAATCCAATGCCATCCATGCCCTCAATGATGTTTAAATTCAAGAGGCCCCACAGAAAGACTAGGTCCATGCAAAACTGAGTACCCCTGGGCATAATGGTTGAAAGCAAGGCAAACTGGGTGCAGGCCTGAGCACACTGCCTGGCTTCAAAATGGCCCCTTGACCCCCACCATATGGCCAGGCCCTGCCTGTACCAGGCCTCAAAGTGGCCCCCACCCACATGGCGAGGCCCCAACAACACCCCAAAAAGTCACAAAACACACAAAAATCACCACAATCCAATGCCATCCATGCCCTCAATGATATTTAAATTCAAGACACCCCACAGAAAGACTAGGTCCATGCACCACTGAGTACCCCTGGGCATAATGGTTGAAAGCAAGGATAACTGGGTGC
This sequence comes from Lissotriton helveticus, assembly GCF_964261635.1. NCBI lineage: Eukaryota > Metazoa > Chordata > Amphibia > Caudata > Salamandridae > Lissotriton > Lissotriton helveticus. The sequence goes on from NC_136069.1 coordinate 203,524,508, forward strand.
AGGCCTGAGCACACTGCCTGGCTTCAAAATGGCCTCTTGACCCCCACCACATGGCCAGGCCCTGCCTGTACCAGGCCTCACAATGGCCCCCACCCACATGGCCAGGCCCCAACAACACCCCCAAAAGTCGAAAAACACATAAAAATCACCACAATCCAATGCCATCCATGCCCTCAATGATGTCTAGATTCAAGAGACCCCACAGAAAGACTTTGTCCATGCACCACTCACTACCCCTGGGCCTACTGGCTAGTGAGGCTTTACAGGCACCCCAAAATTAAAAAAAATCAACATATAACAGTGAGCTAAAATTCCATGACATAAATGAGAATTAAGTTAAAAAACAATCACAGAAACAGTTGTATCATGCACGCACCCATGACTAACCCTGGGCCTACTGGATACTGTGGCTACCCACAATATATATTATTTTAAAGTTGTAAAATAAGTTTTAAAACTGTAGTTGCAGCAACTGCAATGCCCCAAACAAACAACACCATCTTACTTGTAAAATCTCAAGTCCAAAAGTGATCCAAACTCCAAAGTCCAAAAAGTCCTCAAATACAAATATCCAGCAGCAGCCACAAAAAGTAATCCTTCCAGCTCCAGATCCAAATCAAAAGTGACCAGGACATGGACAAAGCACTGGGAGAAGCCTGCTGGACAGGAACAGGAAGTTGGAGACTCTGGGGCACTTCCTTCCTCCCACCTACCCCCAAAAATGGACTCCTTGCACCAAAAAGTGCAGCCAAATGTCAATCTGAGGAGTTATTCTGTTCAAAATCATCATTTTCAGAAGGTTTGTGTTGCCTGCGGTGGATTTCTTGTGCAGAATTGCAATTTTTGCAATTTCGGGAAAGCGAGCTGTTCAAATCTCCCGCCGGAAGTCAGCTGCGCGACCCATCTACGTGTTCGGCAGTGTTTACTCCTGCGATGCGTGATCACGGGCCCTTATGACGTACTCGCGTTGTCAAACTCTCGCTGTGCAGGATGGCGGGCCGCAATGACGTAATCGCGATCGAAAAACTCTAGCGTGATCACGCAGCAAGATCCAAAATGGCGCAGCACACGCAAACCAGGAGAAAAACAACTCGGCGAACACAGAATCACGGTAAGTCAACGCTTCGCACGCGATATTGTATTTTTCAAGCGCGACCAAGCAAAAAAATCTTCCAGCTTGCGAATTTACGGATTTTTGGGCAAATTCGCGGAATTCGCGGATCGCGAAATTACCAAAAATCCAATAATTCCGCGGACGAAACGGATTTTACGCCCACGCTTACTTCTACTGCTGGATTACTAATCAGATTTCTAACAGAGTGCTGGAACTCTGGAACTTGTTTTAAAAGAAATAAAGTTGTGAAGGAACCAGGAACCTCTTTTTAAGACCCAGGTATTAACTTGAGAGGCATTTCAAAGTCAGGGAAATCTGATGACAGTATTGTACGACTTTAACTCTGATGTACAAAAAACCAATGGACACCCATGAGGTGATCAATGTGATGTTTTGTGCGTGTGACATTAACACTGATGGGTTTGAATATAAATCATTGTAACCCAGAGCCTTGATCACTGTGATAGTAACGCTCTCTGTATTTAGGGTGTGAGAAGTTGTAAAAGAATTTGAAAACACTCCTAAGGTACCTTGGAAATCTTGAGATTTGTATAGATTAAACCAAAAGAGGCCAGAAAGAAACATATCTGTTACGAGTTCCTAGGCATCTCCCCCAGAACTATACATATTGGTATTGATTTAGAACAAGTAGATCTGAGTATTAGTGGGAATCAAAACTGATAAAGTTGTACATCTGGGAATAATTTCTCTTTCAGGACTCTTTCCCCGCAGTACCCATCCTATTTTTCTTCCCCTCGTCTGGCCACACTCTGATCCTCTGTCCTCAGGCACGTTATAGTTAGAAATTAGCATTTAAAAAACCTTAGAAATTCACTGAAAAAAACATAGGTTTCAGGGGCGTTATAGTTAGTTGGACATTTCACTCGTACAAAACCATAGAAATTCCCCTGTTATAGTTAGTTCAGCTAACTATAACTCACATGCCACGCCACGTCATTCGCTTCTCCACCGCGAGAGTCTGAGATCGCGAACACATCATTCTCCAATGCGACAGAGAGCATGAGGCCACAAACACGTCAATCTCCACAGCGACAGAGAGCGTGAGATCGCGAACACGTCATTTTGGACGTGCCATTGACATCTGGCGGAAGTGTAGTGAAGCAAGCGATCTCGAACACGCAAAATTTGGAATCTGGAGAAGAATGTTATCTCTAGCAGCATAAAACCTTCTGTAAATGATGATTTAGATTAAAAAAACTACTCAGATTGACATTTGGCTGTCCTTTTTTGTGCAAGGAGTCCTTTTTACAAAAAAATCTTTTGGGGGAGAGGGATGAAGTGCTACAGAGTCTCCATCTTCCTGTTCCTGTCCAACAGGCTCCTCCTAGTGCGCTGTCCATCTCCTGTTCATTCTGCCTCTGGATTTTGAGCTGGAAGGATCACTCTTTGTGTCTGCTGCATCATTATCATTGGATTTGAGGACATTTGAATTTGATATTTTACAAGTAAGTTGGTGTTGTGTCTGTTTTATTGGGGGCATTGCAGTTGCTGCAACTACAATTTTGGTACTTATCATTCTTTTTTTTTTAATTATCGTGGGTAGCCAGTAAGTCCAGAGCTAGTCATGGGTGGGTGCATGATGAAGCAACTGTTCCTTTGATGGATGTTGAATGTCTTTCAAACATCATTTAGGGCATGGATGTCATTGGATTGAGTTGAAAAATGTGTTTTTGGGGGGTTATTTCTGTTTTTGAGTGTGTGTTAAAGAAATGCCTTTGTTGTGTGTGTCTAGTGTGTTGGTGTGCACCCTGCAGACCTTGTTTTGCCTCCTGCTTGTTGCTTGTGATTTGCGAGTGTCCATGTGGCTGGTGGCCTTTTCTGGTGGGAGTTATTAGTGTGCATGGTATTCCTTTGTGGCCTAGGCTTCTTGTTGTGGGCCTGGCCATTAGGATGGGGGCCATTTTGAAGATAGGCAGTGTGCTTTTTGCAATAGGCCTGCATTGACTGTCTTCTGTTTCTTGTAGTTGGGTGGGCCAGGCCATGTGGCTGGTGGCCATTTAAAAGTCTAGGCCTGCAAGCTTGTGTGGCTTTGTCTGCCAACAGGCCTGTTTTCATCCAGTAGGCTCAGAGCAGTTAGCCACAGGTGCATTAAACAAGTGTTTCTGTGTGGTCTTTTAAATTTAAACATCATTTAGGGCATGGATGGCATTGGATTGAGTTGGAAAATATGTTTTTGGTGGGTATTTCAGTTTTTGGGTGTGTGTTAAAGAAATGCCTTAGTTGTGTGTGTCTGGTGTGTTGGTGTGCACCCTGCAAACCTTGTTTTGCCCTGTGGATGTCGTTTTTTTCATTTTATTGCATTACAAAGGCAAAGCAGCGTGGTTTAGCATGCATCCTTCGCCTGGATTTTATAGGTCTTTTGTCAATTCATTGTTTCCTAGGCCTCTTGCTTGTTGCTTGTGATTGTCCATGTGGTTGGTGGCCTTTTCTCGTGGGCGTTATTAGTGTGCTGCTTTTGCCATATAGGCCTGCATGGTGTTTCTATTGGCTTACTGCTTCCATCCATCCCCTTTGCCAGCAGCAGCTCCTTGAATGATGTGATGGTCAAATAATTTAATGCCAAACATGGTCCAGTCCACTTCCATTACATTTGTATTTTGGTTGTTGTTCTTATTCTCTTTCCTATCTTTCCTGAGAGTGTAGTGTGTACACAGTAGTATACCATAGCCCTTGTTGACAAATTCTCACAAATGGCTAACTATATCTTTTGTTTGTTTGTTTGTACTAGTAGTAATTGAACCACAACAACAAATGCAACATTTCACTGATGTTCTTCTCCTGGCTTATTTGCTTTTAGGTGCACAAAAAGACAGAGGAGGAGATGTCGTCATCATCATCATCATCACCGGTTGTACTGCCAGACAGAAGTCCTGCTGCGCACCACATCACGTCCACGTCTGACCACAGATATCTCTGGAACTTGTACTCCTGCCTGACATCTGAAGAAGATAGCCCCAAAGAAAGGTACCAGGTCCACCAGTACCAAGAAAGTTTCCAGTGAGAAGAAGAAGGAACAGTAAAAGGAAGTGGCACGAACCACGACTGGTGTGCCGACCAATGTGTTTTTTGGGACCCAAAAAATTACGCCTCCAACAGCGTTGTCCGGGAACCAAGCTGGGAGCAGCACCTCCGCACCAGCGGGCCAACACTACCAACCCAGGCCCAATCCCATGAGTTTCGCCGAGGTAGCCAGTCTACTATTGAGCAGCGATGTTGAAATTTCATTATCGCAAAGTAGTACACAATCAACGCAGGCGGAAACTCAGCAGATAAGAGTGCAGCAGCAGGTGCAGCCACACAAACAGCAGCAGTCGCAAGAACGGCAGCAGCCGCAAAAACGGCAGCAGCCGCAGGAACAGCAGCAGCCGCAAGAACAGCAGCAGCCGCAAGAACAGCAGCAACAACAGCCCACAATAGTAGCTGTTCCTCCTATAGTAGGGGCATTTCAGGGAAACAAGCTTTCTGCAGACAAGGTGGAGCAAACCACTGTTTCAGAAGATCCATTGTCTTCCAGACCCCCAGCAAGGAAAAGGAGGGTTAGTCCACCATCTTCTTCTTCAAGCCCCGCTTCTGATGATTGAGATGCCACAAGACAAGGCTAGTGAAAAAGAAGTTTCTAGAAAGCCTTAGAGTTATGGAGGTAGATGTACAAGAGGGGGATGATAATGATGATGACGGGCCAGTCATCACGAACATCACTCCCGGCCCAAAGGGGATGGAGACCAACATTATTACCCCATCCAAAATGGCTGCGAGGGATTTAGCACGGATACCACCAACACACATAGCACCAGCACGACCTCCAGCTTCCATATTTGCATTTGCAAAGGCCCGGCAGGGACCTACATCCAGCTCAACCACCATCTCAGTAGGTAGTGGTAGAAGTCACAGTGTAGCTGCACAGAGTCACATTCCAAGCAAACCCTCCAGTTAATCTGATATTGAAAGTGGCACATCCAGCAGCGCCAGAAAGATCTCCTCCCCAGTTTGGGACTTCTTTTTGGGTATCAGTAAGAAGAAGAACATTGCTATATGCTCAATATGTCGACATGCTGTTAGACGGGGTAAGCTTGATACAAACTATAGTACCGGAGCCCAAACAAGTCATCTCAAAATACACCACACTATCGTGTGGGAGGTTCACTTACTTTGCTTAGAACAAAGTAAAACTCAACCCATTGTTGTTGGGCATGAAGAATCAGGGGACGATATTATCGCGGTGGAAGGTGGGAGACATTTCTAGCCCTGTCCCTAGGAGTGTAGTGGTACCGCCCACATCCTCAGCAACATCTCAGTGGCACCGCAGTAAGAGCCATATTCAGAGTCAGGCTGAGACCCCAAGGCGACCGAGTACTGCAATGAAACAATGTGCGTCATTGAGCCTAACTGGGTTAAAGAAAACAACAGCACCACAAAGGAAAATAATCCAGCCTACCATGCTTAGGTTGCAGGGGCAGTACCAACGCAACCACCCAAATGGCACGGTTGTACAATGCGAAGCTGGCTAAAATGTTAGCGCTGGACCTTCTCCCTTTTTCATTTGTGGAAGGGGTGGGTTTCCTTGAATTTGTGTCAGCCATCTGCCTTAAATGGAAGGATCTCAGCTGGTCCCATTTCACAAGAATTACTGTTCCTGCACTACACATGATGTGCTGGAATTGGTTGGATAAGCTTTGCAGCAGAGTGCTGCTCACAATATCCACCTGACAACAGACATGTGGACCAGTTGCCAAGCCACTGATTACATGTGCATCACTGCACACTGGGTCTCTTTTCTGGGGGTTAGAGATAAGCTATCTGAAGGAGTGCTGTTGACATAGCTGAGATTTTTAAAGCTACTCGGAAACATGCAACTGTAGCCATGTTCGCCATGGAGAAATCTCATACTGCTGTAACATATTGGAAGAGTTTTGCAGCAAGGTTTTTGAATGGCTGCGCCCAAGAGGGCTTAATATTGGTTTTGTTTCCACAGATAATGGCAGTAATGTATTAAGGCCGCCATGAAGCTTGTTTCCTATTTCAGGGTTTCATGTTTGGAGCATTGCATTAACATTATAGTTCAAGACTTTCTGAAAAAAGAAGCCATAGTCAGCAACTTACTGACCACCTGCCGAAGAATATGCACTAATTTCAGCCATTCTTTTAAAGCTCGGAAGCAGCTGAGGATCATTCAACGTGACTATAGAATGCCAGTCAAAGCACTCATCCAGGGGGTGGCAACACGTTGGAACTCAACTTATTACATACTTGACCATCTGTTTGAGCAGTACAGGCCAATCAATGAATATGTCATGTGAAGAGGAGATGCTACTGTGAAAGGCATAACCCTTCAGATGGACCAATGGTGCCTAGTTAAATGCCTGACTGAGATGCATCTTCCTTTCAAGGTCTTCACACGTGAAGTCAGCAAGGAGGACTGTACTGTGGGCCTAGCTATCCCATTATTGCAAATGCTAGAGCATCATCTCAAGGAGGTGTCTGAAGCATACAAAGGTGTAGAGGAAAAAAAATTAAGCACATGAGTTGGTGGAGAGCTTAGCCCGTCGCCTAGCTGACAATACAAGGGTGCAACATAAGATTTTGTCACAAGAACATTACATTTGTGCCACAATTCTGGATCCACGGGCAAAGTGGGCACTGAAGACATTAATTCCTTTTTCAGAAATGGATGTTGCCCGCTACAAAACTTGAATAGCTGAGTCAGCGAGTAAGTTGGAAAATGAACGGCTGCTAATTAAAAGCCTGCTAGATCAACCCACAACAAGTACTGCAGCAGGGTATCCGGCGTCAAGTTCAACTGCGGTGCCTGAGGACAGTGCGTTTGACTCAGAACACTCACCAACACTATCGACAACAGCAAGAACTAGATCATTAGGCCCAGTAAAATCGTTAAAAGATTGGTATTTACATGTAGGCATTGGTAAGTCCAGTGCTGATGCAAAGAGAAAAGAGCCCGAAAAAAGTTTAGCACCCCTGAACATTGAGCGGATGATCCAGGCCTATCAAGAAGACCCAGCAGAGGTGTACATTGATCAAACCCATTGCAGTATTGGTATGGGAAAAGGGCCTAATGGCCACTGCTCAGCAGGCTGGCGATAAACTATCTGGCTTACCCTGTCGCAAGTGTTTCTTCTGAATTTGTTTTCAGTGCTGCTGGTTCCATTGTAACAGTGAGAAGGACCAGTCTCTTGCCCAAAAACGTACATAGGTTAACCATGATCAAAATGTATCAGCACTTTATACACCGAATTACACAATACATGAATCAAGGGAGGAAGATGGGGACAGCAGCTCTGGTGACAGAAGTAGTGTGTTAGATGATGATTACCTACTTCTGGCTGAACCCCCAGAGTTTGATGACGAGCTATATTTCCCTGACAATTAGGCTTGCACTTCTTACTGTATTCCTCCCTTATTTTCCTTTATTTGTCTGTCTTTCTGGTTAGAAACGTTGAATCACAACAAATCCATCACCACCACAGTCTTCTACTCTCTTTATTGCAATATACAAGTTTCAGCTGTATGGATTTTAATGTACACTCCTCCGAATCCTGCTCCTCCATCCTCCTGAATCGCCCTAAGTCCATTGCCCTCAAGAGAGATGATGATTGGATGATGCAAAATAGAAGAAAAAATAAAATCTTTCCTAGTCCCTCCAAAAGAAGTGGAACATGATGATGACTACTATAGCTATCCTCCTTTCTGATCCGAGAGAGACTGTCCATTAACAGAAGATGAGAAGGAACAGGTAATGAATGATGCCATGAATTGAACACTGACTGAGTGATTTTGTTGTTGTTTGTTGTGCATGAAGTTATTTCATTGTGTACTATATGAAATAATCTACAACACACTAAAAGTAACTCAAGGTAATGCTTCCCTTCTTGTAACCATTTTTAATAAGAAATGTGTACTTCTACTGCAGCCCGATACATTGCTTTTGAATATAGGAAGGGGGCTCAATCTGTACACTGCACACTGAGTAGCACACCAAAACTATGATGATGATGGCGAGAGAGATGGCCCCTTGACTTAAGATGAGAAGGAACAGGTAATGAATGGCATGCATTGGACACTGACTCTGAGTGATTGGTGTTCGTGTTTTTGTTGTTTGTTGTGCACGAAGTGAAGTCAAAGTGTGCTAGTATTTACTCTACACACTAAGAGTGACTCAAGTCAATATTTACACTCTTGTTGTTTAATTACAACATTGTACTTCTACTGCAGGCCGATCCATTGCATTTTTGAATATGGAATCTGGACTCACTCGGTACACTGCAGACTGAGTTGAACAACACCATCATGATGACCATAGTGACATGATATCTTCACAGTCACTCAGTACAAGTATCGGAGATGATTGATGGAATAAGTGAGGGAATTTCATGAGTGGCATAAAAGGTAAACAAGTCAACAACAAGCACAGCAGACCTAAATGTCTGTGTAGCGGTGGAGTCAAGTGTAGCGGTGGTATGACTGCGGTGCATTGGTTTAGTCACTTAAATTGTAAAATACTATGTTGCTGGATATGTGCTTTGTCCAACTCTTTCAAAAAATGTACGCTAAATGGAGGATGTGCAAAGGGTGCAGTCACTGTGGGCCTGCTCTGTCCTGTTGTTGTTGTAGGTTAATGCTGGAAACAGACTAGAGTAGAGATGATGCATACATGCCGCTACAGAAAGTGTTCTTGTTGCACTACACCATAACTTGTGCATTTTTTTCGACTTGGTTTCTCAATATCTCTTTTGTTTTTCCATCTACAATTACTGGCCGGGCCTTAGCCTGTGCTATACTTGGGAAAACAATGCACACTTACCTTACCAATGAACCTACATCTGCAGAGAGGTGTTCAGAGGCCAAGCCTCATTTTACACCTCTCTGCAACGCAGCTCCGTGGCCCCCAGGGGGTGCATTTGCAGAGTGCTGCAGGGAAGGGGTGGGACCTCCGGCGCAATGCCGGTCCTTTTTTTAAAAAAAGGGGTGGCTGTGTGGCCCCCCTTCCTTTTCTATTTTATAGGCCCTGGGGACCCCATCCCCCAGGGCCTGACCACCATTTTAAGAAAAAAAATGTTACGAGAAGGGGGCCGCGTGGGCCCCCCTCCCGTGGCCAATTCCGGCCCCAGGGACCACATCCCCCAGGGCATGGCCAAATATTTTTTTATTTTATTTATGGAGGGGGGCTGCGTGGCCCCCCTCCCAAGGCCTCTGTTGGCCCCGGGGACCCCATCCCCCGGGCCTTTATTTATTTATTTTTCTTTGGGAGGGGGGCCGCGTGGCCCCCCTCCCGGGCCACTTTTGTCCACGGAGACCTCATCCCCTGGGGCTGACCCTCTCCATTGGGGACCATGGGGGGTCCCCAATCCCCCCACGGTCCTGCCGGCTCCCGGCCTCCTGCAGGAGCCGGCATTGCTTTTCCATATGCAGCTCCCCATGTGGAAAAGCAATCGTCCTGCTCTCTCTTCCAAAAACCAAAGCAGTATGCTATAACAGGGCGGGAGCCGCAAGGCTCCCACCCTGCCATAGCAAACAGCAGTGTCCCGCGTTTGGGCACCCAGGGACACTACAGGATCCGGCCCTGGGGGGTGGCGGTCTCCAGGGCCATCACAGGCTCCAGGAGGGGGGCCGCGCATCCCCCCTCCCATCAGTTACAAAGCCCTGGGGGGGTGGTCCCCGAGGATCGGGGGTCTGTAACAGACCCCCAAATTAGAATGTTAGTGCCCGGGGGCGGTCCTCGGGGCATGTGTGGGGGGCTCAAGCCCCGGGGCATGGCCAAATATGTTTTTATTTTATTTATGGAGGGGGGCTGCGTGGCCCCCCTCCTAAGGCCTCTGTTGGCCCCGGGGACCCCATCCCCCGGGCCTTTATTTATTTATTTATTTTTCTTTTGGGGGGGGGGGGGCGCGTGGCCCCCCTCCCGGGCCACTTTTGTCCACGGAGACCCCATCCCCTGGGGCTGACCCTCTCCATTGGGGACCATGGGGGGTCCCCAATCCCCCCACGGTCCTGCCGGCTCCCCGCCTCCTGCGGGAGGCATTGCTTTTCCATATGCAGCTCCCCATGTGGAAAAGCAATCGTACTGCTCTCTCTTCCAAAAACCAAAGCAGTATGCTATGACAGGGCGGGAGCCGCGAGGCTCCCACCCTGCCATAGCAAACAGCAGTGTCCCGCGTTTGGGCACCCAGGGACACTACAGGAGCCGGCCCTGTGGGGTGGCGGTCTCCAGGGCCATCACAGGCTCCAGGAGGGGGGCCGCGCATCCCCCCTCCCATCAGTTACAAAGCCCTGGGGGGGTGGTCCCCGAGGCTCGGGGGTCTGTAACAGACCCCCAAATTAGAATGTTAGTGCCCGGGGGGCGGTCCTCGGGGCATGTGTGGGGGGCTCAAGCCCCCCCACAGAATATGTATTTCTTTTAAAAGCCCGGGGGGGGCAGTCCCCGGGCAGTGGGGTGGGCGTGTGTCAGGGTTTGACAACCAAGGTGCCTACCTAACATTGGTCTTAGAGCTGAACTACATCTCCCAGAAGGCCTTCCTTCTGGGAGGTTTCCATCTCATTTAAATCACGTACTACGCATGGGGCGTTGTACGTGATTTTGGATTTGTTCATTTTCCTTTGAGCAGAGCGGCTGCTCTGCTTCTTCCCTGCTGTTCCGCTTATCCCCGCTCCCCAGTCTCGGCGGGAGAGACGCGGTTTGTTCCTTCAGCTCAATCGGAGCCAGTTTCCAGCGTCCCACTGGGCGGAGTGAGGATGCGATTGTTTCCTTTGGATTTACCCGCTCGCGACTGTGGCGGGGTTTGTCTGCGTTCCGCTCGGCTGAGCGAGGACGCCTTGATCTGGAAAGTTACCCGCTCGCGGCTGCGGCGGGAGCACTTCCATATATATACACACACACACACACCATCCTGAGTTGTCCAAAGAATGAAGACGCACTCCAGAGCAGTAATTCACTTGAATTCTTTACTGAGGGAAACCAGCATTTGCATTCCTGATTTTCTTTTCTTTGCCTGACCAGTTTCAGAATACGCAACTCCTTATTCATAGGCCCTCTGAAATCTTGCAGACGCTGCCCGCATGCTAATTAATATATTGCCCTCCGGTGGGCCTCACGCACAAAGCATGCTGGATTTCATAGTTTCTTGGCAGTCAAGTTTTTGCTTTCAGTGGTTTTATACATGATTGCAGTTAATTAAAATTGACATTTACAGCCCTCCAGTGGGCCTCAGGAAAACACTTGCGTGGTTCCCTTTTCAAAGTTGCTCTAATTAATGTATTGCCCTCCGGTGGGCCTCACAGTTGAGTGTTTCACAAAGCATGCTAAATTCCGAAGTTTCTTGGCAGCCGAGTTTTTCCCTTCAGTGAGCTTCTGATATATATCACTGAAAAAAACAAATGTTATAAGAACTGTATAGTCAGGTAAACATTTTACCCACACAAAACCATAGAATTTCAGCATTTATAGTTGTACTTCTAGTTATACTTGTGTTAAAGTAAAACTTGTGGCCGAAAGTTACTTAACGGCTTGAGCTATAGTTTACTCAGATAAATATAACATAAGTTAACCTATAACTGCTGAATTTCTGTGCTTTTGTGTGGCTAAAACATGAATCTAACTATAACGCACCTGTAACCTTTGGTTTTTTTCAGTGAATTTGTATCTTTTTTAACGTAAAGTAAAATATAAGTAGATCCACGGGTACCCACAGAGGATCAGTGTCCCTAGATATACAAAGTTTTATTTCTTTAATAACTCCAAAACTACTGAACAGATGTACACCAAATTACAAAACAGGCTCTTTCTGGACCAAGAGATAGCTTTCTGACAAATTTGGTGTAAATCCATTCAGCGGTTTGGCCTGTGTCTGAATAATGTAAAATCTCCATAGACACTGCATGGGGAAAAATCATTTTGGGACTCCCCCTTATCTCGGCCCCCACTTGATTAATCACGCCAAACCTTTCCATGCAGAGCTTGGCAAAGTAGGCCACTTGTTTTGGAACATTTTGTGAAGATTCGTGAAACGGTGCCAAAGTTATTAGCAAAACAAAAAACACTTTGTCTATGGAAAAAGTTGGTCCTAACTATAACTACCTACTGGTTTTCACCAGTAGGTTATTTATATATATATATATATATATATATATATATATATATATATATATATATATATATATATATATATATATATACATACATACATACATACATATATATATATACTAGCAGCCCGCCCCGGCGTTGCCCGGGGCAGAAGGGGGCTGGGGGAAGCATCGCAGCAGGAGTGGCGCAGCAGAGCGGCCGTTTTGTTGGTCCTGGCCGCTTCTGCCCACGCTTTGTTTTCCCCGCCATCCCGACTTTGAAGAAAAGGCTTTTTGAGCACTCCGTGTTCATGGCCCCCGCCCGTCCCTCGGTGCGCACCGCAGATGCTTCTCTTACCTCTTCCTCCACTCCTCCCCGCGCTGCTGATTTTACCGCTCCACTGTTCCTCCGCTTCTTGCCGCTCCGCAGCTCCTCCCCGCGCTCATGTCCACCGCTGTTCCTCGGGCTCCTGTACGCCGCTCCTCCCTGCGCTGCTGATGTCAGCACGCGTGTCGCGGCCGGCCGGCGCTACTTCCAAGGGACTACTTTTTTTTTAATCGTAAATTTTTTAAATAAGGTATATATTTTTTTTATATAGCCTATGTCCTTCTGCTTGTCCTGACGTTTTCAAACATGTATTAGGGGTTTGGATTGGTGGTGTAGTTTTCGAGTTTACCTGGCTCAAAGGTCACAGTTCTCTCTTTATAATAGTAGAATATATATATATATATATATATATATATATATATATATATATATATATATATATATATATATATTGCAGAAAACCCCTCCAAAGGAAAGAATCAGCCGCACATCACCAGCAAAGCTTACATCCCTCATTTATTCAGCAAAACAGCAATCCTTACATGTTTCGTTCTCAACTCGAACTTCCTCAGAGGTGCGCCGTGACTGCTTCCATAATTGAGCTCTCACCAAACTCCTTTGACCTCGGTTCTTATTTATCGTCCCCCTCACTCCACCCCTTCTTTTGTCTCCAGCCTCCAAGATCTTCTGGCCACACTAATAATAAACAACTCCTCAGTGTTAGTCTTGGGGGACTTTAATTTTTGGCCGAACGACCCTGCTGAAAGCTCCCTTTCCAAGGAGTTTACCGACCTTATGATCAGCCTCAATTTCACATCCCACATTCACAGTCCTACTCATACTCAGGGCCATACGTTGGACCAGGTTTGGACCCTGAACATTCGCACATCACTTCCTCTTATCTCCCCTTGCTCCTGGTCTGACCATTCCCTAATTTCCTTTTCCCTTGCCCTAGCCCCAGAGACTAAGCCCCCGCATCCCAAGAACACCTGGGTCAGGAAATGGGGCAAAGCAGACATGCCATCCTTCTGCTCGTCTCTGGCCAAATCCAGCCCTGACCTCTCCGGACTTGCAGCCCCTACCCAGCTGGCTATCATTAACAAATGGCTGACCCAAGCGGGCGATGAATTCGCCCCTCTGAGGCGAATCACGGTTAAGCGAGCTCACGCTGCTACCCGTTGGTTCACCTCAGACCTTAAGGAGAAGAAGCTTGCCGCACGCAGAGCTGAGCGAGCATGGAGAAGAGCGTATTGTCCTGCTTTAAAAAACACTTATTTATCTGTTCTCAAGATATATAAACAGGGCATTCTTCACGCCAAAACTGAGTTCTATTCTAATAGGATATTGGCGTCGGAGTCCCAATCAAAAGAAATGTTTGCTACCGTGCATGAATTGGCCTCATCTGACAGAACTGCGGCTGTGATTCCCCCCTCCCAATCTCTCTGCGAGCAACTCAACGATTTTTTCGTTGATAAGGTCGCAAAGATCAAAGCCAATATTTCCCCTCCATCCTCTGTATTCATCAATCCTTCCCCTCCTCCTACCATCTCCAAATTACCTACCATTCCCCCCTTGACCAAAGCTACTCTTCTTCCCCTGCTTCAAAGGGTGAAGTCGGGCTCTCCTCTGGACTTTGCCCCCGCCTGTATCCTTAGAGAAATCTTCCTAGCTTGTCCTACCCCGCCACTCACACTCCTCAATGACTCACTTGGTAATGGGGTTGTTCCTATCCCTCACAAATCCGTGGTTGTCATCCCCATCCTGAAAAAGGCCGGCGCCGATCCATCATCCCCTTCGAATTACCGTCCCATTTCTCTCTTGCCTTACCTCGGCAAGGTTTTAGAAACTTATGTGACCAGCACCTTGTGTACCCATGTGGAGATTAATCACTGCCTCTCCCCCTGCCAGGCGGGCTTCCGGCCCCTCCACTCTACGGAGAAGGTGGTGATCTCGGTGATGGACGGGCTACGCGAAGGCATTGATACCAACCTCCCGCAAGCCCTCATTCTCTTAGATCTGTCCGCCGCTTTTGACACGGTGGATCATTCCATCCTTCTCACCCGTGTCAGGGCATAGAGGGCTTAGCCTTCGCGTGGCTCGAGTCCTTCCTGAGCGAGAGGGCTCAGGCGGTCCATCTTGCTGGTTTCACTGCCGCCCCCCGTAAGGTGGTGTGTGGCGTTCCCCAGGGCTCTTCACTTTCCCCTCTTTTGTTTAATTTATACATCTACCCCCTCATTTTTATGTTACAGCAGCTCGAGGTCACGGTGTTCAATTACGCCGATGACCTCCAGCTAATTTTTAATCTTTCCCATTCTTCCTCATCCGCCTTGAATGTCCAAACTGTTATGCTGTTCATTCAGGACTGGATGAACTGCAACCACCTCAAACTTAATCCGGACAAGACGGAGTTGGTCCTGACCGGAGGTGGTTGCAGTCCTTGGTCTCCTTCTCACTGGCCCCCTTCACTTGGTGTTCCCCCACTTCCTGTCCCTAAAGTCAAAACTCTTGGTATTTCCTCAATTCCCAACTTTCCGTTAATTCTCAGGTTAGTTCTGTTGTGTCCTCTTGTTTTTTCTCCCTCAGGACAATCAGGAAGATCTCCCGCTTTTTCTCCCTCCCGGCACTAAAAATCATCGTAATGGCAATGGTGCTCTCACGCCTTGATTATGGCAACATAATCTATAATGGCGCGCCGGCCTATGCTATTCATCGTCTGCAACTAGTGCAGAACCAGGCTGCCCGCCTGATTCATGGCCTGCCCAAATTTCATCGTGCCACCCCCTTACTGCAGACATTACACTGGCTACCTGTGAAAGAGAGAGCCTTATTCAAACTTGGCTGCCTCACTTTCCAGGCCAAAATGGGCACCGCTCCGGAGTTCATATGTTCTGCTATCAAGCCTTACATGCCGGGTAGAGAACTTCGCTCCACCCACATGGCACTTCTGACCACTCCACGATTCAAAAAGACGAAGGCTGGTGGAGCCAAATTCTCTGTTCTCGGCCCAGCTTTCTGGAACTCCCTCCCTGTGGGACTCCGCACTTCATCTTCCTATATACAGTTCCGGAAAAGCCTTAAAACTTTTCTTTTCTCCCGAGCTTTCCCCGCCTAATTTCTCCCTGCCACTGCCGCTGTTTGTAATCTGTAAAGCGCCATGAAACCGCTGGGTAAAAGTGCGCTCAACAAATGTTTTTAAATTCAAATTCAAATTCAAAATTCAAATTGTAAGTGGAACCACATGTTTATTTCCTTAATTAATAGTTTTGTCCTCGGTGGACCGCCCCTAATGGCTCGTGGTGCTTTCTGGTAACTGTGGTTCTTTAATTCAACATTGTTTTGAAACCCTCCAATGGGTATTTGTTGCAAGTCAATTTTTGTTGCTGCAGGATGTAAAGTTCGCTGTGCCCCGAGAAATCCACTTTTCGGGTTTCCCATGGAACCAAGCCAAAGTCTGTCTTTGGCGTCACCAGCCTACCCTTTTCACTCTCGTGTTCACAAAACAAGGTCCATCTTCGGGCAGGCTCCGGCGTACTTGCTGGCAGTGCGTCGCTGCGGTTGGACCACACCGGTACAGATTGCAGAAAACCCCTCCAAAGGAAAGAATCAGCCGCACATCACCAGCGAAGCTTACATCCCTCATTTATTCAGCAAAACGGCAATCCTTACATGTTTCGTTCTCAACTCGAACTTCCTCAGAGGTGCGCTGTGACTGCTTCCATAATTGTAAGTGGAACCAAATGTTTATTTCCTTAATTAATAGTTTTGTCCTCGGTGGACCGCCCCTAATGGCTCGTGGTGCTTTCTGGTAACTGTGGTTCTTTAATTCAACATTGTTTTGAAACCCTCCAATGGGTATTTGTTGCAAGTCAATTTTTGTTGCTGCAGGATGTAAAGTTCGCTCTGCCCCGAGAAATCCACTTTTCGGGTTTCCCATGGAACCAAGCCAAAGTCTGTCTTTGGCGTCACCAGCCTACCCTTTTCACTCTCGTGTTCACAAAACAAGGTCCATCTTCAGGCAGGCTCCGGCGTACTTGCTGGCAGTGCGTCGCTGCGGTTGGACCACACCGGTACAGACTGCAGAAAACCCCTCCAAAGGAAAGAATCAGCCGCACATCACCAGCGAAGCTTACATCCCTCATTTATTCAGCAAAACGGCAATCCTTACATGTTTCGTTCTCAACTCGAACTTCCTCAGAGGTGCGCCGTGACTGCTTCCATAATTGTAAGTGGAACCACATGTTTATTTCCTTAATTAATAGTTTTGTCCTCGGTGGACCGCCCCTAATGGCTCGTGGTGCTTTCTGGTAACTGTGGTTCTTTAATTCAACATTGTTTTGAAACCCTCCAATGGGTATTTGTTGCAAGTCAATTTTTGTTGCTGCAGGATGTAAAGTTCGCTATCTATATATCTAACAAAACAGCGACTCCCTTCTTCTCCAAGATTGGAAAGAGAGTCATGGACCCGGTCTTCGTGGCAGAAAACAATTTACTTAATGTTAAGCTGTATGACGTGTTTCGGGCAGGGAAATGCCCTTGATCACATAGCGAAAAAAACAACTGTTTTTATCATTGCATTGTGGTATACACCCATAACTGAAACAGAAAAAAATGCTTGTGTGACATTTTTACATACAGTCTCTCTTCTAACTTCTGCTAGTTTTAACCACTAGAACCATTCAGAAACTATTAAGTGCAGCAGTGTGAAAACAATGACTTGATGAGTTAGCGCTCAATTAAAATGCACCATATTAATTATTACTTAAATATATAAATAAGTACATAAATAATTGCATATATATGTTAATACATGATTGAATAAAAAAGCTTAAAATCACATAATGAAACACTGTTGAGTATCAAAATGTAATAAATAGAGTTTAAGCTAAAATTTACAACCCCATCTATGTAAACAGTGATGAAAACCAGCTAAAACACTTTTTACTGCATAAATGCTTATGGGGATGTCAACATGAAAAACTGTGCAAAAAGCGCTATAAATATCCATAATCAGTGTTAACAACACTTCACTTGGGGCACATATATATCTTATTGCTTCGTTGTTCCTATTTGTTTTAATGTGTTACGGAGCGGGGCTCCTATTGCTGCATAAATGCCATATCATTTGTGATTGTAAATAAATGACCCGATGAAGCTTAATTGTATGTAACATGGTATTATGTGCCTATGGCAGAATGGAAAATGTGGATAAAAAAACCTCAGATTTAGGGTGACTGTATCTCATTGTAAAAACGCATGCTACCTAATAAAGTGCTAGTGTGCTAAACATAAAAGCTGATAAGCTTTCGTGTTATCAATAAAGTGCTGGTGCAAGAATCAATTTATATAAGGGTATGAATCATAAATGCGTGTGGTTAAAAACATTTTTTTGAGGGGGATAGCAGCTGGATGAGAACTGTGATAATCATACTGATTCTAATATTTACAATAAAATCTAGATCTAAAATCCCAACTGGTAGCTAAATATCATAGGAATGCATATTCTATGTTGTGTTGATGTATACATCACATTGTTGGATATCTCATGTTATGTTATGTTAACAATGATTTGTATAGCGCACTGACACCGGTTGGTTTCCTGGCGCTGTAAAGACAGAGAGTGGTCAGAGTTGAAAGTTTATGGAGTTAGTGGTATGCTTGTTGGTAAAGCCAGGTCTTTAAGAATTTCCTGAATGACATGAGGTCAGGGCGTAGCCTGATCTCGAGAGGAAGGGCATTCCATAAGCGAGGTGCCAGGGTGCCAAATCTGCATCCGCCGGTGCGCTTGCGTTTGAATGAGGGTGTTTGTAGGAGACAGTGATGTGCTGAACGTAAGCTTCGGGACGGGGCATATTTTCCGATCAGATTTGAAATGAATTTGGGACTTTTGCCATAGAGTGCTTTAAACATCATGCAGCTGACTTTAAAGGTGCAGCATTGGGCCACCGGGAGCCAGTGAAGTGTTTTTAGAAGGGGGGTTGCTGGGTGCCATCTAGGCTGACTTAGAATTAGTCTTGCTGCATGATTCTGCACCATCTGGAGTTGTTTCAGGAGGAACTGGGGGGAGACCTAGGTAAATCGAGTTGGCGTAATCTATGTGGGAGATCACAGAAGCAATCACCACCTGTGTCAGGGCTTCGCGAGTCAGAAGGCGACGAACCTTCCGGATTTTCCTCAATTGGAAAAGGCACTTGGAGACCACCTGACCTACTTGCGTTTTGAGTGAGAGGTCGCTGTTTAAGGTGATGCCAAGCGTCTTTGCCGCTAGTGAGGGGGTCGGTGCTTGACCCATGTCTGTTGGCCAGTAGTGTGGGCCCCAGTGCTTAACACTGTCCCCAGTCAGGACCAGCTCGGTTTTCCCTGGGTTCAGTTTCAGATGATTCTGGTTCATCCAGGCTTGGATGAACCTCATTGTTGACTGGAAGAATGCGATGGACGTTTCAGAGTTATCAATTGTAAATAGGAGCTGTAGATCGTCCGCATAATTCAGCACTGTAACCTGTTTCTTTCTAAGAGCCTGGATTAGAGGGTAGATGTAGAGGTTGAACAGGTGTGGTGATAGGGACAAGCCCTGAGGTACGCCGCAAGTGATGGCTTGCTTAGTGCCCACTAGGTTACCCAGGCGAACTGCCTGAGAGCGGTTCGCTAAGAAGGACTTCAGCCAACAGGCTGCCGTGCCCCGGATGCCAGCCTGGGCGACACGGTCGATTAAGATGGTGTGATCGACCGTGTCAAATGCGGCTGACAGATCCAGGAGCACTAGAGCCTGCGGAATGCGATTGTCTGCACAGTCCCTGAGGGTGTCCATGACTGCCACTACCACTGCTTCCGTTGAATGGGCTGGGCGAAAGCCCGCTTGATGGGTGTCTAGGCAGTTTGATGTCTCTATAAAATTAGACAGGCAGTTGGCAACATGCGCCTCCAGCACCTTCGCTAAGAAGGGGAGGAGGGAAATTGGTTGGTAATTTACATTACAGGTGGGGTCTGCGCCCGGTTTCTTCAGGAGGGGTATTACTGTTGCTTCTTTGAATGCGAGTGGGACTTGTCCACTGCCCAATGAGCTATTCAAAAGGGTACAAGCGGGTGCCGGGATAACTGATAAGCAATCTTTTAAAATGTAAGGAGGGCATCTGTCGGCAGGGGCGCCAGATTTCACTCTTATCAATAGTTCCTGGAATAGTTCTGGGGTGATAGGAGTGAATTTACTTAGTGAACCGGTGGCTTTGGGACCTAAGTCTGGAAGAAAGGGACTTGAGCTTTGAGGAATACTGGATTTGATGGTGGCAATGTTCTCTGTAAAAAAGATGTTCAGTGAGTCGCAGAGAGCCTGAGTCGGAGGCAGACTGGGACGGGCATTGTCCAGGTTGGTTAATTCATTGAGAATGGAAAAGATATCTTTGGATTTATTCGTTGAGTTGGTGATACGAGCAGAGAAGTAGGCGGTTTTTGCCGCTAGGATAGATTTCATGTATTCCTTCCTGGCACTAATATATCGGGTTTTAGCGTCAGAGGCGTAGTTACGGCGCCAAAGTCGCTCAAGCTGACGAAGGGCTAGTTTTTTTCCCTTCAGGTCTAGGGAAAACCATTTTTGGGCATCAGCCCGACGAGCAAGTTTAATCGTCTTATATGGGGCATGCACATCGCTGGCTGCTTGCAGCCAGAGAGAGAGGTTGTTTTCTGCTGTATTAATGTCAGGGTGGTGGGGGGGAATGGAGGTAGCCAGGGTTTGTAGAAAATCTGGCCTGGCTAAAGAGTTCCATTTCCTGGCACGTCCACCAGTAGCTGTAGCGATGGTCTTTTTAAGAGGATGGACGAGATTAAATTTAAGCCAGGTTTTCAGAGTCTGACAGATTCAGACTAGTCAAGGCAATGACACTCAGGTCGTGGCGAAAAATTGCTGCCACTCCCCCACCAGGTTTACCAGATCCACGATCAGAGTGGATGATACGGTAGTTTGGTGGTAAGGCCGAGATAATGTCTGGGGCTGAGTCTTGGGTCAGCCACGTCTCGGTAAGTAGCAAGAGGTCGGGTTTGTCCTCTCTGAATATTGCATGTATAACATGAGTACCTAGAACTAATGATAACATGGGAGCTATAAATTATAGTCATTTACATCTGGCAACGAACATAGTGGCTGAATATTCTTGTATTAATTGTTTGTAAATAAAATGAAAATCAAAAGAAGATTATTATAAAAAATGATGTAGATCTTCAGTATGGTTCCGCCCTTTCGGATGTTTACTGTCTAATTCCAAAATTATTCGAGATTCCAGTTGTCTTAATGCGCGTTCTTTGTTGCCCCCTCTGCGTAGTTTGGGAACTGAATTGATTACATAATAGCTGAGGCATCTAAGATCATTATTGTGGCTTTGTTTAAAGTGTCTGGCAACTGGATATGTAATATCGTTATTGACAATCGCTTGCATGTGCTGTAAAATCCTGACATGCACCTGTAACTGTAACTTCCCATATATCTCGGCCCACAGGTGCATGTTAGGATATAAACAGCAAATTCTGTCTTGCAATTGTAGTTGCCTTTGATCTTAATAGGTTTAGTGTTGAACGGGGTCGTGTAGCCGGTGGTATTAACCTCGAATTTACAGGCTCTGAAGCTCGAGCACTTAAAAAATCCTTGTCTCGGCTGTAACCATGTTTTACCAGAAAATATCTCAGGACTACTCTTTACCAGTTGCGTCCTCATAGATATGCCTCTCCTGAATGTGATGGTTGGACTATCTGGCAACTCTGGTGCTAGCACCGCATCCGGAAGGATTATCGACCAATTACGTTTGAGGATAGTTTGAATTTTCCTTTCCTATTGATTGTAAGTAAAAATCAGCGTGCAGCGTTTTCTTGTTCTTTAACCAGCTTAGTCTCACCTGCTGATTTCAGGAGCATATCTCGGTCTCTCAGTTTGACTTTAGCCTGGGCATCTCTGAGAACTGATTCACTATAGCCTCTTTGTTTGAATCTGATTATGGCCTCTTGTGTGCATTTTTCTAGTTCTTGTTCATCATTGCAGATATATATATAGATCTCGATATATATATACGTTCATGAAAAATAAAACAAAGGTTACAGGGCCCTGTAACCGTTGGTTTTTACTGTGAGTTACTGTGAGTTTCTACTGTTCTTTAATGCAATTTCCTAACTATGGGGTCGATTACGATGGCGGACAGAAGGACGACCGCCGGCCTGGAGTAGGCGGAAAATGCCTTTTTACAGTCCGCCAGCCGCGGTCAGTTCGTCCGCCATATTAGGATGGGAAACACTGTCAAATGTCCATATGCCGTGGAAGAACACGCACCACCGTGGAACTACACCCGACCCCGCGGCGGACGTAACCAATCCATAGGCACCGCCGTACAGAATGACGTCTCCGACCGTCCGCTAAATCACGATGGCGGAAAACACACATCAAATCGCTGCGGAAAAACAACCTGCCTGAACACGGCGGATTCACCACAGCGGAGATACAACATATTGCACAGATACCCACCACAAGCAGATCGCCGTCATGGACCCAGCGCTACACGCATTTCCGATACTCTTCGTGCTCCACCACCAGCAAGTCATGGCCCATCGCCGACGACGACGCGGGTACGCCAACACACCAGTTGATGTCGGAAGGGGAGAACCTCCTGGGGCCGTGACGTTGGGAGGGGGAGTGTCATGTTTGAGAAACAGCATTTACGATAGCACCAATATATCAACAATTCAAGTAGACAACCAGGAATGACAACGACACCACTACACATGATTGACTTGCTTTAGTAAACTTAATAGGGGTATAATCGTAGAGTAGCCAAGAGCATGGGCACTGGGTAGAACAGAGCAGGTGCATCTGAAGCAGCACATGAGAGGGCAGAATGCAGTATCAGAACAGCAACAGGGCAGTGTCTATAACAGAGCAGGTACATCAGAGGCAGCACATGAGAGGGCACAATGCAGTATCATAACAGCAACAGGGCAGTGTCCATAACAGAGCAGGTACATCTGAGGCAGCACATGAGAGGGGCTAAGTGCCTCAACAGTCCATGGTACAGAACAGGTACATCTGAGGCAGCACATGAGAGGGGCTATGTGCATCAACAGTCCATGGCACAGAGCAGGCACATCAGAGGCAGCACATGAGAGGGCAGAATGAAGTATCATAACAGCAACAGGGCAGTGTCCATAACAGAGCAGGTACATCTGAGGCAGCACATGAGAGGGGCTAAGTGCCTCAACAGTCCATGGTACAGAACAGGTACATCTGAGGCAGCACATGAGAGGGGCTAAGTGCAACAACAGTCAATGGCAAGGCACAGAGCAGGTACATCTGAGGCAGCACTTGAGAGGGCTAAGTGCATCAAGAGTCCATGGCAAGGCACAGGTACAACTGAGGCAGCACATGAGAGGGCAGAATGCAGTATCATAACAGCAACAGGGCAGTGCCCATAACAGAGTAGGTACATCAGAGGCAGCACATGAGAGGGGCTAAGTGCATCAACAGTCCAGGGTACAGAACAGGTACATCTGAGGCAGCACATGAGGGGCTAAGTGCATCAGCAGTCCATGGCAAGGCACAGAGCAGGTACATCCGAGGCAGCACATGAGAGGGCAGAATGCAGTATCATAACAGCCACAGGGCAGTGTCCATAACAGAGCAGGTATATCAGAAGCAGCACATGAGAGGGCCTAAGTGCATCAACAGTCCATGGTACAGAACAGGTACATCTGAGGCAGCACATGAGAGGGCCTAAGTGCATCAACAGTCCATGGTACAGAACAGGTACATCTGAGGCAGCACATGAGAGGGACTAAGTGCATCAACAGTCCATGGCACAGAGCAGGTACATCAGAGGCAGCACATGAGAGGGCAGAATGCAGTATCATAACAGCAACAGGGCAGTGTCCATAACAGAGCATGTACATCTGAGGCAGCAAATGAGAGCGGCTAAGTGCAACAACAGTCCATGGCAAGGCACAGAGCAGGTACATCTGAGGCAGCACATGAGAGGGCTAAGTGCATCAAAAGTCCATGGCAAGGCACATGTACAACTGAGGCAGCACATGAGAGGGCAGAATGCAGTATCATAACAGCAACAGGGCAGTGTCCATAACAGAGCAGGTACATCAGAGGCAACACAAGTACGTGGGTCAAGCGCCCTGTCCCAAGGACATTAATAATGCAAGGGTAGTTACAAGGGACAATCTAGACACCAAGTTAAATGACATGTGAGTGATGGGAGCTACACCTCACAGCACAGAATCTGGTGGACTGCTTGACCTAGTCACCTCGGACACACTGCCAGTACCAGAAACAGGAGTGTGAGACACAGCCACAGCTCTAGTGACTGACACATGAGCCATAGACCCAGACACACTGCCAGCACCAGAAACAGGAGTGTGAGAGACAGCCACAGCTCTAGTGACTGACACATGAGCCATAGACCCAGACACACTGCCAGCACCAGAAACAAGAGTGTGAGACACAGCCACAGCTCTAGTGACTGACACATGAGCCATAGACCCAGACACACTGCCAGCACCAGAAAAAGGAGTGTGAGACACAGCCACAGCTCTAGTGACTGACACATGAGCCATAGACCCAGACACACTGCCAGCACCAGAAACAGGAGTGAGACACAGCCACAGATGTAGTGACTGACACATGAGCCATAGACCCAGACACACTGCCAGCACCAGAAACAAGAGTGTGAGACACAGCCACAGCTCTAGTGACTGACACATGAGCCATAGACCCAGACACACTGCCAGCACCAGAAAAAGGAGTGTGAGACACAGCCACAGCTCTAGTGACTGACACATGAGCCATAGACCCAGACACACTGCCAGCACCAGAAACAGGAGTGAGACACAGCCACAGATGTAGTGACTGACACATGAGCCATAGACCCAGACACACTGCCAGGACATGTCCCTGAACAGTGACCAACAAATACCATGCCAGCATCTGACAAATGAGAGTGGCGGACACACACAGTGCCAGTACCTGAAACAGGAGAGGGCACAACTGACACAGTGCTACTACATGATGCATGACAGCGAAGAACAGACACAGTGCCACTATCTGACACATGAGAGTGAACTGCAGCTGACCCACTAGGACCACTGAAATGATGAGCCACAGGGCTGTATGGGCCAGGAGGCAGGGTGGCTCTGGGAGCTTGGGACAGCTGTACTGGAGCGACATTGGGGTGCTCAGGTGTCACTGGTGTGTGTCTCCGTTTCTTTGTGAAAGGGAGGGGCACCCTGGACATGACTGGACTGGTAAGTGGTGTGGCCTCATCAGACAACAAAGGTGGATCATGTGCTTGTGGGGGTCTGCTCTCTGGGGACGTGCTGGACCCTGCTTGACGTTTGCTGTGGCCCTGCCTTCTGCCCTCTGCATCATGTGTAATGGGGGATGCAACAACAGTGTACTCCTTCCTCTGCTTCTGCGGGGTGTGGATGGGAGTAGAGGTATGTGGGGACTCCTCTGCTGACACATGTGTTTTACATTCCTTCAACAACATCAGCCTCAGGGCAGCCAAGGGTGATGTATGCCTGTCCTTGATGGAGCTTGTGTCCATGGGAGAACCCTTGTCCCTGGGATGTGCCTTGGCCGTAGGAGGTGTTCTGTCTCTGGAATGTCCCTGATCCCTGGGCGGTGCCCTGTCCCTGGGAGCAGACTTGTCCATTGTAGTGTACCTGTCCTTTGAAGTGTCCTTGTCCTTGGGAATGTCCCTGCTCTTGGGAGTTGCCCTTTCCTTTAAAGCGTCCTTGTCCTTGGGAGTGTCCCTGCTCTTGGGAGGTGCCCTTTCCTTTGTAGTGTCCTTGTGAGTGTCCCTGCTCTTGGGAGGTGCCCTTTCTTTTGAAGCGTCCTTGTCCTTGGGAGTGTCCCTGCTCTTTGGAGGTGCCCTTTCCTTTGTAGTGTCCTTGTCCTTGGGAGTGTCCCTGCTCTTGGGAGGTGCCCTTTCCTTTTAGTGTCCTTGTCCTTGGGAGTGTCCCTGCTCTTGGGAGGTGCCCTTTCCTTTGTAGTGTCCTTGTCCTTGGGAGTGTCCCTGCTCTTGGGAGGTGCCCTTTCCTTTGTAGTGTCCTTGTGAGTGTCCCTGGACTTGGAAGTACCTTTTGAGGGGGATGCCTGTGTTACATGTGAATCCCTTTCCCGCAACACCCCTTGAGGATCTGTGTGTCAACTCCAGTGTAGCTCATGTCGTGTTCGGTGAAAGATTTCCTTGTCCTAGGGGATGGTGTCTGTGTCCTCTGTGCCCTGCCTTGCTGCTTGTGGCTGCTTCTAGTGCAATATCCCGAAAATGAGGCCTGGTCTGAAATTTCACTCTCCCCTGAGACATCAAGTGGTGTGGATGGGGGAACTGAAGTAACACCCTGTCCATGCGACTTTTAAATGGCTTAAGACACAGTGTTTGCTAATGACTAAACTGTTCTGTGGAGACCTGCAACATCGCCATGCATCCCCTCCATGAATGCTACTACCTGCCCCAACTTCCTATCTTGGTCTTGGAATGCATTGATCATGTTGGTCTGCCCTACACACATCTGTCCCAGCAGATCAACAGCCTCAGCACAAAGTGCACTTTGTGTCACAGGGGCAGGGGCAGTGGTGCCTGCACCGAAGGCAACTCTGCTCCCCCTACGCTGGCGAGCACGAGCAGTACTTGTTGTAGTTGGTGGCAGTGTGGGCCCTGTGTGCTGTGTACCGACTGAAGGTGTTGATTGCCCACTCCCTGTGTCTACAAACAGTGCTGACTCACCACCACTGTCTGAGGATGAGGACGATGGTGTCTCCACATGTGAGTCCTCAGGGAAGGTTCTGCACCCTCTCCGGGGCTGCCGTCTACAGTGTCAGTCTGCGTGTGTGTGATCTCGGATCCGGATGCATTGCCACCACTCATCTCCATCGTCTGTGGGTCAGTGCCCTCGGCCAAAGCTTAAAGAGAGGTAAAAGATGTTTACCTAAGTGCCACACTCACGTACTGAAGGTTATAAAATCACAACTTTCCTTACAGTCGACTAACATGTAGCACCCATCCTGCACACAAACCACCCCTACCAGACATCCTCACGTCAAAGAACCGGGGGTGCCTGTGAAACATGTACATCATACAAACAGGGCAAGTGCATGCAGACCAACACACATGTCATGCCATGGGACCACACACCTCAACGGCATGTCCTGGAACCCTCAACTACAAAGCAACTGGTATGTCCACCTGGCGGACATGGATGCTAACGCTCACTCCGCTAATGGCACCAACATGCATTTGCAGCAAAACATACGCACCACGCATGTCACTACTGTGTCTGAGCACCAATACATGCATGCACTCACAAGTCACAGACACATACAGTCTGCTTACCGCTAGTTTGCTGTTGATCCTCTCTCAGTCGGGCGGACAGGTCAGGATGCATCACAGCAATGATACGGTGCATTAGAGGGGTCATGGTGCGTCGTGCAAGCCAGGTTGATCTTGGAATCAGCCCCAGTGTCATCTCCGCAACATTCTTGCTGAGCCTGGATATGTCGTCTCAGCGCTTGTGGCAGTGTGTGTGTCGTCTATTGCACACCCCCACTGCCCGTATATCACGTGCTATGGTCCTCCACACGGCCTTGCGAAGGTGCAGCTTGACCTACCATGATGGGAGACAAGAGGGGAACGTCAGTGGACAGTTGGACATTCACAAACATCGTAGAAACACGTATCTTTCAGCAGCAATGCTCAGTACAACACATGTGAAGGTCCCACAGCACACCGCCAAGCTTGCAGAAGCCAGGAGTCAGTGACCACCTCATGCACACCAACATGTTCCCCACTGCACTTACCACCTGTCCAGGGGCACCGTAGAGCCGTTCATAGTGGCTGAGCACACCGTCCACAAGGACATCCAGCTCTGCTGCGGTGAAGGGACGAGACCGTATCTTTTGCATTCTCTGCATGGCAAGGTCCAGGACTGTGGCACTACAGCAGCAGTTGTTGGATAGCTCAGCAGCAGCAGGTCAAGGTGATGGTCGCAGGCAGCAGTTGTTGAATAGCTCAGCAGCAGCAGGTCGAGGTGATGGTCGCAGGCAGCAGTTGTTGGATAGCTCAGCAGCAGCAGGTCGAGGTGATGGTCGCAGGCTGCAGTGGCTGGAAGCAGTCAATGTGTGCTGCAGAAATTCACACATATATAGGGCCCTGAGCTCATATCAGTGGCACACGTCTGCAGCAATTGGTTTTCCCTGGATGCCTCATTCAAAATGAGCCAATGACTGGCCCTGGTATGGCGGTACACGGCTTCCGCTATTTTTGAAAGCGCTTACGTGCCCCGCGTTACCGGTTTCCATTGGCTACATGTGCACGGACCGTCATGGTCACACACCGGCAACCGCATGTGCGTGCTACCGCGACGGTGCATCATTTGAAAATAATCACTCACTGGCGTCACTATGGCGGGGCATGCATTCCGCGTGGGCGGAGCAGGCTAACACATACATTTGAATATGCAATTCGAAATGGCAGTTGATACCCCCCTTACATTGTAACATTGCAGCACCCATTGCTGACCGCCGGTCCTGGCTGGTCACCCACCGCCGGGTGCTGGCCGGTCACCCACCGCCGGACCTGGCTGGTCACCCACTGCCAGTCCTGGCCGGTCACCCACTGCCGGGTGCTGGCGGTGGGTGAGCGGCCTGTGCATTAAGGTCACCATGGCATGGATGGCCCTGGCCGGTGACCCACCGCCGGGCCTGGCCGGTCACCCACCGCCAGGTGCTGGCCGGTCAACCACCGCCGGGTGATGGCCAGTCACCCACCGCCAGACCTGGCCCGTCACCCACCGCCGGGCCTGGCTGGTCACCCACCGCCATCACCCGGTGGTGGGTGACCGGCCATCACCTGGCGGTGGATGACCGGCCAGGGCCGGCAGTGGCCGACCGGCCAGGTCCGGCGGTGGGTGACCGGCCAGGACCGGCGGTCTGCGGTGGGTGCTGCAATGTAACTGTAAGAGGGGGTATCAACTGCCATTTCGAATTGCATATTCAAATGTATGTGTTAGCATGCAACGCCCCCGCGGAATGTGTGCCCCGCCATAGGGACGCCAGTGAGTGATTATTTTCAAATGATGCACCATCGCGGTAGTTTGCCCATGCGTTTTGCGGGGTGTGGCCGTGATGGTCCTTGACCATACAGCATATGTCATGCACAATTGCAGTATCAACGATCATCTTCTGTGTTGGTGGAAGGCGTACCCGGATGGCGTATGTACACACACACTGTATGTCTACGCACACATGTAATGTTCATAGTTGTACATGTGTGTTAGGACATGTCCGGAATGCTGCAAGAATCATTATGTCAAGTCAATGGCCCGTGTCCACGTGTGTCATTCATGTCCATTTGTTGCATGTGTGGTCATACTATTGACCTTGCCAGTGGTTAACAAAGGCTAGTGATGTGCACTCAAGTTGCATCAGATGCGCATGGCGACGTGTTGACGTCTTGGTTTGGCGGACACACGTTTTCATTTGTACACATCTACACAGTACATCAAGGGTGTGTACCCACATTCAGAAGCTGTGAGTGTGTGGTTTGTGTGTGCAAGTAACAATGATGGGGGTATACATGCATTCTGTGTATGCGTATGTGTGTCACCTGTTGTGTGCCCATGCATGTCATGTGAGGATACCCAGCATTGTAGGTGGGGTCATGGGTGCATGAAGACAAGGAGGGTGTGTTCCATGTTCGTGTTGTGTGTGCACGTCCATGTGTGTCTGTGGGGACGCTTGTCCACATTTGGGCCCTCAGTCATGTGTTGTTGGCAGTCCTTTCAACATGTGTGCACGTTACATTGGACATGTTTGCACACAGGATGTTGTTTGTGCGTGGACATTGTGTGTGTAGTTAGCTGTAGTGCCTTATATATTGTTCACGCCACACATATAATCAGTGTCTGCAACATGTATTATTTGTATTGTGTTGGTCAAGATGTGCTAGTGTAGCACAGCTATGCGTTGTTGGTCAATTGACATCTGCTTCCATCTACTCCCACCAAGGAGGGCTCCAATGTGCATCGACCATACACTGTGCTGGAGGACATGGTTACCAAGGAGGTGATCCGCAAATTCCGGCTTGACCGACGTAGATTTGCAGGAGCTTGTAGCCCAATTGGCACCTCATCTGCAGCCACGCAGGACATATCCAGGAGCTATTACACCCACAGCAAAGGTGATGGCGGCACTTCACTTCTTCGCAACAGGCACTCTCCAGTACACAGTTGGTCATGTCGGGGGGATGTCACAATCCGTGTTCAGCATGGTACTGCGGGATGTTCTGAATGGCATGATGCATTACAAGGATGATTACATCCATTTCCCACGTGCGGCAGAGCTGGCTGTAGTGAAAGGTGATTTCTATGCCCTGGCCCAGATACCACACGTAGTGGGTTCCATTGATGGCACACATATTGGTCTCATTCCACCCCAGGCATGTGAACCTGTATATCGCAATCGGAAGCACTACCATTCGATCAACGTGCAAGTGGTGTGCCTGGCTGACAACATCATCTCCCATGTGTGTGCCAGATTTCCCGGGTCCGCACATGACTCACACATCCAGCGGAGCAGCATTGTCCCCCAACGGATGGCTAATCTGCATCCAGAACATGCATGGCTTGTAGGTGAGTGTGCTGTGAGGACAATTGTGATGTATGTGTGGCATGGTGTTCCCACCAATCCTGGTAATGATATTTGTGTCTGTCATCCCCCCACCCAGGCGACTCTGCGTACCCAAACCGCCTGTGGCTGCTGAGCCCCATACGGAATCCTACTACCCCTGGTGAAATGCGTTATAATGATGCCATGGGAGGACACGTCGAGTGGTGGAACGTACTTTTGGACTGCTGAATTCTAGGTTTCGCTGCCTGGATAAAACCGGAGGGTCCCTGCCATACTCACCAGGCAAAGTATGCCAAATCGTGATTGCCTGCTGCATGCTCCACAACCTGGCCTTGCGCAATAACATTGAATTGATCATGGACCCTGAAGACCAACAGGTTGGTCCGCCTCCCATCCCACCCATGTCCACTGATGAGGATAGTGGGGAGGAAGAAGGTGTGGACCAGAGGCGTGAGCTCATTGATCGCTATTTTCCTTGAATGTGAGTAACTACCTCTTGTGCTGGTTGTCAATGCGTGATGTATGTTTGCTGCTGATGTGTGGATGCGGTATGTGAATGCTGCCTGTTCTGGTATGTTCTGTTTGCAAATGGGTGTGGGAGATGGTGTACATGCAAAGCTCCCTGATGTGTGTCCTGTGATCCACTTAATTGGTGATGAGTGTGGTTTGTGGGATGTTGCAGTACAGTGTGTTGTGATGGGTGTGAATCACTTTCCTGACCTGTGCTTATTGTTCTCTCATTATCCCTAGGTCACTCCCACAGAGGCATGATTCTCAAGAACATTGATCCCTGCACCTGGTAATGACAACTTATAAGACAAACATGTGATAAAAACATGGAGGTCACACAGCATTGAGTGTTTACATGGTGTTTATTAACAGGTTGTGGATTGATGTTAGTGCATATTTACAAGTAGGTGTTGGGCGGGAAGTGAGAGTTGAAGGTCATGGCAGATGAAAACACCGTGGGGACACCACATTGTGTGATGTCCACCTAGTCCAACAGACGTGTGCCAATGCTTGGCATTGTGGGGCAGGATAGTTTGCATGGTGAATGGCAGGCTCAAGTAAGGGTGAAGTCAGTGGCGGCCCCTCTTAGAGCGGGTGGATGGTGCATTGCCACTGCTCTCAGCTGGATCCAGCCTCGGACAGCCCCTCCGTCTTGGAGCCAGAGCGGAGACAGCTGTGGGGGCATGTTGGTCAGGGGCCACCTCCCTGTCAGTGGCCTCAGGTGATGGTGGCGGTGGTGTTGGTGACCTGTCCCGCTGGGCACTTGGGTGAGGGGGGTGGTGGTGTGGCATGGGATAACCACTCCCTCCACAGAGCAGTTTGCTGGCCCATGAGGTCCACAATTTGGCCAATGCGAGTGTCCATGGACCGTAACAGCTAGCTGCTCTCTAGCGAGTCTTGGTGGGCCCGATCGGCCTGGCCTGTGACCGCTCATAGGAGGCATGGACTCTGGCGATTGCATCCAGGGTCTCGGCCCCAGGATGGGGTGGGTCTCGTTCCCGACCTCGCCTAGCACCTGCACTCCTGGTTGTGAGCTGTGGCCTCACCTGTGGCCTCTCCCGTCCACTCTCCCTGCTGGCCTGGATGTCGATGGTCCATCATCGGGCGATGGGTCAGGCAGGGTGGCACAGGCAGGAGTGGTGGTGGTGGTGGTGGTGGTGGTAGCTGCACAGCTCTCAATGGCAGGTGTTGGTGTTGTGACACAGGCCAAGGCGGTGGAGGCAGGGATGTCCTGGGAGACTGATGGCCCTGGGAGTGTGCTTGGGCCAGCATCGTCCTCTGCACCCGAGCTGTCAATGGGATCGTCACCAGAGAGTCCGGGCTGTGAGGGGGGCGACTGGTGGTGGCGGTTGCTGCTTTCGCCGGTCAAGTTGTGATCACCTGAGGGACAAGAATTTCAGATTTAATGCTGTGGACATGACATGTTTTAAGTAGCAACATTACAAATCACTATGGAATCAGGACATGGTTGTTGTTGTCATCATGTTGTTGTGGTTGACAGTACAGGGCAATATGGTAGCGTGGAGGTGGGAAGGCAATACTTGGATATGTGTGGTCCTGTCCTGCTATTGGATGGTCCCCCTGTGAAGATGTCTATCTACCTGTCAGTTTGCAGGAGGAGATGCACTGGTCAGCAAATGGTGGGCGGACTCCATCTTGCTCTGGGATGAGACATGGGGGCCTGTGGGGAGTTGTAGTGCTGGTCTCTGACACCCGCCACCCCCTCCCTGTAGACATGGGGGCATGTTGGGGGTTGTAGTGCTGCTTTCTCATACCCCCCACCCACCTCTCTCACACCACCCACCTCCAACCACCCTCCCTGTAGACATGGGGGCCTGTTGGGAGTTGTAGTGCTGGTCTCTCACACCCCCCACCCACCTCTCTCACACCACCCACCCCCCACCACCCTCCCTGTAGACATGGGGGCCTGTTGGGAGTTGTAGTGCTGGTCTCTCACCCCCCCCACCCACCTCTCTCACCCCCCACCCCCACCACCCTCCCTGTAGACATGGGGGCCTGTTGGGAGTTGTAGTGCTGGTCTTACACCCCCCACCCACCTCTCTTACACCCCCCCACCCCCACCACCCTCCCTGTAGACATGGGGGCCTGTTGGGAGTTGTAGTGCTGGTCTCCCACACCCAGCCAACCACCACCCCCCACCACCCACCCTGTCTACATGGGGGCCTGTTGGGAGTTGTGGTGCTGGCTGCTTTGACAACATGCAAGCCTGGGAACGTAGGAGGCAACATTTGTGTTTGGTCATGGTGGGTGCATTTGAGGCCAGGACTTCACATTTGGGTGACAATGTGGCCCACATGCATGGATTGGAACTTGGGAGATGTGTCTTGGCAGTAGTGCAAGGCAGACCATGGCAGTGTGATTGTGGTCATTGGTTTGTACTTACCAGACTCTAGTCCCTCTTCGATTCCTTCCAGGCTCACAGGGTGCAGCATGCCCAGCACCTTCTCCTCCCATTCTGCAAATGGTATGGGCTCCGGGGGAGTGCCACCGCCTGTGTGGTGTGCCCGCAGGTGGTTCTTGGCCCCGATGCCTTTCACCCTTGCCTTGAGGTCGTGCCACCGCCTCTGGATTTAGTGTTTGGTGCGTGGCACGGTCCCTGACACATTCACTCTGGTCACTATCCTGTTCCACATGTTGGTTTTGGTTGCCAAGGTGGTCTGCTGGACTAGGGTACCGAACAGATGTGGTTCGACACAGATGATTTCATCCACCATGACCTTCAACTCACTGTCTGTGAACTTGGGGTTTTCTTTGGTGCTATGGTGTGTGAGGTGCAGGGTGTTGGTGGGGTGGGGTGTGCAGGTGTGTGGTGTGTAGGGATGGTGTTGTGGGGGTTTGTGTTGTGAGTCTGTTTGTGTGCAGGTTGTATGTGTGTGTGTTTGTGTGTGTCTGCTGCTAGTGCTATTCTGGCTCTTCCTTGCAGATATGCTGTGATGCAAAGGATTGTGGTAATGGGAGGGATTCATTTTATACTCTGTGTGGTGGTTGTGTCCCAATGGTTGTTGCCAGTCAGGTGTTCTGTGGGTGTGGTGACTTGGGTGCATTTTGTGGTGCTAGGGTGGGGGAGTGTCATTGGGGCATGTAGTTGTTGGGGGTGGGTGTTTCAGGTGGGTGGGTGTCCTGTTTAGTGTGTTTTCTATTTACTTCCGTCTGCCATTTTGTAATCGGTTTGACGGCAGGGATGTTGTTCGTTTGGTCCTTCCGCAGTGATGCTCCGTTTGTCGATGCATTGTTTCCGCTGCGGTCGAGGGAGGTGGTGAGTTGCGCTGGAATGGCGGCGTTATCCTAATCGTGCGGCCGGACCCTCCGCAGGTATAGCGGCGGTTGGGCCTGTTCCCGCGGTCATGTTCGTCCGCAGCGGAGGGTGTTTCTTTGGTGCCGTCCGCTTACGGCGGTCTTTAGTGTGATCCGTTTGCCGCGGACAGTGTTTGATGTGATCCGTCCGCCGCGTTCGGTGTTTCTTGACAAAAATATCCTAATCGCAACCGTGGATTATCCGCGGTGCGGTCGGGAGTGTTTTTGCCGCGACCATGGCGGACGGGACACATTTCCGTCCGCCATCATAATAGGCCCCTAAGTTTTTTTAGTGTACTTCAAAAATATAAATTGTTCTACAATTTCATCTATAAGTTCAGTTTAGTAATATCCACTTTTTAAAGTTTATAAATAAATTGTATTCACACATTTATTCTTATTATACATTTTAAAAGTCACAATCAACAAATCAACATAACGTAACTTATGTAAACTTTCTATAAATGCAATACAGCAAGTAATTCTCTTTTTTGTATTCATTTTATGGACCTGCGGATCCGCCGCAATACCACCACAAATTCACCACAAATCCAGGAACACCCAAACCTCAACTTCTTCTTGGATTCAGTTAGTCTCCTCCAATTCCGATATCAAACCACAACCTAAATCAGTTACTTGGGTTTCACATCTCTCTGGTGACAGTCTGAAAACCACAGCTACATCATTTTCTTGGCTTTCCTTCAAAAGAAGAGAGTTTCAGAGTTAAGATATCTTCTGCTGAAGATATAATGGAAGGGAAAAAGCACGAAGAAGAATACTCCCCACCTTCAAAGAATTCCTCGGAAGTTTGAAAATATTTCTCCAACCCTTCAGGAGAAAAGAAATTACTAAAATTGTTGAGCCATTTAATTTTATTAGCTACATTCAAACTAATCAGCTCATCCAGAACCAGGGTATAGTTAAAAAGTTCTGGGGTCCTTCTAAGCCGAACCCAAATAACAAGGGGCGAATCTGGACCAAATCAGAAATTGATTTTTTACCCAGATCTAAAAATAATGGCTTCAGGGGGGACGATAAGGGTAGCGAAACTATATCTCTAATAAACTTATTTTCCGCCACTACCAATGCTTTAGTGTTTTCAGCACCCCACAATTCTGAACCATATACTGCCGCTGCCAATGCTTTCCCTTCATAAACTGCCAAAGTAGGAGCTATGGGTCGACTAGTAGATAGTCGCTGATTCTTAGATATTACTCCTGATACCCTTTTGAGATTTAAAACCATTTTGGCGATATGGGAAGACCAACTCAAGTTGTTACTAAGTCTTACTCCGAGGTAATCAAATTCTTCTACCACCTCCAGTGGAGTGCCATTCAACGAGAGGTTTACCCTCCTATATTTCTTTTTGGCAGTCAACACCATCAGTTTTGTTTTTGAGGTATTTACTGACAAACCCCTGTCTTTACAAAAAATGCAAAAACGATCAAGCAATTTTTGCAAGCCCATGGGGGATTTCGACATGAGAAGGGTGTCATCGGCAAAGAGGAGGGTAGGTGTTTTCTCTCCTGCAAGGACGGGGGCATCAGCAGGGTCCTCCCTCAAATGGTCCACCACCCCATTTATAAAGAGGGAGAACAAGGTTGGAGCCATCACACATCCCTGTCTCACTCCCCTATTAACCGGAATCTTCTCTGTCAGTTGGCCCTGGGTTCCCCAACGAATCCTAGCATAATTCCCCTCATGGAGTTTAATAATAAGTTGTAAGAGGTAACTAGGAAAACCCATATCAGATAAAACCGACCAGAGCTTGGCCCGTGGGATGACGTCAAAAGCTGTCTTCAAGTCTATGAAAGCCAGGTATAAACTGCCCTTGGCAATTAACACTGACTTCCAACAGACTGCACAAAATCGAAAGACCTGGTCTATTGCACCTACGTTGCATCTAAACCCTGCCTGAAAATGAGACAAAATGCCTTTATCCACAAGCCAAGATTCTGTTCGGTTTATGATGACCCTGCCAACCACCTTCTGGATAATGTCTATAATGTCTATAATGTCTATCAGACATATCGGTCTGTAATTGGCAGGGTCATCCCTTTCACCCTTTTCATATATGGTTATAACCTCAGCGCCTTTCCAGGAATCTGGAACAGGGTAACCAGACTGTATCAAATTCATCAGACAGGATATATACTTTGCCCAAACTTTAGGATCGTACTTTAACATATCCCCTGGAAGACCATCTTGACCAGGGGCCTTCCCGGGAAGTAGTTTAGAGATAGCATCTTGGACTTCACGCTGGGAAAATAAGTCTGTCTTGGGAATTGGATGTTCACAAGACATGCTTTGGGGGATAGTGACTGGTGGTAATATCAAACTTTCCAAACTATCCTCACAATATAGTTTTAAAAAATGGGAATACCATTGCTGTTCAGTTATATGGTTTAAAATGGGTCCTGCACCCCTACTTTCTAGAGCGTTAATTAATTTCCAAAAAATAACAGTGTTTTTCCCACAGGCTGCTGCCTTCAGCTGCTGCCAATGCTCTTCCTCCCAATCTCTCTTTGCTGTTTTTATACTGTTTGAATAATCTTTTCTGGCCAGCCGGACAGCCACAGAATCCTTACTTTGTATCGCTTTTGTGATTGCTTTCCTTTTAATTCTACAATTTATCGTGTACCACGGATTACTCTTAGAGTGGACACCGTTAGAGCGAGATTTCGCCCTAGGCTTCTTACGAATCTCCCATCTCCTCAAGCTGTTGCCTATCACTTAGGAACAAGTTCAGCAGAGCCCGTGCAGAGTTCCTAAAACCCAGTGAATGGAGCCGGTTTATGAGGCGTGAATGGTGGACCGTGCTAAAAGCAGCAAATAGATCTAATAAAATCAATGCAGCTTTGCCGTGTTAATCACCATTTTCAGTTAGTCAAACGCAAAATGTGTCTGTTTGTGCTTTTGCTTTAAAACACATGCGTTCAGCAAATGAATGATAAAGTTTGCTTAGATGTTTTTCTATTTTTTTCTTGTTCCTTCTTTTTTCTCACTTAATATATTGAATAATATCTTCAGATATGCTGGATCTGAAATGACTATCAGAAAGGAACAATAATCATGGAATAGAGCCATACGATGAGAACCACTTAGCACTCATCACATCATCAATACGAGGGACTATTAAGTCCCTCTGCCCTGATAGCTTTGGGGGGTGGTGGGGGGTGGGTGGCTCAGGTCGAGTCTGGGGAGGGTTGGGGGGGAAAACGGAGTTGCAAGTAAAAGCAGAAGGACTTTTTTTTGCTATTTGTGATTATTTCTTTAGCTTTCATTTTGTTCTCAAATTTCTCTGACATGGTGATATATTGGAGGTATTGTTTGATTGTATTTACTTATATGTTGTCTTGCTTGATTTCTCATTTGCGAAGTGAGGGGGAAGAAACTTTTTTTAATTTAAATGGGAAAACTACGCATTTGCTCATGGAATATATGTGGTTTGAATAATAAAAAGAAGAGGGGAATTGCTGCACAAATCATACAGTCTATGAAACCTGATATATTGTGTATCCAGGAATCACATATAACGTGGAAGGAAAGACATTTATATAAAGACTTAGGCATGAATTTAGCGGTCTGTACATCACAAGGGTCAACAACAAAAGGAGTTGCAATTCTATTTAGGAAGGATTTGGGTATTTTGATCCGGCATAAAGCAGACCAATACGGTAGATGGGCAATTACAGAGTTTAGAATTAACAATATAGTCTGGACTGTTTGTGCTGTCTATGCTCCAAATGTAGATGATCCATCCATTTTGGACCTTCTGAACTTGGAATTAGCCAACTGGTCCTCATCACTAATACTCTGTGGGGATTTTAATCTTCATTTAGATTCTAATATGGATATATGCGACGTCTTTTGTTACCAAGGTTCTAAAAAAAATCATTTAAGGCTTTACGTTCATTGGTTTTGGATCATGGTTTAGTTGATGTAGTCTACGAAAAAAAATTACCATCTCCTGGGTTTACATTTTTCTCCTTTCCTCATAAAAAGTTTGTGCCTCTGGATTATTTCTTTATTAAAAAACCATTTATTTATGATACTAAATTCGATTTATTTCCACGTATAATTTCGGATCACAACCCAATACTGATTGAAATTAAAACTGATACATCAATTTTTCAACCAAAGCCCTGGACTTTTGATCGTAAATTATTGTATGACTTGGAATATTTAGACTGGATGACCTCATGGATAAAAGAATTTTTTGACATTAATAGAGGAACAGCCTCAGTTCAAATAGTCTGGGATACGTTCAAATCAGGGATAAGGGGTGAATCGTTGTCATATGTTATAAAAAAACAGAAAATTATACGAGGAAAAGTCGAACAAGCATATGAAAAAGTATTATTCTGGGAAAAGGAATTAATAACAGCAATTACACAAAAACAACCAATATCTGACATAGAAACGAATATAGCGATTCATAAAGCTTCTTGTTATGAATCCTTTGCATATAAGGCAGCACAACAGATGGCAACTTTTAGATCTCAGTTATATGAGATGGGTGAAAATGCAGGGAAAATATTGGCAAAAAGAACCAGGCAAAAAGAAGCTTATAACACTATTAATGTAATACAAGACGAAATAGGTCAATTACATAGTAAACCGGAATCAATTTTGGAAGTCTTTCGTCAATTTTACCTTAAACTTTATAAACAAGAGAATGACTATTATTCGTTAGAAGCATGTATGAATTTTGCCAAGGAAAATGTCTTGCCATCTCTCTCTTATGATCAAACTGCTTTTTTAGAATCAGCAATCACCTGGGAAGAAATAGAAAATGCACTAAATTCATTAGCAATAGGCAAAGCAACTGGACCTGATTTTATTCCATTAGAATTTTATAAGATTTTCAGAAATAACATAAAACATGATATGCTCATTACTTTTTTGGAAGCTCAGAAAGGCATACCACCAGAATCTTGGGCCCAATCAGTAATCATGACTTTCTTAAAAAAGGATAAGGATCCAACTAATCCAGCATCCTAACGGCCAATATCTTTAATAAATGCCGACAGCAAAATATACTCTAAAATACTAGCCACACGACTTTCAAAAATAATATCCTTAATTGTGTCCCGATGGCAACATGAATTCATTCCAAACAGAGATACAGCAGATCACATACGAAGAATTATTGCCATGATGGATTGGGCGGAAGCCTCTAATACACCAATAGGGATCACCCTCCTGGATGCTGAAAAAGCATTTGATAGGGTGGCATGGCCCGATCTCTGGGATTTGTTGTCTATGAAAGGTTTTGGTCCGGGAATAGTAACCGCATTTAAAGCTCTATATAAAAATCCGGTATCAGCTGTAAAAATAGGACCCACTAAGTCTGCACTATTTCCTATTCAGCGAGGAACACGTCAGGGATGCCCAACTTCCCCTCTTCTTTTTGCCATATATATTGATATCTTTCTTAACCAATTGAATCGAGACGAGAACATATTACCGGTACAGCTAGGAGGCATCTCTTATAGAGCTCTTGCCTATGCAGATGATTTGGTAGTGGTTACCAAAGATATTAAAAGAGCTTTCTTGAGGATTGAAGAACTAGCAGATATGTTTGGATCCTTCTCAGGATATAAACTAAATTTGTCTAAAACACAAATTCTTTTTATAGGTCCTAATCCTCCATTTATTAGAAATGTAGTTTCTGAAGCAGTTTACTTAGGGATTAAATTAACTACACCAATTTCGAAAATACCTAGCCTAAACTATACCCCGATCCTTAAGAAAGCCAACTCAACCTTGGAAAGATTAAATCATCTACACTTATCCTCCACGGTAGAAATAATGCATTAAAGATGTTAATACTTCCGAAATTTATTTACCTATTCAGAACAATTCCGTTGGAATTTCCGTTCGTTTTTTTCGAGAACTTGAAAAAATTTCAGTAAGATTCTTGTGGGGATATAGAGGCATCAGGAGAGGCTACAAGAAGATGATTATACCAAGAGATAGAGGGGGTTGGGCTGTACCTCACTTTTTATTCTATTACCTAGCTGCTGTACTCCAATACACATCCCCTCTGATTGCTGGTAATAAAATGCCTACATCATTAGCCCACTATCCAACGATATATGAATTAGTATTAGGCACTGAAGCTAATCATCATCTTTTAAAAATTATAGAACCAAGCTACTATAAAAAAACAAAATTCAAGATTATAGTGGCAGCATACAAAGTATGGCGAATCATAAAAAAATTGGTCGGCATTAGAAAAGTTACAAGATACACCCCATTAAATTCAATTCATTGCTTTCCCCCCATATTTAGAGATCAGGTGATGAAGAAGTGGAATACTAAAGG
Organism: Lissotriton helveticus; assembly: GCF_964261635.1. Classification (NCBI taxonomy): domain Eukaryota; kingdom Metazoa; phylum Chordata; class Amphibia; order Caudata; family Salamandridae; genus Lissotriton; species Lissotriton helveticus. The sequence goes on from NC_136069.1 coordinate 203,564,855, forward strand.
TATTCTTTATCTTTCTTTATATACAATTAACTCTACTTCCTTACTTTCTTTTAATGATCTCCAGAATAAGCATAAACTCCCTTCTCAAGATTATTTTAAATACTTACAGATTTATAGCTTCTTACATTCATTCTCTAATGATGAGAGACAAGGATTAAAAACCAATTTTGCTTATGGACAGTCTGGCTATTAAAAAAAAAAAATAGGCTATTACTATAATATATTTATGACCTACCTCCCTGATGACTTTAATAATATATGTTATAAATGGGAAGAGAAATTAGGAATGAAAGATTTATTGTTAAAAGAATCAATTAAAGTGGCTAATTCCATCTTATTTTCAGGCCGAAATCGAACTCAACAATATATGGTTATGTGTGATCTCTATTACACACCTGCCAAGGTTTTGAAATGGGGGGTTACGGTTGGAATAAACTGTAATCGGTGTAATATGAGAGGAGCTGACACAATACATATGTTTTATTCTTGTATAAAGCTTGCAATCACAATTTCTGATATTCAAAAATGTATTGAAAAAAATTACAGGAAAAACAATAATCTTATCACCTGAGTTAATATTATTTGGTATATCTAAAGACTCTATAGAATTGGAACAACAACATTTATTATTTATCATGATGTCTGAACTGCGTGCATGTATCACTCAGGAATGGATAAGTCCGGAACCACCGTCGTTCTCGATATGGAGGGGTTGATTATTAGCTAGATACAAACTTGAACTTGCAATCTATGCAACAAAAGGAAGAAAAAGGAAGCAACTAGGCATAAAAATCTGGACTCCAATACAACAATGGATTGATGGGGAAACGACCCAATAAGATCTATATATGTTTCCTTTATTGTCGCTCTTATTTCTTTGTATTTCGTTTTGGATGTTTTTGTAGAATGTATGCATATATCTTGAATATCTGCATAATATGATATAATCTGCTTTACTTGCAACAAAAAAAAAATCAATAAAAAATAAATAAAAAATAAAATAAAACACATGCGTATTCAACATGCGCTTATTCGAATGCAACGTTGTGTCAAAATTTCAAAGCAATCGGTGAAGAACTTTAGGAGATTTGAGATTTTGAACAAACGAACAGTTACATTTTTATTTATATAGATATATATGCGTGTGTTCATATATATATATATATATATAGATATATATATCTATATATATATATATATATATATATATATAGATATATATAGGTCTATAGATATATATATAAATAAACACACACATATATATCTATATAAATAAAAATGTAATATAGACTTCCCCCTTGCACTTGCGATTTCCCCTTTGCACTGGATTATTTGCATGCTGCACCCTGGGACTGTTAGTCCATGTAATTAACGCGAGCAAACATAATCCAGCGCAGGTGAAGCTCCCAACCACTGGGAGGAGGAGCATACAAAAGAACAATGTGAGGGAAACACGTAATGGAACTGTGGCATCTGACAAAGGCACCCCGCCGAAACCGGTAATGCCTGTATTCCCAATAAAGGAATCCTCTGAAGCTCCGTTGCGTCCTTGGTTCTTCAACCGCGAGGGAAGGAGAAGTTGATGTTATTTACAACGCACTGCCTGTGGTGCGTACAAAAGACCCTTTCGTTAACAAGCGGTCACGGCACACGGGACGCTGTTCTGAAGTTATGCCGAGGTATCAGATTTACCCGTGACCCGCCACCAATACCTACCAAGTGCCAAGAAGCTGCTGTAATACAGCGGACCAACACTGGTTGGAGAGACGCTGTGTAGACATTTGCGCCTCCGAATCTTGTCCCTGGAGGCTGGTGGATGAAAGAAGGAGTCAAGAGGCTGCGAAATTTCGAACAATATTGCGATTTCCCCCTTGCACTGGATTATTTGCATGCTGCACCCTGGAACTGGTAGTCCCTGTAATTAGCGCGAGCAAACATAATGCGGCGCAGGTGAAGCTCCAAACCACTGGGAGGAGGAGCATACAAAAGAAGAATGTGAGGGAAACCTAATTTGCATATAGCCAAGTTCTGAGCTGGGATGGTGCAGTGAGCTAAAAAACGGTGATGGATCAAGCCCTGATCTTTGGACTGGGTAAGAGTGGTCTGCTTAATTCAGGCACTCTGTTCATCACCACCCCCTTTTCTTAATCATTTTGTCCACCATAAGCGTGGAAGGGTATACTCAGATGTGAGTCCCTTGCTCATTGCACCATCAGGATTCAAGCAAGCCGGGCCGACGACGCCTGAAATGGCAGAAACCGGTCCCCTGAAGCTTGTTTCCTTCCCAGTACAAGAATTGGCTTGGTAGTTTGGTTTGCCCTGTTCCCATCATGCACTGGGACAGGAACAGACTAATTTGCATATAGCCAAGTTCTGAGCTGGGATGGTGCAGTGAACTAAAAAACGGTGATGGATCAAGCCCTGATCTTTGGACTGGGTAAGAGTGGTCTGCTTAATTCAGGCACTCTGTTCATCACCACCCCCTTTTCTGAATCGTAATACATCGGACCAACACTGGTTGGAGAGACGCTGTGAAGACATTTGCGCTTCCGAATCTTGTCCCTGGAGGCTGGTGGCTGAACGAAGGAGTCAAGAGGCTGCAAAATGTCGAACAATATTGCGATTTCCTCCTTGCACTGGATTATTTGCATGCTGCACCCTCGGACTGGTAGTCCCTGTAATTAGCGCGAGCAAACATAATCCGGTGCAGGTGAAGCTCCCAACCACTGGGAGGAGGAGCATACAAAAGAACAATGCGAGGGAAACACGTAATGGAACTGTGGCATCTGACGAAGGCACCACGCCGAAACCGATAATGCCTGTATTCCCAATAAAGCAATCCTCTGAAGCCCCGTTGTGTCCTTGGTTCTTCAACCAAGAGGGAAGGAGAAGTTGATGTTATTTACAACGCAGTGCCTGTGGTGCGTATGAAGGACCCTTTCGTTAACAATCGGTCACGGCACACGGGACGATGTTCTGAACTTATGCCGAGGTATCAGATTTACCCGTGACCCGCCACCAATACCTACCAAATGCCAAGAAGCTACTGTAATACCGCGGACCAACACTGGTTGGAGAGACGCTGTGAAGACATTTGCGCCTCCGAATCTTGTCCCTGGAGGCTGGTGGCTGAAAGAAGGAGTCAAAAGGCTGCGAAATTTCGAACAATATTGCGTTTTCCCCTTGCACTGGATTATTTGCATGCTGCACCCTGGGACTGGTAGTCCCTGTAATTAGCGCGAGCAAACATAATCCGGCGCAGGTGAAGTTCCCAACCACGGGGAGGAGGAGCATACAAAAGAACAATGTGAGGGAAACACGTAATGGAACTGTGGCATCTGACGAAGGCACCACGCCGAAACCGGTAATGCCTGTATTCCCAATAAAGCAATCCTCTGAAGCTCCGTTGTGTCCTTGGTTCTTCAACCGCGAGGGAAGGAGAAGTTGATGTTATATATAGACATATATATTTTTTTAAATTATTTTTAAAAGGAAATATTATTCCCAGGCAGTCGCGCTAAGTCCGCTAAGGCGGAGAAGTGTCGCCCCACTGCTCAAAAGGAAAAAAAGGAAAAATAAAATGATAATAACATATTGTTGTTATAATTTTATTTTCCCTATTGCAGTCAGTGGTGGGGCGGGCGGGGCTGGTTAGAGCAGGGGAGGAATGATGTGCACTCCCTAAGTGAGCATGAACTGTTTGGTTAGCCCTCTTGGGCCGACTAAACCGTTCATGCGCACTTTGCATGTTCCTACCAGGCTGCATTACACAGTCTGCACAGGAACGTGCACAGGCTCATTGTTCCAGTCTCAGTGCCGATCCATGGCGCTCAGACCAATCACAACGCTGATCAGGGGAGCCTCTCTTCCTGGGCCCTTCCGGCTGCTGCCGGCCGGGACAGGTAGATGAAGAGGATGCGGACAGAGGAGAGGCGGTGGCCAGCCATTAAAGGTAAGTCTTTATTTTTTATCACATTCCTCCCCCACCTCATCACCCCCATCCAGTAGCGGCCGCTACTGTTCCCAGGACAAATAAATTCATTCCAGGTATAAATTTAATGTTGATGATTATCTGCTCATCACTAATAGCACAATGTGTCATCACTGCTGCAATAAAATAGCCCACGTCTGAATGGACAAAAGTGTCACCATGTATGTCAGCACTCCCATGCCTTAAGTTCTGTTCACTACTGCTATTGAATATTTCATGGATTGAACTTTCTTAAACAGGAAGCCATCCCTAGTGTATGTGTGCCCTAACCAATGGTGTATATCAGGAGTGTAGAGCAAGGACAATTGTGATACTTTAATAACATAGTCAAAATATTGAGAACAAAAATATTGACAGGTAAGTCTGTATAGATTTTCTATACCTAACTCACTGCTTTTCCATCTCGTCATTAAGGTACATTAACACACAACAACATCCTGTGTCAACGCTGCCCATGGCTTTAGGGCTTATAGTATTGCCTACTCTCCAACTATGTTTGCCATACTGACTGCATCCGCCAGTTGGCTTTTTGGCTCTAGTCTTGAACATTGCTCCTGCTCCTCCCCTTACTTCCTCAGGCTCCCTCCCTCCCCAACCCCCAGCAAGGCAAGACCTCCTCCTCACCAACATAAACTGTCAGGGCTTCTGTCACATGGCCTTTCCTTACAAATTAAGTGATTAACTCAGGGGTCTAAAGAGAGGCCACTGTAATCTTCATCATTTCCTGCTAGCTATTGTGTTCCATCCTAATCACCTCCCAATGCCATGGTTAGAAAGCGGATGGTCTTTTAGTTTGCTAATCTGTCATTAGCAGGATAAAAACTGTTTCAATCACAACACTCATAGGAGTAGACATTCAGTCTCTCATATATTCTGATGTTTCATACTAGGCTCTACAAACTTCATCACTGATTCAGGTTCTGCTTGAAGGTTTTATGATCCTCAATAAAATGAAGCCATCTTGGTTCCACACTGGATGTGCACAAACATCTGGTATTGTGGGAATGATTTAGAAACCTAAAAACACTTAGGCAGATTTATCAAGAATTTACATAAAGCAAAGCAGCAACTACGGTGCTGTGCTGCGTGAAACAGAAAGAGCAGGAATGCGCTGTATTTAACATTATACCGAGTATTCCAGTCCTTTCTTTGTGCTGGCGCACAGTGCGCTACCTAGTGTCAATGCAGGCACCATTGTGCAAGGCAGCCATCACTGTAAGCAGGATTGTTTTTGTGCAGGAAGGGACAGTGCATGTAAAGTTTCGGTATGATACCACTCTTTGTACACAAGCTTTTCCCAGTATGAGCAAAACATCCCTCCTAATCCAAACGTCTTACCCATTGAATCTTACCAAAGCATATTCTACTTGGTTGGCTGTGCTCAACCAGTCATAGGAACGAAATGTGAGTATTCTGCAGTCTGTGTGGCAGTGCAAGGTGTATTGCAAGATAGTGAATCATGTATGCAGGGTTCCCGCACTTAGATCTTAGGCACCAGCACTGTGCAACACTCAGCACTTCATGCCCTCTTACTTGATTTACAAAATGCTAATCCATCACTCACACAACACTTATAGTGTCAGATTCATCCTTCTGTATGCAAGGATACCATATTGATTTGCAATACCAGCCTTTGAATGGATTCAAAGGGAAAATTGATAATTGATTTCAAATATGCAACTCTGTGGAAGGATAGCTGTCTTACAAAATAAGCTTTCACCGGTCCATGTGAGGCAAACTTTGGGCCTTCATCTTGATGGATGTCATGATAAAGGGGACTGTGCAGCTGACATAGCTGCTAAAGCTACCATTCAGACAATTCATATCATACTCATGTAGTCACACTACCAGCAGTGGGACACAGAATAATATTTAATAAGCAGTCCATATGGAATTTAATCAAGGAAGCTCATAAGGGATTGGTATCTGCACATGTTGGGATTATTGCAACCACAGAAATGCTACTGGTGGACTGGGTTAAGTGATTAGAATAGGGACTATGTCAAGAAATCGAATGTTAAGAGATCCCTGCCAACTCCACTTACAGTCTCCAACACCCTTTTTTGGTAATTTATTTGGACCACACCTGCCCAATAATAAAAAATTCAGTTGACCGTTTTAAATACATATTGGGGTCCCTGTAATTGCCGATTTTGTTGCTTCCCACTGCGCAAAAGGACACGCTGATATTTCTGCGGGCTCTGGATCAGTCAAACGCCGACCGGGGAGACTTTTCCTTTTTGCTGGTTGTGGCATTATCACCCTAAGGACTACAAAGCCCAGGGTGCAACGTGGATCTCTACACCTGCTGCGGGTCCTGCTAACGAGGGGGAGGCACTGGAACAGCTCTGTGCATAAAGCACCGCCTCTACCCCCGCTCCGTGGGTCCCTGTAATTGCCGATTTTGTTGCTTCCCTCTGCGCGGGACGTGCGCGGGACATGCCGGGCGAAAGACCGTAAAAGACCGGGCCGGGCCCCCCTCTTTCATTATTTTTTTTGTAAGTATATATTGTAAAGGCTATTGATTGTTATATAAGAAGCAAGGGAAATGTCCACACGTGAAACCAGAAGTAAAACCGCATTAGGTGGCCCACAGTTGATAGGAACCCTAGACAATTTTATCATACGTGCTAATTCTGTTATAGACCAAGGAATTGTATTAATGGAACGCAGGGTGTCCCAAGATTTAGCAATGGCTAAAAGGTCATCTATGGGCCACATTGCGGCTGCACGTACGCCTGATAATAATATCACAAGTAGATCTAATTTACTTCAGACGCAAGCTGTGGTCCATGATACTTCTAGTGTCCAACCAGATCTTCAAGATCCGATTCCGTCTGACCCCCTTATCTGGATTCCTTCGGAAACTATTCCAGAAAATATTTTAGTAGACACGCAAGATGGGAATAGTAGTAGCCAAATGCGAGCAAGACAGGAGGGTGCAATTCCTAAACGTAAGCGGCCAAATAACAATGCTCTAGGAACTAGAAAAGCCAAATTACTAAAAGTGGGGAACCCAAATGACAATAGAGGTAAAGAGGTGGTGAAGGAATGCCATGGGAAAGGGCCAGGACAGGAAGGCATACTATTAGAAACCCCAGCATTAGGAATTTTTGATGACACCATTATTGATAGCACCATAGCTGATAGTACGGGTACAAGAGATGAAATGGTGGACCCGGTAATAGATACTCTGAGGAAGCTATTTAAAACACTTCTTGCCCCCCTGGAAGCAAGACTTCAATGTATAGAAAATCAGCTTCATGGTTTGCAGAAGGATATAAGTTCCCTAAGTGGTGATCAGGTGGGAAAGTCTGCCCCAGTAGTCCCATTGGCAAGGCATCGAACAAACGTTCAGTAGTGCCAAAAAAACGAACTCTTCAGATTCTAAATTCAAACCCTCCGAGTGTTGAAGGTAACAAACCATGTGTTAAATCCCTGGCAAATAATGAGCATAATAAACAAAAACCCGTGGGCTCCAATACCCCTATTCGAAAATCTGACAAAGTCATGACAGAGAGGGTATCAAAGCGTAGATGTTTAAATTTACCTCCGGAAGTCTGCCCTTATGTGGTGGTTTTAACAGGGTTCCCAGAATTGGCTCCATTAATCACGGAAACCTTTTGGGCATTGAAAAATAAGGTATCCCATTGGCTAAATGTTAACCATCCTTTACCACCGAATATAACCAGTAACATCTTAATGGTACGGAGGGTCCCTTGGGTGGGATTTAATAGAAAAAGAATGCAGGGGGACTGTGTGGTTATAAACTTTAAAGACCCACGAACGGTGGATCACATCTGCACGGGGGCCCCTTTAAACAATGGGAATGCTATAGTGGCTAGACCATTATCTTACTTTTACACACCAGGGGTACAACCAGATAATGGATTGAGTTGGTCCAGGGTTATCAATTATGCAAGGGTTGGGATGGGGCAGGAGGGCCATAGGACCTTGAATATCAACAGTTGGGGAGGGATCCATACATCAAATAGGTTTAGTTGCTTAGAGTCAGTAGATTGACTACAGCAGCACAAGGGGGGAACAATTAGCATTCGAAATAAGATAAGCCCAAAAAAGCCTGTGAATAATAATGGTACCAAATTGGGTGGCATTGAAGAGGACGATTCCGGCCTTCGTGCACCTAATCTCTCATATCATTTGGAAGAGTGCCAACCTTCCGAGAAGGGATTAGGTAGAGAAATTTCAGACATACCCCAAGTAATTGCTCCATGTATTACTAGTGTAGGTGTGCCCAAAGATATTGCATTTATCTATCTGGCAATACTCATATAGAAGTTAGATCTGCAAAGGATGATATAAAACTACAGGACCACCAGTATAATTACAATAGCAAGGGATATGATTCTAAACTAATTTCCTGGAATATAGCTGGCCTTAAAAAAAAACCTGAGATACCGTGAGTGGTCCAATTACATAGAGTCAAGTGTGTGTTGTTTTCTTCAAGAAACTTGGTTGCTCAATAGTCACCACAGAGTAGGATACAAGACTTTTTGTATTAATGCATTACCCTCTTCATGAGGAAGAGCTTCAGGGGGCCTCATAATCTGGGTCAGTGTTACTTTGAAAATAAAAATCGAGGTGGTAGATACCAACTCTATGGATAAATTGGCTCTTAAAGTCAATACACATGATGGGAAAGTAATATTTTTAATTAACGTCTATAACCGTCCCTCTGCATCCTCAAAGGAGTCAGTAACCTTGGGGGAATTGGATTCCTTTCTAAATAGAATGGTTAACAAACAACCTGTAATATTAGCAGGGGATTGTAATTATGAACCGATCTTAGGACTGGAGGATATATTGGAAGAAGAGGACAGCGTGAATAATATTCCCACGCTGGATACCGTAACTCCTGTTCATTGCTCTGTTCTGGCTGTCCAAATGATGAAGCTGTCAGTTGAACATGGGTTAAGGGCTTGTAATGGCCGCCTCCCTGCTGACTTGGGAAAAAATCCAACCTTTGTAAGGAATAAATTAAAAAAGTAACCTTGATTTTATAATAGTCTCCATTAATATTTGGCCATATATGGTTGATATGGAGGTAAAGAATAGGTGTGAGAGCGACCACTGCCCATTGGTTCTGCTATTTGATTCTAGTTTGTTCAATGGGGCTGATTCAGGTAATAATATAGTTGATGAAATAGAAAGCCATGAGGAAATCCTAGTAAGTAATAACAGGCGTGCCCTAAAGTGGGCTCACATACTGGAACACGGCGACATTTTGTCAAGTATTTATCATCTTTTCGCTAATACATTTTCTTTGTTTGCAACGGTTCCATTGGAGGCGGTGAATTCGGTTGAATTCATGAACCATCATAATGAATTTTTTAATCAACTAAAAGTATTAGTAACAAAAATGCCGAAAAAAGCCCACCAAACCTTGAGTAATATATCTCACAGTAAACCATGGTACGGAAAATCATGTAGACAAGCAAAAACCAGACTACCAGAGGCTATAAAAACAAAAACCCCAGTGGAAATTCGGGAGGCCAGGAAAGCTTACAAGCAAATACAAAACTAAGATAAAATAGCTTGGGAGAATCTAGCTGGGCGGACCTTCTGGCTGCTGCAAAGTCAAAGGATAACATTAGCTTCTGGAGACTGGTGACAAATGGAAATCGTGTAGTGAGAGTAGCAAAAGATGTCTATTTGGATGAACTCACCTGGGTTACCTATTTTACAGAATTATTTAAAAAACCCAGTTTGTTAATCACTGCAACCGAGGATGCCCTGTGGTTAATTGACTCTGACAATCATCAACATCATCTCCTACGCCGATGACACCCAGCTGATCCTCTCCCTCACCAACGACCCCGCCACCGCCAGAGCCAACCTTCACGAAGGGATGAAAGAGGTAGCCGAATGGATGAAGAACAGCCGCCTGAAACTGAACTCGGACAAGACGGAAGTCCTCATCCTGGGATCCTCACCCTCCGCCTGGGACGACTCCTGGTGGCCCCCCGCCCTAGGCAGCGCACCCAAACCAACAGACCAAGCACGCAACCTGGGATTCATCCTGGACTCCTCCCTCTCCATGACCAGACAAGTCAACGCCGTCTCCTCGTCGTGCTTCAACATCCTGCGCATGCTACGTAAGATCTTCCGGTGGATCCCCACCGAGACCAGGAAGACGGTCACCCAGGCCCTCGTCACCAGCCGCCTGGACTACGGCAACTCCCTCTACGCCAGGACCACCGCCAAACTACAGAAGAGACTCCAGCGGATCCAGAACGCCTCAGCACGACTCATCCTGGACATCCCCCGTCGCAGCCACATCTCCGGACACCTGAGAGACCTGCACTGGCTCCCGGTCAACAAGAGAATCACCTTCCGTCTCCTCACCCACGCACACAAAGCCCTACACAACCAAGGCCCATGGTACCTCAACAGTCGCCTCAACTTCTACGCTCCCAAACGCCAGCTCCGATCGACCGGCCACGCACTCGCCGCCGTCCCCCTCATCCGAAGAGCCACCACAGGGGGGCCGGTCCTTCTCCTACCTCGCCGCCAAGACATGGAACTCCCTCCCGACCCACCTTCGCCTGACCCAGGACCACCTCGCCTTCAGGAAGCAACTCAAGACCTGGCTGTTCGAGCAGTAGCGGACCCCCCTCCCCTAGCGCCTTGAGACCCTCTGGGTGAGTGGTGCGCTATATAAATGCTCTGATTGATTGATTGATGTCAAATTAGAATTTAGCCTAGAGGAGACCGTGAAAGCCATTAATGCTGTGAAGAATGGCAAAGCACCGGGCCTCGATAAAATCCCTGGTGATTTGTACAAACATGAGCTAGCAGTTTGGGCACCATATATTAATTACTTATGCAATGTTTTGGCATCTGGGGCCAATTTCCCCGATAGCTGAAGGGGAGCAGAGATTGTTTTAATTTTTAAAAAGGGCGATAGGTTGGATCCATCCAACTATCGTCCAATTAGTTTAATGGACATATTGCAGAAAATCTACTCTAGACACATTTTAGATAGGGTAAATATATGGATGGAGGATAACTCTATACTTACCAAATTCCAAGCAGGTTTTAGGAGTAGCACAAGTACCGTGGACCAGGTCTTTAGACTCTGCTGTCTCTATTGGAAATATGTGCACATAAGGAAAGGCCACCTTTATGTTGCGTTCGTAGACCTTAGAGCAGCATTTGACCTGGTTCCACATGATCTTCTGTGGGGTTCTTTGCATGCACAAGGGTTGCCATCATCTCCGTTAGGTCAGATTATAAAATTGCATGAAAAAAACTTTGCAAGTGTACGTTGGGGGATAAATGGGGAACTATCACAAAATATACCAATTGAGCGTGGGGTCCGGCAGGCCTGTGTACTGGCCCCAACGCTATTTTCACTATATGTGAATGATATTCCCTCACATTTGTCAAATTGTACTAATGACTCCCCCAAATTGAATGGTGAAAAGCTTCCCGCACTACTTTTCGCGGATGACACCATATTGATCTCTCGGACTCCCAGAGGTTTACAGGCACTTTTGAACTCGTTCAAGCAGTATTGTGATAAAAAGGGGTTGGAGATAAATGTAAAAAAAACTAAATACATGGCCTTAAACCCGCATAAATTACAATCAATGAATGTGGTACTGAATGGGCAAAAACTAGAAGCTGCCCAGAGCTTTATCTACTTGGGAGTTTCCATTGATTCCAAATTTACTTGGAAAACGCAGGTAGACAAAAGCAAACTCATGCTGTCACAGAACATAATTCCAATTATAAAAAAACATGGCGGGAGTATGAGTAAAGCAGTAACACCTGCATTGGAAATATTCAAATTTAAAGCTCAGTCTGCTGCTCTTTATGGGGCAGAAATTTGGGGACCTATGTCCAAAAATGCATTCTCAATTACACAGAATACATTCTTGAGAAGTCTCGTGAAGATGCCGCAGGGCACACCACTAATACCATTAATGATGGATTTGGATTTTAAACGTACGGACTACTATGTTATCCTACAGCCCCTAGTATATTGGGTAAGGTTATGGTCTACCCCAGAACTTGTAGATTATAGGAACGACTTAAAAGAAATAATGGCTATGGAAGTGGCTAATGTGAATCCTTGGTTTAAGCATGTTTGTCATTGGCTCAAAAAAATTGGGCTGTCACAGTTTTGGGATATACCAGATAGCTTGCCAAATAATTCTAGGAAAATACTTAAGTACACTTTTTGGGGGTATGTTGCACATAGCCTGGCAAATGAGGACAGGAGTGGATCTCTGACCAATAGTTTTTTGTCCTTCAAGGATAGCCCTATATTTGAGACTTTCCTTGATGAGATTGAACCACCACTAGCCAAGAGTTTATTTTTAAAATTTAGATATGGCAATCTTTTGTACAATACTACCTTGACTAGATGGGCTGGGAAGGGCAATGTAGCTCAAAGTGCTTTGGTGTCAAGCGATGTCTGTACCTTGTGCCATCAGAATGCTAAGGAAGATGACCAACATGTCCTTTTTTTCTGCCCAGTTTATGCTCAAGCAAGGATGAAATGGATCAAACCCCTATGTAACCTCCTTGGTTTAAGAACTTGCAGGGAGGCTCTTAGAATAATCAAGTCTGATACTCGTAGAACTGTTGTGTTTAGTATCAGTAGATTTCTCCTTTCCATATCTTTTATTCGTAAAAAGATTGGCTGCAAACCGTAACTGTTATTCTATCAATTTTATGTGTAAATTGTAACCATGTTTTTAACACATTTTATGACTTTCCTACATCTCCATGATGTATTTACTTTGCGATTATTGTGCAAATTGTAATGAAATAATGGGTATTCTTTTTTAAAATTGTATTGTTATATTCATGTATCTTTTATGGTTGGTTCTTAAGTGCCGAAATAAAGATGAATTGAAATACATATTGGTAGCTATTGATTTATGTTTTTGATTTCTATGGTTATGGCAACAGAGAAATGCGAGTGATTCAGTGCTCATAAAGGATTTGCAGTGTGTGGTAGTACTGAGGGCAGTACATTTACTTCACTCAGATAATGGCTCTGCATTCGCTTCTAAGGCCTACAGGCATACCATGTCTATGCTGGGAGTTTGTCTGCAATTCAGCAACCCGTTCAGAGAAGAATCCAATGGGCTAGTTGGACATGCTAACACTTGATTAGACAAGCTTTGACCTCTAGGGTGCTGAGTTCAGGTCTTATTGCTTCCATAATCTGTATGGAGTCCGTAGAGCATTAAAAGACTTGCCTAGAAAAGTACTAGGGGGATGCACTCCTAACAAAGTTCTCACCGGAGTACCTTTCTATGTGCCTGGCCTAGGTAACCTGGGGAAGGTAGCAGACGAAGAAAAGTTTGACCTGGAAAAATGTTTGAATGTCTTACAAAGTATCCAAGAATTCAGAGACAACCTGTCTTATGTAAACTATTCTGAAACTGCCACCAACTAAGAAAAGGTTAAAACCATTACTGATAGTTTGATCCCTAAACTTGGGGATCTAGTTTGTGAAAAGATCCACGACAAGCATGCTTTTGAACCATCTTACAGACCACCTGGTAAAGTCCTTGGGGTGAAAGGCAAAAGAACTGTCTTCTTTATCTGGTTCGAAGAAAAACAGACAGGTGTCCATTAACCACGTAAGAAAGCACTACGTGGCTGATTCTCCACAGCAGACCATCACAGACACCAAGAATGATTCAGAGTAGAACCTCTCACCTCACCCTACTCTGAATGAACTACCTCTTAATGAGAGGAGTAACATCAGTAGCTTGAGTTCCTAGCCGGGGATATTCATGCATACTGCATCTCAAACTTTACACAGAGCAATGAAGTCCACAGACGATTGAGATACTGTCATCACTACAGTTGTTAATGTTTCACGCAGCTCCGTGATTTATTATGAAGTACCACCTGAGCCTACATCAATCAAATGGATGCCTTTTTGAGAAACACCTATTTATGACAATGACTCTGGGTTTGACTCAGATTAATTTTCATCATACTCCAAAGTCACATTCCATCATTTGCTTTGTGCTTATCATTGGTTCCGTGACAGATACTGGAACTCACATTGGTCCGACATCTGGACTACTCCAGGAGTGTTTCTATTCATGATGGTTATATCAGACATTCCAAAGGTGACATTGCAAGTTTCATCGCAGATAAGATACACTATATAAGGACTCCCACTTGACCACCTATCACGAGAGGTCCTTCTCCCAAATTATCACAAGCAAGATACTGCCACACGAGAAGATGATCCTGCATTAATAAATAAATAAATACATAAAAACAAGCCTCTCTCTGGTCTTTTCGAAAACAACTCAAGACCTGGCTCTTTAATCATTAAATCCAGTTTCTCCTTCTCTGGTTAAATACCGCAGATATCTCAGCGCCGAGATGCCCACGGGCCTTAGAAATGTTATTAATAAATAAATGCCATGGATGCCTCTGCTGCATCACACTTTCTACTGAAAGCTGATATCGAACCTACGCCCAGTATGAGTTGATGCTGATGCTGAAATTGTGTTTGCCCTTCTCAGGGAACACAGATTCCATGACTAATGATAATTATAGCGTTTTGCTGTAAATAAGGCATGCTGTGTGCTCACTCTCCCTAAGAAAATGTAGATGCAAGTTATTCTACTTTCCATGCTCTCTTAGCATAGCGCATAGAAGTAGGTTTTAGGGTGTTGTGTTTTAGATAATATTTTAACCATGTTAGAAATGTTCATTTTCTACTCATTATTCGCAGCATGTATATGTGCTATTTAAATCGCATTTTGTACAGTTATTTTAGACGTGTTGAGCATCAGTATTCACCTGTTGAAATAAATGTGCTTTTTAGTTAAAGTTTCTTTTCCTTAGCGCATCTTGGATTTGTATGATTGTTTCAGATCACCATGGTTTCCCTGAGCCTATTAGCAACCTAAAATCATTGGCCCACACTTCAACTATATATTGAATCTGGCAAGGTTACAAAAACCTGTCTTTCACATTCATCATTGCTGCATTGAACTAGGTTCAGTCGTGTCACCTGTAGGTGGAAAGCAATCCTTGTAGAGCTGAGAATCAGTTTATGCAGCAGTTATGCATACTCTTCCTTGTGCAGATATATGTGCATGTAGGGAGCGCTCTCTTCACTCTGTTTCAAAGGTTTACCCTTTAATCTCTCCTGCCACCTTCTTATCTCCTCCCAATCCACATTCTCAGCAACCAGCATATGCATTCATAGAGAACAGCAATTTTGAAGTTTGGGATTTTAACTGAAGCCAGTGTGGAGTTATTCCATGACTTTGCAAATGTGCCCATTTTTTGGTCATTTTCTGCACAATTCACATGAGTTCCTTCATACAGTTTCCCCAGTAATTTCAGCTCCAGGCTGGGCCTTTCTACCTAGACGTGTAAAATCTAGTACAGTGGAGTGATTTTTCCTGCTGACTATTTGTGTACTTTATACATTCCTCCAAGAGCCACTATGAATAACAGCAAATGTGTTAATAAATCTGCAATTGTTCAGTATTTCGTTATGTACTTAGTTATAACTACTTTTTGAAAAATATAGTTCTGTGGAATCATTTGTGCAATAATCTGATGAATAAGCAAGCACATCATATCTAGAAACAACCAGACAAATAATTTGAATTATATCTCCCTCGAAAAAGTCATCCAAGTACACTAAATGCCAAATTGACAATTTTATTACACTCCTTAAAGCAAATCTATTAAATAATACTTTTCCTGTCAGTGTGATGATGGATTACTCAATACCACTCCCACATCACCCGAGCTTGCAATTGTGTTGCACTTGAGCCAAAATAGTCATTCTATAGTTTGTGCCAAAAAATGGGCGAAAATCACCCTTTGTAAATGCGCCTCAGGGAATTGTTTTTGTTAAGGAAGGTGCTCCTTTTTGCGCAGTAACAATTCTGCTAACAACACAGGCACCCTTGTACCATGATGCACTTCCTGCATTTGTGCTATGCAGCACACTGTGCGCCAGCGCTGCAAAATAATGCTGGAATGTGCCGTACAATGTTAAGTACAGCGCATTTACAAAGAAACTCTAGAAACAGAATAGGGATATCATAGTAGTAAAATGAGTTTTGGAATGAGTCATTTTCCTCTGCAGCACACATAGAAAGATGGAAAAAAGAGGAGAAATAAATATATTTCTCTTTGTTACGCCTCACTTGGGGAAGGGTACCAGTTTTCACACATTGCCAGGTTTACCACTTATGGTAAATCTGGGAATGCGTCAAAATCTATGGGTTTTGCATGGGAACACCCATGCACCACCCATAGAACTCCTCCCTGGGGCAGAGTAACACAGCGCAGAGATTTGCACTGCATTGTGTTACGTTATTCTGGATTTATCAAGCCACTCAGGGCCACACGAGGTGGCTTTGTGTGGCTTGATGAATCGCATCTTGAGGGTTGCGTTCCAGTAGCATCCCGTTGCGTGGTGCAAAAGAGATGCAACCCTTTGGTAAATTTGGTCCTAACTACCACCATCTTTTCCTGGAATTTGTGTTTCGTAATTAAATTGTAATTGGACATTTCTTTTTTTTAAACATCTTTTTTATTAACAAAAACAAAATGCGTCCATAAAGATGGTACATTATTCTCAGCAGTGGATCAGCGGTAATTGGACATTTCTGGATGCCACCAATATATCTTAGGTACACAACCTAATAAGGGCATGTAGTAGTATGTGACAAGCCACTTTTTAATTCAAGTTCATTATTCATTAAAATGCCTTTTCCTGCTTGCCATGTATTATTAGGAAAGTCATTGAAAGAGGGACACTCAGTAAGTGCATCTCTGCAGTGTTGGAAAATAGACAGTGTGAGACTGTATAGGAGGTGTCTGCAGACCTGAAGAAGGCCCAGAGTATTGTAGGCAGGGCCACTGGAATTATGTGGGAGGAGAGGACCAAATTAGGTAGCAGAGTTGACTAAAATATGCTGTAAGAAAAGCCTACCTTAACTGGCGCAATGTGGCATATTTTGTGGCAGTATTACTTCATTACTTTGTAATTTATATCCATATTAACACTGTCTTTGCAAAGGATTCACCTAATTAATACCATTTTATTATTCAAAAACAGCAATACACTCCTGAAAGGTGACCAGTGAACCTTCACAAAGGGCCTTCCACTGCACAGTATATTACCCTTAAGCATATGATCCACCGATTATTATCTTATCTTCAGAAGACTAGTCAAGAGTTGGCTTTTTCCTACATAACGACCATAATAAAGAACAAATGTTGAGCAAATGCCTGTGTACATAAACATTTTATATGATTATATGTATCTAGGTATGTGTATTTATTGATATAAATATGTACTTGTTGTCTATATTTATTGCTGCACTCCTACTGTAAAAACAAAAACGTTTACTCTCTCCAATGCACTAACCTATATTTCACCCTATACCTCTCTCAATATATCCTATACCTCCACTCTCCGACTTATCCCAAAACCTCATTCTACTATAACAACCTCCAAAATAATACTTTTTAGACTCTTCCCTCCTCTATCCATTCTTGTATGACCTTAAATGTAATTTTAATACTATGATCTCCCAAACAACCCTTTTAAATTCTTACCTCACCTATCCCGCCCTTGACTCATTCCAAAACTCATTTTACTACTATGATATCCCTATTCTGTTTCTAGAGTTTCTTCCCTCCCTCTCTCCATATACTCATCCCAAACCTCATCTTACTACTATGATCTCCCAATAAACACTATCTAGACTTTCCCTCTTCTATCCTCCCATTATCCTTTTCAATTCAACTAAGAGACTCACATGTCCACTGCTCAAATTAACTCAAATTTCAATATACAAATCTGCCTCTAATCCTTTTTTGGTTCCGGAGTAGCGTGCTATTAGCAGAAAAGCGCTTCAACACCTCGTCAGGGGTAGTACGCACTATATAAATACAATTATAATATAAACAAATAGTCCACAAATGTAAACCTTCTGTGGAAATTCTCAAACGTTCCATCACTTCTGGAATATCAGACATTTTTGCAGTAGACTGAATTTATTATTGTTACACATATTGTCAAATGGAGTAAGTCTCCAAAGTGTGGTGGGAGGGTGTACATATCTAGGCATTTTCCCACAAAACGTCTATAAGCACACACAAATTTGTAGTTGTGGACATCCACAAATATTATTGAAGTCTTATATAGTAAATCTAATTCTGCAAAACTAAAAGCAGGATCGTTTCCGAATGGAAAAGAAATGGAAAAACATATATTTCATGGAGGCAAGGGAAGGGGATAGCATCACAGTAGGCAATATTCTCCCTTTAAAAACATAAAATAAAAAAACATTGTTCTTCTGAAGAGGTCTACCAGGCATTTTTAGCGAACTGTGTGCCAAGTGGGTAATACACTGGGATATGCACAGTGAAAAAAGAGTATACTTGCAGAGGTAGCGCTGCGCTCTCTCAGGATTCTATGAATTTCCCATAATGCACACATCTTTGTATGTTTAGACATAAATTTTTGATGGATACATTTACGTATTGATTCTTAGTTGAACAATGCTTAATTTGAGCCGGTATTTGTAGGTGGGGTGACTTGCCATTAATTTTTGGGGAGTGGCACCTAATGGATTTTGATCCAGAGTATGAGAGAAAAAAACTCACAGGGGGGAAAGAAGGAGAAAGGATAAGACTTGAAAACAGTGACAAAGGGAGAATTTAGGGATTAAAAAGAACCTAAAAGAGTGAGATAACGGAGCAGAAAGTGTCTGGTAGTGTATTAAAGAGGCATGTTGTGGAATCAACACTATGCAGCATTCGATAGTGCCAACTGCGGGCTTCTGATCAAATTTAAGGCACAACACCTATTCTTATACAGATTAAGTATTGGACACAAGCCTTTTGTATTTAACTTACTAAAGTGCACTGAGAAGTCTTGCAAGAATCAATAGGGGGCGATAGACCAACATATTCACAATAAATCATGCAGTATATCAATGACATTATTCATGTTGCTTTGGGGTGTAACATACACAAAATCAGTCATTCACAGGGCTAGTTAGTTGGGATTTCCCATTAATTCCGATGGTGAGTTTCCTGGGTTGTGCTGTTACAATTTGTGGTTCTTATATAGCTTTTTGCAAGAGTTAATCTAACACTGGTTAATTCGATGATGGACTTGGTGAGAGCAATCAGGTGGCCCTCACTCGCCCTGGTAAAGGCAGCTTGAAAAATCAGGGTTAACCTTCAGAGAAATACTTGTGCACAAGAATGTAGTCTGCCCAATAGACAATAACTTTAACGAGCATTTGAAATGCAATCGGTCTTCCATTTGTTTGATTTGGAGTTATTGGCATGGTAAATGTCAATGTATTTTACATATGTGTTATGGAGTGTATGTATGTGGTGCGTAGTGGAACAATGTGGGTTGAATTGAATTAGTTGGTTGTGTAATTGTGTGGCGTGGAATTGTGTGGTGTGAAGTGGATTTGTGCAGTGGCATTATGCTGCATGGTGTGCTGTGGAAATATATGGTTAGCAATTATGTGGCATTCAGTGTAGTGGCATAATGTGGAGTGGGATTGTGTGTTGTGGAGTGGTAAGTAGTACAGTTTAATGTGCTAATGCAGAGATGGTGCTGCACTAGTAGTGGCTCACTGATGAGGAGGTGGTGCTGTGCTGAGGTGGTGCTGAGTGATGCTGAGGTGGTGCTGAGTGATGCTGTGGTGGAGCTGAGTGATGCTGAGGTGGTGATGCTGCACTGGTTCTGAGGTGGTGCAGAGCTGGTGCTCAGGTGGTGCTGAGTGATGTTGAGTAGGTACTGTGCTGAGTTGGTGGTGTACTAATGTCGAAGTGGTGCTGCATTGGTGGTGGTGCACTGATGCTGAGATAGTTCTGGCTAAGGCTGAGATGGTGCAGTGCGGATGATAAGGTGGTGCTGCGCAGGTGTTGAGGTGGTGAGGCACTGGTGCTGAGGTGGTGCTGCGCTGATGCTGAGTTGGTGCTGCACTGGTGGTGGTGCACTGATGAGGAGGTGGTGCTGTGCTGAGGTGGTGCCGAGGTGGTGTGAGGTGGTGCCGAGGTGATGTTGAGGAAAGGCTGAGTATTGCAAATTCCCTCACCAACGCCACTCTTTAACGTGTCCCTTAAGACTTGAAAACCACTAACGATCAGATGCATTTAAAGTGTTATAGAGCACCCCTCATACAAGTGTGGGGTGTCAGAGCACTTTGCATCACACATAAATTACACAGAGACAATCAATGATAAGTGAATAGATTAGTGTAAAATAAATGTTACATAAGACAGGAGTACAGGGTGTATGAGTCAATCAATAAAAATGAGCTTTATTCCATTGGGAGGGACAATCAAAAAAGCACAGTAAAATATAATTACAGCAACATTTCATACATAAAACGAGTTCATAAAAAGTTAATTTACTCAGAATTTATGAAATTTCCATAAGAATAAGACATTATTAAACTAACAGAACTCTCTTTAAGTTAAAAAAACAGTTAAGTGGGGCGTGGCCAAGATGGCAGCGTGACCGGACGTGTTCCACCGCTCCTGCCGACGGCCCATCACCAGCACCGGCATTCCGCTGTCGGAGGCTTCTGGACCCCAGCACTGGAGCAGACCTGGGCGCAGAGCTAGCCAGGAACCGTTTGGTGACCAGAGCGCTCCTCTGGGGCAGAAGATATCGATAGTGCCGACGATGGGTGAGGCCAGAGAAGAGGGGAGCTTGCCCCACGCAAGATAGATCTGCGGCGGAGGGAGGCCCCGCGATGCAGTGGTGGACGTGGGATCTCCACCGCACCCGGGGAGTGATTGCAGCAGCCCAGCCCCGAGGAACGCTGGAGAGAGAACCGGGAGAGCCGAGCTGGTAGGCCGTGCCGCCATTTTGAGCAGCGGAGCAAGCAGCAGCGTTTGGGGCCTGCCGGCGGAGCCCGGTCCCTATTGGTGGCATTCAAGTAACGACAAAGCGGAGATGTGCCAGGTAGCACCCAGAGAATGCGACGGACTCCGTGGGCTGGGACGACGGCGAGCCTAGAGCACGGCTGCGGGGAGGCCTAGCAGCCAGAGGGGGGAGACTACCTCCCCCGCGTGAGCTACATCCTAGGCCTGCTGCAGGGTGCTGGTGTCCGGCGGTGCAGGATCGAGGTACTGGTCTGCAGGGAGGAGAAGAGTGCGCTGCGATCTGCTCGGTAAGAGGACCCCCCGGACCTTCCCCGGGAGCTGGGCTGAACCGTGTCTTTCCCCTCGGAGTCTTGGAGGTGAGGCCCAGGCCCTGGGTGTGGAGCGGCCCGGTGGCGAGGTGATCGGCAAGCCCTGTGAAGCGCAGGCATTACTCAGGAGGGGCAGAAGACCTGTGGAGCGAAGCCGGGCTCCGCCGCGAGCGGCATCTGATGAGGTTCACCGGAGGAATGGCCCACTGAGGCAGAGAGGCCGCATCTTGGGGCCGGACGCCGAAGCTGGTCTCCCACCATAGACGCCTGTGCCCCTGGGAGAATTGTGGCAGGAAGGAGCTCGTCGGCGAGGTGCGCTAGAGGAGCATGCCGACTGGCGCGGTGGGGCCCCGGAAGTGAGAGGCCGGCTGGGGATGTGAACCGCGGACCCTGGTGACGAACGACTGTGGCACAGGGCCCCCCCAGGCAGCGAGGAAGAGTGGTCCGGCAGGGGTCTCTCGGCTGGGACTGGGGCTTGCCGGCTGGAAGATAGCTGGGACTTACAAGACAGCTCAAGAGTGAAGGCCCTTTGGAGTCGCCGATGAGTGGGGCGGCACGGTTGAGGCTCTTGTAGCGTGACCTGGAGCTACCTGAGACTCTAGTGGGGCCCAGACTGGGAGGTGGGGTGACCCTACAGTGGAGGAGGATGGGGCAGAGGCTGTAGGGGATCAGAGGCTGAGATCTTGGGTCGCTGAGATGCAATTGGGATAAAGTGTAGCAGTGCAACACTCTCTGGAAAGGGCTGACCGGTGGAAAAGGTGAGCAGCGTGACTGGCCTCCTGCACATTCGGAGAGGTGGCGGAAGGGTGGGGTGCTGGCGAGGGGGCTCTTTTAGCGCACACTAACACGCTATGTCCTCCTCTAGAGTGCGGAATGAAAAGACACCGAAAGACCTGTTTGCTAAGGCCCAGACTACCGTGCAACCTTCTGAGATGGCTTCTAACACTGCTCAAACCGCTCCGGACAGGAGTGATGATTCGAAATTCATCAGTAAGGCATTTCTGGAATCGCTATTAACAACGCTACGGGACGACATCCACACGTTGAAAAAGGAGTTTGCGGACGAAGTCAAAGAGATCCGCAGAGATGTGGATTGCATAGGGGAACGGCGCTGGAAGGGAAAAGCGACGGGAAAGACACTGAACTTAAGGCCCTCAAACAGGAAATCTTGAGGATCCATGACCAACAGGTTGATCTCCAATCGCACCTGGAGGAGCTAGAAAAATGCTCACGTCGGCATAACGTACGAATTCGAGGAGTGACTCTGACCGAAGGTACCAAGGATATGTTGAAATTTATGAGGGAACTCTTCAATCACATTCTGGAGAGCCCGCTGGAATCAGATCTCCGACTTGACAGAGTACATAGGGTGGGACCCTTGTGCCCTGCCTTGGCCCCGCTGCCAGTTATTCTTGTCTGCGTGCAGGACGTCCGCACTAGAGAAGAGATCCTCCAAAAAGCCTGTCCACTGCATCCGCTGTCATTTCAAGGCCAATCGCCAGCACTGTTTCAGGATTTGTCTGCAGAAGCGCAGAACCTTTAAACATCCCACCTACAGCAGCGTCACATTCCCTACAGCTGGGGTCATCCATTTTGCTTGGTTTTCAAGCTGGACAATAAGCTCTACCAGCTTTGCTCCCTGTTGGAAGCTTGCCGATTGTTGGGTATAGACCCCCCGCCTGCGCAGAGCGATACGACAGATGCAGTTGGGGAAACGGAGGACTCCAAGCCTCGGTGGCGGATGCAAGGCAGACGGCGTCATGTCAAGAGACCCCCCACAGCCGAGATTCTGGAGGGTCAACATGCCGCAGTGGAGGGGGTCTCCTCTGATTTGACCTCGCCTCATCCCAGCTGAACTTGAGGATGGGTCACAGCACTCCGCTTGTTTAGTTTCTTGCTGGGCCATTGGCTGGAGGGGGAGCTGTGGTGAAGTGATTGAGCTATCCCATGGTATTCTATCTCCAATCATCTATGGTTGATGGACAATGTGTTTTTGATTGTCTGATTTTATTTTGGGAGGGGGGTGTCTTTTTCAGGGGGGAGGGAGTTCGAGGGTATAGTGTTCCTTGTCCACCTCACACCTGGGGGCGATATGGCCATGAGGTATCTTGTCCCCTTGAGAGAACTGATGCTCCTGATTCCCGCCCCAGCAGCGCTAGGGCGATATTCCTGCAATCTGTTGTAACACAGTTTAGATGCTGACCACTGACCTTAAAGTCCTCACTTTAAACGTGAGGGGCTTGAATAACCCCGTGAAGCGCAAAGGGGTCCTCTCCTGCCTGGAGAACTCACAAGCTGACATTTGTCTTCTGCAGGAGACACACCTTCTGCAAAGGGATTGCTACCGTCTAAGATCTCGGAAGTTCCCATCTCAATTCTTCTCCTCAGGTACTACTAAATGAGCAAGGGTGGCAATTTTGGTGGCCCAGATGTTCAGGGGGAGGGTTATACAGAAAGAGGCTGAGATTAAGGGCAGGCTATTGACGTATAGGTTGGCGCTGGGGGACCACACATTCACAGTGGGCTCCATTTATGCCCCTAACGAGGGTCAGGAGAAGTTTTTCTACTCCGCCCTCGCTGATGCTACTGCCACTCCAGATCAACATATCCTACTGGGTGGGGATCTAAATCTGTTTTTTGATAACCCCCTGGACAGGTCATGCCAGCCAGCGCACATCGCAAACTGGCGCCCTCTCTGCAGAGGGGCTATCCTATCTCCGGGACCTGGGTTTCAAAGATCTATGGTGCTCTCCATGCCACTGGAATCAAGCTATCCTGGCTGAAGAGGGCTGAAAGCCCGAAATCGGTCCTAGGATGCTTGTTTCCAGTCCAGGGAGGACCTGGCTTGGTAGATCGGGCTGGACTGTTCCCATGGGGCACAGGGTCAATACTGATTTGCATATGGCTGGGTTCAAACTGGAATGGCATGGTGAGCAAAAAACGATGGATTTAGGCCCAGATCTCTGTACTGGGGTGAATGTATAACATGGTTCTGCATTCTGTCGATCAATTGTTGTTTTGCATCTCTCACCCAGAGTGGGACGGGTATGCTCAGACGTGAGTCCCGTGCTCTCCATGCCACTGGAATCAAGCTATCCTGGCTGAAAAGGGCTGAAAGCCCGAAACCGGTCCTAGGATGCTTGTTTCCAGTCCAGGGAGGACCTGGCTTGGCAGTTCGGGCTGGACTATTCCCATGGGGCACAGGGTCAAGACTGATTTGCATATGACTGGGTTCAAACTGGAAAGGCATGGTGTGCAAAAAAACGATGGATTTAGGACCAGATCTCTGTATGGGGTGAATGTATGACATTGTTCTGCATTCTGTCCATCAACTGTTGTTTTGCATTTGTCCCCCCGAGTGGGACGGGTATGCTCAGACGTGAGTCCCGTGCTCTCCATGCCACTGGAATCAAGCTATCCTGGCTCATGAGGGGTGATACCCCAAAACCGGTCCTAGGATCCTTGTTTCCTGTCCAGGGAGGACCTGGCCTGCTGTTCGGGTTGGACTGTTCCCATTGGACGCAGGGTCAAGGCTGATTTGCATATGGCTGGGTTCCAACTGGAATGGCATGGTGAGCAAAAAAACGATGGATTTAGGCCCAAATCTCTGTACTGGGGTGAATGTATGACATTGTTCTGCATTCTGTCCATCAACTGTTGTTTTGCATGGGTACCTAAAGAAAGCCTTCACACGCACTCTGTCCAACAAGTGCCCGGGTTCCCTTTTAAACTGGGAAACTATTTTACCTTAAGGAGAGGCAACCCTCTGCATACGTTAATTAAGGATTTTTCTGGCTGATATTGAAGATAATATTTCCTTGATAATTGTAGGGTAGTGTCGAACCACAAATGAAGACGAGCAGTCCAAAGTAGAAGTGAAGATGTTAATGTTAATGTTCCTTAGAACACAAGACCACAAACAGCTATACAGCTGGCCTTGAAGTCCTATGATTTATTCAATTGTTTGATTTGTGGTAATTTGTGATATTCTGTGGATACACTTGAGTGTGATTATTGCAACACATCCCCTAACTGAGTTAATCTGTTTATTGAAATCAAGTCCCTTGTAGCACCCTTTGACTTCAATTGACATGCTTTACCGGCTCCAGAGCCAGTGAGAGTTCTAGGAATACAAAGTATGATTTAAAGAATACAGATAAATCAACAGAGAATGTTAGAAAGAATAACATTCTAAGTGAGAAGTACATATTCAAACCCCTACACAATACAATGAACCACCTTTCTACACAAACAAAATATGCAAAGGAATACTTAAATATCTAAATAAATAAATATGTACTAGTAAAACAGCAAACTCAAGATAAATCATAGTCAAGAAGTTTGACAAGCAGTCAGGTTGAGTGTGAGAAATGTCTTACCCCATGTCTTTCTAAATCATCAACAATAAACCCATCAATGCCCAACCTTGAATCAGCGATTCCAGAACTTCCTTCCATGTAAGCTACAACGCAAGATGAGGAAGCATTTTGGACAGGAATACTCTCACATAAAATACTCCTGTTATCAACAGTCCTGTCGTCAAAATCCATAGTTAACATAGAGTCCTCACCCTGAACATCAACACAGGCATGGAAGAACACTTTTGCTTGTTCTTCAGAAATAGGAACCACACAGCTCTTATTCCACCATCCCCTATTCTGCAGATGAACAGATGCTTTTCTAACCCGGAACACTTTTACTGCAGTAGTGTATTTTGATTTGCCCTTTACAACCCTAAAGAGCTTCTTGTTTGACACCCAATCTCCCGCAGTTATGGCCACATTTTTGCAGTTTTACTGTCATCAAAATTCACTTTCTGAATTCCCCCTCTCTCTTTCTCAAATTACTCTCAGTTAAACCACTGATACACTTCTCACCTTTAGCTTCCAACCATTCTGGTACCTGCCTGGTTCTCACCTCTTTTTCCTCAATAACTTGAAAGGAGAGACTCCCCTGGTTGCATGTGGAGGAGTGAGATATGACCAAGTATTCTTCTTTAAAAAAAATCATCAACCTCTAAACCCACAGACAGGGTAGTCAGAAACCCCTCTTTAAAAAAAAAAATAATTAGCCCTTTCCACCAAACCATTCACTACAGCAATATAGATGGATACGTGAAGATGTGCAATTTCATGTTCAGGCAAATGTTCATTCACCCCATGAGACACAAAATGAGTGCTGGGTGAATCGACAAAATCAATATAAAACCATTAAAACAAATAATCAATGATGACAAGATTTCTCTTATCAGGTGGAAGCAAATGGAAAGAACTATAGAAATCCAACACAATCTTCGTCCACTGATTTTCTGAAAAAGGAACTAGAAAAAGATGCTTACAAACTGTTTTCCAGTGTTAATCTGAATCAATGCACTGTGGACACAAGCTAATGTGTTCCGCTACAGCTTTATCCATATTGAGTAACCAACAATGTAAACATAATTTCTTACAAGTGGCAGAGAAACCTGTATATCCCTCATGGGCTATGCCAATTATACGTTCACATCGTTTTTCAGATGGCATGAAGAGACCACATCGTTTTTCAGATGGCATGAAGAGACCATTTCTCAAACAGAATTGCACTTCACAAGTAAATTCTGAAGAAACTTGAGCGAATCCACGTAAGTCACTAGACAGACCTTTGAGAGATCGCCATCCTACTCTGACAAAATGAATCACTTTCTGCAGCACCAAGTTCTGAACCTTACCAATCACCTACTAATCCTGAGAGATAGCACCTTCACACCCAGATACAGCATTTCTAAATAACAACTAAACACTCAGTTTCAAGCAGACACTCATCCTCTATTTTCGTTGGCAGAGACAACCTGGATAAGCATTCAGCCCCATAATTCTTGCGAACCTGCACATACTTGATCTGCATATCATATTCCTCGTAACTTGGAAAGAAGCCTCCCCAAACGTGCTGATGCCTTGCCTAAACCATTACCACTTAACAAGAAAACCAAAGGCTTATGGTCGGTGTACACATCAGACGATGTCCTTCAAATATACGTTTTAAATTTCTGTACACCCCACACAAAAGCTAGAGCTTCACGCTTTATTGTGCTGTAATTCTTTTCACCATCAGTGAGTGTCCTGGATGTGAAAGCCACCATATTCTCACTGCCATCCACTACCTGACCAAAAATAACTCCAACTCTCTTCAAGCTAGCATCCACAGCAATTGTATTTATTTATTTTATTTGAATAGTTTTATAAAGCGCAAACAAGACCCATAGGGGTATCAGAGCACTGTACAGAGTTGACGCAAGCACGGGTAAAAACACAATGTGCAAATAGGTGAAGTTACAATATAGTGGAAATCGTTCAGGTTAAGAGTTGGGGGGTATCAACAGTACCCTAGAAAATGAAGAGCAAAACATCATAAAATAAAACGCACCAGAGAAGTGTAAATCGAATCAGGGAATTTTAACAAAAACAAGAACGAGATCACCAGTTAATGCAATTTAGGAACCATAGAGGATTAGATACAAATAGCGTAGAAGCATACAATAAAATGCATCAGTGTAGTAGAACAAGAATTAAGGTATTCATAAAAACAAGAGCATGAACACCGGATGATGGTGTTAACATTCGTTCAGGAGTAGTTGTTTGACCAGTTTTTTAAAAGATGTAGTGGAAGGATTGGATATGATCTCGGATGGCAGTGAGTTCCAGATTCTCGGAGCAAGACCAGTGAAAGCACAGTTGTAAGATTTTTTTTTTTTTTAAATCTTGGAGGTTTCAAGAGAAGGGTGGGCGTACTTCTAAGGTTCCGGCTCGAGCCCGATAGTTCAAGCTTATTTGCCAGGTGTTTTAATGTATGGCTTTATGAGTCATGCAAGCTATCTTGATACGGATTCTGGCTTCACTAGATAGCCAATTTAGTTGCAGAAGATCGGGGGAGATGTGGTCATACTTTCTCAAGCCTGTTATGAGTCTAGCAATGCGTTCAGGGTAGCTCTGAGTGGGGCAGGCTAGCTTTGAGAAGTCCAGCAAGGATCACCAGCCAATATTCCAATCTAGAGAAAATCAGGGATTGAACCGCCGGCCTGAGGACTTCTGGGTGAGGAAAGCTTTGATTTTCTTAGGTGGGTTAAGTTGAAAATTGTCTCCCCTAGTAGTAGCACTGATGTGCGCTTGCATATTTAAGTGTTTATCCAAGGTGATACCTAAAGATTTGGCAGAGTCTACAACATGAGGGGTGCAATTCAGAGCAGTGAGATGTTTAACCCAGTCAAGGGTAGGAGCTGAGTGATTGGGTGGGGAGATCAAAAGAAATTCCTGTTTGAGAGTATTTAGTAGGAGATGGTTCTGAGCTAACCATGTTTGGGTTTGTGCAAGTGCAGCATTTAATGTTTTTATGTCCTCTTGAGAGGAGATCTTCAGATATAGTTGTGTGTCATCTGCATACAAGTGGTACTGAATGTTCGCTTGGTTCAGAATGACAGAAAGTGGCTCCATAAAAAGATTGAAGAGAGTTGGCAAGAGCGCCGATCCTTGGGGGACTACAATCGTGACAGGGGTACTGGAAGCAAGGGAACATTTAACTTTGATCCTTTGCATGCAGTTATGCAAGAAGGAGGCAAACCAATTTAGGACCGGACCCGAGAGACACATCCTGTGTTGAAGAAGATTAATCAGATTTTCATGTTTGATGGTATCAAAGGCTGAGGACAGGTCCAGAAGGATCAGGCGACAAGGGACGTTTTGGTCAAGGGCTCTCAGATAGTCTAAGATTGCGCGGTTCATAATTTAGGGAATCATTGAACCACGGTTTGGAAAGTTTGACGGGAATCCTTTTGAGCTGCTTCGGTGCAATAGAATCAAGAATGTTAGACAGCGAGGGCGTGGCCAACAGCATGGCCGTGTAAGTCGGGAGCCTCCGCAGCTCCGGCGAGCCGAACAAGATCCGGCGAGAAAACGGCATCCAGAGGTCCTGTTTCGGACACTGAGGGAACACTAAAGTTTCCGTCATAACCTGGATGCGAGTAATGGTGGGCGCAGCTGCGATAAACCCGCTTAAATTGCATGGTGGACGGACCCGCCCCTGAGCAACGCGGAATCGGACCCAAGATGGCGGCGGTCTGACGACAAGACTGGGGCGAACGGAGCAATAACCGCATACGCTGGAAACGGAAAGCAGCGTAAGGAGGAGACCGGTGCTCCGGAAGTGCCCGTGATCCACCCGAGACGGAGCGGAGTGTCACCGGGGCTTCGGGGGAGGACTTGCGAGGCCGAACTGCGGAAAGGAGCAACAGAGGCGGCGAGAGACTGGCTCAGAGGCCCGGCGAGGTGGGCCCGTGTGGCAGAGCGGTAGGGCGCCTCTACACGCCCAGGTAGACGGAGCGCACAAGAGCAACACTGGACGTGGGGGTCTCCGGAGGTGAGACGTGGCAACCTGGGAGTGCAGCCCTGCAGACTGAGCTGGCGACGGAGGTAGGGGGTAGGGACCCATCGCGGTGGAGAGTGGCCTGGAGAGCGGAGCCTTGTCCAGGCCCTCGGCCCATGGAAAGATATGACACTGACCCCCCTGTCCTGAAGGCACCACGGAGGTGAACATTGAGGCGGACGGCGGCGCTGCCCGGGAGGATTGGGGCAAAAATCAGACCGGGGTACCACAGGCTCGAGTGCGGCAAGGGGTGGAGAGCGCCCTAGAGGTCCGGTGGCCGGGAAAGGGGAAGAATCATAGTGCCCCCATCCTGTGAACGCGCCTGCTATACAAAGAGGCCCTCGAGCCAGGTCACGGGGGGCTGGAGAGTCGACATTACTGGCGAGCAGTGACGCCGGTCTGGGGACGCCCCCAGAAGATGGCCAGGGCGCAGGACATATGTGAGTGATCGGATCTGGGGAGCTGTACCGGGTGGTAGCGCTCGAATTGAAGGTCGGGGTCTGGGGGACGGAACAGAAGAGGAGATCAGACCGGGGGGTCATCAACGATATCCAGCCAACTGGGGAGCGAAGGATGGGTAAAAAGGAGGCGACCACCAGAACCCCACGACAGGGGAC
Organism: Lissotriton helveticus; assembly: GCF_964261635.1. NCBI lineage: Eukaryota > Metazoa > Chordata > Amphibia > Caudata > Salamandridae > Lissotriton > Lissotriton helveticus. Next base: position 203,595,070 of record NC_136069.1, read on the forward strand.
CCTGGATCGATATGCTACGCCCCCCCCCCCACCACAGAGAATGAACTCCCTGGGCCACGCTAGGACACGGCTCTACTAATGGGGGCTATACAAGCATCGCGGGAGGATATACAGGCGTCCTGGGCAGCCCTGGAGGTCAAGATTGGAGAGGTGGGCTCAGAGGTCACACTGCTCCGGCAGGACTTTCGCAACTTGACAGAGCGGGTGACCACGGTGGAGACTAGACTGGGTGAGGCCGAAGATACAATTCATACCTTGAAGAAAGACGTGGCGGAGCTCCAGGCCTCGCACAAGCAACTCCAGTGGAAGGTGGATGATGCAGAAAATAGGGCCCAACGCAATAACCTCCGCGTTGTGGGTTTTTAGAGCGGGAATTGAAGGGACCAACATGGCGGAGTTCCTGCACTCGTGGCTGCAGAGGACCTTCCCGAAAGCGAAATTCTCAAATTGCTTTGTGATTGAAAGAGCGCATCGGGCATTACTAGCGAAGCCACTGGTGGGGGCGAGACCGAGGCCGGTCATTGCCCGCTTCCTGAACTTTGCAGACCAGGATATGATATTGAGAGAATCCAGAAAACTCGGGGAGATTCGTGTGGGGAACTCGCAGATCATGATCTTCCCGGACTACAGCCAAGAGGTGCAGAAGCAGAGGTGCTCCTTTGATGCGGTGAAGGCAAAATTGAGGGACTTACATATTCAGTATATGCTGCTCTTCCCGGCAAAATTGAAAGTTATGTATAAGGAGAAGACGTACTTTTTTATGCACCCAGAGGATGCGTGGCAGTGGCTGGAGGAGCGCCCCTCATTCAGGAGACCGGAGGAAGGGATGCGTGGGACAGCAATGGAGGTGATTACCGCTGGGGCCCAGTGGGGGCAACCGAAGACCCAGAGACAGAGAAGAGCACGGTGCAGCAGGAGGGTGAAGACAACGCCGTATCCCACGAAGAGCTTGATCAGTCGACAAAGGCGGAGTTCGGCATCCCCTGCCCTGGGGGATCAAGCTGGTTCCCGGTTTCGCTGCTTGGCTGGGAACGCTCGCTCAGAAGGGGAGGACAAAACTGGTGGTAATTCATCCGGCAGTGAGGAAGTGGATGCACCCGCTAGTGGCGGCTATCAACGAGATGGAGCAGGAATCAGCCAAGGAGGCGGGGGCCTCACAGGAAGACATCCAGGACTCACACTCTTGAACTTGGGACAGATTGGACGAACAAGATACAGGCTCATAGCCGGGCAACACGCAAGTTGTTTCACCCCCTATAACTATTGTCTTATTGTTTTTTGGTGTACTTTACCTTTCAGTATAGAGGGGTAGTGTTTTATGCTTTCCGGATAACAGTTTCGGGGGCTGGTTTGTAGGGGGTTTTCTTGGGGAGGGTGACAGACCTTCTCTGCCCTGAAGTCCTATACGTAGCCCTTTGCGAGGATGGGACTGGCGGGTGGGGGAGGTGGGGAGGGGGGAGTTGGGAGAGTGTACAGTTGTTTTCTGTTTGGGGATTCACGGGGGGGACCAGAATGTGAGCATCAGATTTTTGCTCGGGATAGGAGTTGGGGGAGGGGGGGATTGTTACAGCATGTCAGGTTGGTCATACATACCCGGGACCTAGATGCCCCGCTTCCACGACCTTTGGGCAACTTGCACCACACAGGGCAGGATGACGGATAACCCTATAGAAGCAGCCCCGGTGCAGAAGGGGACTAAGATATTAACATGGAATGTAAACGGCCTTGGTAGTAAGATTAAACGGGGTTAGTCCACACCTACATGAAGAGGGTGGGCCCTGATGTAGTCCTGCTACAGGACACGCACCTACAGGGCACCAAATGCGGCTTCCTAGCTAGAGGGCAGAACAAAGTTCTCGCACATGCGGGGTTCACCACGGGCTCTAGGGGGGTAGCCATACTTATTAAAAAGAACCCACCTTTTCTGGTAGCACAGACCTGGATAGATCCTCAGGGGACGTATGTAGGGGTGAGGGGACACTGGGGTCGGCGGGAGTACACACCCATTTCGGTCTATGCACCGCTCAAACTGCAGAGAGGTACACTTAGGGGAGTCACCGATATCCTCCTAAACACGTCAGACACACTGCAGCTGTTAGGGGGCGACTTTAATGATGTAATAGACCCAGCAACAGATAGGACAGGGGATAGGGCTAGGGTCCCGACCCCCACCCTGCTTTCCAAGACGATGACTGCTTTGGGATTGGTGGATGTGTGGAGATGGCTCCATCCAGAGGCTAGGGCATACTCGTTCTTCTACGGAGCGCACAAGATATACTCCAGGTTAGATTACATCTTTATGGCTAGGCACGCTTTACATGTAATTTATACGGCAGTGTATCAGACGAGAAGCATATCGGACCACTCACCTCTTTTAGCTGTGGTGGGGGGGAAGGGAAGGGAGGCGCACGACGTGGAGACTGTCGGCCTGGGACCTTCAGGATGCGGACATACTAAAAGGCCTACGGGCAGATGTGAAAGCCTACATTGCTGAAAATGAGGGATCGGTCTCGTCGCGGGTGGTGTTTTGGGAAGCCCTTAAGGCGGACCTGCGAGACAGAGCACAGAATAGACTGGCGGGGGAAAAGAGGAAAGTGCAGGAGGAGGTTCGATCTATGGAGGTCCAGATTCTGGCCCTGGAACTGGAGCACCAGCTCACTAGAGACTCGGGGACCCTCAGAAGGCTGATGGATGTGCAGCGCCAATATAGAATCGTGGTGACGGGGGAGGCTAAGGCACAAGCATTGGCGATGCTACACCGCTTGTACGATGTAGGGGATAAATCAGGGAGGTTGTTGGCATGGCTCAGTAGGAAAGAGGAATGCGAGATGGGTGGAGAAGGTGAAAGACGGTCAATGGAGATTGGTGCAAACAGATGAACAGATAGCCGGGGCCTTCGCGGAATATTATAGAGTATTTTATGACACTAGGGACTTAGGGTCACAGGAGGATGCAATGCAGTAGATGGCCCATATTGAGCTTCCGGTGCTAGCTGAGGAGGATCAACGAGACCTGGAAGTTAGTATCACATTAGATGAAATTAAGGAAGCCGTAGCCAAGCTTCGGGCAGGGAAGTCCCCGGGCCCTAATGGATTCCCTGCGGAATTCTTTAAAAAGACTGCAGACTTACTGGCCCGCCATTTACTGGGGCTCTTCAAGGAGACAGAGCAAGAGGGACAGTTGCCGCCGGACACCCGTCAGGCCACAATAATTCCAATATATAAAGAGGGTAAGCCGGCAGACGACTGTGCGTTGTACCGCCCCATCTCCCTCTTAAATGTAGAGGTGAAGCTCCGACTGCGGCGGGTGATACCAGGGCTTATTCATCTGGACCAAACAGGTTTCCTCCCCGATCGGGCAACCAGATTAAACCTTAGGCGGACCCGTAATTGGCTAATGGAGGTGAGTGTAAAGCAGGACCCTCATTTGTTTTTGTCCCTCGACGCGGAAAAGGCGGTTGCTGCAGTCCACTGGCCTTTTCTTGAAGGGGTACTGGTGCGATGTGGCTTCGGACCTAAGTAAAGGAAATGGGTAAAATTGCTCTATACCGATCCCAGGGCAAGAGTTAGAGTCAATGCGGTGATGTCCGAGGATTTCCCTGTGCGGCGGGAGACCAGACAGGGGTGCCCCCTATCTCCTCTGTTATTCGCTCTTACCATTGAGGTATTGGCATGTGCAGTCCGGCAGAATGGAGACATCAGGGGTTTTCAAATAGGACAGTCGGATACCACAGAGGAAAAAATATCGTTGTATGCTGACGATGTCCTTCTTTACGTTACACACCCGGCCACCACGATCGTAGCACTGTTCTAGGAACTTGACCGCTATGGTGCCCGAGCAGGTTATGATCCCCAGGGACGGGAGGCATGGCTCGATCTGCTGGGGAGGCTGCAGACGACAGGTGAGGGGTTTGTCTACCTTGGGATATTTGTGACGCGAGACAGTAACCTTTCCGACGACAGGAACATTAGGCGAATACTAGCTAATTTCACAGAGGATGCGGCAAGGTGGAGGATGCTCCCCCTTATGATACTGGGCCGCGCAGCTATGTTTAAAATGATGATGCTCCCGAAGTTTCTCTACGCCTTCCAGAATGAGTATTTCCCCCTCCCGCAACGGGTGTTCCAGGACATAAATGCGGACTTGAGGTCCTTCCTATGGCTGGGGAAACAGCCCTAGGTGGCACTGACGACCCTACAAAGACACCAATATAATGGTGGAACCTCGCTGCCCCACATAGAAGCATATTACTGGCCGGAACATCTGGTGTCTATCAATGAGTGGATACACACCCCTGCCACACACCCCACCTATGCGCTGGAGAGGCACGGCATGGAGAAACACACATGCATTCATTACCTATACGGGGGCAAGGGGAAAGGTTGATTGCTTCCTGCCACTAGAGTTACATTGGGGATATGGGAACGGGCGACAAAGGCTATGAGGTGGGAACGGAAACCAACGAGGCAAACACCACTTTGGCTGTGTGCTTGGTTGAGGGAACTTAGTAAGTTGAGGGGTTTCCAGAGCTGGGACGACATTGGTATCTCGGTGCTGGGTGATGTGATGAAAAGGGGGGAATTGCAGTCATTCCAAGTATTACGGGTGGAACATGGGCTGCACCACACACAATATTTTAAATATGCACAGCTGAGGTACGCCTGGCGGGCGGAGGGACTTTGACGGGATCGCTCCGGGAGTATGCACCACTGGAGGTCCGCCTCTTACAAGAACAGATCCCGTGTAGGGCAGTTTCACTGACATACAGAACCTTGATGAAAAACATGCCGGATGGGCTGGGAAACCTTAGAAGCAACTGGGAACGAGATGTAGGGGAAATGGATACGGTGGATTGGGATACGGTCCTGATGCACCCGACAGAGGTAGCAATCAAGTCCCTTCTACAGCTTATCCAATATAATGTCCTCCATAGGACCTACTTTGATAGAGTGCGCCTACACAAAATGGGGAGGGCTAGTGACCCGAACTGCCTGCAATGTGGCCGAGACATGGGGGACTTTTATCACACCATTTGGTCCTGCCGGGAAATTCAAACCTACTGGGGAGAGGTCCTGAGAGAGCTTGGAGAGGTGCTGGAGGTTACCCTGCCGTTAGACCCCAAAATGGTTTTATTAGGTATGACAAATGACGTAGACTTGACTCGCCCACTGCTGATCTTCTTAGTGCTGGCTTTGGTGGTAGCCAAGAGAGACGTGACGAGGAACTGGGGGGTGGCCACTTTGCCGCAGCTGGAAGACTGGAGAAGGGGTATGGATTTATATATGGCAGCCGAAAGGGTAACTTATAAGGCACGAGGATGTCCTAAAAAATTTGGTAGAGTGTGGGGCAAATGGCGCCGATATCATGGGCTAGACGGAGGACTCTGAACTGGAAAGAGTGAGCCGGTATTCAGCCCCAGATGGGAGGGAGTGCGCTAGAGAATATAATGATGTAACGGAATGGGGCTGGGAGAGAGATCTGAGTGCACTAGTGGAAGTGGAGGACTGTGACTTGTTTTTAATTGTGGAAGAGGGAGGGTGGGGGATCAAGGGTGGGGTGTGATGATTAATAATGATATGCTTGTTATGTTTTTGCACGATAAAAAGCTAATAAAAACGTTTAAAAAAAAAAAGAATGTTAGAAAGCATGTAAATGTAATGATCCGAGAGATCGTCAAGGTTGATCATATAAGGTGGAGGCTGTAGTCTATTTTTGGTGTTAGAAGTTAGCATATTGATGTTGAGGTCTCTCATATTGCGAGTTAGTTGTTTTGCTTTAAGGGGTTGGCCCTATCTACCTGAGCCCTTATCTAAGATGAGGAAGGAAATTTGAAAACGATCAGACCAGTCACAGGGTAAGATGTCACCTATTTGTATGATGTTGTCTTTGGCAATGATAAGGTCGAGAGTGGCGCCCTTATTGTGTGTAGGACCTTTACAGAGCTGTGAGAGGTTAAGGTCAGAGAGGAAAGTCTTAAAGGAACAGACAGAAGGATCATTTCTGTCATTCCAATGAAAGTTAAAGTCTCCGAGGAATATGTGGCAGAGTTGATCCGAGCTTGAGCTGATGACCTCCATGATTTGCTCAATGAAGACTAGATTGTCCCCAGGTGGGTGATAGATTGAGTGCAACACACAGATCTTCTTGCCTTTTTTCCAGATTTCAGTGACTAGCTGTTCACAGGAGGATAACACAGCACATAGCATATAGAGTTTGTTTTACTGTGAGGTTGGAGCGATGAATGCAAGTAATGCCCCCCCCCCCTGTTTTACCAAGTTGATCACTTCTGAGAAAGGAGTAGTCAGGGGGATTAAGATGTCAAGAACTGGGGAAGCGGTATCATTGAGCCAGGTTTCAGTGATGATCAGATAGTCCAGGTTTTGCACAATGATGAGTTCTGATATATCAGCTGGATGTTTCACAGCTGATCTACGGTTGAGTAGCATCGATTTGACGTGCAGATGGGAAGTGGCCACTTCTTGAAGAGAGGTGGTTATGTGAAGTAGGTTTTCTTTGTTCACCGTTCTGTGCTTAAGACTCGGTTCCCTGTCAGGGTCCGCAATGATGGAGGGGATGTTGAGAGTAGAGTTGGAGGAGGAGACCGTCCTCGAGTCAGTGTAAGAGAAAAGAAGGGTGATAATATCCTCTTCAGACAGCTGAGGTAGGGGTCTGTAGGGCCTAGAGTGATAATTAGTTAAAGGCCTAGAACTCGAGCTAGAACTACGAGAGGAGCAGAAAGAGGGATGGTCGTTAGCTGAGTAGAACAGATTCTGTGAATTGTAAATATCATTCCTCTGAGCGGGGTGTGAGACCCAATGTTCTCCACATTCAAGGAGAACTGAAGTATGCTTTGCACCATCTTTTTGATAACCAATAGATCATGCTTGAGGTCCGCAATCTTTTCCTCAAGGCAGGGATTTTGCATGCACTTATTCTCAGAACTAACTAGTGATAATAGGACTGGTTCAGCAGTGAGATGGGTAATAGAGGGTTGCAAAGGACCATTGGCACAGTTACGGAGGGAAATAACATCATGCTTGAGACAGGACTCTGAGCCTAGAGTGGGAATAGGGAAAGGCAGAGTGGAATTAGGAGAGGTAGAGGGTGAAGAATGTAAAGAGTGTGCGTGAGTGAGGGTTACTGGACAACGGACTGGAGAGGGCAACTAAGTTCCAGGCCCTGCAGTTGGGGGATCCAGGGCCTAAGGAAAGAACATCCAAGCCTGCCTGTGTGTTAGAGTTGGTAGGGTACCCATTAATTTATTATTTCTTTAATTTTCCCTCTGCATCGTCTGTCGAATCCCCCCACCCCGCCTGCCAAACACTCTTACTTACATGGGCCACTGCTGATCACCACCCCATAGCCAGTGGAAAACGAAGGAATTTAAATAGTGGCAGCCTGAGGGCAAGGCACACCTACAAACCTGCGTTCAGTCCTACTTCTCCCATAACGAGGGCTTAGTGAACTCCCACAGGGTCCTGTGTGTGGCCGGTAAGACGACCTGGTGGGGCACACTGATGGTGGACTCTGTCACGGTGTAATGCTAAGACCACACTGACCTCTGCTACTCTTGACAAGCAATCCTTTCATGGTCTCCAGCATTCATCTGCTCATTCTCCGTTACTACTACTGTCAGGCCATGCCTTTGTAGCCTCCAGCCACCACTCTGCTCATTGTGCCTCTATCATATACCCTAAATTAGGGTGGAACGGAACTCCATGGAATTCAACTGAGTTTTTATGCAACTCTGCGGAATTCGATGTAGTGCAACTCTGCAAACTCCAGCCATGTAGTTTTGTAGCTATGGTGCGCATCCTAATGGCACAATATACTACGTCCCCCTCACTGGCTCTTCTCAAGCAGCTAGAGCTCGCCAAAATGTGACTGAACTCATATTTCTCCAGGGCTGCTGAGAAGGCTCCGGTAAAGCTGCAATGGCGGCAGTATGACCATGGACAGAAAGCTGGCAGACTTCTGGCTGGCCAACTGAAACATAGAGATTCCCTACTGGCTAACCCAGAAATATGCAGCTCAACAGGGGATCTGCTTGTGCACCGTTGTTATATTGTGTCTCACTTTTCCACTCACTAGGCTCCTGTTGTAAAGTCTTCCTGTGTGCCCTGTCCCCCCCCAATTGTTTACTGAACGGTACTGATGGTAAATGACTTTGACTGTCCCTGGACTCTGCCTAATCAGGTCCAGGGGCAGTGCTATGTTGAAAACACAGTGAATACACACACATACATGAGAGTACACTATTTATTTGGGAAGACTTATAATTTATTTGACCTAGCTTATAAGTCCCTAGTACATAATAAGGCAGGGTGATTAAAACTACATGGCTGGAGTTCGCAGAATTGCACTACATCGAATTCCGCAGAGTTGCGTAAAAACTCAGTTGAATTCCAAGGAGTTCCGTTCCGCCCTAATTTAGGGTATATGATGGAGGCGCAATGAGCAGAGTGGTGACTAGAGGCTACAAAGGCATGGCCTGACAGTAATAGTAACCGAGAATGAGCAGATGAATGCTGGAGACCATGAAAGGATTGCTTGTCAAGAGTAGCAAAGGCAGCTGCACAACAACACAACAGTAATCTTTCCACATTTTTGTCAGCCATTGAATACATCTTTTGCTTGTTTCAGTGCACAACACATTGTTTGGGAATACCACTTCAGCAAGGTATATACAAACACCCACCCACCCGCCTCTGCCACTCATCGCATGGTTCTTCTTTTCCTGCTGAGGATGCCTGAAGGCTAGCTTGGTCAGGTATGCCAGGCTAAGGAGGAAGGTGCAGGGCAACACAGTACTCAGAATGCCTAGCTGCCCTCCACCACCTGCTCAACAGCACCCTCTAGCAGTGATCCCCCAGCCTCCAACAGGGAAAACAGCATGACGGGAACAGCAAGTGGAGACTGCGGGTCAGGATTCTGACTTGGGTAGTAACGTCCTAACTGGAGTGAGATGAAAGGTTTTTCTGTAGCTCCAGCAGCTTACGTTGGTCTGAGTCATTTTGTTCCGTGGCAGAATGGCGTATACTTCTGGCACCCATTTAAAAAAATGGGGTATACCCAGTTTAGGTCCTGGACCTGGGTGTAGAGTGATACAAAAGACAGTGGTCCTAACCTGATTTCGATAAGATATGAATCATTAATCCTTTATGTTTATGATTTATTAATCGGTGGTAGAGCCAAAAAAGAAATCAAATCCTAGCGCTCATGATCCTTAGTCGGTTGTTCATAAATCAAGTGTACAAAATGCAACAAACCAAAACCTGATTCACCATGCAGTTTATTATACTTTGTTCAAGCTGGTGATCTGTCAAATAGAATTCTAGTAAGGCAGTATTCCTCATACAGAGAAGGTTGCTCCAAAGGGGGAACGTGTATAGAAAGGTAGTGCTCAGTGTGAATAGGTAAGAAAGAAGAATCTATGTGAAATAAAAGGCACTTTACATAATTTTCGAAAAGGAACTGGTTGTAAATCACCGTCCTAGTTGGCTTAGCCACATTTATGATGCATATGGTTGTATTTAATTCATACAGATACAGAAATGAATTCCATTTGCACGATATGGGTCAAAACATCATGGGTCAAAACATCATGGGTCTAGACCTTTCCAAAGGGCGTTAACGTTTTGACCTGGCTCAGGGGTAAATTCAAGCCTCAGCCGTGGGGGTCTTCTTCAGGACAGGGGCGGGGTGTGGAAAGACAACCTGGTTCAGAGGGGCTTAGTTACCTAAAATGAACAGGGATGCGGTCAGGTCTGTTGCATAAGAAGGGTTTAGTTGCATGAGAAAACAGTGCTGTTTTCGAAAACAATAGCTTACCCTCAGCGTGGTGCGTGCTGGGGAGGCCTAAGTGAAGTGTAGAGTTGGTACACACCACAAGTAGCAATCCCAGCTGGTGATTGCGCAAGGTAATTTTAAATAAAAATAAAAATAAATAAACAAGGGGGAGGGGGTGTCAGTCTCCCTCGTGTGAAGGAATGCAATTATGCACAAATACCACAGTAAGGTCACTCACTGGGCTCAAGGGTCAATTAATACCTCTGTTATATCCTGTTCATCTCTTTCCCTGCTGCTCAGCCTGTGAGTGTGATGTCATTGGAATGTTCCTGTGTGCATGGTTTGAGTGTGTGGGCAGTTGGAATGAGTGGGGCTGAGCAGCTGGATGCTGCTCCCGGTGGGGTCTTCCTATTCTTACTATTAATCATCTTTAACCAATAAACATCTATTCAAGAATACCAACGACTACTGGATCTACTTACATAAATAAGTACTTTTATTAATGCAACAATGGCGACGAGGGAGAAAAAACTACGTGTGCAGGAACTAAATTTACAATATGGAACTACAAGATATGAAGAAAAGTTTTTAAATGAAGACAAGCAACGCTTTTTGATGCCCCACCGGTGTCATGTCACATCTGACAGCCTACTGAAAACATCCATAAAGGTATGTTTCAAGCGTTGGACTTTGTGTGGCTTATTGAATTTAAAAATGGCAGATTTATTAACAAGACCGTCAAAATTTCAAAGTTATGGCTGAGTGTCTGAGTGAAACAGTGGAAAACTTTATTACCTTTCGTGCTACGATGTTCAGGAAGATAAAAAAAAAAAAAAAAAAATGTCATGTTATTTATAAACTTTTGACGATAAGTGTGACATCTGGCTGGACTAATTCAGAGTAGTTTATTAAGCTGAGAAACAAATGAGTGGCGCTTTTATGGAAAGAAAACGGTCTGAAGAAAACTCATTCTCTGCAAGTGTTGTGTACAAGCTGTGACTTTATCCACACTAAAGCTTCCGATTTTGTTAAAAAAAGAAAAAGAAGATATCTTGAGCAGTGTTTAAGAGATAATTGGGTGCCAGCGCGCCCAACTTAACGGAGCTGTCACATTCAGTAAGCTTTCTTTCTTTTTCATCTAAAACGCTGACACTCACCGTCCAGTTTGGGGATGACAGTTGAGTTGTCAGTTGGACTGCAGCGATTCTTGCCCTTTCCCTGCTTCAGTCTGTTTGATGACGTCTTCTGAGGGCTTCGAGGAGTTAGCGAAGTGAAGCTCTCCTCGCGTTCTGATGCAGTGATGTCAGTCCATGAGTCACCGCCTTTGTCCATTCGGAATGCTTTTTCAGTCAGCACATTTTGTCGTGAGCCATCTTGTGAAGACGTGACAGCGTGATGCTTGCTGCGTGCTGTCGTCATCAATCAAGTGCTTTCATTCCTACAGCGTTTCCTTTCTAAGTCTCTGCCGTCGCATTTCACCATAAGTGTCTGCTATCGCATTTCACCTTCATGCTACAGCGATAGGCACGCTTTATAATACTTGCCTATTTCATTTCTTAAAATTTTGTTACAGCGACTGGCACGCTATGTTGTTTTGAAACCCTGCATTCATCAAGTCTCTGGAATGTGTCCGTTATATTTCACCGAGACAAGGTACTGTTTATTTCTCCAGGATATACAACTTCTAGCATGACAACGGTGACTACTTTTATTATTTTAGTTTCTTATTTTAAATCATTTGCTAAACACATGTGTATTTATTTACATGTTTATGTTTTAAGTGACTGACTTATTTACTTTTACTGCGTGCAACCGTTATGTGCTGAAATTGATGAATCAATTAATGTTTACTGTTTTCTTTAAATGTCGATTTTTTTAATTGTCAAGTTTTACTATGCTGAGTCGTGGAAATGTTAGATTTTATTTATGGAAATGAACCACATTTGTGCTCAATTTATTTGAGGTGTTCATTAAGTGTTGAGATTTATTTATACTGTATTTTGATGAACCACTTATTTCATAGTGCTCTATTTTAATAGAGGAGTTCACATTTTATTTGAGGTGTTCGTTAAGTGTTGAGATTTATTCATACTGTATTTTGATGAACCACTTATTTCATAGTGCTCTAATTTAATAGAGGAGTTCACATTTTAACTGCGAAGAGTCGTGCAGACTCTACATTTATTGCTTTGAACCACATTAAGTGCTCATATGTTTTGAGGAGTTCAATACTAGTATGTATTTTCTGAAGATTAGTTTTCAAAGTTTGATTATTTAGTCTGTTTCTTCTGCGGAGCCACATAGGTGCTCATTGTTTGAGGCGCTCCATCTGTTTAAGTATATTTTCTGATGATTACTTCTCCAGTTTGGATTTTAAGATGCATATTTTGCGGAGCCACATACGTGCTCATGGTTTGAGGTGCTCCTTTTGTTTCAGATCAGATTATATGGGGCTGCAGAGTCCTCAGTTCTGTTTATTCATGATTTATTTTGTTGAACCACGCAAGTGCTCTATTCAGTTAGGGGTGTTCAGTTTTACAGAGAGCCGCTAGGGTGTCATGTACCCCATGCACTAGGTGCTTTACGCCTTGTTCTCTATGCTTTATTTTAAGTGTGTTGTCCTAAATTTGTTATTCTAATGGGACGCCATTTTCTCTAGTTTTATTCCCTTTTTATTGCTTTTCGTGACAGTCTGGCCAACTGCCATGATTGGTGATATTTTGGGTTTTGTTTGTGATGGGAATGGTAGTTATGTAATTTTGTTCAAGAAGATATTATTCCTCTCTTAATCTTTTATGCAACAATTTTTACGTTATGATATATTGCTATTTCATAATATGATTTACAGTCGTTCATTTTCTTATGTTGACTGCTTATTTGAAATCCTGATCTTGTCATCATCAGGGCATACTGTATTTAGTTTTTCTTCTTTTCTTTTGTGTTCATTGTTTTAAAAGAGGGAGATGTGTTATATCCTGTTCATCTCTTTCCCTGCTGCTCAGCCTGTGAGTGTGATGTCATTGGAATGTTCCTGTGTGCATGGTTTGAGTGTGTGGGCAGTTGGAATGAGTGGGGCTGAGCAGCTGGATGCTGTTCCCGGTGGGGTCTTCCTATTCTTACTATTAATCATCTTTAACCAATAAACATCTATTCAAGAATACCAACGACTACTGGATCTACTTACATAAATAAGTACTTTTATTAATGCAACAACCTCTAATTAGTTACATCACATTCTGGTGGGGATGCCGTCGTGAAAAACGTGATTGAATCAAGAAGGATCGGCAACTACATTACAGAGACAAAAAGAGAGAGAGGATTATTCACTCTCTGGATATGGGCATTAAAGGGTTAAAACTATGGCCCGCCAAAGGGTCTTAGAGGCCACATTACCTTTAGTTCTCTCGTCACCGTGCACGCGTACAATATCAATGCGGGCGGTTTGAAAGGAAGCCGCTAAATCAGCCTTTCAGTTAAAGCCGCGTGTACGTCTGTGAACGTGCTCACCGGCACTGAGACTGTAACGGTGAACAGACTCGCTTAGGTCATAACGGACTGGTGTCCAGGTAGGGAAGTTATTGGAAGAAAGATTCTGTAGGTGGACGGAGGTTCCCAATTAATTATTTACAACAGAATATTACAAATACATTATGGACAAATTGGTGTAGTTTAAGGTAAAATAAGCAAATAATGGAGGCAATATATACCATGTGATATGCGATAAACTGGGCACAAGTTTCGGACATTTAAAGTGAAATGTATATACAGTGAAATTTCCAAATTCAAACAGACCGTATAATACATGGAACACAACATAGAAAACATTCATTTGTTCAGAGTATTTACTATATATGTACTGACGACGATCAATATTTAAAGTGAAATGTATATATAGTGACATTTCAAATTTTAAAAAACGTATAATACATGGAAAAAATTCATTTGTCCAGAGTATTTACAATATATGTACTGAAGACGATCAATACAGCATATTGTGAAAATGTACAATAGGTTACAGTGGAGCTAAGATGCAGACAGGGGGATACAACGGTTCCCATGTCAAATACTTTTTAGCTCTACTAACAATCTTATCGAAATCAGGTTAGGACCAATGTCTTTTGTATACTTCTGGCACAGCAGGAGTCAGGGTGGTCTCTTCTGGAGCAGCAGGACGCCTTTTTCCGGTCTACCAGCAGTAGAGGTTTCTTTGGAACAGGAGGCAGGCATGATTTTTCCAACCAATCACAGGGCACACTGGGACGTCTATGGCCATAACTCTGCTGCAATCTCAGCTAAGTGCATGTCGACTCCGGCAACAGGTTACACCTGGGTTTACCAAATGTAATATATGTTTAGAAACAATGGCATCCGATTCCTTAGATTTCTTTCTAACTCTTTTGTCCCAAACAAATTCTAGGGGTGGGCGGTGGGAGCAAACACTGCTAAGCGGAGGAATCAGTTTTTACCGAACTCCACGCTCCCAGAGGAGCGCGTAGTTGGAAAACTCTACAAACTCTGCTAGCGTAGCTGAGTTCATCGCCCACCCCTACCTAGTATATAATAGGGCATGGCAGTATGGAGGCCAGCAGCCCTTTCTGCACTTGCCTGTGTGCACTGCTGAGAACCTGAGATCATCTTAAAAGCAGCCCTGTGTTGCAGCACTGCTATTAAATGTAAATTGGGCCCAAACTTGACTTTGATGGTAGGAGCACTTAAAAGTGATAAACTACAATATTGTGACATATTAGGTATCCCCAGGGTGTCTCCTAAGTTTCCCAGGTGGGGGGGCATGCAATTATAAGGAGGGCCCTTATAAAAGAGGTTTTGTATGACATGTGAATAGAGAAATTGCACCTTTCACTTCCCCATTGTAGTAAAGTGCTTCCCAAAATTGACTTTTGTGCCAGGAGCACTGTGGGGGAGGATCTACGCTATTTTTGCATATTCAGAACTCCTAAAGTCTCCCCTAGGTGTACCAGGGGTGAGGGGTTATGTAGCTATAAGCAGGGTCCTGATGAAAGATGTTCTATATGCCCTGATGTTGGTAAAAATTACACATTTCATTGTCCTCATTGTAGAACCCTAGCCACATAGGCTAACATGGCAATATTTTAATAATACATAACCATTGCTAGGAATTAATGAAAACATATAATTCAAGGACTTAGGATCATGGTATTGATAAATTCAACAATATGCTATTGTTGAATTCAGCCTGCCTGGGGTCTACCCTGATTGGTAAGAGTTAACATGATTAGCCAGACTTCTTTGATGAAGTGATATGTGGCTCACCCAGGGATTGGCTATCTATTAGAGGGAGCTCTGCTACACAGGAAGGCCAGAACAGGGGGTGGGAGTCTTAAAGCATTGAGCTTTCGAGAGGGAATAGGATAGGCAGGGAATGCCAGGGACCTCTACCCACCAGCTCCTCTGACTCAGCCAGATGTCATGCTTAAGGTAGAAATTTGCAGATGGTAGAGGGAGTAGAGCTATGGAAATAAGCCACACTGAAGGTTTGTTTAGCTAGTTCTTTCTCCTCTGCTGAGATTTCAGCCATGCTAAATTTTGGACCGCTTGTTGGAAGACAATTATGCCACACGTTGGAGGAAGTGGTCATGCTCAGGGGTGTTGCGTGCATCTCATTGGACAGGAGTGCTATCCTGCTTGACCCCAGAAAACACTAAACAAATATTTGAGAGGAGCAGAGCCTCTCAGATCTGCAGCTTGAAATGAAGAGGAGAAGGCTTGCCAAGCTGGAAACTTGATTTTCGCCATCGGGCCCTGCATTCTGACTGACTGCGCTTGTCACATTATCTGGAACTATAGTACTTTGGGTGTACCTTGCTTCAAGAGGAATCAAGGGTGGACTCCCTGCAAGCTGCAGGTTAACAGAGCTTACCTGGACCATCACCACCAAGAATCCCCAGCCTGGAGTGCATCCAGTGGATTCGAAAAAGTTTTGTCCAAGTGGAAACTGAAGTCTAACCTTTCAAGAACCATTTTGGAGATTCCAGACCCTTGCTTTGTGTTTTGGACACTTTGGACTCCCAAGAGGAACTTCAGGAAGACGTTCCAGAAGTTTGGAGCAACTTTGGCATAAAGCTCCATAAGGGGACCAACTCAACCGCAAGAGCCAAGCCGACCACCTACAACTGCAAGCTGGCCTCCCCTGCTGGTTCATCCCTCTGGAGAGCTCCAGAGGTCTGTCTTACAGAGTTTGACCAGGAGCTCCGTGGAACGCAATCTGGCAAACCCTCACCCAACCTCGGACTGGTGAAGAGCACCGAGGGACCCCAGCAGAAAAAGCTCCAGAAAACTTTCAGCTAAAATCTTGATCAAGGCCTACCGCGAGGGGTATCCGAACAGGTCTCCATTGCGGTCAGCCTGAAACTTTGCCTTTGTCCCGGTCAAGCGCAACCTCATGCACCAAGGTGTTTCTAAGTGCTATATAGTGCTAAATATTTTAAAATTCATATCTCTGGTTCCCTACATGGGATTTTTGTTGTTTTGGTGTTATTTTAAAGATAAAAATATTTGCTATTTTTATGAATTGGTTTAGGATTTTTATTGTGTGTTGTGTCTTATTTACTGAATTGGTGATTTCAAATGCTTTACATACCTGTCTCACAATTTAAGCATGCCTGCTCGCAGCCAACCTACCAAGGGTTGAGCATGGGAATAATTTATTGGGACTTATACTGAGCCCTAGACCATGTTAGTGGCCTTATTGCCACGGGTGAATGCATATTTACCACTACTAATAATCCACTTTCCAACAGATTCCCTTTACATTGTGGAACCAGCGGTCACACTCGAGCAGTTGAGTGCTTTCCTGTCCCCATTGCACCTACCTTCACTGTTGGAAGGAGGCAGGCCGTTCTGTCTGGGGCATTAACAGAGGATCGGGTAGCCGAGGCAATGTCGGCCTTTCCAAAATATAAGCCCCTCAGGGAAGACAGGTTCCTGAATATTACAGGGTAATGAAGGACATCCTAGTGCCCCACTTAACATGGGCGTTCCAGGAGACAGAAGCAGTGAGTTCCTTGGTTACCATCTCAAATAAGGCCACTATCATCCTACTGGAGTAGCTAACGGACCTAGATAGAATCATTGATGATAAATGCTGGTAGTATTTTTGTACCAGGACTAAAGCAGTATCGTTACATAGAAGACACAGATTGATACATTTTAAGGCTATTAAACTAGTCTATAACACACCAGAGAGGCTTTGTCGCTATCGGTTGTGTGATACAGCAGAATGTCAACGGTGTGGGGAATGTAAGGCTTTTTGCATGGCATTGTCCTGGAAATATATGAATTCTGGGAAAAAACCTTCTGAGAGTTGGGCGTATCACTGGCTATGGAGATTGATCCAATATTGGAACTGCTGGGCTACAGCAGGGATGTTGACAAGACGGTCAGGAAACTAGTAGCCATAGGTTACTGTTGGCAAAATGCCACATGGCAATTTGATGGGATAAAGGCCCAACCGCAACTCTTAAGGAATGGAATACAAATATTGTATACTGCAGCATGTAGTCAGACATATACATTAAAATGCTGCTACTGCCGCAAAGTCACCCTAAGGAGGTCCATACAAGACTTACCTAGTAGGTAAAGAGACGAGAGAGGGAGAGGACAGAGAGGTATCCTAATTTATGGTTAGAAATGGACTGTGAGATGTGAGAATGCTACTGGGTTACATGATCTTGGAAGTACATGATACCTGCCAAGTTAGCCTTGATCCTGGCTGTTAGCGGCCATCAATACTTAACTAGGCTCTAATGTCGGATTGCTTGCCTCATACCTCTTGCAAAACTGCCACCACTATGTAAACTGATATACTGGTCAGTGGACTAATTATAAAGATGTATGCCACCATGACTTGCACTTTGTATTGCCTTTTAACGTTCAAGTATGAATCTGTAACAGAACAATCATGAAGTACCCAGTCGTCTTACATATGTTCATTATATTTTGCCAATAAAAAAAATATTTATTTTTTTAAAAGCCCACCATCATCTTCCTCCCTAAGGACTGTTAGGACCCCTTAGATTGTGCAAGTTACCAACCAATATCTTTGCTCAATGAGAACTTAAAGATCATGGCCAAGGTACTGGTGACATGCTCAAGCAAGGTGATACTCTTACTCATTCACGAGTCACAGGAGGGCTTTATCTCAGGTTGCAATTCCCGTGATCATCTACGGACATTGTTGTATCTTTTGTGACACACGAAGACTGATTTTGTCAGAAATTCTTGCACTTTCGCTAGGTGCTGATAAGCATTCTACTGTGTGGACTTGCGTTATCTATTTAAGTCATGGCCCACATGGGAATGGGGAAAGACTTCACCCGCAAGGTCCGCCTTTTGTACAGTACCCCGGTAGCCGAGATCTCCTGCAAAGGTTTCCTCTCTGACCCGTTTTCAGTTGAGCGTGGCACCTGGCAGAGGTGCCCTCTATCCCCACCTCTATCCCTCCTTGCTCTCGAGACCCTGGCAGCAACACTTTGTCAAGTGCCAGAGGTGACGGGCATCCCTACATATGCAGGGAAGGTTAAAGCTCTACTCTAAGCAGATGACTGCCTGCTCCTTTTACCTTATCCCCGCGCCTAAGTTGCAGCAGCCATGTCCATAATTGATTACTTCTCCTGGCTTTCAGGCTACAAAATCAACTGGTCGATGTGTTGTGCCCCCCTTGCCCTGCTCTACTACTCATAGTTGCATTTGCAGCTATAACATGCAATAGGTCTTAACAGGGCTCTGTTATACGGGGGTTAAATCAACAGAGTTCTTTCTTGCATTGTGGAGGGCAATCTCCTACTGTTGATACACCAAACAAATTGGTATTTTCAAAGGTAGTCTTTCCTCAATCTTCCACTGCGGTAGAGAGCGTGACTATTAAGATGAAGGTCACACCCCGTTGGCATTATTTTGTTTGGCATGCTGCCCCTCTGAGTCCCTCATGATCTCCTAATTGACATTGAAGCAGATATTCACTCTTACATCTGGAGTGGGCATAGACCTCATCTCCAGACGACTCTCCTGTGTGTGAATAAAATGGCTGGGGGCTTGAGGTTACCCCATATAAAGTCCTATTACCTTTCTTTTTAACTCTCTCAACTGGCAGTCCATCTGGGCCTCCCATGGGCTCTTTAAGAGCAACATTTCCTCAACTTCCCACACCTTTACCTGCCAACCTACTTGACCTCCTCCCACCACTTGGTGGCCTCCAACACTATCTTCATGGTGATAGTAGCAGCCTGGAAGGAGGCTCACAAGCTTGTGGATGCCTCACCGTTACTGCATCAGAAGGCACAGTTATGGCAGAGCTCAGCTCTTTGTTTCGGGGGGCCTCCGTTGTTCTGGATGTCCAAGCACATGAAGGGGTTTCAGTGAATGGACCAAATGTATGACAATGACCTGCCCAAAACATTTCTGCCACCGGGGATAGATTTTGGACTTCAGCCTACAGACCAACACTGACTCCACCAACTGACACACTGTCTGCAGGCGGCACTCGGACTGCATCCATTGGAGCCCCCTTCTCTTCCACGCTTCAATACCGGATGCTACTAGGATGCTTTCGGACGTGGTTGTGTCCGGCCTCTACAGGATACTCATCAAATCCTCCCTCCCAGAAACTCCAACAATATGACTAGATTGGCATAACTATTAGTGTTGGGCAAAAGATATTCACACAAAGAGTGGGCGACACTGCTGGCTCACCATGAAAGAGTTCGTAGAGAATCCTGGCTCCAATGTTTATACTTCAGAATAGGATGGACCTGTCCAGCAGTTTGTCTGACACAGCTGATAACTGAGACACAATTAACTGTCTCTTTTGTTATTCACTCGTTTTTAACCCCTTCGCTGCTAGGCCTTTTCCCCTCCTGTGCTAAGCCTTTTTTTGGCGTTTTGGAGTAGTGCACGCTTAGGCCCTTGTAACTTTTTGACCACATAAGGGATCCGTGCCAAATTTGCGTCCTTTTCTTCCAACATCATGGGGATTCTAAAGGCGCCCAGGGTTTGTGGATTCCCTTGGAGGGGTCCCAGAAATGAACCAAAATATAGTGATATTTTTGTTTTTTTTCAGAAAAATGGGAAAAACGGGCTGCAAATGAAAGCCTCTGGGTTTTCCCCTGAAAATGGTATCACAAAAGGGTTTGTGGGGCTGAAATCTCCATTTTCTCAGCTTTCAGGAAATGACAGACTTTTGTCAGAGAACCGAAATTTTTCACTCAGTTTTGGCATTTTTCTGGGACATAGCCTATTTTTGCTATTTTTAGAGCTTTCCACCTCCTTCCAGTTAATGGTAGAAATGAGTTTGAAAGCAATAATGGATCCTGGAAAGCTTTACATTTTCGAAACGTAGACAAAATTCTGAATTCAGAAAGGGGTCATTTGTCTAAATCCATGAAGGTTTCGTTATAGAAACTAACAGTTAGATATTGGAATATTTGAAATTTTGTTGAAAAAAACAGCCTTTTTTCTCAACGTTTTCACCTATAACTTTTTCTAATTTTGACAGCTCTTGGAAAGCAATATACCGTTACATTTGTTAGACCTTCCTGGTTGTGGGGATATATAGGACTTGTAGTTTCACCAAGAACCTGACGAACCCAGATCCAAAAACTGAGCAGCAACTTGCAATGGTATTTTTTCATTTACTGGGTATAGTGCACTTTGTCTTGGAAAATGTATACATGGAATAATCTGTATGTATTTCTGAATTGGGTACAAATTATAGAGTTCAGAAACAGTATATAATTGCACATTTTCAAAGTTGGGAATACTCATACTAGCATGAGAATTATTGGTCATTTTTCATAAAGATTTTTTTTTTACACAATGTCTATCATTGAAAGGGAGAAATGCATGAAAGCTCAATTGGTAATAACAGTTGATTTACAAATCTGAATTACCCCAAGTGTCCCGATAAAAACGGTACCTCACTTGTGTGGGTCGGCCTTGTGCCTGCGACAGGAAACGGCGCAAAATGCAACGTGGTCACACCTAAATTTAGCAGTTACAAATTGACTCTTTTTTGGCAAAGTGCCTACCTGTAGTTTTTGCACCCTAGCTCTGCCGGCACCTAGGGAAACCTAGCAAACCTATACATTTTTGAAAAGTAGACACCCAGGGGAATTCAGGATGGGGTGACTCGACTGCCTACCACCAGGTTTTGTTACCCAGAATCCCTTGCAAAGCTAAGATTTTGACAAAATAAACATTTTCCTCACATTTCTGTGGTGGAAAGTTCTGGAATCTGCGTGGATCAACAAATTTCCACACACCCAGCGTGCCCCCAGGTCTCCCGAAAAAAATGGTACCTTACTTGCGTGGGTAGGCATAGTGGCTGCGACATGAAACAGCGCAAAACGCAGCATGGTCGCACCTCAATTTCCCAGTGAAATTTAGCACGATTCGGACAAAAAGACTACCTTTGTTTTTGCGCCGTAGCTCTGCCAGCACCTAGGGAAACCTAGCAAACCTATACATTTTTGAAAACTAGACACCCAGGGCAATTCAGGATGGGGTGACTCGTCTGCCTACCCCCAGGTTTTGTTACCCAGAATCCCTTGCAAACATAAAAATTTGACCAAAAAAACACATTTTCCTCACATTTCTGTGGTGGAAAGTTCTGAATCTGCGTGGATCAACAAATTTCCACCCACCCAGCGTGCCCCCAGGTCTCCCGAAAAAAATGGTACCTCACTTGCGTGCGTAGGCATAGTGGCTGCGACATGAAACAGCGCAAAACGCAGCATGGTCGCACCTCAATTTCCCAGTGAAATTTAGCACGATTCGGACAAAAAGACTACCTTTTGTTTTTGCGCCGTAGCTCTGCCAGCACCTAGGGAAACCTAGCAAACCTATACATTTTTGAAAACTAGACACCCAGGGCAATTCAGGATGGGGTGACTCGTCTGCCTACCCCCAGGTTTTGTTACCCAGAATCCCTTGCAAACATAAAAATTTGACCAAAAAAACACATTTTCCTCACATTTCTGTGGTGGAAAGTTCTGGAATCTGCGTGGATCAACAAATTTCCACACACCCAGCGTGCCCCCAGGTCTCCCGAAAAAAATGGTACCTTACTTGCGTGGGTAGGCATAGTGGCTGCGACATGAAACAGCGCAAAACGCAGCATGGTCGCACCTCAATTTCCCAGTGAAATTTAGCACGATTCGGACAAAAAGACTACCTTTGTTTTTGCGCCGTAGCTCTGCCAGCACCTAGGGAAACCTAGCAAACCTATACATTTTTGAAAACTAGACACCCAGGGCAATTCAGGATGGGGTGACTCGTCTGCCTACCCCCAGGTTTTGTTACCCAGAATCCCTTGCAAACATAAAAATTTGACCAAAAAAACACATTTTCCTCACATTTCTGTGGTGGAAAGTTCTGAATCTGCGTGGATCAACAAATTTCCACCCACCCAGCGTGCCCCCAGGTCTCCCGAAAAAAATGGTACCTCACTTGCGTGCGTAGGCATAGTGGCTGCGACATGAAACAGCGCAAAACGCAGCATGGTCGCACCTCAATTTCCCAGTGAAATTTAGCACGATTCGGACAAAAAGACTACCTTTTGTTTTTGCGCCGTAGCTCTGCCAGCACCTAGGGAAACCTAGCAAACCTATACATTTTTGAAAACTAGACACCCAGGGCAATTCAGGATGGGGTGACTCGTCTGCCTACCCCCAGGTTTTGTTACCCAGAATCCCTTGCAAACATAAAAATTTGACCAAAAAAACACATTTTCCTCACATTTCTGTGGTGGAAAGTTCTGGAATCTGCGTGGATCAACACATTTCCACCCACCCAGCGTGCCCCCAGGTCTCCCGAAAAAAATGGTACCTCACTTGCGTGGGTAGGCATAGTGGCTGCGACATGAAACAGCGCAAAACGCAGCATGGTCGCACCTCAATTTCCCAGTGAAATTTAGCACGATTCGGACAAAAAGACTACCTTTTGTTTTTGCGCCGTAGCTCTGCCAGCACCTAGGGAAACTTAGCAAACCTATACATTTTTGAAAACTAGACACCCAGGGCAATTCAGGATGGGGTGACTCGTCTGCCTACCCCCAGGTTTTGTTACCCAGAATCCCTTGAAAACATAAAAATTTGACCAAAAAAACACATTTTCCTCACATTTCTGTGGTGGAAAGTTCTGGAATCTGCGTGGATCAACAAATTTCCACTCACCCAGCGTGCCCCCAGGTCTCCCGAAAAAAATGGTACCTCACTTGCGTGGGTAGGCATAGTGGCTGCGACATGAAACAGCGCAAAACGCAGCATGGTCGCACCTCAATTTCCCAGTGAAATTTAGCACGATTCGGACAAAAAGACTACCTTTTGTTTTTGCGCCGTAGCTCTGCCAGCACCTAGGGAAACTTAGTAAACCTATAAATTTTTGAAAACTAGACACCCAGGGCAATTCAGGATGGGGTGACTCGTCTGCCTACCCCCAGGTTTTGTTACCCAGAATCCCTTGAAAACATAAAAATTTGACCAAAAAAACACATTTTCCTCACATTTCTGTGGTGGAAAGTTCTGGAATCTGCGTGGATCAACAAATTTCTACTCACCCAGCGTGCCCCAGGTCTCCCGAAAAAAATGGTACCTCACTTGCGTGGGTAGGCATAGTGGCTGTGACATGAAACAGCGCAAAACGCAGCATGGTCGCACCTCAATTTCCCAGTGAAATTCAGCACGATTCGGACAAAAAGACTACCTTTTGTTTTTGCGCCGTAGCTCTGCCAGCACCTAGGTAAACCTAGCAAACCTATACATTTTTGAAAACTAGACACCCAGGGCAATTCAGGATGGGGTGACTCGTCTGCCTACCCCCAGGTTTTGTTACCCAGAATCCCTTGAAAACATAAAAATTTGACCAAAAAAACACATTTTCCTCACATTTCTGTGGTGGAAAGTTCTGGAATCTGCGTGGATCAACAAATTTCCACTCACCCAGCGTGCCCCCAGGTCTCCCGAAAAAAATGGTACCTCACTTGCGTGGGTAGGCATAGTGGCTGCGACATGAAACAGCGCAAAACGCAGCATGGTCGCACCTCAATTTCCCAGTGAAATTTAGCACGATTCGGACAAAAAGACTACCTTTTGGTTTTGCGCCGTAGCTCTGCCAGCACCTAGGGAAACTTAGCAAACCTATACATTTTTGAAAACTAGACACCCAGGGCAATTCAGGATGGGGTGACTCGTCTGCCTACCCCCAGGTTTTGTTACCCAGAATCCCTTGAAAACATAAAAATTTGACCAAAAAAACACATTTTCCTCACATTTCTGTGGTGGAAAGTTCTGGAATCTGCGTGGATCAACACATTTCCACCCACCCAGCGTGCCCCCAGGTCTCCCGAAAAAAATGGTACCTCACTTGCGTGGGTAGGCATAGTGGCTGCGACATGAAACAGCGCAAAACGCAGCATGGTCGCACCTCAATTTCCCAGTGAAATTTAGCACGATTCGGACAAAAAGACTACCTTTTGTTTTTGCGCCGTAGCTCTGCCAGCACCTAGGGAAACTTAGCAAACCTATACATTTTTGAAAACTATACACCCAGGGCAATTTAGGATGGGGTGACTCGTCTGCCTACCCCCAGGTTTTGTTACCCAGAATCCCTTGAAAACATAAAAATTTGACCAAAAAAACACATTTTCCTCACATTTCTGTGGTGGAAAGTTCTGGAATCTGCGTGGATCAACAAATTTCCACTCACCCAGCGTGCCCCCAGGTCTCCCGAAAAAAATGGTACCTCACTTGCGTGGGTAGGCATAGTGGCTGCGACATGAAACAGCGCAAAACGCAGCATGGTCGCACCTCAATTTCCCAGTGAAATTTAGCACGATTCGGACAAAAAGACTACCTTTTGTTTTTGCGCCGTAGCTCTGCCAGCACCTAGGGAAACTTAGTAAACCTATAAATTTTTGAAAACTAGACACCCAGGGCAATTCAGGATGGGGTGACTCGTCTACCTACCCCCAGGTTTTGTTACCCAGAATCCCTTGAAAACATAAAAATTTGACCAAAAAAACACATTTTCCTCACATTTCTGTGGTGGAAAGTTCTGGAATCTGCGTGGATCAACAAATTTCTACTCACCCAGCGTGCCCCCAGGTCTCCCGAAAAAAATGGTACCTCACTTGCGTGGGTAGGCATAGTGGCTGCGACATGAAACAGCGCAAAACGCAGCATGGTCGCACCTCAATTTCCCAGTGAAATTCAGCACGATTCGGACAAAAAGACTACCTTTTGTTTTTGCGCCGTAGCTCTGCCAGCACCTAGGTAAACCTAGCAAACCTATACATTTTTGAAAACTAGACACCCAGGGCAATTCAGGATGGGGTGACTCGTCTGCCTACCCCCAGGTTTTGTTACCCAGAATCCCTTGAAAACATAAAAATTTGACCAAAAAAACACATTTTCCTCACATTTCTGTGGTGGAAAGTTCTGGAATCTGCGTGGATCACCAAATTTCCACTCACCCAGCGTGCCCCCAGGTCTCCCGAAACAAATGGTACCTCACTTGCATGGGTAGGCATAGTGGCTGTGACATGAAACGGCGCAAAACGCAGCATGGTCGCACCTCAATTTCCCAGTGAAATTTAGGACGATTCGGACAAAAAGACTACCTTTTGTTTTTGCGCCGTAGCTCTGCCAGCACCTAGGGAAACCTAGCAAACCTATACATTTTTGAAAACTAGACACCCAGGGCAATTCAGGATGGGGTGACTCGTCTGCCTACCCCCAGGTTTTGTTACCCAGAATCCCTTGAAAACATAAAAATGTGACCAAAAAAACACATTTTCCTCACATTTCTGTGGTGGAAAGTTCTGGAATCTGCGTGGATCAACAAATTTCCACTCACCCAGCGTGCCCCCAGGTCTCCCGAAAAAAATGGTACCTCACTTGCGTGGGTAGGCATAGTGGCTGCGACATGAAACAGCGCAAAACGCAGCATGGTCGCACCTCAATTTCCCAGTGAAATTTACGACGATTCGGACAAAAAGACTACCTTTTGTTTTTGCGCCGTAGCTCTGCCAGCACCTAGGGAAACCTAGCAAACCTATACATTTTTGAAAACTAGACACCCAGGGCAATTTAGGATGGGGTGACTCGTCTGCCTACCCCCAGGTTTTGTTACCCAGAATCCCTTGAAAACATAAAAATGTGACCAAAAAAACACATTTTCCTCACATTTCTGTGGTGGAAAGTTCTGTAATCTGCGTGGATCAACAAATTTCCACTCACCCAGCGTGCCCCCAGGTCTCCCGAAAAAAATGGTACCTCACTTGCGTGGGTAGGCATAGTGGCTGCGACATGAAACAGCGCAAAACGCAGCATGGTCGCACCTCAATTTCCCAGTGAAATTTAGCACGATTCGGACAAAAAGACTACCTTTTGTTTTTGCGCCGTAGCTCTGCCAGCACCTAGGGAAACTTAGCAAACCTATAAATTTTTGAAAACTAGACACCCAGGGCAATTCAGGATGGGGTGACTCGTCTGCCTACCCCCAGGTTTTGTTACCCAGAATCCCTTGAAAACATAAAAATTTGACCAAAAAAACACATTTTCCTCACATTTCTGTGGTGGAAAGTTCTGGAATCTGCGTGGATCAACAAATTTCCACTCACCCAGCGTGCCCCCAGGTTTCCCGAAAAAAATGGTTCCTCACTTGCGTGGGTAGGCATAGTGGCTGCGACATGAAACAGCGCAAAACGCAGCATGGTCGCACCTCAATTTCCCAGTGAAATTCAGCACGATTCGGACAAAAAGACTACCTTTTGTTTTTGCGCCGTAGCTCTGCCAGCACCTAGGTAAACCTAGCAAACCTATACATTTTTGAAAACTAGACACCCAGGGCAATTCAGGATGGGGTGACTCGTCTGCCTACCCCCAGGTTTTGTTACCCAGAATCCCTTGAAAACATAAAAATTTGACCAAAAAAACACATTTTCCTCACATTTCTGTGGTGGAAAGTTCTGGAATCTGCGTGGATCAACAAATTTCCACTCACCCAGCGTGCCCCGAGGTCTCCCGAAAAAAATGGTACCTCACTTGCGTGGGTAGGCATAGTGGCTGCGACATGAAACGGCGCAAAACGCAGCATGGTCGCACCTCAATTTCCCAGTGAAATTTAGGACGATTCGGACAAAAAGACTACCTTTTGTTTTTGCGCCGTAGCTCTGCCAGCACCTAGGGAAACCTAGCAAACCTATACATTTTTGAAAACTAGACACCCAGGGCAATTTAGGATGGGGTGACTCGTCTGCCTACCCCCAGGTTTTGTTACCCAGAATCCCTTGAAAACATAAAAATGTGACCCACAAAACACATTTTCCTCACATTTCTGTGGTGGAAAGTTCTGGAATCTGCGTGGATCAACAAATTTCCACTCACCCAGCGTGCCCCCAGGTCTCCCGAAAAAAATGGTACCTCACTTGCGTGGGTAGGCATAGTGGCTGCGACATGAAACAGCGCAAAACGCAGCATGGTCGCACCTCAATTTCCCAGTGAAATTCAGCACGATTCGGACAAAAAGACTACCTTTTGTTTTTGCGCCGTAGCTCTGCCAGCACCTAGGGAAACCTAGCAAACCTATACATATTTGAAAACTAGACACCCAGGGCAATTCAGGATGGGGTGACTCGTTTGCCTACCCCCAGGTTTTGTTACCCAGAATCCCTTGAAAACATAAAAATTTGACCAAAAAAACACATTTTCCTCACATTTCTGTGGTGGAAAGTTCTGGAATCTGCGTGGATCAACAAATTTCCACTCACCCAGCGTGCCCCCAGGTCTCCCGAAAAAAATGGTACCTCACTTGCGTGGGTAGGCATAGTGGCTGCGACATGAAACGGCGCAAAACGCAGCATGGTCGCACCTCAATTTCCCAGTGAAATTTAGGACGATTCGGACAAAAAGACTACCTTTTGTTTTTGCGCCGTAGCTCTGCCAGCACCTAGGGAAACCTAGCAAACCTATACATTTTTGAAAACTAGACACCCAGGGCAATTCAGGATGGGGTGACTCGTCTGCCTACCCCCAGGTTTTGTTACCCAGAATCCCTTGAAAACATAAAAATGTGACCAAAAAAACACATTTTCCTCACATTTCTGTGGTGGAAAGTTCTGGAATCTGCGTGGATCAACAAATTTCCACTCACCCAGCGTGCCCCCAGGTCTCCCGAAAAAAATGGTACCTCACTTGCGTGGGTAGGCATAGTGGCTGCGACATGAAACAGCGCAAAACGCAGCATGGTCGCACCTCAATTTCCCAGTGAAATTCAGCACGATTCGGACAAAAAGACTACCTTTTGTTTTTGCGCCGTAGCTCTGCCAGCACCTAGGGAAACCTAGCAAACCTATACATTTTTGAAAACTAGACACCCAGGGCAATTCAGGATGGGGTGACTCGCCTGCCTACCCCCAGGTTTTGTTACCCAGAATCCCTTGAAAACATAAAAATGTGACCAAAAAAACACATTTTCCTCACATTTCTGTGGTGGAAAGTTCTGGAATCTGTGTGGATCAACAAATTTCCACTCACCCAGCGTGCCCCCAGGTCTCCCGAAAAAAATGGTACCTCACTTGCGTGGGTAGGCATAGTGGCTGCGACATGAAACAGCGCAAAACGCAGCATGGTCGCACCTCCATTTCCCAGTGAAATTTAGCACGATTCGGACAAAAAGACTACCTTTTGTTTTTGCGCCGTAGCTCTGCCAGCACCTAGGGAAACCTAACAAACCTATACATTTTTGAAAACTAGACACCCAGGGGAATTCAGGATGGGGTGACTCGCCTGCCTACCCCCAGGTTTTGTTACCCAGAATCCCTTGAAAACATAAACATTTGACCAAAAAAACACATTTTCCTCACATTTCTGTGGTGGAAAGTTCTGGAATCTGCGTGGATCAACACATTTCCACTCACCCAGCGTGCCCCCAGGTCTCCCCAAAAAAATGGTACCTCACTTGCGTGGGTAGGCATAGTGGCTGCGACATGAAACAGCGCAAAACGCAGCATGGTCGCACCTCAATTTCCCAGTGAAATTTAGCACGATTCGGACAAAAAGACTACCTTTTGTTTTTGCGCCGTAGCTCTGCCAGCACCTAGGGAAACCTAACAAACCTATACATTTTTGAAAACTAGACACCCAGGGCAATTCAGGATGGGGTGACTCGTCTGCCTACCCCCAGGTTTTGTTACCCAGAATCCCTTGAAAACATAAAAATTTGACCAAAAAAACACATTTTCCTCACATTTCTGTGGTGGAAAGTTCTGGAATCTGCGTGGATCAACAAATTTCCACCCACCAATGCGTTCCCCCAGGTCTCCCGATAAAAACGGTACCTCACTTACGGGGCCAAAAACCCAGGTAACCCCTCTTGCAAAAGCTGGTGGACTTAAGATTTTCACCATTGTTACATTCACCAGCTTTTGCAAGAGGGGTTACCTGGGTTTCTGGCCCCGTGCGAGACAGCCATCTATGGAAACCTACCAAACCCACACATTTCTGTAAAGTAGACACCCGGGGGCTTCCAAGGAGGTAGGGCTTGCGTGGATCCGCCAACGTTCCTTTACCCAGAATCCCTTGCAAACCTCAATTTTAGCAGAAAAAAATCAATTTTTTCACACGTTGTAGTCTGGGAAAGCGTGGCATCACTGGGCTCACACAAATTACCTCCCACCCAGCGTTCCCCCAGGTCTCCCGATAAAAACGGTACCTCACTTGCGTGGGTAGACATAGTGGCTGCAACAGGAAACGGTTCAAATCATACGGTGGTGAATTTACAATACCTTATTGCAAAACAACCTTGATTTTGGGGGGGGACATCTGAGTTTGTGGCCCGGGGCTCGGTGGTATTCTTTGCAAAGTAGCAAACCCAAACAGTTCTGAAAACTAGACACCCGGGGGAGTCCAGGGAGGTATGGCATGCATGGGTCCCCCAATGTTTTCCTACCCAGAACTCTCTGCAAACCTTAAAATTAGGTAAAAATTGCACTTTTCCAAACTTTTTGGCGTGGGATCGCCGGGCCGGCAAAAAAGTCATACCACCCTGCGTTCCCCTTGTTCTCCCGAGTAAAAGGATACCTCACTTGTGTGGGTGCCCCAAAGCAGAACACGCCAAAAATGAATTTTGAAAAAAGTAGTTTTTACTCATATTTACGTTTTACATATTAAGCACCCCAGCCTAAGTCACATGCCTTTGGCCCACCCACACAAGTGAGGTATCATTTTACTCGGGAGAACAAGGGAAACACTGGCTGGTAGGACATTTGTTCCGGCAGCGAGATCCCACCCAAAAAAGTATGGAAAAGTGGGTTTTTTGACCAAAATTTCAGGTTTGCAGGGGTTTCTGGGTAGGAAAACATTGGGGGACCCACGCATGCCATACCACCCTGGACTCCCCCGGGTGTCTAGTTCTCAGAACTGTTTGGGTTTGGTAGTTTCCAAAGATGCCTGCCAAGCCCCGGGCCAAAAGCTCAGGTGACCCCCTCAAAAAATAAGATTATTTGGCTAAAGGTAATGTTTTCGTCTTCACAGTATGAATTGGGCCTTTTCCTAAAGCAGCCGCTATGCCTACCCACGCAAGTGAGGTACCATTTTTATCGGGAGACCTTGGGGAACGCTGGGTGGGAGGTAATTTGTGTGTGCCCAGTGATGCCACGCTTTCCCACACTAAAACGTGTGAAAAAACGGATTTTTTCCATGCAAAAAATGAGGTTTGCAAGGGATTCTGGGTAAAGGAACGTTGGAGGATCCACGCAAGCCATACCTCCTTGGAAGCACCCGGGTGTCTACTTTTCAGAAATGTGTGGGATTGGTAGGTTTCCCTAGATGGCTGTCTCGCACGGGGCCAAAAACCCAGGTAACCCCTCTTGCAAAAGCTGGTGGACTTAAGATTTTCACCATTGTTACATTCACCAGCTTTTGCAAGAGGGGTTACCTGGGTTTCTGGCCCCGTGCGAGACAGCCATCTATGGAAACCTACCAAACCCACACATTTCTGTAAAGTAGACACCCGGGGGCTTCCAAGGAGGTAGGGCTTGCGTGGATCCGCCAACGTTCCTTTACCCAGAATCCCTTGCAAACCTCAATTTTAGCAGAAAAAAATCAATTTTTTCACACGTTGTAGTCTGGGAAAGCGTGGCATCACTGGGCTCACACAAATTACCTCCCACCCAGCGTTTCCCCAGGTCTCCCGATAAAAACGGTACCTCACTTGCGTGGGTAGACATAGTGGCTGCAACAGGAAACGGTTCAAATCGTACGGTGGTGAATTTACAATACCTTATTGCAAAACAACCTTGATTTTGGGGGGGGACATCTGAGTTTGTGGCCCGGGGCTCGGTGATATTCTTTGCAAAGTAGCAAACCCAAACAGTTCTGAAAACTAGACACCCGGGAGAGTCCAGGGAGGTATGGCATGTGTGGGTCCACCAATGTTTTCCTACCCAGAACTCTCTGCAAACCTTAAAATTAGGTAAAAATTGCACTTTTCCAAACTTTTTGGCGTGGGATCGCCGTGCCGGCAAAAAAGTCCTACCACCCTGCGCTCCCCTTGTTCTCCCGAGTAAAAGGATACCACACCTTAACAGAGTTACTCAAAAGTCAAACATTCAAGCACGGCTATCTATTCCTCAAAGACACACACATACAGGTTGGATTTGGCACGAGGGCGAGTGATGGTTCAGTACATAAAATTTTATTAACAAGATATTTCAAAAAAATGAAATGCTCTGTCAATAAATAAATGCATAAAAACTGAACCAGTGACTCGCAACTCGTGAGCTGCAAAGCCACGACAAGGCACCAACTGTTTTACAGGCCATTCACGCACCTTTCATACCTGATACAAACCAGACCATTGACACCATCCGAATGGAAAAGCAACACATAACAACAATCACAATAAGGGGCAAGGTACACCCTACTGCAGAAAGAGAAAAAAAACTATTATTACTGCACACCCATCTAATCCGCAAGCACACACACATACTGGTTGGATTTGGCACGAGGGTGAGTGATGATTCAGTACATACAATTGTATACGCAAGTAATTTCACAAAAATGAAATACACTGTGTATAATTGAAAGTATGATAAACTGAACCACTGACTCACAGCTCGTGAGCTGTAAAGCCACGTCAAGGCACCAACCTCTTTACAGGCCATTCATACACCTTTCGTACGCGTGACACATACAAAACATTCACACCGCCAGCCGCGGACCCATCACATTCCAACACTCACACCAGCAAACAGCGCCATTCAAGGGCCCATCACTTTCACACGCCGACATTTCGGACACTGCAACTACACAAAATGATGGACTGTGTGGAGTGTCACTCAACTAGCAGTGTGTGTAGTGACCAACAGAAAGTAACTACTCACACACCGCCTGCCGAGCGCCAGTCCACCCACACCACCATCCAAGCACCAGACCATGCACACCGCCAGCCAAGCACCACTCCGTGCACAGACAGCCAAGTACCACTCCATGCACACCACCAGCCAAGCGCCCCTCCACACACACCACCAGCCAAGCGCCACTCCACAAACACAACACCAGCCAAGCACCACTCCGTGCACAGACAGCCAAGTACCACTCCACGCACACCGTCCAGCCAAGCGCCACTCCACACACACCCCCAGCCAAGCACCACTCCACACACACCGCCAGCCTAGCACCACTCCGTGCACAGACAGCCAAGTACCACTCCATGCACACCACCAGCCAAGCGCCCCTCCACACACACCACCAGCCAAGCGCCACTCTACAAACACAACACCAGCCAAGCACCACTCCGTGCACAGACAGCCAAGTACCACTCCACGCACACCTTCCAGCCAAGCGCCACTCCATACACCCCCCCAGCCAAGCACCACTCCACACACACCGCCAGCCAAGCACCACTCCGTGCACAGACAGCCAAGTACCACTCCATGCACACCACCAGCCAAGCGCCCCTCCACACACACCACCAGCCAAGCGCCACTCCACAAACACAACACCAGCCAAGCACCACTCCGTGCACAGACAGCCAAGTACCACTCCACGCACACCGTCCAGCCAAGCGCCACTCCACACACACCCCCAGCCAAGCACCACTCCACACACACCGCCAGCCAAGCACCACTCCGTGCACAGACAGCCAAGTACCACTCCATGCACACCACCAGCCAAGCGCCCCTCCACACACACCACCAGTCAAGCACCACTCCACGAACACCACCAGCCAAAGACAAATCCAAACACAACACCAGGCAAGCGCAAGAGCACGCACACCGCCAACCAAACACCAGACCACGCACACCGCCAGTCAAGCACCAGTCCGCAGACACCGCCAGACAAGCATCTGTCCACAGACACCGGCAGTCAAGCGCCAAACCATGCACACAGTCAGACAATGGACACTACACGCAAACCAACATCATACATTAGTTTTTTTTTAAAATAAAAGAGAAACAAAAACAAATTGCAAATTGAAACAAATCTACTAACTCGACAACTAAATCTAAAAAGACTACACAAATACAAACTTTGAAACTGAACAATAACTATTACAGAATAAAGACCAACCAGTTCACTTTACCACTCATTGATACTCCCAAAAATTCTTTTGCGTGTGGTACAATCTAAAACAAGCAGGTACACACAGCCCGGGGTTTGAAGGGCAGTCGGGGCAGTACATGCGAACCTCCTTCCGCAAACCTCTTCGCCAACAGACTCTACATCTCCGACTGGGAAAGTCTTTTGAGGTTGTAGGAGGAATTGTATCAGGAAAGTGGCGATCTTTCAATCTGGCAACATCCTCCACCACTCCAACTCTAGGAACACTTGCCTGTTCCACTAAAACAAGGCTGCCTATTACAGACTCCTGAAACTTTACAAAAGTCAACTTTGACTGGGGACAAGATTTCTGGAACACAATAAAAGCATTAAAGGTTGCCAAGTGGAAAAGATGGATAGCCAACTTCTTGTACCAAATGTAAGCCTTACGAAGAGCAGCATACGGTTCCAACCTCTGATCAACTCTGTCAACACCACCCATGTACTTATTGTAGTCCAGTATGCACACAGGTTTGCGCACTTCTGCAACCTGACCCCAAACATTCCGCGGTTCAGTGCTTTCATCATGTATTGTACTCAACATGTAGACATCTCTCCTGTCTGTAAACTTCACAGCTAGAAGCTCCTCACAACGCAAAGCACTGCACTGTCCCCGAGCAAGCTTTCGACAAACAAGTTCTTTTGGGAAACCTTTACGGTTTGAGCGGATTGTGCCACAAGCAACAGTGTCCACTTTGGCCAATTCCCTAAACAACCGCACACCAGTGTAGAAGTTATCGACATACAAATGATGGCCTTTGTTAAAAAATCCACGACCAAGTTCCCACACAATTTTCTCAGTCACTCCAAAAGTCGACGGACAACCAGGGGGGTTAATCCTGGATTCCTTACCAGTGTACACCCTGAAATTAGAGACATATCCAGTCTCACAGTCACACAGCATATACAGTTTGATTCCATAGCGTGCCCTCTTACTAGGAATGTATTGCCGAAATACCAAGCGGCCCTTGAACAACAGCAAAGACTCATCCACTGCAATTTCTTTCCCAGGATAAAAGATCTCAGAAAATCGATCAACCAAATGATCAAGGACAGGCCGAATCTTGAAAAGACGGTCACAATCAGGGTGATCTCGTGGCAAAGCAAGACTATTGTCAACAAAATGCATCATCCGCAGCAGAAGCAAATACCTATCACGACTCATGACTGCCGGAAATATAGCTGTTGCCATCAAGGGACTAGTAGACCAATATGAAGCCATTGATGGTTTCCTAAGCAAGCCCATCAAAAAAGTTAAACCCAAAAACTTTTTCATCTCCTCCAAATTTGTGGGAGTCCACCGGGTAGCTCTAGCGGGGGCTTAAGGCTGGCACTGTTCACCCTCAAAAAATTTTCAGCATACAAATTAGTCTGCTCTACAATCTCTGCCAAAAACACATCATCCATCAACAACTTGAAAAAATCAATAGGCAAAAAGTTTTCAGTGTTCACCCTACACCCTGGAACACCAGTAAATTCAGGCAGTGCCGGCTGCACCATGCCTGGTGCAACCCAGAGGTCAGAACTTTCATCGTCAAGTCTTGCAGCCGCAGGCCGCCGCCCAGCTAACCCTTGTCTCACAACACCAACTGGAAGTCTAGCAGCCCCAGGCTGCAGCCCAGATGTCTCTTGCCGCACAATTGGCACATCACTGTCCTCCGCAACCACAGGCACAAGCATGTCCTCCAAAACCGTAAACACAGCAATGTCCTCCCCAACCACAGGCACATCATCCACACCAAAAGTAGCTTCATCAGCACTCAAAGTGTCTTCATCATCAGATGAAGCCATGTGTAGAGAAAACTCACTACCTGAATCTTCACCTCCCACCTCTGGCTCAGAATCAGAGTCAGACTCTGGACCATGGTCAGAGGAAGAATCAAAAAGCATTCCAACAACTTGCTGAGCAGTAATCCGGCGGCTAGCCATTATCCTTACAAATAAAGGAGTCTGCACAAACAACTCAACAACCCCAACACTGCGCAAAGTAAGATAAAAAAGTAAGACTTTTTCACCGAAAAATATATTTAGAAAAAATATACAATTCACTTACAAGACACAACTACACTCACCAGCACCTACTCTGCAAAGACACAGCAAATAGGCAACGATATCCCACTAGAAAGAAGAAAAAAAAAAACTTACATCTACAGAAGGACACATCAAAAACAAATGCAAAACATGTTTTACAATCACAACAAACAGCAACAACACATACTCGTATTACTACACACTTTGCAAAATAAACAATTACATTACAATTGAACAAAAAAAAGTCTCTTACCAAACACATGCAACTACAGAAACAGCAGAACAACAGAACCACCAGCAACAGAACCGCACACTGCAACAATCTAAAGAGGAAAAAAAAACAATACACATTAGAAGAAACAAAAACAACACACATTACAACAGGCTATGTCACAGGGTATGTCACAAATGGGGTGTCTGTCCCCAAGGGGGGAAGATTATAAATCATTATAAACGTGGGCCCCCTGGAAGCAACCCTACGGAGGGCAGAGAGGCCAAATAAAGACACGGCAGAACATACTGAAAACAAATGGGCCCAAGGAAGCAACCCTTGGCCAAGGGGTCGCTCCCTATAAAAAACAAAAACCTGGAGTACAGTGGGCTTTTCTACCCCCCCCCCCCCCTGGGACCAGAAACTGTAAAAAAAACAGCCACTCCGCCCCCAGGGGGGGGGGGGGGGGCAGAATAGTCTACAATATTTATAATGCCCCCTGGAAGCGACCCTTGCCCAAGGGGTCGCTTCCGTTATAAATATACTAAAATCCCTGGTGTCTAGTGGGCTTTTCTACCCCCCCCTGGGTCCAGATGTGGCCCAAAAAATGGGTGATCTGCCCCCAGGGGGGGGCAGACAAGTCTACAAAAAATTATGGGCCACTAGGAAGCGACCCTTCCCCAAGGGGGTCGCTTCCTTTACAATTAGAAATAAATCCCTGGTGTCTAGTGGGCTTTTCTGCCCCACCCCGGGTCCAGATAACGCGCTAACATGGGCGATCTGCCCCCAGGGGGGGGCAGAAAAGTCTGCATTGAAAAATGATGGCCCTAGGAAGCGACCCTTCCCCAAGGGGTCGCTTCCTTTACAACTATACATAAATCCCTGGTGTCTAGTGGGCTTTTCTGCCCCCCCTGGGTCGAGATCGCTCGCTAAAACGAGCGATGTCGACCCAGGGGGGGCAGAAAAGTCTGAATTATAAAATAATTGCCCCTGGAAGCGACCCTTGCCCAAGGGGTCGCTTCCTTTTCAAACATAAACAATCCCTGGTGTCTAGTGGGCTTTTCTGCCCCCCCTGGGTCGAGATCGCTCGCTAAAACGAGCGATGTCGACCCAGGGGGGGCAGAAAAGTCTGAATTATAAAAATATTGCCCCTGGAAGCGACCCTTCCCCAAGGGGTCGCTTCCTTTACAATTATACATAAATCCCTGGTGTCTAGTGGGCTTTTCTGCCCCCCCTGGGTCGAGATCGCTCGCTAAAACGAGCGATGTCGACCCAG
Organism: Lissotriton helveticus; assembly: GCF_964261635.1. Lineage (NCBI taxonomy): Eukaryota > Metazoa > Chordata > Amphibia > Caudata > Salamandridae > Lissotriton > Lissotriton helveticus. Next base: position 203,632,013 of record NC_136069.1, read on the forward strand.
GGGGGGCAGAAAAGTCTGAATTATAAAATATTTGCCCCTGGAAGCGACCCTTGCCCAAGGGGTCGCTTCCTTTTCAAACGTAAACAATCCCTGGTGTCTAGTGGGCTTTTCTGCCCCCCCTGGGTCGAGATTGCTCGCTAAAACGAGCGATGTCGACCCAGGGGGGGCAGAAAAGTCTGAATTATCAAAATATTGCCCCTGGAAGCGACCCTTGCCCAAGGGGTCGCTTCCTTTCCAACAAAAAACATCCCTGGTGTCTAGTGGGGGCATTACTGGTGCAGGATCGCGACGCTGTGCGCGATCCTGAACCAGTAATGCCCAGCATTGGGACATCAGGGGAGAGGAAACAGTGTTTCCTCCCCCCTGATGCCTCAAGGCACCGAGAAATGGCCCCCCCGCCCCACCGGAGCACCAAACACCGACCTTGTTCCTGGACGCGCTGGAAACAAATGGCTTCCAGCGCGTCCAGCGCTTCCTGATGACGTCGGCGCGCGCTGTGCGCGCTGACGTCACCAGGAAGCGTGGGGGGGCCAGGGGGTGGCAGCGGAAAGTCTTCCGATGCCACCCCTGCAAAAAAAACCAAGATCGCTGCACAGGGGGGGAGAGCGCCAGCGCTCTCCCCCAGGGCTGTACTGATGACGGAGCGGTTCCGTCATCAGCACAGCCCAACCGATGCTGATGACGGAACCGCTCCGTCATCAGCATCGAAGGGGTTAATATACCCTGGACCACTGGGAATAAAGTAATTATCAGGTAGAGACCCAGAGGTATTTTTAATACACCACTCATCACACGCACACCAAAAACCCAGCTCCACTGTAATCAGGTGTCGCAGCACAGCTGAGTAGCATTCGGGTTCTCAGCTGGGAACCCGATGATGAAGCATGACACCAACTAGGTTGGTGTGTGAGGGTTCTTCTATCAAACCCTTGCGTTGCCGGGCACTGCAGTGTCAGACAAACTGCTAGACAGGTCCGTCCTAGTTGTTTACTAGTATTTACCAAGGGACAAGGATGGCCCACAAATAGTCCTAGCTCTCCCATTTGTTTATCCTTATAATTCGGAATTCTCAATGACTGGCCTTGTATGCCCTGGAAGCTCAAACGGGCCAAGCTCCTACCCCATGACTCCTGCTGGAACTGTGTTTAAGACCTTTGTGACCTGGTTCATATCCTCTGTTGTACACATGTGTTATTGAACAGATGTCTGCTCCATGCACCGCTGTCATAGCTCTTTTCCTCCTTCCTTCAACCCCTCATCTTGGCATCCTGAATGATATCCCTGACTTCCCTGATCTAACAACTCATGATCAATGGGAGATAGTGACCTTCCTTGCTGTCGCTAAACTCTGTATTCTTCAGCACTTGCGGCAGCCCACCCTGCCCACATTAAAAGAATGGTATATATAACTTTATAGGGTGGCTAGTCATGAGCATTTTACTTATAAATTTGACGATAAACTTGATACCTTTTATGCAATTTGAGGCCCCTTTCTAGGGACCTATGAGACTGTGCCGGTGTGAGGCTGTGCCAGTCCGGTCCGCGCTTTCCAGAGCTGCTGGCCCACCCTCTGCCTCCCGCGTCACATGCTCTGCCGACACCAGTTGACTCCCATTATTATAGCTGCGTCCCTTTCCTTGGTGCCCGCACCTACCAGTTGGATCGCAGATTACATGTCCCCTTTCCCTGGGCCCCCAGGCTCCTTCCTATCATCCCTCTACCTTTCTTCCTCCTTCACCCACCACCTTCTTGCCCTTTACTCAGTGTCCAAGCAGATGACTTTCAATTCTAGATGATTCTCATTATTCTAGCTGTCTTGTTTTTCATCTGTGTTTAAGTCTAGGCCCATTTACCAAATTTCTTCAGAGGGGATGAGTCTTTCTAGAAGAGCGAGCGGTGAAAGGGAAAAAATCACGAATTTGCATCTCAATACAGTGAAACAATGTGGTCACACATTAATTCACTCGACTCTTTGATCTGAGTTTAGTAGGTTTTAATTATACATTTAGGAAAAAATAGATATAGATCAATCTCAGCATAATCGTATAAAAGTACAAAAAGATCAGAATAAGTCCAAATCTCCATAAGAGATGTACCCTATATAGTACAAAGCAAATGACTTCCTCTAAGATGATGACGCAAAAATTCAGGAAAAAGAAATGAAGGTTAAATTATATCAGCTGATTCTCTTTAATGAGCATGAGCAAACTAACTTTACCCATGCTACCTCAACAAGGGAAACCTAACTAAATCATTTGGGTCAAGATATATCTAGGAAGAAGGGGAAAGAAAGGTGTCAGCCATTAGAGTCTTCAATAGAAAATATTCCGACAATAGCAGCGTAAAGCCACGCAAACAGAAGCACAGTTCTGCTCTCTGGGGAAACCTAAGATGCTCTCTCCCTCACTAAACATAGCACATAATATGAACTGCAGTCTAATTGACACTCCCATGTGACTTCTTCTTGGGAACCTTTCATAGCTCCAACACATCTGGATACTTTCAGCCCCTTTCCCACCTAGATAATATTCTATATTTTCTCGTCCTTGGCAATTTCTCTCCCATGACTCCTCTCCTCGCTTGTTACCATGATTTCCTTTTCCGACTTCTCCTTCCCAGGCTTTACTATCTACTAAAACAAAACTCCTTTATTCTAACTAATGAGCTTTCACCACACCTGCAGTAAAACAAAATGAGACAAACCATTCCACAGCAAAGGCTGAGCATAGACAAAACATGAGTTTACAACTTGAGCTTGCGCTGAAACAGAGAACGTTAGGGCAAGATGAAATAACGCATAAAGTTAACCTAACATACACATTAGGCCCCACTTTAACTGTCTAGTGGATCAGTTCTACGAAATATATGCCGCCTCTCATAACCATGAATATAACGCAATAACTACGAAATGTCATTGTAGTTATACCTTTACATGATTAACTTGGGTTATATGTATGAGTTTATCAAATGCTAGTTATTCACATCCTAGTTAATATTTCACACTAGGAAGCTTCATGTTTATTTCCCCTGTCACAAGAATATGTAAATTTTCACATAACTTTACTAATCACATTCTAAACATACATATATATTTCGAATGAGGTACTTTCAGAAAGCAAAACTCCACTTCTCTTAGTACATTAATTACAAAAGTATATATTGAGTGCTGGCTATGCTTGAGTATGATGCACTCCTACATTATCGCAGATGGGATCAAGATTACACCTCTTTAGTCCGCCCTCTGATGGTGAATGAAGCCATCGCAAATATCTTATCTTATTTTTGATCTTATCAGATTAACCAAGTTAAACCCTCGTTGTGACAATTTCCCCAAATGTTTCATTTCATTATGATAATCATTCGGTTTCCTTTCAAGTTTCAAATTCTCTCTTTTCCTTGAAATACCTCTCTGTTTCCGGTATTTCTAGTACACCTACAGTCCCACAATCAGGAATACTACACAAAGAGCAATAATCAGCAATGGCCTCAGGATGGAACCCACCATACCACTTTCCAAATTTTCAAACCATCTTCCTAACAAACTAAATCCCTATCCAACTTTTTCCAAAACACCCTCTGCTACCAATCCACTCACTTCATTATGCCAATCTATAATATTCTTTATAAACTTCTGCAAATCCTTACTTTTTTCTGGGATGTAAGTACAACACTGTTGGACCTTCAACATCCAGCAGACTCAGCCCTCTTTTGGAAGCAATATGTGTAATGCAAGCCTATTCTGTAAAACCATAGCACTAATAGCATCCATCTCAGTGTTTACAACCAACAAAGACCCAGCAGTATTCGAAGACAACCTGTAAACTACAGTGGTATGTTTTCTAATCTTGAAATCATTCAATTACAGCTCAAAAATATCCACTACTATCCCTCCAGCAGAAGCACCTCGTTTAGATCTATACTTTTCCTCCACCACAGAGTGATCAAACTTCTGTACATGATAGAAACTACCCCTAAATAACATGTGCCATACCAATTGCTCTGCAATTTAAAATAGGCATTATTTCCACAAACAAAATAAACTCCAGGAATCACAGGGTCTATGCCATTCAAAATAACTTCCAAGATCCTTTAACCTCAAAGGTGTGATCACACTCACTTTCTCCTACAGGGATAGTGTGACATGTATTCTAATAATTATGTATGCACAATTTCCCTTGGCGTTGCCAATCTAATATCAATGCTCCTGTGTTTATTGCTGTCTTGTGCTCCACTTCTTCTTGTGACCAACTGAAAATCTTAGCTCCTATAACTGTTCTTACCATTATGGCTTTTTATCTATCTTCTACCTGTTCCAGGAATTTCTTTTCTATATCCGTAAGTACACAAGTCAAATTATACTGGGGTGCATAGGCCGCATCTAGTGTTTTAACCAGTGTAAAATATCTGCTGTTTCTGCATTTTGAGCATAGGAATGTTTGTTCAAATATTTAAATAGCCGGACTTCTGAAAATACCAAATCATAGTTTGAATAATAGTAGTGGCAATGACACTGGCCATAGAATATGTTCAACAGTAATGCCATATGTCAACGGTAAGTGATGATAAGTAATGCCCTGAGCCACAAAAGAAGGCAATTGATGCAAATGTAACAATCTCTGACTTCCATAGTCTTGATATATTCATAAAGCAAATTTGTGTATGCATTAGATGTGTAATCTCCTCTCGAGGAATCAATATGTAAATTTCGTTCCTCTAATGAGTACAACCCTCCACCATGTTTATGTTTCGGTTTCTTGTACAACTGTGTATTTCTCTTCTTCGACCATAGTTGGATTCAAACATAATCCTATAATTAGTGTTGTTAGGCCTATCACTAATATGATTAGTAACGCAACAATTATGTACCTACGTCTATGACTATTATTATTTAGTTCCATACTATTTAGATTCAGACCAAGTGGGCAGAGACATAGCAGCTACAGAAGTTTCTCTGTTGGCCTCCACCTGTGTAAATTGCAAAACAGTCTTTAGTTTTGTGAAATAAATAATCTTTTGTTCTCAATTTTATTCACATTATTAATAATCTTTGTGAGGCTTCCCTAACCCTACTCATTGTTTTTCTAAATGCAATCCCTACCTTTATTCTTCTTCCACTCAGACCTAGGTATTCTTCTTTAAGCAGCAACGCAAAGTTAATTGGTCATCTCTGATTATGAAGACCAAGGGCCAGATGTACGACCATTTAGCGACTCGCAAAATGGTTGCAAAACGATTAGCGCATGCAAAATGATCTGAACGAAATGTACGGCAGGCAGTCGCAAATCCGATATTGTGATGCGTCAGAATACCGAGCCGCAAACAAATTTGGTCAGAATTTGCGCCACTCAAAAAGTGACTCCCTATTTGCGAGTAGCAAATCAACATGCACAGACTAGTTGCAATTTGCAAGTAACCACAAAATTACCAATTTGCACATGCAATTTACCATGAATCAAAACCAGGTGGTGACAGGGCCCAACCTATTAAAACTGGCCCAGAATCCATCACAAATCTAACTACAATGGCTGCCCTGTACATGATAGCGAGGATGATCTGGATTTTGGCTGCTTAACAGAGGAGACATAGACAGGGGAGGATTTTTAGAGTCAGGTTAACCATGCTTAACAAGACAGAGGAAGAGATGTATGAGCAGTACAGGCTGAGTAGCAATGCGATTCTAAAAATAATAGACATCTTGAAGCCAGAACTAGAAAGCAGAACCCAGCGCTGCAATGCAATCCCAACCCGTGTCCAAGTGCTCCCTTCACCTACTGGCCACCGGAAGGTACCAAGATGTCATTGTAGTTGCTGAAGGGGTGTCACAGAGTGCACTTTCACGTTTCTTCTGCAAATTCCTTAACACCATGATCCACCACATACACAACCGCATCTACCTGCCCAGGAATGCTACAGTAATCCATAATACCATAACACAATTTTACACACAATTATACAGGATAGCAAGATTTCCACAGGTAATTGGTTGCATATGCCCATATGTTCCCCATCTAACCTGGAATACATATTCTGGAACCGCAAGAGCACACATTCACTAAACATTCAGGTAATCTGCAGTGCAGAACATCATCACAGATATTTTAGCCTCATTTCCAAGGAGCACCCATTCACCAGCGACTAGAAAGGGGAGGATTTGCTGAAGGATATCTACTAGCTACTGCAAAGTGATGTACAAAGTGATGTAATAGTGTATATGCCCTGTGGTCATGGATCCTCCTGCCCTACTTGAATCCCAACAGCCCCCACAAGAGATGGTACAACAGTGCACACAGATGCACCATGAGTATGATTGAGCACACCTTCAGAATCCTTAAATTGCTTTAGGTGCCTTCATAAGAGCGGTGGGCCATGCAGTATGAGCCTGTAATGGCTTGCAAAATAGTAGCAACATGTGACATACATCAAAACATTGTCTGCATTTTAAGCCTACTCATGGAGGTTTCTGGTTCCGATTTATAGGACGATAACCCTGCCCCACCTGTTCGACACCCACCCAAGCAAAGTAGAGTAGGAGAGGGGAGATGACGCAGGGACCACATAGACAGAAATATTTTTCACGGTAAGATGCATCCATTCACATCATACCCTCTACAAATGACAAGACTAGTATCAGATTTCACAAAGTGGGAAATCCTTTACTGTCAGGTTAAACATTATTGAACTGCAGGACAACATGTCCTTCATGGTCAACAGAATCAAAACAGTTTGACAAAGGGTGGTTATTCCACCGCCAACAACGGGCCAGGGGGGCAATAGCATGGTCAACGTGCAATGTTCAGCCAATTCCTGCCTCTTCTGTTGACTTGTTGGCTTTAACCCTGTGGGGATGTGGGCTGCCTGCTGCTGCTCCTACGCAGCATGCATGTCTTGGCAGTGGAGACGCTGCTGTGGCTAGATACCTCACTATCGGGAGCATCCATCTTTGCACCTGTGACAGCACTGGAGGTCTTTATGGCTTCAAGAGCAGCGGTCATGGTCTGCAGACCTCTGACCACATCTCCACTAAAGTGGCCCATTTCTACCTGCAGGGACAGTGTTCGTCTTGAGTGGAGGGTGATTGCCTGGGCCAGGCTAGTAATTGCCTAGGTCAATGTCCCCAACATGCTTGGACTGCTCCTCTCATTATGCCTCTGCTGCCTCCTATCCTCCACCAGCTTAGTGCAGAGTTGTCCAGTCAGGGCATCTAACTTGTCATCCAGCCCGGCCTATTTTTCTGCCATTTGGTGGCATATATATGTGAAACCATGGGCAAGCCTGCTGTAGATAACATGCAACTGTCTTTGTTATAGGAGCTGAATTTGCAGCACTGCCTGCTCAATGCCCTAGCCTCCGCCTGGTCACCTGTGCCTGCTTGGAAGTGGGCATAAGGCCTTGCCCTTGCAGCCTCTGCAAGCGCTGCATTGGGTGCAGCTCTTGGACCATGGGGACAAGAGTTGTTGCTGGTGCGGTTGCCTGCTGGGATGTGTTGTCCTGGCCGTCTGATGTACCTGGCTGCACATCCAGCTCGGCCTCCATCTGGTCAAGTTCCTGATCTTACCCTGCTTCCTCTTGTGTGTCATGGACTGGCACAGGTACATCTATGTGGTTTATTAAAAAATAAAATGCACGTGTGAGACACCAGCTCAGTGGTCAGACAATGTTCCTCAGCTCATGTCAGAGAGTGCCTCCACTGTTTGAGCACGACTATACATCCCCTGATGCAACAGCTGTGACTTTTGGTGCCTGAAATGGAATGTCAAGGGGTAACTGTAGGAAGGTGGATATCTGACTATGGTTACCCCCAAACTTTTTGCCTGGTGTTTAGCTGGTTTTTGACATAGTTGGCCTGGGATCCTGCTATTCAGGGCCCCAGGCTAATTGCTCTCTCCTTAAAATGGATTCCATGTACCTTAGGTACATACACAATTAGAACTGGTTCACCTTATTGGCCCCTGTAACAGTGTACCCAGGTACCCAGGGCATAGGTGCTTCCAAGGCCTACCAGGGGCTGCAGCATGTATTATGCCACCCCTGGCCTGGCCTCCATATTTTGACACAACTGGCTGATCACTCAGCTGGGGTAAGTCAGTGTAACCACCCCTTACTTAGGTGTAGTATGCCTATACCTAACCTAAAATGGACACATATGTTCCTATCAGTCACTCCTATGGAAGGCCTCATCAATCCTGGAGGCAGAGTGCTTGGAAATATGTGAGATGGTGCTCTGGCATGAGCTGAGCCTGTCTGCAGCTTTCGGAACCATGTCCTTTAGCTGTTTCATGATATTGCCATACCATATACTCTTAAGTGCATTATGAACCTCGAGGTTAAATGCTATCTTGGGTTTGGCTTTATCAAAACATGTCGAGTAAGGTGTCATACGAATTGGAATACTACCCCCTCGCCAGTTCTGGCGACGGGGGTAGCATTCCACCCTTCTAGAGGGACACGACATGTACCTAGCCTGAACCCCGGTTAAAGTTAAACTGAGCCTTAGCATCACAAAATGGATGCTGCCACCACAGACACAAGTCTGACCTCCTGCTGCTGGGAGTCCTTCCAGCGAGGGCAGCTTGGACAAAGGGTTCCCTGCCTGGGGAGGTGCTAGCACCACTCCAGACAGGATTTTGTGTATTGGGTAGGACAGGGCTGAATAGAATCAGACATGCCTGGGGCACACAAGGTGTCCCTGTGCATAGGCCAGTTCAAACCGGTGCTGGGGCTTTCCAGCCCCAGTCCTGGCGCGAAACTGGACAAAGGAAAGGGGGTGTAACCACCCCCCTTCCTGGTTCCACCCAGAGGAGGGACCGAGGAGGTGATCCGGCCCCCCAGATTCGAATAAGAGTGGGAGCTGTGTCCTGAGACTTCAGATCATCTTGAATCAACTTGAAATACAGAAGAAGACTGGACTTCGACATTCTGCTGCACAGAAGACGGAAGAGAATCTCCCTTGTGGCCAATGAGTGACCACCCTGTGAACACAGGCACCAACCAGCAACTCGACGTCTGCTTTGCCGCCGCCTCCCGCCGGAGCCCGAGCCCAGAGCCTGACAAGACCCAGACTCCCAGACTTCTCACCGCCCGATCCACAGTCCCTGCAAAGAAGGGACCCGTGGAGGCACCGAGAGACGTGGGACCGGACCTCTTGGAAGACCCCCGAAACGCTGACTGCGCAGCATCAGAGGCACCCTCGACGCTGTGCTTTGGGGTTTGAGAAGCCCCAACCTCGAGCAGCCCTTGCACCGAAGATCAGCCCCCCAGCATCTCCACGATCTGCTTGGGGCCCTTTTGCACTGTGCCATTCGACGCGCCATCCCGCCCACTTGCCACGTGGCTAGCGGCCATCTTGGCGACGAAACCTTCAACTTACACTGCGGGTCTGGTTGCTCCAGACTAGCCCTCGCTCCTGTAAAAAGGAGCACCTGCTCTGACCTTGCTGGTCTGAGTAACAAGCCTTTTTTGATTCCTGCGTGGCTTGCATTAGCCAAGGCCTGTTTGCTCCAATCAAGTTGCCGACACCGCCAACAGCGAGAAGCCTGCGTGGGACAGCTCGTGACCGACTCCTGGACGTCTTCGACCCCTCGTGTCCACGTGGCTGCAGAGAGAAGCTACACAACATCACCTGTTTGCACCCGACATCGCCTGGTTCCACTCTGGTTCCACGGTAGTCACTGGCTAGTGACTTTGAACATTGTCCCCTCTGCTTTCAGGTCTTCACCTCTTCAGATCCACCCTTGGATCCACCGGAACTCTTCACATCGAGTCGCCTGCAGCATCTTCAGCTCCAAGCACCATCGACCTGCGTGACGAAACCCGACACTACTTCGACCCTATGCACCCGCTTCCTGTGGGTGAGGTAACTCAGCTCCGCCGGTGTTCCCACACTGGCACACACCTCTAGTGTCTGTGTCTAAAGTTTCATCCTTCTAGGTCACTCGGAAGGTTCCTTTTTAACTAACTTTGTAACTTTTACGCACCATTGACATTGCATTGGTAAAGCGTGCACTTTCCGCACTGCACCCGAGTCCCGCGGGCCTTTCCCGACTTCTTCACTGCTAGTCCCGAACAGCTCCAGCGATTCCCCAGGCCCTAGGCCTCTTCACTTTCCCCATAGTGGTTCTTATACCACTATTTTAGTATATGGTTTAGGTGGCCCCTAGGGCTCATCCATAATTGTGCAACTTTTGTGTATTTAAACTGTGTTTTGTTTTAACGCATTTGCTTCTGTGCTCATAAAGAGTATCAGGGTTATTTGTAGAAATAAATCTATATATATTTTCAATATATATCTGTGTGGTGTCCTTTCATTTGGTATTCAAGGGATTGTATATGGTAAAACAGCTTGCTTCACATGCCTTTACAGAGTTTAGCCTAAGACTGCTTAGTCCATGCTACCCCTAGGATAGCTTGTCTATAAGGTTGACTTTACAACCTGCACCATAAGGGTTGCTTGGCATGGTACAAGGTGATCACTAGAACTAGTGTGCATCATATACCAGGCCAACTTCTCACATTGGTGAGCAGCGGATTGGGATTTGAGCTTGCTGTTGTTTTACCATTACAATATTTGAAAATATCATTTGAAAGATCATACAGGTACCTGATAGGTACACTAAAACAAGACTAGATATACTTAAGTTCTACTGAACTTAGTTGTTGTAGAGGATAGGGAGTAGCACACCCTGACTACAACTACTAGATAGGTTTTGTAGGAAAACACAAGTGTAGGTAGATTGCAACACATCCACCACACTAGAGCAATGTCTGGAGCAGAGGGATCCACTGGAACCACCTCTGTTGAGAGTGACCCTCCAAGGGCACCATCCAAATTTGCTATCTTTCCATTTAAGGAACTGAGGCAACTGTGTTCCATGAGAGGAATCAAAACAGGTCCTACTCCTACAGCAGGACACCTCACAGAGCTATTAGACCAGTCTGAAGCTCTAAAGAACTCCAAACTAGGCCCCTCAGGGACTGGTGAGGAAGTTTCTCCTTCTGAAGATGATAACCCTGATGCCCCTGCCCCTGTCATCCAGATAGATGAGGAAGACCAGACCCCTGGGAATTCTCAGCCTGAGGAAGAAGAAGAGGGAGAGGAGGTAGAAGAAAGTGATTCTGATGATGATAGAGATAGCCAGGTGTTAGTCAGCAGGCTTAACCAGGCTAACCTAAGTTTATTTGGGACTGAAGGTGGGTCCAACCCATTCAGACCCCCAAATGGACTTAACCAGGAGCATAGGAGGAGGAGGAATCACTCAGGTGAGTCCAATACTTCCCATGTTTCTAGAGGTTCTCATGGTAACTCCAGAAGGGAGTTCACTAGCCCTCAGAGAAGGGAACATGAGGCCAAAATGAGAGAGGCTGAACTTAGGATCCAGAGACAAGAATTAGAAGTTGCCCTGGCCAAAGAGAAACTTGCTAGAGCAAGGCAGCCTAGAGAGAGTGGATTAGATTCCACTGGTGGCAGCACTATCCCTAAGGATAAAGACAGGTCCTATGACAATAGAAACCTGAGTAAGATTGTGCCCCCTACAAAGTTGGGGATGATATCCACAAATGGATGACTGCACTTGAGAGAGCTTGCAAAGTACAGCAGGTCCCTCAGGAGCAGTGGGCAGCAATCTCTTGGCTCTCCTTTGAAGGTAGAGGCAGAGACAGACTCCTCACAGTTAGTGATGGGGATTCTAGAAACTACCTGGTCCTGAAGAGTGCTCTGATTGATGGGTTAGGCTTAACCACTGAGCAGTACAGGTTAATGTTCAGAGACACCCAGAAGACACAGACTCAGGACTGGTCTGAATTTGTTGAATGTGCCACTAAGGCTCTGGAGGGCTGGTTGCTGGGAAGTAAGGTTACTGACTATACAGGATTGTATAATTTAATTATGAGAGAGCAAATCTTAAGTAATTGTCAAAATCAGCTTCTACATCAGCACCTGGTTGACTCTGATCTGACCTCCCCACAAGAATTGGGTAGGAGGGCAGACAAATGGGTCAGAACCAGGATCAGGCCTAAGAACCAGGGTGGTGACCAAAAGAAAGAGACTACCAAGCCTCAAGAGAAGGGTGGGGATAAAAGTAAGGAAAAGACTTCCCCAGGGCCCCAAAACTCCAAGGATGGGGGTGGGTCCCAAGACACTTCTTCAACCCAGAAAAAGCCTTATTGTCATGTCTGTAAACAGGTTGGGCATTACAAAACAGACAGCTGTTGTCCCAAGAATGGCAATAAAGAGAATATACCTCCAAAGCCAGCTCCAACACCTCCTGTTACTGTCAGCAGTAATTCCCCAGGAAGTGGGAGCACACCCAGGAATCGGGGTGGGTTTACTTTTGGAGGACAGGTGGATTCTGGCCTAACCAGGTCCCCTACCTCAGATACTCTTGTCTATGAGACTGGCATGGGGTTTGCCAATTTCACTGCTTGCCCAAACACTTTGAGCAAGTATAGACAGGAGCCCCTCATCAATGGCTTGAAAGTTGAGGCCTTTAGAGACACAGGGGCTAGCATCACCATGTTGGCTGAATGTCTAGTCCCCTCAAGGCAACTTTTATCTGATGCCACATATCAGGTGACAAACATTGATGGAATAGAAACCAATCACCCCATGGCAGTAGTAAATCTTAGCTGGGGAGGTGTCACTGGCCCAAAGAGAGTGGCAGTGTCATCAAACTTGCCTGTAGATTGTCTACTGGGGAATGATTTAGAAATCTCAGCCTGGGCTGAGGTGGAACAAGAAACCCATTCTAAAATGGTAACTCTCCATGGAAAGGTTAGTGGGGCCGTGATGGCTAAAGCCCCAATCCAAGATGTCCTTCCTGAAAAGGTTGGTATAGGGCTGAGCAAACCTCAGCCCCATCTTTAGCTAACTTCCCTCCTGAAAAGATTAGCAGGGCTGTGATGGTAACAGCCCATACCCAAACTGAGTCTCCTCCTGAAAAGGTTGGTGGGGCTGTGATGGCCACAGCCCAAACTCAAACTGATACATGTGTTGTGAAGCCTGAAAAGATGGATCACTCCACACAAACAGAGAGCATTGAGGAGGAAGAGAGATCTCCCTCCCCCCAGACTTTAGGAAAGGATCAGCCTCCTCAGGGAACTGATCTTACCCCTGATGAAGGAACTGCCCCAGAGGTAGTCAGGCCTAGCCTGACAGAGCCTCTGATGTCAGTGGACCCTTCTCAGGTGGGACCCAGTCTGGAGCAGGTATCCTGCCCCTCTCTACCTTGCCTTACTCAGCCCAGGGCTGCAGAGGACAAGAAGGACAGTGAGCCCCAAAGGGCCCCCTGTCAAATAAAGCACCCCCATCAACAGATTAGGGGCACCAAAACTAGTAGCCCTAGTGAGGTGGAAACTTTAAAAACTCCTGAAGGAGCCCCCTTAAAAGTAGTTAGGGACCTCCCACAGATGGATTCTGTTGGGCACAGCCAAACCTGGGGCCCCAAGGCCCCAAACCTGACCTGTCCCTCCAGTAAGCCAACAAGAGGGACCCAGCCTCCAGCTTTAGGTAGCCAGAGGTTGACCCTGAGAGCACAGTGCAACTCAGTCAAAGAAAGAAAGGTACACATGCTGGAGAGTGATTGGAGGAAGCTGAGTCCTACAGAGGAATCTCACTTCAGTACTCCATCCCAACACCAGCCTTTAACTTTGCAAAAACACACCACAGGTAGAGATTCCCTATGGTGGAGACCCTCAGATACCCTTAGGGTGAGGGATTGCTTAGTGGACCATGAGACAGGGGATAACCAAGCCAGAGCTGGTACTTCTTTATATGGCAACTTAGGCAATATAGGCTTACCTGGTCAAGGATAGCCTTATCTCCTTTCGTTTGGGGGGGGGTTATGTAGGAAGGTGGATATCTGACTATGGTTACCCCCAAACTTTTTGCCTGGTGTTTAGCTGGTTTTTGACATAGTTGGCCTGGGATCCTGCTATTCAGGGCCCCAGGCTAATTGCTCTCTCCTTAAAATGGATTCCATGTACCTTAGGTACATACACAATTAGAACTGGTTCACCTTATTGGCCCCTGTAACAGTGTACCCAGGTACCCAGGGCATAGGTGCTTCCAAGGCCTACCAGGGGCTGCAGCATGTATTATGCCACCCCTGGCCTGGCCTCCATATTTTGACACAACTGGCTGATCACTCAGCTGGGGTAAGTCGGTGTAACCACCCCTTACTTGGGTGTAGTATGCCTATACCTAACCTAAAATGGACACATATGTTCCTATCAGTCACTCCTATGGAAGGCCTCATCAATCCTGGAGGCAGAGTGCTTGGAAATATGTGAGATGGTGCTCTGGCATGAGCTGAGCCTGTCTGCAGCTTTCGGAACCATGTCCTTTAGCTGTTTCATGATATTGCCATACCATATACTCTTAAGTGCATTATGAACCTCGCGGTTAAATGCTATCTTGGGTTTGGCTTTATCAAAACATGTCGAGTAAGGTGTCATACGAATTGGAATACTACCCCCTCGCCAGTTCTGGCGACGGGGTAGCATTCCACCCTTCTAGAGGGACACGACATGTACCTAGCCTGAACCCCGGTTAAAGTTAAACCGAGCCTTAGCATCACAAAATGGATGCTGCCACCACAGACACAAGTCTGACCTCCTGCTGCTGGGAGTCCTTCCAGCGAAGGCAGCTTGGACAAAGGGTTTCCTGCCTGGGGAGGTGCTAGCACCACTCCAGACAGGATTTTGTGTATTGGGTAGGACAGGGCTGAATAGAATCAGACATGCCTGGGGCACACAAGGTGTCCCTGTGCATAGGCCAGTTCAAACCGGTGCTGGGGCTTTCCAGCCCCAGTCCTGGCGCGAAACTGGACAAAGGAAAGGGGGTGTAACCACCCCCCTTCCTGGTTCCACCCAGAGGAGGGACCTAGTAGGTGATCCGGCCCCCCAGATTCGAATAAGAGTGGAAGCTGTGTCCTGAGACTTCAGATCATCCTGAATCAACTTGAAATACAGAAGAAGACTGGACTTCGACATTCTGCTGCACAGAAGACGGAAGAGAATCTCCCTTGTGGCCAAGGAGTGACCACCCTGTGAACACAGGCACCAACCAGCAACTCGACATCTGCTTTGCCGCCGCCTCCCGCCGGAGCCCGAGCCCAGAGCCTGACAAGACCCAGACTCCCAGACTTCTCACCGCCCGATCCACAGTCCCTGCAAAGAAGGGACCCGTGGAGGCACCGAGAGACGTGGGACCAGACCTCTTGGAAGACCCCCGAAACGCTGACTGCGCAGCATCAGAGGCACCCTCGACGCTGTGCTTTGGGGTTTGAGAAGCCCCAACCTCGAGCAGCCCTTGCACCAAAGATCAGCCCCCCAGCATCTCCACGATCTGCGTGGGACCCTTTTGCACTGTGCCACTCGACGCGCCATCCCGCCCACTTGCCACGTAGCTAGCGGCCATCTTGGCGACGAAACCTTCAACTTACACTGCGGGTCTGGTTGCTCCAGACTTGCCCTCGCTCCTGTAAAAAGGAGCACCTGCTCTGACCTTGCTGGTCCGAGTAACAAGCCTTTTTCGATTCCTGCGTGGCTTGCATTAGCCAAGGCCTGTTTGCTCCAATCAAGTTGCCGACACCGCCAACAGCGAGAAGCCTGCGTGGGACAGCTAGTGACCGACTCCTGGACGTCTTCGACCCCTCGTGTCCACGTGGCTGCGGAGAGAAGCTACACGACATCACCTGTTTTCTCCCGACATCGCCTGGTTCCACTTTGGTTCCACGGTAGTCACTGGCTAGTGACTTTGAACATTGTCCCCTCTGCTTTCAGGTCTTCACCTCTTCAGATCCACCCTTGGATCCACCGGAACTCTTCACATCGAGTCGCCTGCAGCATCTTCAGCTCCAAGCACCATCGACCTGCGTGAAGAAACCCGACACTACTTCGACCCTATGCACCCACTTCCTGTGGGTGAGGTAACTCAGTTCCGCCGGTGTTCCCACACTGGTACACACCTCTAGTGTCTGTGTCTAAAGTTTCATCCTTCTAGGTCACTCGGAAGGTTCCTTTTTAACTAACTTTGTAACTTTTATGCACCATTGACATTGCCTTGGTAAAGCGTGCACTTTCCGCACTGCACCTGAGTCCCGCGGGCCTTTCCCGACTTCTTCACTGCTAGTCCCGAACAGCTCCAGCGATTCCCCAGGCCCTAGGCCTCTTCACTTTCCCCATAGTGGTTCTTATACCACTATTTTAGTATATGGTTTAGGTGGCCCCTAGGGCTCATCCATAATTGTGCAACTTTTGTGTATTTAAACTGTGTTTTGTTTTAACGCATTTGCTTCTGTGCTCATAAAGAGTATCAGGGTTATTTGTAGAAATAAATCTATATATATTTTCAATATATATCTGTGTGGTGTCCTTTCATTTGGTATTCAAGGGATTGTATATGGTAAAACAGCTTGCTTCACATGCCTTTACAGAGTTTAGCCTAAGACTGCTTAGTCCATGCTACCCCTAGGATAGCTTGTCTATAAGGTTGACTTTACAACCTGCACCATAAGGGTTGCTTGGCATGGTACAAGGTGATCACTAGAACTAGTGAGCATCATATACCAGGTCAACTTCTCACAGTAACTACATTACATGTCTGTGGAATGCTGGGTACTGGCAGGTATGTGTGATTAATGTGTATTCTGCACTTGCCACGTGTGGTTGCAGAGGTGTTGATGGTCCCTGAGACACACGCTGTCTCTGCATCCTGTCCAGGATCATGTTGTGGCACAACAGATGAGGGGGGGCAGCATTAGATGGTTCTGGTCCGGAACCTTGGGACTGTGCCAGCGTGCTTTTTTCTTTGCTTTGGCATGAGAGCGCAGGTTGTACCACCTTTTCGTGAGGTCACCGGTGGACTTATCTACGACTCTGAGGGCATTGATTTGTTGCAGCATCTCTCTCCAGATCTTCCGTTTTTCTGACTCTGGAAAATCCT
The DNA here is from genome assembly GCF_964261635.1 of Lissotriton helveticus. Taxonomy (NCBI): domain Eukaryota; kingdom Metazoa; phylum Chordata; class Amphibia; order Caudata; family Salamandridae; genus Lissotriton; species Lissotriton helveticus. Next base: position 203,648,952 of record NC_136069.1, read on the forward strand.
GGGAGGCCTGGCCAAACAGCTGTTGATGGTTGTTGCAGCAACCATCTGTGAGAATTTCCAATTCTCTTTCAGAAAACCTTTATTTTGCATTTGAGCTCCTTAGCTCCCTTCTCGCTCTGCTGGCTGGCCATTGCAAGGCTTGCTTGGACCCTGTCACGATTTGTGACCCTCTCGAAGTCATTTTGCTACACCCTCACAGTCAATTTGTGACACACCTGCAAATTGCTGGCAATAACAGACTCGCTAAATACGAGTCCAGTAATTGTGATACTACTCAATTGTGTGCCACAAATTGAGCACCAGAATTGATCGTACATTCCATTTAGCGACTCGTAATTTGTGAGTCGCTATTTCTCGCAAATTGCGAGTCGCTAATTGGCACGGTCGTAAATCTGGCCCAAAGTTTATTAATGAGTATCTCCAATAACATTTCTCTCAGTTCAGCAACTTTCCCAGGAACCTACTGCAAATTCAAACGAGGAAATTCAGTTTAATTCAATATCTGATTTCTTAAACCACTTGGTCTTGTTGGGTATGGAAGGGCAAATGTAAGAAGAATGTTCAAGCTAGTCTCTGAAAGTCTCATCAGGACCTCTACTATCAGTCCAGAACTCCCATTTGTTTCCCTCGTTGTCATTAGTAAACAGATAGGTCCACTCAGGAGAAGAGTACTGCCAACAAGGCACCCTCAGTCTTTTAGACTTTCGAACATTCAACCTTTCCCATTCATCTTCACTCCACTCCGATTCACCAGAGATTCTGACATTTGTGCAAAAACTCTTTCTAAGGAGAACTTAAATCTAAGGAGAACTTAAATCGTCCAGTCCGAACTACAAAAGCCATGTCCTTCCCAGAACGGAATCAAGCATCCGAGGACCGGACCGGTTTCGAGGTAACACCTCTCTTCAGCCCGGCTAGCTTGACTCCAAGTGGTGTGGAGTGCCTGGGACCCACGTCTGGGCATCCCCAGCGCACTTAGGGCGGCAATTGCAAAAACAACAAGTGATGGACTGAATGTGGATCAATGTTACACACTCCCCCAGTCAAAAGATCTGGGCCCAAATCCATCGTTTTTTTGCACTCCACACCACCCTGGGTTAGACAATGGCGATATGCAAATCAGCTCTGACCCTGTTGCCCCATGGGAACAGTCCAGTCCGAACTACAAAAGCCATGTCCTTCCCAGAACGGAATCAAGCATCCGAGGACCGGACCGGTTTCGAGGTAACACCTCTCTTCAGCCCGGCTAGCTTGACTCCAAGTGGTGTGGAGTGCCTGGGACCCACGTCTGGGCATCCCCAGCGCACTTAGGGCGGCAATTGCAAAAACAACAAGTGATGGACTGAATGTGGATCAATGTCACACACTCCCCCAGTCAAAAGATCTGGGCCCAAATCCATCGTTTTTTTGCACTCCACACCACCCTGGGTTAGACAATGGCGATATGCAAATCAGCTCTGACCCTGTTGCCCCATGGGAACAGTCCAGTCCGAACTACAAAAGCCATGTCCTTCCCAGAACGGAATCAAGCATCCGGGGACCGGACCGGTTTCGAGGATAGTGCCCTAGATCACCTGGTACAGACCACGCCATTGAGGCTCAAGACAACTCTTCCTCACATGTTTCTTCACCACGACCAGTTCCCTGAAATAACGTCATGGCACTGCTCCTGGTGTGGCGATGCAGTAGCTGCTTCAACCTGATGAGACACAGAACGAACCACGTCAGCCAATCCTTTACAGTAATCAAGCATCAAATCATCTATGATGCTTACTAATATATTAGCAGCCACACTAGCCAGTCTCATAGCCCTCCCCATGATGATCTCTTGGGGCGGGAGTCCTGTTCTTTGATCTTGGACTCTGCAAAGAATCATCAGCACAAGAGGCAAAGCATCAGGCCATTTCAGAAATGTTGAAGCACACTTTAGCAATTGTAGATTTCAAGGTGCAGTTGACTTGCTCCATGATGCCTGACGCTTCTAGCTAATAACTGCAATGCAATCTCTGCATAACTTTTAATGCTGCACGTAGCATTCTCAAAACCTCATTATTGAAATGGGTTTCTCGGTCTGACTCCAAAGAGGTTGGAAATTCGAAACTTGGAATGAATTCCCTCAATAACAGCTTAGCTACAGTGAGGCTATCACATCTCCTAGTCAGATAGCCTTCCACCCAATATGAAAAGATGCATAGCACCACTAAAATGTACCTCAATCCATTGCACACTAGCATCTCAATGAACTCCAATTGCATCCTGTTGTAAGGACCTCCAGATCTCCCTATATAACTCAATGTGACAGCAGTTAGCTTCACCAAATTAATTTGCTGACAAATGACACATTGATAACACAATGCCTCAGCCATCACTCGAAAATCAGGTTAAGCCAAGTCTGCCTAAACAATCTCACCATGGCATCCCTTACTATGTGCATCCAACCATGGCAATACCTCGTCATCAGGGGCAACATACTATTAGGCAATACTGGTCTCCTAAAACCCAACTGCCATCATCCTGTTTCACACAACCTGCTCTTATCCAACCTTGTTGATCTTCCTCAGTAACCTCTTATTGTAATCTCTTCACTTCCTTCCATGTATCAGCAATTGTAATCAAAAGGTTGAAATTGGTTTAATCTGTTCCCTCATTTATATATTCACCGTTAAAAGTACAGACATTCATTTCACATTAGCGTGCAACTTTGTTGGCATAACGGTTGACAACTGTCACAAAATCATTTCCTTTACAATGGGCAGGACACCTAACAACAGCAATACGTGCATGCATTTGGAGGACTTCTGCCGGTATTCTTTCATTTACTCTATTGCGAATAAGGGACACTAATGTAGTCATGAAACTCCTCTGAGAACATAACTGTCTGAAATCGTGAACCCCATCAAACCTGTACTGGCTATTAGTGAATATTGTCACTTTTAGCTGGTCTGAAATGCAGCATGCCACGGTAAGGGCAATCAACCCGCAACCCGCGTGGAGAATACTCCTTTAAGCCAGGCAGCTTCCACCACTCCTGTAACAATACAGACAGCATAGGCAACTCTCAGGTTTCCATCATTGTCCCTGAGACAAGCAAAATCCACAAACAGGGTATGTATGATCAGACTCAGGTAATGGCTCATCAGAAATGTCAGGACGGCACTCGGTGCATAGCTCAGTGACATCGAGGCAGCCATGTTCTACTTCAATTTCATCTGCCTCACACTCAGGTTAAGGCATTGGAGTAGCACGATTTAACATTCAACATCTCTTCAGGGTCACGTTCTCTGCTGCCAAAATCAACTGCTCGTACCTAGTGAGCCTGCTATTTGTTAAGTGCTGAGTAAGAGCTTGAGTTAACAAAATCTCGACTGAGATAGGAATATAGACAGTCATACGATGACCCATCATGATGCTTTTGCATCTCTCTAAGCTGACACCTGTTGCAGCAAAGGATTTGAGACATCCGGGCAGCACTGCTGCTACTGGATTTGAAGTAGCAGAAAAATAGGCCACTGGTCTGTGGATACTTCATGACTCTGTTAATACTGAGAGCGCACAACCTTTTTGTTCATTACAAAAGAGCAAAAATTATTTGTTGTAATCTGGCATTCCTAGTACAGGCGCACAACAGAGGCTTTCTCCCAGCTCCAGGAAGGCGTTCTAGCAATCATTGTCCCAATGTACCGGATCAGACACATCCTTGTTTGTTAGCCTCTGCAAAGGCTTGGCCATTAGGGAAAAGTTGGGTATCCGCTGGTGACAGTAGCCCACTATTTCCAGACATATCCTGAATTCTTTCTACATACGAGGCGGATTCCTTTGCATGATCGCCAGGATTCTTTCTTGTGACACCTTTTTCGCACCCTTCACAATATGATGTCTTAAGTAAAGAACTTCTGTCAGACAGTACTGCAACTTGCTTGGGGACACTTTATGTCTGTTCTCACCCAGATGGTTCAGTCGGGCTATCATATCAGTTTTGCCAGCCTCTCGAGTATTCGATGCAACCAGTAGGTCATCGATGTATGGACTAGGACAGAATTACAGGCCATAACCAGATACTCTAGGTTCTTTTTCAAGATTTGGTTGACTATGGAAAGCTCTCAGTATACCCTTGTGGGACATAGCACCATGTTAAAACACAATTCCCCAGCCATAAAACAAACAAAAGATCAATCACAGTGAACCATTCAGCCTTGCATGGAATCTGAAACAATATCACAGATGGATTTGGTACCATGGGGCAACAAGAAACCACTATTTTGTTAATCTTTCGAAGATCCTCTACAATGTGGTACTTGCCGCTCGGCTTCTGTAAGCCCATAATGAGTGAGTAACATAGAACCCCCAGGATCTCATTCAATATGTCTTGTTCAATCATTGTCTCAATCACAGGTGTAATTCCAGCAACTGTTTCAGGCGTTAGATTGTACTGTGGTGTTCTCAGATATTCTGCATTTGGCTTAACTTGGATACAGACTGGCTCACCCCTCGAATGAGCCAGATTTTCTTTCCAGAAAAATCCCAAACTAGGCCCCTCACTGTAACCCTGAGATCCAATGGTAAGTCTTCCACTGTCAACACAGGGAACAATGAGACACCCAAGTTCTGTTTCGTCAGTTTAAAGGCCAAGCCCTCATATTTTGTCTGAAGCTCTATTCCCTTTGGGGTACAATAACTTGCATAGAAATTCTCGTCCTAAAAGGCACACAGGACTAGAATCACACACCACAAACTAATGATTATCTTCAAATGTTCCTATCTTTACTGGTAATTCTTCAGTAAGGGGATTCTGACAACAGCTATTCTCCCCTCCTGAGGCGGAAGCCGGGAGGTCTCCTACCTTTCCTTTTAATCAGTAGCATTTTAATTTGTGTAAAATCGTACTTTGTATATTTAATGGCGTTTTTGCACACTTGATTTTAGAAGTGTGTAGAGACTCCCCTGCGCTTCCTGGCGCTTTGTGTTCCTTCTCCCCCCTCCCTTCACCTCCGGACCGGCTCTCGGCTGAGTGTAGACGCCGAGGGCAGGGTCTCCGGTTTTGGCGGCCATTTTGGGTTGGGCTGGGCTGGTGACGCGCTCTGGCAGCGCTACAAAAGGGTTTAGATTCGTGGAGCAAGTGATTCTGACAACAGCTATTCTCCCCTCCTGAGGCGGAAGCCGGGAGGTCTCCTACCTTTCCTTTTAATCAGTAGTATTTTAATTTGTGTAAAATCGTACTTTGTATATTTGATGGCGTTTTTGCACACTTGATTTTAGAAGTGTGTAGAGACTCCCCTGCGCTTCCTGGCGCTTTGTGTTCCTTCTCCCCCCTCCCTTCACCTCCAGACCGGCTCTCGACTGAGTGTAGACGCCGAGGACAGGGTCTCCGGTTTTGCCGGCCATTTTGGGTTGGGCTGGGCTGGTGACACGCTCTGGCAGCGCTACAAAAGGGTTCAGATCGGTGGAGCAAGTGATTCTGACAACAGCTATTCTCCCCTCCTGAGGCGGAAGCCGGGAGGTCTCCTACCTTTCCTTTTTTAATCAGTAGCATTTTAATTTGTGTAAAATCGTACTTTGTATATTTGATGGCGTTTTTGCACACTTGATTTTAGAAGTGTGTAAAGACTCCCCTGCGCTTCCTGGCGCTTTGTGTTCCTTCTCCCCCCTCCCTTCACCTCCGGACCGGCTCTCGGCTGAGTGTAGACGCCGAGGGCAGGGTCTCCGGTTTTAGCGGCCATTTTGGGTTGGGCTGGGCTGGTGACGCGCTCTGGCAGCGCTACAAAAGGGTTCAGATCGGTGGAGCAAGTGATTCTGACAACAGCTATTCTCCCCTCCTGAGGCGGAAGCCGGGAGGTCTCCTACCTTTCCTTTTAATCAGTAGCATTTTAATTTGTGTAAAATCGTACTTTGTATATTTGATGGCGTTTTTGCACACTTGATTTTAGAAGTGTGTAGAGACTCCCCTGCGCTTCCTGGCGCTTTGTGTTCCTTCTCCCCCCTCCCTTCACCTCCGGACCGGCTCTCGGCTGAGTGTAGACGCCGAGGGCAGGGTCTCCGGGTTTGGCGGCCATTTTGGGTTGGGCTGGGCTGGTGACTCGCTCTGGCAGTGCTACAAAAACAGACGGTGATGACTCCGCGCAGCCAGAGTCCTGCCCGTCTGCGCTCGTCCGCGCTCGATCGGGATCAGGGACCAGGCACTCTGGTAGGTCCATGGCCCAGAATATACTACGGTTCACGGTGAGCTGGATGACGACGAATCTGCTAAAAACTAATCCCGATAAAACGGAGGTCCTGGTAGTTTCAACGGCCACCTCACCTTGGAATGATTTGTTCTGGCCCCAAGAACTTGGACCGACCCCAAAGCCATGCCCCAGCGTAAAGAGCCTTGGTATTAAGATCGACCAGGAGCTCTCAATGACCAGCCAAGTATCCGCCGTTGTTGGAACCTGCACTAACTTGATTAGGCAGTTGCGAAAGTTAGTCCCCTTACTTTCTATAAATATGCTCTGAACCATTGTTTCGGCAACAATAGTCTCCAGGATTGACTACGGGAATGCATTATATCTAGGTCTGCCAAAAAACCTAATTAACCGCCTGCAGGTCACTTTGAATGATGCAGCACGGCTAATTTTCAGATCATCCAGACAGACCCATGCTTCCCCATTATTGCACAGGCTACATTGGCTCCCCATAAAGCAAAGGGTGGAATTTAAAAGCTTGTGCATTGCCCATAAGGCAATTTATGGACAGGCACCTGCCTATATAAAAGAGAGGCTTGAAGTTTATAATCCCAAGCGAGCTTTAAGATCCTCCAACTCCCAACTGCTATCATGTCCGCGCTTTAAAATGGCAACCAAAGGCGGGAGATCTTTTTCAATCCAAGCCCCTCAAATGTGGAATAGGTTACCTGAGGCCCTTCGTAAAGAAACTAACCTCCTCCTTTTTAGGAAATCTTTGAAGACGCTCCTATTCAGAGATGCCTTTGGATCTCTGTGAGTTAGGCCGACAATCTGTTTCTCTGTTAACCTATCTTTCTTGTTGCTGTATCTGTCAGAAGTGCCTTGAGACCTGACGGTGATTTGGCGCGATATAAAACCCAGATAACGATAACGATAACGATTTGATAACCATCTATTTGCAACTCCTACAACTTGGATTGCTTTTCCATAGAGGGGTAGGTTTGGAACCTCTGCTGTTCTCACAGTTGAGCGGATAGCACCAGTGTCAATTAGGAAAGTGACATTGTGGCCGTCTACATCAGCATCAACAAAGGATTCACTCCAGGGTTGGATTGGTAAGGCGGGCACTCGGGCAATAGGGGATGGGCTGGTATCCAAGTTGCAACTGTGGTCCACTTTTTGGGAAACCGTGGTAACTGATATGGGCTGCGTCTTTGTAGTTCCGATGCCACCACCAGACCAGTGGGGGCCTGAGTGGTCTTTCTGGAGACAGATGGACCTCCATTACCTCCCTTTTACCAAGAGGCCGAGGTTTCATTCCCAGTCTCTCGCTGGGCCTGGCCATTACTGAATGCAGATTGACCAAGGGTGGGGGAAGGGGCTGAGTAGAAGTGGCCTCACTTATATTCAGGTGTGGTTCACCATTATCCATAAACAAAGAATCCTGGCAACATTTGGATTTTTTATAATATTAGTGAAGTTAAGAAAGCAAGCCTCTTTTATAGAAACCCCCTCCTTTTTATAACATTTAAAACACTGAAGCCGTGCTTTAAAAAAAAGACGCAATCCACAGATGTGTGCCACTCTTTTTTTTAGGGGGCCCAGGCCAATTTTTTATTCCAATGCAACACTGCACCCAGTTAAAGGTGCACAGTGGTGCAGAGTGGGATAGTATTGCTCTACTTGTAATATCACCCCAGGTGGATACTCTAAAGTTGGTGTTAAAGTGTGCAACTAACTTCATTGTTTTAAGTCAAGAGAGCTGGGGAAAGTCCAGCTTTGCTGAATTTTATACATGACTTTTCAATTTTCTTGAGCTATTGGAGATAAATCCAAGAGATTTGGCTTCAGCAATTTCCATTTCCATTTAATTCTTTTTAGTGTTGGTTGACTGAGGTTGGAGGACACCCCAAGCTACTTTGGTTTTGGTGGAATGAAGCTTTAGGAATATGGTGGGCATCCACCTCTTCTAACTAAAGTGTACAAATGCAAACACATCTCTCCAAACGTGACATCCATACACTGGTTTCCACCAACCACAATCACGTCTAGCACTTCTACACAACATTTCCTTACTCCACAGGCATGTCTCCTGCTTTATTGAAAATGCCCTCACTGTTCTCATGTTAGAAACACATAACAAGCACAGGCATGGAGAATGTACCTTATCTATCTTCGCTGCCAGCCCCTGGAACAAACTCAATGGAAACATCTACCTTTCCACCCCAGATTCTCACCCTCTATGCCAAGAGACCAATCAGTTGGTATATGTGTGGTTCACAAAAGTCCCACATGATAGCCAACAAGTCAATGGCAAAATTCAAGAACTGCAAAGAGGTGGAAGCTTTGAAAAGACTTACTTGTTGTAAAATCAGTCATACTTTCTTAAGTGAATAACTCTGTCCTAGTCTCGCTTGCTCCTTTCAGTGACATCAGTTTCGAATGTGTCTGTGTCTGTAATTAATGCTATTTGCCTTTCTCTTTAACTCGTCCCGTGCTCATGACGGCAGGGAGCCGTCCGAACGTTGCCGCTCCGCCCACGCGCGATTAATTCCCCGCCTGTGTGGGAGAATTAATCAGTGGGCAGAGTTCGTACGACTCCCGCCTGTCATGAGCACCTGACTACCGTGACTCATGACGGCCGTTAGCTGTCCTGAGCACCGTGCCCACCCCCCCCCTCGCACTGTGGAAAAATTAACCCCGCAGCCAAGGGGTTAAGGGGTACTTAAAATCGGCACAAACATGGCAAGCCCCCTCCCTGCACAGCACAGAGAGGCATTGCTAGCCACGCTTCTGGCGGAAAAAGGGACGTAAGAGGAAGGGGTGCGTTGTTCTTCTTTCTAGGATAAAGACCATTTCAGTACAGTCAGTTGCCTCTAGGAGGTGCAGCTTTCATTTGGGGTGTGCTGCACCAGTGCAGCAAGGTAAGGGGTTTAAAAACCCACGTCTTTCCTTGCTCAAACCTTTGTCCTCTTTTCCTTTGAAGCAGCTGCTACAAGAGCCACCCATGGACCCACCCACCAAGACCAGCACATTGGGCAGATCCTTCACCTAACTGGCGGACAAGACCTGGAACAAACCCCCCCTCCCTATGCGATGAAGCCTGACACTGCACCAATTCAGAAAGGACCTTAGACCTGGCTCTTCGAATTATCTACAGAGCTGCTACCATCTCCCCCCACTCACAGTGCCTTGAGACCCTCACGGTTGAGTTGTGCGCCTTAAAACCCCTGATTGATTGGTTGATTGATTGATTTGGCAATAGTCTGTCAGGCATAGTGGCAGTAAAAATGCCAAAATAGATCATGTTTACGGCCTAGAACCAGTGCTTTAAATGGGTGGGTACTGCCCGGTACAGAGAACCAGCACTTTTTTATTTTGAGAGGGAGAGTACCGCCACTTCTCAAGAGTGATGTAATACTTTTAATTGGAGAGTACCGGCACTTCTCAGAAACACGTAGGTACTCTGCTACAGAGTACCTGCACTTCTATTTTTCCATTTCAACCACTGCCTAGAACACCTTTACGTGGTGTATCTTAGCCCTATTTATGAAGGTTTGAGATGCTTGTGGTCCTGACTCTATACGCTTACTCAGAGGTTGCTCATGGTATGATTGTTTAAGGAGTGCTATATGTGTTGGCCACGTGATGCCCCAAGTGGAAATGGTGCAGAAAGAGTTTTTTTCTGGTTATTGGTACTGTACATATACAACTCTGTGTTCTGCTGCAGGTCATCAGCTTGCTTTACCTACGTGTTTCATGGCTGCAGGGCCTGACCTGTAAAAGTACTGTTAATTCTGCACACGTGTGATGTGTTATGCCAACAATCTCTGCGTAGACCAGAAATGTATAAAACGTGTTTTGTCAGTGTATGTATTGGCAAACAATCTGTACCACTTGCAACGTGTAATTTCACGATATGTTTGGTGAATAAATCGAAGCTATGCTACCGTTGAATACTTGAGCAAGGGTGCTCCTTTCATAATTGGTGTTTTGAAGGGAGGGGCTCACAACATCTCACCTACGTGCACTGAAAGCCTCGTTCTTTACGATCTTGCGTCAGCGATACCCTTGCATCACGTTCTGCGTGCTGGACCATAGAGTTCCCAGGTTTGAACTTTCGGATCAGACGTGGAACGGGACGGATTGTTTTTGGACTCAGGTGTCTGCCTGCCTAGAGAGGTGGTGGTAAAGAGGGTGTTGTAATAATCCGACTCTTTAGTTTGCTACGGTTAACCGTTAACATTCGCGATGGTGGTTGGTGTGGCGCCGCGGCCTTGGCGACTGACGCTGGAGTCTGGGGACCACGGTTCGATCCCCGGCTCCGGCGGCAGGTTAGCCCAGCACCATGTGACTCTGGGCAATAGCTCGCTTAATCTTCCCGACGGCCCCCCAGCGCCTAGAGACCCTTACGGGTGATTGTGCGCTTTACAAATGTGGACTTTTTTTACTTTATACATGAGGTCATTAGATAGCTTTGTAGGCGAGCAGAGTAGGCACGTACTCCCAGGGCAACTACCACACCCCAAAATGCACAGGGAAGCTGGCTGAAGAAAAGAGAATTGACATACAATCTGCCCAGCTTCGTTTGACTACACCCCTCTGCGTGAAACGTCGCCACAATGCCACGCTTCTGTCCCCCTCACGCACGGGGTCACCATGCTGCTCCCCTTACGCAGGCAGGAAACCCAAGCGGCCCCGTTTTGTAGGCAGACGACACAGAAAACATTCAGGTATAAGTTAACAAGGGGAAGTGAAGAACGCTGAGGCGAGGAGCGCGGGGTTGCAACAATGCCGGTCAGACACTGCAGACTATTGCCCCAACGCGGCCCGACATTTTTCCAGGGTTGAAAGCCTTGACTTATAGAGACGTTTAAGACGTGGGCTTTGGCCAAGCTTTTCAGGGGAGGCCCCTGATAGAGCCAACTCTGTTCTGCAGAGAGTCTTGCCCAGTGCACCTTGAGTAATTCATAAACAGATTGTTTTAAATATTGTTTCTCTTTAATTTATTTTTAATGTGGGTGATGTGTGAGTGTCTATTAGAGACATTTTGCAGAAAAATATTGGGGTTATGTTTCATGCAACATCCATAGAAAAGTTTCTTTTAGATCAAAACAGGACGTCACATATGAGAAATGGGAGGGTGTCACCGAGGTTATTTGCAGTAATGTTAGTGAGCTGCTGCTGTGTTACAATGCTGAAAACATGTCGCTATCCCTGAATATTAGATGCATCAACTTTAGAATTTTGAGCAATGTTCCTGTTCACTGTCAGTGCCCTTACCATAGATAGCATGGAAGAGCTGAAATTGAATCATAAATTTAAAGCTGGTTATAACATGGGCCCCCAAATTACTCCTGGCCCCCAAAATCCTTAAGATGTCCTTGTTGACCCATGTGCTCTTTATAAAGACGTCACGCACCATGAACTAGGGAGTTTCAATGAATACCTGTGGCAGGTTGACTGAGTTGGGATGCCGTCTTTGCAGACTTTGCCTGGCTGTAACTTCTCTGAAGTATGTGGGATCGAGTACAGTCGTCCTCCTCTGCTCATTAAGCGGTTTGCAGCGCCGACACTGCAAGCGCCTATGCTGGCTCTGCAGTGCAACCCCAATGCACTCTTCTGGAATTTAGTGGGCCTCACACAAGGCTAAACTGCAGATTGGTTGCATCCCCTAATCTCATGAATCTTCACTCTCCTTTGTGGTATTCTGGCAAAATATCGAAAAACAAATATTGTGTGACAGAAATATTGTATGCAAAATATCGTGGTAGGTAATATAGAAGTAAAAAATATCAAAATTAGGTGTTGTTTTAAATGTAAAAAATATTGATGTTAGCGATTTCTTTGTATATAATATCAATGTTTTTTTAGTTAAAAATAGCTGTATTAATATGCTTTTTTCTATGTGTTATTTATAGTAAAATAATATAAATGTTTAGTAACATTGTGTGTAAATTTGTGTTGAAAATAAATTAAATTGTAGAATAGTTTTTTGGGGTGTTTATTATTTTTTAGGAGCGGGATGTTAGGTTTATAGGGGATAAGTGTGGGGAGTAATTACATTTTTTTTTAAATGTGTGCAATATTTTTAAAATATATTTCTCTATCCAGATACAATTAGATCGAATTTGAAGAAATTTAGGAGCAGGATTTTGGGTGTACAGGGGATAAGGGTGAGGAGTAATTTAAAAAAAATTGTAAAGAATTTGTGTAACATTTAAAAATTAAGAAAAATTAGATGGAAGTTTTGAAATTTAGGAGTGGGATGTTGGGTTATAGGGGAAGAGAGTGGGGAGTCTTTTAAGATACTTTGTTTGAATTACATTTTTAATTACAATTAAAAGGTTTAGTAGTGGGATGTTGGTTTATGGGGGAAATGTTGAGGAGTATTTTAAATATTAGATCATTTATTTCAATGTTTTTACATTGTATGTAAAAATAATTAAAAATGTATGTCCCAATTGCAATGAGGGTCACAAAGCCTCAGACCGCAGGTCAGAGGCTTTCCGAGCCTCATCGCGGTTTCAGTTTGGACCTCTGCATTACAATGCAGGCGGTTGAAACTGAAACCGGCTGGTCATTCTGGCTGGATTCCGACAGGCTCAAGGAGCCCGTCAGCCAGTGGGAGACTGGCACGTAGTCCCTAGGGACGGCGTTTCCGCCATAGGGATTACGATGTCGGTTTCCGACAGGCTTTCCATGTCGGGCTTTCCGTCATGGAAAGCCTGTCGGAAATCAACATTGGGGGACCCTAGCAGGGCCCCCTTCATCCTGTGGCCTCTGGTTGGGGGCCGAGACGACCTATGTTGACCCAGTGTTAATTCCTGGACCGTGTGCAGTGTTGAGCAGATTCTCCCATTTCTCTATGGGAGCTTGTGCTACAGCCAGTTTACAGCCGCAGCACACGCTCCCAACGGGAAATGGGAGTATGTGAGGCTGCACAAAAGCCACGCAAAGACCATTCTCCTGATTACGAGTTCAACTTGTGCACGTGGACGGTCTTTATGCCTTTCACACGGATCTTGCCCGGGAAAAGGGCACTACAATGGGAACATAAAAATGTTCCAGCACAGCATGGACTGTGAAGTCCATGCCGTGCTGGAACTGGGGGTGCAAGCAGACATGTTGCACCCCACTGAATGAATCTCCATGGGGGCAGGGGGTCCTTGTAGGGCCCCCTTTGTTCCCCTACTGCCGTCGTTTTCGGGGCGGGGTCACCGCCATGAAAAGGCTGGTGGTGGAGGAACTCTTAATATTCTCAGGGGGACTGCACCACTCCCACTCAGCATATTACGTTACCTCTCCGTCACACCAGCGTAAGGGAACTGTGGTTTCCTGGCACAGGCGGCTGTCCACTGCTGGTAAGATGGTGGAAGTAGTAATATGGCAGACGGTGGCACGCCACTGCTCGGCCACTGCAAGTGCAGCGGTCGGACATGCCTGCCACATGCAACAGGCACCGCCACCATTGTAGTGATTACAGTCCTTCGGATTAGTGTCGGACGGTCTCTCTGCCCACCGCCCATACGCCATTATAATGAGGTGGGCGGGCTTGCATGGTCCAATGGTGGTGGGACTGCCGGCGGCGGTCCAACCGCTATCATATTGTGGCCCTAAGGGCCTGATTAAAAGTTTGGAGTTGTGGCACCAGTTCCACCCCGCAGTCGCACTGCCAAACCAGTGGCTGGGTTGCCTGCCCGATTCTGAGTGTTTCTCGTGTCTGGTGGGCATTGTTTGACATTCTCACAACGATGCCTCAGAAAATGGGCACAGCGATGGGAACACCAAAAGCTGTTCCGGCATGGACTGCAAAGTCCATGCTGTGCAGGAATTGGGGTGCATGAACACAGGGGCATGTGTTGTGCCCCCCTGCATGCACCCTTTGGGCCAGAGGCAACTGGGGGACCTGTGGGGCCCCCTTTGGTTAATCTGTGACATCGTTTTCATAGAGGAGGATGCATATTGCTGCCTCTACACCCCTGCACCATCGCCAGGAAACAGTGGTTTCATGGCAGCTGCTGTGGGGCAATGGTGGTCCGACCGCCCTAATTATAATAGGGCGGTCAGTCTGGTAATCGAGCCCTAAATATTCTAAATTAACTATTCACACTCCAATATAAATAAACTCATGGAAGATAGTGGACACTAAACTAATAAAATTTAAAATTCCCAGTCCACACTGTGCATGGATGTGCACATATTGTCCTTTTCCACTGCGGCATGTGCTGTGGCCGATTACCTGGGCTGCAGCACAAGCTTCAATGGAAAAGGACAGTTTCCGACCACCACACCATAATTTGGTGGTCGTAACGACTGACTACATGCCAGGCTGTTTTCCGACTGCCGTGATGTCCCGGCATCATAATCAGGCCCATAATTTTTGTTTAATTATTTCTCACTATGCCCCACCCTTTTCCCCTATAAATATACATCCAACAACTAATTTTGTTTTCCTCCTACATTTAAAAAAAAATGCAATTTACATTTGTAAAAATTCCCCACCATTTACCCTATAACTCTACATCCCACTACTAAGGGCCTTATTACGATGTCGGGCGGATGTATTGCATAGGAACCGCCTGACCATGGGTAGACAGTTCCCTATACCTTATTACAATGCTACGGCCAATGGTGCTGCCGCATACTCCCATCTCACGGTGCCTGCCACACGGTGCAGAGATATTTTTACCTCAGCCCCCAACTGGAGGCAGCAAAGAGAGGAGGGCCCTGCTAGGGCCCCCCAAAGTCACTTTCCGACAGACTTTACATGTCGGAAAGCCAGACATGGAAAGCCTGCCAGAAACAGCCATCATAATCCCGACGGTTAAAACACCGTCCGTATTAGATTATGGTGGCGGTTCTGACTGGCTCCTTGAGCCCATCGAAAGCCAGCCAGAATGACCGGCCAGTTTCAATTCCGACTGCCGTAATCGTTATACAGCGGTTGGAATTCAAACCAAGGATGTTGGTCGGAAAGCCTGTGGTTGGAGGCTTTCCGACTGAAATCCTAATTAGGGCCTTAATGTTTTGGGAGCTGGTAGTTTTTGAGTGGTGGCTTTTTTGGTTCTAGAAATTATCTGTTTTGAAGTTGGTATAGCAGGTAATTGACCATCTACGTGCTCTGGGAGGTGGGGCAAAATATCTTTTAGAATTTGAATTGTTGGGTTTGGGAGCTAGTGCTTGCTCCTTAAATGTTTCAAGGATATCTCTAACTTCAATTTCAGTGATGCTGGGGGTGTGGTTACGTTCTTTAACACTTATAACTGTTGTTTTTCTTGTCCTCTCAGGGCAAGCATTCAAGTAATATTTTGTAGATTTCCAATTCATGTGGAGAAGTGGATATTTTCTTTTGGATGGGTGTGCAACCCATATAGCAAACCAAAAGTTTTCCTTTTTGTGAAGAGATACATTTTGCACCTTCTGTCATTTTCTTAATTGTACTGTAATTAAATATATATGTAGAAAGAGCTAAATATGTTGTATACATTTTTTACCAGTTAACATTTTTAGATTGTTTCTTCCAAACTTACATATATGTTGTGCTTTAAATTTCTTGCTTTGTTGAGATAATTTCAGTTGTATTTTTCTGTTTTGAGTTTACTGCGTTTTCCTGTTGAAATAAAGAAAAATGTTGTGTTATGTTTGGAAAAATTATGGTGCTTAAGGAGGATAAGGTTGAGGGTTGGGATGTTTTCGTTGTTTATTGTTTACGTTGCGTTTTAAGTATACTTACAATATTTTGTAGCTTTTGTTTGTTATTTATGGAAGTTTGTTTGAAGTTGGGATAATCTGTAAAGAAGGGAAAAATAGGAACTTAATTTTATTATTTAGTGTATATTGCTTTTAAATTTAGCTAACTAAATATTGAAATAAATTAGATGGCATACTTAATTTGTTGTGTTGCTGTTTAATATATTTGCCCAATGTTGCTGTGTTCTGGTAGAAATCCAGCAGATTTTTGTTCTTCTCCAGTGTTTGTAGTTTTTAAAAATTATTTGGCATATTTTATATTGTTTATTTATTTGGTAGCATATATTTATTGGTTGTTGTTTTGTAATTTTATTTTATATTTGCTATAGCGTCGGTTTAATTGCTATGTCAGTTATGTCCCTATTTAGAAAACGCTATTTATTTTGTTTAAAGGTGTATGTGGTATTAAATGTGTATTTATTGAATTAAGTATTTATTTTATGTGGGAAATAATGTTAATTTATTAAAAAAAAAAACAAATTGATGTTTACAAGTGATAAATATTTTTGGGTAAATAATATAAAGTTTAAAAATGTTCAATATCCAAGTCAACACCTGTGTACATGGGGGCGGAGCCGGACCGGCGGCCAAGATGGTCGCTCGGGCTCCCGGCTCCGCCGGCTCTCCTCTCCCCCCGCCTGATCCCGTCGCCCGCCCCGCACAGCTCCGGTGCCCCCGTGTGTCGGATGGTGCGCTCAGTGGACACGCCCGACTCCGAGTGCTCTCCGTGCTCGGGAGGCGAAGCTACGGACCTCCGTGATTATGGCCTGCTCGAGACTGGCAGCCGGGACCCTGAGTGATTTTACTGCCGCCTGGAAGTGCGACAACAACGGCTGCGCGGACCCGGAAGGGACCGGTGACCCACTATGCTGGTCGGCCCGCCCCCAAGAACTTGGCGTTAATGTGGCCTGTGGAGCATAAGGACATGACGTATGCTGTTCTTTGGTCCCCCCCACCCCCCCGATGGAGTTGGTTATTTACGGCTGGCTCCTTGCTGCTCTTTTGTGACTCGGCTTGGCATGCGACGCGCTGCCTCTACCCCGCCTCGCAGTTCCTCGGAGCTGGTTGCGGAGCGGTACCGCTGTTGCCTTATCCTGACTGGGGGGGGGGGGGACCGTCTGTGCTCCTGCACCACGAAGTGGGGGCGATGCCTCTATTGGACGCTATTGTTTTGGAGCTGTTTTTGCCATCCCCCTTTTTTCTGCTCCTGGGGCGGGCGGCCCTGACACCGGTCGCTGAGGCTTCTATTGGGGGTCCCTTTTGTGAGTATTGTTGCACGGAGGTGTTTCTACATATGGCGTTGGCAACGCGCCCAATCGACGGACGGGAGTGGGATCTCATGCCTCCCGTGCGTTAGAAGGGCATGCCTGGTTCTGGATTGCTACAGGGGTGAGCCCGTTATCACCGGACTGGGGACAACAACCTGCCCCTGGTCTCCTGGTTGTGTGACATTGTTTGTGTGGCTCCGGCTCCGCCGTATTCTGCAGACACTATGCTGGGACTTTGTTTTGACTTTATTGGCAGCGAAGGAGAGGTTCTCGTATCCTGGCGAGGAGTCTCACGGTGGGTGCCGGACGCTACAAAATGGCCGTCCTTGTTATTCTACGCATTGTTCACCGGATCGTATGCAGATAAAATGGCGGCGGCTTCACTTTGATGACGCAATTACCTGGAACTTTGTGAGGCTTCCTGTTCTGCTCCGGTCTGGTCTGCCCATTCGATGCGATTTAATTGCCTTCTTCCGCCTCCTGATATTTGTGACATACTTCTGCTCGGGACGGCGTGATTCCTGTGCATCAATGGCGTTCCGTTCCGTGTGTCATCGTGGGGGACTTTCCATCTTATTTGGGTAGTTTGAGGGGCTGGGCCGTAATCCTGACTCTGATCATGTTGCTTTTTGATGTATATTGTCCATCCTGGTAATACTATGATGATGGGGGGCGGCGGGGGGGGGGCCGGGGGCCTGTATTGGGGTCCCTCCCTGTTTCTACCTTCCCCTTTCGTGGGGTTTTGATTTTCTTCTCTTTTTCCCCTTTATTCTTTGTTTCTCTTTCTCTTGTGTGGAATATTGTCTCTTTTCTTTCTCTTTATCTCTCTTCTCTATATTTCGGGTTAACATATGGGGCGACAGGCACGCTGCTAGGGGGGTAGGCCGTGGCCGTATGCAGAGGTGCAGGGTGGGGGGTTGTTTTTTGTTCACTTTTTCTGTTCTATGGCCTTGAATGTTCCTTTTGTTTTTTGTTCTTCTCTTCCCTTTCTTCCTTTTTCTCTCCTTTTCGCGGGTCTGCCTGGAGGTAACTCGCCGTGCGTTTTCCTGATTCGAGTATGTGGTGTATGTTTTATGTTGTTTCACTGCACGGCGGGCGGGTATTCTTTTAGGTGGGGACGTGTAATGTTGATTGCATATCCTGTGTCTGCATCCTGACATAATGTCCTGCTTATGGTGCTCCTGCTGCGAATATCCTTTTTCTCATGTTTAACCTCGGCCTTAATGGGCTCTCATTGTGTGGCATCATATCCTGACTTTCTTTCATTTAAAAAAAGCAAACCTTCCCTAATCCTGTGGCCGTGTTGGTACTTGGATCTCCTGAGTTACAGCATTGACTTATGAGGTGTACTTCCGCATTGCTCCTGTTTTACATTGTTTATTAATTATGCCTCTGTTCCTATGCTCGACCGTACGGTTGGTGTGCTATGACTGTAACGATCTAATATGAATAAAGGTTTAAAAAAAAAAAAATGTTACATTTTAATGATAAATTATTGAAAATTATTAGTTTTAAGGAAATGTATTTATATGTGGGATATATTTTTATATTTGTATTTATTTTGTAATTGTGAAATTTAATGTTTTGTATTGGTAATTTTTGTGTGATTCGGATATTTAAGTAGTCAATATTGTAAGTTTTGATATTTTTGTAATTTGCTTTGTTTATTTAATGATGGTGGAATTTTTGTAGGTCAATATTAGTAGTTATGATATTACGTCAGTAAACCCTCTTTTGCATCTCAGAAATGACAACATTCAACTGGATGGTCATCACAGTGGCATCTGAACTGTGGCCAGCGGTGGGTGGACTATGGATCTAGGGTGGCAGAGAGTGACAGTACACAACTTGTATGTTCTAGGGTAGTCACCTTATGCCCCCATTGGAATGGAGGGTGAATCAGGCCCTCACAAGCTTTGAAGTGGGTTCCCCGAATGCCCAAAGGCCCTTGTGCAACTGCCCTAATCCATTGAAATCAAGCGGATGACCCCAGCTTTCACAGAATCGGGTGAGATGGTGAAATTCGGAAAGGACCCTTCCACCTGAACCCCAGGGGCACTGAGTTACTTTATAAATCTACCACTTGCATCCTCTGCAACCATTTTCATTTCCTCTCTCTGTGGTGTGAGGACAAGGACATCAGATAACCTGTAGTCCCTCTAAGATAATTTTAGCTAAACTCAAAGATTGGGCAATTGGAACTAAAAAAATTCCACAGGAACAACGGGGCTTCCGTGAGGATCATTCCACTATAGACCACTGTTTTGCTCTGTGGGCCATTATTCGAAAGGCTCTGAAGGAAAATCAAAGGCTGTGCTGTTGCTTTGTAGATTTCTGGACAGCCTTTGATTCTGTGGATAGGGATATTCTGTGGGAAAAACTTGCCTCCTGGAATCTACTATCAAATTGTCTTGGGGTACTCCAATCTTTGCACTTTGGCGATTGGGCTTAGGTCGAGTTAGATAAGTCGGGTTGGTTATCACAGAGAATTTCTATTGACATTGGCCTGCGCCAGGGGTGTGTTTTAGTACCCTTGCTCTTTAGCTTATATCTGGCCAACCTCCCGACCGTTATTTCCCAATCTGAGTCCTTTTCGCCAAAAATTGGGAACCAGCATATTGCTTGTCTGCTTTATGCAGATCATTTTGTGTTATTGGATTATACCCCAATAGGTTTGCAGAGGAAACTTAATGCCCTGGCAACCTATAGCAAGCAGAACCAGCTCTGTATCTATCTAGAAAAGACTAAGATTATGATCTTTGGAAAAAAGTACAGAGTTTTTCTTGGCACGTAGGTAGGCAGGTGGTGGAGCACGCCTATCAAAACAAATACCTGGGTTTTATTTTTAGTAGGAATTTAAATTGGGGTGCTCATTGGGATGCCACTAAGCCGAAGGCCCTATTGCAGGCCAGTTGTCTGTCAAGGTTCAATGGTAGGTTCGGGGGCTATCTCATATCCCATTACTAAAGGCTTATGAAGGGAAGATACCTCCGTTAGGCCTGTATGGGGGAGAGGTTTTTTCCCTCGGCCCAGCATATGAATGGGATGGACTGGAAGGGGTGGTGCTTAAAAGACTCATCACTCCCCCAAGGTACAATGGTTCAGGCCATACGGAGAGAGTGCAATCTGGTCTCTTGGAACATGGCAGCCTCTACTCGGGCACTGAGATATTTTAACACATTGTGGGAGGATGATGAGGTGGTCAAAGTTTCCAAATTGTGTTGGGAAGAGATCCAAAGCAGTGAGAGCATGTGGGCAAAGGCTGTAAGAACCAGCATAATTTCACTAAGGAACCTTCATATAAATAGTGGTACAGTTACATCTTGGCTCCCATTTCCAGGCAAACGAGCACTGAGGGAATCCGCTTTTATGGTATCAGAGTCTATCGACCTGCTGTATCTAAAGAAGATATTATCCATTAGCTTCTCGATTGCTACATTGGGCCACAATACTGTTTTTCCCTATCTATCACGGCTACCAGACCCAGGATTGAGGAATTACATTTTAAGGGCTAGGGTGGGATGCAAACCAAAGTACTCAGCCCGCCCACACAGGATCAGGGTACAGAATAATAGTGGTCTCTGCCCCTGCCCTCTGAAAGTTACATGTACCCTTATGCTTATTCTTATGCACTGTGTCTTTTATTTTGCAAATAGAAGGGCAGCAGGAAAAGAAGGCCATGTAAGCAACCACAGACAGCCACAGAAAAGATAACTAGAAACATTCCTGGCTAAAGAGCCTAAAGGTATATCAAAAGCCAAATGACCTAAAGGAATGTCCAACGAGGACTACACAGACCTCAGACCCAAAGGATGCTATGGCGATTAGCCCTGGCACACTGTTCTGTCTTATAAGTACTAGTTGTAAGCAGTGACAACTATCTAGGTCATTTGGCTTACCAAATGCAAAATTCCAAGTCAGCAATACATCCCTATACCAACCAGACCAGACAATGCACAGCTTCTATTACTAGAACAGAGCAGACTGGATGGTAGGAATACAACCTGTCTCATCAGTCAAAACAGAGAAGGTGGCAAAAGTCCAGGCTGAGGGCCTGATAATGAGAACGAGTCTGGCGGTCCAAGGACCGTCAGACTTCCGATGGGGTGGTAGTGGCGGTCCAGCCACCGCTGCACCCCTTGGTCCGAGTGCCCTATTAGGACTTTGCCGTTCAGACTCCCTTTGCACCACCGCAACCGCCAGTGAACCATGTCCCGTGGTGGTGTGAGGGCCGCAATATGCTTGGTAAACAACAACAATTCATATTTGTAAAGAACAAACATATCACCCCTTAAGGTTACAAGGCACTGTGGGCCGTTCAGGAGATTAAGTGAGCTATTGCCCAGAGTCACGCTGAGCTGCCGCTGGTGCCGGTGATCGTACCATGAGCCCGCACTACAGAATCAGCTGCTATGGCCGCTGCACCATATCTTTGCCCTGAGGTACAGCGTGCTACCCAAACAAATGATGGATGGAATGCTGAATGAATCATACATTCGCCCCAGTCAAGAGATCTTGGTTAAATCCATTGTTCTTTTGCTCACCATGCCACACAAGCATCCTGGGACCTGTTTCGGTATATTGCCCCTCATCAGCCAAGCTAGCTTAAATCCAGTGGCACAGTGAACAAGGGACCCACGTCTGGGCATACTCATCCGACTTAGGGCAAAAAGTGCTACGCAAACAAATGATGGACAGAATGTTTAATAAATCGTACATTCACTTTCAGTCAGGAGATCTGGGTTAAATCTACTGTTCTTTTTCTCACCATGCTACCCCAGTTTAGACCCAGCCATATGCAAATCAGTCTTGAACCTGTTCCTTATGGGAACAGTCCAGGCTAAACTGCAAAGCCAGGTCTTCCAAGCATTATACGACTTTCCTCACCGCCAGCGGTGCCATGGGGATTCTTCCTCCATGTAACTGCTGGAAGTGAGGAAAGATATGTGGTCCTACAGGACCCCCTCTTGCCCCTGTGCACAGGGGTGCATGCAGGGGGGCACGTGTACTTTTGCACCTCCAGATCCTGCACACGAAAAAATGCACAGCATGGTACATTCCTTTTTGTGCAGTGAAGTGTACTGGCGGTCCTGCGGTGGTGCTGTTTAAGGTTCACAATGATACTTTAAACAGCTCCGACACAGGACCACCACACACACTGCACCACCAAAAGTCATAATCAGACCCTAAGAGGTCTCTAAGGATCTTGCAACCGGTGAAAAGAAGAAAGAAAGAAAAAGCTAAAAGGGCAACCCATTTAATAAACTCATTTATCATTACCTGAATGATAAAATGGAATTTCCTGTTTGTGTTAAAACTGGTACATTTCACATTACTAACACAGAGGATGCATCAGACGTCCAGAGCAGTCTCTAAAACAAAAATAAAGATAAGCATGGAAAAGGCCACCTAACCAGAAGCTAAGCTGGCAACAGTTGTTTCTGAGACTGACCATATTATGACATATGGATTATACTGAAGCCTTCTTTATACTCCTTAAAGTATACAAAATTGCAATACCATAAAAATGAAAGGCTTCTTCACAACTAAATATCAGCACATGAAAACATAGTGTGGCTTGACAAAGCAAAAGATGTGCCCAGCCATTATGAGCCAGGACTATTGATTAGGAAGGTGACACATCCTTAGATTGTCCTGGCTTTACAGTCTTTGCCTTTCAACACTGGAAAAGAACTAGTGCATTGAAGCCATTTCCTTGTATTTGAATTTGACTTGGATGAAATAGTGCAGCTCCACTTAGAGAAGGCTTCTAAACAGGACCCAGTACGGAATGTTACTGTTTATTCCCTAATCCCAACCCCAAACTGTTGATTACACCTAGGATCCGAATGAGCCCTGTCACTGTGCCCATTTGGGAGGTCTTGAGCTATGCAGTCCTGGAGAGGAAATGTCTGACTCAGAGCTGAAACATATGGCTAGCTAAATTAAAACTCACGTGGAGTGTGACTCAAGTAAAAGAGTCTACTGTGTGGCCACAAAGTCTTATGATACTGCTAGCCTGAAGTGATCTGAAGGCACCAATGAACAACTTCATCATCTGAAATCTGAGAGACTGATACCATGAAAGGGACAAATATGTTTATGAGCCTTGACAAAACTCACGTTCTGCAAGCAGACATCTTTTATAGCCGGAAAAGGGTACAGTGGTTTTTCACTTTTACCTTTAGCCCCTGGGGCATGTTCCATTGTCTAAGATTATTTGCCTGGATTCAGGCACCTTGTAATTCTCAGACCCTGATTCACAAAGGTAAACTTACACTTTGGGGTAAATTTACAATTGTTTGCTAGTCACAAAGGGATTTTACTAGTAGCATATTTGCGACTGCAGTGTCACCGCTCATAAAAAGATAGGTCTGTCCTATCTTCTTTTGTGCGGACACTCCGCAGTCATAAAGATACTAGTAAACCACCTTTGTGAATAGCAAACACACAAAAGTGTATGTTTACCTTTGTGAATCAAGCCCTCTGTTTCAGGGATGTGTACAATGAAAGGGATGGTAGTACCTTAACAAAGCAATCTATTCTTATGGTGGCTGCACTTTTAAAAGACCCCAATCCAAATTAGCCATTTGCAGTTTAGTATTTTCGCATTTAGTGTTCAGCCAGGTCCCATTCGCAGTAGCCTCACAGTTGAACTTTGACTCTGGAGGCCAGCTACAGCTTGACTCTCTTCTCCAGATCAGTGACTGGGGAGCCTGCCAGTTGAGTGACTCATTACTGTTGGACTTGGCCCCTTTGGCAGGTTCACCCCTAAACTTTTTGCTTTTAAATGTGACCTGGTGTTAGTTATTTTTGGCTTCTGTGCACTTTAACACTGTGTCCCAGTGTAAAGTGCGTGCGCAATCTGAGTTCGTGTGGTGAGATTGGCCTGCCCTCCCATAGGAATGCATGGGGGATATGTGTGTCCATGGTAGTTACTGATGTGAGAGGAGTGCAGGGGCGAGTTTGGTATGTGCGAACTCGTGAGATTAAATGCTGGGCGACGGTGTGCATAGATTTAATGTAACTAGTGGAGAAGTGCCACTTTTAGAAGTTGGCAAGTCTGTGTGCAGTGAATGTGAATTGACTGTCTGGCTTGTGAGTGACAGGGGCTCACTGGTGTGCCTGGCTCCAGGAGTCAGGATGGGTCTGCCCAGTAGTGAATAGGGTTCTGCATGTAGATGGGAGGGAGGAGTTGCACCTGGGACCTGAATAGGGCTGTGCCTTCCCTCCACAATGCTGGCTTCGTCCCCTGTGGTCCGTATGATGTCCCTAGCCTGCCCTGTGAATAGGGAGAGGGGCTGACCACAACAAAGTGCTCCAGAACCAGTTGCATCTGGTTTTCCCCCTACCCTGCACCCTTGAGACAAAGGAAATGTGTATATAAATAGGGTCTGTGACCCCATGTAAAATGGTACTTCTCTCTGATCCTAACTCGAGGGGGGCCTGCTGCTGCTGGGCGCCAGGAGGACCGCCACTGGGGACTGCCTCCCTGCTGGAGGGCCCTGTGAGCTGGCCCATGGGCCCAGCCTTTGCCCCCCCTACATTCTACAAGACTTCCCCTGGACTGGAGGCTTTGGGCTTTCTGGTGCCTTGGGGTCACTTTGCTTTTAAGAGCACTTTGTTCTCCATATTGCTGGGAGCGATTCTTTTTGTGTACTGGCGGCTTGTT
Source organism: Lissotriton helveticus (assembly GCF_964261635.1). Lineage (NCBI taxonomy): Eukaryota > Metazoa > Chordata > Amphibia > Caudata > Salamandridae > Lissotriton > Lissotriton helveticus. Next base: position 203,673,803 of record NC_136069.1, read on the forward strand.
GGACTTGAGCGGGTGGCCACCCTGCTGCTGTTTGGCCCCGAGGGTACCCCTGACGTGGGAACCCCCTCCCTGCGTGCAGAGGGGAAGCGGGAGCCTACCCCGCTAATATATTTAATTGACGCGAAGGCTGGACCCTACCCCGTACTTAGGTGAGGAAAAGCAGCCTCGGGATTAATAGTGCAAGCGGGTGCCCACCCCGCGTTTTTGCAGCCTCTGGCACCTTTTATTGATAGCGGGTGCCTACCCTGCATTTGCCTGAATCAAAACGGGAGCCTACTCCGTATTGCCCGGCAGAAGAGGAGAGGGAGACCACCACGAGCGCTGAGGGCCGCCGCGCTGCCCGTGGCGACCCGGAAGCCAGGCACGAACCGCCTGGTTGGGGGTGGAGCCTCGCCCCCTGGGCTGAAGTCGGCGACGGCTTGAGCGGGGCTCTCGTGAGGAGAGCCAGAGCCCCGAGTGGCTCATGGTGACTTGTGCCCAGAAGCAGACCCAGGCGGGAGCCTATCCCGCACTGGGACAGACCAGAAGAGAAACCACCGAAGGGTTGCTGCTGTGGATGACGGGGCTCCCGTAAGCTTAGGAGAGCCCCGCAAGTACAGCAGCCGGTGGAGAAGTAACACGGAGGGGGCACAAGGCATATTGTTGGTGCCTGCCCCCGCCGCATGTCAGCCCCGCGTGTAGCCGCCCAAGCGCCCAGAGAGTGATGGAATCCCCCCGGAGGAGCAGCCTAAAGGAGCCTGGTGAGTGGGGCTAGCAATCGTCTGGGGAACGGGAGGCCTGGTGCACAAGAGGGAAGAGCCCGGTGAGCAGGGCTCCTGGGGTCATTGTTGTTAGAGGGGCCTTTGGGGCACATTGCCGGTGCCCGCCCCCTCCCCTCCTACTGGTACTAACTTCGTTTTGGGCCACATTGTTTATGGAAGTAGAATTCCCAAGGAGGACTTGTGGGCCAGGTCCATTTAAAAGTCCCAGTGGGGACACCTAAAAGCCACAGCAAGGCATGGAGGCACAGTGGTGCCAGACCTTGTTTGTTTAAGTTCTTCAGCTGCCCTGCGAGGGCGCAGGCAGCTGCGGCGTTGGGGGACCATTGATGTTCTTCTAGAGTCCCAGAGAGGGGCTCAGAGGGCACGCTGGTGCCCATGCTCATTTTTCAGCTGCCGAGCAATGAGTGGGCAGCTGCTTCATTTAGGCTTGATCTTTGGCGCACTTCACTTTTGCTGCATGCGCAGCCAGCCCGGACATTCTGCACATCGGGCATTTGAGCCCCTGTGGAAGGCCAGTTGGCCTGGGGTCAGTACCTTTGGGATTCTTGCGCAAGGTGATAGCCTACTGTACTTGTGATGAAAATTGCCTAATGTGATTTATGCGTAATGTGCAATACCTTTATGCCTGTTTTATACCTCTGTGTTTCATGACTAGGAGGTTGTTTTGCCTAGTATAGTTTATGCTAGTCAGTTTATGTTTCACTGCGTGATCTATGCCTAGGGTGATTAGTATTGCGTAGTGTGTTCCTACTTTTTACCAGTGGTTACTGGTTGTGTACTATTGTTATTTTGTGCTACAATTATTCTATGTGCTACATCTACTATTTCTACTAAGTGCTGATTCTGACAGTGGCCCAAAGTGGCCCTGTCAGGTGTAAATAATTCCCTGTAAATATTACCCAGTGCCAGTTGGCACAGTGTATCTGTGTGATTATGATCTAATCTGTTTATGGTAATACAAAGGCTATTTTTATATATAACCTTGTGTGGAGTTCCTTTTTGTGGTGTGCTTAGGGTGTCACTGCTGTGTGTGTTGCGCAAACGCTTTACACATTGCCTCCGGGATAAGTCTTACTGCTCGTGCCACGTTGCCAAGGGGGTGAGCAGGGGTTATCTTGGCGTGTAACTCCCTTGCCCTGACTAGAGTGGTGGTCTCTGTCTGGCTTTGGCGCAAGCCTTAGCCAACCAGAGATCCCATTTCTAACAATTACCTTGACTACAGACCAGTTAATTCTTAGCTCTATTTTTATGGGTTGAGAATCTCAAATCACTTCGGATGGTAGGTTATTTGACATACTTTGCTGCTTGGAAAGCTCTCTGATTGCTTTCTGCGCTGAGTCCCACCAGATTCTCTGTGGTTGCATCGAGGGTAACTTATGAACTAGGGCAAAAGCCAAGCCTATCACAGCACACTTGATGCTTTTAAACATTCCTCTCTGGTGCCTTCTGTGATTGAGAAACTTCTCCCATATCAAAAAACTGAAACTCAAAGGTTTTCTAGGGCATCACGATTTTTCACATGTGGATTAGTATTACCTATCAACCTCAAAGTTATTTGCATTATAATGACTTAGGGGCAGATGTATCAAGCGTTTTTTTGTCGCAAATGCTGCGAATTGCAAAATAGCAGCGTTTGCGACAAAAAAACGGGAAATGCGATGTATTAAAAAAATCGCATTGCAAAATTAAGGAATCACAAAATTTGCGATTCCTTAATTTTGCGCTACCATTTAAGGAATCGCAAAAAGCGATTCCTTATATGGTATGTATTATAAATCACCATGGGGCGACCCAGTATCCCTCAGAACCTGGGCAATACAATTCAATATAAACAATGGTTCTGTCGGGTATGTCACTTGTTTCCTTCAAAACATGAACTAAATTCTTTATAAGGTGCAACTTATAGTCTTCTAATTACTTAAGACAGAGCTCTTAGGTTGGAGCTCTGTCTTAAGTAATTAGAAGACTATAAGTTGCACCTTATATAGAATTTAGTTCATGTTTATATGGTATGTAAGAAAGAAGATAGTTTTGCGATTTCACTCTAAGAAATCGCTAATTACCACCAACTTGTAGTTGGTGGTAATTTGTGAATTCTTTTACAAATGCACTTTTTGCAATTTGTAAAGGTGGCATGTGACGCTCATACATGCCCTTAGGGCATGTATGTACGCCATATGCGCACACATGTCAATTTCAGGGGGTGCAACAGGGTGTCCTTAAGACACCCTTGCACCCTTGAAATTATTCTCAATTTGCGATTAGCAAATTGTGAATCACAAATTGAGAATAATTTCACATTCATTCCTATGGGCCTCCTGGCCCATAGAAATGAATGGGAAATTATTCCTGAATTGCGATTAGCAATTTGCTAATCGCAATTAAGGAATTTTAAGAAATCGCTAAAACATAGCAAATTTTTACATACATACCATTTTGCAATTCTCAGATAGCGATTCCTTAAAAATCGGTATTTGAGAATCGCAAAAGGGTATCTTGATACATCTGGCCCTTAGTTCATATATGTGACATTAAATTTTGGAGATGTCTGGTCTCTAAAGGAAACATATGATTGTGTATGTACCTTAAGTTTCCCAGTTCTACATGTTGCTGAACATTGGCCTTTGCTGAATGTTAGTGCTTGTATTACAGTGATCAAGGTCCAGCACTCATTACCTCCTAACGTACCTCATTACATGCGTGAGTACTTTACTACAGGGCAAGACCCGAACAGGAAAACCTGACATCCAATTAACACCCAAGGCCGTGCGACATAGGTGGAATCCCCCCGGAGGAGCAGCCTAAAGGAGCCTGGTGAGTGGGGCTAGCAATCGTCTGGGGAACGGGAGGCCTGGTGCACAAGAGGGAAGAGCCCGGTGAGCAGGGCTCCTGGGGTCATTGTTGTTAGAGGGGCCTTTGGGGCACATTGCCGGTGCCCGCCCCCTCCCCTCCTACTGGTACTAACTTCGTTTTGGGCCACATTGTTTATGGAAGTAGAATTCCCAAGGAGGACTTGTGGGCCAGGTCCATTTAAAAGTCCCAGTGGGGACACCTAAAAGCCACAGCAAGGCATGGAGGCACAGTGGTGCCAGACCTTGTTTGTTTAAGTTCTTCAGCTGCCCTGCGAGGGCGCAGGCAGCTGCGGCGTTGGGGGACCATTGATGTTCTTCTAGAGTCCCAGAGAGGGGCTCAGAGGGCACGCTGGTGCCCATGCTCATTTTTCAGCTGCCGAGCAATGAGTGGGCAGCTGCTTCATTTAGGCTTGATCTTTGGCGCACTTCACTTTTGCTGCATGCGCAGCCAGCCCGGACATTCTGCACATCGGGCATTTGAGCCCCTGTGGAAGGCCAGTTGGCCTGGGGTCAGTACCTTTGGGATTCTTGCGCAAGGTGATAGCCTACTGTACTTGTGATGAAAATTGCCTAATGTGATTTATGCGTAATGTGCAATACCTTTATGCCTGTTTTATACCTCTGTGTTTCATGACTAGGAGGTTGTTTTGCCTAGTATAGTTTATGCTAGTCAGTTTATGTTTCACTGCGTGATCTATGCCTAGGGTGATTAGTATTGCGTAGTGTGTTCCTACTTTTTACCAGTGGTTACTGGTTGTGTACTATTGTTATTTTGTGCTACAATTATTCTATGTGCTACATCTACTATTTCTACTAAGTGCTGATTCTGACAGTGGCCCAAAGTGGCCCTGTCAGGTGTAAATAATTCCCTGTAAATATTACCCAGTGCCAGTTGGCACAGTGTATCTGTGTGATTATGATCTAATCTGTTTATGGTAATACAAAGGCTATTTTTATATATAACCTTGTGTGGAGTTCCTTTTTGTGGTGTGCTTAGGGTGTCACTGCTGTGTGTGTTGCGCAAACGCTTTACACATTGCCTCCGGGATAAGTCTTACTGCTCGTGCCACGTTGCCAAGGGGGTGAGCAGGGGTTATCTTGGCGTGTAACTCCCTTGCCCTGACTAGAGTGGTGGTCTCTGTCTGGCTTTGGCGCAAGCCTTAGCCAACCAGAGATCCCATTTCTAACAATTACCTTGACTACAGACCAGTTAATTCTTAGCTCTATTTTTATGGGTTGAGAATCTCAAATCACTTCGGATGGTAGGTTATTTGACATACTTTGCTGCTTGGAAAGCTCTCTGATTGCTTTCTGCGCTGAGTCCCACCAGATTCTCTGTGGTTGCATCGAGGGTAACTTATGAACTAGGGCAAAAGCCAAGCCTATCACAGCACACTTGATGCTTTTAAACATTCCTCTCTGGTGCCTTCTGTGATTGAGAAACTTCTCCCATATCAAAAAACTGAAACTCAAAGGTTTTCTAGGGCATCACGATTTTTCACATGTGGATTAGTATTACCTATCAACCTCAAAGTTATTTGCATTATAATGACTTAGGGGCAGATGTATCAAGCGTTTTTTTGTCGCAAATGCTGCGAATTGCAAAATAGCAGCGTTTGCGACAAAAAAACGGGAAATGCGATGTATTAAAAAAATCGCATTGCAAAATTAAGGAATCACAAAATTTGCGATTCCTTAATTTTGCGCTACCATTTAAGGAATCGCAAAAAGCGATTCCTTATATGGTATGTATTATAAATCACCATGGGGCGACCCAGTATCCCTCAGAACCTGGGCAATACAATTCAATATAAACAATGGTTCTGTCGGGTATGTCACTTGTTTCCTTCAAAACATGAACTAAATTCTTTATAAGGTGCAACTTATAGTCTTCTAATTACTTAAGACAGAGCTCTTAGGTTGGAGCTCTGTCTTAAGTAATTAGAAGACTATAAGTTGCACCTTATATAGAATTTAGTTCATGTTTATATGGTATGTAAGAAAGAAGATAGTTTTGCGATTTCACTCTAAGAAATCGCTAATTACCACCAACTTGTAGTTGGTGGTAATTTGTGAATTCTTTTACAAATGCACTTTTTGCAATTTGTAAAGGTGGCATGTGACGCTCATACATGCCCTTAGGGCATGTATGTACGCCATATGCGCACACATGTCAATTTCAGGGGGTGCAACAGGGTGTCCTTAAGACACCCTTGCACCCTTGAAATTATTCTCAATTTGCGATTAGCAAATTGTGAATCACAAATTGAGAATAATTTCACATTCATTCCTATGGGCCTCCTGGCCCATAGAAATGAATGGGAAATTATTCCTGAATTGCGATTAGCAATTTGCTAATCGCAATTAAGGAATTTTAAGAAATCGCTAAAACATAGCAAATTTTTACATACATACCATTTTGCAATTCTCAGATAGCGATTCCTTAAAAATCGGTATTTGAGAATCGCAAAAGGGTATCTTGATACATCTGGCCCTTAGTTCATATATGTGACATTAAATTTTGGAGATGTCTGGTCTCTAAAGGAAACATATGATTGTGTATGTACCTTAAGTTTCCCAGTTCTACATGTTGCTGAACATTGGCCTTTGCTGAATGTTAGTGCTTGTATTACAGTGATCAAGGTCCAGCACTCATTACCTCCTAACGTACCTCATTACATGCGTGAGTACTTTACTACAGGGCAAGACCCGAACAGGAAAACCTGACATCCAATTAACACCCAAGGCCGTGCGACATAGGTGGAAAACAAAGTTGACTCAGAAGAGAACATCCTGTAACCATTAACTGCCCTAGGCCCTTGAGAAAGGACCTGGCAATGGTTAAACGAGCGTGTGTGGAGGGACGGAGAGAGAGAGAGTGAGATATGACTACAGTTTTGGTCAATAACTCATTTGGCAAATGAAGTGCAAGGAACTAACATCTTGATGCGAATTCTAGACCGAAGGTACATCCACTTTCAGTAATACTTTTGCCTGGACGTCCCTAATATTTTACTAAAGATCAACAAGCTCTACTTTCAAAAGAGCCCACATAACCATCTCTTTGTGCTCCAGCGTTGATAAGATTATGACTACTCTCCACTGTGGGTCCTGTAGCACTACACTCCAAAAGATTCGCTCCTGAAATGTAACTTCATTGCAGTACACTCTTTCATCTCCCAGATGGTACTGCTCCAGTCAACAGGGCTTCACTTCCGATGAATTTAAAAACTCTTGTGATCATCTTTTTCAACTGCTATACTGGGCCTTTTTATAGACATGACAAATGTGACTTTACTTTCCTAAGAATCATTGGTGACTTGTCATGTACTCAGTCACCCACCTTGAAAGAATTACACATCTTGATTTCAATTCGTACCTCAATTGACATTCCTTTTATTCTCCGCAAGTACTCTGACATCTCAATCACATATTTTGTTTACAGTTCACTCCCTATCTCCCCATTTAAGACGATCAAACTTGCGAACATGGTTCTCTATCTCGAAACAGACACAAAAGGAAAGATCTTGGTACTGGACTGTGGGGTAGTCTGTAATCCCATAGCTTCCTTCTTATTTCCTGCACTCCATGACACCAACTTTCCCATAAAATTAGATTAAAATGTTCTAGTAGACCATTGTCCCTGGTGGTTGTATAAAGCTGCTGTATAATGTTTAATACCATGCACCTCCATAAACGTCTTCAATTCCTCCAAAGCGATCTGGCACCTCTACCAGAAATAATAAAACAATAACTTCTGGACAAAGCTTCCTGGCGAATATCATCATCGGAAAGAAATTCCTTCATCGTTCCATGAGTAATTTCCTTCTCAAATTTGACTTCTGGCTATTTAGTATAATTATGAATCCTGACCACTGCATGCTGCCCTTGTAACACTCCTCCAGCAAATAGGCCGCAAATATTTATGCTCATCCTTTGCAACACATGTCCTGGATACCCCTTTGATTATGTTTGTGATGCTTGGAAAATGGTTTTGTCACTCATGGCACATGGACTACACCTTACAAAGCTTTCCACACACCTGTTCACTTCTGGCCACAAAATATCACAGCTTACCTTTCTGTTCATACCGGATATATCACAACCTCATTCATGCAAGATTTCCATCATCCTCTCATGACATCCAACAGGAATCACAACTCAACTGATCTACATCAAATGTTCCCATCTACAGATAATTCTTTCTTTTGTCCAACTAATCATTCTTCCTCTGTTCACAATTGCTAATCTTTCCCAGAGCTTCACCATGATCTCTCTGACCTTAACACCTGCTGCAGTTTTTCCTTCCTTCCGCTCCTCTTTTCTTATTGTTGTACCGCCACAAACCTTGACAGTCTTTCTCTTCAAACGGCTCCACACCTTGAATTGGCAATGTAGAGATACATGCATTTACATTATGCCTACGTGGCACACATTTCAATTCAAACGTGAAATCTTGAAAATAATGCAAGTTGTCTTCTCTGAACCTCATTTTTTTTAGTTTTTAGAAATTTTCAGCCAATGGTTTATGATCCACCCATACCTCATACAGAGTCTTTGACCTCTCACCAATACACCAGACCTTCTTTCTCTGTCACTGTGTACAGGCCCTCCTCACCTTTGAAAGTGAGCAAGGCAAAAGCTACAACTCTTTCCACGCCATCCTTCTCTTCTCTAAGCTTGGCATATAAGTCATGAGCATAGGGATCAGCCACCACAGCAGTTTGTCTTTCAGATCAAAAGGTTTTAAAACTTCTGTAATATCAACATACCTTTCAACCACTTGGAAAGACTTTCACTATCGCAGACCACATAAAACATACTTTCTTTTCTCAGCAGTTCTCTTATCTCTTTCGTCCTATCTGTGAATGGTTAGCACATGGTGTACAGTGTTTTACCATGACTGAAAAATGCATAAATGTTCCTTAGGTACCAGAGATGGTACCCATCCAACAGCTCTGGCTTGTTTCAATATCGGTTTTATAGCATCATCCGAAATCACATGGCCCAGATATTCTACTTTAGTAACCATAAACCTGGACTTCGCAAGGCCAATAGTTAAATCAGCCTCCTTCTAATTTATCCATGATCCTTTCCAACACCATGTCATCACCCACCTTGTCTTTTTCCCAACACTAAAATGTCATTCTGAAAACACATTCCCTGAGACTGTCAATAAATAACCTTTGCATCATATGCTGGAAAACGTAGGATGCATAAGTCATAAATTGAAACTCCACCCTTAAATACTCTCCCAAGGCAAAAAGCACTGTCCGTACTTTGTGCACAGATAGTAAAACACAATCTACCAACACTAAATAATGTAACAACCCCTCTTACCCATCACAGCTTCCATAAAAATACACTTGGAAGCAACTCCTTCCATTTATTCATCTGAGAATGTTCCATTAAATGTATTTGCTTGGTTTTTAAAAATACATGCTCTCCCCAACTAAGTAGGATTTTTCCTTTCTAAACAATGTTGATACATCCGTGTCTCAAACCCACAATATCATGGAAACCCTCCCCAATCAAGTGCCTCAGAAGGTACCACAGAGTTAGCCACAACAGGCAAATTGGATCACCATACAACCCTCCCATCGACAGCTAATTGGGTAGGTCGACCTCAGGCTCAAACACTCATGTTAGAGGTCCGTTTGCCTCTCTTAATAACTCACACAGCAATAAGAATGGGGCAACTGTGTTTCAAATTACCAATACCACGTAAATCCCCCATGTAAATACCTTAGAAAACACCACAGGAGGTGGAGCCAGCATTGTGTGGACAGGGGCAGCCAGGAGTACCTTGATGACAGTGCTTTGCCCTTCCTGGGCCAGGTGCAGACTGAGTCATCGGTCGCTCCCCAGGGGCGGAGCCAGCATTGTGATGGCAGAGCACAGCCTGATTAAGAGTCCAGGGGCACTCCTACCTCCCACTAAGGTGTAATCCTTGCATTCACGACCTGTCATCCCCCAGCCCTGTCACTCACATATCCCAGACCGTCAGATACACATCCAAGCAGAGGCGGGCTGAAATGGTTAGGCAAGCAAATGCTAACTTTCTAAAAGTAGCATTTGCAAACACAGGATATTAAAATAAACTTTACTAAAAGAAGTATTTTATTATTCTGAGTCCAGGCATACTAAACTTTATTTTCTACCATGTTCCCTGAGCCTGCTGGGATTATAGAGTGTAATAATTCCAGCAGCCCATCTGGCCTAAGAGAACAGGTAGCCTTACAATAGTGAAAAACAAATTTGGCAGTAATTCACTATTAGGACATGCCACACTCATCAGAGCATGTCCTACCTTACACTTACAATGCACCCTGCCCTTGGGCCTACCATAGGGGTGACTAATATGAAGTTAAGGGAAGGTTTAGGGGCTGGCAAGTGTGTGCACTTGCCCAGCCAGCATGACAGTACCAGACTGCATGCAGGTTCTGCAATGGCAGACCCTAGACACATTTTAAAAGGCTGCTTCTGTGGGTGGCGCAACCAGCGCTGCAGGCCCACTAGCAGTATTGGCATTTACAAGCCCTGGCACTCCTGGTGCACTTTACTGGGGACTGACAGTAAATCCAATGGACCAATCAGGAATATCAATCACAGTTACACTTTACATAGGGAGCACTTGCACTGCGGCACAGAATGGCCGTGGCGCAGTGCCCTGAGCAGCGGACACCAGCAAAAACATCTGAGGCACATCAGCAAAAAGTGGAAGGGAAACTCACGCCAAGGTGCCAGGTCTAACATGTGTCCCCTCCAGCTGAAATGTGGGGAGAACTTCCCTTCCCCAGGGAGTTCCTCATCACTAAGGCGGAAAAACCTGGACAGACCATCAGCATTGGCGTGATCTGTGCCAGGGCAATGTTCCACCGTGAAGTCCATACCCTGTAGGGAGATGGACCACCTCAACAGTTTTGGGTTCTCACCCCTTATCTGCATCAACCATCTGAGGGGCCTGTGGTCTGTCTGAACCCGGAAGTGAGACCCAAACAAGTAGGGTCTTAGCTTTTTCAGCGCCCAGACCACAGCAAATGCTTCTCGCTCTATTGCACTCCACCTACGTTCCCGTGGAAGTAACCTCCTACTGATGAAGGCTACAGGTTGGTCCCAGCCCTCCTCAGTCATCTGTGAGAGAACAGCCCCTACACAATGCTCTGAAGCGTCTGTTTGCACTAGAAATTCCTTGGAGAAATTAGGAGCCAAGAGCACGGGCGCCGTGCACATGGCAGTTTTCAGGGTGTCAAAAGCCTTCTGACAGGTGTCAGTCCAAATCACATTCCTGGGCTGCTTCTTCGAAGTCCGCTCTGTCAAGGGGGTCACAATAGTGCCATAGCCCTTGACAAACCTCCTGTAGTACCCAGTGAGCCCCAGGAAGGCTCTCACTGCAGTCTGGGTCTTGGGGGGTTCCCAAGCCAGGATGGTCTCAATTTTGGGTTGCAAGGGTGCCACCTTGCCACTCCCCACTTGGTGTCCCAAGTACACCACGGAACCCTGTCCAATCTGGCACTTGCTTGCCTTGATTGTGAGGCCTGCTTTGTGCAGCTCCATCAACACTACCCAGAGGTGTCGCAGGTGTTCTGGACAGGTACCACTGAACACTGCGATGTCATCCAGGTAGGCGGCACTGAACTCATCCAGCCCAACCAACATCTGGTTGACCAACCTATGAAAGGTGGCGGGGTATTCTTCATTCCAAATGGCATGACCCGGAACTGGAAATGCCCATCTGGTGTAGAGAATGCGGACCTCTCTTTTGCCCCATCGGTCAAGGCGATCTGCCAGTACTCAGACGTTAAATCAAACGTGCTGAGGAACCGGACAGCCCCTAGCCGATCAATGAGCTCATCAGCTCTGGGGATAGGGTGCGCGTCAGTCTTGGTGACTGAATTGAGTCCTCTGTAGTCCACACAGAACCGGAGTCCAGGTGTGGCTCCCGGCGCAGCAGCCTTTGGGACCAAGACCATGGGGCTGGACCAAGGACTGCTGGAGGACTCAACCACCCTAAGAGCAAGCATTTTGGAGACCTCCTCCTTGATGCAGGCCCTGACCCTGTCAGTCACTCTGTAGTACTTATGCCTCACAGGTAAGCTGTCTCCTGTGTCCACATCATGGACGCACCAATCTGTGACACCAGGAACCAGGGAGAACAGATCTGGAAACTGCCCCAGCAATTGGCGGCAGTCTTCCTGTTGCTCAGGCGTCGGGGTGGGTGAGAGGTTAACTCCATCCACTGACCCATCTTTCTCAGAGGCTACTAAGAGGTCAGGAAGAGGCTCAGACTCCTCCTCCATTCCATCATCAGTTGCCAATAACATGCCCACTTCGGACCTCTCCAAGTGGGGCTTAAGGCGGTTAACATGTAGGACCCTCAAAGGGTTCCTGGGAGACTGCATGTCCACCAAGTAGGTTACCGGACTCTTGCGCTCCACAACCTCAAATGGACCTGTCCACTTATCCTGAAGTGCACAAGGCTCCACTGGACCCAAGACCCACACCTTTTGCCCAGGTTGAAGCTCCACCAGAGTGGCATTCTGGTCGTACCACCGCTTTATCTCTTCCTGGCTGGCTTCCAGATTTGCCTCAGCAAGTTGCCTGAATCGCCTGGTCTGGTTTCTGAAGGCCAGCATGTAACTGTATACATTCTGGGGAGGTTTCCTGGCAGATTGCTCCCAGCCTTCCTTTACCAAACTCTGAGGTCCTCTCACTGGGTGACCATACAGTAGTTCAAAGGGGCTGAACCCTAGGGACTTCTGTGGCACCTCACGGTATGCAAAGAGAAGGCATGGCAAGAGAACGTCCCACTTACGCCTCATTGGACCTTCCAGGCCCATGATCATGCCTATTAGGGTTCGGTTGAATCTCTCAACCAACCCATTTCCTTGGGGATGGTAAGGGCTGGTGAACTTGTAGGTTACACCACACTCTTGCCAAAGGGATTTCATATACTTGGATATGAAATTGGTCCCCCTGTCACTCACCACCTCTAGAGGAAATCCCACTCGTGAGAACATTCCCATCAGTGCCCGTCCCACCACGGGGGCCGTCACTGTCCTCAGAGGGATGGCTTCAGGGTACCGGGTGGCATGGTCCACCAAGACCAGGCTTCAGGGTACCGGGTGGCATGGTCCACCAAGACCAGGATGAACCTGTTGCCCTTGGCTGTCTTGGGGTCCAGAGGCCCAACAATGTCAATACCCACTCGCTAGAATGGCGTACCGACCACTGGGAAGGGTTGCAGAGGAGCCTTGTGCCTCCCTCCGCTCTTACCACTTGCCTGGCAAGTCTGACAGGATCTACAATGAGCATCTGAGCTCTTGTGCATTTGGGGCCAATAAAAGTGGTTGACAAGCCTGTCATAGGTCTTGTCCATCCCCAAATGTCCTGCTAACGGCACATCATGAGCCAACCCCAGTAGGAAGGCTCTGAACTTCTGGGGTACCACCAGCACACGGGCTGACCCAGGTTCAGCAGCCTTAGGCTCTGAATACACGAGGTCATTCTCCCAGTACACATAATGTGTTTTGGCCTGAACACCATTGGCCTGGTCTGCAGCCTGCTGCCGCATACCCACGAGAAAAGGGCATTCTTTCTGCTCCCTGTAGAATTCTTCCCTGGAGGGACCTCCTTCTTGCTGCCAATGGGTCAGCTCAGGCATGTCCCCCAGTTCAGCAATCTGTTCCCCTGTAGGCTCCAGGGCATCCCCCTCAAGGTCTGCTTCCTCCTGGACCGTGGGAACTTCAGGGGCCGGTTTCCAGCGCCCCCTGCGCCTTCTCTCTAAGGCCGGTTCCTGGGCCTCTCCTTCAGGCCCCAGGATCTCTTGAGCACCCCTACTGGCTGCCATTGACCGTGTGGTCACGCACGCCCAGTCAGGCAGACCCACCATCCTCAGGTGAGTTATCTTCTCCACCTTTTCCTAAGGGGAGTCCTCCAAGTAATTCCCTAGCAAACAGTCCACAGGCATGGCTTTCCTCACACAGACCTGCAGAGTACCAGAGACCCCCCACACTCGAAGGGAACTTGAGCCATCGGACACTGACTCTCTGAATTATCAGTATTGATAACCCTACAGTAGGCATGGGGTACAACCTGCTCTTGAGACACCAGGTGCTGCTTCACTGCAGTCACACTGGCACCTGTATCTCTAAGAGCCTCAGCTTTCTTACCATTGATGGTCACCACCTGCCCATACTTCTTAGTGTTGGAGGGCAGCTAGTTCTCAGGGACCATCTCACTGTCCCCTAGCGAGACTAGGGTCATCTGGACAGGATCTCCACCCCCGGGGACTACTACTTCTTCCCCCAAATTAACACTAGTTACTTGCCGGGGTGGAGCACCAGTGGGTGCTGGTTTACCAAACAGGCGACACTTGGGGTCACTGGCAATGTGCCCCGGGTCCCCACATCTGAAACAATTGAAGGGCCCCTTTGGAACAGGCCTACCTGTCGGGGCCTGTTAGAACCTGGGGTAGCCTGGCCTAGGGCAAGACATGCATTTCAGAGGCACAGTGTTAAGGTTGCAGACCACCCAAAAGTAAAATCACGCAATATCACACAAAAGAAAACGCTACACCAAAAATGTGGAAAAATAAGTACTGCTTTATAAAAATAATTTACTCTTTGGTTTCAGAATACACAATCTTAGGACATTTCAGGATATTTTAGAATCAGCAATCACATTTCCAAGACTGTTAAGTGAATTACTAATTTAACTTCTACAGTACTCTTAATATTATTAATATTCAATCCCCTTCAGCAAGTAGCTCTTTCCTCTTGTCATACAATTAATTAAGGCAACAATTCAGCTTCAGATGGAATCACAGTTCATTACACATCAGTTTCAATAGGAATCACAATATCGACATTACAGTCAAGTTAAGAGGGTTCAACTATTGAGCATTTGACTAAAGGGGGGTAGGTCTATAACCTCAGTTAGGCTCCTCCAACACCTTAATACTATGCTCTTTAGATTTCTGTCAACCCAAGACCCTTGTCATTAACTGTGAGGGTTTTGGGAATCCCCACTGGTATCAGTGACTCCTTCTGCCTGAAAACGGCTCTCTGGCATCCGTTTTCCCACACCCCACTCTCCTTACTTTTAGTGAGGGTCCCCTCGTCGTACTGCACCAGAAGGATCAGAGCGGGGCAAGCAAGAGGAATAGAGGAGGGACTTCTTGCTGTCGGCCCGCCTCCGGCGATCCTGTCACACTTCCCCAACTAGCTACCTGCCTGGTGCTAGCGTGGGGGTAGATCAACTAATAGAGCGCGGGGCTTGACAGGATTCCTCAGCCCAGTCGCGCTTCCCTTGTACAGCGCTGGGCGAGGGGCTTTGAAAAGGGAAAGAAGCAAAGGCACTTCCTGATGGCTCCGTTGGAAAAAGGCAGTCCCGCCTTCCGCCGGCTTTCTGACTCTGGGACCACTTCACCGGCCTCCCGCTGAACTTGCGCGTCGGTTAGACGCTTCCCGCGATGTCCCTCAGGCCGCCGGAGAACGGAGGCGGCTCGCCTCCGAGACACTCACTCCTTCCTTGGTCACGCCTCCCCACGCCCACCGGCTCCACCAGGCATGCGCGGAGAGAGAGTGTCTCCCGCCGGAGATCGCGCTGAGTTGGGGACGCCTCTCCTTGTCTCCGCCCACCCGGAAACAGTCCGGGGACTTCACCGATCGGCTCCTCACCTCAGGACACCCAGGCTTCACTCCGTGACGGCGCCGCTCACCTCGCGCCGGTAATGGCAGAACGGCCTGACAACTCGCCGCCTCTGCTCCCTCAGCACGCACACACCGGCTCCCACGCAGAGTGACTCCTCGTCCCACTACCTCCGCTGCCACAGGTAGGAAGAGGGGCTTGATGGGGGCGTAGCGCAAGGGGGCTTCTCAGAAGTCGATCAGCTACCAATTAATGAACTGAGCCACAAGGGGGGGGGGGGGGGCGCCAGGATTAGCCCCAATTCGTTTAGGACTCTTGCTGGCACAGTCTCTTTGGAATCCTTATGCTGGGCAGAGGACTACACTTTTTCAGTGCTGCAGTCTCCTTCTCCTGGTCACTTCCTTACTCTTCCAGTCAAAGGATTAGACAGGCGCCCAGGGTCTCCAGTAACTTCCCACAGCGGGGCCAGGACAAGTAACCAACAGGGGAGTATTGGGCTGGACCAATAAGGCAGCTTCCCAGTCCAGGAGGTCAACCCTTAGTCCAACCTCTTCCCACCCTCAGCTACCACCTGTCCTCCAGCTGACTTCCACAGGTAGACAAAATGGCTGCCCCGCATTCCGCCTTTTATAGGCTGCCCTTCAATGGTCCAGAATGGACCAGAAGGTTCTAGAATGCCCTATGCTAGGCTATGGCCAAGTTCTAGGTGCGACAGTTGGGGCAGTTGGTGGCCACCATTTTAGGTGGTGCCAACTTTCCTGTCAGAACAGGCCTCAGGGCCTGAGGTAAAAGATTATGGGGGGAAAAAGAACACCTATCCCCTTGACCAACACCTAAAAAAAATGGTAGACAGAAAAATAGTAAGGGTATGAGGGGCAAACAGGGGACAAAATAAATAATAATGAGGAGGGACTGCGCAAAAATCCAGACAGGTCTAACACGCGTCCCCCCCAGCTGAAAGTGGGGAGAACTACCCAACCCCTTGGGAGTCCTCATCACTAAGGCGGAAATACCTGGAGAGACCGTCTGCATTGGCGTGGTCCACTCCAGGCCGATGTTCCACCCGGAAGTCCATCCCCTGTAGGGAGATGGACCACCTCAACAGCTTGGGATTTTCCCCCTTCATTTGCATCAGCCAACGAAGGGGGCGGTGGTCAGTCTGAACCAGGAAGTGCGAGCCAAAGAGGTATGGCCGCAGCTTCTTCAGAGCCCACACCACCGCAAAAGCTTCCCTCTCAATTGCACTCCACTTCTGTTCCCGGGGAAGCAGTCTCCTGGATAAGAAGACTACAGGCTGATCCAGGCCCTCTTCATTTAGTTGCGATAACACTGCCCCAACGCCATGTTCGGATGCATCTGTTTGCACAATAAACTCCTTGGAGAAATTGGGGGCCTTCAGGACCGGTGCTTCACACATTGCCTGCTTCAACTTTTCAAAGGCTTGCTGACAAGCCTTTGTCCAAACTACCCGCCGAGGTTGTTTCCTTGAGGTGAGCTCTGTGAGGGGCGCTACAATAGTGCCATACCCCTTCACAAAGCGACGGTAGTAACCTGTGAGGCCCAGAAAAGCTCGGACCTCAGTTTGTGTCTTGGGGGGTTCCCAGGCCATGATTGCCTCAATTTTTGCCTGCAGGGGCTGCACTGACCCCCTACCCACCAAGTGTCCAAGGTACACAACCGACCCCTGCCCAATCTGGCATTTGCTGGCTTTGATGGTCAATCCAGCTTGTTTCAGCGCCTGGAGAACTGCTTGCAAATGTTGCAAGTGGTCCTCCCAACTGCTACTGAAGACAGCAATGTCATCCAGGTAAGCAGCCGAGAATCCCTCCATTCCAGAGAGGACCTGGTTCACCAGTCGCTGAAATGTGGCAGGAGCGTTCTTGAGACCAAAGGGCATCACACAGAACTGGAAGTGTCCCTCGGGCGTGGAAAAGGCTGACCTTTCCCTTGCTCCATCTGTCAAGGAGATCTGCCAGTACCCTGAAGTGAGGTCAAAGGTACTGAGGTATTGGGCAGCTCCTAGCCGGTCAATTAACTCATCCGCCCTGGGGATTGGATGAGCATCAGTTTTGGTAACTGAGTTCAGTCCTCGGTAATCCACACAGAACCTCAGTTCTGGTGTGGTGCCCGGTGGGGCGGCTTTTGGGACTAGCACCACCGGACTGGACCAAGGGCTGCTGGACGGTTCTATCACTCCTAGCTCCAACATCTTGGCAACTTCGCCATGGATGCTAGCCTTCACCTTGTCCGACAGCCTATAGGTCTTGGATTTCACTGGGGGGCTGTCTCCTGTGTCCACATCATGGGTACACAGGTGGGTTCTTCCTGGGACAAGGGAAAACAGTGAAGAGTACTGCCCCAATACCTGTCGGCAGTCCTCTCGTTGCTCAGGAGTGAGAGACGGGGAGAGAATCACTCCCTCCACCGACCCATCCTTCTCTTGACATGAAAAGAGGTCTGGGAGAGGCTCGCTTTCTGCTTCCTCAGCACCATCAGTCACCAACATCAGGATGACCTCTGGCCTCTCATGGTGGGGTTTGAGGCGATTGGCATGCAGCACCCGTAGGGGCTGCCGCGGGGTCTTAAGATCCACCAAGTAAGTGGCCTTACCCTTTTTCTCCAACACCTCAAATGGGCCTGTCCAACGATCCTGAAGGGCACTTAGCTCTCCAGGTTCCATCACCCAGACTTTCTGGCCAGGCTCCAACTCCACCGGGTGAGCATTTTGGTCATACCATTCCTTCATGACTGCCTGACTGGCCTCCAAGTTGTCAGCAGCCTGCTTCCACAACTTGGCCATCTGGCTTCTGAAGGCCAACATGTAGCTCACCACATCCTGGGGAGGTTTTCTGGGAGACTTCTCCCATCCTTCCTTCACCAGGCTGAGAGGCCCACGCACCGGGTGCCCATACAACAATTCGAATGGGCTGAAGCCCACTCCTTTCTGTGGTACCTCTCTGTAGGAGAACAGTAAGCAAGGTAGGAGGACGTCCCACTTCCTCCGTAAGCTCTCTGGCAGACTTCTTATCATGCCCTTCAGGGTCTTATTGAACCTCTCAACCAGTCCATTGGACTGGGGGTGATAAGGAGTGGTGAACCGGTAGGTCACCCCACACTCCTTCCACATGGTCCGCATGTAAGCGGACAGGAAGTTGGTCCCCCTGTCAGACACAACCTCCTTCGGGAATCCTACCCTAGTAAAGATTCCCATCAGGGCCCTAGCTACCACAGGTGCAGTAACAGTCCTCAGAGGGATGGCCTCTGGGTACCGTGTGGCATGATCCACCAGAACCAGGATAAACCTGTGACCAGCTGTTGTTGGTGGATCCAATGGCCCTACAATGTCGATGCCCACCCTTTCAAAGGGGGTGCTAACGACAGGAAGTGGTTCCAGGGGAGCCTTTAGCTTCACCCCTGTCTTCCCACTGGCCTGGCAGGATACACATGTCCTACAGTATGTGTTGGACGCCGCTTTCATCTGAGGCCAGTAAAAGTGGAGAACAAGCCGTGCAAAGGTCTTGTCCTGGCCTAAGTGTCCTGCCAGTGGTATCGCATGAGCCAATTCCAGCAGAAAGGCTCGGTATTGCTGCGGGACCACCAAGGCTCTTGATGAGCCAGGTAGAGGTATCTTGGGTTCACTGTAGAGGAGGCCATCCTCCCAGTAAATATGGTGGTGTCCCGTAGCATCACCTGCTGCCTGGGCTTCAGCCTGACGCCTCAGTCCCTCAAGGGTAGGGCACTCCCTCTGCCCCTTACAGAATTCCTCTCTGGTAGGACCTCCCTCCACATGCCATTCAGCAGGGATGGGTAAAGCCTCCAGAGAGTCTACTTCCCCCTCCACGGACTCCTGGCCTACCACTGCAGGTGGCCGATCTGTCACATGGGGCGTGGAAGCCGAAGCAGGCTGTCCCTGTCTCCGTTTCTGACCCTTTTTGGCAGCGGGTTGGGCCATTGTTCCAGGCTCCAACCCAGGCGAACTCCCTCTCCGGGCAGTCGCAGACCGTGTGCTTACACAGGCCCAGTCAGGTGTACCCAGCATCGCAGAATGCGTCCGGTATTCCACCTCTCTCCAAGTGTTGTGCTCCATGTCATTCCCCAACAGACAATCAACTGGCACGGCAGGGCTTACGGCAACTCGAAGGGAACCTGCAACCCCTTCCCACTCAAAGGGAACCTCAGCCACTGGATAGTGGCCCATTCTGCCGTCAGCCATCGCGGCGGGGTGGAGTACATTAGGAACAACCTGCTCTGGAGACACCAGTTGACTTCTCACCATAGTCATACTGGCTCCTGTATCTCTCAGAGTCTCCCCTCTTTGGCCATTGATGGTAACCCATTGCCCATACTTGATAGTATTTGGGGGCACCTGGATCTTTGGCACCATCTCCCGCTCTCCCAGGGACACTAAGGTGACACCCGCCCACTCACCCCCCTTATCTAAGGGCAACTCCTCCCCGAGCGCTACACTAGCTACTCCCGGTGACTTTCCTCCGGTGGGAGGGGGTGGTCTCTTTGGGCATTTGACATCTCCTTTATAATGTCCAACACCACCGCATTCAAAACAGTGGAGAACCCTTGGCTGCTGGCTTTGGCCAGGATTAGGGTTTCTGGGCGGGTTTGCCCTCGGGGTGAAACCTGCTCCCTTACCTTGGAAATTATTTTGGGGACCTTTGGAGAACTCCTTCTTTTTATCTCCTCCCTCTTTCTTCTGGGGGGCGCCCTGTCCGGCTTTTTGAGAATCCCCTCCAGTCCCCTTGGAGGACACCCGGGTACTTGCCCAAGTGTCCGCCTCCTCTGCAAGCTTCCGGGGATCGGTCAGCTTGCTGTCCACCAGGTGTTGGCGCAACTCGGGAAAGCATTTCTCGAGGAGGTGTTCTTTCAAAAATAGATTGTACAGCCCCTCATAATCTTTTACCTCGCTGCCCTTGACCCAACCCTCTAAAGCTTTCTTGGCGTAGTCTAGAAAGTCTACCCAATTCTGGTTACTCATTTTGTGACTTCCCCTGAATTTTTGTCGGTACCGTTCAGGGGTAAGTCCAAACTTTTTCACCAGTGCCACCTTCATGACAGGGTAGTGGGTTTGCTCATCCTGCTCCAGAGCCAACAAGGTGTCTCTGCCAGCAGGTGGCATGTATTTATACAGCCCACCCCCCCAATGAGTTTCCAGGATCCCGTGAGCCCTTAAAGAAACCTCATAAGCGGCCAACCATTTGGCAATGTCATCACCTGGGGTGTAACTAGCAATGACATCTTTGGGTAGGTAGGGTCTAAATTCCCTGGTGTCTACTTTCTTTTCGCTGCCACCATTATCTGGAGTGGGAGGCCTTTGTATTAGGACCTGTAATGTAAATGTAAATGTATAGGCATTTATATAGCGCACTACTTACCCGTAGGGTCCCAAGGCGCTTCGACCGCTGCGAAACCCTTCCTGGCTTCCCTGAGAGATGGTCCCTTAATGGGTATCTCCAGGGTGAGACCAGGCATCCCCGGCGGTCTGGTGGGGCCGTTAGTGAAGATGAGGCAAGCTAATGCCCAGAGTTGCCGAGTGTGATCGCTGATCAGAGTGGGCACTGAGGCGAGAGAATTATCGAGTCCGCTGACCCTGGTCCAGAAACCTGCCGCGCCGGGAATCGAACCCTGGTCCCGGGCCGTCCTCTGCTCTCGGGTCTGCCGCCTCTAACCAGTGAGCCACACTACTTCACTCACACATACTTGAAGGTATCCTGGGACCTGTCAGAAGATTCCCTCTCCCCACTTGGTTCAGCGATGCAGCCTCAGTAACAGTGTCCCCTTCACCCACTTCAGTTTCTGGTTCTTCCCTCAAACGAGCTTCCACCCATGCCCTTATGCTTGTCAGCAATTCTCCTTTCTTGGCACCTTTGTTAAAAAATACCCCTTTCTGCTGACACCAATCCCTGAGTTGGGCCACAGTATTGGCTTCCAGCTCCTTAAGATTCACCTCCATCTTTGCCATGGAATGTAATTACTCGCAGGAGAAAACCACGAAGTGATCTGAGGTTAACCTCCACCCACCACCAGAAATAAATTTAGAAAAAACAAAAATGTAAATTAGGAGGGCCGCAAGGAGAAAACTCCTGGTGTAGGTTTAGTGTATTGCGTTGAATTACTAGTGAGTAGCTGCAACCAAGTCAGTAATCCCACCGCTAGGCACCAAATGTTAGAACCTGGGGTAGCCTGGCCTAGGGCAAGACATGCATTTCAGAGGCACAGTGTTAAGGTTGCAGACCACCCAAAAGTAAAATCACGCAATATCACACAAAAGAAAACGCTACACCAAAAATGTGGAAAAATAAGTACTGCTTTATAAAAATAATTTACTCTTTGGTTTCAGAATACACAATCTTAGGACATTTCAGGATATTTTAGAATCAGCAATCACATTTCCAAGACTGTTAAGTGAATTACTAATTTAACTTCTACAGTACTCTTAATATTATTAATATTCAATCCCCTTCAGCAAGTAGCTCTTTCCTCTTGTCATACAATTAATTAAGGCAACAATTCAGCTTCAGATGGAATCACAGTTCATTACACATCAGTTTCAATAGGAATCACAATATCGACATTACAGTCAAGTTAAGAGGGTTCAACTATTGAGCATTTGACTAAAGGGGGGTAGGTCTATAACCTCAGTTAGGCTCCTCCAACACCTTAATACTATGCTCTTTAGATTTCTGTCAACCCAAGACCCTTGTCATTAACTGTGAGGGTTTTGGGAATCCCCACTGGTATCAGTGACTCCTTCTGCCTGAAAACGGCTCTCTGGCATCCGTTTTCCCACACCCCACTCTCCTTACTTTTAGTGAGGGTCCCCTCGTCGTACTGCACCAGAAGGATCAGAGCGGGGCAAGCAAGAGGAATAGAGGAGGGACTTCTTGCTGTCGGCCCGCCTCCGGCGATCCTGTCACACTTCCCCAACTAGCTACCTGCCTGGTGCTAGCGTGGGGGTAGATCAACTAATAGAGCGCGGGGCTTGACAGGATTCCTCAGCCCAGTCGCGCTTCCCTTGTACAGCGCTGGGCGAGGGGCTTTGAAAAGGGAAAGAAGCAAAGGCACTTCCTGATGGCTCCGTTGGAAAAAGGCAGTCCCGCCTTCCGCCGGCTTTCTGACTCTGGGACCACTTCACCGGCCTCCCGCTGAACTTGCGCGTCGGTTAGACGCTTCCCGCGATGTCCCTCAGGCCGCCGGAGAACGGAGGCGGCTCGCCTCCGAGACACTCACTCCTTCCTTGGTCACGCCTCCCCACGCCCACCGGCTCCACCAGGCATGCGCGGAGAGAGAGTGTCTCCCGCCGGAGATCGCGCTGAGTTGGGGACGCCTCTCCTTGTCTCCGCCCACCCGGAAACAGTCCGGGGACTTCACCGATCGGCTCCTCACCTCAGGACACCCAGGCTTCACTCCGTGACGGCGCCGCTCACCTCGCGCCGGTAATGGCAGAACGGCCTGACAACTCGCCGCCTCTGCTCCCTCAGCACGCACACACCGGCTCCCACGCAGAGTGACTCCTCGTCCCACTACCTCCGCTGCCACAGGTAGGAAGAGGGGCTTGATGGGGGCGTAGCGCAAGGGGGCTTCTCAGAAGTCGATCAGCTACCAATTAATGAACTGAGCCACAAAGGGGGGGGGGGGGCGCCAGGATTAGCCCCAATTCGTTTAGGACTCTTGCTGGCACAGTCTCTTTGGAATCCTTATGCTGGGCAGAGGACTACACTTTTTCAGTGCTGCAGTCTCCTTCTCCTGGTCACTTCCTTACTCTTCCAGTCAAAGGATTAGACAGGCGCCCAGGGTCTCCAGTAACTTCCCACAGCGGGGCCAGGACAAGTAACCAACAGGGGAGTATTGGGCTGGACCAATAAGGCAGCTTCCCAGTCCAGGAGGTCAACCCTTAGTCCAACCTCTTCCCACCCTCAGCTACCACCTGTCCTCCAGCTGACTTCCACAGGTAGACAAAATGGCTGCCCCGCATTCCGCCTTTTATAGGCTGCCCTTCAATGGTCCAGAATGGACCAGAAGGTTCTAGAATGCCCTATGCTAGGCTATGGCCAAGTTCTAGGTGCGACAGTTGGGGCAGTTGGTGGCCACCATTTTAGGTGGTGCCAACTTTCCTGTCAGAACAGGCCTCAGGGCCTGAGGTAAAAGATTATGGGGGGGAAAAGAACACCTATCCCCTTGACCAACACCTAAAAAAAATGGTAGACAGAAAAATAGTAAGGGTATGAGGGGCAAACAGGGGACAAAATAAATAATAATGAGGAGGTACTGCGCAAAAATCCAGACAGGTCTAACAGGGCCCCATTCTGCTTTGGGGGTGGGGGTGGCTGAGAACCTCGTTGCTGGTTCCCTTGGGGATTACTTTGGGGGCCTCGCTGGAACCCTCTTTGTTTACCCCTGTCCCCCCCACTCTTCTGCTGGGGACCCTGCCCACCCTTGGCTGAGTCTCCCACTGGACCCTTGTGGACCCTGGTGCTGAGCCAGCGGTCCGCCTCCTCAGCAAGCTTCCTCGGGTTGGACAGCTTGCTATCAATCAGGTGCTGGCGTAGCTCAGGAAAACAGTGATCAGACAAGTGCTCCCATGCAATTAAATCAAAAAGCCCCATAAAATCATTTACCTTACTACCCTTTACCCATCCATCCAGTGCTCTGCAAAAACCAGTCACATACTCCACATACGTATTCCCAGGACGCTTTACACTCTCCCTGAACTTCTGTCTGTACATTTCAGGGGTAAGCCCATACCTGGTCATTAAGGCCTCTTTCATGCGGGGGTAGGAACTTTGTTCTTCAAGGGGCAAATCAAGGAGGGTGTCCCGCCCTTCGCTAAGGAACCTTCCCCACAACCCCGCTCCCCAATCCTTGTCAGGGACCCGGTGGGAGGACATGGCTACTTCATAAGCCCTAAACCACTGTCCTATGTCATCCCCCCTAAAGAACTCCTTAACTACATCTTTGGGTATGTACACCCTGGACTCTACCTGCACCGGCGTTGTGCTGCCACCAGAAGGATTTGTTCCCAAACCTGTCAGCTCCAACTCCTTCAATCTTAGGTCATGCTCCATTTGGCGTTGCTGCGCCTCCATGACCAATCTTTGCTTGTCCATCTCCATTTGCCCAGCTAATCTTGCCATCTCCATTGCATGTGCCCTGTCTGCTGCCCTGTCTGCCAGCTCCTCTGGTGACAGGCCTCTGCTGGGCTCCACAATGCCATCTGGTGGTATGATATCCACCGCATTCTGTGGTTCTTTAGACTCTTTCCAGGCTCTCAGTGCCTTGATGTATTGGGCTTTCTTCTTGCACCCAGTGTGCGTAACTCTGAACTTTGCACAGAAGCCTCTCAATTGCTCTACTTTGTAGCCCTCCAGACCTCCCTGTTCCCAATCCACATCTTCAATTCCAGAAATCACAGAGGGTGCTCTTCCAGCAGGGAGTGAGCCAGGCATGGCTTCAGCAATGGCAGATGTCTCAACAAAATTATAAAAATGGAAATCTGTGGCTGCGTTATTGGTCTGCTCTCACTATGTGGTGATCAGTAATTCACTGTATGTCAACTACAACTGCAAATTCGCGAATCCTCACCGCTGCGTCCAATGTTAGAATTGGGGGTCTCTGGTTGGCGCAAGTATTCACTTGTGACAAGCAGGGACCCTCTCCTCTATGTCAGGGCGAAGGATGACCCCTTAGAATTAACCTTGCTCACCCTCTAGGTGCGTGGCGTGAGCAGCCAATGCTATTCTTCAGGCGTTATTCAGTTAAGCATTTGTAATAACACACATAGTAAAATGTACCAATCCCCCCACAAATGGACACCAGGCTGTGAATATATAAAAATACGTTCCTTTATGTAAAAATATATATGCAGGTAAGACTTATCACAAGACCAATAATAACGTTTTTAAATTAGGCCACAAGATTGTAAATAGGCAAGCGTTTCTCAGTTACAGTTCCAATGTATCTTCTGTCTTGTTCAACTCACTTGTAAACAGTTCTCTCAGTTCCAGTTATGCAATAATTGGGGCCTCTTGCCCTGTTCCTGGAAGGTATGGCGCTCCCAAGCGCCTCTGTGGGCTTCGCAGCGCTCCTCTGTGCTCCACACGGAAGAAAACCCCGGGCCCTACCAATGCTCACGCATCTCGCGGTGCGCTTTGAATGGAGACCAGAGAGGGGCCTGACAAACCCTGGGCCTTTTCCGGAGGTGGGGGCTGAGCTGCGGAGCAGCAAGCAGGCGATGAGAGGAGCCTGGAGGAGCCCCGGGCCTTTTCCAGAGGTGGGGGCTCCTGGCTGCACTGAGGAGCAGGGAGGCGATGAGAGGAGCCTCTTGGGCCAAGGCACAGGGAAGGCTGACGGGGAAATAAAACGTGGCGGGCCCCAAGCCCGGTTTGAATTCCTTCCTTGGGGGGCAGACTCGTCTCTGGCAGTGTCTCCGGGTCTTGTCTGCAGCAGGTGGGTGCACACAGGCGGGCGCGGCCCACGACCCCGGTACAGATGGTACTGGGGTCTCCCAACAGGGGGCGGCGCGGCCTGTAAACTCCTCGGGTTGGCGAGCGGGGGCAGCAGGGCACGGTCCTTCGTGTGGGCTGCAGTCCCGGCTTAGGTCACCATCCTGGAGGAAATTCCGGCGGGAGGGGTGAGAGCACTTCAGCGCGCTCCAGTGGCAGGCAGGGGCAGAGGAGCAGGCAGCCTGACCCTGGGGCAGAGAGCGACTCCAAGGAGCGAGGCTCTCACGGGTGAAGGGCAGGCGAGCTCCCGAGTGCCACAGCCCTAGGAGGGGGCGATGAGGGGCGCAGTCTTAATCCTGCAGGAGGCACACACGGCTGGCAGATGGCAATGAGCGAAGACAAAATGAACCCACTGGTCCTGGGGTTCAGTTCAGGGGGCAAGCTCAGTCAAGCCCTTGGAGAAAGTTTCTAGCACAAGTCAGCAAAGTCTTTTCCTCTCCTTCCTCTGCAAGGCAAGCAGCAGGCCAGTCCTTCCAGCGTCTTCTTCTCATTCTAGTTGGGCAGAGGTTCGTTGTGGGAAACAGGATTCTGATTTACAAGGAGCAGGGCTCCTACTTTTATACAGCATTTCTTTTGTCTTCTCAGGCCAGGGGGGCCTTTGCATAACTGCTTTCAGTCTCTGAGTACTTGTTGGGTGTACTTCTGGCTTCTGCTTTCAGTGTGAGGGGCAGGCACATCAGACGCTCCACAGGAGGTGGAGCCAGCATTGTGTGAACAGGGGCAGCCAGGAGTACCTTGATGACAGTGCTTCGTCCTTCCTGGGCCAGGTGCAGGCTGAGTCATCAGTCGCTCCCCAGGCGGCGGAGCCAGCATTGTGGTGGCAGAGCACAGCCTGATTAAGAGTCCAGGGGCACTCCTACCTCCCACTAAGGTGTAATCCTTGCATTCACCACCTGTCATCCCCCAGCCCTGTCACTCACATATCCCAGACAGTCAGATACACATCCAAGCAGAGGCGGGCTGAAATGGTTAGGCAAGCAAATGCTAACTTTCTAAAAGTAGCATTTGCAAACACAGGATATTAAAATAAACTTTACTAAAAGAAGTATTTTATTATTCTGAGTCCAGGCATACTAAACTTTATTTTCTACCATGTTCCCTGAGCCTGCTGGGATTATAGAGTGTAATAATTCCAGCAGCCCATCTGGCCTAAGAGAACAGGTAGCCTTACAATAGTGAAAAACGAATTTCGCAGTAATTCACTATTAGGACATGCCACACTCATCAGAGCATGTCCTACCTTACACTTACAATGCACCCTGCCCTTGGGCCTACCATAGGGGTGACTAATATGAAGTTAAGGGAAGGTTTAGGGGCTGGTAAGTGTGTGCACTTGCCCAGCCAGCATGACAGTACCAGACTGCATGCAGGTTCTGCAATGGCAGAACCTAGACACATTTTAAAAGGCCGCTTCTGTGGGTGGCGCAACCAGCGCTGCAGGCCCACTAGCAGTATTGGCATTTACAAGCCCTGGCACTCTTGGTGCACTTTACTGGGGACTGACAGTAAATCCAATGAACCAATCAGGAATATCAATCACAGTTACACTTTACATAGGGAGCACTTGCACTGCGGCACGGAATGGCCGTGGCGCAGTGCCCTGAGCAGCGGACACCAGCAAAAACATCTGAGGCACATCAGCAAAAAGTGGAAGGGAAACTCACGCCAAGGTGCCAGGTCTAACAATGAGGCACTTCAAAGGTACATATAACAACACGTTAGCGATGGAAGGGCCACAACAAAAATCAAATTCATAATCATAATTTGGTGGCCTACCCAATCTTCCACACTAGAAAAAAAACAGCCCATACCGCCCTGGTCCAAGAACTACACCCAGCCAGTGCCCTGGAAGAGGTTCCATTGATGCGGGCTCAACCCCATAGACCACATCTGTGTCTCAAACCCACAATATCATGGAAACCCTCCCCAATCAAGTGCCTCAGAAGGTGCCACAGAGTTAGCCACGACAGGCAAATTGGCTCGCCATACAACCCTCCCATCGACAGCTAATTGGGGTAGGTCGACCTCAGGCTCAAACACTCATGTTAGAGGTCCGTTTGCCTCTCTTAATAACTCACACATCAATAAGAATGGGGCAAATGTGTTTCAAATTACCAATACCACGTAAATCCCCCACGTAAATACCTTAGAAAACACCACAGAGTTAGCCATGACCGGCAATTCAATCCCCATACAACCCTCTCTCTGACAGCTAATCTGGGCATGTCAACTTCAGGCTTAAACACCAATGTTGGGGGACTTTTTGTCTCTCTTAATAATATGAGCAGCAATAAGAATAGGATGAATATCACATTCCTCTGACTTGAGGGTGAATCTCACAACCAGCAGGTCTCACCACCTCCCACCACAAGAGATCTTGCAACACTCGCCTTCCTGGATAGAGGTAACCACCCACCTTCAGAGCCATGTGTTAGCCACCATGACAATTTGCAAGTTTCATCTGCAGCAGCCTGCACATTACTCTACCCAGAATACATATCCAGTACATACAATATCCTCAAGCTTGTTTGATCCATGGGCACGTTCGGAAAGGATCAAGGCCCTGGCCAGAGAAATTAAACAACCAAAGTAACCTGGAGATCCACCGAGCTGACCCAGAAGGTCCTGGGAAATGCTGAGATCTTCAAGGAGTGGGGGATTATATTTGCTCTATCAAGGAAACCTGGATATCTGCACATCCTGGAGAGCCTGAGTAAAGAGGTCACCACACAACTCGAGCTAGGCCAGTCTACTTGGTCTTAAGAAATGAAAGTAAATACACAGGCCCGCAACTCCGCAAACCAGCAGGCCCTATGTTAAGCCTGCTTGTGGCCCTGAAGTGGCAGATAATTGGGGTTGGCTGTCGGGAGCTTTGCATTCAGTCAGACTTCTATGTTTAAAAAACACTAACTTAACCGATTACTCAGATTGGGAGCTTAAGGTATGCTCCAGGAACATCAATGGATTGGCAAATAAGCTGGGAGACCTTGAAATCCTACAATACCTCCGCTCTTTCCAAATTGTCCTCTTACAAGAGACTTGGACACAGAAGGCCCTCCATTTGGAGGGTTACACAAATCACTTCATCCCTGCAATCAAACAACACAGGTACGGGTGCAGCAAGGGCGGTCTAACCTTTTAAGTATCCATCACAAGTTCAATTGAGTCCTGGGAGCAAGACCGCAATGATGCGGGGATATAAGTAGTAGGACTATCACTTACAAATCCAATGGCCAAAACAAGATAATCGCCTTGGTGAACGTTTTCATCCACCCAAATGCCAGTTCAAGGACAGAGGTCTCTGACAAGCTAATTGACATCATAATAGGCTTAGGGTTGGAGAGGCCCTGTAATGGCCTCAAGATATCAGGCAACTTCAATTTGTGGCTAAAGAGTGCACTACCTGCAAATGAGATCATAGAGGCGCAAGAGAGCCACTGAATGACACCTCCTCAAGATACTCCTGGGTGGCACGAAGACGAAAAGAGAGGACTGTTCTAACAAGTTAATCTTGAACACCTTGGCTGTAGACCATTAAATGGACAAGTACTACCGGACAAACCACCTGGCCTCTCTTACTTAACATCAACTGGGGCATCTTTAATTGATTTATATTTTTGTCAGTCTCCCTCTGCTGAACACCATCTCCTCCTTTGGCTTTGGAGAGAAAATTGAATACCATCACTGACCACAAGAGATGAACCTTGATATAAATCTAGATTATTATTTATTTTAACATTTGTTAAGCGCGAACAATTGCCCGCAGGCGTCTCGGCGCTGTACATTTGTTGCTCTCCTGTGTTACTCTGTTAAATTTTTTAGAGATTAAACAGCCAAGTTTTTAGCTTCTTCCTAAACGAGATAAGAGTTGGACAGGCTCTTATGGATTGCGGGAGAGTGTTCCACAGCTTAGGGGCATATTTATTTATTTTTAACATTTAACATTTAACATTATGACTGTGCTGCAGATCAAGGGACCACAGGGCACACAATCAATCTTAAATGCACCAAATGCTCCACAGGCCCCATCTCAACTCTGACCTTAGAAGCAAAATAACTACTGGCATTCATTCACATACACGAGGAAGACCCTCTGTCTCATTGGGTAGGGATTACCCCAAAAAAATTTCAAGTCAGCATGCTAAGCCAATCCTAGCCAAAAAGAAACCTAAAGCACAAAATACGGCCTCTCCCCCAAGGACGGGGAAAACCCCACTTGAATTAGGATACGGCAGGGGTTGTAATTCATCAGGTGCAATAAGCGGCATACAATTGTGATTATTTCCCAAAATGGGTAATAACATATGTATTATGAAATTATTGCATCACAATCTGCATGTCCCATTATTTGGCAGGTATTTTCCCCTAGTAAATGTTGACAGGTGTGATCCGCCCAAATTTATACAGGAGAGGTGCAGCGGTTATCATATTACTCGTAATTAAGGTCAGACTGGTGCATAGTGGCATATAGGGCAGTTAGGCAGTGCCCATGAGCTAGACTGACAAGGACAGTTGAGGGCCAGTTTATTTACTGTTTGTGTCTGCTGTGCCAGAATCAACTGTTGATTTCCTGATATTAAAGCAAACATTTCCTACGGCAAGCTCAAATCTTAATATTCTCCCATCCTTGCAAGACACTTACACTTATTGGCTTTACTAGTTCAAAACCCCCAGTTTGCAAACATGGGCCACTCTTTTGGCTTTCTAATTCACTAATGTGGGCCACTTTTATTTGGTGCCTGAGTTTTTTTTCTATCCCAGTCCGACACTGGTCCACAATGGTCTACTTCTAAGACTGCACCAAGTGTACAATCTTCCTACCCCCCTCAGGCACCGTCATAAAGACTGGTCTGAACCGTAATTATTGTAAATCTCAAACACTGGGTAATGCTGAGACACGTTCTGAGTTGCATACGTCTGTGTTTGGTTTAAATGTGTGGTTACCTCCAGCTTGTTGTGGCATCAGAGGTTGTGGTACTTGCATCACAGGACCTTGTGAACCAAAAAAATGTTGAGATCTCGGTCTGGTACAAAAGGAGGTGGTGATGGACGGAGCATCTGAACCAATCAAACACTCACACCCAGTCAAAAGATCTGGGTTTGATCCATCACCGTTCTTTAGCCCACTCTGCCACCCCAGTTCA
The DNA here is from genome assembly GCF_964261635.1 of Lissotriton helveticus. Lineage (NCBI taxonomy): Eukaryota > Metazoa > Chordata > Amphibia > Caudata > Salamandridae > Lissotriton > Lissotriton helveticus. The sequence goes on from NC_136069.1 coordinate 203,704,726, forward strand.
GACATGGCTATATGCAAATCAGTCTGACCCTGTGCCTCATGGGAACAGTCCAGCCCGAACTGCCAAGCCATGCCTTCCCTGGACCGGAAACAAGCTTCCGAGGACCGGTTTCTGGCATTACAGCCGTCTTCAGCCCGGCTTGCTTGAATCCAGTGGCAAAGTGAGCAAGGGACTCACGTCTGAGCATACCCTGCCACACTTATGGCGGCCAAAGCGATACAAAAGGAGGTGGTGATGGACGGAGCATCTGAACCAATCAAACACTCACACCCAGTCAAAAGATCTGGGTTTGATCCATCACCGTTCTTTAGCCCACTCTACCACCCCAGTTCAGACATGGCTATATGCAAATCAGTCTGACCCTGTGCTGAAGACGACTGTAATGCAAGAACATGGACCATGAGGCACAGGGTCAGACTGATTTGCATATAGCCATGTCTAAACTGGGGTGGCAGAGTGGCCTAAAGAACGGCGATGGAACAAACCCTGATCTTTTGACTGGGTGTAAGTGTTTGATTGGTTCAGATGCTCCGTCCATCACCACCCCCTTTTGTACCGAGATCTCGGTCTGGGCACACTTTGAGACTGCACAACATTCCCCTGAGACTGAATCATGCCCACATTCTGTTCCTCATTAGCGGGACTTAAACGACATTCTTGCTTCCAATGCCCCACACTATTACAATAGTGACATTGGTTAGTGTTTTTTAAAGTTGCAATATCCACTCCAGTCTTAGGATCTATGGGAACATCTCTTCCTTGTCCCTGAAATCCTCCACTTTGTTGCACCAGAGTCCCAGGCTGCTGGACTCCCTGTATAGTGGTAGCATTCCCTACATAAGACTGTCCCTGACTCCTTTGAGCCGCTTTCATCTGTGCTACTATCAACCTTTCTTTCAGCTTTTTGTGCTTCATTTCAATTTTGTCACTTTGCATATCTCAGAATTTCTTCTACAGACTTATTCTGCCAACAGATTAGATGCTGCTGAATCATCATGCCAATCTCCGGTCTCAATCCAGTCACAAATCTGGACAAACATTGTCCCATGTCCTCACTTCTTAGAGTGTCCATCCCACTATACTCCTTGAAAGCCTGCAAAAATCTTTTATAAAAAACATGAATCGTCTTGGATCGACCTGTCAATTTTTACCCAATCAATATCCTGCTGTGGCACCTTTGCTTTCAACCACGTAAACACCTGCCCGTACTTCTTCATCACTATAGATGACGGACCATGTTTTACAGAATCTCTTTCACACTCATCCTTCAGGCCAATCTATAGCTATTTTACATGCTGACAATGAATCACTAGAGACCACAATTCCAAACAATGGGCCCTATTAGGATGGCGGGCGGATTGCCCCTGCCGGGCCGGCGGTAGTCACCGTTGGCCGGGCGGGGGCGATCCACCCGCCATCCTCGCAGCAAAGACCCCCCCGCCATATTATAATGGCTGGGGGGTCTGCAGCGGACAGAAAGACCGTCCGCCGGTTTTCCGCCCGAAAGGGTTCAATATGGTGGCGGTGTCTGTTAGACACCTCCAGCCATATTAGAATGTGTGCTGGGACATGCCTTTCCGTGGCGGCATTGCCGTCACAGAAAGGCATGCGGAGTCTGCCTGCAGGGCCAGTTGTGGGCCCCCAGGGACTCCGGGGAGTGGGGGGTGGACATGGGGGATACCCATGGCACCCACATGCAGTTCCATGCACAACATGGCAGACGCCGCGCAGTGCCTGCCATGTTGTGCATGGAAGTGCGCAACATGCCTTCCTGGCATTGTGGCGGTCAGTGTTGAGTGCACCGCCTGCCGCAATGTCAGGAATGCAGGATGTGCCCGCCAGTGTGGCAGGCGCATCCTAATCTCTGCAACGGGACCTCAGCACCTATGGCAGGCGGTCCCATTCCACGGGAGGATGGCTGGTGGAGAAAGTCCGCCTGCCATCCTAATGACCCCCAATGTGTTCAAATCTATACGCAATACCTCACGATTTTCACAAATTAATCGACCTGCTTCCACCACTCTACAGTTTTCTCTCTCATTCTTGGCACATTACCTCCGCTCAGCACTTCCCGCAAAAGGAAAGCGTTAAAGCCTATTCCTGTTTGCCCCGGCCCTTTTAGAGCCTTTCTTTTCGCCAATCATTCTTCCTATTTGGCTAATGTGCCCCAAATTCGAATTTTTAGTATTAGATCACGAATTTGGGTCTTCAAGCCTAGTAATCTCAGATTCCCTATATCTTGATCACTAAATGCACGTCAATGATTTTTCTGTACTCTAAATCAACGTCTTATCTCTGAGCCAATTCAATCATTTCTCGTGAGCCTATCTTGCTCTTCTTGGGACATCTTTACTCATGAATAACAGTTTGTTCTGTTGATTGAGCGCCAAACTCCCAGTAATCATTTAATCTAATTCAGTTTTCAGTTTAACCACATTTATTAGATCCGGCTATGTTCCTTCAGCTATTACTCTAAATCCTGTAGATCAAATAAATGCTGACTCTCGGATGCTTCCTTTTGTGCAATACCAACTTGGGGCATACTATTTAGTGCAATTGATAGAGTTTCCCTTACAGGGGAATCAATACCTCCTAGTACAGGGAGAGACCATAAGGGTCTAAATCCATCTGAAATACAGAAAGATCTGCACTGGCTGCACATGGTGAGCTCACATTCATTGGGATCAACAGGACAAACTGTATTTTTTTTATTATCTGCTCCTCTTTTTGGTATCTTAGCTTCTGCAGGAGCAGGCATCTTCTGACTCTCACTTCCTACAGGGTTAGGGTAATTAATATAGTAACTGGTACTGAAGAGCATCCGCAAGTATCACAGCCACATTAGTACCACTATTTCCCAAAGATACAGCTTATGTCATCCCAGTTGATATGACCCCTACAACACCAGGACTAGAAGCAACCCGTGCCTAAGCACTTCCAGAACTACAAGTAAGACTTGCATTACCACCACTTTCCATTTGCATCTGATTATATAGAGGTGGACGCTTAGCTAGCAATCCATCCAAAAGGCTGTCGCTTGCATCACTGTCTGCATCTCCCTCCTTCCTTTCCCTTTTCCTCTTCTCAGCCTCATTTCTCACACTTGTTATGGCAGGATACCATCTTGATCCCTCAATCATACCTACTCCTCATCTCTTTTGTTGGCCATCCCATCTTGCATCTGTGTATGCATGCATTGCTTTTGTCATTGTCTCTCAGCTTTACATGCACTGCACGCTCACATGCATTAAGCACTTCAAATGGTGTGGGTCTAGGTCATGGGTACTCACAAACTTTCTCTCGGAGGCCAAAATTACACTTTGGTGTGTGGCAAAGGGCCACACCTGTGGGGGCGGGATCAGTAGGGGGAGGGGGTCAGTGGGGGCGGGGTTAGAGTAAAGAAATAAAATCAGCACTTTTTCAAAACATTACTAGATCACGCGGCAATGCTGTATTTCAAAAGCATGTGCAGTTCGTGCAAGATGCACGGCGAGGAGGAGGGCAGGCCGGGGAGGCCGCAATAAGGTAAGTGACTTTTATTCTTTTTAAATTATGTGTAGTAAAATTTCAATTTAGGCGGGGTGGAGGCGGGGACCCAATTTAGCGGGGGAGAGCTGGCTAACTCCGCTCTGGTGTGGAGTCCGAGTTTTTTTCCCTACTCCGCGTTCTCGGCGGAGCGTGGAGTAGGGAAATCTCTGCAGACTCCACTGGCAGAGTGAAGTTCCCCACCCGCGCCTAATTCTGACACCCCTCTATCCCCTCTCAGCAGTTCACCCTCCTTTACAGTTTCTTTTCCTACTCTCTCTCTCATGCACTGCTGTTCATACTAAAACCATTAACTAACAATTGTCTGCCCCGCTAAAAGAATCGATAGAATCACTCACTAAAAGAACACACATTCACAAATGAAACCTGGACCAGCGGGGAATCACCTAGATCAATCCGGTCTCTCTTCTGTGCTTAAGTTTCGACCGCACTAATTACAACTTCTCTTACATACATACACAGTTTCCTATGTCAATTTTGGCCATTGATGATGTCCACGACTAACCCCACCAAACAGGAGCAGACAATTCCCGGGATCTTGGGCCACTTCAGTCCCGATAAAAACTCTAACTTCAAATAACCTCAACTTAACACCATATTCACATGACTCTCACAACATCTCTGCCAAACATTACAAAATCAGTACTGTACTGCAAGCTAAGCATAAGTTTTGCACATACACATCCCTACTAATACTCACTCCTCCTTCACCGCCGTTTCAATGCATACCACATTAGCTCAATCTGTTCTCCACACCTTGATCCTGGATTCTGAACTAGGAAAACTACGTTTGGGTCCTAGATTTTCTAGGTCAAGTTCTAATTCCCTTCACCTCACTAACTAACCATCCAATAATGCTACCAGCTGTTAAAGTCTAGGCCCATTTACAAAATGTCTTCAGAGGGGTCTTTTTAGAAGAGCGAGCAGCGAAAGGGAAAAATCACGAATTTGCATCTCAATACAGTGCAGCCAATGTGGTCACACAATAATCCAATCGACTCTTTGATTTAACTTTAGTTGGTTTTAATTATAAATTTAGGAACAAATCAATATAGATCAATCTTAGCATAATTATATAAAAGTACAAAAAGATCAGAATAAGTCCAAATCTTGTAAACCTATATAATACAAAGCAAATGACTAACTCTAAGATGATGACGCAAACAATCAGGCAAAAGAAATGAAGGTTAAATTGCATCAGGGGGCGTGGCCAAGCAGCCGACCTAAATGGCCGCGCCGCAGTGAAGCTCCGCCAGGCTCCCCGGAATCCTACCACATCTGCTCTCCCATTTGAGCTAAAATTGCGGCCCAACTGCCACGCATATAGCAGTGACCTGCGGTGATATTCGGAACATCCAGGCGACATCGCAGCGGCAGGATTAGCCGAGACTGAGCATCGCGTTGAATGCTGCACATCGCCATCATTTTGCAAAAGCCGCCTACGCTCTGCTGACAACCTGGAGGTCTTCCCCCGCTGCGCCCACTACTGCTCCTCGGGCTACAGAACGCCCATAGTGCCAACAGATCCTTGAGGTGAGTGGGTCTCGATAGCTGTGCCCCCTCCCCCCTTCAAAGCCATATATGTTGCGCTCCGGTGCCACCTCTTCTGTGGCGCCACCGGAGCCTTGGCTCTGAAGCCCCGGGGTGACGGGCGGCGGGGGAGCTTGGGGTTCATCCACCCGGCTGAGTGGGTCAATTCCCAGAGGGGGAGCCTTGGGTTACCTACCCTCTTGCAGCCGCAATGAAGAGGATGATTGTGCAGCTGCCATAATTGCAGTTGTGCCCTGCTGAGAGTGCTGGGACATCCGGCCTCCCACGGATGCGAGGCTGGGATTGACTTGCGGTACCTCGCCTGAAAACAGTGCCTCTTGGGTGCCCACATTTGGAGATCCTATAGCCCTGCGTATTAACTCTGCTTGCTGCTCAGTGTGGCTGTGAGACGGTGATGCTGTGTCCAGCGCCATACTGGTGTGAGACAGGAGCTCTGCATGGGAGCGCCCGGAGGCCCAGTGTCCACTGTGTAGCCCCTTGTCCTGAAACTCACACGACAAGGAGTGACTGCTTGGCAACCCACTGTGCTGCTGCCTGGGGGTGGGTTGGAGGGACCCAATACAAAAGCTGTTGCTATTCCCCAAATCTGCTGAACACTCCATGGTTCCTGATAGAGACATGGCGGGGGATGGATCAGAGTCGGCTGGCCCTAGTGCCAATCCGGCTGGTTCTGGTGCGCTACTACTGGAATTGCGTGCTGGCTTTAAAGCATTAGAATCCCGCTTCGACGCCCTGGAAAAAAGGTTGGACACAATGGGGACATGACAGTCGCCTAGACAACGCAGAGGGCAGGGTCACAGATTTAGAAGACGGGGCGGCCCAATTCCCTAAACGCCTCGACAAGATGGAAACAATCCTCAAGGAAATTGCTATTAAAAATGAAGACTAGGAGGCATGCAGTAGACGCACCAGTATACAAATCCTTGGGGTCCCTGTGACCACCAACACTGGTTGTATGGATGTGTACATAGAGACCCTGCTCTTGGACCTGTTTGGCAGGAAGTCATTTACTACTACCTTTCTGATAGAATGCGCCCACCGCTCCCTGGGTCCAAGACCTAACCCAGGCTGTACCCCGAGACCCATCATAGCCCGCCTACTAAATTTCCCGGACAAGGACACTGCCTTACGGCTGGCTAGAGAACATGGAACCCTATCTTGGCTGGGTTCCACTCTGTCTCTCTATCCTGATTTCACAGCCATGGTGCATGATGCCAGGCGGAAATATTCTGGGGTTAAAGCTACGCTCAGGAACTTGGGCCTTAGATATGGCATGATTTACCCAGCGTGGCTCTGAGTGGACCTAAAGGGTGGATCTTGCATCTTTGACTCGCCCCAAGCGGTGCAAGACTTCTACAAGGGGTACAAAAAGAACGACGGACACAGGCTCACTGATAAATCCGGGAGCTCCCCCCCGCACAGTGAATCAGCGGCCAGTGTGGAAGTTTTCTCGAAAGACTAGTGTTGGGCGTATTTAACATTGGAAATATTGTGGATGCGGTTTAATAATCACAACATGTAGAGGTGCTAGAGTCACCTTTAGAAATCTGGCATCCCTGGTCCTGGCATGGCATTGCCACCCCCAGTGTATATCACGTTTGATTGTTCTTGAGTTGAGAATGTATCATTTCTTGTTTAGTTGGTCTCAATCCGATTGGTTACATGAGGTAATTTGCAGAATTTTTTCAATAAGGGATTTCCTTGCAAAGGGATATGCAGGGATGGGTGGGGGTGGGGTCCAGTTTCGAGGGATTGCTTTACTTGTTTCTGACACAATTAATTCACTGCTACTCATCGTGTCCTAAAACATCTCTATGCTTACTGTCTGTGTATCATCTCGATAGGTACGATGGCGGATAGGTTGTCTCGTATTGCAGATGTAAACTTCATCACTTGGAATGGAAGGGGCTTAATTCTTTGTTCTTTTAAAAGAATAAAAGTAAATTAAGGTTGAATCGCATCAGATGATACTCTTTAAAAAGCATGAGAAAACTAACTTTTCCTGCGCTACCTCAACATGGGAAACCTAACTAAATCATTTGAGTCAAGCTATATCTAGGAAGAAAGGGAAAGAAAGATGGCAGCCGTCAGAGTCTTCAGTAGAAAACACTCAGACAATGGGTCAAGCAGCGAAAAGCCACTCAAACAGAAGCATAGGTCTGCTCTCAAAGGTAACCTCTGATGGACTCTCTCCCTCACTAAACACAGCACATAATATCAACTGCAGTCGAATTGACACTCCCATGTGACTTCTTGGAACATTTCCAAAGCTCCAGCACAACTGGATACTTTCAGTATCTATCCCACCTAGATAACACTTAATCTCTTCTCATCCTTGTTCATTCCTCTCCTATGCAAACCCCTCTCCTCGCTCGTTACCATGATTTCCTCAGCCGACACCTCCTTTCCATGCATTAATATCTACAAAAACAAAATTCCTTTATTCTAACTAAGGAGGCTTTGCTCCACCTGGAGTAGAAGCAAAATGAGACAAAACATTCCCCAGCAAAGGCTGAATATAGACAAAACATTAAATTACATGATCTTGCACTGAAACAGAGAACGTTAGGCCAAGATGAAATTATAAAAAGTTAAGCTAACATACACTTCAGGCCGCACTTTAATTGTCAACTTTGTCTAGACGACCATTTCTACGAATTATATGCAGCCTCTCATAACCATGAATATAATGCAACAACTACAAAATATCATTATGGTTATACCTTCACATGATTAACTTGTGTTTATGTATGAGTTTATATAATGCTAGTTAAACACAGCCTAGTTAATATTTCACAATAAGGTACTTCATGTTAATTTCTCCTGTCACATTAAGATGTACATTTTCACATAACTTTAATAATCATGTTTTAAACATACATATATATGTTGGGTGAAGTACTTTCAGTATGCAATACTTTTGAGTGCTGGCTATGCTTGAGTATGTTGCACTCCTACATTATCTCAGATGGATTCAAGATAAAATTCCTTCTTCATTTGTGTGTTCCTTTAATGATGGTGCATGGTTGTTGTCATTGCCTTTGTCTCATTTTGAATATAGTGAGTATGGCATGAAATTCTAGTGTCTCTATTGTACTAGGGACCTCATTTATGCATCTGACACTGCACACCTCTTTGTATTTTAACCTTTGAAACCCAATAGGCATATATTACCAAAAAGAAAAGAGTGTAGCAACCAAACCTCCTTTTTCTTAATCCCTAAATGACGAAGACGGGCTGCTAGCACAGAGTGTCTGGTGGTATCAAATTTCGCAGAAAAATGTAATAGAATTCAAATGGCAGCATCTACTCTGTGAACTATGCCTCTGATATCATCAGATACAGCTACCAATACCAATATGCCAATTCTGTGCCAGGACAGCTCCTGAAAACTGATTGAGATGGGGCTAATAAACTATAGTTATCCAATACAGCTGTAAATTCTGCATTCAATGCCTTCTCCAGGATCTTATTAGGTAGTGGAAATGAGGAAATAGGTCGATAGTTTTTTGGTTCTTTAGGATTGTCTGATTATTGTTTTAATAGGGAGAATCAATGTGGCTTACTTTCAATTACTTGGGAAGTTACCAGAATTGATTACCTAATTACAAAATACTGTGAGATGTTTGGCAATTGTATGTAGCACTGGCTGGAGAATGCAAGGGGGATAAAGATCTGTCAGTGAGCCTGATTTCAAAGTGAGAACAGAGTTAGTCACTTGCTGTCCAGTACGGAAAGAAAATCTTTCTAGTAATGGAGATTTTTCTAAGCTGTTAGCGAAGACATGGCATTCTAAGTAAAGAGGTTTGGCTGAAGAGAATTCTTGTTAGACAGTGCTAATTTTAGTCTGAAAGAAGAAACTTACAGAAAGCCTTAGTTACATCCTTCTGAGAAGAATTAACATACTGAAAAGTGATTTACTACTTGTTAGATTTGGTGGTCTTTAGTTTGCAGAGGTAGGTACCTTTGACCAAATAGGGACCCTTGCGTCTAGTCAGGATAAGGGGTACACTCCTAAAATAACCCCTGCTCACCCCCTTGGCAGCTTGGCACGAGCAGACGGGCTTATCTCAGAGGCAGTGTGTAAAGCTTTTGTGAACACATACACCAATCCAGTGACAACACTACAGATGGACACCACACAAGTTGTAGTATAAAAATAAGTATTCTTTATATAGATTTAACACAGGACCACAAACGACAAAAATCCACAATACTGTTCCTTTAAAAATGGAAGAAATAGCTTAGTTCTCTTAAGATGGTAAATGCAACACTTATTGTTCAATGTACCTTTGGATGCGTAACGCTATACAACAAAAGAGTTGCAGAGAAGGTGATGCGTCAGTTCCTTACACGCAAGAACGGTGATGCGTCAGTTCCCTACTGCTGCATAGGAGATGGTGATGTGTCGGTTCTTCTCTGAGTGGGGAGGTGATGCGTCAGTTTCTAACTGCGCTTCCGTGGCAATGCGACCAGCAGCGCCGTGATGCGATGAAGATCCGGTGCAATGAAACAAAATGGCATCTTCTTCTTTGATGCGACACGATGCGTGCATGCCCGACAGCCGTGCGGGGACTCAACGATTTTTCTGAGCCCCAACAGGCCCTGCGACATGCTTCTCCGTTGATGCGACGGCATCTGGTGCGACGGCGACACTTTTCCGGCGATGCGAGGTGCTTCTGCGGTGTAATGCGAAGCGGCAGTGGCTATACCCTTCTTCAGTGATGTGACGACAGTGGCTGCAGCGGCGACGCACTTCTTCTTTGTGAGTCGTGCTTCTGGCTCCTTACGACACGTAGTGCCTCAGAAGGCCCAGCACAACAGCAGGCTCTTCAAAAGAACTCAGTGGAGCTGGTTGGTGAAGTCTATTGTCCCTGAGACTTCAGCAGGAGGCAAGCTCTATCTCAAGCCCTTGGAAATCCTTTACAAGTTGATTTGAAAGTAGCACAAAGTCCTTTCTCCATTCTTTGGCAGTCAGGCAACCACTACAGGCCAATCCCCCAAACAGCACTCAGCTTAGGGTTAGTATCCTCCTTCAGTTTCTGTCTGGTTCTTCTCCTCAGCAAAGGTTCTTCTTGTTTCCCAAAAGTGATCTAAAGTTCTGGGGTCCCGGTCCCCCCTTTTATAGTTATTTTCTCTTTGTTCTCTGAAGGCAGAGAGGCATTTGCCTTGTCCAAACTAGTTCTGGTTAGTCCTGGAGCACTTTGTTGACAAGACTCCTTTTTTCCTTTCACAGTGTAGGCCAGGGACATCAGACGCACCACAGGAGGTGGAGCCAGCATGGTGGAAGACAAGCTCAGTCCTATTCAGGTCCCAGGTGCAACTCCTCTCACCACTCTACATCCAGATAGCTCTATTCAGCCCTGTGCTGACTCACCCTGTCTCCTGGAATCCCCCAGCCCCTGTCACTCAAACTCCAAACAAGGAATACACAACTTAATAGAGGCAGGCTTGGCTAGTTAGGCATTTGCCTACTTTCTAAAAGTGGTATTTTCAAACACAGAATGTTAAAACCAACTTCACTAAAATGTGTATTTTATCATTCTGACTTCAGCCATATTAAACTCGAATGTCTACCTATTTCCCTGAGTCGTTTAGGATTATAAGATGTTATAATCAATCTGTCCATCCTGTCCTATTGGGAACAGGTAGGCTTGCAATAGTGAAAAACGGAAATGGCTGTAATTCACTATCAGGACATGCCACACACATCCTGGCATGTCTTACCTTTTATATACAATGCACCCTGCCCTGGGGCCTACCATAGGGTTGACTAATATGTAGAAAGGGGAAGGTTTAGGGGCTGGCAAGTAGGTGCACTTGCCAATCAATGTGGCATGACCAGACTGCACACAGGCTCTGAAATGGCAGGCCTGAGACATACTTTATAGGCTGCTTCTGTGGGTGGCACAACCAGTGCTGAAAGCCTACCAGCAGCATTTGATTTACAAGCCCTGGGCACACGCAGTGCACTGTACTAGGGTCTGACAAGTAAACCAAATAAGCCAATCATGGAGTCACTAATCCATACATCAATTTATAATAGGGCGAGCATATGCACTTTAGCACTGGTCAGCAGTGGTAAAGTGCCCAGAGTCATAAAACCAACAAAAACAGGTCAGACAAAATACAGGAGGAAGGCAAAAAGTTCAGGGCTGACCCTGCAAAAAGGGCCAAGTCCAACAGTACTGAAAAGAGCTCTTTAATCAGCTTCAGCGCATTGTCAATTTTAGGCATAAAGAACCTAGATTTTTCTAAAATTCTGTAGTGCGTATATACTCACAGATATTTTCTTTGTATGATATTCTTTCTGAATGGCCATATATTTTTACTCCATTTTTACTTCTTTCAGGGCCTCGGTAAACCACCCCTCAAAATTGTGTGCCACTTCCTCATCCATCTGAGGACAGGGAAAAGGCATGGTTGCTAGAGTTAAGCTTAAATTATGCTGGGAAATCCACACTATGGGCAGTACAACCCATGAGACGAGCCTGGAGCAATAAAAGAGTCAGGAGTGCAGCTATCAGATTTATGAAGCAATGAGTTATGAAGTTCAAGCAATGCTTCCCTGCAATAGACAAACTGAAAGCTATAACGGTTCTGGCACCTAGCAGTGCCAGTGCAGGTATGGACGGGTACAGAGAGGCTTTCACTTGGCACACCCACTGCTTTGAAACACTGCAGTCTTGTTTAAAAAGACTGCCCTAGAAGGGAGCTTGGCCAAGCCGGTACACAACGTGACACATCAGCTGAGAAACGGGGGGTGGGCAGTAAAAAAAATAATTAAACTGGAGTCCAGCTGCTTCCATGCAACCTCAAAGTCTCCCCTCTAAGGTAGGTATACTGGAAATTAAGGTCAAAGTAAAATAAAAGACCAAAAGATAAAAACAGAAACTTAAAATAATGAAGGACAGAGCCTTCTAATAGGACGCCCAAGATGATATGGAGCCAGGCACCTCCAAAAAACAGCACCAAGTGCTATTTAAGGAACATTAAGTGCCACATGTTAGTGCCATCTCCCTCTAAAACACACACATCTCCCTCTGAGCCAATCTCTGCAGACCCAGGCCTGCCAGTTCCCACTCAGACACTTTAAAAAGTTCCACTGCTGGGAAGCGGAGCCAAAAGGACCCTTCCGTTGTTGATCTTTGGGTACATCCCTGACGTAGATTAGCAAGTAAGTGTAGGATGATCGGGGTGTAGCTCCAGGGGGGTGTTTGGGGTGTGACACCTTCCTAATAGATTCTGGTGTGTGTAGTTGGGTCCGGGGGCCTTCAATCGGGTTAGTATAGTCTGGGGTGGGTTTCTATTTGGACTAATAGCCCTCATAACACAGACACACGTCCCCATGAAACTTTGCAGAGCTTCTATATACCCACCCTCCTCTTCCCTCTCACACAAAACAGGCCAAGAACGAACAAAGGACTGGAGGGCTTTTATATGGTGCAGAGAAGCCTTTTAAATGTAATTCTATTTTCATCCATTTTGGCATTTCAATGGCAGTGATGGTTGGGAAATCTCTGTTCCACACCTCCCGAATCTAACTGGCTAAGCTACACCCCTGAGGGTGATAGCTAAGAAGATTTTGATCATGTCCCCTTCTTCCGGCAGGAAATGGTTTTCCTACTTCAATGTACTTATAATGTTCTGGTACCTTCAATCTGCCAATGGTTCGGCAGATTAATTAACTCACACAGCTAGGCAGCTCAAAGCAAGATTTTCATTCAGGGCTGGTTTAAAGAAATAAAACGGATTATGAAGTATGTAAACAAATCCAGATATGTCACAGCTGACCTCATATTTGGTTTTCACACCCACTAATTTATGTACTTTTCCACTTCTGAACTTTGTATCTTGCTCTAATCTGAGAAATCACAATTTGGATATATAGTGCACAGTTAAACCATACATATTATACCTCTTCTTAGAAGGAATAGCGCAGTTCCTCTCCAGCCTCTGCTTTAGTTGAGCACCTGCCCTCAACACATTTTATTTTCTGTCAAAAAGAAGGTAGAGCTCATTGATAGAATTCCCATTCTATTCTTTGTTGCCAGTTACTTTAGCAACTGCTTATTACTGTTAATATGTTGAGAGAGGAACAAGTGGTGGGATTGTGTATTTCATCCTCCAACAACTCCAGAGTGTGAAGTCAGCAGTGGCACACAGTGAACCACAAGGTCACTGTCACAGGTGAGAAGAGCTTCCATATGTTTCCTCCTTCTATGTGCATGTACCTCATACAAGTTGTGATATTTTCTGCCCCCCAAGGAAGACGCTACACTGAGCTGGGGTAAGGCACGTCTTTATTCACTGACTGCCATTGCCTTAACTGCCGTTTCCAGTTTTCTGGTCTGTCCCGCCCCTTCCGCCTCCACCTGCTCTGTCCCAACACCAGAGTCAGGCGAAGACGGCATGACACAAGTCAGAGATTTTCTTTGCATTACGGTATATTCAGTTCTGTTTATTCCACTATGATTCCAGTATTACAATAGAAGGCGACGGGAAATCTTGGACCAGATGATATACTGATGCAGGGCTGTTTTTTAGGGCTTGTGGGCGGGGTATCACACCACAAGAACGTGGATGTTCACTTTCAAACTGGTAGTTGGCTTCGGGTACTCCCTATATGAGTAAATGATCCCCTCAAACTTTTAAGGATTTCTTTACACCAAACCCTCATCTTCCCTCCCACACACTAGCAGAGAATGGAGAAGAGAATGAGGTCAGCATTGCCATCTAATTGTTCTATAGTTACTTGCTGTGGAGATACCTTTCACACTTTAAGACTGGGCTATTTATCTTTGCAGCCCTGCTGAGATTTCACTTATTCATTTTATTATTTGGATGTTTACTGAATCGTGGGATCTCAACCTAAAAAAATGATGAATTACTCCTGTAGGGTTCCTTTTACACTTGGAGTAAATGTTCGATTTTTGTGGAAATTTACAAAGGTTTTCAAAAGAGCAACCGAAAAGTTGTAACATTATCCCAGAAGAACTGCAGTAAACCTTTTGCAAATTCCCATTTACATAAATGTAGAGGTATGTCGCCATTCCTAAACCTACATACTATATATTTATACATGGGATATTCCACACAAGGAATAACCATATGTGTATCAGTCTGGGTAATGATCCAATAGAAACAGCCCTGCACCTAACTGGGGAAGCCCAAAAAGCCAGAATCAGTCTGGGATTGCCTGTGTTATCAACTAGTGCACATAGGACCTGGCATTGTGAGGTGGACTGCTTCTGCTGGAGCAGGACCAAGTCTGGTTTGCCTATGTTTTGTGTCTGTCTGAAATGGCCTAATTGGCAAAAAGATAGCCGTGGATGAAGCAAAGGTAATAATTAATTCAATTAATCCAAGCTATACAATGAAAATAGCACTATATGGCTAATCATTGGAGGAACATACTATTCTTAATATGCAGTTTAGTGTCTTGCATTTCTGCTTAGCCTGTCTAGTCATTTTTTTTTTTTAAACCATTTTTATTACAGCTCCAAATCATACATACACTTATGAGCACCTTACATGGTTATTATCAATGCTCAGTTCTTGTATGGGTGATTCGTTTACACAGCCTATAAGCCCACAACCCGGGGGTCGGCCGGCGTCAATCAGTGAATCACCCCATCTAACAACCCCAGAGCACTTTCAAGTCCGCATGCAAGGATTCCTTCAGTCTGCTTTAACATTTTTCACCCCTCCCCTCCCCTCAAACCCCTCCTCCCCCCCAACTTCTTAACTCCCTGACTCCTCCCCCCACCCATCTCCCAGTGCCTGTGCCTACACCTGGACTTGCAGTCAGTGTGTGTGTGTGTGTGAACGATGTCAGGAGTGAGTTGATATTCACAGAGAAAGTGCACCTGGTGTGTCAGTGGGATTCTCATTTCTTGAGTCCGAGAGCCCTTCCTCCACTCCTAGCATGCTATCTCGTAGTGCTTGCACTAGCGCCTCCCATGCTGCTGCCGCCTCCAGCGCCCTTTCGTCAGAATTGCGGCGAGCCAGTTGATACCTGAGCGTACTTTCGCTCGCTACCCATTTGAGACATTCATTAAACCATCTTTTGTGCGTAGGACCCGTTTTTGATTTCCAGTTCCTAGTGAATTCCCTCTTAGCCAGTATTAGCCCCATATCTATAAACTTGCTTGTGATCCTATTCTTGGTTGTGTGCGGAAACCAATGCAGCACTCCAACCGCCTTAGTGTATTGTAGTCCTCTATCCGTTGCGTTGTTCAATGTCTCGCCAATCTCCCGCCAATAGTCTCGTAGATGTGAGCAGTCCCATAGCATACGGCCTAAATCCGCCCCTACTGTATTACACCTGGGGCAAGCTGCATTTTCCACCCCAAAATATTTTCCTATTTTCCCTGGTGTGAGGTAGGCCCTATGGAGGATATAAAAATGTATCGGTTGGAAGCGTGCATTCCTCTTGCTCTTCCTCGCCCGCCTAAGTAGCTGCGCTCATGTCGTGTCCGGGATCTCCAGCTGGAGATCCAGCTCCCATTTGGCCTTCAGTGTAGTCAATGGTTTTAAGGGTTCTCGCAGCATTCTATAATAAAGGCATGTTACTGCCTTATAAGTACCAGCTGCCATCATAGTGTACTGGCAGGCCATGGACGTGGTGGGCTCCAACAGCCCTTCCCCCAGTGCGCCTGCATGGCTCTGGTCACAGCGGCGTGCATCAGATAGTCTCCTCTCGGAAGGTCGAATCGATCCTGCAGGGATTGGTACGGGAGTAAGACCCCATCTTCGTACAAATCTCCCAGCACTTGTAGACCTGCATCTTCCCAACCCTGCAATCGCGACCAGTCACCGCCGTGGGGGAGGGCTGTCACCATCCCCAACGGTATCCCAGGTGCATACATACGCTGCACTCCCGCTCTTCGCAGTGCTCGATTCCAGCAAAGCCTAAACGTCTGCTCCTCTAGGGATAAGTCTCTGAGGAGGAGCCTCTGCTGGAGGGTAATGTACGCAAGCACGTGTCAGGGGGTGCCCCTGCCCCTCTCCCGCTCCGGGCCTCGAAAGACCCTTGCCACTTCCTGCGTGAAGACCTGCAATTGAGCCGCCAGGTAGTAGAGCTCGAAATCTGGTACTGCCATGCCCCCCTCGTCCTTTGGTCGAGTCAACATGTTTAATGCAATTCTCCGTCTACCCGTACCCCATAGGAATGAGATCAATAGCGATCTCAACTGCTGGAAGATAGAGCCAGGTATCCACACCGGCAGCGTTCGGAAGTAGTAGAGGAGGCGCGGTGGGGCTATCATCTTTATTAGGAAGATGTGACCCGTTACCGAGAGTGGTAGAGTGGCCCAAAAGGACATACTTCCTTTCAATGCCCGGATGCACCGGCTCACATTGCCTTCTAGCATATCTGCCGCCTTGTGGTATACATACACTCCCAGATATTTCAAACAAGTAGGTTCCCAGTTGAGTAGCGGGCAAGTGGTAGGTCGCTTCTCTCCCTGTCGCAGTGGGAATAAACAGGATTTGGACCAGTTAACCTTTAATCCTGACAATTTCCCAAAAAGTCCGAGAAGTCTTTCTGCACCCTCCAGCGCCTCGCTTGCATCACCTAGGAACAATAAGAGGTCGTCCGTGTATAGCGAGATAGCCTGCGGGTTCCCCCGGTATACTAGACCCCTGTAATAGCGGTCCGTCCGTGCTTCCGCTGCAAATGGCTCAATCGCTAAGGCAAACAACAGGGGGGACAGCGAGCACCCCTGCCTGGTGCAACGGCACACTTGGTACTGGTGCGATATCAGGGTGCCTATCCGGACTCGCGCCTTCGCCGATGTGTACAGCACTTTGGTCCAGCCTATATAGCTATCGCCAAGGCCAAAGTGTCTCATGGCCCTGTATAGATAGTCCCATTCTAGACTATCAAACGCCTTTTCGATATCAATTGACAACACCAAAGGCGTACTCACTTCCGGCATCGGGTCACCTATTAGCCGTATCAGCCGGCGTACATTAATGGTAGTGTTCCGCGTGGGAATGAATCCGGACTGATCGCTGTGGACTAATTCCGTCATGTGGGCCAACAGCCTAGCGGCCAGTATAGTACTCAGGATCTTATAGTCCGTTGTCAGCATGGACAGCGGGCGATAAGAGGCTAGTTTATTGTTCTCTCTCCCCGGCTTCAGCAATGGGATCATCAGGGCTTCGCTCATAGATTGAGGCAGTCTTCCCCTAGCCTTAGCTTAGTTGTAGACCGCCTGGAGCCGCGGAGCTAGCTGCTCTAGGTATTTACTGTAGAACTCTATAGGCAAGTCGTCCAGGCCCGGGGTTTTGTTTCGAGCCATCTGCTTCACCGCGCTTCCTATCTCCCCCAGTGTGATCTGATTGTTCCTGATCTAGCTGTGGCAATTGCAGTCCCTCCAAAAAGGTGTCGATCTCGCTCTCTTGACCTGCCAGTCCGCTTTCGTGTAGCGTTTCGTAATATGTTCGGAAGCTGTCCAAGATTTCTGTTTGGGTGTAGCATATGTGTCCCCCTTCCTCTTCAATGGTCAAGATCGGGTGGCTACGTCTAGTCGGGTTAGCCAGCCAAGCGAGCATCGTCCCCGCCTTATCCCCCTCGGCATGCGCGCTCGTCAAATAAGTCTTATAATCGAAGCTCCGGAGCCACTCCATTTCAACCGCCACAGCTTCTTTGGCCTCACTAACCACTTCCTGTAGCTCGGGACGGTTAGGGCGCGCCAACTCGGCCTTCCGCAATGCCCCCTCTGCCTTATCCAGATCGTCTAAAAGCGTCTTGCGGGCTCCTGCATGTCTCCCGATACAGTGGCCTCTGATGACAACCTTGAAGGCATCTTAGCCAGTCTAGTCATCTTATGGAATGTTAACATTCATGTGATGTGTTGGAATGTTGGGATGCTGGACTCTAGGAGTCAGCTGAGAGCTGGGATGAGCAAGTAACATTCTGCTCCTGGTGGGGTCTCGGCATATGCCTCTATTTTCTACTTGGAATAAACTTCTAAACCTACTACTTTGTCTGATTCCTGATTCATACACCATCACTACAATTTTGGCGACGATCTGGGTGAACTTCCGCCTGCTACTTCAAGGACTTCTGAGATTAATGAAACTTGAAGTTAATGGACTTCCTTTTCTTCTAACTACTGATTCTTACGCATACTGGCACCCTGCAAGCCCCACCAGTGACCATTCCACCGGCCGCCCACATTCCCAAGAGTGCCGGTTCCTGCTGTAATTCTCTGCCTGCCTTTGTGGAGGATTCTCAAGCTTTTCTGCCTGCCTGTGATCCTTCTGCTTGCCTCTTCGACTGCCTTTGGAGGGCAGTCCCTGTGTGCTGCCCTGCTGCCTGTCTGAATTGCTGCCCTGAAGCACTGTTTTACTGCCGGTTGGATGTCCCCTGCCTTTGGAGTGCATCTCCAGTGCGTGTAACCTGCCCACAGCCTCCCTTTTTAACCGAGTGCTTAGGAGGTGTGTCGGCACTTGGAATCCCAGTGATCTTCGTTATTCTTTGTTTGTTATTATTGCCCTGGAACTGTTTTGCATGCTCTGTTACTTTCGGTGCGAGCGCCACTAGTGATTTGAGGACTGAATTCCCCAGAGGTCTTACTACGGGAAATGACAATTGCTAAAGGCCAACTGTCACTTGTGCCCGTCCTGCTGTGTTTACCCTCCCCGGACCTCTTCTCCCAAACTGGTTGCCTAGTTATCCACATACTGCTGGTTTTGCTACACAGTCCCAGCACTTCGTGTTGCTGGTGTTCTATGTGAGGACATGTTGTTGATTTCGGATTTTAATGCCTGATGAGGGTTCTAACAGGCCATCCCCACTTTCAGGCAGTTCAACCGCTGTTTCCAACTTTTGAAAACATACAGCGCGTGCATCACTCAGTGCGTTCTTACCTGTGCTAATGCAAGCTGTGCTACTCCTTGATTCTTCGTGACGTTACTTGCTCCTGCATCCAGTTCGTTACCAATGCTCCCCTGATGCATGGAGGTGCCTTGAGTAAGCATG
The DNA here is from genome assembly GCF_964261635.1 of Lissotriton helveticus. NCBI lineage: Eukaryota > Metazoa > Chordata > Amphibia > Caudata > Salamandridae > Lissotriton > Lissotriton helveticus. The sequence goes on from NC_136069.1 coordinate 203,723,816, forward strand.
GGCGAATTGTGCGGATCGGTGATCTGCAAATTCGCACGAAGTTGGGGCCAAAAATCCGCGAATTCGCAAAATCCGCGAATTCGCTGTTTTTTTTATATGTGCCGTTTTTTTGTTGTCCCCAGTGACCATGTGTGTGTTATGCCATCGCGCCGAAGGGCGCAGGGTTCCCTTGAGTGAGCTGTCCATCATAGTGGGTAAATGGCGGGTAGTCGGTGCACACTGCTAGTGTGTGGGCAGGGCCAAACGGGCGGGCTTCTATGTGAGTTCACCTGCCTCTTGTGTGTAATGTCAGAGACCAATCAGAGCAGCAGATGAGGAGAAGGACACAGGAACTGCACAGGGATTGCGCTCGTGAAAGTGAAGGATGCACTTTGCTTCCTTCACTTTCACAAGCGCAATCCCTGTGCAGTTCCTGTGCCCAGGAGCTTCTTTCTCCCCATCTGCTGCTCTGATCAGTCTCTGACCTTTTTTACTCACAAGAGGCATGTGAACTCGCATACTTGTATGTGATTTCACATACGTCTTGTGTGTTAAGGCCAGAGACCTATCAGAGCAGCAGATGAGGAGAAAGAAGCTCCTGGACACAGGAACTGCACGGGGATTGCACTCGTGAAAGTCAAAGATGCAGAGGCCTCTATCCAGCATCAGAGGAGCTAATTTTTGACACCGTGCTGTAGATTTGGGTCAGGCATTGCGTTGGGACAGGTGTGGGCAGGCGGCGCTGGGGAGCTGTGCCGATGGGGCAGTGCTGGAGATTTAGGGGTCAGGCAGTGCGTTGGGACAGGTGGGCAGGTGGCGCTGGGGAGCTGTGCCGATGGGACAGTGCTGTAGATTTCAGGGGCAGGCAGTGCTTTTGGACCGTTGTGGGCAGGCAGCGAGGGGGAGCTGTGCCAATGGGACAGTGCTGTAGATTTGCGGGTCATGCAGTCCGTTGCGACAAGTGTGGGCAGGCAGCACCGGGGAGCAGTGCCGATGGTGCAGTGCTGTTGCTTTCAGGGGCAGGAAGACCGCTGTGTCTATATTTACACAGTGCACAGGGCCGTTGTGTAGTAAAAGATAAACACACCTGGGGTGCACTGAGCAGTCATCACATTCCTGTACCGTGGTGTCAGTGCACCTGCTGCACTAAGGACAGCCAGGCCACTGGCGGGGGGGGGGGTGGTTGTTCCAGGAAGGTTCTAGAGACGACAAGGCTAATGGGGTGAGGAGGGAGGTGCTGTGTGTGGAGGAGCATCATGCCAGAAAAAACCTGGCCCTTCATAATTATTTATCCGTGAACGCACACAATTTAAAACTCAACAGGAAGCACTTGCAGATATAAAGAAAGCAGGTGCCACAGTTGCTAGTTGCAACTATTTTCAGTCAGGACAGGGTCAGAGAATAGTTGCAGCGCCATCTGTAACTATTCTCTGACCCTGCCTGACTTGTTTAGGGTCAGGGCAGGGTCAGAGAATAGTTGCAACTAGCAACTCTGGCACCTGCTTTCTTTATATCTGTAAATGCTTCCTGTTTAAATTTTGTGACAGCATCGTGCCAGAATGAACCTTGCCCTTCATATATTTATCCAAGAAGACGCCACCATTTTGTGCGATACCTCTAGTCAACTGGAGTACTTTCTACTGGCTAATCAGTGCTACCTCATTGGGTAAATGTATAGTGCTTTTCATACACTAGTGCCTAGAGTTGCCTCCAGTGACCATGTGTGTGTTACTATGCCATCGCGCTGAAGGGCGCAGGGGTCTCTTAGGTGTGCTGGGGGGAAAAAAAAATCCGCTCCCCTCGCGAATTGGCGAATTCTTGGCAATTCGCGGATCGAGAAATTGCCAAAAATCTGCCAATTCCGCGAGCGGAGCGGATTTTTGGCCCATGCTTAGCCCTGAGCCACCCGGCTCACCGTCAAAAACGTGCCGCCATCTTACACATGAGGCACTGTGTTTCTAGTCTGCATGTTTTCCATTGTGCTTTTGCCAATCATTCTGCCAACCACATTTTTCCGTACTTTAAGTGTGGCGTTCCCAGTGCCTCAAGCATCGATGCCTCTACATTGCTGCAAGTTTTCTGTCATCTTGTTCCTGTTCCCTCAGTTACACCGTCTTGTTTGGGAGCGGACTTCCCAAGCAATCTTCAAGAGGAAGGTACTGTTGATTTCTTTCACATGTTCCTTTTTTAAAAAAAATATTTTTATTGAAGTATTTTGCATTTATATACAAAGCACGGCATCATTAATACAAACCAAAGATTAAAGGAGAAGAAAAGTATACCTATGGATCATAGATCAAAATAAGAAACAATCACTGAATCAACAGCAGGCGAGGGTGATATTTCCAGAAATAAATTAGAGCACAGATTAAGTCACAAAAAATACCATAAATAGATGCGACCTATATTTTCATATTGTACAACATCAATATTATAATTGCACCACATTGGTATTTCTTATCTGCAGGCAATCCAGCATTTCTCGCTATTATTCCTCCTTCCATCGAGTTATAGGATCCCATATTATATCCCCCAGCTTCCTGCCCTTTTTTCCCTTCCTTGCATATATCACTTTCTCCATTTTGTACGTTATTAGTAACTTAGCCAACCATTTATGGAAGGTAGGTGGTACAGGATCTATCCATGCAGAGGCTATACATAATCTCATGATAGACATAGCGACAAACAAAAATTCCCTCCCGCGAAAAGAACGTATATCCTCAACATTTACTCCTAATAAAATGGTTCCTGGGGTTAGAACAATTTCGCTTTCTAAAATTTTATTTATAAAACATTCAATTTCCTTTTTAAATAAATCTAAACGGGGGCATAAAGCAAATACATGTTCCAGAACAGCATCCGTGCTTCCACACCTATAGCATATAATACCCACTAGCCCTCCCCATTGAGCTATTTTAGCCGGTGTATAATACAGGTGGTAAAGTGTTTTATAGTGTTGAGCCTGTAATGATGCTGCACATAGTAATGAGTTCCCCATTTCTAAAGAGATACCAAAACTTTCAGAACTGATTGTAAGATTATCCTTCCATTTTTCACTCCACTTTTGATGATCATCTTGTTTTACTTTCATCAATTCAGCATACAATCTTTTAATTGTACAATCCTCCCCCTTTTGAATAATTTCCATTATAGCATTACGCCTAAATCCCAGAACACCACCTTTCTTTGCCAGGAGGAAACTCCTAATCTGGAGAAATTTGAAAAATTGCCTAGCTTCTAGGTTATATCTGTCTTGCAGATCTTTGAATTGTAGAAAACACTGTTCCCCCCTAATATCTCCAATGGTTCTGATTCCCCTGTTTTCCCACTCTACCATTATAGGTCCCGAGAAAATATCTTGTGGGAGGGTTGGATTATATAATAATCTCGTATAAGAATTAAATTTTCCTAAGCCAATTTTTTTAGCAAAACTTTTCCAAATTTCGAATGCTGCTATTATTATCTTAAACTTTGTCCTCTTGTAATAGCTAGCCTCTGTGAATTTCAGGACGACATCCTTCGCTTCCGTTCCCAAAGTTAGGCCATAGATTGCTAGTGATCCATATTTACTCCACTCCTCTCCTCCACTGCCCTGTTCACCTCCCATTAAGCCAACCATGTTCTGTAAAGCCGCCGCCCAGTAATAAGATTTTAAATCTGGGACTCCCCAGCCTCCCCTTTCTCTTGGCAGTGTCATGTATCTAAGAGCCCTTCTCGTTTTCCCTTTTGCCCAAAGAAATCTATTTAGCATACTCTCCAATTTTTTAAATATTTTATTATCGAAGAAAAGCGGTATTGCCCTAAATAGATATAGAAATTTTGGAAGGATAATCATTTTTACTATATTAGATCTTCCCACTATTGAGAGGTGTAAATTATCCCATCTATCTAGGTCTTTCTCCACTTTCTTAATTAAAGGGGAAATATTCCTTTCCACCAAGTTATCCAAGTCTGCCATTATTATAACCCCTAAATATGTACCTTCTTGTGTTACTCGGTTATCTGAGCATGGGGTATGCGAGTTTTTAATTATCTGTGTTTTTGTTGTATTTAATTTGTATCCCGAGATTCTTCCAAATTTCATCGCCTCAAGCTCGAGGTGTTCTATAGCTTCAGATGGGTTTGGAGAGATAACAGCGATGTCGTCTGCGTAGGCTAAGATTTTACATTGCCCGATAAGCGTTGTAACTGGTGTTATCATCACTGATGCCTCTATTTTACGTATAAGCGGGTCCATATATATAGCGAACAATAAGGGTGAGCAAGGACACCCTTGTCTGGTACCTCTTTTTATGTTGAATTGTCCTGTGTTTCCACTGTTCACTCGTAGTGTCGCTGCTGGTTCTAAGTAAAGAGTTTGTAAAGCTTTGATAAAACCTTGTTTAATTCCTGTTCTAGCTAGAGCATACCAAAGGTAGCTCCAGGAGACCCGATCGAATGCCTTCTCTGCGTCGAGTAATATCACTGCGATCGGGTCCCCTGTAGCCTCCGAGACGTCAAATAAAGTTATTGCCTTCCGTATATGGTGGGTGGTTCCTCTCCCTGGTATAAAACCGTGTTGGCAGCTGCTAACGATTTTATCTATAATTCTTGCCAGCCTTGATGCTAAGGCTTTAGAGAAGACTTTTGCATCTGCATTAAGTAGGGTTATAGGCCTGTACGAGCCTGGTTCCTCCGGTTTTTTACCCTTTTTTAATATTACAACCACCTCTGCACCCCCCCATGATTTAGGCGATGTTATGCCCAGCTGTGCACCTTGCATTACCTTCACCATTTCTTCTCTCAAACAATCCCAAAATACTTTATAAAATTCAATGGGTATTTGATCAGGCCCTGCTGCTTTACCAGAAAGTAGGTTCCATATTGCCTGCTTTATTTCTTCTAACTGCAGCTCTTCTTCCAACCCATCTGCTTCCTCTTCCTCTATTGGATCTACAGGGATATCCTCGAGATACTCCCTCATTTCTTCCTTATCTTTTAGCGGGTCACGACCCTGTGACTCGTCATCATATAACTTCTCATAAAATATCCTAAAAACTTCTCTTATTTTAATCGAGTCTGTGTGTATCATACCCGCGGTGTCCCTAATTTCCCTCACTATGCCTACAGATTCTTGTTGTCTTGCTCTAGTAGCCAGTATCCTACCCACTGACTCACTCAGCTCATAACACTTCTCCCTTTTAGTGTTGTAGATTTTCGCCGCTTTGCTGGCAATTTCACCCTCTGCCTCCCCTTTGGCTTTTACTAGCTCTACCCATGCTTTTTCTATATTCCGCCCCGACACCACACACTTTTCTAGATTTTCTTCTGCCATCAAGACATTCGAAGCTAATTCTAGATTCCTCAACTGAACTTGTTTCCTTTTATAAGAACTATAACTCATTGTTTCACCTCGTATTCCAGCTTTAAAAGTGTCCCAAACAACTCCCATTTCTGCTGTATCTTTATTAAACGAAAAAAAGTCAGTAATCCATTTATTCATGTATTCTATATAGTTCTCATCTTTCAGTAGCTCTCTTTCAAAAGTCCAGTTCGTGTATTGTCTAGTACTTATTTTTGTTGTTATAGTAAGTACTAGAGGGTTATGGTCGCTTAGGACCCGTGGCAGCCTTTCAATCTTCGAGTCAGAGATACTAGTACTTGAAATAAAAAAATAATCTAATCTTGCACATGTTTGGTGCGGTGCCGAGTAATATGTATACCCTTTATTATCCAATATCTGTTTCCCCCATACGTCTGAAAGAGCATTGTTTAACACCAGACTGTGTAATGCCTGAAATACTTTTTTTTTCCTACCGCTATACTTTCCAAAAGAACCCAGTCCTAATCCGTCTGCACCATTAATATTGAGATCACCTCCCAATATAATATTTGGTGCCCAGGTTGCTAATTCAACATCTAGGAATTGAAATATATCGGGATCGTCCTCTGTTGATCCATATACATTTACCAATGTTTTCCACTCTCCATCAATCCAGCACTCAATCATAGCCCATCTTCCCCATTTGTCTTGTGCTTTCTTTCTAGTTAGAACATTATTGTTCCTAGCTAGAATAGCTACTCCTCTTTTTTTGACCCCTTGGCTTGAGTGAACTAGTACCTTAAATCCTAACTGTGACAGAGCATAAGCTTGTGTTGTTATTATATGAGTTTCCTGGATATATACGAAATCTAGATTCGCTTGTTTCAGCATTAATGCTATTTTTGCTCTTTTGTGGGGGTCATTTAGCCCACAAACATTCCAAGTTATAATTCTAATCCCCATTATCCATGTTCTCCCATCTCCTTTTCCTACTACCCTCTCTACTGTACATTATCTGCATAGTAATCCTCCATTTCGTAATCTTTGAATCAGCATTGCTTAGTGTATTACTTCCTTTCCTTTTTCTCACCCCCGCCTGTTCCCTGTGACCAAATAGTATTTTTTTTTAAGCTCCTCCTCTCTATTTTTTTTCCTGCCGTGCCTTGTTCCCCATGTGGTTCCCACCCCCCACCCCCTCCTCTTCCCCCTCCCTCCCCACCCTTTCCCTTACTGGCAAATAGGTCAATCCTGACCTATATGTGACAGCCGTGCCCTCCCAGGGGAGTCTCGCCCGGCCACCCCCCATGCTATAACATTCTCAGAATATAATCACATCATCTCAAAAAAGAAAAAAGAAATAGAAAAAGGCTCAGTTATCTCTTTAAGATAGAAGCTAGTTGTTTTGTGGTCACATGTTCCGATGGAGATTTTTGCGGAGCTGTGAGCGTCTCTTTCTCCCTCAGACTTCCTGCGACTATCCTGCTGGGTCCTCTTCAAGTTTCCTGTTCTATTCCTGACTACGGTGACTACCTTCTTTATTTTAAATTATTGTTTTTTGGGACATTTACACAGTAGTGCTTGTTAATCTTCACTCACTTTACCACTGCTCTTTAACTTATTTAATTATGTTTATGCATGGTTTTCCTTCCACAGTGCCACTTATTGGGTGAGAGTTCGCTCGCCCCAGTACATTTCCGTACATATTGTTTTTATGTTCTGCATAGTTTTTCTATGTGCTTTTGTGCGTAGCTTTAGAACTATTGATTACCTTTCTCCAAAATACTATGTAGGCAGGCATACTTTTCTAATGGTTTCTTACTTATACTGCTGTTTTCTGGTTACTTACTTAAGGGTTACTTACTTATACTACTGTTTCCAAATTCTGTTCAATAAGCTTTCCTTGTTCTGCTTATTTCTTAAAGTTTTATTCGCAAATTCCAGCTTTGTTACTTTCAACTTTTTATGCAATTTTTAGTGATAAACATTTTTCATATTTTCCTTCTTATTTTTTATGATGAACTTTAATTCCTTTGCAGGTTAGACTGTTCAAACTACTTGATGTAATTTTAAATTTCTCTGCAAATTTTGTGAGTGGATGTTCATTATCTGCATTTTCGTGCTTCATACCTTATGTTGCTGACGGCAGTCTTAATGGTTCTGAGCACGGAACCTCTTCCTGTGATTCTTCTTCAAAAGTTCTGTATGATTTTTCTTCAACAGTTCTGTATGATTCTTCTTCAAATGTTCTGCCAATTTCTGTTTTACCTTGAGCAAAGGATCCTTTCGAGAATTTTCACTGGCAATTGAGGTTATCCCTTTTTTTCAAATTGTTCGAACTCCTGTTTGGTGTAGTTTTCTCACCTTTCTTCTTGTTTTCTTTCTTGGAGATTCTTGCTGTTTTCTCCTGTTAGGAGTACTTTTATTAGGTTTTTTTGTGTCTCTTCATTGCCTTCCGTTCGTCGGTTCACGTCTTCATACCAGTCTGGCCAATTGGTGTGTTTTGCTGTAACCTTGAACGTGTTGTTTAATTCTCTTTTGTCCTTGAAAGACAAGATGTTGTGTCTTCCTCCCTTCATCCTTGCTTTACTTCTCTTACCTTTGCTATGTTTCACGTATTGTGCGTCACATCTTTTACACATTTTGTAATTATTCACCTCATGTAATTAGTGTTCTCTTCCCTTCTTATTCTTCCTGTTCTCATTTATTGCTCTTCCTATTCATTTCATTCTATTGTATGTATTTATTGTTGTTTTCTCATCTTATTCTTGGTGTTCCTGCTTTGTCGTTTTCTTCATGTTCCTTACTCATGGTCCACTCTGTTTTTATTGTTATGGTTATACCTTGCATTTTTGATGCCTTTATGAAGGGGTAGATGTGTAGTGTCTTGCATTTCTGATTAGCCAGTCTAGTCATCTTGTGGAATGTTAACATTCATGTGATGTGTTGGAATGTTGGGATGCTGGACTCTAGGAGTCAGTTGAGAGGTGGGCTGAGCAAGTAACATACTGCTCCTGGCGGGGGCATATGCTTCTATCTTTTACTTGGAATAAACTTCTAAACCTACTACTTCATCTTATTCCTGATTCATACACCATCACTACATGTAGCATATCCCATATGTATACATTAAGCACCTCATCTTTTGGACTATAGGTCACTATCGGAAGTGATTTTATGTTTAAAAGTAGGTTCTTCAAATGTGACAATTGTTTCTGTTGGCATTTGCTACTGCCATGTTTTATGCTGCAGTCAGTCATGCTACAGTGGTAAAACTGAAGCCAATCATTTGCATGCACACGTTGGTGATGTGTCTTTTGAAAGACACAGCGATAATGATATGTTTTCTTGAAGGGCAGGGTGTCAATGCCCTGCATCTGGCTGGTGTTTCTGCACTCACACAAGAAGGTAATTCCATTGTTGCTAGTTGACATTCTCCTATGACTCCCTTTATGAGGGCTAGTTGTATTGGGCCCCATATACACATTGCCTTTAAGATGCGCTGACTTAGCTGTCTGTAGAAAGCTGTCACTTTCTGCAGCATTAGTCAAGCATGCAGCATTAGTCAAGCATGCGCAAGATACTGCTGGAACCAATCGCGGATGGGGGCCCAGGCGGGGTATTAAGCCAACGCCAACTAGATTTCCCTTCTAACATATGTAGTCCCATTCCAAGAGGTCCCACAAAATATGGCAGCCTACTTTGAATGACTTCATGTGTTTATGGCAGGTCAGTGGTAGAGTCAGCTATTGCTCAGGTGTGAACTACGCAATGGGATTACCTGGGGCTCTAATATCTAAAGGGTACACTTTCCCTGTTTGTGCCCGGGGCACCTTAAAACAGGTGTGCCAGGTGTAAATAGGAAAAGTGTGGCCTATTACATGGAATGCACTGCCCCCAGGGCAGCTGCGAAATCGCGCTGCACATGTGAAAAACTGAGTGACTGCGTTGAAGCCACTCCCTGTTTTCACAGTGCAGGCGGCAAAGGCCTGCAGTTTTAAAGAGGATTAGAGAACAACTTGCAGGTGGTGCAGTCGTTGACTAATACCAAAGTGCCGCGGGGCGCGCAAAGTGGGCACACACGCCCTTGGCGCCCCCCGGGGCACTTATGTAATACAGCCCCTGATATGCACTGAGTAAAGTGTCCTGTATTGATCTCTACTGCATCACAGGGAACACTGCTGGTGCACTTTTGTTACAAGGGGCCGATTTTGCAGCACTGCAACGGCCCCAGTAACAAAAACGGCCCCCACTGGTCCAAAACCGGCCCACACCCTTCCTGCACACCAGGGAAACGCCCGGTGCCTGCTACGGCCAGTCTGGCCCTGTGAAGAAGATGCAGAGCCTCTTTAACTGGTCCAACCCTTTATCAACAAAGCTTGAAAAAATCATGATCCTCCTCTCGCCAGTCATAGCTCAACTGGCAAGAATGGAATCACCACACAATAAAAATGTACTACAGAACCCTCCTGAGTAGGGGCTCTACTTACGTTGCAGTAACCATGCCAACACACCCACCCTCATTACTACAGATGTCTATGAGCTTCTCACTGATACTTGGCAAATGTCAATCCGCTCTATGGGTTATGTTCCTCTCTCCTTGTTAGAAGAATAACATCGCTCACATGAGGTAAAAAATATGTGAAGAGAAATATATTCTCCTGACACACATGAGAAGATATGAGAATGAATTGTAAACAAATATGGTAGAATGAGAGCACTCTTACACACACACACACACACATATATATGGGCATGTTAAAAGACAAAGCACTTATAAGCAACAGCAATGGTACTTCGATTGAAACAACAGGAATAAGCAAATTATTCTAATAGAGGAAAACCTGCAATACATGATTATGCTATATAATAAATGGTTACAGGTTACAGATCACAGACCCAAATTGGCATGTGTGACAACCTAAAATTCAGACAGGGTAACTTACATAAGTCAGTGATAAGCACAGATAACACATTTGCTAATTGTAGAATAGTATATGTCGCGTATAAATTATAAAATCCACATCTGTCTCAGAAACATGGCCTAAACATTGCTAAGGGAAGAAACTATCTTTAATTCCACAGCAGGGATTTCTCCAGCAGCTCACAGTTCAGCTGAGGAAGAGATGTCCAAATAAATTATCCCGTTTTGTATTTGATCAATTGATCAAATGAGATTCTGTAATCCCTGTATAAACGCCAGTCTAGAATTTCTTTATAATTGGTGACTTGTGAAGCACCCAATCACAGATTGTAGTGAAAAGACATTAGAACTCTAATATTATAAGTTATTACAGTTGAGTTCTGACGTCACAACAGCAGCAGAGGTGAAAGGTAGGTCAGGTCACAGAGCATAATTGAAGCAGCTTTTTAAAGCAACAAAATTGGAGCATTGTTTTAGGTCAAGCCTAGCACAGCGTGCATGCGCTGCCCTGCTCGACTTTATTTAAGGGCTTTCAGAAAGCTCACCTCACGCTCGCACATGCTCGTGAGTGTGCTTTTTGTTTTGTCCCAGGCTATTGGCCTTTGCATGCGTCTATTTAACAAAGACAGCACGCAATTGGCCAAAGGCTCTTTCCATGTTCACGCCCACGGCCTAATGCTTGCGGTTACGCGTAGCAGCAGCATATGTTTCCAATTATCATGCCCAGACGCGGTCCCGATAATTGGAAACATATCCTACTGCTCGCAACCGCGCGCGGACACCAGCAGCTCCCGCATCTCGTTTCGTCCCTCGTGGTTTGGCTTCCGATGCAAGAAGGAGGTTTCTTCTTTTCCATCCCAAGCAAAAACTTGTTGTCAAAAGTTCTGGTTTGCGCTTGAGAATGTATTCCCATTTCTGTACATTCACTTCAGCCCTTTCACTTTCGCCGCCGACCTAGTTCTGCTTCCTACTGCTGGTGAGTCCAGCCGTCTGTGTCCCCCCTGCGCACAAACTGCTGCTCCGGGTCACATCATCCTGGGGGGCGGAAGGGACCTGAGGCTTTCTTGCTGAAAGGGATGGGGTCTCTGTAACTGTGGGAAGATTTCAGCCGGGCTCGAGCTCCGTGCCATTCCCCGCCAGCATGAAAGGCTGAGTTTGCTGCTTTTTCACAGTGCGACACACCTGCTTCCAAACATTTATGGTTGGGCCCTCTGCGGCTCTACTTCCTTCCACCCACTACCACGGTCACGTCTTACTTCTCGCAATATGACTCTCAGGTCTACGGCTACCTTACTTTCCAAATATGCAGCTCCATAATTCTATAAAACGTGCGTAATCTGCGAATGAATAGTCTTAAAACGTATACAACTTGTGGATTCCTAGGTGTTGCCCGTTTCTCGCCGTGTCACCCTGTTACATTCAGTTTCGCTCAATTTCTCACACTTTAACCATCTCTCATTTAATTTGTTTCACTCTACCACTTGTTTTCTCCTGATTCTATAAGGTCTTTCTCTGTCGTTATCAGTGTCGTCCCAGGCCCTCAATCCATTTCTCTCAGTGCATGCAGTTTGCATTTTGTCACTCGTTTCTTTTCTTGCATGTTTTAATTTTCCATTATAATTGTTATTCTTTTATTTATGTTATCGACCTGGGAAGGTTAAAGGCAGAATGTTCTTTTTTGTATATTTTCCTACCTTATTTTTCTTCTCTCCATTTTTAGCTTCAGGTGTGACCTATTCCACAGATGTGTGATTGTTATGCATTAAAACAGTAGAGGTGTGTGTACTTTTAGATCTCGGCCGCCGTAGGCTGCACTTGCGCAGTCTCGCCGGCGAGATTTTATGTTTTTCAGTGTTGGGCTTTGTTAGACCTGGCATCTTTGGCGTGGTTTCCCCTATCTTTTTGCCTCTACCTTCTGTATTTTTGATGCTGTGCTGGATTTAGTTTTTGTTGGTTTAGATGCTTTGGACACTCTGCCACTGCTGATCAGTGCCAGAGTGTAAGTGCTCCCTGTGTAAATTGTTATTCTGATTGAATATACATGTTTGGCATATTTGTATCACCAAGAAGTCCCTAGTAAAGTGCACTGGGTATGCCAGGGCTGGTGATGACAAATGCTACTAGTGGGCCTGCAGCACTGATTGTGCCACCCACAGGAGTAAAATGATGTCTCAGGCCTGACACTTCAGTGCCTGTGTGCAGTTTAGAACTGCCATGTCCTCCTGGTCAGTGTCCCCACTGACCAGGCCTAACCCTTCCCTTTTTGTGCACATCAGTCATCCCTATGGAAGGCCCAAGGTACCCCCCTGGGCAGGGTGCAGTGTATGTAAAAGGTAGAGCATGTACTAGTGCAGGTGACATGCTCTGGTAGTGAATGGCAGCCATTTTCGTTTTTCACTACTGTAAGGCTATCTTGCTCCATAGGTTAACATGGGGGATGCTGGCTACAGTGTTTAACAGCATTTCTTCCCATAGGAACAAGATAGGACATAAGTATCTAGTATCCCTGAACTCAGAATTTAATAACACATCTTTTAGGAAAGGTTGTTTTTAAATCCTGTGTTTGAGAACAGAACTTTTAGAAAGTTGCTGTTCTCTTGTCTGACCCTTCTGTGTGCCTGGGCCTGTTTGTGTATTGACTGTCTGGTTTGAGAGTGACAGGGGCTGGGGGATTCCCCAGGAGGCTGGATGAGTCAGCACTAGGCTGAATGACTGCAATTGCAACTGGAGTGGTGGGAGGAGTTAGCACCTGGGCCTGAATAGGGCTGTGCCTGCCTTCCACAATGCTGGCTCCACCTCCTGCTGGGCGGCTGAGGACCCTGCCCCTCACTCTGAAAGGAAAGGTGCAGCCAGCAAAACAAAGTGCTCAGGATCCACCCAGAACTGGTTTAGACCGGGCTCAGGGCCCACATGCACCAAGAGAACAAAGACTTTAGGGGTATAAGTACAGGACCCCTGACAACAGAAAATTAGATCATCCTGGAAATCAAGAAGGAACCTCTGCCAAGGAGAAAGCTGAAACTGAAGAAGGAAGACTGTCCTGCTGTTGCTCTGCTGGACTGAGCTGTTGCTTTGCTGCCAAGGAGAGGGGAAGGACTTTGCTTAGTGCTGTGTCCCCTTGCTTGAAGGAATCTCCTAGGGCCTGAGAAGAGCTGGCTCCCTGTTTTTGAAGTCCCAGGAACAAAAAGACTTCACCCCCAGCTTCCCTGAACTCTGCTGAGAGAGTTCTGTCCTTCCTGGAGTGCTTGATCCAGTTGTGGGGCCTCTGGAAGTTGTACCTGTGCTGGGAAGCTTGAAACTAAGCTTGAGAGACTTTTGAACATGAAAAGTGTCTCATCGCTCGCTTGCGGAGCGCATCCCCGACAGTGCGAGAAGTTTCCCGCCGCTATGAAGGCCGAGATCGTCGCAGCGCCTCACGCCGCTGCCAGAGACGTCGCATCCTTCGTTTGCGGGACGCACCAGACCGGTGCGGGAAAGTTGAACATCGCTGCGAGTGTCGTCGCAGAGCCTGTCGCTGCTGGGTGAGATCGCCGCACCGCTTGCTTGCGGACCGCATCACGTCGCTGCGAGCATCGTCGCAGAACCATCGCATCGAGGAGCTGCGAGAGAGAGGATCACCGCTGGACCGCGCATCGTCGCCCCGGAGATCGTCGCAGCCCCTACGAGATCGTCGCATCGTGCCTTTGCGAGAACAGACTTCCTACGCACCGGAATCCATACAAGTGGCCTTCCTACCCATACAGACCGGATTCGTCGCAACACGCCCGCTGCTGCAGCGGGCTTGTCCCATCGCCTCCCCAGGGTCTCAGGAGCAACGCATCGCTTGTTTTCCACCGCACCAGCTTCTGCTTTTGGAACTTTGTTGCAACTAAAAGGTACTGTGAGTAAACGTGACACAACTGTGAACTTTTCACGCATCTGTAGAGAATTCTATCGCAACGTAGAGAATTCTATCGCAACCTAAAGAATTTTAACGCAACCTTAAGAACTCTTTTGAAACCATATTCTTGAACTATGTATGTTGGATTTTTTGTCATTTTGGTCTTGTGTAGTTTAGATTAAATACCTGTATTTTTCTAAACTGTTGTGGAGTCAGTTTGTGGTGTTTTCACTGTGCTACTGTGAGTGTTGGTACAAATACTTTACCCATTGCCTCTGGTTAGCCTAGACTGCTCCTGCCAAGCTACCTAGAGGGTGAGCAGGGGTTATCTCAGAGGGTTATCTCCTTGCCCTGACTAGAAGCAAGGGTCCCTATTTGGACAGTGGTACCTACCTCTGCCAACTAGAGACCCCCAGATCTAACATTGGTGGTCAGGCGGTGGGATTTGAACTTGTATTTGTACTTGACCCACAGTAATTGGTGTACATCACCAGTGAGTGCAGACCACTACGCCACCGCATACTACTGGTTTTTGATTTTTGATTCTATTTTTGAGTAACTCTTCAATACATCATGTGTTTGCATGGGAAGGCACCCAGTAAGGAGGCAGAAGCAGAATTGGAGTTTGTCATTGGAGATTTGTATTCATACAAAGTTGAGCAACTGAGGAAATTCTGCATTGAGTTTGAGTGCCCCATAAAGAGCGCCTACAGAAAGGAGGAGCTGCAAAGAATCTTGAAGGCCCATTGGGAGGCACAAGAGGGAGAGGATGATGTGGATGTAGAAAATAGCTTTCAAGTTACAGATTTGCCAGTGGTCAACGTAGGTGCAGGAGCTGGCAGCAACTATTCCAGCAGGGGCCTCTCCCCAGAAGAGTTACAGGAAAATCAGAGAGTAAGAGAGTATGAGTTGGAAGTCATGAAAATGAAAATGAAGCAATTGGAAGTAGAAAAGGCGGCAGAGGAGAGCAAAAATGCCCGTGCCTTAGAAGAGAAGAAATTGCTTTTGGCTCATGAGTTGAGCATGAGAGAACTGGATCTTAAAGCCAAGGAGGTGGATGCCAGTTCTAATGGTGGCAGCGCGCAGCCAGTGCATGGGGGTAAGTATATATTCCCAAAGACCTGGTACAGAATTACCATAGGAGTGAGGATATTTATGCCTGGTTCACTTCGTATGAAATTGCATTGAAGATGAATGGTGTGCCTGAGCAGCATTGGGGGGCGGGCCTGTGGAAACATTTTGAGGCTTCTGGGAGGAGTGCTCTAGAGCCCTTAGAGATGGCAGGTGCCATGACCTACCCCAATATGAAGGAGGCCTTATGTCTCAGGTATGGCCTTACTCCAGAGCAGTACAGACTGCAGTTTAAGAACTCCAAGAAGAGAGAGTCTGAGACTTGGATGGAGTGTGTCAATTCGTACTCGCGTGCACTGGAAGGTTGGATGAAGGGCAGTAAAGTAACTGATTTTAAGCGGTTGTTGCATTTAATCAGTTGGGAAACCTTGAGTAGTCTTTGTGTTCCAGAGCTGCGCCAGCATCTTTTAGACAGCAAGCTGACAGACCCCATTGAGCTTGCTAAGGAGGCGGACCGCTGGACCAGTACCAGGGTCCACAGAGGAATTGTGGGTACCACAGCCAAAGGTGGGCAGGGTCCCCAGCAGAAGAGTGGGGGGGACAAGGGTAACCAAAAGGAGTTCTCACAAGGGCCCCAAAATAGTTCCCAGGGAAAGGAATCCCAATCCCCCAAACCTAAACAGCCATGGCCCTCTAAGGGCAGGCGGGACAATAGAGATAGAAGGGATAACCAAGGCCCCCCTACCTGCTATCACTGCAATGAGGTGGGCCACATTGCTCCAAAATGTCCCAAGAAGAAGCAATTCAGAAAAGGGGGGTGGTGATGAACAGAGTGTCTGAATTAAGCAGACCACTCTTACCCAGTCCAAGGATCAGGGCTTGATCCATCACCGTTTTTTAGCGCACTGCACTTTGGACTGGGTAAGAGTGGTCTGCTTAATTCAGGCACTCTGTTCATCACCACCTCCTTTTCTGAACCAAGAAGAAGCAAGCACCCACTGGTGCTCCCGCCCCAGCGTTAGCTAGTGTAGCTCTGGGAGGGGATTTGGTTTCTAGTGACTGGGGGGAGCTAGCAGTTATGACCCTTGTCTCTCTAGGAGACCAAGAGGTGGTCCAGGACACCTTACTGCCCTCTAACATTAAGAAATATGGGCAGAAGGTGACCATCAATGGGAGGGAGATTGAGGCTCTGAGAGACACAGGAGCCAGCGTGACATCCGTGAGGTGTCAGTGGGTGTCTGAACAGCAAATCATACCTGGTGTACTCCGCCCTGTAGTGGCAGCTGACAGCTCAGTGCGCCTCAGCAAGCTGGCGCGTGTTCCCTTTGCATGGGGGGAGTCTCTGGTCTCTTGGAGGTAGTTGTCAGTGTTGCCTTGCCTGTAGACTGTCTGTTAGGTAACGACCTGGAGAGTTCTCCATGGAAGGATGTAGAACACAGAACTCACTTGGAGATGTTGGGTTTGCCTGCGTGGATCTGTGTGTCCACACGGGCTATGACAGCCAGTACGGGGGATTCAGCAGAACTGGAGCCTGAAACAGTGGCCCAGAGACCTGCCAGGAGAGGAAGAGGCAGAGGGCGCGGCAAACCAGCCCCAGCCGTTCCCACGGTCCAGGAAGAAGCAGAACCTGAGGGGGATGCCCTGGAACCTACAGGGGAACAAGTGGCCAAACTGGGAGACCTACCTGAGCTGACCCATTGGCAGCAGGAAGGTGGTCCCTCCAGGGAGGAATTCTGCCAGGCGCAGAAAGAATGCCCTTCCCTCATTGGTCTACGGCAACAGCTGTGGATCAGGCAGCAGGTGGAGCAGCCAGAGATCACTTTATCTACTGGGAAGATGACTTGTTGTATAGCGAGCCTAAATTTGCTGAGCCCGGTGCAGCCCGTGTGCTGGTGGTACACGTGCGCTTCAGAAACTTCCTAATGGGTCTGGCTCATGACGTGCCTCTTGCAGGACATCTGGGGCAAGACAAGACCCTAAACCGGCTTGTCACCCACTTTCACTAGCCCCAGATGAGAAAGCACGTTGGTTCCTTTTGCAGATCTTGCCAAACCTGTCAAGCCAGTGGCAAGACTGGAACAAAGTTGAAGGCACCCCTTCAGCCCTTCCCAGTAGTGAGCAACCCTTTCGAGCGGGTTGGCATAGACATTGTAGGGCCCCTGGACCCCAAGACAGCCCTAGGCAACAGATTCATCCTGGTCTTGGTGGACCATGCCACCCGGTACCCGGAAGCAGTCCCTCTCAGGACAATCACAGCACCCGTGGTGGGCCGTGCATTGATGGGGACCTTTTCCCGTGTGGGGTTCCCCAGAGAGGTGGTCTCCGACCGGGGTACCAACTTCATCTCTAAGTACATGAAGTCTCTATGGGAGGAGTGTGGGGTAACTTATAAGTTCACCACTCCTTACCACCCTCAAGGAAATGGGTTGGTTGAAAGGTTCATCCGGACCCTGAAAGGTATGAATATGGGCCTAGCAGAGCCCATGAGACGGAAATGGGACGTCTTGTTACCATGCCTGTTGTTTGCCTACACGGAGGTACCTCAGAAGTCCTTAGGGTTCAGTCCCTTTGAACTCCTGTATGGCCACCCTGTTAGAGGACCTCTCTCACTGGTGAAGGAGGGTTGGGAAAACCCCCCCAGGATGTGTTCAGCTATGTGCTGGCCATCCGCAACCAGACACAACGCTTCAGGAAGCTCGCTCAGGCGAACCTGGAAGCAAGCCAGGAAGAAATTAAAAGATGGTACGACCAGAATACCACTCTGGTCGAATTTCAACCTGGGCAGAAAGTGTGGGTGATGGCGCCAGTGGAGCCTTGTGCGCTCCAAGACAAGTGGACTGGGCCATATGAGGTGGTGGAAAGAAAGAGTGAGGTAACCTACCTGGTTAACCTGAGGACTCCCAGGCAGCCCCTGAGAGTCTTGCATGTGAACCGCCTCAAACCACACTTTGAGAGGTCTGAAGTGACTATGCTCATGGCTACGGATGCAGGAATGGAAGAGGATAGTGATCCTCTCCCTGACCTCCTGGCAGTTAAGGAGCAAGATGGGTCAGTGGATGGTGTGGTCCTCTCGCCCACCCTGACCCCAGAACAGCAGAGGGACTGTCGCCAAGTGTTGGGTCAGTTCTCCTCCCTGTTCTCCCTGACCCCAGGAGTCACCAACTGGTGCATCCATGATGTGGACACTGGAGACAGTCTGCTGTGAAACACAAATTTTACAGGGTAGCTGACAAGGTCAGGGCCAGCATCAAGGAAGAAGTTTCCAAGATGTTGGCGCTAGGGGTGATTGAGCCCTCCAGCAGCCCCTGGGCTAGCCCAGTGGTCTTGGTGCCCAAGAAAGCTGCTACGCCGGGTGGCCCCCCAGAACTCCGGATTTGCGTGGACTACCGTGGGCTCAATGCGGTCATGAAGACTGACGCACACCCCATCCCCAGAGCTGATGAGCTTGTGGATCGGTTGGGAGCTGCCCAGTACCTCAGTACATTCGATTTGACTTCTGGGTACTAGCAGATTGCCTTAACTGATGGGGCCAAAGAGAGGTCAGCATTTTCAACGCCAGAGGGGCACTTCCAGTTCCGAGCTATGCCCTTTGGGTTGAAGAATGCCCCTGCCACATTCCAGAGACTGGTTAACCAGGTACTGACCGGGCTGGAGGAATTCAGCGCCGCATACCTGGATGACATTGCTGTGTTCAGCTCCACGTGGGAGGAACATTTGCAACACCTCTGTGAAGTGTTGAAGGCTCTGCAAAGGGCAGGCCTCACTATCAAGGCCAGCAAGTGCCAGATAGGGCAGGGATCTGTGGTGTATTTGGGACACCAGGTGGGGAGCGGCCAGGTGGCGCCCCTACAGGCAAAGATTGATACCATTCTGGCTTGGGAGCCCCCCAAGACCCAGACAGAGGTGAGAGCCTTTTTAGGACTCACCGGGTATTACAGACGGTTTGTCAAGGGATATGGCACCATTGTCGCCCCCTTGACAGAACTCACTTCCAAGAAGTTGCCCAAAAGAGTTGACTGGACTGACGCCTGCCAAACTGCTTTTGAAACCTGCTTTTGAAACCCTATTGTGTTTTTATCCAGGAGCCTAAATCGATATTACTATTTTATACCCTTGTCTGGTTATAATCAATAATATCCATACAACGGCATAATAATCATATCCATATTCAGTCGTAACACATGCTGTCACATTAAGCAAGGCTACTTCCCCGGCCCCCTAGAAAGCACAGCGAGTTCTCTAAACAAATCCAAACCTCCAGCAACCTGGGAAATCCCCCTTGCTTTGTTTTGATTTAATCCTAGAACTCCTGTAAAGCACTGTAAGAACGGCCAGTTCTTAGTGACATCTTTATTGACGTCTTATGTCTACCCTTACGTCAAACCCGGCACCTTACACATATAAATATACCAACGTTGCCTTAAGCAAACACACGGTGGTGGTATTGGGAGCAGCTATCTACTTGCCCGAGAGCCCAGCTGATGCGAGAGCCCACGGACGCTGCCCCTCCCTTTTGACGCACTGAGAGAGACCTTGTCTTTTCTCCTGCCTAGAAATCCAGCTCCGGTGTTTCCAGATACCTTCGCGGGTTACTGGGATATCAAGTCCTGAGAGAGAGATACAAGACCTCCTGCTTACTATTACCCAGGTACGGAGCTGACTAAACCCTTAAAGAGAATTCTTGAGTTAGATTCTTGGCAAAACCAACTTAACTTAAACTGCTACTTACTTACTCCTTCCCACGTATTAGGCTTAGGTCAGGTACACCGGGGTAGGCGTATTTAGAAGCACCAGTTGAGTACGTTAGTCAATGTATATAAGTATGTATATATTTTATCTATTTTAAAGTATCTTATGGCTAAGAAACCATATCAATGCTTTTACAGTATTATTTCTTAATCCTCCTTTTACTGTACGCCCTTTACTTTACTATGAGTATTGCAATTGTGGCAATTCATTTCTCTTGTATGAGGAAGAAGACTGCTCAATAAATAACAACCGTTTATTGAAAACGCCCGTCTCTCTTTTCTCTGCACTCTGGTGACACTAAGTATGCACATTTGACTGAGTGAAATAGCTGTCTATTGTTTTCACACGACTCTAGAGATACACTCTTATTCTGAGGGAGAAAAGTTGTCATGTTATATGGTTGTCAGAAGCTAATCCCTTCTTGTCTATCCAGGGAGGTTAAACTCCTCCTCGTTTATTCGAGAAAGTTTCTAGTGACCTCTGAGCTAGCTGGCAAAAACTTAAGTCTAATATAGTCAGTAGAGACCTAGTTGAACTCAGTCCTACGTCTACACTGCTGAATATATTATTCCAATGCGCAGAGCCTATTGGGAATATAGGAACTACACTACATGGCGCCCAGCGTTTGGTAAGGCGATAAATCTAACGCAAGACGTTAGAGTAACTCAGTCGTGCTTTTTCACACAGACCCCTTTCCCCGTAAATACTCCAAAAGACGTCTGGAGTGGGTAAAAGGTTAAAATCTGCCAGAAATTAGTAGGAAGAGATTCCTATGTATAGTTTTTGGTATAGTCAACTTTGAAGGATACAGTGTTCCAAAATATTGTGCACCTAATCTTTGTTTCCTTGAAACTTGATCTGCAACAAAAACCTTTCTGTCAGTAAAAATGTCAGAAAATGAAGACGAAAGGGAGGCAGCTAGAATAGCAGCTCGACTCCTAGAGGATGACACAAGTCTCCTACAGAATGACCCAAATGCTATACTCATTCCGGTCAACATAAGAAAAACTATAACTCTTAAACTTATAGAAAATGGACTAACACCAAGAGGTGGAATAGTCGTATTCGTAATTGAGGCCCATGAATATCGGCAGACAAAGGTATTCTACACATGGATAAACTTTCCAGCAGCAAACGCTGTAACACACGAATTCCACTATTACAAAATAGAGGAACCTCCGGATGAGTACACCCCTTTCGAAGAGGTGGAAATCCCATTAAAATACCAAGAGCACCTGCTCTGGTTTAAAGGCGCCCTAAAACATAATAATCACATCACCAGGCTTGGTCCACTTGGTAGACCAGGAGCAACGTGGCCGGTTCTAGCCAGCTACACACCACATCCAGACATTGATAAAATGTCAAGCGAAGAACTCTTAGTTAAAATAAAAGAATTAACAAAGGCATATAGAGAGTTAGTTCAATTGGCAACGGAGGATATAACTTACCTCCAGAAACTGAAAGAAACAGATATAGCAGACCAACCAATTGAACTTGCCAGAATCATAGAAAACTCCTATGAAGAACTAGGTAGAGATAGTTTGGGTAGGAAACCAGTAAAACCCCAACTAACTGAAAATCCTGAAAAGATATTTATTAAAAATAATCTAAACACTCCAAAAAAGAGCTGGGATGGAAATAAACAATCCACTCTCAAAGAAAAAAGATTCCAGTCCAGAGGTAGGTCTCCTCGGCGGAGAGAAAGATCTCCGGACCAAGGACACAAGTCTCCCTAGAGGGAGCCCTCTGAGAAAAGATACAACCTTAGAAATAGGGATAATATAAAGAAACCTGATAGATATCAAGACATTGATACACGTTCTCTCGATCTTTTCAGACTTCCTCGCAGAAATCGGAAAGAAGAGGACGGTCAGAACACAGGGAAGAGCACGTCAAGTCCAAAGACAAGGAACCTGCTCATCAAAGTAAAAAATTGCAATTTCCAAGAAAGAAGGTAGCCAGCATTAAAATAATCAAACATGCCGAGGATACTGAGGACACAACTGAAAAACAGAGAGTGGGCCCAGACAATGCTAGACAGCGCAGCAGAAGTGACCATAGCTCGCAGGATCCTGATGAATCTTCTGGAGACAGTGGACATGAATGAATACATTCAGGTGGAAACTGCAGATACCAGAGTTAGCAAACCTCATAAAATATACGAAATAACATTATGTATAGAGGGAGATAAGACTAGGAAAGTAAGGGGTCTATTTTGGGATAACCTTTCAAAAGGCTATGACATCCTTTTAGCTGAGAAAGACTGGCCACCAGAGTTTGTCAGGGAGTGCCCTAATGGCGTAGAAATGATTATGCCTGTCTTCTCAAATCATATTCCAATTCATAAAAAATATACATATGCAAGAAAATGGGCAGTAGCCCAAGCTCCTGCATTATACATAAATCATGTAGGATGGGATGAGGACTCTCCTCCTCACAAAATCCAGTTAAAATGTCAACCAACTGCACAAAGGCAGTACCCAATTAAGCAAGAAGCTAAAAAGAAAGTCTGGGAGATCTTAGATCAACTTGAATACCAGGGGGTGATTGAAACATGCACCTCACAAATGAACAATCCTTTCTTTCCTGTCTCCAAGCCAGACGATTCATATCGTCTAGTTTTGGACTACAGACACCTTAACTCATGTTGCAAGACATTTGCAGTACAAAACTCACACAGTGCAGCACTAATGAATAACATCGTGCGCAGAAAATACAAAACAACATTAGACATCTCTAATGGTTTCTGTTGTCAAAACATAGCACCTGAAAGCAGGTATTTGACCGCTTTCTCGATAATGGGGTCGCAGAAAATTACTGTTGACTCCCACAGGGATTCAAGAATAGCCCAGGATTATTCTCAGCAAGGGTAACAGAGTTACTACAAATGTATGATGATGAGGCATTATCTTATGTCGATGACATCTATCTCACAGATGATGACTTGGATACTCACTTGAAAAGAGTGAACACCATAATACTTGGGTTCGCAGCAGAGGGTTACAAATTCAACTTTAAAAAATCACGAATTGCCTATCTAACTGTCCTGTTTTTAGGATATGAATTATCAAGTGAAGGCAAAAGCCTAGCGGACAATTTCTTAGAGAATATGCGCTGTACTCCAAGCACCTAAAACGCCGAAGAACTTACAATCAATACTAGGTTTCCTGAATTTCGGGAAGAACATACATTCTAAATTATGCAGAGAGGGTTAAACCTCTCTATGAATTGATAAAACCTGATTTTAAACCAATCAATTGGACTCAAAAACACACAGAAATTTTGAGATCATTGCAAACAGACATGTTAACTAAAACAAAATTACAAACTCGCGATAACACACGCAACCTTGTAATCCGAGTCATCCCAGGAAGATGCAGATTCACATACCTGACCTCTAATGAGGGAGAAAAGGTACCAATAGCTTACAAATCACACTTGTATACACAAGCTGAGAAAACATTGAGTCTTGCAGAAAATGTTGTAAATACGGTTCAAACAGCTGTAGCAAAAGAAAGAGCCCAGGCCCAAGGCAGACAGATTACTGTTTTAACAGCAGAATCAGCCTTCGAGGCATTAACAATCCCACGTAACTTAACTACCGTGGCATTAGATCCAAAATGGATACAATGGGAAAATTCTCTTGCGACAGAAAAAGTGAAATACTATTTTGACCCGGAAATGAAAAAACTGAAAGATCTAACATATGAAAAAGAATATCCTCTGCCAATCGAGATTCTGCCTCTACAACTTTACGCCTGTGTAATATATACAGACGGATCTGCTCAACCCTCGGTTTGGGGAAAGCAAGCTTACAATGCTATGTGCTCGGTTGTTAAAAACCGGTTGCGCGGAGGTAAATTGAGACCACTAGTAACTATGTCTCAATCCGTAAAAGACAATTCAGGTCAACAAACTGATTTATTAGCTTTAAAAATGGCGCTCGATATTGCCGATCGCGAATTCCCCACACTAATAGTGTGCGATTTGCATTACTGCATCAAATCTTACAATAATGATTTGCAGAACTGGGTTCAAAATGGTTACAAAGGTGACACAGGTGCCACAATAAAGCATAAAAAGCTTTGGGAACAGGTAGTTCTTTTGTAGAAAGAACTACAAAAGACTCACGTGATACATACACTGAGTCATCAGCGTGATGGCGTTCACGCTGCAGGGAATTCATTGGCTGACACAGCCACAGCGGAAGCAACTAAACCGGCTTCCGTAGCCACAAAAAAGCGTTCAGAAAAATACATAGACGGGGAAACCGTGCTGGCTGTAAAAACGTCTTCAAAAGGCGACTGTACAGCATTACCCGTGAACTATCCACTCAATTATACATACATAATCGATGCAAACTCCGTTCCTTTTGCTCGAATCCCTGGAATGGGGGATAGAGTAATTCCAAACACGAACAGGAGAATCTTCTTACTACAAGAAGCACATATGGGATTAGGTCTAAGGCATCACATGATCAAAGAATCTCTGACAGAATTACAATCAGAATACTGGTGGCCGGGAATGAGCTTGCATAATCACAAATTTGCAATAAATTGTCAAAACTGCAACAGAGATCGCAGTGGCGAACCGGCTGAGGTAGTGCCAGAACACCTAATAGACAGCATAAGGCGATCTATACGCAAAATCAAACAGGAAAAATGCGTCGTCCCAATGTATATTATTTAAGACTAGATTCACTAAAAATGTAGACCCCAGCGCTCGGCTGACGCCAGAACTGTTATAAAAGATTTGCGAGTCTATATCGGCACATACGCAATTGGCATGCTACATTCTGACCAGGGTCCTGCTTTTAGCTCTCGAGCTTATAAGGAGGCCATGACCAGCATGGGCATTTGCATTGCGGTACTCTTGTCCCTTCCATCCTGAGGGAAATGGGATTGTGGAAAGAAACAAACGAGACATAAAGCAATCTATAACGGCGTGGGTATTAGGTTCGGGTGATGGGTGGGTCTAACATTTAACAAGTGTCCAACGTAGTCTTAATAATCTGCCAAGAAATTCTCTAAAAGGTTTCAGTCCGTACGAACTATTGTTCGGTACTAGAATGCATATTCAGGACTTAGATAGTCAGACTTCAGTGGTAGAAGAAAAATGCGTTGATATCAAAGATCGTTTGGCTATTTTACAGGACTTAAATGAAACAAGAAAAGACCTAAGCAACATAAAGCTAAAACAGCAGCCAACAGCTACTGAAGAGAAACCACCTGTCCCAGCAAGGCCTGTCTGGATTCCAAAGATTGGGGATCTAGTCAGAGAGAAAATAGCGGTGAAGAAGGAATTTGGGCCTTCTTACAGAAAAGCAGTACCTGTCTTAGCTGTCAGCGGAACAAGAGTAGTACTACCGCCCCTTGCTGGTAAAAAGGAGAACCGAGTTGTATCCATCGGCCTGGTAAAACCACAATCATGTGGCCAATAATAAGTAGTAGGCCCAGTGGACTCCCAAGATGTAGCAGAACACCAAAACTTGCTACAATACAAGAGGTTCAAACTGAGAGACTAATCACATTTGATAAACCTACAGTGAATAAAAAAGGACTATGCAACAATGCCATGGAACTTGTGCCTCTTGAAACCCAAATTGCAACAGTTCATCAAGAAACACCTGTCTACAACGATGTCGCCTCAAACTATGCTAATGAAACAAAAGATGCAAAAGCAAAAAAAATCCGGAAGCGATTCCAACAATTGACAGAACTGCATCTGGCTACTTCATCAATTTCGATGACTTTTCTGAGGATCCAAGCGAGCCTGAAGAACAGCCAACAACAAAAACTTTTAAAGACAAATTAACAGAACTCTTTCATCAACTCAAAGAAACCTATCCGTTTTCTCCATGGATTGAATTTTGGATTGTGTTAGGTGTACTTTTCCTCCTGCTTTGGCTCATCATGGTTTGTTTGGGAAATTTTATTGAAGGAAAATACAGTACAATGGACACAGCAAGTCAGAACATCAACTTGGTCCTAAAGCCACACAAGTCATCTCACATCGAGAAAAGAGAACTATCATCCGTGAATGTCACAGCCAATCCAATACCCGGTGGGGTAGCTTGAGACAAAACAGATTACGAAATCTATGGCCCGGTCGAGCTCTTGAAGTATACACACCAGTTTAAGGTTTCATTAAGTGACTTTGTAAAACCGAGTACATTCTCTGATGATTGGGACTTTGAAAGTATTAATGATATGATGTTAGATTTAGTTATGTCAGCAAAATTTAAAGAGCATGATTATTTACAGGGTTCATCGAATTATGAAGAAATGTACTGCTACAACCACTTTGCACATCATTATTTGCATAAATCTGCTCAACCAAGAAATGTTTTTAATTATAATCAATGGGAACATTGTGCAACTCCACCAAAAGGCAGTTCGAAAACATTTTACGAGAAATTCCCATACTTCTCAGGGTTTAACACAAGTGATGCAGAAACGTTTTATTTTAAAATGTTAAATAAGACAGGAATGAAAACAATGCTGACAAACACTAAATTAATCTATTCAGAAGCATTTTATGAAAAAATTACTACATTTGGTTTTGATTTCTGGAAAAACAACATTGAAGCAAAAACCATCTGGGGTACCAAAGATTGGCAGGTCCAAGGTTTAGAATCATTATTTAGAGCCTGCATGATCCCAGAACAAATTATATTCTTGAATGACACCATTCAACAGACAACCTGTCTTGGCCTAGCCAAAATTAAAGACTTAAACAAACCGTCTATTCCAAAGCCAACACCTGACAGTAATAGCACTACAGATGTTGAGATAGACGTATCCCATATTTTTAACCAAAACAGAACACATCCTGATTGGGAAAAAATGGTTGATCTGGCCCACAGACACAAATAGCTGTCAAGATAGATTCCTGAACAAATTACAGGGGTTCAAATTGACCAGGCCAGACCCTAGATACTCCCAGAGACAACATCCAGGGATAGTTACAACATACAGTGTAGGAAAGCTCTGCCTCGAATGGCTACACACATCCACACTGGCAGAAATTAAACAACACTTGACTTTACTTAAAGACGGTGCTGACTTGTGTGATTTCATAATGGGACCACGCAAACAGCGTCAAAAACGTTTCATAGCGGCCGGTGTATATGGAGCATACAACGAAGCTTGGAAAATAATGCAAATTGAAACAGCAGAAAAAATACGAGAAAATGATCGTATCAATTTGGAAAAATCACTTTCTGTTGTGGGCAATGGGTTAATGATTCTGTCTTCCATGAATATATTCACTGGACAGTATTGTATCATCTGCTATTGATATAATAGAGCAGGACTTACTAATGTTACAACACGGTCAGTCCCAATTACGGTCTATTGTACAGCTTGGCTGGACGTTGCAAAATCTGCGTTCAGGCTACGTGCCGTGGCGTTTAATCAACACAACGTCACTATTCTCTATCTTTAACCTTACTGATACACAAATCAGCTTGGCACAGAAAGGAGCAGATTATACAATTCTGAGCATTGGAAAACTTGAGAGATTACCATTGACAATGTCAGAAAGACTTGTCATTGAATGGATAATACATGGAATAATAACAATTCCGATAACAACTTTCCAATTTAAATTCTGTCAAGAGTATATACCAGCAGGCCAGTATGAAAGGTTGGGTAAAGGGTACATTAAGTCATCATGGAAATTACCTTACACACACACATGTTATAGTGCAAAGGAACAGAATGTATTTCTTAGTGGTAACAATTGTAAACGATCACTAAGTGGTATACTTCTTTGTCAAGGTATTAACTTGCATGGGGCTTGTGAGGGGACTTCAAATAACCTTTCATGTCACCAGCATGGCACACCTGCAACTCGAATAGAGCCATTCTTTAGACGGCTTTCTAACGGGAGCTATATTCTAATAGTGGACCACAGATGTTGTGCATTCTGTCTTTGGCGGCCTACCACTTCTGTTGGGACTCGTAGCAGGCATTTTATTTTTGATACTTCTGCTTCGATATGGCAAGCCAAGTCGCAGACCAGACTCTAGCAACAATGGAAGAAACGATCCTAGCTATACGCTATCGGGACTGCATAACTAAAGTCCTTGGATTAGCCCGGCTAAGAGATCTGAATATGACCTGGTTTCTTTCATTCAGACCCATCTGGCAGAATTGCATCTTACCTGTGCTTCGATGTATGCTATGCGGAGAGGAATGCGTGTTGGACGTCTGTCTTACACTACCATCAGCAGTACCATTGGATACAGATACTTTGCTAAGTCCCGTAACGGCTCATGCATCGTGTTGTCCCCAGCGGCTACCCATTCTGATGACGGCATTCGTTGAGACTTCACCACTGCGATTAAAAGGTAGTGAAGTACGAGATGAGAGCAACATCACCCAGGTACGACCTTCTGTGAGCATTGCTGATCCTGACATCGATGATAGCAATCATTCTCATGACTGTACAGTTGCGGCATTTTCGAACTTAATCGAACTTTCACCTGAAGCCGTAGACAACTTTTTTGCGAGTCTGTCTGAAATGATGTTTTCCCCCGAACAAAAAGAATAACTCTTTAAGCAAACTAGTACACAGCGTTCCCTGAACTCTGAATTCGGCCTTCGGCTTTGATAAACAAAAGCTACTGAACATATTTTGAACTGTATTTTTCTCTCTCCCCTGAAAGCAAATTTTTTTTTTCCCGATTCCAAAATATTTACTTTTTTTCTGGCACATTGACTCTGCTTAAAGTAGAATTATTCTTAGAGAACAGAGCTTCTATTTTTAGGAACTCTAGAGACAATATATTACCTCAGCCTCTAGCACATTTACAGCAACTGTATTTATATGTGATGGAATGGTCTCAACCTTTTTTTTCTGTATTAAGAGCCATTTCATGTGTAAATTTCGCAAATCATTCATGCCAATATATATATGCATCCTTTTTTATGAATGATTACACTGCTTGAATAGCGTACAGTACCTATAATCAATTTTCGTGTATATCTATGCACCATTTCAAATGCTAACAAATGTATTTTTGGGGTGGGTTGAAATACACATGCACTTTTATATGTTTACTATTGCTTAGTTTTAGTAATGATGGACATTAGATCGTGGAGTGGGTATTGTGTTTTTATCCAGGAGCCTAAATCGATATTACTATTTTATGCCCTTGTCCGGTTATAATCAATAATATCCATACAACGGCATAATAATCATATCCATATTCAGTCGTAGCACATGCTGTCACATTAAGCAAGGCTACTTCCCCGGCCCCCTAGAAAGCACAACGAGTTCTCTAAACAAATCCAAACCTCCAGCAACCTGGGAAATCCCCCTTGCTTTGTTTTGATTTCATCCTAGAACTCCTGTAAAGCACTGTAAGAACGGCCAGTTCTTAGTGACATCTTTATTGACGTCTTATGTGCAGCCTTACGTCAAACCCGGCACCTTTCAGGTATAAATATACCAACGTTGCCTTAAGCAAACACACGGTGGTGGTATTGGGAGCAGCTATCTACTTGCCCGAGAGCCCAGCTGATGCGAGAGCCCACGGACGCTGCCCCTCCCTTTTGATGCACTGAGAGAGAGACGCTGTCTTTCTCCTGCCGAGAAATCCAGCTCCGGTGTTTCCAGATACCTTCGCAGGTTACTGGGATATCGAGTCCTGAGAGAGAGATACAAGACCTCCTGCTTTCTATTACCCAGGTACGGAGCTGACTAAACCCTTAAAGAGAATTCTTGAGTTAGATTCTTGGCAAAACCAACTTAACTTAAACTGCTACTTACTTACTCCTTCCCATGTATTAGGCTTAGGTCAGGTACACCGGGGTAGGCGTATTTAGAAGCACCAGTTGAGTACGTTAGTCAATGTATATAAGTATGTATATATTTTATCTATTTTAAAGTATCTTATGGCTAAGAAACCATATCAATGCTTTTACAGTATTATTTCTTAATCCTCCTTTTACTGTACGCACTTTACTTTACTATGAGAATTGCAATTGTGGCAATTCATTTCTCTTGTATGAGGAAGAAGACTGCTCAATAAATAACAACCTTTTATTGAAAACGCCCGTCTCTCTTTTCTCTGCACTCTGGTGAAACTAAGTATGCACATTTGACTGAGTGAAATAGCTGTCTATTGTTTTCACACGACTCTAGAGATACACTCTTATTCTGAGGGAGCAAAGTTGTCATGTTATATGGTTGTCAGAAGCTAATCCCTTCTTGTCTATCCAGGGAGGTTAAACTCCTCCTCGTTTATTCGAGAAAGTTTCTAGTGACCTCTGAGCTAGCTGGCAAAAACTTAAGTCTAATATAGTCAGTAGAGACCTAGTTGAACTCAGTCCTACGTCTACACTGCTGAATATATTATTCCAATGTGCAGAGCCTATTGGGAATATAGGAACTACACTACAGGATATGGCACCATTGTCGCCCCCTTGACAGAACTCACTTCCAAGAAGTTGCCCAAAAGAGTTGACTGGACTGACGCCTGCCAAACTGCTTTTGAAACCCTGAAAACTGCTATGTGCACAGCACCGGTGCTCAAGGCACCTGACTTTTCCAGTGAGTTCATAGTACAGACAGACTCTTCAGAGCATGGTGTGGGAGCAGTACTCTCACAAATCACTGAGGAGGGAGGAGACCAGCTGGTAGCCTTCATTAGCAGGAGACTACTCCGCAGGGAACAGAGGTGGAGTGCGATAGAGAGAGAAGCATTTGCTGTGGTCTGGGCTCTGAAAATGTTGAGGCACTACCTGTTTGGGACTCACTTCCGTGTTCAGACCGACCACAGGCCCCTCAGATGGTTAAGGCAAATGAGGGGTGAGAACCCAAAACTGTTGAGGTGGTCCATCTCCCTACAGGGAATGGACTTCACGGTGGAACACCGCCCTGGCACAGAACACGCCAATGCTGATGGTCTGTCCAGGTTTTTCCGCCTTAGTGAAGAGAACTCCCAAGAGGGTGGGCAGTTCTCCTCACTTTCAGCTGGAGGGGACACGTGTTAGACCTGGCATCTTTGGCATGGTTTCCCCTATCTTTTTGCCTCTACCTCCTGTATTTTTGATGCTGTGCTGGATTTCGTTTTTGCTGGTTTAGATGCTTTGGACACTCTGCCACTGCTGATCAGTGCCAGAGTGTAAGTGCTCCCTGTGTAAATTGTTATTCTGATTGAATATACATGTTTGGCATATTTGTATCACCAAGAAGTCCCTAGTAAATTAACTGGGTGTGCCAGGGCTGGTGATGACAAATGCTACTAGTGGGCCTGCAGCACTGATTGTGCCACCCACAGGAGTAGCCCTAAAATGATGTCTCAGGCCTGACACTGCAGTGCCTGTGTGCAGTTTAGAACTGCCATGTCCTCCTGGTCAGTGTCCCCACTGACCAGGCCTAACCCTTCCCTTTTTGTGCACATCAGTCACCCCTATGGAAGGACCAAGGTACCCCCTGGGCAGGGTGCAGTGTATGTAAAAGGTAGAGCATGTACTAGTGCAGGTGACATGCTCTGGTAGTGAATGGCAGCCATTTTCGTTTTTCACTACTGTAAGGCTATCTTGCTCCATAGGTTAACATGGGGGATGCTGGCTACAGTGGTTAACAGCATTTCTTCCCATAGGAACAAGATAAGACATAAGTATCTAGTATCCCTGAACTCAGAATTTAATAACACATCTTTTAGGAAAGGTTGTTTTTAAATCCTGTGTTTGAGAACAGCACTTTTAGAAAGTTGCTGTTCTCTTGTCTGACCCTTCTGTGTACCTGGGCCTGTTTGTGTATTGACTGTCTGGTTTGAGAGTGACAGGGGCTGGGGGATTCCCCAGGAGGCTGGGTGAGTCAGCACTAGGCTGAATGACTGCAATTGCAACTGGAGTGATGGGAGGAGTTAGCACCTGGGCCTGAATAGGGCTGTGCCTGCCTTCCACAATGCTGGCTCCACCTCCTGCTGGGCGGCTGAGGACCCTGCCCCTCACTCTGAAAGGAAAGGTGCAGCCAGCAAAACAAAGTGCTCAGGATCCACCCAGAACTGGTTTAGACTGGGCTCAGGGCCCACATGCACCAAGAGAACAAAGACTTTAGGGGTATAAGTACAGGACCCCTGACAACAGAAAATTAGATCATCCTGGAAATCAAGAAGGAACCTCTGCCAAGGAGAAAGCTGAAACTGAAGAAGGAAGACTGTCCTGCTGTTGCTCTGCTGGACTGACCTGTTGCTTTGCTGCCAAGGAGAGGGGAAGGACTTTGCTTTGTGCTGTGTCCCCTTGCTTGAACGAATCTCCAAGGGCCTGAGAAGAGCTGGCTCCCTGTTTTTAAAGTCCCAGGAACAAAAGGACTTCACCCCCAGCTTCCCTGAACTCTGCTGAGAGAGTTCTGTCCTTCCTAGAGTGCTTGATCCAGTTGTGGGGCCTCTGGAAGTTGTACCTGTGCTGGGAAGCTTGAAACTAAGCTTGAGAGATTTTTGAACTTGAAAAGTGTCGCATCGCTCGCTTGCGGAGCGCATCCCCGACAGTGCGAGAAGTTTTCCGCCGCTACGAAGGCCGAGATCGTCGCAGCACCTGACGCCGCTGCCAGAGACGTCGCATCCTTCGTTTGCGGGACGCACCAGACCGGTGCAGGAAAGTCGAACATCGCTGCGAGTGTCGTCGCAGAGCCTGTCGCCGCTGGGTGAGATCGCCGCACCGCTTGCTTGCGGACCGCATCACGTCGCTGCGAGCATCGTCGCAGAACCATCGCATCGAGGAGCTGCGAGAGAGAGGATCACCGCTGGACCGCGCATCGTAGCCCGGGAGATCGTCGCAGCCCCTACGAGATCGTCGCATCGTGCCTTTGCGAGAACAGACTTCCTACGGAACCTACACACCGGAATCCATACAAGTGGCCTTCCTCCCCATACAGACCGGATTCGTCGCAACACGCCCGCTGCTGCAGCGGGGTTGTCGCATCGCCTCCCCAGGGTCTCAGGAGCAACGCATCGCTTGTTTTCCACCGCACCAGCTTCTGCTTTTGGAACTTTGTTGCAACTAAAGGTACTGTGAGTAAACGTGACGCAACTGTGAACTTTTCACGCATCTGTAGAGAATTCTATTGCAACGTAGAGAATTCTATCGCAACCTAAAGAATTTTAACGCAACCTTAAGAACTCTTTTGAAACCATATTCTTGAACTATGTATGGTGGATTTTTTGTCGTTTTGGTCTTGTGTAGTTTAGATTAAATACCTGTATTTTTCTAAACTGTTGTGGAGTCAGTTTGTGGTGTTTTCACTGTGTTACCGTGAGTGTTGGTACAAATACTTTACGCATTGCCTCTGGTTAGCCTAGACTGCTCGTGCCAAGCTACCTAGAGGGTGAGCAGGGGTTATCTCAGAGGGTTATCTCCTTGCCCTGACTAGATGCAAGGGTCCCTATTTGGACAGTGGTACCTGCCTCTGCCAACTAGAGACCCCCAGATCTAACAGGCTTGAACCCGCCCCTCTTCTCCATTGGCTGGCTTCCTAAACGGAGGCCAGCCATTGGAGGAGAGAGGCATCTGTCCATTTAAGCCCCATGTTTTTGGGATTGAGGGGCGTGTTTTTTTAGGTTCTTTCTCTCCTCTTCCCATTGGCTGGAATTTTACATTCCAGCCAATGGGAAGAGGAGAGAATGAAAACCACGCCCCCCAGTCCGAAAATGTCGGGGCTTTTCGGAGAGCCATTTCTGCTGGACCGCCACCGGTAGAAGTAGAGAAGCTGCCGAGTCCTCCGCCCCAGCCGGTATGTTCTCACTTTTCTTTCCTCTGTTCCCTGATTGTGCCTGTTTTTCTGCCCTCTGTTCCCTCGTTGTGATTGTTTTTCTGCCCTCTGTTCCCTCGTTGTGATTGCTTTTCTGGCATCTGTTCCCTCATTGTGATTGCTTTTCTGCCCCCTGTTCCCTCGTTGTGCTTGCTTTTCTGCCCCCTGTTCCCTCGTTGTGCTTGCTTTTCTGCCCCCCTGTTACCTCGTTGTGCTTGCTTTTCTGTCCCCCTGTTCACTCGTTGTGCTTGCTTTTCTGCCCCGTTCCGTTGTTGTGCTTGCTTTTCTGCCCCTCTCTGTTCCCTCGTTGTGCTTATTTTTCTGCCCCCCTCTTCCCTCATTGTGCTTGCTTTTCTGCCCCCCCCCACTGTTCCCTCATTGTGCTTGCTTTTCTCCCCCCCTCTTCCCTCGTTGGGCTTGCTTTTCTGCCCCCCCTGTTCCCTCGTTGTGCTTGCTTTTTTGCCCCCGTACCCTGGTTGTGCTTGTTTTTCTGCCCCCCCTGTTCCCTTGTTGTGCTTGCTTTTCTGCCCCCCTGTTCCCTCGTTCTGCTTGCTTTTCTGCCCCCCGTTCCCTAGTTGTGCTTGCTTTTCTGCCCCCTGTTCCCTCGTTGTGCTTGCTTTTCTGCCCCCCTGTTCCCTCGTTGTGCTTGCTTTTCTGCCCCCCCGTTCCCTCGTTGTGATCGTTTTTTCTGGCCTCTGTTCCCTGTGTGTGGCTCTGTGTGTGTGTGTGTGTGTGTGTGTGTATCTCTGTGTGTGTGTGGCTCTGTGTGTGTGTGTGTCTGTGTGTGTGTGTATCTCTGTGTGTGTGTGGCTCTGTGTGCGTGTGTCTGTGTGTGTGTGTGTGTCGGGCTCTCTGTGTGTGTGCTTTGTGTTTGTGGGGGGCTCTGTGTGTGGGGGGGCTCTGTGTGTGTGGGGGGGCTCTGTGTGTGTGTGGGGGGGCTCTGTGTGTGGGGGGCTTTGTGTGTGTGTGGCTCTGTGTGTGTGGCTGTGTGTGTGTGGCTCTGTGTGTGTGTGTGGCTCTCTGTGTGTGGCTGTGTGTGTGTGGCTCTGTGTGTGTGTGTGGCTCTGTGTGTGGGGGGGGGCTGTGTGTGTGGGGGCTATGTGTTTGTGTGTGGAGCTCTGTGTGTGTGAGGGGGCTCTGTGTGTGTGTGTGGGGGCTCTGTGTGTGTGGGGCTCTGTGTGTGTGGGGGGGGGCTCTGTGTATGTGTGTGTGGGGCTCTGTGTGTGTGTGGGGCTCTGTGTGTGTGTGTGGGGGGGCTCTGTGTGTTTGTGGGGCTCTGTGTGTGTGGGGGGCTCTGTATGTGTGTCTGTTGGGCTCTGTGTGTGTCTGTGCGGCTCTGTGTGTGTCTGCGAGGCTCATTGTGTGTTGGGGGCTCTGTGTGTGGGGGGGCTCTGTGTGTGGAGGGGCTCTGTGTGTGTTGGGGGGCTCTGTGTGTGTGGGGGGCTCTGTGTGTGGGGGGCTCTCTGTGGTGGGGGGCTCTGTGTGTGCGGCTCATTATGTGGGGCTCTGTGTGTGTGGAGGGGGCTCTGTGTGTGTGTGGGGCTCTGTGTGTGTGGGGGGCTCTGTGTGTGGGGGGGCTCTGTGTGTGGGGGTCTCTGTGTGTGGGGCTTTGTGTGTGGGGCTCTGTGTGTGTGTGGGGCTCTGTGTGTGTGTGGGGGGGCTCTGTCTGTGTGTGGCTCTGTGTGTGTGTGTGGCTCTGTCTGTGTGTGTGTGGGGGGGCTCTGTCTCTGTGTGTGTGGCTCTGTCTGTGTGTGTGTGTGTGTGGCTCTGTCTGTGTGTGTGTGCGTGTGGCTCTGTCTGTGTGTGTTGGGCTCTGTGTGTGGCTCTGTGTGGGTAGCTTTTTTGTAGGTGGGTCTGTGTGAGGGTGGCTCTGTGTAGGTGGGTCTGTGTGAGGGTGGCTCTGTGTGTGTAGGTGGGTCTGTGTGGGTGGCTCTGTGTGTGTGGGTGGCTCTATGTGAATGACTCTGTGGCTGGCTCTGTGTGGGTGGCTCTGTATGTGTGTGTGGGTGGCTTTGTGTTTGTGGCTCTGTGTGTGGGTGCAAATGCAATAGGTCTCGCATTTGCAAGCGATTAAGCTATTGGCATTGTAAATGACAATGCCATTTATTTATATGTTTTCAAAACAAAAACATAAATAAAAATAATGTCATGAGCAATGCCAATAGCTCTAACTTTAACAATGCCGAGACCATTGCATTGTAAATGCTTGTTATACCTGACTCCAGGTGGGCATTTGAAACACCTGAAGGCATTGCTTTGTTTATGGGGTGTTTTGGATTGTGACTGTTGCCCTGCCGCACAACGCATTATATCAAAACAGTCTAACAGCTCAGCAGGGTAATGCACACAAAAAGACTGGGTAATATTTGGCACTTGTTAAATACAGTGCTAGGTTACAGCAAAAGTGAAATAATGAAAGCAATGGGGCATAAAACGCAAATGATCATATCAAGGGTTCTAAAACATTGCTTTATCCATATCATTGCCTAATTTTAGGGCCTAATTATTAGTGCAATTCCAATATCATGGGGACTTGATTCGTCTCTGTATCACTTTGCAGGTTTTTTAGGAGGGTATTTGCACTTCCGAGGCCACCCACCCCTCTCCCACCGAGAAGCAGTGTGTGGTTGGTATTTAGGAGTAATGTGTACGCAACGTACTCCCCCACTACTATTGTGATCTTAGAATGAGACAGGGAGCTTAAGCAGTCTTCAGCTCTACTCCTTTGAAAGGGGTGCCCATAATGAAGCAGACAGAAACAGAGTCAAAGCAATTTCAAGACGCTCCCTCTCCTCAAATTTCACAGATGCTGCACTGTCTCCAGCTTTACCCTCGCTTCTTGCGGTGCGTGATTACTACTGTACTTTCCCTAGCCCATCTAACCCAGAAATATGGAGTTCGGCACAGCAGCCCAGACACCCATCTCTTCGCCCGCTTTCTTCTCTCTTCCCATTTTTTAAAATGTTTTTATTTACTCGGTCACCAGAGACTATAGGAATGGGACAGATTGGATTTTATTCTCCTTGTCCCCCTGGAGAATCTCATCTTCAGGGTTCCTCTCTCCGGAACCTCAGCACTCAGAGATTTTTATAAAGAACGAAGGAAGGCAATATTTGAAAACTAATTTTGTAAAGTGAATGGAGCCGCCCATGTACTACGCAGTATGTGTTGCCAGATAATCACTTTCTCTGAAGAGGCGCTCCAGTATACTGCAGGCTAGACAGGTGCTGGAGAAACGGCTGCTCATGTTGGTGCATAAGCGATAGTGTGCTGCATGGCTAATCTCTAATAAGTTCCCAAAGGAGAGACCTATTGGCTATGCCAATGCTTGTTTTTTTCTTCTGCTCAATTTTTTAGCTTACAATTCCAAGCAGAGAGAATATGTTAATGTTTTGTGCAGTCCTTATATAGTTAGAGAAAAGCTAGAATCATTCAGCATGTTTCTACGCATTCCGAGACGGTGCAGGTTTTCCTTTTAAATGACTTGTATTGAGCTGTTCATGATATCTGTTTGCAACAAGTAATTAAAAGGTTTTTGATGTGTTTAATTTTACAGTACTGGTTTTATTGTATTCTTCTTGTTTGCAAACATGTTCACTCTTTCATCTGAAAGAGCTACGCATCAAGGTTTTAAGTGTTTTGTTGAAAAGGTGATGATGTGACCATGTGTCCTATGGGATAAAGTGTCCCCTGACGTACATGATAAGGTTCGCGCAAATCACCTCCGAGTTCCATAACCTTATAAAGGAACTTGGCCTTCGGCCTCGTTCCTCTATATGGTTATGGAACTCCTCAGTGACTTGTAATATCCTTATATTGTGAATCAGGGGGAACTTTATCCCTTATACAATGCTTCAGAAAAAGATGTAGTGCAAGGAACGCCACTGTGATTCTCTGCCATGCCAGACGTAGGATTTCCAGGTTTCAAGCATCCTTGTACAGATAGAGTCCTGTATTGGGCATTCCCACTGGCCTGCCGGATTAATATTTCCCTGATATTGGCCATGGGTGTTGCTATTTATTGTCCTAGAAGGAATTCTGGTTTTAAGCAAAGCATTGTGTTTTGTGTTTCTACCTATTTATATGTTGTCTTTTTTGTGTGATGCATATGTCACTTTGTCAGTGCATTGCTAGATGGTACCCACACCGGAATCTAAACACACAAAGGGGTATTATATTATCCTAAAGCTAAGCAGAGACCTAATCCAAGCCCCTCGGCCCAGATCTACAACGATTTGGTGAAACACAGCAAGGCAACGTGCTGCTCTGCATCAAATGGAGAGAGTAGGAATGCAAAATATTTACTAATGTATGGCACAATCTTGCTCTTGCTCTCTCTCTCTCTCTGGTGGTGCACTATATACTGCCTATTAGACCAGTCAGCCCTTTGGGTGGTCCCTCCTTATTTTTCTCCTTTTTTTTGCCTCTACTTTTGTGTTCACTGTGATCTTTGGTTGTGTTGGCTTAAAAACTCTGGGCGCACCATCATTACTGATTAATGGTGGGGCGCAGGTGCTCCTGGTAAAATGGAGGATAGGTGCTCTAACACAAAATGGTGGCCTGTCAGAATTTGCCTCAGAGCTTTGGGCCATAGGGTGACATGAGAGGTTCCGGAACGTTCTGGTCCACTCTAGTCACTTGGGCCCAGGCTATATAAGAGGGAATGCGGGGCGGCCATTTTGAGAAGAGAGTGGTCACTGAGGGGCTGGCTGGAGTACAGGCTGCTGAGTGAGGAGGTTGACGCACTGAAGGGGTTGACCGCCTTTTGGGGCTGCTGCCCTTCACAGTTGACGCTGCCCCCCAACTGCTGATCTGACCCTGCCATTATTCAACACCTAGACCCCCTTTTCCCCAGTGTTTCCACACGAGTGGGACTTCCAAATTGACCAGGTTGTGAACTGAGGAAGACAGAACATCCTTAAAGGTGGTGAGTGCTGTCGCCTCCAGCTGGGGATGTAGCCTGTGTGAAGTACCCCCTTAGAGCCCCTGCTGCCACCTGGAGCGATAGTGTGACAGGACTGCCCCTCACGTTTCCTCCGTGAACGCAGGGTCCTCCCCGTGCTGCAGGAACTCATTGGCAAATACCACAGCCAGCCGGGAATCCCCCCCCTGTGCTACAAGTCTTGAATTAACTCACCGCTGCAGCCCCCGGGAGATTCTCTTGTGTGCGGGGCCTAAGGTGTCGGTTGCCGGCCTCCGCTTCTGAGGCGATTACTGCTGGTACGACTCAGTCAATGCGGCGGCCCGGACTGGGAGGGGAAGCCGGACTGCGCTGAAGGGAAGCTGAGGGAGGATCGGGAGAGACGCTGGGCGGAGTCGCCTAGCGACCGAGGCTCCAGCCCAGCGCGTCACTCTCCCTCGTCAGTGCTTCCGCCTCCGTCTATCGCCGAACAACGCTGTCTTGCTGTCTCCGGCGCTGAGAGCCTAGCGGGGACACCAAGTGAGGCGGAATTGTGGCTGTGAGCCCCCCCTTTTCTCCTTGTGTAGGTGCCAGCTTCCTTCCATTTATGACAATCCTCAGGTGAGGAGCAGAGGAAATTGCACACGCTGGGTCCGAGGTGAGGAGATCTTGT
The DNA here is from genome assembly GCF_964261635.1 of Lissotriton helveticus. Taxonomy (NCBI): domain Eukaryota; kingdom Metazoa; phylum Chordata; class Amphibia; order Caudata; family Salamandridae; genus Lissotriton; species Lissotriton helveticus. The sequence goes on from NC_136069.1 coordinate 203,763,055, forward strand.
TAGCGGCCTCAGTTAACAGGATAACGAGGGTGCTCTTCCCCAGCCCTTCAAGAGTGAATTAGTCCTACCTACCTGAGGCTTAGAAAGATATCACCTGCTCTGGGAGGAAATAAAGTGAGAGAACCTGCCAACTGGGGTGGATGTTAATAACTAAGTTCCCCCATTTCAGTGGTGACTCTGCATGGGCCTAATCTTTTGGATAAACCTGTTTCACTACTTCAGTTACCTGAGTCATCTTTCCTTGTTGACCATACATCTTTCTGCCTGATTGTAGTGAATGCCTTGGACCATAAGGCCTATACACACAGGCCCTTGTCAGGAACTGTGAATTCTGCTTGTTCTCACCCTGAGTGAATTTGCCTGAACTGCTTTCCCAGAATGGTACCAGGAACTGTTTCACTGAGATAATACCAAATCCTGTTACTGTGTGATGTTATGCCGAGCAGAAGGTTAATAAGCATTATGCCATTTTCTTGAACTTCCATGTAGGTCAAGCGAATAGATGACCAAAAGACTTGATGGTAATCGTATTTAATCCTCTTCATTGGGACTATGAATGTATTTAATTATTTATGTAATTGATGATGCAAATACCCGCCTAATACTAAACCAACGCTGTTGATCCCTCGCTTGGTTATAGTGTTCTACATACGGCACATTAGCAATGTTACTGAATTCTGCTTGATAATGCTCTGAACAAAGTGTAATGGATTTTCTTTTCCTAATTTAAAGCTTATGCTTGAATTTTGCATTGCTAAAGTCTTAATTGATGAAATGTGTTGACAATTTCAAATCTATCGAACACAAGAGATAAACATTTCTATTTTTTCTAACAAGGTGTGGTGTCATTTTTGGTGGAGGTACACTGGGGTGCTGTGTGGAGTGTGACGCAAGTACGACAAGTTGCCCTTGGAGTCAGGCCTTACCCCTTTGGGCCAGGCTACCCTAGGTGGACCGGAGATCTCAGGTCCAACATATTGGTGTTCAGCGGTGGGATCAGGGCTTGTGCTTGCGTTCACTTGACAGTGGCCCAGTGTGCACCACGCACCCTACACCTGAATTTTTGTTTTCTTTTTCTGATTGGAGTTTTCTCTTAGTTGGTCTCTCTAGGTCTCTCTAATTGGATATTTTTGATTTTTCCAAAATCCTTTCTGGTGGTGGTTATAAATAGTTCTTATTTGACGCCTCTCTCTTGAGTAACCCAAACAAATGTCTGAGGGCCCGTCTGGCAAAATGGAGTTTGAGCTGAATGAGTTAGAGACTTACTCAGTGGTGCAACTTAGGGAATTTTGCCAGGAGAAAGGGGTGTTCTTCAAGCGTGGTGCGAAGAAAGCAGAACTCCAAACCAGCTTGAGAGCATGGGTAACAGCTCACCCAGATGGGGAAAGGGGAGAGGAAGAAGGGGACCCTGACACCATCACGGAAGTGGACATGCTGTACCAAACCGAAGGGCGGAATCTGTTACCAGATCCTGGGACATCTTCGACGGCGGGCAGTAGTGTGTCTGGAAGAAGCCTGTCCTCAGCAGAGTTAGCTGACAGGAGGGAGGAGAGACAACTAAAATGGGAGTTAGCCCGGTTAGAAAAAGAGAGGGAGGAGAAGAGGCTCGCCCATGAGCTTAACTTAAGGGAGTTAGACCTCAAAGCCCTACAGATAGGGACCCCCAGTAATCCTAATGGTGGCAGCGTACCTAAGGAAGTTACCAGGGAGCCCAGACCCTACTTGCCCAAAGATGTAGTCGCCAGTTTTAGTGTAGGAGCCGACATTGCCAAATGGTTGGCTGCCTATGAGGTCTCATTAAGAGCCCATGGGATTTCAGAGAGTCATTGGGGAGGTGGCCTGTATAGGTACATGCCTCCAGTGGGGAGGGATGCTCTTTTAGCTTTGGAACAAGAGGAACAGACCAATTACCCCACGATGAAGATTGCCTTAATCAGGAAGTTTGGGCTGACTCCTGAAAAATATCGGCAGAAATTTAGGAACAGCCACAAACTAACTACACAAAACTGGGTGGATTTTCTGTACTACGCTAAAAAGGCCTTAGAGGGATGGGTGCAAGACAGTGAGGTTACTGACTATGAGGGGTTCTACAATTTGTTCCTGAAGGAGCACCTCCTCGAGAAATGTTTTCCGGAGCTGCTTCAACACCTGGTGGAGTGTAAGCTGACTAACCCTAGGAAGCTTGCAGAGGAGGCGGACATTTGGGCTAGTCCAGAGCAGGTGATTCCTAACGTACTCCACCCAGCTGTGATGGCTGACGGCAGAATAGGTCACTATCCTGTGGCCGAAGTTCCCTTTGAGTGGGGAGGGGTCGCGGGCCTTCTACGAGTTGTGGAGAGCCCTGCTGTGCCGGTCGATTGTCTGTTGGGAAATGACCTAGAGCACAATGCTTGGAAAGAGGTGGAATTCCGGACACATACATAAATGCTGGGATCACCTGATTGGACCTGTGCAAGCACACGGTCCGCGACTGCCTGGAGGGGGAGTTCGCAAGGGCTGGAACCTGGAACAAAGGTACAGCCAGCTGCCAACAAGGGGAAAATCCAGGGACGGGGAAAACCTGCCTCGGCGTCCATACCCCGTGAGATGGATGGGCCACCTGAGATGGTGGTCCCGGAGTCTACGGAGGGGGATGTTGTCTCCCTGGAGGACTTACCTATCCCTGCGGAGTGGCACGTGGAGGGAGGACCTACCAGGGAAGAGTTTTGTCAAGGGCAGAAGGAGTGCCCTACCCTTGAGGGTCTGAGGCGACAGGCCGAAGCCCAGGCAGCAGGTAACATTTCAGGGAACTTTCACATTTACTGGGAGGATGGCCTCCTCTACAGCGAACCCAAGGCTCCGGTGCACGGTTCGTCACGGGCCTTGGTAGTTCCCCAGTGTTACCGAGCCTTCCTCTTGGAGTTGGCTCACAAGATTCCTTTGGCAGGACACCTTGGTCAGGACAAGACCTTTGCCCGGCTTGTCCCCCATTTTTATTGGCCTCAGATGAGGGTTGAGTCCGACACTTTTTGTAGGACATGTGTGTCCTGTCAAGCCAGTGGGAAAACAGGGGTCAAGCTGAAGGTTCCCCTGGAACCACTACCTGTTGTTAGCACCCCCCTTGAAAGGGTAGGCATCGACATTGTTGGGCCATTTGATCCACCTACTTCAACCGGTCACAGGTTTATCCTGGTTCTGGTGGATCATGCCAACCGGTACCCAGAGGCTATTCCTTTGAGGACCGTTACTGCACCTGCGGTGGCTCAGGCCCTGATGGGGATTTTTACCCGAGTGGGTTTCCCCAAGGAAGTTGTGTCCGACAGAGGGGCCAACTTCATGTCAGCATACATGAGGGCTATGTGTAAGGAATGTGGAGTTACTTACAGGTTCTCTACTCCTTACCACCCCCAGACCAATGGTCTGGTGGAGAGGTTTAATAAAACCTTGAAGGGCATGATCAGGAGTCTGCCTGAGAGCCTCCGGAGGAAATGGGACATCCTCCTACCCTGTTTGTTGTTCTCCTACAGGGAAGTGCCACAGAAGGAGTGGGTTTCAGCCCCTTTGAGCTTCTGTATGGGCATCCTGTTAGAGGACCTCTCAGCTTGGTGAAAGATGGATGGGAAAAGACTCCCAGGACGCTTCCCCAAGATGTGGTGAGTTACATGCTGGCTTTCTGTAGCCAAATGGCTAAGTTGTGGAAGCAAGCTTCTGACAACCTTAAAGCCAGCCAAGCAGTCATGAAAGAGTGGTATGACCACAATGCTCACCCTGTGGAGTTGGTGCCTGGACAGAAGGTATGGGTCATGGAGCCTGGAGACCTTAGTGCCCTCCAGGATCGCTGAACAGGCCCCTTTGAAGTAGTTGAGAAGAAGGGCAAGGTCACTTATCTAGTGGATCTTAAGACCCCCTGGCAGCCCCATCGGGTGCTCCATGTCAACCACCTCAAGCCCCACCATTACAGGCCCGAGGTCATCTTGATGATGGGGACTGATGGGACAGAGGAAAAGGAAAGTGAGCCTCTCCCTGATCTCTTTGCATCCCAAGAGAAGGATGGGTCGGTGGAGGGGGTGATCCTCTCACCATCCCTGACTCCCGAAATGCGGAGGGACTGCCGTCAAGTCCTGGAGCAGTATTCCTCGCTGTTCTCTCTTATCCCGGGAAGGACCCACCTGTGTACCCATGATGTGGACACAGGGGACAGCCCACCTGTGAAGTTCAAGACCTACCGGCTGTCGGATAAGGTGAAGGTCAGCATCCACAGTGAAGTCACTAAAATGCTGGAGCTGGGAGTGATTGAACCTTCAAGCAGCCCCTGGTCCAGTCCGGTGGTTCTGGTACCAAAATCTGCCCCGCCGGGCACCACTCCAGAACTCAGGTTCTATGTGGATTACAAGGGACTAAACTATGTGACAAAAAGTGATGCCCACCCTATCCCTAGGGCGGATGAGCTCATTGACCGGCTGGGAGCTGCCCAATATCTAAGTACCTTTGACCTCACATCAGGGTACTGGCAGATCTCCCTTACAGATGGAGCAAAGGAAAGGTCAGCCTTCTCCACTTCTGAGGGCCACTACCAGTTCTGTGTGATGCCCTTTGGGCTCAAGAACGCCCCTGCCACTTTTCAGCGGCTAGTGAACCAGGTCCTCTCCGGTATGGAGGCCTTCTCTGCTGCCTATCTTGATGACATCGCTGTCTTCAGCAGCAGCTGGGAAGACCATTTATGTCACTTGCAGGCCGTTCTTCAAGCCCTGAAGAAGGCTGGCTTGACGATCAAGGCCAGCAAATGCCAGATCGGGCATGGGTCGGTTGTGTACCTAGGTCACTTGGTGGGCCGGGGAACGGTGCAGCCCCTCCAGGCTAAGATTGAGACTATCATGGCCTGGGAACCCTCCAAGACTCAAACTGAGGTCCGAGCTTTTCTGGGCCTCACAGGATACTACCGTCGCTTTGTCAAGGGATACGACACTATCGTGGCTCCTTTGACTGAGCTCACATTAAAGAAACAACCTCGACGGGTAGTCTGGACTGAGGCGTGTCAACAAGCTTTTGACACCCTAAAACAAGCTATGTGTGCAGCACCTGTCCTAAGGGCCCCTGACTTCTCCAAGGAGTTTATTGTCCAAACAGACGCATCGGAGCATGGCATTGGGGTAGTGCTATCGCAACTCAATGAGGAGGGTCTGGACCAACCTGTGGTTTTCCTTTCTAGGAGACTGCTCCCCCGGGAACAGAGGTGGAGTCCGATCGAACGTGAAGCTTTTGCGGTGGTATGGGCACTGAAGAAGTTGCTGCCATATCTGTTTGGCTCAAACTTCCTCGTTCAGACCGACCACCGGCCCCTTCGTTGGCTGATGCAAATGAGGGGTGAGAATCCTAAGCTGTTAAGGTGGTCCATTTTCCTACAGGGAATGGACTTCAGGGTGGAACATCGACCTGGAGAGGACCACGCCAACGCTGACGGTGTCTCGAGGTACTTCCGCCTTAGTGACGAGAACTCCCAAGGGGTTGGGTAGCTCTCCCCACTTTCAGCTGGGGGGGACGCGTGTTAGACCTGTCAGCCCTTTGGGTGGTCCCTCCTTATTTTTCTCCTTTTTTTGCCTCTACTTTTGTGTTCACTGTGATCTTTGGTTGTGTTGGCTTAAAAACTCTGGGCGCACCATCATTACTGATTAATGGTGGGGCGCAGGTGCTCCTGTTAAAATGGAGGATAGGTGGTCTAACACAAAATGGTGGCCTGTCAGAATTTGCCTCAGAGCTTTGGGCCATAGGGTGACATGAGAGGTTCTGGAACCTTCTGGTCCACTCTAGTCACTTGGGCCCAGGCTATATAAGAGGGAGTGCGGGGAATTTAGTATGCCTGAATTTTGTGTTTACAAATACCACTTTTAGAAAGTAGATATTTTCTTGCCTAAGCCTTCCAGTGTGCTCTGCTGTTATGTGTATTGGCTGGCTGGTTTTGGAGGGGCAGGCTGAGACAGACCTAGATTGATTAGAGAGATCTGCATTTGGAGTAGGGGAGGGGTGACCCTTTGATCTGAGCAGGGCTGTGCCTGGCAAGTTGAATGCTGGCTCCACGTCCCACTGTGCGTCTGATGGCAGACCCCCTCTTTCTGAAAGGAAGGATGCAGCCTTGTAAACAAAGTGCTCCAGGACTGAGCAGAACCGGTTGTGGCTGGGTTCAGTGACTTGTGACTGTTTAGAACAAAGACTTTTGGGGTATAAATATCTGTGCTGAAACTCCTACAATTTGTATTACTTCTGGATGTCAAGACAAAACACTGTTCATGTAACCAAGGAATCTGCAGGAGTTGGACTGCACCTGGGCCAGTGTGCTGTTTCTGGGGTTGGCCTGCAGTTGTTACCTGTGGACTTTGAAGAAGAGGGGAAAGGACTAGGGAGAACTTCCACAGATATTGCTGAAGCAATCACCCAAGGGCTTGAGTTGAGCTTGCCTCCTGTTGAAGTCTCAGGCACATTAGACTTCACCATCGGCCTTCTGAATCCTCCCAGCAAGGACTTCTATTTGCAGGTGAGGCTCCTGTTGAGAATTCCAGGGCCTCTAGTTCTACTGCAGAGAACGCGGGCTGACATCACCGCTAACGCATTTTTGCGAGACTCTGCAGCCGAAAGTGCCATTTTGGGAATCGCGCTGCTCCCGTGGTGTCCCTTTGTAGTGTTCGGCACTGTGTAACTGTGTATGGTCATAAATGCTCCACACACTGCCTCTGAGATAAGCCTGTCTGTCTGTGCTACATTACCACAGGGTGGAGCAGGGGTTATCAAAGGGTGTATCCCTTTTAATCTGACTTAGGAAGAAGGGTCCCTACTTGGACAGTGGCCAGCCATTGCCAACTAGAGACCCCCCCCCCCCCATTTCTAACATAAATCATAAAAGCATATACACTAAATACATCATTAAAAACAGAAAAAATCTTTAACTATTCATAGGGAGTAAAGCTCCTACTAAAAACCATGAAATATAAAAACAAACTGTGTAACTCTCTAAAAGATGTAGGTAGAGTAAAGCCGGCCTCGCTTGCGTGAAACCCAGTGACTGCAATAAAGGGAGTATTTACTTATATCGGATTGTTTTAAAAGTGGAACAAATAAATACAAAAATAATGTATAAAGTGCCAAATGCAGTAACATTATCACAAGTGCAAATTGCAGGTTCTGAAGGGTCTGTGCTAGCCAACTAGGGGGAACAGATTTAGACAAAATACCATTTTTGAAATGTCATCGACAAGATTTATAATCAGGGTGTTTTGATATTATTGCTCAAAACTTTTCTTTTTGCTTTCTTCTTTTCAGAGGCAACAACATCAGTAGACTATCCTGCAGCCACAATGTTAAGGAACACAGAAGAGAAAGATCTGGAAGCAGAATTGATGGTCACAGTACTAGGGAATCCATAGCCACACACTGCCTCTGAGATAAGCCTGTCTGTCTGTGCTACATTACCACAGGGTGGAGCAGGGGTTATCAAAGGGTGTATCCCTTTTAATCTGACTTAGGAAGAAGGGTCCCTACTTGGACAGTGGCCAACCATCGGCCTTCTGAATCCTCCCAGCAAGGACTTCTATTTGCAGGTGAGGCTCCTGTTGAGAATTCCAGGGCCTCTAGTTCTACTGCAGAGAACGCGGGCTGACATCACCGCTAACGCATTTTTGCGAGACTCTGCAGCCGAAAGTGCCATTTTGGGAATCGCGCTGCTCCCGTGGTGTCCCTTTGTAGTGTTCGGCACTGTGTAACTGTGTATGGTCATAAATGCTCCACACACTGCCTCTGAGATAAGCCTGTCTGTCTGTGCTACATTACCACAGGGTGGAGCAGGGGTTATCAAAGGGTGTATCCCTTTTAATCTGACTTAGGAAGAAGGGTCCCTACTTGGACAGTGGCCAGCCATTGCCAACTAGAGACCCCCCCCCCCCATTTCTAACATAAATCATAAAAGCATATACACTAAATACATCATTAAAAACAGAAAAAATCTTTAACTATTCATAGGGAGTAAAGCTCCTACTAAAAACCATGAAATATAAAAACAAACTGTGTAACTCTCTAAAAGATGTAGGTAGAGTAAAGCCGGCCTCGCTTGCGTGAAACCCAGTGACTGCAATAAAGGGAGTATTTACTTATATCGGATTGTTTTAAAAGTGGAACAAATAAATACAAAAATAATGTATAAAGTGCCAAATGCAGTAACATTATCACAAGTGCAAATTGCAGGTTCTGAAGGGTCTGTGCTAGCCAACTAGGGGGAACAGATTTAGACAAAATACCATTTTTGAAATGTCATCGACAAGATTTATAATCAGGGTGTTTTGATATTATTGCTCAAAACTTTTCTTTTTGCTTTCTTCTTTTCAGAGGCAACAACATCAGTAGACTATCCTGCAGCCACAATGTTAAGGAACACAGAAGAGAAAGATCTGGAAGCAGAATTGATGGTCACAGTACTAGGGAATCCATAGTTCTATTTCAGAATATTGAGCACAAAAATGATGTGCTAAAAAACATCGTAGCTAGATTATCAACTACCAATATATTGTGAAGATGAGTGTATATAGTTACATATAGACTTACTATTCCTAACTCCACATCTACATAACATATGCGTCACCTTGGGACATATATATGTTGAGTTAAGTATAGAGCATCATAACCTACCCATAGGTACTTGCTGCCATGATATTTTAGTAGGTGATATTCCTGCTACAATACTTTTGTAGCACAATATTTAAAACCCAGTATTCCAGTAGTATATTGAAGTCCCTGTTGGCACAGCCTCAGCACAGTAGTGGATGATGGATGCACCTCTTGCAGTTTATGTGCTCATCCAGCACAGCAGTCAAAATAGTCATTACACACCTTTAAAATGTTAGTACACCTCATTATCCGCCATGTCACGCTTGAGAAGCAGCTTACTACCAACAGTTGCTATAGAGAGGAGATCATGAAGTAAAAATCCAAACTGAGGGGTGCTTAGAGTGGACAGGTGGGACAACAGAACATTTGAGAGGGCCAAGAAAACCAAAACATTTGCATGCATAACCAACTTTGATTCAATAATATGGAAAAATGGGGAGGAAGAATTGGTACAAAAAAATAACTAAATACCAACAGTTATCAATTTAAAGGTGGGGCAACATTGACCAATACCCAGTTGTGAGGTTTTGCTGCCATATTTTATGGCAATTCTTGAACAGCGACTGATCTGAGATTCGAGTAACTGCGATGATTAAGGATATGATACTGATGATTAACATAGTTCATGTTGTACTTGGCCTTTTCTGCAAGGTCATCCCCAAACATTTTGCCTTTGCCCTCCACCTTTTGCTGAAATTTGTTTTTCTTGACCTTAGGACTGCTAACTAGGGCTGTCAGTCAAAACATGGTAACATTGGCTGATACCCAACCAGCATATTTTATTTACTTGTAGGTCCATAGTAAAGTGGTACTACAGGTGCCCAGGGCATGTACATTAAATGCTATTATTGGGCCTGCATCACTGAATGTGATACCCATTTAAGTAGCCCTTGAAACATGCCTCATGTCTGCTATTGCAGAGCCATTGTACGCAGTTGTAAACTGCCATTATGACCTGGCAAAATAAACCTTTTAGCCAAGCCCAAATATTCCATTTAATAGATATTAGTTACCCCTAGGGTAGGCCCTGGACAACCCAGAGGGCAGGGGGCAATATATTTAAAAAGTAGGACATGTACTTTTAAGTTTACATGCCTTAGTAGTGAAAAACTCCTAAATTCGTTTTTCAATACTGCTAGGCCTATCTCTCATAGGGTAACATTGGAGTTGACATATTACATTTTATCTCTATTCTTATTCTTATTATTATTAATATTATTATTAATAATAATAATCATTTATAAAGCACATCTATCACCCAGCAAAAAACTATCAGAGAGCTTCTGTTGCAAGGTTACATCTAGGGTTATTTAACTACAGCTGTCTTTTTCTGGGGGGAAAGCCATCCGTTTAGGTTGTTCCTGAAACTTAACAGGTTTGTAACAGTTCTAGGACAGAGTGGCAGATCGTTCCATAGTTGAGCAGCTCTGACCTGGAATGCTTTGCCTCACATTCGTACCTTTTTAAAAGAAGGTACAGATATCAGGCAGGCATAGGATGATCTCAGCTTTCGTGCTGGCCTGTAGGGTTCAACCTTTTGTGGTAGAGACTTGGGTCCAGCACCATTTAATGTCTTGTGTAGTATACAGAGGGCCTTAAAGGTGCACAGATCCTTTACCGGGAGACAGTGGAGTTCCTGCAGCGTACCAGTGGCGGATTCCCTTCTTCCTTTGTTTAACGCTAGCTTGGCAGTCAGCACCTGGATCCTTTGGAAGCACTTGAGCAGATAGTCTGGACAGCCTAGAAGTTAAGAGTTACAGTAGTCGAGTCTGCTCAGTATAGTGCCTGCACCACAAGTCTCGCAAAGAGCTGTGTGAGCATAGGAACAATCGTCTAATACATTTCTTAGGAGTCCATGGCATACTGCTACTGTTTTATTGATGTGAATCTCCATTGAGAGATTATCATCAAATTGAACCCAAAGATTTCGTAACGAGTGTGCAGAGTTAAGAGCTGACTTTATTGGCCACTGCAGCAAATTCCTGACGCCCAAATGGTGCCACTCAGGTCATGGACCCTTTTTGTGGCTCACAAGCTTCTGAAAACAAGCTTTAGGACTTTTCACGACTGCGAACAGGTCTGTTCACACTGGAACCATACGACCGTCAGTGTAAAACAGCATAATCCACCGCCAGCCTTTCTCTTCACACAGCAGCATCTACAGCCTGTGGGGGACAGCCAACGTGAAGCTCCAGTTCACCATCTGCCACGCCTGGCCTACTCTTTGCACCATGCCGACTTCCACCTATAATGCTCTCCTTGCGAACTTCTCCAACGTAAACCAGACCATTGGCACAAAACTGGAGAAGGTAAATCTTCAATGGGACTAATCTGGGATAGTATTCAACCCACGCTTCATCGTGGTTGACCTGAACCTTTGACTTTGACCCGGTCCAGTGCAACCAGATAGATACAGTTATGCTTTTAAGAGATATTTCTCTTCTTTAGAAATTCATAACTCCAGTTCTACTGATTGCATTTTTGTCGCTTTGGTCTTCTTTCATTTATTGAATCAAGCTCTGTTCCCCTAGCATGTGTGTGGTCTTTTTGCATGGTGTTTCACTGTGTTACTGTTTGAAGTGTTGCACAAATACTTTACACACTGCCTCTAAATTAAGCCTACCTGTTCTGTGCTAAGCTACCACGGGGTGAGCCCAGGTTAATTTGGGGTTGTTTGAGATTTCACCCTGACAGTAATTGAGGTTACTGTTTAAGGAGGATTTAACCCTTCCTCAATCAGTAACCCAATTTCTTACATTGGTAATTCGGGAATTCACCCTGTTTAAAGCATTGTCAGGTATTGCAAATATGAATCCCAGATAAAGAATAGACCTACTACTTTAGTCAAATTGAGGAGCTATCTTCCAATGGTCGACTACATCTCATTCCCTTTTAAATATTTACAGCAGACTTATCATACTCCCCTCAAACTTTCTATACACAAACTACAGGTTGACTTCCTGCGTTTAAGATGTAAAGCGTCTGATGCAGGCTTTATGGACCAGGCCTGATTCTGCCCACTGAGCGCTAGGTTCTGGTGTAAAGTGTTTTGCGTTCTTGCAGATATAATTGATATGGACATAGTACCTCACCAATCACCAAAGCTGCCCTACTGGACTACGCTATTGGCATGCAGGTGCAGTGAGACGATTCACATTGATGGTACTATTATTGGCAAGGAGGCGTGTGTCATGTGTGTGTGTTGCTGACTGTATACCTAAAGTGACGTCCTGGTTGCATGAAATGATATACTGTAATGACAAATTGAAACTCTTACTTCTCCGCAATCCCGCAGGCTCTCTTGCCTAAGACCATTTGGGGTCCTTTGTATGCATTCTTGTTAACTCATGATATCGAAGACATTGAAACTGATTAAAGGCTCGGCCCAGCCAATGGACATGGGAGGTATCGAGATGTGATATGTATGTCTATTTAGATGGATCCCTTGTCAGAAGCTTCAATTGAAAATGTATCTGAGGCCCTGTTGTGATCTCATGTTGACTATGAGTGGAGCCACTGTACTCTGGAGGCGCCGCTCCACTGTGTGGAGGGATGTCCTGCACCAGGGGGGAAAATGCATGATCACTGATGCGTTTCCCGATATGCTGTTACTTGTGATAACTTTGAGGTGCTATATTGCCGGTAAGGGTATTGTTTTGTTTTTGAGTTGAAATAACAATAAACACTAACTTCCTCAAATTAATCCCCCATAATAATAATAACGAGTCTTATAAAGCGTCTGGTTACGCACACCGGCGTGTCCCCGTGCAATGGTGAGTGAGAAGCCCCCTAGCCCCCACTGTATTGCAGGCGCCCCACCCCTTCCTGTGCTGGAACACCCCTACAATTTATTGCAGGAACAGGAAGGTTTTAAACTTGCTTCTGAACCTAGCCTCCAAAGGTTCCAGACGCAGCTCGCCGGGGAGTTTGTTCCAGCTCTTAGCTGCCAGGAGCCGGAACGATCTGCCGCCCATACGGGCCTTTTTAATTTTGGGGATCAGCTGCAAGCCAGTACCCGTAGACCTGAGGGAGCGAGCAGGCTTATAGGTCGTAATTAAGGCTTGCAAAGGTATAGGGCCCCCTACCCTGAATGATCCAATGACATGTGCATAGAGCCTTGTACACAATCCTCTTCCTACCCGGCAGCCAATGAAGAGCCTCCAGAGCAGATTTCGACGCAGCTCTTCTTGGAAGCCTCAGGACCAGCCGAGCAGCTGCGTTTTGCAGCACCTGCAAAAGGTCAAGGCTCTTAACCGTGGCCCCTAAATACAATAGATTGCCATAGTCTAGTCGTGAGGTAACGAGGGCGTGCACCAGCGTCCTTCTAGCTCCAGAGGGGAGGAGGTCAATGATTTTACGGAGACCTTTCAGGATACCAAAGCAGGCCCCCACCACACGACTGATCTGAGGAGAAAATGTGAGGTCCGAGTCGACCCATACACCCAGGTTCTTAGCCTGTTGGCATGGTTTAGGGACTGGTCCTAGGCAAGGTGGCCACCATGCCGATGACCACACCGAAGGCCCCCCTCCCACCACGAGCACCTCATTCTTGCTGCCATTCAACTTCAGGCAGTTGTTATCCATCCAGGAGGCAAGCTCCTGCATGCAAGCTCTGAAGTTGGGCGCATTCAGATCAAGAGCCCGTGATAGCGAGATGGCCAATTGTGTGTCATCGGCATATGACACAATTTGCATTCCATATCCCTCGACTATATTCGCCACAGGCGAGATGTAGAGATTAAATAGGGTGGGGCTCAGGGTAGAACCCTGGGGTACACCCTGATACAAATCTTACGCTGGAAAAGTGATCTCCCTGTCTGACCTGGAACTTGCGGTTCGTCAGAAAAGACTGAAGCCACTTTAGCGCTGCGCCTGAGACCCCGTCCTTATTCAGACACTGTAGCAAGGTGAAATGTGCTACAGTGTCAAAGGCGGCACTCAGGTCCAGGAGGATGAGAGCCATGGTCTGTCCCTCATCTACTCCTTGTCTGATGGTCTCAGTGGCCATAGACAAGGCTGATTCAGTTGAGTGGAGCGATCTAAACCCAAACTGCGTTGGGTGGAGGAGATTGGCTTCCTCCACATAGGCCATAAATTGAAGATTAACGGCCTTCTCAGCCACTTTGGCCAAATAAGGCAGCAGCGATATGGGACGGAGGTTGTCCAGTTTCTCCATACCAACATTGGGCTTCTTCTGCAGGGGAAGTACCACCGCCTGTTTCCAACCATCAGGCACCGTACGTGTACTAAATGACACATCTAACAGATGCCTGATGTAGGGCTCAAGTGTGTCAAAACTTTCCAAGAGCAATTTGGGCGAGGCGGGGTCCCTGGGTGACCCTGACTCTATGGACTTGCATATGTTCTGGAGCATCTCATGTCCCCTTTTAATCCGCCCTGAATACCGACAGATGAATGCCACTAAAAAGAATTTAAATTCGTATTTAAAATTTGTTTTACTTCCCATTTTTTTTTTTTACTTGGTTGTTCTACCTACTTTAAATGAATTTCTCTTCCCTTGTGTTTATAAAAAAAAAATTAATACGGTGTTTTCTTTGTGTTCTTGCACGCCAGTCTTCTTCTCCCTTTCCTTTTTCATATTTTCCCCTTTTTTTAGGGTGGTAGTTCCCAGTAGCCTATTTTACCCTCTTCTCTTTGGCAGACTTTTTCGTTCATTTAAATTTCTTGATAAGTCTTTGTTTTTTAGGGTACTGGAATGCATGTATTCAATTACGGAGAGGTTTTTTTTAATGAACGTTCAATGCAATTTTACTTTTTTATGCTAATTCTCTTCCTTAGTCTCACCTGCCCATCATCCAGAATGACCCAGTGTGAAACAATTGTGAGCAGTCACTGTCAAGTCATGAACAATGCAAAAACATCCATGAAATGATTGTGTGCACAACAGCGAGTTGAATTTCGAACTAGCCCTTACGTTTCTTTTTAATATCACGAGATATGTTAGTATTTGTTTTCGGAAGGATGAAAGGCAGGGTAAGTCCTGCTTTGATTGAAGGCTGCAAGTGACGTATGCAGGAGGCGGCCACAGCAGTGAGCAGTGTGCTCACTGAGATAATGCACAGGAGTGTCTGCAAAGAAAGGAGGAAAAAGTATTTTATTTTCGAAATTGATGCATCACAAGTTTCCCATTAGTCTATGAGAGAAAACATTTTCTTTGGCCTGCACAGACTCAACCTTGACCTTGTTGGTGTTATCGGCAGTCATGCTTTGCTCTCATCGGCATTAACCACGAATTTGTCAGTTCGATCTGGTTTAGGAAAGTCTGGTTCCACCCTGGCAGCCTAAGTAAGGGGATGTATATGAATCTGAAAGGATTTCACTACTGCACAACCCTTCAAAATATCCAAAGCTGGGACCATGCGATGTACCGCGGATTATATGGATTCAATGAATAAGACCTACGGCTACCGCTCCTTCTAAATGAAGAGGTTTGTGAACAGACGCTTAAGGTGAGTGAGGGATGGCTCAGTCCTTCTTTTGTTTCAATGCATCTGTTTGTAAAGCATCAGTCGATTTTTTTTTTAGTTCGAACGATTTTTTATTTTCAAAATATATATAAAAAAACATAAAAAACATTGAGCTGATACACAGTGGGTGATATTTGCACACGACAGGGTAAAGTATAGAGCAGCATACAATTTCGTTATATTACACAACATTGGAATCTAGGGCGGTTGGGGCGGCCCATGCACAAGAACTGAGTGGTTAAAGAGAGTAAGCAGGAGGTACATTAATTGGTGGACGAGTGAAATACCAGAGTGTGCAAGAGAGCGAGAGAGAAAGAGAGAGGACAGAAGTATGGAGGGAGGGGTGGAGTATGGAGTATATACCCATAGTGCATAATGGGTGCCAGGGAGGGAAGATCTGTAAGAAATGTGGTTGTGATATTAGCCTGGGTGTATGAGAGCTATGGAGCATCCACTTTTTGGAGATAAAGGTTGAGTGAGTCCCATAGACCTTGTGAGCCAGAAACGTTGTATCTTTTTTATACATGATGTTGTCAGTACTTCTGGTGGAACATACAATGCTCCACCATCTCTTGGAGGGGATTTCTGTGGTGGATTTCCATTCTAGCAGAACTGTTTTAGTACTTAGGGCTAGCATGAGGTCGAGGAGAATCAAGTCTTGTAGGAAGGAACAGTGGATTTTAATGCAGCAGCCTGACCAAGAAAGCTGCAACACAGAGCTTAAAGGAGCAGGCTATTGCAGTAATTGGATAATTGTGTTGGAGCAAGCATTCAAATCAGTCATTAAGAATCGATGGCAATAATAATTACAAGATTAGAAAACAATTAAATTACGTTACGAGGAAACAGATAGAATGTTGATAGCTGAGAAATCAGAGGAGATGTCTGAAGGTTTCTGGCACATACAGAGTCGAAGAAAGCTCCGTGTGTTCGATTTATATATGAATCACTGCGAGATTGGAGCTCATCATTGAGATTTCAGAGCCCTAGTCACAAGATCGTTTGAGCTTGGTTCCTACAGGCTCAGATTATCTGTGATGTTTTTAATGCAGGATACAAATCTGTAATGAGTATTCAAGTAGAAACACCAGTCACAGCAACCTATCCCCTGATGTGGCACTGTGAAGTAGGTGACATTACCCCCAGGTCCCTTATGTCCTCGTCCAATTCATTTACAAAGTGGAGATAACCATCTCCCGACAGAAAAAAAGACCGGAGGAATGCTCGAACCCTAATACTGCCCCTCCCACCGAGAGTACATAAGCAGTACTTACCCAGCATCCCGCCGGTTCTTTTTCTCTGTCTGTCAACAGAATAGACGTGGTGTGCTGGTGCTGCTCCTGCTGGACTGGAGTGGGGGTCTTCTCTCCTCCCCCCGCCTGGCTGTGCGGGCGTGGGGTTTCCTGGACTGCCTCCTGTCCTGCCTGGCTTGCTGGGAGTCAGTCGGTGTTTTCTCCTGGAATCCTGCCTGTCCGCCCGGCCCTTTGCGGCAGGGGCGTGGTGTCCCGGTTCCTTCCGGGTCGTGGGCACTTCTTCCTGAGCCTGGCAGGGTGAGGCATGCAGCCCTTCTAGTGTTCCTGCTGTTTCCTCGGTTGCGGTGGGGGCCTTGTTGCTAGTGTTGGGCCCCGCTCTGGATGAGTTCCGTTTGGCGTCTTTTGTTTTATCTTCCCTTGCAATTCGTTGTGTGTGTTTCCGCCTGCTCCTCGGCGGTTGGGATGCCGCTGGTGTCCTCCTTTGCAGTGCGCTCGCTCGTATGGTACACTCTTTGGTCACCAGACACGAGCGCATTTATTTGCACTGATAAAGCAGCAGACTCTGGGCTCTATTTGGAGTCTACTTGACACATGCTCTTCGACACTGGCCACATTTGTGCTCATATGTGTCGTATTCATGGCCATTCATGTTACAGGTTGCGGGATGTTGCAGTGGCTTGGGGCTATGCCACCCTGGGTGCTAATGATCTCATGTGCACTCCGGAGTTGAGCAGAGCCTGCCTGTCGCTGTGGGCTTCCATCTGGCTCACACCCTCCCCTACACCTGCTGTGCGCGGATGGTTCTGGGGGGCACTTTTCCGGTTGCGGGCTGTTCGGGATGTTGCCCGGTGCCGGATTGGACCCCTTTTTGTCCCCGTGGGTGTGCGGTTTTGTGCCTTGCTTCGCTGCTGGCTTGTGTGTGGTGTATTCTTCGGGTACTTCACTGTGAAGGGGTCCTGGTGCTGTGTGCTATGTTGCTCTGGTGTTTGCCTTCCATAGGCATCTGTGGCTTGTGGGGGTGCCAGGGTTTGTCCCGGGGCCTCTTGCCTGCTTGCTTGCTTTCTACCACACAGCGGGTCGGGGGCGCCACTCACATTCCACAGTGCACAATGGGGCAGTGTTCCTGCTCCTTTGGTGACTGTGTGGAGGGTCCTGCGGGCTCCTGTTTGCCCTCCCCTGGATTTCTGTTGTCCTACCGGGGTCTGCCCCTCTTTTCTTTGCTGTCCCTGTGCGACCCTGCTCCTTGGGGTTTCGCTGGTGCGGATGCTGTGACCTGGCCTTGGGCGTGCTGAGTTCGTCGGTCTGCCCGCCCTTTCTCGGGCGGCCTTGCCTCTGCTGCGGGCGGCCTGTTCGGTTGTGGAGTGTGCTCCACTTGGGTGTGCCGTGTGTTCACCTCCGTTTCCGGCTTCTGAGTGGCTGGTCGGGGTCGGTGCACGAGGGCTCCCGGTTCCTGTTTGGCTTTGCTGCCTCTTTCGTGGTTGCTCCTTCTGTCCGGTGGGGTGGGGTGTTCGCTTCCCCCCCTCCCAAAGACTGCCCCTGGTTCCTCTCGGGGCTTCCTGCTGTCGTGCCTGGTGCTCTCTGCGGCGCACTGCCCCCGCTGCCTGCGGGTCTGGTTTCCGTCTTTTTGCCTGCCTCCATCCCGTTTTGAGGGTTGGCCTCTCTGTGTTCCAGGGTTGGCTTGCGCTGGGCTGCTTCTTTTCCTCGTGCTGCCTCCTGTGCGGCAGTTCTGTTCTCCTTTGCCCTGGCCTGGGGCTATGGGTGTTTGTCCCGGGGCCTTCTGTGTGCTTGGGTTGCTTCAGGGGCTGGCTGGCTGGTGCTGTCTCCGTCTGCTTGCCTCTTCCTTGCTGGGTGCTGCTGTCTTTGTTTGCTTCTGGCGCTCGCTGATCCTGGCTTCTGGGGTTTCTTTGGTGTTGCCCTTTGTGTTCCCCTGCTTCTGCTGCGCCCCTCTGGTCTCTGTGGTTCCGCTTGGTCGTGCCTGGTTTATTCCTGGTTGGGGCTGCCTGGGGGTGCCTGGTGCTGTTGGCTTCTCAGGCTGGTGTGGTTGGCCTCCTGCTCTTCCTTTCCTTTGCGTCCCCCCTCGGGTGTGTTTCCAGTGGCGGATCGCCTTTTGGTCCCAGGGGTTCGTGCCGCTGCTGTTTTGGGCCTGGCCGTCTTTAGCTGCTGCGGTGTCCTTGGCGTGGCGCCTGTTTTTCCCCTCTTCTGTTCTGCGGTTCAACCGGTTGGGGGTCTGTCTTGGCTCCGGGTGCGTTTGCCCCCTCGGGGGTTCTGGTCTCATCTGGTTCCCATCATGGGTGCCTGGCTGGGGGTCTGCTGGGGCTTTCCGGCTCCTGCATGTTTTTTTGCGCCTGTTGGTCGCCTTTTTTGGCCCTGCGTCCTCGCCTGTGCTCCCTCTGGGTGTCCTGGCGGGGTGCTCTGCTGGTTCTCGGCTGGGTCCTGATGGGTCCTTCTGAGCCTGCTCCTGCCGGCGGTTCTCTTCCCGGGCTTGTTCATCTCTGGTCGGGTGTCAGTGTTTATGCCTGGTTCTGGGATATCTGTTGGGTGCCGTTGGGCTTCAGGTTCCCCGTGTGCCTTTGCTCCTTCTTCGTTGGCCCTCTCCCCTTTCCCCCCCCTGGGCTGCAGTTTCCTTATTCGGGCCTGTGTGGGGTCCTCGTGTTCGGTGCTTCTGGATTGGCATGTCTGGGGGTGCCTCCTGTTGCTCCAAGTCTGCCGGCTTCCTGCTGGTTCGGCGTGGCTTCTGGCTTTGCCTCCTTGGCTTGCTGACTGTGCTG
Source organism: Lissotriton helveticus (assembly GCF_964261635.1). NCBI lineage: Eukaryota > Metazoa > Chordata > Amphibia > Caudata > Salamandridae > Lissotriton > Lissotriton helveticus. The sequence goes on from NC_136069.1 coordinate 203,782,192, forward strand.
CCGGGTGTGTTTTGCTGGGCGTTCCTGGTTCTTTCCAGGTTCCGGTGTCCTGGCTCGCTCCTGTCTTCCCTTGCTACCCCGGGCTCTGTTTCTGGTGTGTGTCTGTTTGGGTGCCCCCCTTCTCTGGTTGGGGTGTGGTTCTGTGCTGTTCCTCTTGCCTCTGTGGGGTCCGCCCTCCTGACTGCAGGTTGTCCGGGGTCTGCTGCTGCTTGGCCCTCTGCCTTCTCTTCTTCCTCCGGTTTCCGCTTTGGCGGTTTCCTCTGTTTGTTTTTCTTCCATCCTTCTGTGCGGTCCAGCAGTAGTGTACTGAGGGTCTCTGTCGGCCTCCCTGCCCTCTGCTTTGGCCTAGGCACTGCTTGGGCTCCTTCCAAGGGCTAGTTGGGCCTGCGCGTCCTCCTGCATTGGTGGGTTGCTTGGCTCCGGTCCTGGCTTCCTGGTTCCTTTTGCATTTGTTGCCCTGGTTTTGGCTGTTTTCTTGGCTCCTCTCCGGCATTGGCTGGGGTCAGACCTGGTGGGTTTCTGGTATGGGGCTGTGTGCCCTGGGGCCTTTTCCGCTGCTCCTGCCCTTGCTGCGGGCTTGGCCTGGGGTGCTGGGTGCCTGGGCGGTCCTCCGCCCTGTTGGCACGTGTTTTTTTCTGCCCTCTGTGGTTTGGCGGGTTTGTGCCTGGTTGTTTCCTGGTTTGGGGGCTGCCGGGGGTTCCCGTTGCCCTAGGCTTGCACCCTGCCTTATTTTACCTCCCTTTGGGATGGGGTTTTTTGGAGTTGTGACCGGTGGCTCTGTCCCCACCCTTGCTGCTTCCGGCTTGTTGGTTTCCGGTCTTTGTTGGCCTCTCTGTTGTTTGGTCAGCTGTCGGCTGGTTCTTTCTGAGGGCTACTCTGGCCTGTGGTCTTTTGGGTTAGCATCCTCTTCCCCTGCTGTTCTGGGTTTTGTCGCCGTCCTGGTTCGGGCGGTCTTGCCCGGTTGGCTGTGTCCTTTGGGTCTTTGACCTGGTTGCCCTGTCTCGGGTTTCTCTGGTTGGCAGCCTCCTTGTTGTGGCCCTGGCCTTCTGTTTTTTTCTTGGTTGTCTCCGGTCCTTGTTTGGTCCTTGCTGTCCTGTTCTGGGTTGCCGGCCGGTTGCTTCCTGTGGTCCCCATTTCCCTCGGTGCTCCTTTGGGCTGCTGCATTTGGTGTGGTTTCCTGGGTGCACTTGTGGATTCGGAAGGCCGGTTTTCTGCTTTGGTATTCTCCACCTTGTAAATGAATAGGACGAGGACATGAGGGACCTGGGGGTAAGGCTCTATTACTTACCAGTAATCTTCATTACTCCGGGTTCCGTTGTCCTCGTCCCATTCATACACCCCTCCCTCCCACCTGGGCGGTCAGCCTTCCTGTTTGGGCTTGGTTGAATGGGTGGGATGCTGGGTAAGTACTGCTTATGTACTCCCGGTGGGAGGGGCAGTATTAGGGTCCCAGCATTCCTCTGGTCTTTTTTTCTGTTGGGAGATGGTTATATCCACTTTGTAAATGAATGGGACGAGGACAACGGGACCCGGAGTAATGAAGATTACCAGTAAGTAATAGAGCATTTTTTTCTAAGGGGGTGTGTATAAGAAGTATGGTTAACAACCTGTACTTAGAGACCACATACTGCCTGGGTGTGTTTTTTCTGGTGACTGCAATCCTTGAAATCCACAATCAAAGCTATGGACATCTGCAAAGTCAAACACTAAATTGCAGTGGACAATCACCCACTTTTTCAATTTGAAGACACATAGATATTTCCATACTTGTATAGTCTACTTCTGCACATTAAGCAATGGTGCTCAAGAACATTAAAAATGGACTGCCCAGAGCTACACAGATTCAGGGATACCCTGCTTCCCTCCAGAAGGTCCTTCCCCAACCTGAGAAGATTTTGAAAACAAGGGGGGTCTATTGGCACATTTGCCAGCACAGCGTTTAAATACATTGGGTAACAAGCATTGGTAAGTGCATTAGGTTTCACCTATGTGATTAATAATAAGCTGTTTTTTGTTGTAAGTTGTAGCTTACTAATTAGTTGTACAATATAAGTAGGGTTCCCGGTTTTATGGTATTTATTTTTTATATTTCCGTCAGTATTTATCCATATTTATTTTTGGGTCATTTTATCTACATTTATCAACATATATGTTTGTCGCAAGGAAAGGAAGATGCTGCAGCTAGTATTTTTCCACATTTATGCACACTTGCACTAAGTTATTATAGCTATTTTTGAAATTTGAGGCTTTGGTAAGTGCATTTTAGGTATTGGGAGTAAATGTCTTCCTTGTCCTCTAAGAAAAGATGCATGAAATAGTGGCATTGATTAGGTCTCGTTTGCACAGCTGTCTGGCAAAAGTCAAAGCATTACTCCCTCTCTTACTCACATTTTATCAGCCATCACAAAAAGTGTCTGCTCGAAGAATATCAGGTCCGTCTTAGTGTGTGCTAGAAGACGACCTACCCCATGAGGCATTGTAAATCACCAAAATATCTAAAGAATCCTGCATATTTATCTGTACAGAATAGTGTTCTGATATGGACACTACAGAGAACTCCTCAAATAAATCTATATCATGCAAAGCACATACGATAAACTATACCACTATTTAAAATATCTTGTTTTATATGATATTCAGAATAGCAGTTTTGGCATTTACAGTTCTTAAACAGCATCATTACCCAAGTGGACCTGAGATTCTTGGCACCCTAACTACTGCTGATTTTACTGGGGTTGGACCCTTGTTGTTTGGCTGGTGGTTGTTTGGGGTAAGGACTTTTTTTTTAACTCTTTTGGACCACTGAAACAGAAGGTTGGTTCCAGGCCACCAAATTGTTCAGCATGAACTCCGAGTCGAACGTTGTTGAATCAGACAGCCAGACAAATCATAGCACAGCAAGGCTGCTACACAGTATACTCTTACAATCTCTACAAAAATCATGTAGTGAATACAAAGAGGTTCAAGTCTTGAGTGCTCGTAAAGTAAAATCCAAACAAGTGCACTCAGGCTTTATGCTGAAAGCTGTTGGAGGCCCCGTGCCCTGCCCCATCTACCTCCTTCTGTCTCACATACAACATAAAAACAAAAGGTTGCTGGTGCCGGAGCCGATGTTCTGGGGTATTTTCAAACCTCTTAATGCACATCAGCTGCTTGCACTGCTCCCACAATATAACTTGCGTGAGCACTGCAGCAAGGAGTGTTGGAGGGTCTCTGCAGACATGGTGCTCTCGGCTGCATTTTTTCACCCCTCTCCAGACCAGCAGTTTGAAGCCAGCAGTTTCAGATTTATTTCCACAGTCCCTGTGAGCCTCAGAAACAGATTTTACAGAGGAGCACATAGGCGGAAGGAGCATTTGTTTTGTCAGTATTTTTCCATTTCTATATATGAATACAGACAAAGAACAAAAGGTTTTCCATCTGTATTTATATGCATAAATCTGTTTAAATGGAAAACCGGGAGCCTTAAATATAAGTTACAGAAACTCTGTTAAAGTGTTATGACTTGTTTATGTACAAAAAAGCGATATATTGTGCTGTTACTAGTGGTATAGTACGGGTAAATAATAGCAAAATATTGAAGAATGAGATGAAAGAGGGAAATAATAGAATTAATTGATGTAATAGCAATATTATGTGTTAGAGGAGTTATGACAACTTTTGGGCCCGGTGCTACTACACCTGCTGCACCATTCAAATCATGCTTTGAGTGCCTGCAAGATAACTGCATTTGTGACTGCTTTTTCCGTAGTAAAATATAGCAATATTTGGTGTTTAGAGGAGTTATGACAACTTCTGGCCCCGGTGCCACTTCACCTGTTGCACCATTCAAATCATGATCCTATTGCCTGTAAGGCAACTGTACTTGGGACTGACTGTTCAGTAGTAACTCGTTGGAATATTTGGTGTTTAGAGGGGTTCCTAGAGCTTTGGGCCCCAGTGTCACTGCACCTGCTGCACCAATGAAATCATAACCCTAGTGACTGCAAGTAAACTATACTTGTGACTGTACAATAAAGATATTTCTCCTCGTTATTACATTTAGAATGTGATCATCATGACCAAATAGATTAAGTTGAAAAAATCAATCAGATAAAAAAATGCAAAGAAAGGTACAAAGGGATGAATAGGGAATGCGAAAAACGTTCTAAGGCTTTACACAACTAAGTAATAAAAAGCATGCATTTCAAGATACTGTTAGAAGCTGTCTGCCTTTAACATGGGATGAGATCTTATCTTGACAGTGAATGGGGCTTAAACAGTGTGAACAGCTTAGTAGAAGTGTTGTAAATGCATGCAGCAAAGGGAAGGTAACAAAAACAAAAGTTCCACACAAAAGCGAATGAACAAATAATTCAGAGATGGGAAGTGATAAGAGCCCCCTTTTAAGATGTATATATTAAAAACAAGAGATTTCACAAGCACAACGCAGGCACTGTGCCAGCGAAACCTAAAAAACAGCAGGTTTAACATGCAGATATTTAGTGATGCTCATTAGATATTTAGATTCTCTGATGTTCTGCCAAGCAGCCCAAAATCTACCTGAGGGAGTTGCGTCATGATTTAGCCCCCTAAGAACAGACCATTAAAGGAAAGGAGGTACATTTGTCAGTACCATTTCCATATGAATTAGCTGACAGGCTACAGAGTTTAGACACTGTAGATAATCTGAGTATGTTATTTGACTTTGCCTATCTTTTTACAAAATGCATATAGCATCTTTTCTCACTTCTTTCTAGCATTTACTTTGCTTTGATTGATTGATTGACTTTCATTTTCCACCTGCTGCCCCTTCCAAGTAGATTCATAGTTAGATAATATGGCTGGGAATCTACTTGGGAGGACAGGTTAGGAAATTGAGAAGTTACATAGATCCCATAATCTAAGGCCCTAGGCAGCAATGATACGTTGAAGGTTCGGTATTCAGGCAACAGGATGAATATTATAGCCAATGAAATACCTCTTCAAGAGGCATAAAATCATTCTTATAGCAGCAAATGCCCATTTGTGCAATACGTGCCCTTCCCTCGGAATTCAATTATCACTCAAAAAATCAGCTTTAAACATACAATGGATAAGAAATCAATGTGTTCACCAATATCCGTTTGCGAGTTTTGTTCCAGTACCATTCTTTCATTTTTTTGGGTCAATTACTATTTTTTCCTTGAACATCCATTTGCCATTTTCTGAGAATCTGCACGTTTTCCTCTCAAATGCACAATTTTCGACAGTGAAACACGTTTTCTTCATGTATCAGATTGGCGTTTCGGAAAACATGCACATTTTGCTTTCACGTACTAGATAATACTAGATTTTGATAAATATTTCTTTTTAGGGATAAATAAAGTGATATACCATGACAAAAGTTTGTCATTTTCTGGAAATGTTTCAGGTGTGTGTGTGTTACATGACTTCCTTTCACCTTTTATATTTCATAAAACGCAACACTGCCCAAGATGCAAACGTCATTTAAGCCGGTTTAAAATGTTTAGAGTAAGGTCCATTTTCAATTAGGAAGAACAGTCCAGTGTCGTGATTGGTACCCTCATCCCCTCCTTGCTTTTCAGCGAACAGGTCTGCACACAGGGACCAGTAGACCAATGCTTGAAATGGGAAAAGTGATAACAGAAGTGTCTGAGTACAAAGAGCTGTTGGTGGTGGAAATTACCCTAGTTCCAGGTGCAATTGACCGCAATGATCATGTCTCCATGAAAGCTCATATTAATGCAATGGCTAAAAGTGCCCGCTTCCACCTTAACTACCTAAGGAAAATGAAACCTTACATCTCTGAAACTGATCTAAAATTAGCAATCCAATCTCTTGTTATCTCTAGGATTGAATATGGCTGCTCCACCTTAGCAGGTTTACCAAAAATGTCAACAGCTCCGCTAAAAGCCTGCCTCCACGCAGCGGCAAGACTGATCACAGGATCAAGGAAATTTGATCATATATCCCCTCACTTGAAAGCATTAAACTGGCTTCCTTATGAAGCCAGAATACAAATGAAGTTAGCATGTATCACCCATAAAGCGCTTCACTGCAACACTCCTAGATATCTAGCCAAGAAAATTAAGATATCTGGAGGTGACAGACCAGCTCGGAGTGCCGTTGAACTGCTATTGCGGCCAGCCAGATTCCGAAAGAAAAAGACTTACGACAGAGCGTTCTCTGGAACTGCCCCTAGAATCTGGAATTCTCTTCCTCCAAGCATTAGGAAGATTCGCAATATTTCATCATTCAAGCGGGAAGTGAAGAGCCTCTTGATGAGCAAATATCTTGCATAGAGACGCTGATCTAGGGCTGCTGTCAGAAGGAGAAGCTCCAACCTGAATAATATGAAAGCTAATTGTTTGGCTCAAGACTGGCGCTTTATATAAGACGCAGATGTACCCTTACCTAATGCCCTGAGGGGCGATGTGATAATATATCTATATCTCACAATCTAAACCCTACCTTCTCCTACCTCACTCCTGTCGGGGTATATGACATATGATATAAGCCTTACCCCACCTATTAATGTGAATTGCATGATGTCTGTGTTTTCATATATATACTGTCTCACATAGTCATAGCCACACTATTATCTATCTCATAACGGTTTTGTTCTTAGAAAGATTAACTTTTTGTTAAGCCAAAACCTGACCATCGCCTACCTCACTTTTCGATGCAGATGGCATATGAGTTAATCTTAGCTTTACCCCACTTCCTAATGCGGTTTGCACATGTACTTCTGTTTGCATTTATATTGCTTACACAATCACATTCATGCTATTATATACCTCATATCTGTTTGTTCTTTGTAATGTCAACACTTGTGTGAGTTAACTATTTCGATGTTAAGCGATCTGATACCCACGGGTCTTGTTCGCGCTATATAAAACTCTACAATAAATAAATAAATAAATAAGTCTGCTGTACAATTTGAGCTCTTCTTTAAACTTTAAAGTACCTTGACACTTTAGATGGAACCATGTGCTACAGATTTATAGGGATTATCATTTATTTCCTGGGAGTAGCGTTATCAACATTTAACAGTACTTTGCATTCTGGGAATCGTAGTTCCCCGTCTACCATTAAAGGTATCGATCTACAACTTCCACCATATGAAGTGCAGTTAAATGAAATACGCAGGGGGAATTTCATGAGGCCCAGAATATTTTGTGATCTCTGTCCAAACACCTGTTTGTGCAGGGATTCCAATAATATGTTTTTTTCAATATTTACCACTCACTATAATTGCCGGATGCGGTAAAAATTGCATCCTTTGTTACAGTTCGGGGAAAAGGTCTTATATTTACCAGTAAACATGTATTTTGGTGTGGTAAGCACTAAAATATTCAAGTTCTTGCTTAAAAATTTAGACTTTGTGGTGATGATCTCATAATTAAATTCTGAACACTTTGGTGTCGGTTTGTATGTGTGTAATGATGAAGGTACCCGACAGAGCCTACTCACAATCGAGCCCCAAACTAAAGTAACGTGTCACATATGAAATTGAGGCAATTGCAGTTATCCAAACATGTGCAGAATGTTTAACTTGTTCAAGTTACAATATGCTGTCGACATTTGCAAATCTGAGGCCTGTCACGGTGCCTTAAGGTTAAAGAACAGTATTATTTAGGTGCATGCATTTATTTTGAAGTCCCTTGAAGTACTGAAAAGTTATTAAAGTGCCAATTGGAACGCCATTGTACTACAATAAAATTCCATAACATTACAAAAAATAAAAATGAATAAAAATAATAATTTGCTTTATATACAGCAAGACTTGAAAGTCTCAGTTTCTAAATATTAAGCTATACATGTACATATAGGACTTTATCTAATACAACTTTATATCTCTTTAATATTTTCTTATACATGCATACCTTTTATGTAGTTATATGTCTATATTTTTATTATTTTTCCCCCACTGTAGAAAAAAAACATTCAACTCTCTCCTACTCACTACTCTATCTCATTCTATACCTCTTTCAATGTATCCTGTACCCTCACTTTCTGGCTCATTCCAAACCTCATTTTACTAGTATGATCTCATAAATAACCCTTTCTAGACTCTCCACCGCTCCAATTAACAACTTATATTTCCTAATACTAATGCACCACTAATCAATTTTGGGTTCCGGACAATCGTGCTACTCGCCAAAAAGCACTTCAACGGCTCTTCAGGGGTAGTAAGAGCTATTTAAATACAAGTATAATTAAATTGACAACCTCAGATTTTCATACAAAACAATTTTTGGGAGAATATTGAATCCACTGAAAGTTGGCTCTTTTTAAGTGTTATTAAAAATGTGCAACCTTCATGAAATCCATGAAGCTTTGTCAAAACCCAAAGTTTGAGGAGGGAAACCTTCACAACTTCACCCACATCTGATTGAAATTGGGGATCATGGCTGATGCAGGAAAAACAAAAACAAAAACGATTAAACTATTTTTAAAATTTCTGTCACAAGAAATAATATGTAGGCTTGTCCGAAGATTCTGCAGGGCCTCAGGGCCTGAGTCAAAAGCTAGATGTCCCACTGAAAAGCTTGTTTCATATTTACACATCACGAGGACCTGATTTTATATAAAAAAAAATATGCCCTTGCCCTGCAGGAGAAAAGAAAACGCAATTGTCCCTCAAGCACATTTTCATTTTTCTGCAGGAGCCCTTATAAGCGTTGGGCCTCAGCTATAATGTCCTCCCCCTTTCACACCCACTCTTCTGTGGGGACAGCCCTCCGAACAGGCTCACCCGTGCTGCGTACAGGATGAATTGTGAGGAAGAATAAAATACAAATTCTAGTTAAGGGGTGTAAGAGTCTGCTGCTAAATATAAATTGGCAAAAGGGTGTATTAAAAACAATTATGGACACGATTTTAAACTACAGCCAAGGAGGGGTAACTTTGACAAACTTCTCACCATTTGTAGCTTGTGAAGTTTGCCAAATTAATTTACTGAGAGGGTTTGCACTCATGGAAATGGGTGAATTAATGCACAGATTATACATTATGCTGCAACTAATTGGTGTAACCCGCATTACACTCACCCCCTCCCCCTATTAGATCAGGTTTTTAATCTCTGTAATCTCTTCTTTAATCTGGTTGTAAACCATAATCTAATAATGTTCACAAATTGTTTTTAGGTCTTACCTATTGGTCAGGCCATACATTCTATAGGACAAGTCATCTATTTCCCATGCTTCCCCATTTGTTTTGATCTCTGAATCAGGTGTTTGACCTTTGTAATGGTTGTGGCCTGTTAAATAGGACAGGTTTCTGTGCTCTCTATAAATGGACAACAGTTTTTATTTCCAAATTGCTGTAATCATGCTGTAAGACCCTGGGCTGTTGTAGAGATTACAGACACAGGGAGCAAAAGCGAAGGAGTATGTTTTCCAAGCAGTGTGTTCTGCACCACGCGTTGCTACTTTGTAATATGCAGAAGTCATGCGCCGCTGCAAAAACATTCCAACGCCCCAGGACTCCATGCATCGCTGCAAAGGCCATAATCCCGTCGCCAGAACATAGCAATTCATGAGCAACTAAGGGGCTCATCAGTTGAGCATAATCCGCGTTGGGAGACACCGTATTGCAGAGACACAAATCCAGGGCCCAGTCGAAATCACAGCTCATGCAATGAAAGACAGGCTGGACGCATGTGAAAAAGGAAAATCGAAACAATAATCCATAAACCGCACTCAATGTAGCCAGAGGCAGCGCTCCATAATACCTAAGCATTCGGTTGCGGAGCAGCAACAGTCGGGACATATTGTCGTGTGCCACAGGAAGTGCATCCATTTTTAAACAAACAAAGTAATAGAAGCACACCGGCGACCAGAGCGAGCATCAAGGGAAATTCACCAAAGAGGCTGGAAAAAATTGAATGAAAAAATTGCCGGGAACACACCAAATATAGTTTGGAAAGAAGTCACAAGGCCACTACTAACAACTTTAAAAAAGTGAGCCAGCCCCGTGGTAGAGGAAGCATTAAAGATAGTGTGAATTAACTCTCCGAAATGCAAGGGCAAGTCCGTATTTAATAAAGCATGTACTTCTGTGCGGGTGTTGGCCACGTTAATGACAAATGTTTCACGAGCAGATGTAAGGGCAACCTCTTTCTGGGACAATAGAGCTCTTATTCGACTCATCTTGTTGAACTCTGCTTTCAAGGTCGGAATCGACGGCCAGATGGAAGCATCCAGCTTCCCATGTGGAAGAGGAAACAGGACGTTTTTACAACAAACTACTCTTTCAGAAACCGTAACTATGTAAGGAATTCCTGAGAGCAACCCACAACAGTCTTCATTATTCAAAAGTAAATAACTACCGTTTGCTAATAATGTGAATGTCGGTGTGATAGCAGGTGTAGGTGTGCCTTTTAAAACACAGGCCAAATTAGGCGAGTTCTGATAACACAAGCCATGTATTTGGATATTCCTACAAACTAATGAGTGATCAGGTGTCGTGGTGCAATCCTCGCCATTCAAATAAACTTCCTTACCCTCCCTCAGGTATCTGTATGTAAATGGCAGTGACCAAGCTTCATGGAGATAAGCGCTGCCTAAAGGTTCATATCTGCCTGTGACATAACATTTCATGCAAGCTTCAAATTTGAACAGAGGGAAAGGGAGTGTGATTAACCCATGAACAAGCCCCACAGCAGAATTATATTCGGCCACAGAAAATGGTAAAGGTTCTAACTTTTCAATATGTAACATTGAAAACGTTGCATCTTTCATCAACATAAACTGTTGCTTTTCAGTCAAATTAAAAGGAGCAAATAAGGAGGACGTGTTCATGTAGTCCCAAGGCACTCGACCGGCCTTCAACGTTTGCAAAGTCCACGCAAACTGCATGATGGAACGCAGTTGATTTTGTCCATGAAATAAAACAGACGCATCTTCTTGCACAATATCAATAACAGATGAAACAATATTATCTAATGTGTAAATGCAGGAAGAAAGTGTGTTAATGCTATTATCCACAACCGCAAGCACTTTTTCTAAATTAGCTTGATCAATAGCCCTCAACCGTGAAGCAGCCTCAATCTGAGACAGTTTCCAAACTTCATTGTAAACCGCATAAATCCACCTTTTGGATCTGCCAGTCGCAGGACGTTTCACAAAGCCATTCAGATCAACATTGTCAGTCTGTTTAGACAAATGAAGCTTAACTGACACTAAAGTGAAGTGTTTGAGCCAATTCTGACACAGCTTGCCTACTGAATAGATAGTGACGGAATGGTCACCTTCATACCGGGGATCCACTCTAACCTGTGTATACCCAGGGGTCAAACCCAGAAAACGATGTTGACAGTAATCAGCACTTTTGTGCCAAAGCAACCAACACTCAGGATTCAAACTGGAAATGTTAAAGGAAGAATTCAGCCTCATGGTCTGTAATTCTCTAATAGATATATTAGTATAATTATCTCAGCCGGGATACTCTTCTAATTCAGGAAAAGAACGTGCATTTAATTTTTTGGTAGTAGCCAATCCAAGGCAGGTTGTTTGTGAAATAGTCGACTTCAAAAACAACATATGGTTCGGGATGAGACATGCACGATGCAAAGCCTCTGTGCCTTGCACTTGCCAACTTTTAGAACATCAAACTGATTTAAAATCTATTGTATCTTTCTACAGTTCATAGCCCCCAATAGCCAATTGGTCAAGAAAGGACTTAGAATACAATAATTTAGTGTGGGTAAGTCTAACTTTGGAAGAGGACTTTTCTGTAAACTTTTGCATTAGGATTTGACTGATTGAAATCGGTAAAATATGTGAATCTCTAAAAGAGCACTGGAGCTGCCTTCAATAGGAGCCGGACAATGATCCCATTAGGTATAATTAACTATATTCCTTCTTGTGTTTGCTTTGTGCAGGTAGTGATTTCCAAAGTCCTGGTAACAATGCAAATCACCATAGTTAGCAGAATCTAAATATGAATCCTCAGCATCAAAGGCAGCATAGTATTTCAAATCTAAAAACAAAGCCTCTACGGCCTGAACATCCCAATCATCAGAACGTATATTTTGTTTAATTACATCCCCCATAGAAACTCTCAGTATGTTAGGTACATTTATAACCTCTGTAGGACCATGTATCTGAAATTTAACAGTGTCCCATACAATCCCATCTAAAACGGGCCAAGCAGTAATATTAACAAAGGCCAAGTCTCTCTTGATTCTGTGGGATGAGGAGAGGGGTGCCAATGTTCCTTTAATTGGTCGAATAACTGTTCTTTCCTCAACGTAGTGTCCATTCACAAGGCGGAAAAAATACACCACAAATCCAATTGACATGAACAAAAAAATTTAAAAAGTACCAACCAGACGTAAGTCCAAGGTGGAATCAAAAAATGTTTCTTAAACCATGTAGCAAAAATAGAAATCTTTGAAGGGGACTTCGATGTGGTAGAGTGAGTGTCAAATGAAAATCTTGACTAATTGGCCACACAGGTCTGTAAATCGGGCTTCGATAAGTCAGTGGGGTAAGTGTACTCAGTATCATCAAGATGGGCATCAGGTATGGTATACAACAAAGCACTTGAAATTGCAGGCATCTCTAGAGCAACATCAGGCCTGTTCCTAGGAGCCGGAGCTAGAACAGCATTCCTCAGCATTGCTGGACAGGGTACTAAGAAGCCACTCTGTGTAGTTTGACATTGTCAATGGAGATGTACCTTTTTTCTTTACGACCTGGAAGTGGTGGTAAAACGACTGTTCTTGTGCCCTGCACGCCAAGCACAGGAACTGGAGCTCGATACGAGGGGCCAAATTATTTTTTGTTCTCGATCTTCTCTCGGAAAAGTTCTCCGACTCAAGGTAGCCAGCCAACTACCGGGATCTGCAACGCACCATCAGATGTGGAGGGCAAGTGTTCCTTTGCAAGACTGTCTCTCGTCTCTTGTAGATTCTGTAAAACATGACAATGTTCATCTACGTCAAAGGGGGCAGCAGCCGCCGCCTGGTCTAGACCTTCAAGGTCCGGGACGAACATTTTGATACCAAAGAGCATTTTGTATGGGGTCTGCCCACCCAGAGACCTTCTAGGTGCACGTTGTACGCTATTGAGATGGGCTAGCCAGTTCCTGCCAGTACCTATAACCCTGGCTGTCAAATACTGCTTTAAATCACGGTTCATTCGCTCCACAACACTATTGCCCTCAGGCCGGTATGGAGACGAAAATTTGACTTGGACCCCCAGTGAACTCATGGCAGCCTTGTACGCCTTAGAGGCGAAAGCTGGACCCTGGTCTGAATGGAAGGTGCCACAAAAATTCCCACAAAGACACGCAAGTCTCTTATGACAGTTCGTGAATCAGCGCTGTGGTGTGGCCACACCCATACAAAGCGTGCGCAAGAATCAACTGCAACTAAGATATACTTATACTCAGTATCAGAAGAAAAAGGACCGCAGTGGTTTATTAGATATATACAACTGTGTCTGGGGCGGACGTGCAGCAGTCGAAGGCTTGATCTGCTGACAAATGTCACATTAAAGGACATAATCACGTATCTGTACAGTCCCCGCCACCAGAAACGTTGTTGTAGCTGAGATACAGTAGCCGAAACGGCCGCATGCGCGGACACAACACCTTCATGGGCAGCTGTAATCAGTGAGGGCCTGCGGTCCACGTTGGGAATCAATCTGTCACCAACGTCGGTTATTTTCACATAAGGAACTTTATCAGGACTTAAGTGATAAGAATACTTTGAAGGTAATCCCGTAGTATATTTACTTCCCTTCTCAGTAGCGGCAATTGCTGCCAAGATGTCATCATCAAACTTACTTTTGGAATACGTAACTGCTGCAACCAAACTTGTCGCTACTGCTGACTTCGCGACCTCATCGGCCAAACTATTGCCAACAGCGTGAACTCCCACACGCTGATGACCGAGAGTATGAATTACATACACGAGTCGCAGTCGTTCTTTAAGTTCTGCCACTCTAACCCAGATCATTTTAGGTGTTATTGTGCTACCCTTGGAGTCTCGATAATCATTTTGAGCCCAAAAGAACAGATGTGCGCATTTCTCCAAGAAGTGAGGAGCCAATCCTCTACCTTCATTGTTCAGCTCAAAGCCCAGGAACAACACTGTGTACTCTGCAATGTGAGACTTTGCAAAGTTGAATTTGTAACCGAAGTCCGCAAAACAACAAATTATGCGGTCAACGCAGCACAGATGCGCCCATATTTCATCATCTGTGAGATAAATGTCACCCACATACGAACACGCATCTGGGTCGACTCTCTCTAAAAGAGACACGATACGAGCAGCAAACACACCTAGACTATTCTAATAGCCCATATCCAAGCGTCTAAATTGGCGTTGTTTGCTGCCACTGGTAAAACTGGTCCACTGGGAACTCAGACCAGACAAGTTGTGGGCAAAAAAAAAAATTGGATATGTCAAGTGTGGTTTTAAACCGTTTACGCACAAGACCATCTACCAAAGCAAAGCAGTGGGTGTTCTGTACTGCACAGGTACGGCAATGCGAGTTTAGATGCCGGTAATCCAATACCAAACGGTACGTAACATCAGGCTTGGTTACAGTAAAAAGTGGGTTATTAATTAGAGACACACAAGTTTCAATTACTCCTTGATATTCCAATTGTTCAAGGATTTCCGCCACGGAAGCCTTCGCTTCACGCAGTATGTGATATTGGTGTTAAAGCTGTGGTTTAGACCGTAAGGGAATCTCATGTCGGGGGGAGAATTTGTCCCAACCACAATGAGTATGGTACAAAGCTGGCGCAAGGACCTTAGCCCACTCTTCTGCAAAATACAGCGCATGCTCCTTAAACACTGTGTGCGCGAAACTCTCAGAGCCACGAGAACAAAAGTTGGGGGCCAGTCAGCCTCCGCTAACAAAATATCATAGGTAGTCGTAAGATTTTCACAAAATACCCCTTTTATGGTACGTTGTATGTCACTTTCAACTAAAAGGTCAATCTCATAAAGCCTGTCAGGGAGAGCTACTATAGTGTCAGCTTTCTCAACAACAACAAACTTGTCAGTCGCTGTCACCTTCAGTAGTGGAGGTGGGGCCTCTCGAACTAAGGTAATCTCCGCCGCGCTGTCTAACAGCGCCAGGGCCCATGTCAGATTGCGAAGCTGCGTTCTCACTATCTGTGGTATATCTCGCTGTTAAAGCGGCAACTTTCTTTTTCTGAAACGGGGGTCTTTTCTGCGAAGAATTGTCCTGCTTGCTTTTTTTTGTCTTTCGGGCGGGGCTGGTCGCGACTCTGCTGGCCACCCCGACCTCTGCCGCTGCCTCCTCCACCGGACAATGAGGCCGATGGGTCCTGTAAAGAATGAGGAGAACGTTGATCAGGATCCTGAAATTGATCAGGTGACTTAATCGTAGAGCGGTCACGCAAGTCATAAGCGCGTTCAGTAGACGCAGGCACTGGTGATGCGGGACGTGACTCCTGTTTCTGTTGCTGTTTACCCTGTTTTTTGTTCTTACTCCAATTCTGCTTTTGAGATTTGGGCTGATCAACCTTATCAGACCTTGGAGCCTGAGTCTGTTTTTTCTCTTTTGTAGAAAAAGGCTTGACACCTAAACTACTCTGGCCTATGGTTTTATAAGCCGGCGTAATAATTCTCGGTAACTGTCAGGGTTTATCGGCATCGGGGACATCGTGCAAGGCATTAGACACTTGAAAGTTAACCGCATCTCCCTTAATGTTAGAAAGGACGAGATCGGAAACTATGTCAAACGTGCCAACGAGTCTCATTCCCAATTCAACTGCTGCCTCAGGTCCGTGCTCTTCCTGAACACGCTTAATGACCGTCGGATGGACAGCCATTGACGGAGTGCCGAAGCACCTCGTGTACACTGCCTCAAAAATTCTACCCTATGACTCGCAGTCACTGGCTTACGGTACCAAGTCCTTGGGTAAACTAATTGTAAGAATCCTGTGTTTTTCTATGGGACTCGAATTAGGAAAAACTGCCTCCAGCTGGTCAAACTTCTCGGCAAGCCAAAAAGGCATATCATCCTTATCCTGGGGACGCTTGCCCATAACCGCATTAACCATCACGGGACTAAGCTTCATTCCTCTCGTTCCAGCCGGAAGTGCCGCAACACCAGGGACCCACCCTGGAAATTCCGGGTGATATATTGGACTAGGGCCCTAATAACCCCTATTGAGGAGTTATATAGGATCCTCAAGACAGCAACGGTGACTGTCCCCAAACGAGGATGCGGGGTAAATCCATCCAACACAGGCCAAGAAGCGCCTGGAATGGACAAAGGACCTAATCTAATCGCCGTTAAACTGTGGGGAAGGGCGCCATTAAACCAAACACGGTGCTGTCATGCAGAAATCAGAACTTCCTGTGTCCTATATGGAATATACTCCACGGGCACGGCTGTGTGAGTATATGTGTGAAACACCTGAGTAGCCGCATCCACCCTGGGTAGTAATTCAAAAGGAAACCGTTTTGAAAGATTCAAGCTTGAAAAGACCTATGTAACTTAAGGTAGGTTTATCCGTCACCACTGTTAACCGCAAACAATAGTGAAGGGGTCAAGGACTGATATAAGCGCTACTCAAGCGTCATGTAATAAGACCACCATCGTTAGGGCGCCATGTTGCAGGGATTCTGTTCCCACACAGAACTGTGCACAGAGACCTATGACCTTAGTGAGTTAGGGTGTGCCAAAACTCACCTTAGTACCCAACATCCCCTACCAGACTAGCATCAGTGTCTCATTGGCTCTTTGTATAATACCAATGATTAGACAACCCAGAACATGCGACTTAGGTTACCTCAGGCAATGTGGAAAACAAGAACACTCTTTTGTTATACTCTCATACAAGTCCAAAACAGGGAGTAAAAGGAGACACTGGTAAGTTTGAAATATTTATTTCTAACACCGTAATCTCAGGCGCAGCACATTAGCTAATACAAGCAGACATATTATTAGAAACAAGATTGTCAGCATAGTTACTATTCCATAAAATTCAAAGGGAGACAGCATGTTATAATGCTAAATGGAAACAGGTTTAAAATATACCTATATTTCACCCTCCCTTCCTAGTAGGTTATTTTATAATTATAGAAGGTCTCTCAGGCTTACGTAGGCTGCCCCATACATCTGGTATTAGCAGAAGTGGATCACATCAAATTCTGCACAAGCTCTCAGCATACAAATGTTCTCCAAGTGTGTGTGATTATGCATATGCAGTGCATTATTAAATACGCCAGTATCATAGGTGGCCACAGCTGCATATGTGTTATGGCTAGAACGTGCGCTGATCAGTTAGAACAACAGCTACCGTGTCTAAGATAACCTTGGCGGTTTCGGCTCTCACTGTACAGACTAAACTAACAAAGCAGCTTAGAAATGCAGCAAAACAAGTTAATCTCATGTGAAGCAAAATACTCAGTGTTCTCTAAACAATAGCGCAAGTGCGTGTCGTGTGCAAGCAGAGCAGGAAAGTAAAAATGGCGTGTAAACTTCTAATAAACCCATGCTAACTTAACACTGGGTAAATGTACGGCTCATCCCCACTACAGTCTCGCCACTTTACAAGCCATGTTCACCATGTTTGTTGATTTTACACACATTTCCAAAACTCAATGCACTTCCATCATCCAAAATGACGCATTACGCTTCACTTTCTTCACTCTGTGAGGCTCAGAGTATTTGCTCTCACCCTTCTGTACAATTCCTCCTTTCCTTACGTCAACCCAATCTCCTTCCTTCATCCAAATATTTTTTACATTCTGTTTTGTTTTATAATACTCCCTTGCCTTGTTTTGAAGCCTTTTAACACTTTCTTTGATTTCACCACGATAACCCATACATCTCTTGTTCTGTTCAACCTAACAGGCACTCCTTCCTCCCTGGCTCTCTCCCTTTCAGAGTCACAAATTGGAACCCACCAGTTATTGAATGGGGAATCATTCGCTGTGCCCACACATTTTTCGTCAATTCACCTTCTCCACCAAACCATTAGCCTGTGGTCCAAACAAAATCACCTTCTTATGGACAATACCCATTCTGGCAAGATAGATGGTCATCTCCCTGGAAATAAACTGAACACCATTGTAAGAGACAAGTGTCTTGGGGATCCCTTTTCCATAAAAATCTTCTCGAAGAAATCAATGACATTAGCAGTTTTAACCTGTTCCAAGGTCTCCAGCACAAACTACTGGGCTGTTATTCAACCACTATCAAAACGTACTTGCACCTCGGGCCCAGACAATTAACTGGCCCTATAAAATCAACAGCTAATTTTTCCCATGGTCTCGAGGGAAAGTCAACACACTCTAAGGGAGGTTGTCTCGCCACTCTAGTGTTAACACTATTTGCACATCTTTGACACATTTTCATCACTTTCTTGATATCTTTTTCCATCCCAGGCCGTCAGTAAGACTGTCATATTCCTCTCTTAGTCTTTTTGCGACCAGGATGGCCTTCACATGCAATGGCAATCATACGAGTACAAACATCAGTAGAAGGCACAATTTGATTCCTCCTTATTACTCTTCCTTTACTCAGGCTCAACTCATCTTTCACCTTGTAAAACTCCTTTAACTCCCTAATCATTGTATCTTGCTCACTCCATCCCCATACAACTCTATCCTTGAACTCACTCAACACCAAATCTCTTACACTTGCTTCATCCCATTCGACCCGATCTTGTGCTGTCTCACCTTTTCTACCGCTATCAATCTCATCTAACTTTTCCTCTTCTCCTTCGCACACAGGGAGCCTAAATAGACAGTCCGCTATGATATTCCTACAACCCTTCACATATTCACTTCAAAATTATAATCAAAGCATAGGCAACATCTACCTTGATATGAATGAGTGAATATTACATTTATATGGCTCTAACTTAGCCCTAGGGCATCAAGGCACTACAGAGGACTGATGTGCAACTGACTAAAATGCTCATACTGAAGTCTGTGTAAAGAGCCAGGTTTTCAAGGCCTTGCGAAAAAGAGAGTGTGACACAAAACCAGATAAACCATCAGGGAGAGAGTTCCACAGCCTTGCAGCGGCAGTGGAAATGGCCCAGCCTCCCCATCTACCCATTTTATACACGGGGGCCACTAGCAAATTCTTGCTAGCAAACCTAAGCTGCTTGGTCAGGACACAGCGCTGAAACATCTCTTTAATGGCATCGGGATTATGGGTCAGGGATAGGCATTATGGGTCAGGCATAGAGTCTTGAAGAGAATTCTTTGATCAAGAGGTAGCCAGTGCAACAAGATGAGGGAAGCCAAAACTGAGTGGCACTTCGGCAGATCCGTCACCAACTTCGCTGCAGCATTCAGCACTAACTGTAACTGTCGCACCAAGCCCTTGTTAATGCCCAGATAGAGGGCATTACAATAATCAAGCCTGAGATTATCAAGGCAATCACTGCCTGCTTTCGTGATGCCAACGAAAGGAACTGGGAAATATTTCTAAGAAGCCTGATTATCCCAAAACAGGTTGACACTGTTCTTTTAATCTGTAGGTTCAGGGAAAGCAATGTGTCCACTATAATCCCCATATTTTTCCCATGGGATACAGGGGACGGGCAGCTGGCCAAATTATTAGGCCCCCAGTCATTCGACCATATGTCGTGTTGGTTGCCAAAAATTAAGATCTCAGTTTTTTACCCATTCAGTTAAGATAGTTTTCAACCATCCAGGATGAGACTGCCTGCATGCAATTTTAAAAATTTGCGGCAGATTCCCTCAAGCTGTTGGTGATGGACACCATAATTTGTGTGTCATCAGCATAAGACAACACCTTAAATCCAAAGGATCTCACGACCTTAGCCAATGGGGCAACATAGATATTAAAAAGTGTAGGGCTCAGGGAAGAGCCCTGTGGAACTCCACATATCACAGGGTTAGAAGCAGAATAGAAATGGCCCATTTTCACTATCTGTGCCCACTCACTAAGGAAGGAGGCAAGAAGCTTGAGGGTCGTGCCCCTGACCCCTATCTCCTTTAGGCATTTCATCAGGCTCAAAGGAGACAGGGTATCAAAAGCTGCGGTGAGGTCAAGAAGAACCAGCAGGGTAGTATACCCTGCATCAACCTGGACCCGGATGGTGTCAAAAACCGCTGTTAACGCTGACTCAGTGCTATGATGGCTTCTAAAGCCATGCTGCGAGCCATCAAGCAACTGGTAGTCCACAAGATAGGCGTTAAGGTGAGAGTTCAAATATGTTTCCATAATCTTTCCATAATCTTGGCTGGAACTGGTAGCAGAGAAATGGGGTGATAGTTTTTTAATTCCATAGAACCCAGAGACAGCTTTTTTAAAAGCAGTTTAACCACAGCGGTGTTCCAAGGGGTAGGATACTGCCCCTCTGAAATAGCTAAATTTAGTACTGAGGTGAGGTGGGGAACAATGACTACACTTCCTATTTTTAAACCTTTAGGGGACAGGCATCCAAGGGAGACACAGAGGTAACTCCTTCTAGCAGGTGATGAAATTGAAATTAAAATATTTATAAAGCGCACATACACCACGCGGTTTCTTGGCGCTAGGACATAAAACCAGGATCTGTCATTTCAAGTGAGATGCAAGGGAAGGTGAGTAGCCTTGGTTCATCTTCCATGGTTACCTAAACATTACAGTCGACTAAATTATATTTAATTGATTCTGTAACCTTAGAATAGTACAGTCTTTTTTCCTCAGCAATGGCCGCTTTATATTCCCTCAAGCGCTGTTTATGTAGCTCTCTGCCCACAGGCGCCAAATCTGTACGCCAAATCCTTTCAATTTTACGGCAGGATTGTCACCGATTTATTTAGCCTGTCAGTATACCATGGAGCAGAAGGTTTTTTTCTCGCTACATAATGTTTTGTAACGGGTGCCGAAGTATCCAATGCTCCAAGCAACCATCTAGAAGTTCATCTGCTGCTAAATTAGCATTCAAGTGCTCAGAAAGCTGAAAGTTCCTAAAATAATTAGCAAGAGCATCCTTACTGATACGCCTCAGATTTCTCTTTTCCTCCCTTATCCTTTTGCCAGATAAGACAGTGCTTGATGCTGATGTCTGAAGTTTAAAAGGAGTGGCATAATGATCTGACCATGAGAAAGGTATAGGCACTCCCACCCCGATCTGTGGATCGTTGGAAAATATGCCATCCAATATATGTCCAGCAGTATGAGTGGGACTAGTAACCAGCTGCGAAAAGCCACAGCAGCCTAAGGTTTCTAGAAGGGTTTGAGTGTCTTTACATAAAGATTTGTCTAAATCAAAATTAAAATCACCAAACAATGTAAAATTAGCTCTTAACAAGTTGGGTTCCAAGAGATTGCTAAAGTCTTGGCTGAAAAAATATCTGGGTTGCCGATAAGATAGGACCCCAGAAAAACATTCAGTGGGAATTATTTATAGAGAAATATAATGCCTGGTACTGGTCAGAAGGTGTAGTAAGTGGCTCGGTGCGACAAGCATAGACATCCCTATAAAGAATGCCCATCCCCCGCCCATTCTGCCAACCTTATGCAGTCTAGCTAAGCTATATCCGGTACGGAAGGGATTGCTTCCACAAGATCAGGACCAGAACAATCCCTTGCCCATGTCTCTGTAATAAACATTCAATTTGGTTTGGGAAGCGAGACAAAGACCCTGAAAGCAATTTTGTTCTTAATCAGGGATCTGGCATTAATAAGATATCCCAAGAGCATATGATCTTGGGAAGGTGATGTAGCTTTGCTTTTCTCCAAAGGGGTGCATCCAACGCCTACCTGTGCGAAGCAGAAACTGCACAAGGGACAGGAAAAAGAATGATTCCCAATTTCTATCTCAGGGTCCACAGTATGGCGGCAAGGAGCTCTGCCCTGCCGTAAGCCCAGAAGTTTATAAGATATGCGTGGAGTAACATTATCTTCCAACCCTCTTCCTCCCTTAAAAAGATAGGCTAGAAGTTTATGGACATTTTTTACTTTGAAAGGCATGCCCCATAGGTAAAATCAAAAATGTTTAATTCCCAACAGCAAGCTAGGGCTTCTCTCTCAATCACTGAATATGAAATCTCTTCACCTTTTAACCTCCTAGATGCAAAGCCAATCACTTGTTCTTATCCATTCACAACTTGCATTAATACTGCACCCAATCCAACTCCACTGGCATCAGTTGTGATGTACGTTTTTCAGTCACCTCAAAATGTCCCAATTTATCCAACTCCTTGCGTAGCGGATCCCACAATATATTAGTCACATTTCTCACTTCATGAAGAATGGGTCTACTTTTTTTTAATCAGCATTATTTTGTGAGAAAAACCTTTTAATAACCCCAACTCCTCTGTAAACACCTTGGGGTACCGTGGCATTAAGTACTTCTCAGTATCAATCACCATGTCCACAGCTGCCTTGGCATTAAGATTTACGATAATGTTCAGCTCCTTTTGATGGCACCAACCCAAGAGGTCTGATCTAAAATTGGTCACACAAACTCGCCGTTGAACACCCTCAGATTTGAATGGTCATCCATCTCATTCCCAAAATCTCTATTCTTTTGCCTGCATAACCTACAGCATTAATGTCAGATTTTTTCAATGATACATTTCCACCTGATCACACTCCTTCATATGTCTTTAATATTAAAGTATAAAGATTTCCTGAATCTACAAGCACTTTTAATGACTTATTATCAAAGGTGACCAGACAATGGGTCAGATGTATGACCAAGAAAATGCGCATCGCAAATTGCGACTCTTTTGCGAGGCGCAATTTCCGATGTACAACAGTGTATTTCACACTGTTTGCGATTCCCAATGGGGTCGCAAATTGCGAGGCTCATTAACATTAACAGACCTCCCAGGGATGGTGGCCTGCTGGGCTCAGCAGACCACCATGTCTAGGACTGCTTTTTAATAAAGCAGCATTTTTGTTTTTTTAAATGCAGCCTGTTTTCCTTAAAGGAAAATGGGATGCATTTAAAAAAGAAAAATGAAACATTTCAGTTTTATTTTTTTAAGGGCAGGCAGTGGTCTCTGGAACCACTGCATGCTCTCAAAAAATATTTTTGGGGACCCCTTCCCCTTGGCGAGTGGTTTACCACCTACTTGAAGTAGGTGGTTGTTAGAAATGGGGTAGCGTGATGCAGAGCAGGCGGGCCAAACTCCAAAGGACAAGTGTGAAGAATCCACGCAGTACACACAGGCGACACACAAGGCACACCACAAAAAGATTAGGTGAAAAGAATAACGTTTGTATTGTATAAAACATACAAGAGTAACCACATATGTAACCACAGTCTCTAGACTGCACCAACTGGCGCCAGGGCAATATATACAAGGGGATTATTTACAGGGTAAATGAAAAAAAGAAGGTAAGTCCATCAGTGTCAATATTGCAATTAAAACATAAGCATTAACCTTTGGCATAACACATTTGGCAAGAAACACAGTGCACATAAAAATGGCATAAACACCTTGGGCATAACCTTATGCAGGTAAGTACATCATACCTTATACCCACACCAGTACCTTGGGCCGCTCCTCACTGGGACCATTAGGCCTTCCAGTCGTGCCAGGCATCCAGCATATAACAAAAACATTAGGCACGAATCCCATTAACAGTGAGTATAGTCTTAGCGTAAGTCAGGGCAGGCCTCCACAGGTGCATGGGGCAGCAGTAGGGACCCACTGGGTATAATCACAGGCAGTCAAGAACACATCTAGCATGAAAGCAATAGGCCTGACCTGTGGCATACTCTTGTACAATGGGCATCATTAGGACATAACTAACACAGGTATGCAGTAGGCTCATTAAATGTAACCTCTCCTAGGCCTGGTTTCAACCTTCAAATACCTTGGGTGCGTGGGAATCCGGGAAATAACCCAACATGTGCATAACCTTAGCATGGGGCCGGAACCACACTGCATAGAGAACTTTGGCTTACAATGTGGAGCCTAAGTAACAATCAGCAAGCACCTGTGTGTATATATTGGGCACTCTCCTGAAAGGATGGGGCATTAATCTCATTGAAGAATATTAGGCATGACCACCAGCCTCAACATATTGCGCACCAACAAACTAGCATGAGGCATGACACCCGCAGCCCTCCATTAGACATCAGGACTCATTCATGAACGGGTTAGCGGGGTGGAAACACATCACCTACCCAATGTGGGGCAACAATAACCCTTTAGAGAATCCCGTGGGCTTAGACACTGGGGGCCCTACATCTGCGTCCTGAACCCCCCCCCACTGGGACTCTCACAACATGGGGGCCCCCACACAGGGCAACTGCGGTCCTCTATCCTGGGGATAATGGGCCTCTGCAATTGGCAATGTCCGCTGGAGCCCCTGACTCCACCTGGCCCAACGTTGCAGGTGCCCACTGACAGACGGGGCACCTGGCGAGTCAGTCCGGTCCTCGGGGGCGGGCAACGACCATATGCCCCGACACGCCCCCCCATCCGCAGAATGACTAAGCCCCCACACTTACCGGCTCACGGGGTGGCCAATTTGGGCAGGCAGGGCTCTCTCCTCCAACACGGGAGCCCCGCCAGTAGCAGCACCTTCTGGGAGGCTCTTCTGCTGCTCCATCCTTCCTCGGCGCTGTCTTCCTGGTGGCAGGCGTGGGCTTCCCACTCCCCCACGGGAGCCCCACCTATGCCAGCCTCTTGCCGCACTTCCCCCGGGGCAATCCCGCTTCCTCTCGGGGCTCTCCTCCACTCCTCGAGAGCCCCCACCCACTTCTGGAGCAACGTCTCCGGTGATGTGGGGACGCTGGCCAGTGTGGGGTAGGCTTCTGCCTGGCTCCAATTCCCAAATTCGTAGATTTTTTCCTAAAACCTTTCCTGCAAAAAGTCAAATCTTTCATTAGAGATACTACTGACTTTATAAACAAACTCACATTAATAAAATTTGAAGAAAAAATTGATTGGCTAGTAACCATGGACATGGTGTCCCTCTACACCCAAATCCCACAAGATGAAGGATTGCAGGTGCTGAAATTATTCTTGGACACTCGGGAAAAACCTCAAAGAACCCCAACTGAATTTTCGTAAAATTAGCAGAGTTTGCGTTAAAAAGAAATTATTTCAATTTTGATGGAGAATTTTATTTCCAGACAGGTGGAGTGGCCATGGGATGTCCATTCGCTCCCGAGTTGGCTGTACTATTCATGGCAAGCTATGAAGAAACCTTCATTTATCATAACAATCCTTTTGTCGAATGGATAAGTAATTGGAGTCGTTACATAGACGACATATTTTTTGTATGGACTGGAAGTGAAGAAGATCTACTGAGATTCCAGCAATGGTTGAATAATAGGACACAAGCAATACAATTCAGTTTAAATCATTCAAGGACTAAAATGCCATTCCTCGACATCGAGATCTATCCAGCCGATGGTGGCTTGGTAACAACTCTCTATAAAAAATCAACAGACCGTAATAAGTCACTCCATTTCGAGAGTAACCATCCTCGCAGTTTAAAAGAGAACTTACCGGACAATATCTCAGAATACGTCGTAATTGTCAATAAAAAGATGAATGCATGCTACAAAATTAACTGAGAATCTACTACTACGGGGCTACCCCAAGAAATTACTCAAACGCTCAATGAAAAGAGCATGGTAAACACCAAGTGAATTCCTTTTGGACAAACGCCAGAAAGAGAAACCAGACAGAATTGTTTTTGTCTCCACATATTGTCTAAACTCAAATATGGTAAAAAAAAAGTGATGAATCAGAATTGGCATTTGATAAAAAACCTTCATGATTCACTGAATAAAGTTCCATTATTCGCATTCAAAAAAGACAAAAGCATAGCCAACCAACTAGTACAGGCAGCATTCCCACAAAAAGAACAAAGGACATTAAGAGCGTTGATGGGCCTTCGACCAATAAATGGCCACCACAAATGTGGAACTAGCATTTGCTGTTCAATTACAGAGGAAGGGTCCGTCTTTAAACACAACAATTTCTTTTGGAAACACGAGACATTTATCAATTGCAAGTCTCGATATGTTGTTTACGGAATCAAATGTCCTTGTAATCTGCTGTATATTGGCAAAACCAACCAAGAAGTACACACAAGGATTTCACAGCATAAATCAAGAATAAAAAGGAATGTGCAAACAGTTCCTTTGGTCAATCATTGGCGCATCAACAATCATACTGAAACGGACCTAAAGTGGACAGTGATTTCTAAAATAGAGCATGATACGAGAGGTGGGGACTTAGATGCCAAACTGTCCCGTAGAGAAGCTATGCTCATTGTTAAATTCAATACAGCGGTCAATGGCCTAAATGAATTGTCAGAGATCTACAAACTAAACTAAGGCATACTTCTCTATATTCTGATACCTCGCTTTCAGTTCCAACTCAATATAAAAATGCCAAGCTGCTTCAATATGATTTAAAAATTAAAATATTGTTTTACCACACTAAGCAATATTGAGTACACATTCCATCAATCGAATGATGTATGAGACAGTCAACTACAATACTACAGCACATGAGGGTTCAAAACAGACTCACAAGCAAAAAAGACTGGTTTCCAAATTTTCTTCAGATTTAGATCAAACCATCACATCCGATATGTGATATAGACAGCCTTGTCAGATAATTGCTGTTAACATCTTCCAGGCACTCAAGCGTTCAGTTTAAAGGCACCATATGAGACTAGCAAGCAGCACGCAGAACAATCGTGGACATATTGACTTTTTCGGCAAGAAGCAAACTATGGCAGAGTGTAAACCAACTACGCAGCACGCGACATAACGGCCTAAAGAGATCAAATCTTTTCTAGTTATCATTACTAATATAGAGAAATTCACCTTTGACGATAAATCTCAGACTGTTCCAAGATGGCGGCGCTATTTGTATAGTAGCGCTCAACCACAATTCCCAGAATTCCCCAGGAATTAGTTTCTCGGGCATCAGCCGTTTGTCAAACAGACTCGCTCCCACCGAGAGTAAACGAGAACGAACTGTCAGAACTGTTGGGTCATTCAAATTCCACCGATTTAAGGTAAGCTGTATACATAGAGACTGCCAACATGTAAACGAATTCCATTATTTGAGACCGCTCGATTACAATGCGCTGTTCTTGTCCCGTAGACTGCCGTACTAAGCCAGCAGCCTTCAAACCCTCCATGAAGCCTGCTTCCAACCAACAAGTAAGCGTTGCCCACAAACTTATGAGAGCTTAGTTCTAACCAACACGTGGCCACCCAGTCCTAAACCCAAATATCATTCTTTGTAGGGTTCAGGCATTCCTTCCTTGAATGGTCCCACGTGGAATTGCCATGTAAGTTTGCAGTATAACTGCTGTGATGTAAGCTTGTGGAGAATGTAAAATGAGATAAAACTGATTGGCATATCTTGATTTTTTTAGATTGTTAAGCGCCGAGTTCTTCAATAAGTTCTTCAATTGGAGGTGAGATGCAGACCACAATAGTGGGTGAGCCACACCAAATAAGTATGAGCAAACATTAAAGATAGGTTTCCCTTCTGTTTCCACAGCTTTGGTCCTGATGAGAACTCCTAATCTACCAGAGTTCGAAAAGCGTAGACCTGTTTTTGTTTAAAACCATAAGACTATATGAATTGTGATTCATTAATAACGCTTTAAATTCCAAAACATATTGGATTGATTAACCTCTTGGATGCTATGGGAATTCCCCTGCTGTGCTGGGATTTCGTGATCCTCATACATTCATGACGAGCTGGGCTCGTCATGAGCGTGCGAGGAGGCTACTGCATGACGAGCCCAGCTCGTCATGAGCGTGGAAGGGGTTAAGAGTCTATGGTATTATATGGATATTTGTAAATGAAAAGTTCCTTGTAAATAGAGTGTTTAAGCTGCTGAGTATGTGAGCGGTTGAATGTAGGATGAGTGTATTCACTGTAAGTATGGTATGAATATGTATAAATGGAGGGTTTTTCTTTGATAATGTGTTAATAACTTTTGTATTTATATGTCAGAGTGTTTGTATAAAAAATGTGTTCAATACAAAAATGGTGAAAATTAACCAAATAAGAAATACAAAATTATGAATAATAAAGAAACAGATTAATTCTGTCCAAACAAAGATGGTTCTACTTGTTGTTATAATCACAAGTGTTGACAAATAAGTTCAGAAAGGAATTTTGTAGTACTGGCTTTTTGTTTTGTTTTCTATGGCTCCAATCCCAGCGCGGCTTTTCGGGGCGCGGTCGCCACAACCAATCGCTGCGCGGCTGGGCGGGGGTGTGGCCGAAGACGCAGCTGGTACCCCCGTCACGTGATGACGGTGATTCAGGCCTCACCGGCCCAGCGTGGGCCACTGCACTGCCGCGACGGCCCTATCCTGGATTCGGGGGCTGCAGGGATGAAGGGAGCAGCAGCGGTGATTTCGCTCACTAGGCGCCGGGGCCGCGGCGGTGATGGCAGGCCCCCAGGTGCACTCCGGAGCAGCCCCCAACCCCCCGGGCAGCGGCGATGACTTCCAGGTGGCAACGAGGGGAAGGCTCCCTCTCACTTTAATCAGCACCACGTCGCGGCGCACACGCGGGGTGGGCACCCGCGGTGTCTTGAAGCGGCAGGCTCAGCCCCCGCTTTGATTTACACTGGCACCAGGGTGGCAGAATCTAGCGCTGTAGTGCTTAGAAGGCACAGCGCAGTTTGGACACACAGCGCTTTGGAGGCAGCAGTCCTTCCAGGTAGCGATTAGGCAGATAGGCCTCAGCTCCTCTTCCCCAGGCACTTCAGATGCAGCACTCAGCTGGGGACAGGAGATAGTGCTCTTCTTAGCTGGCACTCTGATTCTAGCGCACCTCACCTCCTTCTGGGCGCAGTCAGCAGGCCAATAGCGCGCTCTTCTCTTCCAGGCGCTTGCCAGCAGTCAGGTAAGCGCTCTTCTTCTCCAGGCACTTTTAGGTGTAGCGCTCGCGTGGCGCAAGGTCCCACCAGCCTCTGGGACTTAGGATGGCACTCCTTCTTCAGGGGCCAGGTAGCAGAGCAGCAGGCACTACTGGGCAAGGTCCGCAGTCAGTGGGTACTCATCAGGACAGGGCGGTAGGCTTTCACCATCCTCCACTGTAGCGTTGCACTCCTCCTGTACAGCAGCCTGTACAGTGAAGAGAACGCGGACCAAGGCGGGGCACGGGGGAGCTGCGGGCATTGTGAGCCGCACTGACCCACGCTTAGAGCCGCTGGCAAGAATGCAGGCAAGGCGGGCGGCATATGAACCTCAGCTATCAGCCTCAACCATCAGCCATTAACCCATCGAGTCGTCGAGCCGACAGCCTCACTGCTAAAACTGCCGAACTTTAATTATTTGTAATGCCATCTAGGTGTTTGCGTTCAAACGTAAAAGCGAAAACAGCAGCAGGCTCAAAAAGTTCTTATCTGAGCCTGAGGAGTCCCCTTAAGCTCCAGAAAACCATTTGTCGCAGGAGAAATAGCGATCACCTTTCTCATCTGAAAACGTATCCATCGGTGATGTTAATGTTTACAAAAAGAGTAAGGAGCTCCAAGCGTGGGAAGGGGCTAAAGGAGGAAAAAAAGGAGGTCCAGGAAGATGAGGTGATGGACACCCATGTAACAGCAGAGAATGGGGAGGACAGTCAGTTCACTAATTTGGAAGTTAAGGTACCTCTTTACCCTGCTGTAATTATTCAAAAGAACAATATTGGTGGAGAATCTGTACAGCCACCAGGTGAAATTGCTGCTTTACAAACAGGAAGGGAGGGTAACAATCTGGAAATGGAAATTGATCTGTCAGCTGGCAAAGTACAAGGGCCCCCGGAGAATAACATGATAAGAAAAGGATTCACCCCATTATCTCCATCGGCAGGATTGGTATCTCTCTTTGATAATTCAAGAAGTATGAATAGATTTGAGCCTGGTTTCTTGCCGACCAAATTGAGTGAATTGTCATTAAAAGTGCATCAGCGGATAGAACGGAGCTTTAGCTCTGGGCAGGTGAAGCAAATGGAAAAGAATGAAGAACTAACGGCACATCTGAAAAAGACAGGTGCCTTGGAGAGGGATCCAGAACTGTCTCCGGTTTTAACAGCTGCTCAACCATATATGCCTACTCTGTACAGTAGTACACCTACTAGTTTATTCCAGGCTGCTGATTTATTAGAAATTTCTGTTAAAAGGATATCAGGAGTATCAATGGATAAGGAGGTATAGAACATTATGCATTCTATCGAGAATGCGCGGATGGGGGGGACCCTGGAGATTTTGTATGCAATAAAGAGAATCCTTTCCGCAATTTTATCTTTGTTAGAAAAAAGTACAATAAATACTGATCATATATTGGAAGTTCTCTCGCCCATACTGATAGGGGTCCAAGAACTTAATCAGATCAAGCAAGCCATAACGAATTTGGAAAAGGCCCCTGAAGTACCCAGCCATGTATGTCAAATCTGTAACAGGATGCCAAAAAGTGGTACTAAATATGTGGACGGGGAAATGAAAGAAATGAATGTTGGATCTAAAAGTGCCTCGCATAGAGGTAGTCCAATTATAAGCTCACCCCCAGTTAAACTTCATGAAAGTGCACAGCTTACCAGTCGAGGGGGAAAATGTAATTCAAAAGTATCCCCAGTACCTCACCCATTACGAGTTTACTATTATGTTTTTTAAAAGTAATTCAAATAACCCAAGCCTACAGTTAACTGAACAATTAGCTAATTCCTCAGCTAGTGCACCCTTAGGGGAGGTCCCAGTAGTGAGTGAAGGCGACTTCAGAATTGGTCAAAGGGGGAAGAAGAAGATGAGGAATTTACATTTCCCTAAACGAAAACAGAAAAAATTGTGGTTCCTTCCAGTAAGTGAGGAAGTAAATAGTACAAAATCTCCTCCTAATAGAAAGGACACAGGGTCTTCGGGGCAATTCACGTTGAATACGTGTCAAAAGACTGGGCAAGAAAATTATAATCAGTCGATCTGTTCGAACCTGGTGCTGATTGCCCCACCGTGTCAAGAGGGCCAGGATGAAAGTGGGATAAACTATGATCTAAGCAGAGACCCTATATTAGGAAGTGTAATGGATAATTTAGGTAAACCGGTAATAGATCAATACGTAGCTTCAGGAGGTGCCACACTCCACCCCTGTGGGCAGGATATTTTCCCAGCGAGGTTTGAGTCCAGCCAGGGGACAATTGGGGTGGTAAACCTGATTACAGTTCTTAACAGTAAAGGGGGTAAGTTAGAGAGAGTTTCAGTCTTAGGGCAGCCTGGTATTAGACTAATAGGGAATACTAGACTAGGAGTCGGGGAAGTGAGCAGGACCTTCATTTTTGTCTCCCTGTTTGAAACTGAACCAATGTTATTGAATAGAAGTGCCCTCCTACGGATATTAACCGAAATAAAGGATTTGGGGTTAATAACTAGTAAAGATATTGAGTCAGTCTATTTGGACTGGAGGAGCACTCCCCCGAGCACTAGAGCTACATTTTCATTAGGGGTAGTGTTAGCACGGGTTATAGCTAATGCA
Organism: Lissotriton helveticus; assembly: GCF_964261635.1. Lineage (NCBI taxonomy): Eukaryota > Metazoa > Chordata > Amphibia > Caudata > Salamandridae > Lissotriton > Lissotriton helveticus. The sequence continues at coordinate 203,813,608 of NC_136069.1, forward strand.
GACTGCTTTAGGAAAAGAGGTATAGATGTGATCCCTAGTGTACCCCCTTGCCGAGTTCCATCAGAAAGCTTTGGAACGATTCATCACATGCAAGGTATGGATTCACTAATGATAGGGGTGTAAATATCCCCATAAACCTTAAAGATATAGAAATAACAGTAGGAAGAAGCCTAGTAGATAGAGAAATTAACATTTTAGCACCTGAAGTCCGATGGCCCCCTAGTGCTAATGGGGAGGATGAAGTAGCAAAGTGGAGTTGGGTTGCAGGTACACTGAATGGGTCAAAAACATCTACCACAAAGCCCATAGTGCGGGGGTAGCCAATTGGGAAACATCATATCCTGGAATGTAGCGGGGTAGGAAAATCGAGTTATAAGCTTAAATCATTAGTAGAATTAGACCCCAAGATAATGTGCCTCCAGGAAACGTGGATGGGGAAGAGTTTCAGTTTGAGAATTTCTATGTGTACTGTAGTACAGCAAAATAATCTGTAAACGGGCACGCAAGTGGAGGTTTAGCTATTTTACTTAGCTGTGACGTAGTATGGGATCCTGTGATCTATAATCATCCATCAAAATGCTGAGGATAGGTGAAGATAACTTGGGGCAAGCGATTTTTCTTTTACTGTTAAATGTGTATATCCCCCCCGGGAGAGCGTCAAAAGTACAGGTCGACTCTATCTGCACTTTTGTTAGGTAACAATGAAGAATGCTCACGTATAATGATGGATAGGTGACTTTAATGCCAAATTATCCAATAGTGCAGTTATGTCTTTTTCTAATCCGGAACCGGAGGAGGTATGGGCTATCCCAGATTCTGTACTGCCGGTCCAATTAAAGTCGGATAAACAAGGCCTGTTACTTTTGCAAAACCTTAGAAGCTTAGACCTTGTAATATTAAATGGTAGATTCCCGGAGGACTTCCCCGCAGCTCTTACCTTTCATGGGGCATATGGTCACTCTTTAATTGATTATATGGCAGTTTCTCTTCAATTATTTAATGCATGTACACAGTTCAAGGTATCTTCCACAAATATGAGTGACCATAATATTTGTAGTTGTAAAAATGGACATAGAAATTGAGAAGCCTGAACTTTGGAAGAAGAGGGATGAAAATGTCTCTTAAAATCGAAATAAGGGGTGTACTTGCTCGTCAAATATTTTGCTCCTAAATTTTAAGAGGGTCTTTGAGAATACTGCTTTTAGCCCCAGTCAAGAAACACTGGTTCAGAGGTTCGAGAGAGTCTTGGCTGCAATTAGAACTTTCGGAAGAAAGAAGCAAGTTTTTAGTTCTACTCGATTAGTAATAATACCATGGGATATTAAAAAACTGAATCGGGAAATGTATGGTTTAATTAGAGACCAATTTAGGGAGCCCGCGACACAAAGGCAGAGAGAAATAAGTAGGCTAAAACAGGTATGGAAAAGGAAAATATAATCGGATCGAAGGAGGGCTGAAAACGAAAAATGGGTTAGACTTCGAGAGGTGGCTCTTTCCGGGGATACTAGGAAGTATTGGAGATTGATCGCAAAATTCTGTGATGGGAGAGAGAAGTCAAAGCCCATTTTAATCGCAGAAGCAGATTGGTCCATATACATCTCCCAGCTCTTTGCTCTAACTCTCATAGTTGGACAGATCCAAGAGGTTAGTACCATTCCAACTACGGGGGGCGATTATAATGCACCAACATGCATGGAGATTGAGGGGTTACATCAAAGAAGCAAGATATTCCAGTTCAATGGACCCAGATGATGTACCAGTAGCCATAATAAAACAGGATTGTGAAGAATGGGCAAAATGTTTGCATCCGTTGTTTGTCCATTGTTATACCTATGGGGATATTATACAATCCTAGACGGGAAGTATACTAGTTCCGTTATATAAAAAGGGTCCAAAAAATGTCCCGGACAGTTTTAGACAGATTTCGCTCCTGGATGCAACCGGGAAACTGTTTGCAAAGAGTATTCTCCCTCATCTTCAAGAGTGGGCATTTGGAAATAATTATATCCCTTTGGAACAAACAGGATTCCATAAGAATAGTGGCACACTGGATAATATTTCTATTCTGCAAACTTTAACCGAAAAATATCCCGTAAGTCGGGGTGTGCCGTTATACTCAGCTTTTATAGATTTCTCCACAGCATTCTGTCAGGATTAGCTCCGCATGATCTGGTTGTCGAATACAATGTTCCACCTCCTGACGTTACCAACCCCCTGAAAGTAGGCACACAAGGGGATCTAACAATCAGGCGAGGGATAGGAAAGGAAGAGGTCAGCAGGGAGGGGAACCTGTAACAACAAAGAAGAAGACAAATATAAACAATGCTCAGGTACAATCCTACACTCATATGTTTCTGACTGAACCCTGTATACCTGGTAGCAGATTGAGCATCATATATATATCCTGTCTATTTCATCAAACAGTATGTACACTCTCTGCTCCTGTAAGGATTTAGAACAACACATAAATAATGTAGATTCCATACACCCGTATCAATGCTTACTGAAGACAGTGTTTAAAGGACAAGCATACCATAAGGAATATTTCATGAGAAAAGAAAAAATGATTTCTCTAGTAATAGGCTTCATTCAAGGTTTCCTACTTCTTCCCTTTCTGGCAACCAATCATGGCAAGTTGAGGGCTCTTTCCTAGCCCAAGTCACTAACACCAAGTAGAATAGTTCCTCCCACAGATCAGCAAAAAAGTATAGGTTATTTCCTTTTCTTATGCAATAAAATGCGGCAACACTCAGCTGCGACCGCCACCGTGTTCCGCTAAAGACTACTGTCAATGTCTTTGGTACGTGAGCCCCGGTAACCCGTAGCGGAATACCACAGAGTTCAGTTCTCAATCCTTCAAACAAAACTGTCACATAAACAGTCGCCCGGTAGCGCGTGGTTGAGACCACCACCTTCGCTCCGGAATTATTATTTAAATGGAAAAGATATATTGTTTATACACAACGGCAGTGTGTAGTCCCCAAACCACTGCACTCCGCTGTTTTCATATACATATCTCTCCTTCCATCCAATCCAGACCAAGACGGCAACACGAGGCTGCGACCACCTCCGTGCTCCGCTCTGGGGGAAAACCAAATGCAGAAATGAACAACCAAGGAACGGCAACGTATGAAACGATCTCACCGCGTTCCCACAAACATAGTACGAGAGTTCTGGGAAATACTCGGCAGCGCGGGGATCCCACTGCGCTCCGAATTCGAATGTCAACTAAGGCCAAAGCACTCAACGGCCAACGAAACAGTAGCGGGTGGCAACCAACAGCTCCCACAGGCGACGGACCGGTCGGCAAAGGGAAACTGCCGAAATGTTCAAAATTACACGCATTGGAGTCCCACAGATATACTTCCTGTTTAGGAAGGATCATGGGATATGTAGTCTTGGGCAGTTAGGCAGGTGCCGCTCGATAATTCCTGACAAATTCGATAGGGTAGATCGGAGGAAATTGGTCACTATGGGGATACCAGGGAATATTTTAAGATTAATGATTGCTCTCCACTCTTCTACCTGGACTAAGGTTTGTTTGGGGGGAACACAAGGTCTCTCGAAGAAAAAAGTATCCTATAATTGGTTGAAGCAGGGGTGCCTTTTGGCCCCTTTACTCTTTCCCATCTACATTAATGATCTGCCAAGAAGAGTGGGGCTTAGTAAAGGGGATCCCCCTAAATTAGGAAACTTAGAGTTGAGCTGTCTGCTATATGCAGATGATGCAATAATCATGGATTTAACTCCAATTGGGTTGCAAAGACAACTTACTGAGTTAATTAGGTACACAGAAGAGTATTATCTAAAAATAAATATTTTAAAAAGTAAAGTTATGATTTTTAGTTATCAAGGTTGTAAGGCCAGAAAACAATTGAATTGGTGCCTGGGAAAAGAAAAATTGGAAGTAGACAAATGTTATCCATATTTAGGAAAAATATTTACAAATAGGTGCTCAGCTAATAGACATATGGACCATTGCAAAGGTAAATCGATTTCACAAGCCTTTGCAATCAATCGTCTGTACACACACTGTGGGAATAGACATTTCTCACACATTATTTTGGTTTCTAAAATAAAGATCCCACCAACTCTGAGCTACGCCAGTGAAACAATAGATGCACAAAAGTGGGCCAAATTCGAGAAAGTGGAAGGAAAAATCTGGTGCCAAATATGTCATTTGAATTGCGCGGCACCGATTGCAGCGCTTAGGCTCGAATTTGGTCTTCTTTCCACATATGTGCTATCAATGGCCGTGTGCTTAAGATGGTGTAATGCACTGATAAATAGGCCTGAGAATTTGCTAAGGGTAGCGATGTACAGAAAAATATTTGTAAATATGAAGGAAAAAAGTGCTATTTTTAGGAATAATTTAAAACCATTATCAATGTTTGGTTTAGATATGGATTGGGCGGTGGTTCTTTGCAAAACGGCCTTGAAGAGTAAAATTAAGAAAACAATATACGGGTTTCTCGTGAAAGAGATATTAAAATGTGTTCAGAGAACAGAAACATTGATTGTATGGTGGGTAGCAGTATCGTCAAAAATCCCCAACCTTATGTCTTATGGAATCTTAAACATGGAGTGCGCAGGGTGATTTTGCTACTGAGATTGAATTTACTCCCCCTAAGAATCGTAACAGGATCTTGGGAGGGTATTCCTAGACATGAAAGTTATTGTCAGTGGTGAACTCCAGATTGGACTATGGGAATGTCCTATATCTGGGGGCCCCAGTCTCTGTAGTCCACAGACTTCAATGTGCACAAAATGAGGCGGCAAGAATACTCACAGGAACCGCAGCGAGGAACTCGGCCAAGCCAGCCCTTAGAAGTCTGCACTGGCTCCCAGTTAAGGAACGGGTCAACTTCAAGACCTTGTGCATTGCCCATAGAATACTGCACAATGAAGGCCCTCCCATCCTCAGGCCACTTGTGTCTCATCAACAATCAAGCAGACAACTTAGATCTAACTCGCTCTCCCTGGCAAAAGTCCCCAGAATCAGGAAGGCCAGAACAGGTGGTCGCCTGTTTTCGTACAATGCCCCCAGATTATGGAATGCCCTCCCACTCCCCCTGAGGCAAGAACAAAACCACCTCAGATTTAGGAAAATACTGAAGACCCTACTCTTCCCCTGAGCACTCCCCCTATGACTTCCCACCCTACAGGAATGTGTTCATTAGCGCCGGGATACCCAAGGGTCGCTGTGCGCTTTATAAAACCCAAAATCAAATCAAATCAAATCAGTTATGTAATTCCTATACACAAGATTTGAATCATGTTTTATTTGTTTGTCCCACATTACATTCAATACGTTGTAGACATTTAAGGAATTGTTTTTTAAAGTATAATATCACTACAGCAGAACAGGCCCGACATTGCCTGCTGTCCCCCCCATCTGAACTGATGTGTTTTACATTTTTTAGCTTTTTAAACAATTTTTAAACATATATTGAGGTTGGAAAGATCTTCTTAAATATGTATGTTTACAGCACTTGCACTTTATTTTGACCTTTCGGTCTTTATGACCGATCAGTTATGATTACAATTGAGTATGTGCACTTTTACAAAAAATTTCTGCTGCTAGTTACTGGTTGGCAAAGATCTTCTTAGTATGTATGTACAGAGCACTTGCACTTTTTTTCGACATTCCGGTCCTTATGACCGATTTATAATGTTTACAATTAAGCATGTGCACTTTTTCAAACGTTTTTTGCTGCTAGTTACTAGTTTTTAGGATCCCAACCACTTTACTAAATTTGTTTGGCTGCTAAATTATCACGTATTAGACAATTTATGCCCAATTTATTAGGTTGAAATTAAGCATGGGCATCATAATAAACTTTTTCTTTTTCATCTAGTTATTGTCCTTTAGGATCTGATGCACCTTACTAAATCCTTGTTTTGCTGCTAAACCATTGTGTACTTTATATTAAAAAATGCGAGTGTATGTTATGGAACTATTTTGCACTGTTATTATGCTGCTGGTTATATAGTACAGTTTAGTGAATAGATAAATTATCTTTTTATTACGTCCATGATCTAGTACTGTGTAGCGAATTTTAAATGTTGGTATTTTACAATAAGTTTTATTACTGAATGTTTTAAGATAGTATTAGATTAGAAACTCGTATAAATTAGTAAGAATTCATGTATGACAATTCGATTATTTAAACTTCACCTCATCTCGCATTTGAAAACTCCAAGATCGACTGCTACTGCTATGTTCATTCGTGCTTTTAAATGAAAACGACAACTTGAATTTACATTGGAAATTTGTTGTGGAATGGAATGTGTTTTAAAATGTATTTTTATGTGGAATTATGCGGAATTCTAAATCATAATAAATAAAATTTAATTGAATTGGACATTGTTGTCGCAGGTGGATGAGGATGGCCTTGATCAGCCATTCGCCTTCAATAGCAGGCAACCTCTTCCCAGAGAGCAGAGGTGGAGTGCTATTGAGAGAAAGGGTTTTTTGTGGTGTGGTCCCTGAAAAAACTGAGACCATATATTTTTGGGACTCGCTTTCATGTTCAAACTGACCACAGGCCTCTCATGTGGCTCATGCAGATGAGGGGGAAGAATCCCAAGTTACTGAGGTGGTCCGTTTCCCTACTGGGAATAGATTTTACAGTGGAACACAGACCTGGGGTTGCATATGCCAATGCGGATTAACTTTCCAGGTATTTCCACTTAGTTGATGAAGACTACCAAGGCGTAGGTTAGTAACCCATTACCTTTCGTTTGGGGGGTATTATGTTGCAAAGTCATCCTGTGCCCAGGGCACCCCCAATTTTTTGTTGACTGGTACTGGAGGTAATTGACTCTCACTGTCCCTGGGATCAGCCTAACCAGAGCCAGTGCTATGGTAAAACCACTGTGAAAACACACACATACATGAGGGTACACTATATATTAGGGTGCACTTATAATTGGCATGATCTACCTTATATGTCCCTTGTACATATTAGGGCAGGGATATTAACACTACCTTTAAGTCCTTAGTGTATAAGAGGGCATGGCAGTTTATAGGCCAGCAGCCCTTGTCTGCACTTGCCTGTGTGCACTACTGAGAGCTTGATGTCATTTGAAAAGCAGCCCTGTGTTGCAGCACTGCTTTTAAATGTAAATTGTGCCCAAACTTGACTTTGATGGCAGGGGCTCTTATAAAGTGATAAACTACAATATTGTGGCATATTAGGTACCCCCGGGGTCTCCCCTAGGTGACCCAGGAGTGGGGTTCAGGTAATTATATGGAGAGCCCTTATAGAAGAAGTTTTATATGCCTTGGGGATAGAGAAATTGCACATTTCACTTCCTCCATTGTAGTAAAGTTCTTCCCAACATCGGCTTTTTATTAATAAGTAACTATTGCTAGAAATTCATGAGAAATATCATTCAAGGACTTTGGAGAATGGTATTGATAAATCCAACAATATGCTATTGTTGAATTTATCCTAAAGTATACAGAAAAGAAGTTTAAAGACGTTCTTGTCTGTACAACAAAATTCAGCCTTCTGTGGTCTCTCCTGATTGGTCAGACTTAAGAGGATTTGCCAGACTGCTTTGATGAAGTGATAAGTGGCTCACCCAGTGAGAGGCTATTTCGTAGCGAGAGAGTTCTGCTAAACAGGAATGCCAGAGCAGGGGGGAGGAGGGGTCCTATATCATAGAGTTTCAAAGGGGGATAGGAGAGTTAGAGAATACCAGGCCCATCTAACCCCCCCCAGCCCCCTGACCCAGACAGGTGGCAGGCTTAAGGCAGGAATTTGCTGACGGTAGGGGGAGTGCTATGGAACTGAGCAATACTGGAGGTTGGTTTAACTAACCATACTGAATTATGGAGAAATAGTGCTTTCTGGGAGAAGGTAATACCATAGTTTGGAGCAAGGGGTCATGCTTTGGGGTGTTGCTCTGACCCTCATTGGACAGGAGTGCTCTCCTGCTTTACCCTAGAGACCACTGAATACATATGTGAGAGGTTCAGAGCATCTCATATCTGCTGCTTGAAACTAAGAGAAGAAGAAGACTTTCCAAGCTGGAAACATGATTTGCACCATCAGGCCCTTCATTCTGACTGACTGTGCCTGCTGCATTATCTGGGACTACAGCCCTCTGGATGTACCTTGCTTCAAGAGGAATAAGGAGTGGACTCCCTGCAAGCTACAGGTTAACAGAGCTCACCTGGACCATCACCACCATGAATCTCAAGTCTGGAGTGCGTCCAGTGGATTTGTTAGGGTTTTGTCCAAGTGGATTGTGGGAACTGAAGTCCCAAATGTTTAAGGACCATCTTGGAGATTCCAGACCCTTTGATTGTGTTTTGCACACTTTGGGATCTCCAAGGGAATTTCAGTAAGAAGTTCCAAAAATGTGGAGAATCTTGGAGAAACTTTGGAAAAAAGCTTGAGAGGGGTACCAACTCAACAACGAGAGCCAAGCCAACGACTTTCAACCGCGAGCTCGCCTGCCCTGCTGGGTCTTCCCGCTGACTAGCTCCTGAGGGCCAACTTCCAGAGTTTGACTGGGAGCTTCCTGGAAAGCAAGCTGTCTAACCCTCACTGAACCCGGCCTGGTGAAGAGCATAGAGGGACCCTGGTAGAAAAAGCTAAAGTAAAATCTCGACGAAGCCTACCCCAAGGGGTATCTGAGCAGAGCTCCATCGTGGTCAGCCTGAAACTTTGACCTTGTCCCGGTCAAGCACGCCTAGATGTCCCAAGGTGGCACTATTGGTTTCTTAGTGCAATATAGTGCCAAATCTTTAAAAATTCATATATCCGGCTCTCTACATTGTATGTTTGTCGTTTTTATAAATTGGTGAGGGTTTTTTATTGTGTGTTGTCTCTTGAATATTTACTGAATTGGTGTATTTAAATGCTTTACATACCTGCCTCTTAAGTTAAGGCTGCCTGCTTGCAGTCAAGCTACTGAGGGTTGAGCATGGGAATAATTTTCTGAGAACTATTCTGAGCTCTAGACTGTGTTAGTCGCCTTATTGCTAGTGGTATATGCATATTTGCCACTACTAATAACCCACTTTCCAACAAGTACCAGGAAGATGGATCTCCTTAAGGGCATGAGCAGATGCCCACCTGTTGTCAGCCGCAACAGAGGACCAAGAGGGAGAGAATGATGAGGAGGGATCTGAGCAGGACCTACAGGAGGGTCTTGGAATGCAGGGTGCTGAGGAGGGAGATGACTTACCCCCAGGATTGGAGATATCCCCCTGTGCAGGAAGCGGTGTCCTCTCTCAACCTGTCCCCAGAGGATAATGTGGAAAGGAGAGCAGAGAGCAAGTACAGGCTGGAAATGACTGAGCTCAGTGTGGAGGAGAAAAAGGCTGAGAGAGCCTTGAAGGAAAAGAAACTAGCAATGGAGGATAGAGACTGGCCAGGTAAGAAAGAAAAGCATTGTTGGCACATGAGAGGAGCCTTAAAGAGCTAGACATCAAGGTCAGGCAGGCAGAGTCCATCAGGGATGGTGGCAGCATACCTGCAATGCCCTCTGGAGATAAGAGGGGCCACATTCCTAAAGGTCTGGTTCATGACGTTGTTGTGGGAGTTTTTATTAACAAGTGGTTTGAGGCTTATGAGATTGCCTTACAGATGCACAAGCTATCTGAGGAGCATTGGGAGACTAGCCTGTGGAGGCATAGCCCTGGTGAAATTAGGGATACCCTGCTGGCCCATGAGAAGAGAGACAGGATGAGGTACACCCTCTCCCCCCATGAAGGAAGCCCTTATCAGGAAGTATGATCTGACCCCAGAGAAGTACAGACTGAAGTTTAGGGACAGTCAGAAAATGGTCCATCAGACCTGTGTGAATTGTGTGGATTCCTTTGGCATGGAACTGGATGGCTGGGTGAAGAGCAGTGAAGTCAAGGATTATGAAGGGCTGCACAATTTAATTGCAGAGGAGAACACGTTCAGTCTTTGTTTTCCAAATCGGCGTCAACATCTTTTTGATAGTAAGCTCACTGGCCCCAGGGATCTTGCTAAGGGGGCAGACCACAGGGTCAGCACCAGGGTACAAAAGAAGATACCTGGGAGTAACCCCAGGAAGTGGGATTTTGGTTCCCCCAGCAGAGTGAGGGGGAGGTCCAAGGAGACCCAGACAGGTCTCAGAATAAGGGGGGGTCCCCTGCCCCTTCTGGGAAACAGGGAAAAGGTTCTGGGGCGGTGGCCCAAGGCACCTTATTTCCGACCCCAATACTTTAATTGTTCTCAGCTAGGACACAAGCAGGGGGACTCTGTCTGTCCTAAGAAACCACCCATGGGTGGTACGTTACGGGGGTGGCCAGTGTGACGTTAGGGGTAAGTATTCCCCAGGGGCCGGTCATAGACCATGCCACGATCACCATTAGCTGGGAGATAGGCTCAGAGGGTGATCCCTGAGGGCGAAGTCTCACTTCCACCATGTGAAAGTGAATGGGGTCCCAGTCACTGCTCTGAGGGATACCGTGCTAACCAGGCCATGGTAGTGAAAGGGCTAGTTTCTCCAGAGCAGTACATCCGTTTGGTGTGTGGGGTGACCCACGCCCGTAGGCCAGACTTTTTCCACACTATGGCCCCGGTATCCCTGGAGTGGTGTGGGGATGTGACCCAGTGGAGGGTTGTAGTTAGTCCCTTGATGTCCATAGACTACATTCTGGGGAAAAAGTTGCCCCCGATGTCAGGGGAACTAAGAGGGGGTGGCCAACCAGGGCCACCTGACGTTTCAGTTTTCTGGGTGCACAAATCCCAAGTGGAGGGTGCAGGAGCCTAGATGGAGGAGCATGGTGAAGGAGGATTCGCCTGGTGAGCCTCAGTTTACAGACACTGGGCTGATTGGGCAGTGTCAGGATACCATCCCGGAACTGGTGGGAGTTGGAGTGGAAGTAGGGTGCAAAACACCCAAGGCGACAGCCCCAAACTGTGTGAAACCTCAGAGACCCCTGGATGGCGTGGACCCTGGCTCTTGACACTGACAGCTGTTGTGGCCTCTGTTGCTTGCCGTCCTTATGAGCATACCTTTCTTAGGGTTGGGGGAAGTCTGATCCAAGGGGTGGAGTGGGCCGCATCACTTTGTTGGCCATGGTGGTACTGTCTGACTACTGAGATGCATCTGTGGGCAAGCTAATGTTAAGGAGCTGCATAGATGGGGTACACAGGTGAGCAGAAGGGTTTCCCATGGGTCAGTACAGTGACTCAGGAGCGTATAGTCAGAGGGATTGAACTGAGTTCAGAGAGACGTAGAACTGACAAGAGACCAGGAGTGGCTCCTCCATTAGGACAGATCCCTGTCCGTGTAGAGCAGACCTTTTCAAAGTGTGTGCCGCGACACCTTACTGTGTCGCCTCCACACTGTGGGTGTGTCGCGTGACAATGATTCCCCCCCCTTGTGAGTGGCAGCCTGGGCTCAGACAGCTCCCGGGCACACACACAGCCGTATCCGAGCACTTCACAGGTCATTAAAAGACCATGTGCTTGTTAAAGAGACTTTGTTGATGTTTCACCCCTTCTAAGAGCCCCTGCAGCGCCACCCTACCTACTGCTAAATGTTTCAGTCCCCCTCCCCCTGAAATGTGGCTCTAGTTTCGCCTCTGCGCTGGGGGGTGTCTGCTGCTGTTAATATGCTCTGTAGCGCCTCCCTCCACCCTGGGCCCAGCAGGCACCAGTCTCGCCTGCCAAGCACCAGCCTTAGCCAGGGGCACCGGATGCTGCGAACATGATTCCTGCTCCTTGACCTTGTCGGACACCTGGCAGTGGCAGATTCTGAGCAGTTTCGAAAGGAGTCTCTGCTTGGCGCACTGGTTCAAGGCGCTGCATCTTATAAATTAGAAAACTCAGGCGTTAGCAGAGAGGTGGGGACTCTGTCCATTGTATTTGTCTATTTTGTTGAATTTATTTCTCAGTAGTTGCATTTAATAATAATATCACAACCAACGGCTCCCTGTAATGCACAAACAGCAGAGGCAATGCTTTTCCAGGGGCGGCTCACGCGAGAAGTTGAAAGGTGCCACAGAGATATGGGGGGGGGGGGGGGAGTCAGAGATAGAGGGAGTGATAGAGAGGGAGAGAGCGAGAGAGCGGGGAGAGACAGAGAGAAAGATACTGAAGGATGGAGAGAGGGGGCGAGAGACATACCGATGGAGAGAAACACACAGAGAGAGAGGGAGAGAGATTGAAGGATGGAGAGAGAGAGATAAAGAGAGATAAAGAGAGAGGAGGGATAGAGAGGGGGGATAGAGAGGGGGAGAGAGACTGAAGGATGGAGAGAGAGGGCGAGAGAGATACTGAGGGAGAGAGCCAGAGAGAGAGAGAAAGAGAGGGGGAGAGAGAGAGACTGCAGGGAGAGGGAGAGGAGGGAGAGGAGGGAGAGAGAGAGAGAGGGAGAGGAAGAGGAGTGAGAGTGAGACGGAGAGGAGGGAGAGGGAGAGGGAGGGAGGGAGAGGAGGGAGAGGAAGAGGAGGCAGAGAGGGAGAGGAGGGGAGGAGGGAGAGGAAGGGTGAGGAGGGAGAGGAGGGAGAGGAGTGAGAGGAAGAGGAGTGATAGGGAGACGGAGAGGGAGAGGAGGGAGAGGGAGAGGAGGGAAAGAGGGAGAGGGAGAGGAGACAGAGGGAGAGGAGGGAGAGGAAGAGGAGTGAAAGTGAGAGGGAGATGGAGAGGGAGAGGGAGAGGAGTGAGAGAGGGAGAGGAGGGAGAGGAAGAGGAGGGAGAGAGAGGGAGAGGAGGGAGAGGGAGAGGAGACAGAGGTAGAGGACGGAGAGGAAGAGGAGTGAGAGGGAGACGGAGAGGAGGGAGAGGGAGAGGAGGGAGAGGAGGGAGAGAGGGAGAGGAGGGAGAGGAAGAAGAGTGAGAGGAAAAGGGAGAGGAGGGAGAGGGAGAGGGAGGAGAGGAGGGAGAGGAGGGAGAGGAGGGAGAGAGAGGGAGAGGAGGGAGAGGAAGAGGGAGAGGAGGGAGAGGGAGAGGAGTGAGACGGAGAGGAGGGAGAGAGAGGGAGAGGAAGAGGAGGGAGAGAGAGGGAGAGGAAGAGGAGGGAGAGAAGGGAGAGATAGGGAGAGAAGGGAGAGGGAGAGGAGACAGAGGGAGAGGAGGGGGAGGAAGAGGAATGAGAGGGAGACGGAGAGGAGGGCGAGGGAGAGGAGGGAGAGGAGGGAGAGGAGGGAGAGATAGAGGGAGAGGGAGGAGAGGGAGAGGAGGGAGAGGAGGGAGAGAGGGAGAGAGAGGGAGATGAGGGAGAGAGAGAGGGAGAGGAGGGAGAGGGAGAGGAGTGAGACGGAGGGGAGGGAGAGTGAGAGGGAGAGGAAGAGGAGGGAGAGAGAGGGAGAGGAAGAGGAGGGAGAGAAGGGAGAGAGAGGGAGAGGGAGAGGAGACAGAGGGAGAGGAGGGGGAGGAAGAGGAGTGAGAGGGAGATGGAGAGGAGGGAGAGGAGAAAGAGAGAGAGGGAGAGGAGGGAGAGGAAGATGAGTGAGAGGGAGAGGGAGAGGAGGGAGAGGGACAGGGAGAGGGAGGAGAGGAGAGGAGGGAGAGGAGGGAGAGGAGTGAGAGTGGGAGGGAGAGAGGGAGAGGGAGAGGGAGAGGAGGGAGAGGAAGAGGAGTAAGAGGGAGAGGGAGAGGGAGAGGAGGGAGGGGGAGAGGGAGAGGAGTGAGGGAGGGAGAGGGAGAGGAGACAGAGGGAGAGGAGGGGGAGGAAGAGGAGTGAGAGGGAGATGGAGAGGAGGGAGAGGAGAAAGAGAGAGAGGGAGAGGAGGGAGAGGAAGATGAGTGAGAGGGAGAGGGAGAGGAGGGAGAGGGACAGGGAGAGGGAGGAGAGGAGAGGAGGGAGAGGAGGGAGAGGAGTGAGAGTGGGAGGGAGAGAGGGAGAGGGAGAGGGAGAGGAGGGAGAGGAAGAGGAGTAAGAGGGAGAGGGAGAGGGAGAGGAGGGAGGGGGAGAGGGAGAGGAGTGAGAGAGGGAGAGGGAGAGGAGACAGAGGGAGAGGAGGGGGAGGAAGAGGAGTGAGAGGGAGATGGAGAGGAGGGAGAGGAGAAAGAGAGAGAGGGAGAGGAGGGAGAGGAAGATGAGTGAGAGGGAGAGGGAGAGGAGGGAGAGGGACAGGGAGAGGGAGGAGAGGAGAGGAGGGAGAGGAGGGAGAGGAGTGAGAGTGGGAGGGAGAGAGGGAGAGGGAGAGGGAGAGGAGGGAGAGGAAGAGGAGTAAGAGGGAGAGGGAGAGGGAGAGGAGGGAGGGGGAGAGGGAGAGGAGTGAGGGAGGGAGGGAAGAGGAGGGAGAGAGGGAGAGGAGTGAGAGAGGGAGAGGAGGGAGAGGAGGGAGAGGAGTGAGAGGGAGATGGAGAGGAGAGAGAGGGAGAGGAGGGAGAGGGAGAGGAGTGAGAGGGAGACGGAGAGGAGAGAGAACCCCCTGTAGGAGGTTTGGCTCGCTCGCTGCGCTCGCTCGCATTACCGTGTCACAAGATGAAGATTGTCGAATTGTAGAAAAGGTGTGTCACCGACGTGGAAAGTTTGGAAAGCTGTGGTGTAGAGTTAGGATAAAGAAAGAAGACAAATGAAAGGGAACGAAAGACAGACATGTTCCTCTGATTGAAAGTGCAGCTATACTCTGTTTCCAAAGTTAACAAAACACCCTATTGGGAACAGAGAAATAGCTCTGTTTTATTTAATTATTCTTTTTTTGTTATCCTCATAGAGCACGCCAATAGTTTCCCGAATATTCGTATAAAAGGGTATTCTCTTAACACTGGAAGGTAAAAGGTGCCTTTTATTTTAATGCTGATAAGGGATGAAAGATTCATCAACGCCTGCGTCCTGAGATTCACATTGCCATTTTAATAACTCGCACTACAGCCTATGTTTTGTATTTTTATTGCGGAACCCAAACATTCCGTACTGGATGGTTAATTTCCCCCTGAGAGCGGAGCAATAAGCTTTGAAGTTGAGAGTTGGTGCTATGTCAGCCGTAGGGCCCCAAAGCGCGTGCGCATCCTTTTTGTGCCCATGTCAGAGTGCGTCCACTGCACCTTTGCAGTCCTTCACACACGTACAACTTTCACATAATCTACGAATCGCAGCCAAGTGTAAAAGCCGAGCGTGAACCAGCTTCGTGTTGATGGAAATCTCTGGTCTCAACCCCTTCAGAGGACACAGTGCACCTGTTCAACCAGAAATAAACAACTCGTTGAACATGACGGGTGCATGTATTTAAAAAATATTTTTAACATTCTTGAACCCGCCTAACCGTCAATTAATCTACCTATCACATGCATGTTTGTAAACCATGTACCCGCAGAGAGTCCAGTTGCACAATCAAGTGTGTGTTTTCATTTCATTCTCCCTTCTCAGCCCTTTATCTTAGAGTATTCAGATCTCTGCAAATATAGGTTTTACAAACATGCATGGTGAACAAACGTGTTAGTTGGTTAAAAGTTAATTTCAATCACACTGCAGCTTGTTCTGCTTTCGGTAATATTATTTCAGTACCAAGATTATGGTTTACTGTGGATAAGGGTTATAATGCTGCAGATGGTGATGTATGCCTTACATTAAAAAAACTCGAGTGATTTAATACATTAGGTTTCATAAATGTTGCATTGCGCCTGCATGACTGCTTACCTGTTGAAAAGAATACTACAAGTCCTTTAGTCAGACAGATAATAGCACAAAAAGGTTCTAACCGTTCATACAAGGGTTCAAACAGTGCTTCCTTCCCGCCTGCTCAGGGGAGGAGTGTGGAATCACAGTGCGGACCTTATCTGCAAATACTGCTTCCCATTGTCTTTTGGGCCTATCGATCTGGGATTGAGAGCTGTGGGATCCCTAATACTGCTGTCACGAACTCTGAATTAGTGAAAACACACGTGCAGCCTCCCTATCGTCATGCTCCTCTCTTTAAGAGGCTGGAGCCACAATAGGGAACATGCTGGGGCAGCTTTGCCAACAGACTTATCCCTACAGGGTTCGGATTTATGAGAGAATGTCCCGTGCTAAGGAGCCACTGAACTACCATATGGTGAGTCTGAACACCTGCTGTGGCAGACACTTTGTATATCGCCTCCTTGATATAAAATCCGTTATCAAAATCTTGTGACCTGAACATATAAATGGTCATTGATTGTCTCACATTGACTTCCTTAGGGAAATCCAACTTTGGAATTCGTTTATTGGGATCATGATTTTGGATTTCCTCCTCAGTTGTAATATTGTTACTGTAAATTCAGGGCGGTAGTAGGTGACAAACTGGGATAGATGTTCGTTTGTGGAAGGAGGCTTTGATTAAAAGCCTATATATTATGCGAAGCACGTATGCATTGTTATTTTGGCATTATTAGTGTATGTGGAATATTAACATTTGGATCTCAGGTTTACTAAAAATCGGCCAGTGCTGTGTGAGATTCTACAGCACTGCATTGTACAAAGTGAAAAAGGTTTAGCAACGTATTTAAAAATAATTCCTTGCACTCACACTAGTAAAAACGCTATTTTAACATGAGGATTGGTGGCCAGTCGTTCACATATAAGGAGAATACATCTCTTAATGGCTGTCGCTTTGTAAAGCGCATTTACATCCTTGTTTTACTGGTGGAATGGCACTACACAAATACATGAAATCAAATAAAATAACGAAATAAAATGGATGTGTGTTTGGTGGTATATGGGCACTAGAGCCGTCTATCCCTCTTTTACTTTCACGCTAGTTTTAATCTCACATTTTTCTACTGCTTGCGTGTGCGTTAGGTTAGATCTGAAAGCTTTGAACAGGAAAACGTATCCTCTCGTGTTGAGAATTAAGAGACCTTTGGTCCGGCGACTTTCTTACAAAAGGTGAAGTTATTGCTACCTGACGGGATCTCAGGTAAAGCGACTTACTTGAAAATAAATGTTACACAGCAAGCAAGTCATTAATCAGTTAGTTTCTGGAAAGTATTGTCCTCAAATATTTAATCTATGCCTTCCTTTGTACAATATCTGTTAACAGTTTTCACGTTCGGCGATATTAAAATGACAAAAACCGAAAACACGTAGATCGTGTTACTGTGTGTTCTTGTTTCCAAATTGTACTTTACATATATTTAAACTCTGACAGTGTGTGTGCTTCCGTTGCACAGGTTCCTATTAAGTTGCCAATCAGACACCTTGATTAGCCTTTGTTGCCCTGGTTTACGTTAATCTGTTTTCCCCTGCAGTGTTCTTTAATAGCGCAAACCTTGCAGAAGTGCTTTGGAGCACAATAAAGCAGAACCATACTTTCTTTTTCGTTTTAGGACATGTACATTAAGGAATTTGGTCAGCATCACAGGATTTGTGCCGAGATGGGGACCCGAGCCTGGTTCGCCATATGCCAAAGTGACCAACTTTACCCTCTAGTCCACAGCTCTTCCTCAACTATCACTTCACCATTATTTTCCAAATTATTTAATTGAGATTATGCTGAGGGGCAACCCTCAAAGCCATTCTACAGCCCGAATATTTGAGTTTTGCCAGTGAACCAGGTGCTAAAGGTTCCCCATGGCCCAATTTCCTCTTCCACAAACTCCAGAAGCCCTCTCTTTGCTGCTTTGGGATTCACCATTCCCATCCATATAAAAAAAACAGCCCTGTTTGCTCAGGTAAGAGAGGGCCGGCGGTCCTCTGACACATAACCAATCACTGGTTTTCAGTAAAAGAGTCCTGTTTCCTCTAACACATGTAGGTTCTTGATCCTCCTGTGGCATTGCACCAAGAAGGAGTGGGTCTCCCACCAAGCTCTGCCAGGACCCTCATGGCTCTTGCCATTAATCTGAGAGTGAGCACATTGGGAGTGAGCAGGACCTACAGAGTATTGGGTTTGTTGCAGGGTCCCTTGGTTCTTTGTGTGAGCAGAGCACCAGTGGAGCTGAGGGTAAACAAGCTGCCAGGAATCTTATGGCGAGCGTAGAGTCTCGAGGTAATAGTGCACAAGACCTACATGGCATAAGGGTAAACAGGGATATCATGTAGCCTAAGAGTGAGAAGAATTCCACAGGCACCAACATAAGGAGCCTCAGGGGACCAGAGAGTGAAAAAAAGCTTACAAGTCCCACCTCGGACCCTGGGATGGCTTTTCTACTGAGAATGGGAAACGATAACATGGGAAGCCTTTGCTGTTATATGCAGGCATTTTTTACACAGAGTACTACTTGAAATGCATTAATATTTTCTGCATTGTTTTTAAATGGCGTTTCTTGCATGAAAACTGAAAAGTAATTTAAGGAAATAGTGTCATCATATTAATGTATCGCACTGCACAGTCAATGAATGTTTTTATTGTATAGTTAAAACCATTACAAGTGTATCAGTGTGTTCAAAAGTTAATATGGGCAAATGATAACATCAGCATACACAAAGATTGTCCTCTATAGCTCATAAAAATAAGGGGTTGTGTTGGACTTGTTCCTTTCTGCAGGGTCATCCCCAAACATTTTTGCCTTCCTCCTCCTATTTTTGCTGAATTCATTTTTGTTGGCCTTTGGGTTCTGTGCACCTTACCACTGCTAAACAGTGTAAGTGCGTGTGCTCTCTGCTTAAAACCTTTTGACATAAGCTTATACCAAATTGGCATATTTAATGTAATTCTAAGTCCCGAGTAAAGCGGTACTACATGTGCCCAGGGCCTGAAAATTAAATGCTGCCCATGGGTCTGCAGCACTGATTGTGCCACCCACTTTAGCCCTTTAAACGTGTCTCAGGCCTGCTATTACAGAGCCTGTATGTGCCGTTTAAACTGCCCTTTCAACCTGGCAAAATAAACCTTTTGCCGGGTCAAACCTTCTTTTTCAAAATATATAAGTCAACCCTAGGGTATGCGCTGAGCAGCCCAGAGGGCAGGTGCAATGCATTTAAAAAGTAAGATATGTACGTTCAAGATTTACATGTCCTGGTGGTGAAAAACTCTTAAATTCTTTTCTCACTTCTGCTAGGCCTATCTCTCCAATGGGATAACATTAGAGTCACCTTATTATTATTTTTTATAAGAGTAATTGTCAAATGAGCATAGTTAACCAGTTCATGTTTGGTGTCTCTGGAATCACAATTAAAAATCCTTACATGATGCAATTGGATTTCAAATTGGAATTTTAAAAATGCCACTTTTAGAAAGTTGCACATTTCTTGCTTTAGCCATTTGATGCCTGCAGGCTGTCTCTGGGACACATGACTGGTTGTGGGTAACAGTTGGGGTTTGTATATTCCCCCCAGACAGCCAAACACAAAGAGAGCTTAGGTGTGACTGGATGGGCCATCACTGGCAGGGTGTGAGGGAGGAGCAGGGCACAGTCCCACTTACACTTTAATAGGCTGTGTCCTGTCTCCACACAAAGGGCTGCATACTGAGTGAGTCCGGAACTTCAAAGGCATGCCCCTAGAACCTCCCTATTTCAAAGGCACAATTGTTTAGAAATAGTGGAACTCAGATGCCACCACTTCAGCACACTTCTGGACCTGTGGATACTCTGTCAGGAAGAAGAGCTGCTGTGCTGCTGAAAGGACTGCTACTCTGCTGGACTGCAACTCTAAAGGAGCTACTTCCCCGTGTGCTGAACTGCTGCCCTTTTGTCTGGGGAGGAAGAACTGAGCCTGCATTCTCATCTTGAACCCAGGAACCCAGACTGACTGCAAGGGCTAGTCTGCTGGCCTCCTGATCTGAGCCTGATGGACATTAAAGGCGCCCGACAGCTCCTGTACTCGTCTACAGTGAGATCCTGACTCCCAAGTGGTGCCTCTCAGGTCCCGGACCTATTTTGTGTCTCACAGTCTCTTTAAGTCAAGCTTTTGGGCTCTTCGCAACCGCAAATGGGCCTGTGCATACAGAAACCACTCGCTCGCACTGAAGTTCAGCATGAGCCGCTGCCCACCCATTTCTTCGTAAAGCAGAATCGACAGCCCATGGGGCATGGCCAACGCAAAGCTCCAACCTGCCCATCCGCGACACCCAGCCTCCTCTTCTCACAATGCCAATTGCTGCCCGCGAGGCTCTCCTTGCTCCTCACGACCCTCGCCATTGCAAACGAAACTCTTGGCACAAGACTATAGAAGGCAAAACTTCAGCAGGACTGATCTGGGACTGTAACCGGCCTGCGCTCCATCGCAGTTGGCCGGAACTTTTGACTTTGACATGCTTCAGCGCAACCAGATAGCTGCGGTTAGAGCTTTCTGCTTTTAGGAGCTATTTTGCAGTTTATTCTTTAAAAATTCAGAACTCCTGTTTTGTGTTTTTAGCCTTATTTTATTTATTAAATTTTTCCATTTTTCTAACCTATTGTGGGATCTTTTTGTGCGGTGTTTCTACTGTTTTACTGTTTGAAATGTTGCACACATACTCTACACATTGCCTCTAAGTTAAGCCTGACTGCTCTGTGACAAGCTACCCAAGGGATGAGCACAGGTTAATTTGGGGTTTGCATGTGTCCTGCCCTGACTAGGATTGTGGTTGCTGCTTGACCAGGGCTCACACCCCAGTCAACCAGTAACCCAATTTCCAACTCCAAATGACTAAAACAACTAACTAATAGACAAACCAAGGTAGTCTTATATAAAATGTTAGGAGAAGATGAAAGCATAACTCACATTAGTTGTCTGAGGTAGGCTGGGGAAGTCAAGATCTCAATGTATATGTTAATTAAAATGTCTCATTAACCTGTCATGGTGCACACAGAAGTCAAGTGAAAGTGGCAATGTCTTTAACCGGTTCCTCACACGAGAATACTTCTGTCAGCCTTGACGAGAGATGTGTGCACGGATCATTGACTTCAATGCAGAATAACCTGTTTATCTTATCTTCATGATCCTCACAGGAGGGAGTTCTAAGAAGTCCTATTAGGGACAGCTACATGCTGGATACTGGGAGCTGTCAGCTGAACACAAAAATGTACCAAGGCTACTCGAGAAACAGCACGTTCCCCAGACATCAGTAGACAAATATATTTTTTTTTAATGAATGCAAATGTTGCTAAAACCAGAAAAAAAGAAATTACTCTGCACCTTACCAGCAGTTTCATTTGGCATTGAACACTAAAGTTTTTTAGCTGATGCTGTCTTTGGTGGCAAATGTGAAATATAAATATAAAATAACTATATTGTTGACAAACATTGGCAGTCAGCAAGCTGGCTTTTTATGTAAATGGAAAGGCTTATTCATTGATGGGCATGTTTCTGTGTGTTTGTCTGGCTGGATGAGCGCCATTTACTGCTCTTGGCATAACTGGCTCTTCTCTTAATTGGTTCTCTTTATTCTCTTCTTCCATCTCCAGCTGATTCTTGCCTGCCTCCTGATGCTGGTGCAGTGACTCTAAATATTCCTTGAGTGACCCCAGGTGCAGTGGATCCTGGTGATCCCTGTCTGCCTCCTGGTGCAGGCAATCCAATTGATCCTTTTCTACCTCCTGGTTCTGGTGCTGTGTATCCATCTGGTACTTGTCTGCCTACTGGAGCTGGTACAGGGGAACCAACTGACCCATGTGTGCCTCCTTGTGGAGTGGGCCCAGGTTATCTTTGGTTCATTTCTGGGGCTGGTGCAGTGGATTCAATTGATCCTTGTCTGCCTCCTGGTTCTGGTGCAGTGGACCCTACGGGTCCCTGTCTGTCTCCTGGAGCTGGAGCGGATCCAGCTCATCTTGTCTGCCTCCTGGTTCTCCTCATGCTTGCCACAACTCCTTTACCTGTTGTTTTTTTCAAGCACCCTTCCTAGACGGTCTATTCTTCTCTTTCTAAGCTAGGGAATACAGTATACTAATTTGTCATTTCATAACCCTTGTTGTGGACTCCACTCAAATTGCGAATGGTGTTGTCAGGCAGATTCAGGCAATTGTTAAGCGGGCCACTACCAGCGGGACTATAAGGATATCTCCTTCTCCTCCATCACGGTCAAGACCTGGAACAAACTCCCCCTCAGCATAAGATGAAGCCCTACACTGCAAGCATTCAGGAAGGGCCTCAAGACCTGGCTTATCGAATGACCAGAGCTGCCTAAATCCCCGCCACCAGCGCCTTGAGACCCTTATGGGTAAGTAGTGAGCTAAAGAAATTTCTGATCGATTGAATGCTATCTTCAGATCTCAGAGGATGTGTGATGAGAAGAGAATCTGAGGATTTGAAGTGGGAGAAAGACAGAGCGCGAGATGAAGAAATCGTATATAAAGTTTGTGTAAAGTGTATTTAAAGAAGTGGCAGCTTGCCAATGCGAGCAACAGAGCACCACCCTCCCCATTATTCTGTGTTATATTTTCTGCATCTTTTGTTCATAACTAGTGAACATTAATAATACATATTATTAAATTAAGCCGCTATTGCTGCTCTGTGCCTCGTGCTACACACTGCTGCGTTGTCTCCTTGACTCTACCCGAGCTTGGCCCTGTCTCATCAGTGCAATGTGGCGATAGCCCTGGGTTTCGGGGGGGGTGGTGGTGAAGTGGGCCATCCTGACCTGCACCTGCTCTCCATATAAATGTCAATGTATTCATGTGTTTCCCTCAAGCACTCGCAGGCTAAGTATTTTCACTTATGCAAGCGGGTATTCAGAGGTACTAGAAGCAGCACCTGCGTACATACATCCATTCCGGATGGTTTCCCTGCACATAACCACGAGATTTCAAGTTATGCCACCTGAATGGGGACTAACACCTGGACCCGGGAATGCCACACCAGATTGCATGTGTTTTTCCATGTTCCAGGGGAAATAACAGGCCCAAATCCACATACACTTACTGCCTGGCTGAAGTAGGTGGTACGTATCTGGGGTGCCTTCCTCTATGCTGTGGTGCAGAGGTGGGAGTGTGGGGCAGCAGAAGGGCAGAGCAGGGGAGGGAGGCACGTGAGGTGCCGGACAAGATGGCCACCTGAACTTGGAGCTCCACATTGCGACGGGAGCTACCGTGGCGTTTTTTGCCGCTCCAGCACGATTTCTTCATGGAAACGGTGCGTTTTTGAAATCGGAAGTCCCCCTGAGTGGATTTCTTTAAGAAAAATGCCTGGTTTTGCTCCTTTTGGTTGTTAATTTCGACAACCGCTGCAGCAGCTATACGGCCACCATTTTGTTTTTCCTAAGCATTGAATTCTTCGTATTTCTCCTCAAGCATGATGCATTTTTTATTACTTTGACCTCAACATTATGTTACCTCTATTATCCTGAGGTCTTTCTCTGCTCATTTGACCAGGATGTGACTTTATTTTTCTTTAACAATATCCTTCATGCTCCTATGCTCTACATTCTGGAATTTTCTGACTGGCTGTGAAGGTCTTTTGATGTTTTCTCTTATCTAAACAGAATTTCTCTTTTCCTTTGCCTTATGGGCAGGACTAAAAAGCTACTTCTCACTAACAAGAGATACCAGGATACTCGCGCCAGGATACTCTGGTAGTAACAGAGCGCGTTATAAAACAGCTATAAATAAAAATACGCTGCTCAGACTCCTGTTTCACCTCATACAACGTCTTCGTTTCACGATACAACTAAAATGGTGCAGCCTGGTTTCTCCAAAACGGCGATTTCGCCAACGCCTCCAATCAAAGCGCAGACCCCATCCTCTACTAACAAGCGCCTCAAACAGGACTCTCCTTCTCCACCAAAGGCTAGCTCTCCAGTCTCTTTGGACATGGTTTTTGACAAAATTCGCTCTCTGCGACCATTAATTGAGAAAACTAACTCTCGCTTAAAAGTGTTGGACTCTAAATGGGCATCTATGGAATCCCGCATTATTACTGTGGAACAACATGTCGAAGTCTTACAGTCTTTACCTACTAAAGTGTCTGCCTTGGCGAGAGAGGTCCTTACACTGAAAATATCAGCAGAAGTCCTTGAAAACAGGAACAGACGCAATAATCTTCGTTTATATGGTCTTGCTGCAGGATTAGAGGGTAATGAACCTGTCAACTTCTTCAATAACTTTTTGATAAAGTATTTCGACCTCCCTCCATCTACAAACTTGAACATTCAACGAGCGCACAGGCTGGGTCCCCGCCTATCTTCGTCATCTGCTCCTTCAAAACCACGAGGTGTAATCTTTCTATTTTTGCAATTTACTGATTTGTTGCTAGTCTCAAATGCAGCCAAACACAAAAAACAACTTGTTTGGCTAGGCTTTAAGTTTTTAATTTAACAGGATGTCTCCTCAGCAACTGCCAAACGACTGAAAGAATTCCTTGATCTTCGTCCAGCCCTGCATACCCTTGGAGCACGCTATGGTTTATTTCATCCGTGTTTGTTCAAAGTTACTTTCCAAAATAGCCCTTCTACTTTTGATGATCCAGTTGATCTGAAGAAATGTAATCACCTGCACTCCAATACGTCCTTGGAAACTTCTGGTCATTCTTCTTCTGCATCGTCTTCCAGGCCTTGACTCACTTCTTTTATTTTCTTGATACTATGCTTTGAATTGTTTTGACTTACCTTGTTTCTTTTTGCAGGTTCCTGTTAACATT
Organism: Lissotriton helveticus; assembly: GCF_964261635.1. Taxonomy (NCBI): domain Eukaryota; kingdom Metazoa; phylum Chordata; class Amphibia; order Caudata; family Salamandridae; genus Lissotriton; species Lissotriton helveticus. The sequence goes on from NC_136069.1 coordinate 203,838,010, forward strand.
TGTCTTTTCACCTGTTCCTTTTTTTCATTTCCATTTTGCTTCCCCTATATGTCTGCACGCGTTCCTTTTTGACATGTCTTTGAGTTTGTTTCCTACTTGTTCTCATGAATCCCCGTTGTGGTGCCTCCTTTCTGGTTTGTGGTGTCATCTTCTCCTAATTGATGATTTGTACTGTCTTCTTTCATTGTTCTTTCCTTCATCCTCTTTCCTCTTCCTCCTTTTCCCCTTCTCCTTCCTTTTCCCCTTCTTCCTTCAACTCTCATTTTTTCATTTTCGCCTGTTTTCCTTTTTGTTTCTTTTCTTTATCTGCAACTCTCTCCTCTTTCCTTACTATTCTGCTCTCCTATAGCTCCTATTGTTGCTAGTGTTTTTACAATGGTTTCTCAATGTCTCCCTGTTGTTGAATTCATTTTTTCCATATTTACTGAATATTCTCAAATCTACGACTGATTATTACATTGTATGCTCAATGGTTAATTATTTTATTTCCTTCCAGTTAAATTCAGAGTTACTACATGGAATGTTAAAGGATTAGCTAACCCTATTATAAGACAACGAGTACTGTCCCATTTAGCTAGGTTAAAAACTGACATTGCTCCACTCCAAGATTCTCTTTTGTCCGATGCTGAAGCTTCTAAATTAAAGAAATGTTGGGTAGGCAATGTATTCTCTTGTCCGGCTTTGGGTAAGATAAACGGTATTTTACTTCTTTGTTTTCAGGAGTTCATCAAGAAGCTGACTCATATGGCCGCTGAGTTATAGATAAAATACTGTTAGTTTTATTTAATGTGTATGGTCCAGTTTCTGTTGATAAAACTTTCTGGTTGCAAATTCCAGATAAATTACTTTTGCTTGATGATGATTATATTATTTTTAGTGGTGACTGCAATCAAATTCATTACCCCATTTTAGATAGACATTCCCCAGTCAAATTTGTAAATACTAAAATGCATTCACAATTCACCTCTACCATACGTCGAAAATCCCTAGTCGATATCTGGAGACTTTGTCATCCAGATCTTCAAGAATACAGTTATTGTTCTCCCCCACACCAGTGACAGCCCTGCATTGATTATCTCTTTCTAAGTAAATCTTTAACTCAACATGTTCTCCATTCTGAGATAGGTTATATTTTAATATCAGACCATGCCGCGGTTTTTGTTGATTTTTACTTAATACCTTTCGTCCCATGTGCTGGTAGATGGTGCTTTAATAACTCATTACTTATGGATCCTAGCTTCTCTAGCCAATTCAGCTCTTTCGCTTCTGAATTGTTCACTATTATTACAACTCCCGAAACCTCTCCCAATTTAGGGGCCGATTAGGATGGCGGTGAATCCGCATCCTCTGGGCCGGCGGAAGCCACCGCCGGCCTGGAGGATGGGGATTCACCGCCGCGGCCAGGGTGGCGGTCACATCCTAATTGCACCGGAGGGACCGCCGCTGCCCCTGCGGACGGTCCCTCCACCTCGGGGGTGGTGGACGGACGCAGGTCCGTCCGCCATCCTAATAGGCCCCATGGTTTGGGATTCTTTTAAATCAGCTGCAAGAGGCTTCATAATCGATTTTGTTTCTTAAAAGATAAAAGGTTTTGAAAAACAGTCAACTTAATTCCTCTCTAAATTTAAAAAACTAGAATATGCTTATTATCACTCTAACACTAAATCCTCTTTAAATGATCTTATTGCTGCTAAGATTACTTTTATAAATTATCCACAGAGGCTGCTTCTTCTTATCTCCTAAAGAGTAGTTCCCGTTATTATGGAGGTCAAAATAAAATGGTGAAAATATTGGCTAATTACTTAAAAACATGACGAGATAGAACTAGAATAGAATCTTTGCAAAATTCTACTGGAGATACTCTTTTTAAAGATGAAAATATACTAAATGAATGTGTCTTCTTCTCCAAAAATCCTTATACTCCTTAGACCCAACCACTTCAATCTGATTTATCCTCTTATTTTCAATCTATTAACGTTCCCCCTTCTCAGCATATTGATTTTGATTCACTAGAAACTGATATCACTATGGCAGAAATTTTCCATGCTGTTTCTAAGACGGGGTAAAACCCCTGGACCTGACTGATTTACTATTGAGCTTTTATGAACACTTCTCTAAACTTCTTCTTCCAAATCTTCTTCTTTTATTCAACTCCTTTATTACAAACGGATCATCCCAGGGTACCGTTCAGGAAGCCATGATGTGTTTAATCGAAAAAAGACAATAAGGACACTTCTTTATGTAAAAATTATCGCCCCATCTCTTTAGTTAATACAGACTATAAGATCTTTGCAAACAACCTGGCCTTACGCATTGACCCCATCTTACCTGAACTCATTGGACCAGAACAATCTGGCTTTGTAAAAGGTCGGCTATCCTCTAACAATTCTAGAGTCTTTTACCATGTTCTTAGCAAGGCCTCTTCCCTAGATTGCCCGCTAGCTGCTAAAGCACTAGCTGCTGAAAAAGCATTTGATAGGATTGAATGGGAATTTATGTTTTGTGCTCTAAAATGGATAGGGTTTCTTCCGAAATGAATGTCCTTGATTTCTTTATTATACTCTGGTCCCAAAGCTTCTATTTTTGCCAATGGTAAAATCTCAGATTACTTTTCTCTCTGTAGAAGGGTAGGTCAGGGTTGTCCCCTATCACCTTTATTGTTTGTAGTAGCACTAGAACTTTTTTTAACTAAAATCAGACAGGATACTCTGATCATGGGTTTCCAACTAGGTTTGCATCAAGTTAAAATGTCTGTTTATGCAGATTATACCCTTTTATACTGTTCTAACCCAGACACTTCTCTTCCCACTTTCCTCCATCAAGTTGATACTTTTTCTCAGTTATCTGGATATCCCCTCACTCAAGATAAATGTGAAGTTTTTCCCCTTAATGTTTTATGTATTAAGCCCTATTTCCTCCAGACGGGATTTTCCTGGCAACCCTCTAAATTAAAATACTTAGAACTATGGTTTTCCTCAACTATCAGAAACTTTAAAATTAAATTGTGATTACATTATCAAAACACTAAATAACACAATTACCAAATGGCATCCTCTTTTTCTCTCATGGTGGGGTAGACTAGATTCGATTAAGATGATGCTTACCCCCCTTATTCTATATTCTCTCTCTATAATTCCTGTACAAATTCCAGGATATTATTTCAAGAAAATTGACTCACTTTTACTAAAGTTTCTTGGAAAAACAAACCCTCTCGAATACCTTTATCCTCTCTAAAAAAAGACACACTTAATGGAGGCCTTAAGTTTCCTGATTTTAAATCTTATCATTATGCCTTCTCATTAAAACAGGCCTCCCGCTGGCTCTCTTTTGATCTCCCTACACATCCCCCAGTATGGTTTTCCATTGAAAAATCTCTCACTTCCCCTTTTGACCTTCAATAGACTCTTGCATTCACTACTAATACCTCCTCTTTGCATTCTTCTGTTATCTCTCATACTCGTAAACTTTTACCTCCTCTCCTACCATCTTCTTATCCTTCCTTTACTTCGCTAACTCAACCACCCATTTGGCATAATAAATTACTATGTATCAAAAATGGCACTTTTTACTGGAAATCATGGAGATCCAAACGTTTGATATGGATTTCTCAACTCCTGCTTAACAATAAACCTTTATCTTTTGCTGTTCTCAAGTCTAATTTTTCTCTTTCTAATTCTTTCAAAAACAATATGATCTTTTGCTTCCTTCTATTCAGCAATATCTTCTAACACTCCCATCTCTCCCTAATCTTCCTATAACATGTTCTACAATATTTACCTTATTAGAAACTTCCCCTACTGCATCTCCTATTTACAAATGCTTACTATTGCCCTCAGAACGGCTTAAATCAAAGACTGAATTGGCATGGGAAAGGGATTTATCACAATGCTGGCCTGTTTCTGTGTGCTATAAATTATGGTTTAAGATTCACAAAACTTCAAGGGCAGCTAATACAATACTACCCAGACTCTTTATTTTGTTTATCAACGATTATTATACTCCCCAGCAACACTAGCTTCCTTCTCTCTTAATACTCCACCTGTTTGCTGATCCTGTCCCTGCCCAAATGCTGATTTAAAACTCATGCTATTTGACTGTCCTAATATCTATAAATTCTGGCAATCAATTTGGTCACAAATTAACATGATTTTTAAAGTTAATATTCCCTTTACCCTAATACATTTTATCTTAGGTTCCCTGTCACCTTATTGGCCTCAATCACCGTCAAATTTTAAGTTGTTACATTTATTATTAGCTATAGCCTTACATTTGACAACCTCAAACTGGAAACACACAGATAAAATTACTATTAGAGCCTGGTGGAACACCAAATGCTTCCACCACAGACTCAATACCAATTATGTCACTCCTATCTCTCTAGCAATTAAAAGAGATTTGCTGTGGCTCCCACTCTCTACATATTTATCTAGGACCGATTCTTCAAATATTTCTAATGCTACTGTTGTAAATACATCAGATGATGTCCGTAAGCCGCCACGATCATACCTTGTTGTCTTTTTTTTTTCTTCAAATTTTAAGATGTTACTGTGTTTTACGCATATGTAATTATATAATCATATCTTTTTATTGAATATTTACTTGCATACAATGTTTAATCTTATAGTTCATTTCTCCCTAATCTTTCTATTGTAATAGCTATATTAGTTCTTCCCTCCCCTCGTTTCTTCTTTTCCTCTTTTACCTTCTTACATAAAATGTTTATTGTAACCATTGCATTTCCTATCCCTTAATATGAACTTAATTGTTAACTATGGCCTACTTTGATTATTATATTGTTGTTCGTTTTCCTCTGGTTTCAATAAACTCAAACTTAAAAAAGAAGGGCAGAGCAGGTGTAATGTCAACTAGCGGGAGGATTTTCTGCTCCCCAACTATGAAGTATGCGGGTGGCGGGTGCTTGGCACAGCAGCTACCCACTGCCCTGCAGTTCAACGCAAAAAGGCCAGGCATAACATTTGGGAATATAATTTACAAGTTTGGATCTTCTGACCCGCAAATTCTGAACCAGTGAACACAGTGAAACTCATTGGGGCCTATTTACAAGAAACTGACACATATCTGCACCAGTTACCCTACACCTGTGTGAGAAACCATTGCGCCACCATGAATGTGTCGTATTTACAATACGGCACACCATGACGCAAGGATTGACAAATGTTTCAGAAATTCTGCCGATCTTTTGGTGCAAAAGTCACGCATTGCTAGAGTTGTGTCACAAGCATGACCCAACTCTAGCAATGCACCTGAGGTCTATTCCCAATACAATGCGTCACTCCTTACGCCTGTTCCAAGCAGGCGTAAGGTTTTGAATTAGTGGCATCCTAGAAGTGGTGCAGTGAAATCTTATAGATTTCACTGCATCACTTCTACGAGGCATTTTTGCGTGGGAACACCCACCCTGCATACATTTTACCGGATGCAGGTCTAATGTGACACAGGTCTTTCCAACGTGCCGCATCTCCATAGAGGTGTCACGTTGTAAATGGGTGGCAAAGTGGCGCATTGTTTACGCTGCAGCTGTGTCACAAAAAGTGACACAATGGGGGTGCAAAAGTGACGCAAGGGGCTAGTACATCTTCCCTTATGTTTGCACCTGGGTACTGGTCCGAGCAGCTTGTAATGAGGGCTTTAGGCAGGTCACACAGTGAACAGGGCGGGCAAGTATTTTCTGGGCATAGAGGCTTGACTTCCATTGGCTACCTTAGAAGGCATGACTGGATGACAGAACGCCCAGTTCCACCATATTTCAGATAAAATTGCAGTTTGCAAAGTATCGAAATTACCAGTTGTGCTGGAAAACCAGCACAATGGGTAACTTTCACCACTCCCATTGTCAAGTAGTACTGAATGATGAAAATTTCTTCAAAAAGAGGCAAAATATATGGTAATTGATGGACAATACTCCGGTTCTAAATTTACCAAGTTGAAAAACTCAGAATCAGCTGGTAATATCATATCCACTTAATCCAACACATTGAGCTGTTAGTACTTACTGCATATTACTTCAGGCAACCCATGATGAGGCCAGAGTATAATATTTAGCATTTTGCTATACTTTGCATGTAGGACCTTCAGAAATCATGCTTCATGTAATGTAGAGTTGAAAGAAATAAAATAATGCTGGAAACAAAACAAATGACATGCAAAGGGAGTTATAGGGAATAATGACATTGTGTGGTGTATTAACAGTTTTTGTGTAAGTCTAAGTTTCAGGACCTTTATTAATTTGATGTGAAGCAAATGTAACGGTTCTTGCCCAGGAAATGATGTAAGCAGCCACAGATTGTATGTGCTGGGTTCAGAAAGCACTGGTGCCAGGTAAAAGTTGTGGCTGGAAACAGTGCTTAATTTGAGCCAGTGGTTTCCAGTGCTCAGCACCATAATTGTGAACACTGGTATTTATGACAGTCTGCCACATGGTGGTGCTATCTAATTTAGAGATGAGGTCAACAGAAGTTGTTTATTTATTGAATATACGTTGAAAATGACTAATCTTTGCAGCTGAAGTAAGTTGTATAGCTTTGGGGGCTGGAATAGTCTGAATTGTCACACTTGTAAGAGTGACACGTATATTGTGCTCTCACCCTCTTTGTTTGAAAAAGCTACCTTGAGCTAATGATCTGACGAGCTCTGGCTGATGTGCCTGGTCTCAGTGGGTGGTACAGAGACCAGAGAAGATTTTAAGCAGCATTTCTAGCACCCCCAAAACAATGTGTTGCTCTCTACCGAAGAAGGAAAACTATCCTGAAGCATGATTTGAGAGATACATAGCACTAGCTGCAGCAACAAGGGTGAAAAACTAAGGACTAATCCTGAGTAAGTGTTACCATGCGCTGTATTTACCTTGATGCATTTGGGTACATTTAATGCGAGGATGTGAGGCAGTGTGCCCCCCCCACTTTTTAGTTCATAGTTATGTTTGTATTGTCATTGGCAGAGCTGTAAGGGGCAATTGGTGCACAAGCTGCAGTGGCCTCTTGATGAAGGTCCAGGCACTTGTTTACAAATTAAGCACTGGCTGGAAGTCCCATCTCAGTGCACATCTAAAGGTGCAGTGGGTTCTAAGTGCTTGAAAGCTTGTTCTAGGGTATACCTGGAGATTACTACTTACAGCTAAAGGCTGTGGATGCTAGGCTCAAATAAAGGACAGATTAAATTTTTTATTAGGCCTGGGCGGTGAACTCCACTCAGTTCGTGGAGTTTTCTGCACTCCGCAGTCCGCGGAGCTTGTGGAGTGCAGAAAACTCCGCTTCGCAATGTGCAGCAGTAAGTTCGCGATTGCGAACGGTAAGTTCGCGAGTGTGAGCTGCTGCTCGGGTAGAATTTCTACCCAAGCAGCAGGAATGTCAGCACAAACTGCAGTGCGCACTACACTCCGCCACTCATGGAACTTCGTCGAGTTTCGCGTAGCAAAACTCTGCAAACTACGCCCATGACCTAGTATGTATGCTGTTTCTCTGCAAGGAAGCAGCAGAAGAGAGAATATTTGCACATGGCTGCATTTACAAAAGGTGATTGTAGCTAAGTACATGCAAACAGGACAAGCAATAATTATTCAGTTGTGGGCATGGCCTTTGTGTTGTGCAGAGGATTGCACGTGCCACATTCCCAGGAGGATCTGCATGGCTCTATTATGTACCTCATATTTACAACAAGGGGTGGTGAGGGACAGAGTCTCTGAATTAAGCAGAATACTCTCACCCAGTCAAAAGATCAGGGCTAGATCCAACACCGTTTTTTTGCTCATTGCACCATCCCAGTTTCAGAACCTGGCTGTATGCAAATTAGTCTGTTCCTGTCCCAGTGCATGATGGGAACAGGGCAAACCAAACTACAAAAGCCAATTCTTACACTGGGAAGGAAACAAGCTTCCGGGGACCGGTTTCTGGCATTACAGCCGTCTTCGGCCCGGCTTGTTTGAATCCTGATGGTGCAATGAGCAAGGGACTCATGTCTGAGTATACCCTTCCACGCTTAGGGTGGACAAAAATATTTACAACAAGGGGTGGTGAGGGACAGAGTCTCTGAATTAAGCAGAATACTCTCACCCAGTCAAAAGATCAGGGCTAGATCCAACACCGTTTTTTAGCTCATTGCACCATCCCAGTTTCAGAACCTGGCTGTATGCAAATTAGTCTGTTCCTGTCCCAGTGCATGATGGGAACAGGGCAAACCAAACTACAAAAGCCAATTCTTACACTGGGAAGGAAACAAGCTTCCGGGGACCGGTTTCTGGCATTACAGCCGTCTTCGGCCCGGCTTGTTTGAATCCTGATGGTGCAATGAGCAAGGGACTCATGTCTGAGTATACCCTTCCACGCTTAGGGTGGACAAAAATATTTACAACAAGGGGTGGTGAGGGACAGAGTCTCTGAATTAAGCAGAATACTCTCACCCAGTCAAAAGATCAGGGCTAGATCCAACACCGTTTTTTAGCTCATTGCACCATCCCAGTTTCAGAACCTGGCTGTATGCAAATTAGTCTGTTCCTGTCCCAGTGCATGATGGGAACAGGGCAAACCAAACTACAAAAGCCAATTCTTACACTGGGAAGGAAACAAGCTTCCGGGGACCGGTTTCTGGCATTACAGCGTCTTCGGCCCGGCTTGTTTGAATCCTGATGGTGCAATGAGCAAGGGACTCATGTCTGAGTATACCCTTCCACGCTTAGGGTGGACAAAAATATTTACAACAAGGGGTGGTGAGTCCCTTGCTCATTGCACCATCAGGATTCAAGCAAGCCGGGCCGAAGACGCCTGAAATGGCAGAAACCGGTCCCCGGAAGCTTGTTTCCTTCCCAGTGTAAGAATTGGCTTTTGTAGTCTGGTCTGCCCTGTTCCCATGATGCACTGGGCCAGGGACAGACTAATTTGCATACAGCCAGGTTCTGAAACTGGGATGGTGCAATGAGCTAAAAAACGGTGTTGGATCTGGCCCTGATCTCTTGACTGGGTGAGAGTACTCTGCTTAATTCAGAGACTCTGTCCATCACCACCCCTTGTTGTAAATAATTTTGTCCACCCTAAGCGTGGAAGGGCATACTCAGATGTGAGTCCCTTGCTCATTGCACCATCAGGATTCAAGCAAGCCGGGCCGAAGACGCCTGAAATGGCAGAAACCGGTCCCCGGAAGCTTGTTTCCTTCCCAGTGTAAGAATTGGCTTTTGTAGTCTGGTCTGCCCTGTTCCCATGATGCACTGGGCCAGGGACAGACTAATTTGCATACAGCCAGGTTCTGAAACTGGGATGGTGCAATGAGCTAAAAAACGGTGTTGGATCTGGCCCTGATCTCTTGACTGGGTGAGAGTACTCTGCTTAATTCAGAGACTCTGTCCATCACCACCCCTTGTTGTAAATAATTTTGTCCACCCTAAGCGTGGAAGGGTATACTCAGATGTGAGTCCCTTGCTCATTGCACCATCAGGATTCAAGCAAGCCGGGCCGAAGACGCCTGAAATGGCAGAAACCGGTCCCCGGACGCTTGTTTCCTTCCCAGTGTAAGAATTGGCTTTTGTAGTCTGGTCTGCCCTCTTCCCATGATGCACTGGGCCAGGGACAGACTAATTTGCATACAGCCAGGTTCTGAAACTGGGATGGCACAATGAGCTAAAAAACGGTGTTGGATCTGGCCCTGATCTCTTGACTGGGTGAGAGTACTCTGCTTAATTCAGAGACTCTGTCCATCACCACCCCTTGTTGTAAATAACTATTATGTACCTCAGCTCATATCCCTCCACAAGAATGCTGTCCCAGTAATGGACAGCACCAGGGAAAGATGCAAAGCACATTTGGGAAAAATATGTCCCATCCGGCATTGCTAGCCATGTACCAAAATGCTTAAGCAGAACTTCATTTCTACCTGGAAATTAGGATAAGGAATAATATCTTATCAATTTCTGTGCCCAGTGACATATGCTTCTTAGAAAAAATGGGTGAAGGATCAAGAGCCTGCTGGCCATAAAAGACCCCGACCCCTCCGCCCACGTAGCTCAATGAGCCAATAACTACCGACCACAGCACACATCGACACAATGAAAAGACTATCTCTCAGTATACTTCACAACCTCACTTATCTCCCTATTGTGCACAATACTCCTATTCTATCTCATCCTCAGCTTATGAAGATCTGCTTAGATGGGAAAAGTTGGAAATTTCTGGCTAGCAAAGGCAGCATGCTTTGAGGTGAAACTCCTAATTGAGTCAGCCCTTGCCCCCTTATAATTCCGATACACTCACTGTAACAGTCCCATTCTGCATTATTAAGCTTTGAATTGCCGGATAAAGCACGTTGAATTATTGCTAAACAGATCCTTCTTAAAGCTTCTTTTCATAATGGACGTTGAAAGTGTAAAATAGAAAGACATGTACTTGCAGCCGTGTTGAGTACTGTCCTAGAGTGGAGATCTGGTCATATGGAAAACTGGATCCACTATCAGCGGCACTCTGTGCAGGTCAGCGCAGTGGGGGCGGGGCGGAAGGTGGGTAAGTCGACAGTCAATGAAATAGGTAAAATTAAATAAATAAAAAATTCCTATTCCATCATCTGGCAACGTCCCCCCGCCCCACCCCACCCCACAGCGCTTACCTGCATGGACCGCTGCTGTCCACAATGAACAAAAGAAGACTCCTGGCTGCTTCCTCGAAGGCCTACATTCTAATTCCACTTCAGGACAATCTTCATAATAGATGCAAGTATGTCTCTTACTATAGCTGCCCCAAGACCAGAGCTGAGTAACATATTGCAAATGATTTCAGTAACCCTTAGAAATTAGGAGATTGAGGAAGAGAAATACAATTATGCCTCTTACCTTTCTCACTGTACTCTTCTAATTGGTAACTCAGATTTGTCTCAGGACCATATAGATGACAGGCTCTACCATTTGGCTACTGAAGACACACCCTGAAACAATTATATAACTAGGTTTACCTGAACTTTGAAGATTGTAAGTAGACATTCTTCCTCACTGACCAGGACTGTTTTTGTTATATGCAGATCTGTTATTGGATATTGAAAGCAAAGTCTGGAATGTAGATTCTCACGAGAGCACTGCAGTCGAAGCACTCTTTATACAACCATTAGGTATAAATTCATGTTAAGACTACAAAGCCTTGGTGAAGACAGACAAAAATAACAAACCCACCTCTATACAAGGATGACCATAGGACTCGAGGCGGGAGATTCCCGAACACACATGACAGATGATTTAGGAACATACTAGTGGAGTGATCGCCTGTGTTTAGAATAAGGAGGATAGCAATAAGATTTTCTATACCAATCATCTCACCACTGCAAGACTGCTGAATATTTGTCCTGAGACACCAACTTTAGAGGATGTGACTGAATGGTATAGTGATGCATCCATTGAGGACTGTTAGAAATGGGTTTTCTGGTTGGCTAGGGCATCGCCTAAGCCAGCCAGAAACCACCATTCTAGTCAGTGCAAGGGAGTTACACACTGAAGATAACCCCTGCTCACCCCCTTGGTAGCTTGGCAGAGCAGTCATGCTTATCCCAGAGGCAATGTGTAAAGCGTTTGTGCAACACACTCATGCAGCAGCGACACACTAGGCACACTACAAAAGAAACTTCACACAAGGTTATATAAAAATAGCCTTTGTATGTATCATCATAAAAACACATTAGAACATATCACATATATACACTTTGCCATCATATTTACAGGTATTTCCATAAATCCTTAGGCCATTCGGGCCACTGTCATAACATCACAGCTCAGTTAGTGAAGAACACCAGTAACTACTGGTAAGTGTACAATTAGCACAAAGCATCAGGCACAAACCAAATAACAGTACTTAACATAGCCCAATATGCATATAATCACAGGTGCACCTTAGTGTACACTTGCAGCAGTCCTATACATCATAGACCCATTATGCCCCATTAGACATAGGCAAATCACCATCGTAAACACTTGTGGCGTGCACAGATCATGGAAATAATCTCCCAGAACATAACCACATCAGGGCCCACCACCTCGTCCTGTGAGGCAGTAAATCTCTACTTTCAGGAGTCTCCACTCCCTCCCTTCAGGAAGTGTAGAAATGTCATGGCACGCCTGAATCCGGGAGCCCCTACTGAGCTCGCCCTGTGATGCCACTGAACAGAATCATCCCCAGCATCAAGCAAATGTGTAGCTGCCTGTGGCCATGTAGCGCAGCTGTACAACATCGGCAATGCAGGGATAATGTTGGTGCTACCTACGCACCCAAGTGAGATTTGACAATGGCCCCATGGGGCTGGAAAACCACAGCACGGCCTGGGACAATAGGCACTCCGGTCCCCAAGGCACTCACCCGGTCTCTTCAGGGATGGTTTCCCAGGGCCCGTGAGGCTCATTGCCCACCCCACGCCTCCGGCAGCTCACTCTAGGTGGCCAAACCTCCCTCACTGAAGCGGTCCCCACACACTACTGCAACACGAGCCTATGCCAGGGGCTCAAGCACAAGGGAATATTGCAGTGCTCCAAGCCCAGGTCTAGGGCAATAAAGATAGAGTGCTCAGCCGGGCGCTAAGCCCCCCTAAGTCCCACAGGGCTGAGCTGGGCACTAGCAGGCCAGTACGCAGAGCCTCCCAGCAGAGGGCAGCTCCTCCAACCCCCTCAAGCAGCAACTGGGTCCCACAGCATTTCCTCCTGGCAGATTGCTCTTCAAATCCAAGTCAGTTCAACAGACATGGGGTCACAGCCCCAATATGTATAGTACCAAGTGTCTTCGTTCTTCCCCCGGCACAGGGCTCTGAGTCCAGTCCAAACCAGTTCTGGGGGGCACTTTAAAATACCTTTTCAAGTGTACAACTACCTCCATTGTTAGTGCAGGTCATGGCCCCAGACACACCACAGGGGGGCAGAGTCATCATTGTAGAAGGCAGGCACATCCCTATTCGGGTGCAGGTGCTACTCCTCCCTCCACTCCAGGCTATTCAGCCTAGCGCTGACTCATCCAGACTCTCTGGAGCCACGACACCTTCCCAGCCCCTTTCACTCCAAGGCCAGACAGTCAATACACAACAGCCAGGTATAAAGACACATAGCACACAGAAATGCCCACTTCTAAAAGTGGCATTTCTAAAATAGTGATAATAAATCTGCGAACACCAATATGCAGCATTTATCACCACTATTCCAAACATACCAAACTGGATCACGCCACCCCTCTCAGATCAGGAATTACCACTGAAGCACATATCAGGGAATCCCCAATGCATTCCTTTGAGAGGGCAGCAGTGAGAAACCAAATAGACTGTTTGTCATTACCAGGACATGCCACACAGTTAAGGCACATGTCCTACCTTTTACCTAAACCGCACCCTGCCCATAGGGCTAGCTAGGGCCTACCGTAGGGGTGACTGATATGTAGCAAAAGGGGAGTCGCAGATGTGGCAACCACTTCATGTGCCATGTCACAGCGGCAGTAAACTGCACGCGCAGGACCTGCAGTGGCAGAGGCCTGAGACAGGTTTGAAAGGCTATTTTGGTGGGTGGCGCAAGCAGCGCTCCAAGCCCACCAGTAGCATTTAATTTACTGGCCCTGGGTATATGAGATACCACTGTACAAGAGACTGATTAAATATGCATAATAGGTGTAGACCAATCTTACCAAGTTTACAAGAGAGAGCACAGGCACTTTAGCACTGATCAGCAGTGGTGTAGTGCCCAGAGTCATAAAACCACCAACAACAGGCCAGAAAAAAATACAGGAGGAAGGCAAAAAGTTCTGGGACGACCCTGCAAAAAGGGCCAAGTCCAACAAGAACACATGAAAAAGCTGAGATATTTGGAAAGAAATGTTGGTGCATATTAGAGATATCTCAAATTTTGACATGTTACTTAATCCACTAGTAATCTTTCTGGACACTGGTGAATCAAATTACTTACTTTGTTTCCTCGTCCACGTTCCCTTATCATTCAGTGCCTCACAGCAGTAAGACTAACACTTGAGCATCAATGGAAGTCCTTGGAGAAAACTTCTTTAAACCTCTGATGTAAAAAGGCTTAGTATATTGAAGTGCTGTGGAAATTAGCAGAAGGATAAGGAACACCCCTGGAAAACACATTCACACCTGAGCACCCTTCTCTGTATGTAGTAGTACTTTAAACAACAGGGCACCCACTCATCTGAACTGCTTTATCTCTGCCTACTGACTCATAGTAGCTTTCAGGTCCTGGAGCCTGGAGCCATTATAACGTGAAGTGTGGGTTAATTCCTTTCTCATAACATATTTTCTTTATATCTTTGTTGATACACTCTACAACCATATTTTGTGAAGTCCCCAGTTTAGCCCATCTGTACCTATTGCTGTATCATATATTTGCAATGAGTACCCAAATGTGTGTAGGTGTTCAACCATGCTAATTTAGTTAAGCAAATAGCTTTGTCGTCATTTCACCTAGATTGCTGTTTAATAATTAAAATAGTTATTTCCTAATATTACTAATGTGCAGTAGGTGTAAACTATGTGTGCTTTGATTAAAAATTTGCTTTGTTAATCGATATTCCTTCACAAAAGAGTATTTTCCTGATACACAGAAAGTTCCTCAGTTGAAAATTAGGAGATGAATGTGAGTGTTTCAGATTTACTTTAGCCATTTGATGTATGTTGTACAAATATCTTCTCTGTAAGAAATTAGGAAATATCTCGGTGACCTAAGTTTTACACTTTCCCATCTTATGCTGTATTAAATTTTTTTTAAACTGGAGCAGATATGGAAATTCATAGAGCATCTTTAGCATCTTCAGAATGCAAACAATGGAAAAAGGTTAATTGTCCCAGGTGCTGCTAACAGGTGTTACTTTTGCACAACTCGGTCCTTCTCATTTCAACAGTCTTGAAAGGATGAAAGTCAATCTTCAAGTAATTGTAGTGCATACAATACAAACAAAAGTGGAATAACTACATTTTTGCTAGATCTGTTCGATGTCCTCAGTACATAGTTAAATCATCTCCAGCTGGAAGTGATCCTTATCTATTGTATCATGGTGATGGAAATGAACATAGGTCAATAATTGGGAAAAGGCTGGCAATGATCAAGACTTATTTTTTTTTGTTTAAGAAGTTTTTATTGGATTTTCAAAGACAAGAAATACAAAAGAAAATAGGGACAATAAAATGAGAGAATCATAATATAAAACAACATATCATAAAACATAAGTAAAGAAGATTATAAAAGGTTTCATATAAGCATAAAATTAGGGAAATAAGAGAAAGAAAAGAAGAAGAAGGAGAGGGGAAAGATAGAAGAGAAAGAAGAAGAAACAGAATGATTATGAAGGGTCCAAGAATTTGTTGAAGAATAATAGAGGGGCATATTACCAAGCAATAGCGATAATTATCGCTATTGCTTGGTTAAAGACAAAATTTTACCGCTGAGCTGCGGCGATTTTTATCGCAGATAAACCTTGGTATTACCAAGGTTTATCGCAAATGCGATAAAAAACGGCCGCAATGCATGAATATCGCTGAAAAGTCAGCGATATTCATGCATTACCGAGCTAATGCTCTTCGCCATGTTATCCACCTTCCATTGGATAACATGGCTAAGAACTGCTCAGGGCAGGTGTTAGCTTTTGGAGATAGCGATGTTAGCGACTGTTTCCAGTCGCTAACATCTTGGCACGCCCACTTTGCATCTCATTAGTGATAAATATCACTGACATGCAAAGTGGGGCCCAAGATGGTCGCTATCTCCTACTAGCTGTCGCTAACTGGTGTTAGCGACAGCTAGGTAATAGGGAGATAATTTTATCTCCGCTTTCTTGGCTTTTAAAGCCAAAAAAGCGGAGATAAACCCCCTTGATAATAAGCCCCAGAATTAGTTAGTGTACAGGAGTATGAGTAGAGAGATATAATGAAAAGGGAAGCCAAAAAAGATCAGATTAAATTTTTTGAGAAATAGAAATGGAGGAAACATTAGCGATTCTGTGCTCGTCACAAATAAAATTCCACCAGGTTAATGAAGATAGTTTAGAATTATCTTTCCAGGATGATAAGATAACTTTAAAATCTAATGCAATAAAAAGGTCAAATAACAAGGAAACAGAAGATGAGTCATCAACATCAGGTGAGGAAGAACCTAAAAAAACATTTTGTAATGTCATGCATATAAACCAAACAGATTTCCAAAACGTAAATACATTAGAGCAGTCATAGAGTTGATGCTTCAACGTGCCAGTGTCATTAGAACAAGACCAGCATAGAGGGGAAGAAGAGGGAGAGAACTTAGAAATACAAACAGGAGTAATAACAGCTCTATTATAAATGAAATACAAAGATTGGGTAAGACGAGCAGCAGCAGAAACTTTAAATAACTTAGACCACAGTTTATCCCAAGTTGTAATGGGAAAAGAAACGGACAAATCAGCTTCCCATGCAATTTCAATATGGGATTTAGGTCTCTCAGTAACATTAGATAACAATAACTTATATACAAGAGCAGCTTTTGGTCTGTGTGTGGGAAATAACAGATATAAATGAGAGGAAGGGATAATAGAAGGTGCAACAGCTGGAAGGTCAAAAGTAGTTACTTGTGATTGTAAAGCGTTGGAAATTTTAATATATTCTTGAATACATGAGTCAGGTAAATGGTATTGTACTTGTAGGGTAGAAAAAGGAATAACAGAGTTTAAATAAACCAATTGGTACACAAAAATCATTCCCTTCTCTTTCCATAATTTGTAGTAGAATGATTTACCTTTATATTTAAGATATTTGTTATACCATATTGTGGAGGATAAAAAACACTGAAAAGGAGTGAAACCAACAGAAAATGTATTAAATAATAAACCCTGGGAATATTTTAAAATAGGGTAATTTGACAGGAAAGTGCTGTTGGACATAAAAAGTACATTTTGAAAAGAAAAGTCTTTTAGTAATGAGCGTTCAAAAACAATCCATCTGGGGATAGGGCTGTCAGCAAAATCATGAGATAAAGCAAAGGCTTGCTTGATTAGAAAAGCCGAATTATATGCTCTAAAATTAGGAAAACAAACACCACCTTCAGATTTAGGGCGAATAAGCCTGGTAAGAGCAATAAGCGGGTGTTTTATATTCCACAAACATTTTATACAAGTGGAATTAATTTGAGAAAAAAAGGAAATGGGAATTCGAAAAGGTAACATAGATAATGTGTAGAGAACATTAGGTACAAGCTTCATTTTAATAGTATCCAACCAACCCACCAGGAGAGATATAGGGGAGACCAAGTGTGAAGAAGCGATTGAATTTTAGTGAGTAGCCAATTAAACGTATATTTAAGTGTGGCTGGCAATGAGGTGGAAAACCAAATACCAATGTATTTGATTTTTGAAGGACACCAAGTAAAATTTATATCATTAAACATAAACTGGTAAGATACGGAATTTAAAGTCAAAATTTCTGTCTTTGAGAGGTTTAATTTATAACCGGAAATGCTAGAGTATAATTGGACCTCTTCCAGAAAATATGGGAGGGAGTCAGTAGGGTTCGACATGTGAAGTAAGATATCATCTGCATAGGCAGATATTTTGGTTTCAATGGAGTTATGAATGAAGCCAGAAATATGTGAGTTAATATGAATACGATCCAGGAAAGGTTCAAGGCATAGGACAAATAGTAAAGGTGAAAGCGGGCCACCCTGTCTTGTCCCTCTGGATAACGAAAAAAAATTAGAAAAATTAATATTAACAAAAATACTAGCTCAAGGACATGAATATAACAATTTAATATAGGAAATAAACGTATGACCAAAACCGAACCATTGAAGAGTTTTAAACATAAATTGCCAATTAATATGATCAAATGCCTTTCGGCATCCAATGATAATGCTGCAAGGGGAGATTTGTATTTTTTAGCATATGAAATAATATTTGCGAACATTCGTGCGTTATCTGATGCCAGTCGACCCTTCACAAATCCGACTTGGTCGGTTTTAACCAGCAAAGGCACAATCGTTTCAAGTCTTGATGCAAGACAAATATTTTACAGTCATAATTTATTAAAGATATGGGATGAAAATTTTTACAATGAGAATGGTCTTTATCTGGTTTGGGGATGATAATAATTAAGGCATCCATAAAAGAGCCAGAGGCTTTGGCATCCGCAATAAAGGAATTAAAAAGGGCTAAAAGGCGAGGAACAAAAATGGATGCAAAGGTATCATAAAATTCAACAGATAAACCATCTGGGCCAGGGGCTTCGGATTTTTTCAAAGATCTAATAGCATTAATTATCTCCTGAGATGTGATCTCTCTTTCCAATGCATGAAATTCATTAGGAAGTGAAGGGGGAGAAGGGAGGCCCAAAAAAAAGGAATCTAAATTTTGATTAGAAGGGGAATGGGTCATCAGAATAAAGAGAGCTGCAATACTTCGGCGATATCTTCATCTGACGACACCATTATTTTAGTAGACTCATTAAAGATGGGATCAATATTTTTATGCTCAGATTTAATTTGGCCTTAATTAAGTCATGGAGAGAAGAAGGAGATTTGGAAGAAAAATAAGTATGTTCTAGTAATTTAAGATGGCGTAATTGGTCAGCATATTTTTTCCGCATGGACTTCTTTTTATTTGCAACAAATGAAATAGTAAAGGCACGAAAAGAAGCTTTGAAGGCATCCCAATTATTAGAGACAGAGGTGTCCAGTGGATTATTAAAATTAAAAATGCATTAATAAAAGTGGTGGCTTCTTTAATGTATACAGTGTCATTCAATAAAAAACCATTATGTTTCCAGCGACTAAAGTGCTGGGAAGTGAGTGAGAGGTCAAGTACAGCATGGACGGGAGCATGGTCAGAGATAAAGATGGATCCAATTTCTGTAGATTGAAAAGAAGGGAGCAGAGATTTACTAACCATAACATAGTCAATCCTAGAACGGGTATAATGCACATTGGAAAAAAAGTATATTCAAGCGAGTCAGGGTTACATGTCTTCCAAACATCGTAAAGTGGACGAGAGGCAATGGCTGATTGAAATGCTTTGTGAGATTTATCAGGATTAAAATTGCATTTAGATAATCTATCAGAGAAAGGGTCTTTCCATTGGTTAAAATCACCTGCAGCAACAATATTAGAACAATCTATGGAAGAGATTAAAATTTTAATATCGTTCCAAAACGTTGGATCTGGTTCAACAGGGCCATAGATATTCAGCAAGACTAGAGTCTTGTTGTGTATAACAACTTTTGCCATTATCCATCGCCCATCATCATCATTCTGTGTAGATAAAATTTGTACAGATAATGACTTATGAAATAAGATGGCAACACCCCCTTTTTTACTAGACGCTGGAGAATAAACAACTTGTCCCACCCAGTGCCTTTTCAACTTAAGTGATTCTGTATCAGTATAATGAGTTTCTTGAAGAAAAGAAACCTTAGAATCAAGCTTAGATAAATGCGAAAGTACCTTTTGTCTTTTGACGGGTTGTCCAAGACCACGAACGTTCCACGTGACAAACTTACACATAATGAAGGGTTGGGAGGGTAAGAAACTGGTGGAGTTGATACACATCAGGAGTACAGCTACAGAAAAATAAAATAAAGAAAACACCACACATGAGATTCATACAATGAAAATGTTGCAAAAAAACACACAGTGCCAAAATACACAAACATCAAGTTAAATAGAATGAACATCTCAAGATAAAGTAACAAGAAGATAGAAAGAGAAAAGTATATAGAAAGAAGGAGAAGGGGAAAGAAAAGAAATGAGAAACAGAGTTGAAAACAAAGAGAAAATAAGGGAAAGAAACAAACAAACAGATCAAAGTAAAACAACCAGATCTGTAAGAAGAAAAGAAAACAATGAAGAGGGAGCATAGTGACGCAAGGCAGAGCGGATCTCAGAAATGAGAATAAAAGAGATAGTAAAAAGAGCACTTCACACTGAGGAGAAACAGAAAGAGAAAAAAAGCAATTCATGTCAGAGATAATTGAGTAACACAAAACAAATGAGTCTAAAGAGGCAGTCCTGAGAGCTAGAAAAGAAAAAAAAAATTGGTATGATCAAGACTTATATTTAGGTAATATTCTGGTGCCTCAGTTTTGAGCAGACCTTTTTTGACACTAATAGGAATATTTGTTTTTATCGGGCTGCACACTGCCAGAGTCAGCCCGGTAAACTTATCCAATGAGTAAAAGTAAATCACTGGCTTTGGAGTGTGTTTGTGTTTTATTTGCACTTTTGAGAGATTAAGCATTTCAACAGGATGCTGCATAATAACAAGCAGTATGTAAGGAAAACACTGTCAGGATTGCAGAGCATGAGTGGCTATCGAACTACAGCGATGGCCCACTTGTGCCCTACGTTCGCGCAAGAGTCAGCTGCAGTGCTTTTAAGCAAGCCGCTCCTGGGCAGTAATGCTTCACGTTCAAGCTTTCTCCTACTCCTTGTTCCAGAAACACTCTCCTGGCTTCTGGGTCATCTCAAACTCTCCCGACTGGCTCCTCCTCCATTGCGACTTCCTCACAGAGACTCCTGACCGGTTCTCCTTTGCGGCATCCTAGGGGCGTCACCCGACCGGAGCCCCTCTCTGCGGAGTCCTCTCGGCATCCTTCGACCTGTTCTCCTGTGTCCCCACAATGTTTCCTGGCAGTTCGCCTCCATCGCGGCATCCACACAGCATTTCCCTGCTTTGCCTCGGCCCTGGACACTTGACTTTGCCTCTTTCTGCCCTTATTTTGGCATCTTAGCAGCGTTTTCCATGTTTTGTCCCTCATTTTCCTGCACCATACGGCTCCTGATCCTTGCGGTGGGCTTCAGGTTCTGGTCCACCATCCCCCGAAAATAAAGAAAATAGAAGAAAGAAAAAGCTGAGAACCGCCACAAAATAGTTTGTTGAGATACAATGTTTTCATAGTAACATTTTGATGTTACTTATCTGATTTGGGCTGCACGTCGATGAAGGTCAGCTTTTTATTTACTTTATTCATGCTTCCTGTAAGTAAATAATATTGAAAATTATTCAAAAGAACAAGTTATCTACTGACAAAGGAATTTTTGTTATTTGATGAAACAAGACTTTGTAGCAGTTCTTATATAACTTTTGGTAGGTTCTATTTCTGTAATTACTTGATTCCAGTCATATAAAATATAGTATTGATAGTTACATTTGTTTCTTGCATTTGTGTTTTATTCAGGCTCTTTTGTTGTTTGTAAGCCATTTAAATCTTGCATCAGTTATTTAAGAAAAGAGAAGAAGGGAAAATAATCAGGTATATGTCTCATATCTATATATATATTCACTGAAAAAACCATAGGTTATAGACCATATATAGTTAGGAATTAGCATTTAAAAAACCTTATTTTACTCACACAAAACCAATGAAATTCCATATATAGTTAGTTGCACTAACTATATATCGCGCACCCGCAATCCACTGCTGATCATGTCACATATGACATCATTCATGACATGGTCAGTGACATCACTGATGACATCACTGATGACATCTCAAATGACATCACTGATGACATCACTGATGACATCTCAAATGACATCACTGATGACATCACTGATGACAACATCCAGTGACTGTATTTTTCTGTAAAGTTAAAATATGTCTTACATATTGAAGAATGAGTGGATGTATAAGTGTCTGGATGAAGGATTTAGTAGGTACATGACTGACTGTATGAGTGAGTGGTTAAATTTGTCTCACTGAGTGCATGGGTTAGTGACTAAACTGTCTTAATTTGTGCATCATTATGTCTGTTGTTCTAAAACTGCTGCATGTGTTGATCATTAGCTATATGAGTAACTATATGGGTTATTGATTGGTTGCCCAAGCATTTGTATGGGAGACTGAGAGTGTGTGTGGGTGGCTGGGAGGTGTATGACTCTGTGCATAGATGTATGGGTTCAAAAGTGCATGTGGAAACAGCTGTATGGGCGGTTGACTGTGTGCATGACTGTATTGGTGAGTGAATACATATCTCAGTGCTACATGTCAAAGTAAGTACATATGTAAAATACAGTACATGTGAGAGTTGACATATATAAATAACTGTGCATAAGAGCCAGTGAATGTGTGAGTGGCTGTATGGATCATTGTGCTCTTGTATCCAGGATTGTATAAGTGAGTAAATATGTTTTAGTATATCTTTGAATAAATAAGGTGCGTATAACTGTATAGTTGTGAAAATGGAGCTGTGATTGATTCTTTGCATGACTGACTAGGTGTGTAAGTAACTCCATGGATGAGTGACAGTCTGTGAGTGTCTGTTTACACTGAGTGTATCTAAGGTTATATTAGAGTCTGAAGAGGTTCATCGTATTATCACATGAATGATGTCATCAGTGATGTGATCATTAATGTCAAATGAGATTTTATCAGTGATGTCATCAGTGATGTCATTTGAGATGTCATCAGTGATGTCATCAGTGATGTCATTTGAGATGTCATCAGTGATGTCATCAGTGATGTCACTGACCATGTCATGAATGATGTCATATGTGACATGATCAGCAGTGGATTGCGGGTGCGCGATATATAGTTAGTGCAACTAACTATATATGGAATTTCATTGGTTTTGTGTGAGTAAAATAAGGTTTTTTAAATACTAATTCCTAACTATATATGGTCTATAACCCATGGTTTTTTCAGTGAATTTTCAAGGTTTTGTAAATGCTAATTCCTAACTATATATGGTCTATAACCTATGGTTTTTTCAGTGAATTTTCAAGGTTTTGTAAATGCTAATTCCTAACTATATATGGTCCATAACCTATGGTTTTTTCTGTGAATTTCATTGGTTTTTTAACAGCTAATATCTGTAGCTGTAAAATGTATTCTTCTTTAAATCCAAAAATATATTTTATATGTTTATGAATAATTTTTTTTTAAAATATTTTTTTTTCTTCGTTCCCGCTTCGCAAATCGGGAAGCTTCCCGTTAGCTGACCTTGATGCCGCGAAATAGACCGCGAGCCGGTAAACGTTTCTTTACCGCAAGTGCCGCGTTACAAAACAACATCGTGACGCCTCCCGTCCGCATGACGTTTCACGTTGTCGCGTGATACGTCATATGACGTACTACGTTAGCGAACTGGTACGCGAAGCGAGTCGCAAAGCGCAGGTTTCTGGAAGCAAACCGGGAGGCCCTGCAAAGCGCTTAACGTAAACACAGCAAGTCATGTGACTTGGTAATAACACTTTTCATTGGTTCATTTCACTTTTGGTTTCCTAATGATGTAAGACTAGGTCATATAATCTAAAATGAACACTTTTGATTGGTTGAGAACTCTTGTTTTTCCCAAATGATGAAAATCCCTCCTTCTTTCCTCACTCTGACTTTCATCATTGTGAGAGAAAGACCCTTTGTGATCACTGAGCAATGGCTTCTTTAGTAGCTTCAGCTGGTGCTTCCCCACCACCTCCACCACATCCAAGGAAGAGTGGACCACCTGCTCAAGTTATAATTCAACAAGAAGAAGAAGAAGAGGAACAGGAGGACGAGCACGAAGAGAGGCAGTTTTTACCTGAGCAGCCCAGGACGTCTCACCGGAAAGAAAACGTCATTTGGCAATTTTTTAAAATTCCCAAAGGTCAGAAAAAAGTAAATGCAAGATACGTAACTTGCCTTATATGTCAAGATAGACTGTCCAGAGGGACCGACAAGAAATACAGTTTCGGAAACTACACAATGCATCGCCATATGACTAGGTGGCATCCTAACAACTACAGTGCTGCACAGTTTCGGAACGACCTAGATAATCTCCCTATTATGGCCAGAAGATCTGTTGTACCGGAAGTAACGGGACCAGAGGGCAGGGAGATGGTGCCAAATATACAAATGAGATTTGGTGATGTAAAACACATCTGCGTATTTTGCGATGGATTCATTTCCTACGGAGAAAAAAGCATCACTCTGATCAACAGAGCTATTGACAATCATGCTCATGTTTGTCCGAAACGCCCAAAATAATAAATACTTCTTTTTTTTGTTTTGTTGCTCCTGTTGAGCCCTTTACAATGAATCGTTTTCATTGCCCCCTCCAAGAAAAACCCAAAAAAATATAAAATTGTTCCGAAAAATTCAAAAACAGTAAAAAAATGTTCAGAAAAATAAAAAAAAAGTTCTTTTCAGAACTACCTCCCCGTTATTAAAAAATTGGTACAATATTTGGAACTGTGCCAACCTCTATTTCTCTTAGTTCGCTTCCCAGTTCGCTCGCCGGTACGCGAACCGGAAGCGAACCAAAAACAGTAAGTATAAGGGAAGGAAACAGACACTTATGTTAAAAGAAAGACAGCTATAGGGGAGTAAACTAGAGATACTATTACCCGTAATCCACTGCTGATGATGTCACATATTACATCATTCATGACATGCTCAGTGACATCATCAGCAGAGGATTGCGGGTTTTTTGGCAACATGCCTTATCCACGGTTTAATAACGCTGCCTTTTGCTTTATATAAGTTTTCAAATTGTTTGAAATATATACCAATAGGTCGTTATGAACCTTTAGGTAGTGCTTTTCTTCATGAGGTCTGGTCGCTTCCATACACATACAGATGTTTCAAAGATGATCAAGAAGTTTATCTGAATGGAGAGGAATGCACTGAGACGCCAGATCATTCACTAATGTGTAGGCACATACAGTTACACGGTTCATGCAACAAACACCGACCAAATATGGCTTGCGTGTTGCAAGGCACGCCAGTTCCTGCTATCATCCCCACGTTCAAGTTGTTGGAAAATGGTAGTTATTTGATGCTCAATAATGAAGATTGTTCTGAGTTAATTAAAAGTATTCCTTTTATCGTAACAGTAAGTGAACGGGTTATTTGCTGCAGAAATGTTCTATTTCCTCCCACACATGAACATAGGGAGTTTTCAATCTGGCCACAAATACCAACCTTGGGACACGTTTCAACGGCATGGCAAGAATAAGAGCTCTTTTGTCTCAGAGAGAGGTGGCCTTGAGTTCGGCCCGTGAAACTTTCGTACTTCACATAGCGAACACCCGTACAGAGGTGCACACCCTTTTCAATTAAGATTTGCCTTTCAATTTCAGCAACATGTTTCCGACTATCTTTAACGCATCCTCCACAAAGTCCCTGGCGCACTTTTTTAAAGTTGTTACCAGTGGTCTTGTGACTTCATTTGAGAAAATCTTTGGAGTCATCCCTGCTTCCTTTCATTGTATTTTCTGCACTCTGGTTCGTGGATTGGCATTTTTACTTGCATTACCAGCGGACGCTCTTGTGCTTTTTTACATTTTTAAATATGGATGTCCCTCCTATGCAACCTCCGACCCTGCAGCTGCTGACACTGTTCCGCAATCGCATGCTAGAATATTATGGCACAATGCCGTTGGCGATATTAAGCACGGCATATGGATTATCTTTTCGATTCTCCTACTTCACCTGTGTCCAGCCTGTATTTCACTGCCTGACCTGTGATTTCGATTGGGCCATTGATTTGTGTCTCTGCGGACCGGTTTCTCCTGACGTCGACTTTAATCAGCTGATGACTCCTATCATTACTCACGAGTTGGTTTGTCCTGGCGAAAGGATTATGGCTGTGGCATTGATGCATGGACTACTTCGTCCCTGGAATTTACTGGCGGCAGCAGTCTTTCTTGGAACAGAGCTTTCTTGAAAACCCACCGAGCTGTCCTCTGATGGTGATAGAGGATCCGGTGCTGGGAGAGCACGTATGTTCTTTTCCGCTTTTAAATTGGATGGCTGAACTGTTTTCGGATGAAGACGGTGACTTCCTATTGGAGGCTGTTGCAGCTTATTTTGCATACACAGTTATGTCATAGACCTTTTTCATGTTTGATATGCTGAGTACTAGCATTTCATTGACAATTCATTGACTTATTTGTCAAGTTTTTATTATTTACCTTGCCTATTGGCTTAAGACTCGATAAAGTACTTGGCTGTTTTATTTTTCTTTAGCATTACATTTTCCTAGTTTTTAATGCTTTACCTTGCGGACCGTCCACATATAAACTTGCAATCTGCTCTCATGAGATGGCACTTCTATTATCTTATTCAGTTCGTTTCCGGATCATGAGGAGGTGTCATCTAGGTCCTGGATATCTTTACACCGTGTTAAGTTAGCATGGGCTCATTACCGGTTTAAACGCCATTTTTCCTTTTTTGCAACTTCTGCACACGACACTTAGTTGTTGCTTTAGCTTTCCACCTAGTAGTTCATCGTGGTTTACATGAGAATAATATGTTATTGGTCTACTATCTGCTTTACTTGTTAAACTATATCTGTACAGCGAGTGCTAAAGTTTCAAGAACAACACGATACAGAATTGTTATGAGGTCTGATCTCCACGACTTCATACTCATAACATAAGTGCAACTTCTGCCAATTCTGGGCATGAGGCGGGTTTTATATTGCTTTGCCGAACACACATACACAACAGTTGATGCGGTTCACATGAAGAGAGAGCTGGTGTATGCTGATGTGATTCCTTCAAATCTAAGACACTAAAGTATGTGCACGCCCTAAACCAACACAAAGAGACCTTCTTAGCAAATAATATAATATGTGTATTAGGGAGGGTGAGATATAAGCAGCCGCGGGCCGTGGAGGGAGTTACGATGGGGCAGGGAGGCGGGGAGGGGGAGAAGCAGGGTGGAGCCCTCTCTACCTTGCCCCTCCCCCTCCCCACCTCCCTGCCCCACCGTAACTCCCTCCACGGCCCGCGGCTGCTTATAAGTGTTGCTAACTCTTATTCATTTACAGCATGTTAACATACTGTCACCATTCGCTTTTTATGTACTAGTAACTATGCTGGTAATTTTGCTACTGATAATATGTGTACTTGTATTCTCCACCCTGCTTCTCCCCCTCCCCGCCTCCCTGCCTCACCGTAACTCCCTCCACGGCCCGCGGCTGCTTATAAGTGTTGCTAACTCTTATTCATTTACAGCATGTTAACATACTATCACCATTCACTTTTTATGTACTAGTAACTATGCTGGTAATTTTGCTACTGATAATATGTGTACTTTTATTATCTAAGGTACTACGCCTGAGAAGACGGCATTAGTAAATAAACATTTCAAATACACATCTGTTCTTCTTAACTCCATGTTCTGGTTTCTAAGAAATCTATAACGACCGACTGTTCATGAGTTCCACGTATCCTGAGGTACTATAAGTTCATATTCTGGATTGTCTAAACATTGAGAGTTTGTTATATCCAATGTGACACTGTACCTAGCTTGCTAAGGAGTTTTTGATTACTAACGTGAGTTTTGGGACACCCTAATTCGCCGAGGTTCCAATCCTCTGTCCACAGTTCTGTGTGAGAACAGAAACCCTGCGACAGGGGCACCCCCGACCCTTGCTGGAGCTTCATCACACTTGCGATACAACTCCAGCAATGCATTCGCCGAGGTTCCAATCCTCTGTCCACAGTTCTGTGTGAGAACAGAAACCCTGCGACAGGGGCACCCCCGACCCTTGCTGGAGCTTCATCACACTTGCGATACAACTCCAGCAATGCGCCACCTTTACGGCACAGATACATCACGCATCTGTGCTGTTTTTGCCCCATGATGCGCCGCATTGTAAATGCAGCACACCATAGGTGACGGAACAGCGGCACAGAATGACTAACACATCCCTGGTGATGCGCCAGTCATCATAAATGTATCCCTATGCTTCTTATCTTGTTAGAGATGAACCGCCATATGTATCATCAAAGTTTTTTGCATTTCCTAAATAGCGAACTTTAAGGAATAAATAGCGATTCTTTACCATTCCTAGTTTGCGATGAGCTATTTGCTAATTAGCCGAATGTAGCCCAATGAAGCCCAATGTAGCCCAATGTAGCCCAAAGATGGCCGCCAGACACACAAAAAAACAAATGTAGCCCAAATATCAGCCAGATGTAGCCCAACTATAGCCCAGTGACAGAATGACCAATCAGCTTCGCAAACCTCCGTTACGCGAAGCGGAGCGCTGTTACAGATATATATCTTTTTTTGAACGTTAATTTCTCAAAATCCACTGGAGCACATATATTGAGACCTAGCAAAGGCACATCGGGCTACCAGTCCCTAATATTTTGCCAAGTTTCGTGCAAATCCATTCAGCCGTTCGATTATTATTATTATTATTTTTTTTTGCCCCGCGGGGCCCTTTTAAAACCTCCACATCAAACCTAGGGGGTCAGCGAGGATCTACTATGCCCCCTTATAGTTATTTCCCCCTTTGTTTTGACCTCCTCTTGTCTCTCGATCCTACCGAGAGACAAGATGGCGGCCGCTACGGACTGTTTGGAATGTTGACAGACGCCGGAGAACCAATCAGCTTCGCTTCACAAAGCTCCGTTGCGCGAAAAGTCCGCGTCCTGGGCCGCTGCCCAGTCCGCTGTTACAGATATATATCTTTTTTTAAACGTTAATTTCTCAAAATCCACTGCAGCACATATATTGAGACCTACAAAAGGCACATCGGGCTACCAGTCCCTACAATTTTGCCAAGTTTCGTGCAAATCCATTCAGCCGTTCGGGCTAAAAGTGAGGCCAACCGCCCTATGGAAATCAACATGGGAAAAACGCGTTTTGGGACCCCCCTTTTTTCTCGGCCCCCCCTTGACGAACCCCCCCAAAATTTTCAGGGACTGCTCAGAAACAAAATGTGCCATTTTCCTGAAAATTTCAGCCAATTCCGTCCACAAACGCCAAAGTTATTAGACATAGAATTTTCAAAAATCCCATAGAGAAAAAATCCTAACTATATATACCTACTGGCGACCGCCAGTAGGTAATACCAGAGTAAAGAATAGGCATATTCGTTAGGTCACTAAGCTCATACTTACCAGAGTTTCCTGTTGTATTTTACAGTGATTATATCCAAGAAGTGAAACCTCTCGAGGAGCGTTTTGTTTTTCCCTTGTTCTCTTCCACTCTTCCCCAAAGTATTATTTGCACTTTGACTTTGTTGGGTGCATCTGATGATCAGGTGAAGTTGGGAATTTTCATCATTTGCATAAGGTTCCTGTGGAGATGTAAGTAGCCCGACAGAACGCGAAGCCAAAAGAAGAATACAAAGTTATTTTCTGCCGAAACTTGATGGAAATGACTGAGCCCATATGTTGGGAAATCTACAAAAGGAAACACAAGCTTTGTCAGCCCGAGTAGATGCCTTACAACGAGGCATCAGGTTAGAATCTAGTGGTGGTCCTATACCAGGTTCACAGTTTCAGTCTACCCCTCAGTCCCCTGGTACTAGTGTTCCGGTTCCACAGGTTACCACACCACAGTCGATTCCATTGGCTCCTCCTGAAAGATTTACTGGGGACCCTGCCAAGTTTGCTGCCTTTATAAGCCAATGGCAACTCCTGTTTATGCGTAAAGCCACTTGGTTTCCAACAGACCAAGCTAAAGTGGCTTTTGTTATTTCGTATTTGGCGGGGTCCGCAGCCAATTGGTCCATACCTTTAATAGAGAGGAATGAGCCTTTGTTACAAGATTACACTGCTCTCCGGGGTGAACTTAAGAAACGTTTTGACAGACATTCATTTATGCAGTCAGTAGACACTGAGCTGTTGAATTTGAAGCAAGGGACCAAGGATTTAACAACATAATTTCTACCTTTAATAGACTGGTAGTGGAGTCTGGGTGGCCAGAAGAAAAACGTAGTGCTTTGTTTTATAGAGGACTGAGAGATGATCTAATGGACCTTCTAGCACAGGTGGTTGATCCTTCGAATCCTGCACTGCTTTGATAGATCTTGTTGTCAAATTAGATCACAGAATAAGCGAGAGAAAAAAGGGAAAATGGGAAGTCAGAAGATAATTTTTTGTCTATAAAGAGAAAAAGAAGGATTCAGAAAGGCCAGTTGAAGATTCAGACTCCATGCAGATTGGGAGTATTAAAGGGCCTCTTAGCTAGGAAGAGAAGCAGAGACAGCGTGATAAGAAACTTTGTTTATATTGTGGTAAACAAGGTCATTTCCTCAGAGAGTGCCAAATGAAACCAAAGCAGAGAAACGTTTTGGAAAACTAGAAAGCCTGAAGCCTTGTGAGACAAAGACTACGGGTAGTTCTGGTATAATTGTCTCACAAACAAAGACTACTTTGTTTCCTCCACACTATTTCTTTCTCTCCTCTCGTTTGTTGTGGGGACAACAGGAGATGAGTATAGAAATAATGGTGGATTCTGGTGCTACTGGTAATTTTATGGATTCACAATGGGCACTCAGTAAAAACATTCCCCGAGTGTCTAAGAATACTTGAGAAGAAGTCACCACCATAGATGGCATGTGCTTAAATCTGGCCCTATAACGCATGTCACAGCTGAATTAACATTGCTCTTTGAAGAAAAACATCAAGAATTAATCACTTTAGATCTTATTCAGTCTCCTCAGTTTCCTGCT
This sequence comes from Lissotriton helveticus, assembly GCF_964261635.1. Lineage (NCBI taxonomy): Eukaryota > Metazoa > Chordata > Amphibia > Caudata > Salamandridae > Lissotriton > Lissotriton helveticus. Next base: position 203,868,386 of record NC_136069.1, read on the forward strand.
ATTCTGGGGTTACTTTGGTTGTGTCAACATAGTCACTTCATATATTGGAAGGAAATTACACTGTATTTCGATTCTGAGATCTGTAAGGACCATATGAGATGCAAACTTAGTCCCCCTGTTAAAGCTGCTGCTTCCAATGGCCATACAGATGTTGATTTGCCTGTTGATTACTATGATTTGAAGGAGGTTTTTGACGAAGAGAAGGCTACCTCTCTCCCTCCCCATCGACCTTATGATTGTCAAATTGATCTAGTATCGAGTGCCCGCATCCCTTATAGCAGAAAATATGCCCTAACAGAAAAAGAGACTGCCTATTTGCGGGACTATTTAAACGAGATGCTCAGAATTGGTTTTATTTGCCTATCTACATCACCAGCATCTTCGTCTCTCTTGTTCATACCCAAACAAGAGGGTGGTTTCAGATGCTGTATAGACTACAGAGCTCTGAACAATGTTACAATTAAGAATTAATATCCTCTTCCACTAATGTCCTCCCTTCTTGACCAGTTAAAAAAAGCCTCGATGTTTGCCAAATTAGATTTGCGAGGTGCTTACCATCTGGTGAGAGTCAGGGAGGGTGATGAATGGAAGACAGCCCTTTGCACCAAATGTGGTCCTTACGAGTATTTAGTAATGGCATTTGGGCTCTGCAGTGGCCCTTCTGCCTTTCAGTTCTTTATCAATGAAGTGTTCAAAGACATGTTGGACCTTTTTGTTATAGCTTACATTGATGATATTTTAATCTACTCCTCATCCATACAAGAACATAAACTGCATATCAGGTCGGTCCTTGAACGCTTGCGAGACAACCACTTATATTGCAAGCTTGAGACATGTAAATTCCATGCTTTTCAGGTGTGTTTCCTTGGGTTTGTTGTTTCCCCTCAAGGCATAGGTATGGATCCGCAGAAAGTGGAGGCCAGTACATGGTGTAAAGCACCGAAATCAGTTAGCGATATCCAGAGTTTTCTTGGCTTTGCCAATTTCTACAGACGATTCATCAATGGTTTTTCTGCTTTAATTTCTCCAGTCACTAAGTTGTTTAAGAAAGGAGTGGACTTTCGGTGGACTCCAGAAGTCGAAGAAGCCTTTCTTAGTCTGAAAAAGGCTTTCACACAAGCTCCTGTTCTTATTTATTTATTTATTTATTTTATTTATTATAGTGTTTTATATAGCGCGAACAAGACCCAAGGGTATCAGAGCGCTTAACATCGAGATCAGTTACAAATTGGCAGTACAATAACAATTATAGAACCAAACAGATATGAGGTAGAAAGACTTATGGCTATGAGGGGGTGCATAAATATATATATTCCAAACGCATGTGCAATTAACAATAAAGGTGGATAAGGCTTAGCTTATATCCTATCTATATCGATAAATAAGAAGAGGTAGAGGTTATATAGTTTTTGCTATAAAACAGTTATCGGTTCATCTGGTAAGGAGATGGCAGTGAGGACAAAGTTCAGTTCAGGTTTGTGGGTGGAGTCATTCACTTATCGATGATATTGTTCATGAAGATGGCCGCCCTTCATCTGAATAAGAATATTCGTCTTAGAGTTCCGTTAACTTCCCTACTCAAGGTATTTCCTCAACATATGGCTTTTCAATTCCCGTTTGAATTGAACAATATTTTGAATCTTCCTGATGCTTGGAGGGAGAGAGTTCCAGACTCTAGGGGCAGCTCCAGAGAATGATCGGTCATAAGACTTTTTCTTTCGGAAGATGGCTGGCCGCAACAATAACTCCTTAGCACTTCTGGTTGGTCTGTTTACTCCAGATAGCTTGATTTTCTTGGCTAGATATCTTGGTGTGTTATAGTGCACCGCTTTGTGGGTAATGCATGCTATCCTCATTTGAATTCTAGCCTCATAAGGTAGCCAATTTAGTGCTTTCAAGTGAGGAGATATATGATCAAATTTCCTAGACCCCATGATGAGTCTTGCCGCTGCGTTGAGACAGGCTTTTAGTGGTGCTGTGGATGTTTTTGGTAGGCCGGCTAATGTGGAGCAACCATATTCGATCCTTGATATAACTAGAGATTGAATAGCCAGTTTTAAATCTGCTTCCGAGATTAATGGTTTTAATTTTCTTAAGTAACTCAGGTGGAAGCGGGCACTTTTCGCCATTGAATTAATATGAGCTTTCATGTCGAGATTTTCATCTAAAGTAATTCCTAGTGATTTAGCTGAGTTGACTAGCGTTGGGGTGCAGTTTAGTCCATTCCTTTATTTCAGAGTTGCTCCTTGGTGGTGAAATTAGCAAGAATTCTGTTTTATGGGCATTTAGTTTCAGATGATTAGAGGTTAACCATTCCAGAGCCATCTTTAGTGTCTCATTCATTAGGTCAATGACACCCGGATACATCTCGACCATTTGTGATCAAAACTGATGCTTCATAAATGGCAGTAGGAGGGGTTCTGTCTCAACCAGGGTTAAATACAGGATGTTTGCATCCTGTAGCTTATTACTCACATAAACTAACTCCAGCAGAACTGAATTATGCCATCGGAGATAAAGAATTGTTCACAATAAAGAGGGCTTTTGAGGAGTGGAGGCAGTATCTTTTAGGAGCTAATCATAGAATTACAGTTCTCACTGATCACCATAATCTACAGTTTCTAATATCTGCAAGAGCCTTATCTATGCGACAATTACGTTGGACACAATTCTTTAATGAGTATGATTTTGTTATCCATTTTAGGGCAGGAAAAAATAACGGAAAGGCAGAAGCCTTGTCTCGTTTAGGTTATGAGTTTGAGAAACCCCAAACCGAACATCCTCCCATAATATCCAGAGTTTGCATAATTGGGGTTCTTTGTTCACAGGTTGACTTTATGGAAAAGGTCAGGAAGGCACAAAACACTATAAACGTGGAAGAGATAGCCAAATCCAATAAAGTTATCAGGGCTTAGCATATATCCAAGGGGGATTAGTACTTCTTACACATAGCCTTCAACAACAAGCTCTAGAATGGAGTCTCACCCATCTCCTTGCGGGACATCCTGGGTACAAAAGGACTTTAGAACCCCTCAGGAGACACTTTTGGTGGCCTGATATAGAAAGAGATACCAAAGTATACATTCAAAGATGCCATGTATGTGCGCAAGGAAAGGTTTCTCCTCAAGCACCTGCAGGGTTATTGAGGCCATTACCCACTCCCCCTATGCCTTGGCATACTGTGTCGCTAGGCCTCGTTGTAGATTTACCTAAAACAGCTCATGGGAATACTACCCTCCTTCTTGTAGTCAATTTATTTACCAAGATGGCTGACTTCATTCCATTAAAAGCCCTCCCCACATCCAGGATGTTGGCGTCCCTTTTTCTCCAACACATTGTACGCTTGCATGGTCTATCGTCTGTTCTTGTGTCTGATAGGGGAGCCCAATTCATTTCTAAATTCTGGAAAGAGATGGGGGATTTGGTGCAGATAGACATCAGATTATCCTCTAGTCATCACCCTCAAACAGACAGTCAAACTGAGAGAGTGAATCAATGCTTTAAACAATTCATAAGATGCCAGTTTTTACACACTCCCTCAGATTAGGATAATCTAGTCTGGGTGGCCGAGTTTACGTAAAACAATAATAGTCACTCCTCTATTGGTTACTCTCCCTTCTTTTGCTCCTATGGTTTCCATCCATGAACCATAATTTCTCTGCCTCCCACTTCTTGTCCTGTTCCTGCTGCACTGGATTTTGTTACATCCCTACAAGACATACAAAAAAAATTACTGACAATTTAGAAAGACCAAAAACAGACTACAAGGAGAGAGCTGACCTCCATCGACATGTGGAGCCTGATTACAGGTTAGGGGATGAAGTGTGGTTGTTCACAAAGAATCTCGCTCTGAAAGGATTTTGTAAATTTAAACCAAGATATATTGACCCTTACTAAATAAGTAAATAATAAATAAGGGTGGACGGCCAGATACGCTCCGTGCACGGAGTGCACGTAGTTCCGCCTCCTACGCATTTTGCGTAGCGGGTGTAGCCAGGCGGCACTACGCGCGCTCCGCAGACGGTGCATAGCCGGCCGCCACCCGCCTCCCTCCCGCCCTCCCTAAATACTTTAAAAAAAAGATAGAAAGCTTTTAAAAACACTTACCTTGTCCGCCGCGTCCCCGGGGCTCCCTCTCGCCGTCCCTGGATTCGCGCCGCCATTTCGGATACTAATGCGCATGCGCGGGTGGCCGCGCATGCGCATTTCTCATGAGGAATGCGCATGCGCGGGCGCCCGCGCATGCGCATTAGTATCCGAATCGGTGGCGGCGCGAATCGCGGGACGGCGAGAGGGAGCCCCGGGGACGCGGCAGACAAGGTAAGTGTTCTTAAACGCTTTCTATCCTTTTATTTCAGTATTTAGGGAGGGCGGGAGGGAGGCGGGCGGTGCGGAGTGGGGCTACGCGGAGTGCGCGGGTGGGCGTAGTTTTGCGCCCACTTCGCGTAGCTCCGCGGAGCCCCACTCCGCACACTACGCCCAGGGTTAATAATAAATCCCGTTGTAATGAAATTAGACCTCCCGGCAGCCTTGAAAATACAACCAGTATTCCACGTATCTCTTCTGAAACCTGTGGCACCTGGCACATGTTTCCCTACTTCCCCAGCACCCATAATAGTGGACCACAAACTCAAATATGAAGTAGTGGCTATCATTGATTCAAGACGAGTACGACATAAACTTCCGTATCTCATTCATTGGAAAGGGTATGGCATAGAGAATCGCACCTGGGAACCTGCTAGTAATATACGTGCCCCTCGTTTAATACGTCAGTTTCATAGACGAGCAGAGCACGAGCAGCTATCTAACTACAACGATGGCCGAATTGTGCCCTACGCATGCGCAAGAGTCAGCTGCAGTGCTTTTAATCAAGTCGCTCCTGGGGAAGAAGGCTTTGCGTTCGGGTTTTCTCCATGGTCGGCGACTGGCTGCCGCCCCCCTCTCCCAACTCACCACACCACACCCAGGATACAGGCACATGAAACATGGTTAACTTTTGGAAGGCAGGGGGGGTCGCGAAACCCCCCCCCCGGCCGTATTTATTAAGATCATAACATTTTAATTGCATGATAAACGTTTTATACAAAAATCATCAAGACATTAGATACAATGTTGTCAACAAATGTGAGAGCCTAACCTTAACAGAGACTCTAATACAGCTTGTTCCTGACCAAATCTAACATCCTCATCTAGATTTTTGTATATTACATTTCTGGCCATATGGCAAGGTCGCTAACCGGTGTCAGGTCCTACTAGCTGCGCCTTACCTAGAGATGTGCGCATGCGCAGCTTTTGCCCGTTAATTACCTCGGTCCACGCCGTGAACTCCATTTACCCACTAAAGGAGGGCCCTTACTCTGCGCCATCCGGTGACATCATAAGTATGCGCGCGCGGGGTGGCTACCAGCCTAAGGAAAGCGTGACTACTCCAACCCGTGGCCCTTTGAAGCACCAGTTACCTTGCCCCTGAAGTTCTAGGAGGGGCCAATGGCCCCTCCCCCTGGGCGGGAACCTCCATGGGATGATGCCCGCCCCCTCAGACCTTAAAATTAGCTGCTCACCGGTCATGACCTTACCGCATGCCCCACACCTAATAAATACGACGACCTATGGGAAAAATTCTAATGAGCAACTACTCTCTGCTACATCACATCACACGTCAACGTATCTACCAAAGGAAAAAAGGGCCTAGACACAATTGGAACAACAAAACATATTTCACACATAACCCTAAAAAGGAGGAACATTTCCTAAAGAAAGCATCATCAGCAAAATATACAAAGCACATCCAGTTCGTTATGCCTGGGGATTGAAAATCATAACCTACAAATTTACACCTAAACCCAACTAGTACAGCATTGACCATTTTTGTTCCAGGGATGGTGGGAGGGAAAACAAGAAGCCCCCGAGCCCGGGGCACGACAGGCTGTGGGGGAGCGTCCGGGGAACAAGAGGGTCTCCCGGGCGCTCCCTGCCTCTTTATTCCTGGGGGGGCCGAGGGGGTGGCGGCTACGCCCCCCACCCAGCCCCTCCTGCGGCCCGCCCCCCTGACCCGGAAGTCGTATGGTGACATCCGGGTCAGGGAGGGCGCCACCCAATCGATGGTGAGGCGCGCCCAGGAGGGCACGCCCCACCACCGAGAGGCCTGGAGAAGGAGGCAGTCGCCGCGCCGCCATGCGGGCGGGGGGGCCAAGAGCCCCCCCTTTTCACATGATCGGCGACTGGCTGCCGCCCCCCTCTCCCAACTCACCACACCACACCCAGGATACAGGCACATGAAACATGGTTAACTTTTGGAAGGCAGGGGGGGTCGCGAAACCCCCCCCGGCCGTATTTATTAAGATATAAGATCATAAAATTTTTAATTGCATGATAAACGTTTTATACAAAAATCATCAAGACATTAGATACAATGTTGTCAACAAATGTGAGAGCCTAACCTTAACAGAGACTCTAATACAGCCTGTTCCTGACCGAATCTAACATCCTCATCTAGATTTTTGTATATTACATTTCTGGCCATATGGCAAGGTCGCTAACCGGTGTCAGGTCCTACTAGCTGCGCCTTACCTAGAGATGTGCGCATGCGCAGCCGGGCCCGTTAATTACCTCGGTCCACGCCGTGAACTCCATTTACCCACTAAAGGAGGGCCCTTACTCTGCGCCATCTGGTGACGTCATAAGTATGCGCGCGCGGGGTGGCTACCAGCCTAAGGAAAGCGTGACTACTCCAACCCGCGGCCCTTTGAAGCACCAGTTACCTTGCCCCTGAAGTTCTAGGAGGGGCCAATGGCCCCTCCCCCTGGGCGGGAACCTCCATGGGATGATGCCCGCCCCCTCGGACCTTAAAATTAGCTGCTCACCGGTCATGACCTTACCGCATGCCCCACACCTAATAAATACGACGACCTATGGGAAAAATTCTAATGAGCAACTACTCTCTGCTACATCACATCACACGTCAACGTATCTACCAAAGGAAAAAAGGGCCTAGACACAATTGGAACAACAAAACATATTTCACACATAACCCTAAAAAGGAGGAAAATTTCCTAAAGAAAGCATCATCAGCAAAATATACAAAGCACATCCAGTTCGTTATGCCTGGGGATTGAAAATCATAACCTACAAATTTACACCTAAACCCAACTAGTACAGCATTGACGATTTTTGTTCCTGGGATGGTGGGAGGGAAAACAAGAAGCCCCCGAGCGCGGGGCACGACAGGCTGTGGGGGAGCGTCCGGGGAACAAGAGGGTCTCCCGGGCGCTCCCTGCCTCTTTATTCCTGGGGGGGCCGAGGGGGTGGCGGCTACGCCCCCCACCTAGCCCCTCCTGAGGCCCGCCCCCCTGACCCGGAAGTCGTATGGTGACATCCGGGTCAGGGAGGGCGCCACCCAATCGATGGTGAGGCGCGCCCAGGAGGGCACGCCCCACCACCGAGAGGCCTGGAGAGGGAGGCGGTCGCCGCGCCGCCATGCGGGCGGGGGGGCCAAGAGCCCCCCCTTTTCACATGGTCGGCGACTGGCTGCTGCCCCCCTCTCCCAACTCACCACACCACACCCAGGATACAGGCACATGAAACATGGTTAACTTTTGGCAGGGGGGGTCGCGAAACCCCCCCGGCCGTATTTATTAAGATATAAGATCATAAAATTTTTAATTGCATGATAAACGTTTTATTCAAAAACCATCAAGACATTAGATACAATGTTGTCAACAAATGTGAGAGCCTAACCTTAACAGAGACTCTAATACAGCTTGTTCCTGACCGAATCTAACATCCTCATCTAGATTTTTGTATATTACATTTCTGGCCATATGGCAAGGTCGCTAACCGGTGTCATGTCCTACTAGCTGCGCCTTACCTAGAGATGTGCCCATGCGCAGCCGGGCCCGTTAATTACCTCGGTCCACGCCGGGAACTCCATATACCCACTAAAGGAGGGCCCTTACTCTGCGCCATCCGGTGACGTCATAAGTATGCGCGCGCGGGGTGGCTACCAGCCTAAGGAAAGCGTGACTACTCCAACCCGCAGCCCCTTGAAGCACCAGTTACCTTGCCCCTGAAGTTCTAGGAGGGGCCAATGGCCCCTCCCACTGGGCGGGAACCTCCATGGGATGATGCCCGCCCCCTCAGACCTTAAAATTAGCTGCTCACCGGTCATGACCTTACCACCACAGGCCAGCATTGTTAACCGACGATCTGGCCTCCCCCTGACTTGACCCACCCTAGAAAGTGCTCACCTAGCAAAACCCTCCAACCAGGCCCAGACATGATTAGACCACAGGACGTTCCCTGCTTCAGTCAAGTGTACCCCATCACCCAGGTAGAATTGTGCGCCCCAGATACACCCATGTGGAATCGTCTGCAACCGGGGGGTTCGGAATAGTTTGTCCAACTGTGTGTTGATCCTCTTTACCGAGTGATTCAACACCCTGACCGAATCCCCCCCTCGCCACTGCCACCGAGGTATAAGTTGAGACCATACTACTGTGCAACCCGGGCAAGTCCTGGACACCCACCCCGCAGTGGAGATGATCTCGTCAATGAGGATGCGCCTCCCCAGTTTGGCCAGGTCATTCTCCCCTAGGTGAAGTATCACCGCTGACGGGGAGTCGGGCTGCTGAGCTAAGAGTCCCTGAAAGAAGTTCCTAAACTGACCAAGGCACAGACCCCCTCTCCCGAAGAATGAGATGTCTAACCCCTTCAGTGCCGCCCTTCTCCTACGGTCTCCTGAAAGAAAAACATGTTGCACCCGCCTTACATAAGACTGGCCCACAATCCAAATCTTCATTTTTTCGCGTCCAGCATGCTGCTTGTGCTGTGATGGTGTAGCTCCTTCAATCCCGGCGGTGAGTTCCTCCCCTGCGTCACAGGTTTGAGAAACTGCAAGAACCAGAAAACATACCCAGCGTGAGAATCATCCTGTCATAACATGTCAATCCGTACATATCGTTTATTACAATCAGATGACCATCTCCCAATTTTCTTCACACTCTCAGCCGAGAGACCCCCTAGCGCAGCTTCAGTTGCCGCCCCTATCCTGAAGGAGTGCGTGCCAAATTCCTTGGGATCCAACCCTGCCTGTCTAACGGTCAGTTCCAGGACCCGCCTGAACTGGTATCTAGTCAATGGTGTCCCATTGGCATGACACAACAGTGCCCCCCCCGCCGTGCCCTCCCGTTGCCTGTGGAAAACCTCCACATGAGAAACCGGGCAACAGGGGTTGGTCCCGGCCCGGTGGAGCACTATGGTGTGACCCCGAGATTCCTGATCAGTTTTTGACCTCTGAATTGTCACCCACATGGTATCTTCCTTGATCCTAACACTAGTCAGTTGTAGGCCGTCCAACGTATCCCCTTTTGACCCTGCTACCAGTTCGCCAATTCTTAGAGCCCCATAAAAAGCCAGGGAAAAGGCGGCTTTGAACAGATGTATCTCCCATTCTGAACTACACACCTCGTGCAATGCCAGTAATAAGGCTGCCAGCCGCGCCAATCCTATGGGCTTTCTCGTATCCGCAGAGTGGCCCTGCAACCGGCGCCATCCCCTCATGGCCTTGCGCACCATAAAATTATTGGTGGGATCTCGCATGCCCTTAGCCTGCGCAAAGAAGGAGACCGCCGCCCTATGTCTGCTTGCGGCTGCCACTGATCTCCCTTCCCTGTGCATCCATTCCAAATAGTCCGCAAAGCTGTCCTCCTGTGCCCACCTGACCTCCCAATCCTGCCCTAAGAAAGCGCGGTAAGACAAAAACGCCCCTTCATAAGCTGTCTTGGTCCTGGGGGCTAGGCTAGCAACCACGAGGTCCTGTAATCTGGGGCACCAATCTGCCAGAGTACTGCCGGGAATTGTGCTGGCGAGGGGTCTGCTGCCGGAAGATGTTCCCTGAAAACCTGCATTTTAAAGCGAGAAAGGGAGTCAGCTGCATTGTTGAGGACGCCTGGGACATGTTTGGCCCTGAAGAGTACATTCCATTTTAAGCACTGAAGCACAATCTCTTTAATCAGGCGCAAGATGAACGGACAGCGTGCCCCCTGCTGGTTTATGCATTCGACCACTGTCATGTTATCCGACCAGAACACCACTGATTGGTTACATAGATGTTCTGGCCAGACCTTCAATGCAACCCATACTGGAAAAAGTTCCAGGAAGCCAATCTTTTCCATTCCTCTGGCCACCGTTGGGCTACCCACTTGGTCCCTAGAATGGCGCCAAAGCCCACACTACCAGCAGCATCTGTCCATAAACCCAATTCTGCTGATGTAGCGGGAGGACCTGACCACACTACCCTGCCATTAAAGTCCTCCAGAAATGCCATCCATATAAGCATGTCCTGGCGAACCTCAGCTGACAGCCTAGTGCGGTGGTGTTTCTCCCGTAGTCCTTTCATAGCCCGGGCAATAGAGCGTGAGAATGGGCGCGCCATTGGGATGACCCGCAGTGCAAAATTCAGTTGCCCCACCACTTCCTGCAGCTGCTGCAGGGTAACCTTGACTTTGCATAGGCATTGACGCAGAGCTGCCCTGAACTTAGACACTTTGTCCTTGGGCAACCTGAAGCACCCCTGTACTGAGTCAATTTCAATGCCCAGGAATTCCAAGCAAGTAGCCGGGCCAACCGTCTTCCCGGGCGCCAGCAGAACCCCAAAAGCATGAGCACACAAAATTCCTGCAGTGCCCAAGCACACTCCTGAGAGTCTGCCGCGCCTAGGAACAGGAAATCATCCAAGTAATGCATAACCTGTTGGTGGCCCGTCGCCTGTCTCATGACCCATTCTAGGAATGAGCTAAATGTCTCAAAATAGGCACATGATATGGAACAGCCCATGGGCATACATTTGTCCATGTAAAACTTGCCCTCAAAAGTGAAACCTAAAAGGTGGTGGTCCCTCGGGTGCACTGGGAGGAGACGGAAAGCGGATTCTATGTCAGATTTAGCCATCAATGGCCCTGGTCCCAGGGCACGCAATAAGGCAACCGCCTGATCAAAGGAGGCATATTTGACACTACAAATCCCTTTGTCAATCGCATCGTTCAAGGATGTCCCTCTCGGTGCAGATAGGTTGTGGATCAGTCGAAATTCACCTTTCTCTTTTTTGGGTACTACTCCAAGCGGTGAACACACAAAAATGAGGTACCTCATGGAAAGGGCCAGCTATCCTGCCTAAGGACAGTTCCTTGGTAATCTTAGCGGACACCACCGTTGGATTTTGTTTCACTGACAATTGGTTCCTGCAATTACTGCTACCTGTGTAATCCACTGCCGGGATCCTAAAACCTTGTGAAAATCCCTCCTGAAGTAGGGAGGCTGCTGCGTGGTCAGGGTATCTATTTAACCATGGGATCAATGCTAACACAGCTATTGGTGTGGGGGGGCCAGCCTCGTCTAAATTACTCTGGCTTCCCCCTTCCCCTATGGCCATGGTTGCCTTGCTTGGACCTGCAGGTTGTCTCGGGGTGGGACGGGTGTCCACAGACTGCACACGCATGCCTAAATCTACAGGTGCCCTGGGGTCTTGTGCATGTGCGCTTATTAAAATCCCAGCATACCCCTCTCCTTTCTGACCCCCCCCCCTATTTTTTCCCGGGACCTCATTCCCCTGGGTTGACCGAAAGGGCTGTTGAGGCCGGGCGGAAAACGCCCTGACTGCACTGGTCGCCTGAGATGGGGCTGTGTCACCTGAGAACTGTTTATGCCAAGACATAGAGTCCACCTTGTCCCACGCCAATGATGCGTCAAACTCCTTGGCCTTCCTGAAATTAACATACTCCTTCCACGCATCCCCAGTGTATTGATCGCTCCACCCCACAATCCTGCTCATGTAGCAAGACATTGCAGCCTGCACATTTGGGGGGCGTTCTGCCGTGATAGCCGAAAGGACAGCAAAGGCCCTGATCCAATTCTTCAAATTCTCCTCTACTCTAAACCTGGAGCATTGTGCCCTCCATTCACTTGGATGCATCCACTCCTTCAATACCTTGGCCTGTTCCATTTCCCTATTGTCTAGCAACAAAGAGAAAATGTATACATATTTTCCCGCCCAAATCATCTCCTTCACTTCCTTGGACACATGTTGCCCTAAGTTTTCACTTCTCGTTGGCACTAGGCCGTCCCCTAAGAGAGGTAGGGACACTTCCTTACCATTCACAGGCACTTGGGCCGGTAAAACACTATCACCATTCGCCTGGGCGGGACTGGAACCTGTAAGGGAACAAGATAATGGACCCGCACTACTGTCAGCCGCCGTTGCAGCCTTAATCTTCTCTACCAACTTTTCCGCTTCTGCTACATGATCAGATGAGTCAAAGCACATACCCCCCTTTCGCAACCACGGCAGCAAGTCCGCTATCCGAGATACCAATTCTGAAGGAACTGAGTCTGGGTTACCTGCTGGGCCTGCAGTGACCCCTGGGGGCATGACCTGCGGCACAGGAAGAATGTGCAAGGGTGCGGCCGGTGAAGGGGCAGGCCCCACAGGTGGGAGCGCCGGCGGGATGGCTGGAGCCGGTGCCGCGGGAGCTGGAACCACAGGCATAGGAGTAGGAGGTGCCGGGACCGAAGGTACAGGTGTAATAAGTACCGGGACTACCGGCTCAGGGGTGGGGGCAGCGTACCTGGGCTTCTTGGCCTTAGACCTCTTAGGTGAGGTAGCAAAATCCCCCCTTGGCAAGGGGGGCGCCCTCTGGCGAACAGGCCTTCCCGATGGGCCAGGGGAATCATCAAACCTCTCATTAATCCGAGCCTCCAATTCATCAACCTTCCCCAACCGTTTGTTAATTTCGCCCATTTCCCGCATCATGGCCCGCATCATAACCTCCATTTTGGACCCTCCTTTACCACCCCTCGGTCCTGGCATGTTAAAACAACTGCCTACACTCCTAATGTCACAATTGGGCGTACTTGTGTTCTGTACCTTCACCAGATGGAGGATGTCCAGGGGGCTTTCAGCACCATGCAACGGCAACCGCAACACCACCAGCTTATCCGGCTATGTCAGGGGTGAGTAAACCTAGCGTAGACCCACCCGGCGGTTACCAGGAGCGATGAAATGCTAGCCCCCCGTTTTCCTCTACCGATCAAATCCTGATCTGCAACCTCGTCTTACGTCCGCCTCCTTGAGCTCGCCACGTGAAGTGCAGCAATATTATCTTACAGTGCCTGAATTAGAAAATGTATCAGTACCTGGGAGTATGAGGCAGGAGCAGCTGATGAAACCAATTTGTACAAAAAGGCTTGAAATTGCTAGAAGCTGGAGACCCCCAGTTAATCACCTCCTAAGCTGCCTTTGGCTGTTCTAAATTAAACACAATGGAAGCTTCAATAAAAACAACCCCTGTTTTCCTATTAAGAAAATCAAAAAAAATTTGCACCCTATCTTCTTAAGGGTCTCCCCTCCAGGTCCTGCCCTGGTCGACCCTGCTTCGCCTCCCTTCCCACCTCGTGCAATGCTGGCTAAAAAATTCCGCCCGATTGCCTCTGCAGGCTGTGGCGCTGGACGTGCACGAATCGAGAAGTTAATAACCAATGCAAAAATGCCGAGCAAAGAATCACAGTGTGAGGCACTCCTAACCCACACGATGAAACAACCCTCCCACGCTGACCCTGGGTGGCGGGAAATGCTCTTTGTCCTAAACCGGTCGGCAGACACTCGCTGTGGAGCCCGCCCCCGAGAAATACCTCGATCTCAGAACGCCGCCTCGCGAGACCTGTGACCCGCTCCCCCGCCGCTCCGCACTCCGGCGACCTGGGTTCCAGCACGGGACTCCTCTCGACTCCTCCCGTGATAACACCAACTCGTCCGGTGACCTGGAACGATGGTCCGGCAGCACTGGAAACCGGCCCCTGCGATACTTGAAGCCTGAAAGAAAAATCAGTAAAATTATAAAAACAAGAAGCCCCCGAGCGCGGGGCACGACAGGCTGTGGGGGAGCGTCCGGGGAACAAGAGGGTCTCTTGGGCGCTCCCTGCCTCTTTATTCCTGGGGGGGCCGAAGGGGTGGCGGCTACGCCCCCAACCCAGCCCCTCCTGCGGCCCGCCCCCCTGACCCGGAAGTCGTATGGTGACATCCGGGTCAGGGAGGGCGCCACCCAATCGATGGTGAGGCGCGCCCAGGAGGGCACGCCCCACCACCGAGAGGCCTGGAGAGGGAGGCGGTCGCCGCGCCGCCATGCGGGCGGGGGGCCAAGAGCCCCCCCTTTTCATTACTCCTTGTTCCGTAAACACTCTCCTGGCATCCTGGTCACCTTGAACTCTCCGGACTGGTTCCTCCTCCCTTGCGGCGTCCTCACGGCTTCTCCTGACTGGTTCTCCTATGCGGTGTCTTCGTGGCATCCTTCAACCGGTTCTCCTCCTAGCGGTGTCCTCGCTGTGCTTCCTGGCAGTTCGCCTCCATCGCGGCATCCACACAGCTTTTCCCTGCCTTGCCTCGGACACTTGACTTTGCCTCTTTATACCCTCATCTTGGCGTCTTAGTGGCATTCTCCATGTTTGACCTTCATTTTCCTGCACCATACCGGCTCCTGATCCTTGCGGTGGGCTTCAGGTTCCCATCCACCATCCCACTAAAATAAAGAAAATAGAAGAAAGAAAAAGCTGAGAACCGTCACAAAATAGTTTGTTGAGATACAATGTTTTCATAATAACATTTTGATGTTACTTATCTTTTTTGGGCTGCACGTCGATGAAGGTCATCTTTTTATTTACTTTTATATGCTTCCTGTATGTAAGGAAATATTGAAAACTATTTAAAATAAGTTATCTACTGACAAAGGAATTTCTGTTATTTGATTAAACAAGACTTTGGAGCAGTTCTCATATAACTTTTGGTTGGTTCTATTTCTGTAATTACTTGATTCCAGTCATATAAAATATAGTATTGATAGTTACATTTGTTTCTTGCTTTTGTGTTTTATTCAGGCTCTGTGTGTGTAAGCCATTTAAATCTTGCCTCAGTTATTTAAGAAAAGAGAAGAAGGGAAAATAATGAGGTATATGTGGATATATATATATATGTAAATACATATATATATATATATATATATATATATATATATATATATATATATATATATATATATAACGGTATACAACCTTTACAACGCTACTTTTACCACGACCTACCATTACCACGCATTTTTTACAACGCAGGATCCATGACAACGCACACCATTACCACGCATGTATTTACAACGCAGGTACTTTTACAACGCATACCATTACAACGTAAGTATTGGTAAGTATATTATTTTATAAAAAATATTATTTGGTTTTTTTTGTAAAGGGGTATTTTTTGGGTTCAGGGTCAGTTTTGGGTTTTTGGGTAAAGGGGTATTTTTAGGGTTCAGGGTCAGTTTTCAGTTTTTGGGTAAAGGGGTATTTTTAGGGTTTAGGGTCAGTTTTCAGTTTTTGGGTAAAGGGGTATTTTTAGGGTTTAGGGTCAGTTTTCAGTTTTTGGGTAAAGGGGTATTTTTAGGGTTCAGGGTCAGTTTTCAGTTTTTGGGAAAAGGGTATTTTTAGGGTTCAGGGTCAGTTTTCAGTTTTTGGGTAAAGGGGTATTTTTAGGGTTTAGGGTCAGTTTTCAGTTTTTGGGTAAAGGGTATTTTTAGGGTTCAGGGTCAGTTTTCAGTTTTTGGGTAAAGGGGTATTTTTAGGGTTCAGGGTCAGTTTTCAGTTTTTGGGTAAAGGGGTATTTTTAGGGTTCAGGGTCAGTTTTCAGTTTTTGGGTAAAGGGGTATTTTTAGGGTTCAGGGTCAGTTTTTAGTTTTTGGGTAAAGGGTTATTTTTAGGGTTCAGGGTCAGTTTTTAGTTTTTGGGTAAAGGGTTATTTTTAGGGTTCAGGGTCAGTTTTTAGTTTTTGGGTAAAGGGGTATTTTTAGGGTTCAGGGTCAGTTTGGGGTTTTTGGGTAAATGGGTATTTTTAGGGTTCAGGGTCAGTTTTGGGTTTTTGGGTAAATGGGTCTTTTTAGCGTTCTGGGTCAGTTTTGGGTTTTTGGGTAAAAGGGTATTTTTAGGGTTCAGGGTCAGTTTTGGGTTTTTGGGTAAAAGGGGTATTTTTTGGGTTCAGGGTCAGTTTTGAGTTTTTGGGTAAAAGGGGTATTTTTTGGGTTCAAGGTCAGTTTTGGGTTTAAATTTAAATTACATTAAATTAAATTGATTAAATTAAATTACATTAAATTAAATTAAATTAATTAAATTAAATTAAATTAAATTAAATTAAATTAAATTAATTAAATTAAATTAAATTACATTATATTAATTTTAATTAAATTAAATATTAAAAAATATTATATACTTACCAATACTTACGTTGTAATTGTATGCGTTGTAAAAGTATATGCGTTGTAAATACATGCGTGGTAATGGTATGCGTTGTCATGGATCCTGCGTTGTAAAAAATGCGTGGTAATGGTAGGCGTGGTAAAAGTATGCGTTGTAACGTCATACATCCATATATATATATATATATATTACCTACTGGCGGTAGGTAGTTATAGTTAGGATTGATTTCCATAGGGAAATCGCAACATTCTACTTGGAATAACTTTGGCGCCAGTTGAGGAATCGGCCTGAATTTTTCAGCAACTTTGCCTCGCGGCGCTCCGCTCCTTCTGTGAAAGTTTGGGGGGGATTCGTCAAGTGGGGGCCGAGATAAAAGGGGGCTCCCAAAACGTGTTTTCCCCATGTTAATTTCCATAGGACGGTCGGTCGCACTTTTAGCTTGAACGGCTGAATGGATTTTCACCAAACTTGGCAAAATTGTAGGGACTGGTAGCCCGATGTGCCTTTGCTATGTCTGAAGATATGTGCTCCAGAGGATTTTGAGTAATTTAAGTTAAAAAAAAATTATATATCTATGGCAGTGCCCCGGTTCGCGCACCGGGGAGCGCTCCGGGCGCGCCACGCGACTTGCGCACGGGAAGCTGATTGGCTCTCGGGTGTCTGTAAACATTCGAAACAGTCCGGAGCGGCCGCCATCTTGTGTCTCGGTAGGACCGACACACAAGAGATGGCTAAAAACAAAAGGGGGAAATGACCAAAAAGGGGCAGGGCACACCCCCCTGACCCCCTAGGTTTGATGTGGGGGCCATAAAAGGGTCTCGCGGGACAAAAAAAAGTGTAATTTTTTTTCGATTTTCGCGGGGGGAGCGCCCGGTACGCGCAACGGGGAGCGTACCGGGGAGCGTACTTTGGTGAAAAATAGTGAAAATAATCATTTTGAGTGATTACAGGTAGGGTAGCTCTGAAAAGAGCTTTTGGGATCTGTGGCTGTTTTAGGTACCTACAAGTATGTCCCACACACACCCACACGCACACAACCCCACACCCCCACACCCCCACACTCCCCACGCACACCTCACACACACACACACCTCCACCCACACCCAAACACCCCACACCCCCACACTGACACCTTACACATCCACACACACACCCACACCCACATCCCACACACCCACACTCACACACACACCTCACCTCCCCAACACACACACACACACGCACACACAGATACCTCACAGACACACCCCACGCATCGCACACACACCCCCCCCCACACACACACACACACACACCTCACAGACACATGCACACATCCCACACATACATACACATCCTACACACATACCCCCCACACCGACACACACCACACACACACCTCACACACCCACACTCCCACCTACACCCAAACACCCCACACACCCACACCCACACACACACCTTACACACCCACATCCCCACCCACACCCACATTGCCCACACACCTATACACCTCATCCCCCCCAGACACACACACACACACATACACACCTCACAGACACACCCCGCACATCCCCCACACACACCTCCCCCCCACACACATGGGGAAAACTCAGGTAAACACTAAAATAATAATTTAAAGTGCTTAGAGGCAGGGTATCTCTGAATAGAGTTGTTGTGTTGTGTGGGTGATTTAAGTACCAACATGTAGGTACCAATGCAGAGTCTTAAATTCAATGTACACCGTTTCCTCGGTAGATAATTTGCATGTTGTTATAGAAGTTATTGTGGTATATGGAATCCATACAATAGTCTGTCAGGAAAGCAGAAAGAACATGGAGGCAGGAGATGAAAAAGAGATGTCAAATACACATTGGAGATAATATAGTGGGAGAAAGGAAGTATCTATGAGCAAAATTACTATGTAACACAAAAAAGTTGCACAGTATACTATAAGTCTGACTCTACATTATAATCAATTTGGTACTAGTTTAAGAATTACATATAAAAATGAATAATGTCTCAAAGAATTTTTAATTAAATAAATAAAAATGTATTGGTTTGAATTTTCATAGTTCAATAAAACTTCCAGCATTACATCATCTGGAATCTCCTCAAACATGCATGTTTCTATATCTTGTAAACATTCAACAAATTGTTGATCCAAAGACTGATCCATAAATTCTTCATCAAAAAAATCTTCATTTAGAATATCCTCAGATGTCATCTCGAAGGAAATATTGATATTTTCTTGCTCCCCTTCCATTTTTTTGCTGTAAATTGCATAAAAAATAACTATATCAGTAGAGTTAGGGCACTGTTGGGTTTAAGTTCAGACAGGTAGTTCAGATTTTTTAACAGTGAAGTTAACTTTGGGCAGTGTATGGTAACAGGCAGGAAGTAGAAATATAAAAAAGTGCCTGTGAAGAAGCGTAAGTAAATTCCTAATTATACCAGAGAAGCCTAAGTCAATCCATAAATATAACAGAGGAGCCTATCTCTATCTATAACTATAGCAGAGGAACAGTAAATAATTATTAGAAAACGTTTTTACAAATTAACTTAAAGTGCCCGTTACAAATTATCAACTTACTTTACAGAGAGGTGAAGAAGACAAAATGCGAAAATCCTTTCAAGATGTACCTCAGGTAGTTGTAGTCAAAATGGCCGTGTTTCCCTCTCATTTTTCATTTATATTCATGTACATAACCAATCAAATGTCAGGAAAAAAAAGTAGAAAATGAAAGTAACATTTTAATTGGTTGTAAATTCTAACACTTCAGATGTGTTTTTGTGAAGTAATTTACCTCAGGGTATTTAGAGAGGTCTACAGGCTAAATGGCTCAATGGAATTCCATCGAATTTGGGAAAATGGTAGGGATTGGTATGTAGTATGAGCTATTCTATATTTGGTGAAAGTGTCTCCAGTGGTTTTTATGTAAATTAACTTTTAACATTTTTTTAGAGCGCTTCCCGGTGCGCGCCCCGGTACGCGTACCGGCAGCGCTACGGCAGTCCTCCATTTTGTTTTCGGTAGATTTAAGACAGAAAATGGAGGACAAACAACGTTGGGAATGGGTATAAGGGGGCATCGTAGGCACTCCTTGACCCTCTAAGTTTTCGGAGGGGGTCATAGGAGGCCCATATAGGCAAAAAAAAAATATATTTTTTTTTTTTTCGCGGGGGGAGCGCCCGGTACGCGCACCGGGAAGCGTACCGGGGAGCGTACTATGGTGAAAAATAGTGAAAAAAGTTAGAAAAAAATAATCATTTGGAGTGATCAGAGATAGGGTAGCCCTGAAAAGGGCTTTTGGGTTCTGTGGCTGATTTAGGTACCTACAAGTAGGTACCAATGCACAGTCTTAAATTCAGGAGGAATATTCTATTCCCCTCATCTGAAAAGTGCACACCATCTCCTCTGTAGATATCTTGCATGTTGTAACGCAAGTTATTATTGTATATTGAACCCATTTCATAGTCTCTCATGTAAGCAGAAACAGATTTATTCACATGTTTCCGTGCTTTCTCAAATTGTGGACAAAATTGATTGGACCACTTCCATTTCTGCCTTTGGCATATATTGGAATATACCAAGGCAGTTTGAGGAAAAAGTGCCATCAATTGATCAAAGGTGTCCTTTAAAAGCATTTCCAGACCTACCCCAGTCAAAGTGCCCAAGTCATTTCCTCCACAGTGCACAATTAAAAGGTCAGGGTGTGGCAAATGCAAAAAGGTTTTCACCAATGGTAAACCTATGTACAAGCATGTGCCTCACAGCAGGGATAAGACTGAGGCAAACGCTTTCACATGGAGCTTTCCCCATGTGATAGGATTCTGACACCTAAGAAGGAGTGCAGATGAGATGAAGACTGTCCAGGGGAGCACAAAAGGTGAGGCTTGTGTCCAAGAGTGTAGTGGACAGGACTAAACTGGAGTAGTGTGCAAGAAAAAAAAAATCTCATTTATGAGGCCCTGGGTCAGTTTTGCACTACTGATGCGTCACTTTTTGTGACGCATGGGCGGCATAAAACATGTACCTTTTTGCGCCATATTTAAAAAATTATGCATGTAGGTAGATGCGTCACTTTTTAAACCTCTGCGCCACATTATACTCAAAAATGTAAAAGCCATTCATTTTCCGAAAAAAACCTTTTTGACATCACATTTAGGAAACACAGCACAGGTCCTATGTACAAGCATTCCATGTCATTACTGAAACCTCACTATTTTTCAAAATACAATTCCTCTATGCAAACAAACTCAATATGCTTCCTACACTGAGTTAACACAGGTAACATCACAGTAAAGAGTCAAATTGACGCCTGTGTCTAAGAGTGCAGTCGGGGATAGGCTTCATGAAGCCTAGTCCACTGCACTCTTAGACACAAGCCTCACCACCTACGCTCCCCAGGAAAGCCCAAACATGTACCTTTTTGCGCCATATTTAAAAAGTAACGCATGTAGGTAGATGCATCACTTTTTAAACCTCTGCGCCACATTATACTCAAAAATGTAAAAGCCATTCATTTTCCTCAAAATCGTTTTTGATATCACATTTAGGAAACACAGCACAGGTCCTATGTACAAGCATTCGATGTCATTACTGAAACCTCACTATTTTACAACATACAATTCCTCTATGCAAACAAACTCAATATGCTTCCTACACTGAGTTAACACAGGTAACATCATTGTAAAGTACATTACACTTGACAGAGGTATAATGTGGTGCAGAGGTTTAAAAAATGACGCATCTACCTACATGCGTCACTTTTTAAATATGGTGCAACAAGGCATATGTTTTATGCCGCCAATGCGTCACAAAAAATGACGCATCAGTAGCGCAAAACTGACGCATGGTTTTATAAATGAGGCTCATCTTTTTCTTGTAGACTACTCCAGTTTAGTCCTGTCCACTGCATTCTTGGACAGAAGCCTCACGTTTTGTGCTCCCTGGACAGGATTCATCACATGAGCAGTCCTGCTTAGGCCTAATAATCTTTTTTTAGAATGACATTTGAAAAACAGAGATAAGGTGATATGTATAAGCTTTTCATTACACTACTGAAACATTTATAGGGCAAAGTAATGTGTTTTACATTTTTGAGACAGAATAAATTGTGTGTGCATGATTACATAAAAAATATTTGATCTTTTCACAATCATGTCACCTGTTTCACCTGAGATTAGGAAGTAGATTGTGGAGATGAGGTGAGGCATGTCCAGAGGGACAGAGGAGGTGAGATCTATGTTCAAGACTGTAGTGGGAGAGAGGCCTTTCCTGGGAAGCATAGGTGGTGAAGCCTCTGTGTAAGAGTGCAGTGGACTAGACTTCATGAAGTCTATCCCCTACTGGACTCTTAGACACAGGTCTCACCTACTTTGTACCTGTGGATAGAGCTGTGTTCCACTACACTCTTCAATACAGGCCTCACCTCTTCTGCACCCCTGGAGAATCCTG
The DNA here is from genome assembly GCF_964261635.1 of Lissotriton helveticus. Lineage (NCBI taxonomy): Eukaryota > Metazoa > Chordata > Amphibia > Caudata > Salamandridae > Lissotriton > Lissotriton helveticus. Next base: position 203,890,110 of record NC_136069.1, read on the forward strand.
ACTTGATCTGTAACCCTGAATAGACTGTTTGGTTTTTGTCATTGCTTTGTTGTTTGGTAATAGTGATCTATAATGTGCTATTTTTTCTTTAACACAGATTGAAATCAAGATTTCAAGAGTAAGACAAAATGCCTTCAAGGGAAAGGCGAAGAAAAGAAGATAACCGCAAAAAAACAAAAAGAGCAAGGGAATTACAGCACTCTTCCACAACAAATACTTCAAAAAACAGGAACAAAGCTCCTGGTAAGAGAACTAAGTCTTTCATACGTAACATATGTACATCGCAAAAAAATGATGGGCAGCATGTAGAAAAAGAGAATGAGAGAGTACATTTGAAAAGGAAGGAGAGACCCTCAAAGAATTCTACAACTGGAGCAGGAGAGAATAATATGTATAGGAATAGAAGGCAGAATCAGTTTAGAGACATTCGTAAACGAATGTTTCGCAATAGGGTGGTTTTAAATTTGTTAAAAAACATTAGGAAAGGTAAACAGAGAGCTGCTTTTTATAAGAAAAAGAAAAGTGTAGAGAAGATTGTTGATCAGGCTTTTGAAGTTAAGTAAAAATTATTTATTTTAATAATCAATAGAATTAGGACACCTAACAAGACAATTGATGTTTTCAAATCAAACAGTAGATGGAAAAGAGTAATTAATCGGACTAATTTTTGTAAAGTTTTTTCGGGAGAATGGATGCACAGTTCAAGTTGTGAGCCATTTTTTAATGAGGAGAGTTACTTCCAGGATAATGATTTAGTGCATGCAGTTGACACCTGTGGTCGAGCGTATGAAGTGAAAGACGGTTGTCCGATTGAAAAAGAGAAACTTGTGCCTAGAGAACCAGAAGAGGTGTTAACTGATGAACTTTTAGGGAGACGTACTAAGGGTCCAGTGTACACTTGGAAGTGTAGTAGTATTTGTAGTGTGCGACAGGAATCAATTGATTTGTTTTGTAATTTCTTACGTACATATAGTAAGAAAAGTCTAAAGCAGAAAGTGAAGTTGTTGCAAGACTTAGATCCTTGCAGAGTGAGAGAAAACACAGGTTTGCAAGGGCATTCACTGGCTTGTCTTTCTAGAAAAGTCTGTCAAAGTGTTTTTCACTATTTTAGGATGTTAGCAGTGCATCATACCAAAATGAGGAAATTAGTGAGAATGTTGTATTATGCAAAAAGTCCAGCTCTTAAGCTTAAACAATTAAACAGTGCTCTTTTGCATGGAACTGAATTAGATGTGAAGAAGATTTGTGAAGAAATTGAGATTTGTTATTTTCGTGAAAAAGAGGACAGTGTAGAAATTGACACAGCAATTCAAGGTAATGTGGAAGACAATGTACAGATTTCAAATACAGAAAAGTTTGAGCAGGAAATTACCAGGCTTAAGGTGAAATCAAGTGAAAGGCTGAATTTTACTTGTGTGTGTTGTCGACGAAGTCATTATAAGCATCAAACTAGATTAGTTGATTCATATGTAAAAAGTGAAAAGATGAATAATTATGAGTGGAAAGATTTTGCAACTTATTTGTGGGTGGAGAATTGTTTTGATTTGAGTTCTGATCAGCGTATTTGTAAATATTGTTATGATAAATTAAATCAAAACAGAATGCCTGCTAGAGCTGTTCATAATAATCTGGAGTTGGTAGACATTCCCCGTGAATTGATGGATTTAAATACATATGAGTCTATTTTGATTCAATGTGTCCATCCTTTTCAGGCAATTATTCGCATGGAGCCTAAGATAGGGAAATTGCCTCCTACAGATTTGCAGAGAGGATTAAAGGGAAGAGTTGTTTATTTGCCCCTAGATTTCAAATAAAATATTGATACAATTGGTATAGAAAAAGTAGAAGAGGAACCTTTAGTTATTCTAGTTAATGGGGTTCCGACAAAGAGTAAAAAAATCTGGCAAGATTTAGTGGATGTTAGGAAAGTCAAAAAGGCAACGTTGTATTTAGTCAAAAACAATGAGTATTACAAAGATGTATATGTTGCAGCAGAGGAAACAGCTGCAGATGAAGACAGTGATTGTTCAGGCGGCCAAATTGAAAAAGTTGATGTGTCTAGAAGTGAAGAAATATATGAACATTATACTGTTCATCCTTTGCATTCCAAAGAAGTAATGGGGAATGGAATTTAATTGTTTCAAATGAAAGCAGCAAAAGGAAGTCCCATTAGTGTATGGGAACAAAGTTTGGAAGCTCGTTGTTTTCCACAGCTATTTCCAACAGGTCGAGGTGGACGATATGACGATCGACCACTTCAAATTCCTGCATCTGAATATCGAACTGTAAGATTATATGCTGAAGATCCAAGGTTTCGTCAATGCATTCCCTATTTGTTTCATCTACTGTATGAAAGTGACTTGTCTGTGCTTTCTTATGCAGTAAACCATATACTGAAAAGTGGAGCACATCTGCAAAATGTTTCGGCGAGGGACTTTATGGAGAAAGTGAATATGCAAGATAATATTTTAGAATCTCATCTAAACAATCTCATGGCATGTCAGCGTGGTACAAACGAGTATTGGTACCGTCGTCATGGGGAATTGAAATGTATGCTAAGAAACTTAGGAACTCCTACATGGTTCCTCACTCTTAGCTGTGTCGAGTATGCATTGGACGACTTACTTCAATTTCTACGAGAGGCAAATGCAAATATACAAAATATAGAATTCAAAACACCTGGAGAACTGTGTTCTTTGGATCCAGTGAATGTATGCAGATATTTCAATCATAGATTTGAAGCTATGATGTCTTTTATTACCAACAAAAAAAAATCCTCCCCTTGGAGAGGTTTTGGATTTCTTTTGGAGAAAGGAGTATCAAGCGAGAGGTGCTCCTCACATACATATGTTGTTATGGATTAAAGATGCACCCAAATTTGGAACAGATTCGGATGAGACAGTGATGAGCTTCATTGAAGAGTATTCAACATGTGCTGTTCCGAAAACTACAGAGGAAAACAGTTTAAGGCAACAAGTTTTACGCTTTCAATCCCATCGTTGTGGAAAGTACTGTCGTCGAAAATTCAGAAACAAGGACAAGTTCTACACAAAATGTCGTTTCGGCTTTCCACGACAAGTGATTTCTAAATGAAAAGTAAATAATTTGATGTCTTCTCTGCGACATACTGTGACGCGGAAATCACCAAAAAATACATACAATTTAAAAAGAAACGAAGAGTCCAAGTACATCAACGACTACAACCCAGTGATTTTGTCCATGTGGAATGCTAACATGGATATTCAGTTCGTTGCTGACAACTCTATTGCTGTGGCTCGCTATGTGACGTCTTACATCACAAAAAAGAAAAGACAGAACTGAAGGAAATGTGGGAGGACATTTCACATGAAAAGAGTCTAAGCAAGAAATTATACAGTTACAGTCTGAAGATGTTGTCGCATCGAGAAATTGGAGCATATGAATGTTCTGATCGATTGTCGTCAGCAAGTCTCTATGCCAAATCTAGGACCATCATTTGGGTGAGTCTAGGTCTTGCTGCAACACGAAATCGAGTTTTGAAATCTGCACAAGAGATAGAGTATTTGGCGGAGAAAGAACCAGAAAGTACAGATATTTTGAAGACAAACATGTTGGATACATACTATCCAAATAGAAGTCCTCATCTTGAGAACGTTTGTCTCTATGAAGTTCTTCAAAGCTATATTTATAAGAGGAACATCAGAGAAGATATCAATATTGGAATATATGCTGTCATTGGATGTGAAGGATGTCTAGTGAAACAGAGAAAAGGTCATTTGATTAATCATCGAAAATTGAGTTGTGAAAATCCAGACAAAAGAGAATTTTACTATTTGGCTCTTTTGCAACTCTTTAAACCATGGCGAGAAGAAGAGGAACTACTTGGAGATTTTCTCTGTTATGAAGACTCTTTTAATGCTACGAAGGATACCATAGAATGTCCTGTTTTTCCAAATTATCTGCAAATGTTGAATGAAGAAATAGAGCAAGAAGCAAAAATTGCTGCAGAGATTGCGAGAGACAGTTCTCAAGGCAGCCAGAGTTCTGCTTCATTGAGTCAGGATCCACTAGGAGGACCAATTATCCAAAATGAAGCTGCCACTGCCATGGATGAGGTGGAAAGAGCTATGGAGCAAGCTCAAGAGGATGTAATTAATTTAGAAGATTTGGTGAAACAATTAAACGTTGAGCAGAAACTGATATATGACGAAGTCACAGAACAGGTTCAACATGGATTGAGTCATGAGAAGAAAGAGTGCTCATGTGCATCATTTAAGCCTGTCCGACTGTACGTGAGTGGAGAAGCGGGAACTGGAAAAAGTTTTCTGATTAAAGCAATTGCATCTTATCTGCAGAAAAGGACTGAATCACCACTGTCTTGTGTTGTTACTGCTCCAACTGGGCTGGCAGCACATAATATTAAAGGGATTACTTTACATCGTTTACTGATGCTGCCAGTGGAGCATGATACCAAATTGCAATATCACAAGCTATCTGGAGATGCGTGTTCCGAAGTTTCCAGAGTCCTGAAGAAAATGTAACTTCTTATCATTGATGAAGTAAGCATGGTGTCAAATATAATGCTTGCTTTTGTGCATTTGAGAATGCAAGAAATTCTTAGAACAGACTATGATGTTTTATTTGGAGGAAAACATATTATTGTTTTTGGAGATCTTCTGCAGTTGACTCCAGTGAAAGGACAACCTGTGTTCAAAATGCTCATGCATGAAGATACCAGGAAGTGCCTAGGAAGCATTGGAAACGTTAATATATGGTTAAACTTCAAATATGCAGAACTGCTTCAAAATATGCGGCAGGCAAAGGATGAAGATTATAACAATATTTTACAAGACGTAAGAGTAGGAAAAATAAGTCAGCAAGGGAAAGAAGCTTTACATGGACGGTTAATTTCAAATTTGTACCCAAATGAAAACATTCTTCCAGAGAATATTTTTAAGAAAATTAACGAGAGGAAATCTGCCATATGTTTGATGCCAACTCTGAAAGAATGTTCCATGTTCAACAACAAAATGTTAAATTTAGAAAATGAAGAGATAGTGAAACTGGAAGCTACAGATAAAATAGAGCATATGGGAGCAACAATTGTTTTGTCTGAAAATTTGAAATCAAAATTGGATTCATTAGAGAAGAGTATATCTAAAACTGCTGGTTTTGAAAAGACTCTGAATGTGTGTTTGAATTGTCGTGTCATTTTGCGAAGGAATTTAAATGTTGAAAGAGGTCTGGTAAATGGAGCAATGGGTCATGTTGTTGGTTTTGTGAATTACAAAAATAGAGATGGAATTGAAATTATAAAAATTAAATTTGATGGCATTGATGAAATAGAACAAATTTGTCGTTGTTCAGCTACATTTTTGCTCGTGAAAGACTTATATGTTCGCCGAAAACAGTTTCCTATTTGTCTGGCATATGCAGTGACAATTCATAAATCTCAAGGTTTAAGTGTAGATAGTGCTTTGGTGAACATTGGAAGTTCTGTGTTTAAAGAGGGTATGGCATATGTGGCTTTATCATGAGTCAGAACTTTATCAGGATTGTACTTGATTGAGTGTGATGAAACAAAGATTTGTGCTGATCTAGATTGTGTTAAAGAATACAATAGGTTAAGAAGAGAGTATGCTCCACATTTGCCTCAATATCCTCTGATTGAAAAACGTGTGGTAGGCCGAAAAAGAAGAAATGAGAGTAATTGCAGTGAGGTAGTAGCAAACAGACAAAAAGTAGATGAAACTGTAATTGTAAGCAGAAGGAAAAAGGATTCTGTTGAGGATGTTGTTGGATTTCAGTTTGAAAACAGTTCTGGTGTCAACTGCTATGCTAATGTAGTAGTTAATGTTGTTTTTTTTCTTCAAAATTAACAAAAACAGATTGTCGAAAATCGGGAACAAACATTGTGCTGTTTATTGAATTCTGTGTTAGAGAAATGTAGTAGTGATAGAGGAAAAATAGAAAGTGTTTCAGAAATTAGGAATCTTGTAGACATATGTTCAGGTCAAAATCAATTTTCACAGATAATTCAGCAGGATTGTCAGGAATTTTTAATGTATATGTTTGATGTATTGGAAGATGAAGGAGTAGATATAAAAAATCTTTTTAACCTTTCTTATCAATGGCAACATGACTGTGATAACTGTGCTTCATCAAGTAGTACTAGAATAGACTCTGAAAGATTTATATATTTGACTTTACCAGACTGCAAATCAGTGTCTTTTAATAATCTAGTTAAAGCAGCGGATCACAATATGGTGTGTACCCAATGTAAGTCTACAATGCTGTCCACATTATTTCTACAAAATTATGGTCACTATGTCATTTTAATGTTCCAACGATGTAGACCTGATGGAACAAAATTGACAACTTCTATTAAAAATGTTGTGGCTTCTCAGTTATCGATATCAGGAAGAACCTTTGCAACTGCAGGGCATTACACATGCTATTTAAAAACTTCTAAAGGTTGGACCCACTGTAACGACACTCATTTGACTTTCAAACAAGGTTTGCCTTTTGGCTTTATAAATTCATACCTAGTGTTTTTACAGCCAAAATTTAGGTAAAAGTAATTGGCTAATGAAGACGGGAGCAGTTAATAAAGGTTATTTTGCTGTTTAAAAATATATTCTGAGTAAAAGTGATCCAGGCAATATAAAAAATTGACTTGTCATATAGGTACCGTAAGTGGATGTCATAGTAAGTGATGTTAGTGTTATACAAAATGATGAACATGAGTGAGTCAGAGATGGTTTTACAAATACTTAAATATTGTGAGAATGTTGTAGAGCCTTTCTTACAGAACGTCGGGAAAAAGGTCATTTCAGAGTGCCTTAGAATTAATTTGAACACATACTCATACATCTGACACTATTTGGCCAAATGGAAAGGGGCAGGAATGAGTAAAGAGTCATGACTGAAAAAAAGGAGTATATGAAAATATTGAAAATATTTCAGATGTTCTTGGAGCTTTTCTTATAGAAAGTCGATGAAATGGTTTTTAAGTGAACAGCAAAGTACTTTCCAACGAGAAAAGGACCACCATGATACAGTATTTGGCCTCAAGGAAAAGTAAGTCAATCTAACTTTAGCGTACATTTGTCATTTGTCAGTATTTAAGTTTTTTTTTAAAACACAATCTTTTAGATTGTGTTTTTTTTTTCCCGCTGTCATATGATGAGTAATTTGAACTCACTGTTTTAAGTGAAATTCAATATATTCTGAGAACAGCAAAAATAAACTATGTAACATGTTGTACAAGTTATTTTATACTTTGGATTGTGTAAATTAAATTGTATTCCCATTCTGTGACACTTACTTTCCTTTTTCCATCCTCTTTCAGCTCTTTTTACTCATTTATAATGTCTTTCTCTCACTCTCTGTAACCCCCGTTCCCTTACTCCACTTCTTTGACAACCCCTCATTCTCATTTCAACTGTGTGTATCCCGTCTCTCCCTTGCATAACTTTTCAGCTTTCAGTCTCTCTGCTTTACTTCTCTTTTCCGTATTTTCCTCCTTTGCTCTTTTAGTAATTCCTGTTTACTCACTCAGCAGTATTATTGCACTCTATCACTATAAATCACCCACTCTCCCTAGCTTATCTTTGTTTGCTCCTTACTTTTGACCTCTTCTCTCTATTTTTCGTTCACTACTTCTATGTCCTCAGTGCCTCACTCTACTTGTGTTATTTTCACTTGTGTTTATCTACCTTCTATCACTTCCTTTACAACAACGTCACTGCTCCTCTCTCATCGTTCTTCATCCTATTTCTTTTACTCTGGTTCCATTACTATCCCTCATTTCCTTTCTTTCAATGTCCTTCTCTTTACTTTCATCACCAAATTATTTTCTCTCAGTACCACTGTTTTAGTCGTCTTCTCCTCTCTTTCTTTCTTTTTGCTCACTTACTCATTTTCTTTTCTCACTCATTGTACTCCACCTCACTCAGTTTTTGTCTTAGTGTGTCTACCTTATAACTTCCTCAGTCCATTTCCCTCAATCGTTGTATATTATCCTGTCTACCTTCATCCTTTTACTCTATGACTGTTCTTCACTTACTCTCAGTTATCTTATATTCCTCATTCTTCTAAATGCCTCCTTAATTAGACTGTTTTCTGTCTAAGTCATTATCTTTTTACTTACTTCTGTTTCCTGATTTAGTTTTGCTAACTCACATTGTTTTAGTATCTTTCTTACCTTCAGTTCATTTCTCTGTTCTTCTCTCTCTTTTTGTCAGTGAATCTATATGCCTTACTCTTTATAATTTCCTCTTCTTCTCTTTCTTTTTCTCTCTTTTTGTCCTTCTACCTTAGTTTATTTCCCTTTCTGTGTTCTTCACTCTAACTTTATTTCTAAATAGAGCGTTATGATTTTTAACCTCTTCATTTGTATCTTTTAATTTAAAATACATATTTTACTAATTATAACTTATTTTTTCTTCTCTCTTTCACAGATACAAAGTGTAGTTAAAAAATTAATTAAAGTTATATTTATTATATGGTAAATATGACTAAAAAAATGTAGTTTGTCATCACCCTTTGCTTTAAGCTCACTAACATTTTCTCAATCTACCACACTCCTGTGTCTTTACTCTGCTTCCCTCACTTATTCTTATTCTACATGTTTACTCCCCTTTCCCTATTTCCCCTCTCATATTCCACTTCTTTCAATCCCTATTTTTTACTTCACTTACCCTATGTTCCCTTCTTTTGCTTCTTCACTCATTCTCTTTTTCTTAATTATTTACCTTACTGCTACACATACACCTCATCCCCCTCCCAACACATACACACACCTATAACATACACCCCACACACACACCACACACACACCCCATACACACAAAAAATCCTCCCACACACACACCTCAAACACACACACACATTCCATACACACACATACATCGAACACATATACACCCCACACTCATACACTTCTCACACATATTTCACACACCCTCACCTCCACCCACACCGAAACACTCCACACAACCACACCCACAGACACACCTTACACACCCACACCCCGACCTACACCCACTGACTCCCTATAAGTCACACACACTGCATTACTTATCTTTTTTTGCTGTTTTACTCAAGCCCATTCAGGTACTGTTTCCTTTACTCTCTTTGTCCTCTCTCTTTGTCACTCCCAATGTGTTATCCTAATTCAATTTTTCTCCCTCTTTCACCCCTCTTTACTTATACTACCTGGTCTTTTCTCACTTTCCCTCATCGTTCTTCATTTATCGTGGTTCCGCCACTACCCTTCATTCTCCATTTTTTACTGTCCTTTCTTTTTCTTTTAACAGCCAATCACAGTCTCACACTATCTCTACTTTAGTGTTCTTCCTCTCTCTTCCTTTCTTTCGCTCCTTTAGTCATTTTACTTTTCTCACTTTCATCCAATTACACCTTCTGTATTTTTTACTATGTAATAAACAATCCCTCTGTGGTCATCTTGTAGCTCTTTTTCTCTTAACATAACTCTCTTTGTGTCCTTCCCTCATGCTAACTGCTTCATTAAATTTATTTTTTCTTTTTTTGAGGGGTGCGCCCCGGTACGCGTACCCTAAGGACAAAAAATTGACAGAGATCCTTTAAAAATATAGCTTTAATTTTATAAATGAAAGGTAGTTCTAAAAAGAACAGTTTTTTTATTCTTTTTGTTGTTTTATATTTTTTTTAATGTTTTTTGAGCATTTAGTACTTTTTTTGGCTTTTCAAAACAGTTTTATATTTTTTTTGTATTTTTTATGGGAAGAAACAAAGAGAAAGGGAATTGAAAATGGCTCAACTGGAGCAAAAAACAAAAAACGGAAAAAAATACTTCTTTTGTTTGGGGCAAATGTGATTGTCACCAGCAAGGACGATCAGCTTTACGCTCTTTTCACCATAGGCGATGAGCTTGCCACATTCAGTACAAGTGACTCTAAAAGTACCAAATCGTTCTTGGATACAAGGCATCACCTCTGATGTTTCTGGTCCCGATTGAGTGGATTGCTTTCTTTTGGAGCTGGTCCTTGAACACTGGGGGAGGTGACTGGCCAGTTCCCTGATCTCTGCACGAGAATAGTTAGCAGGATGCTTCCGGATCATGTGCCGAATCATGGTATTATTACCAAATAAATATTTTTTATCTGGATTGCCCCTTGAGAGTTCTGCACCACAGATTCGACATGTTACCTTAGCCGCATTAACTTTTTTCTTGCCCTCTGGAAGTGAAAAAAACTCCCATACAATGTGTTCTTTTGGCTTGTATGGGGTAATTTCTTCGGGCAGCCATCTGCTCCCCTCCTCCTCTTCCTCTTCCTCCTCCTCCTCTTCTCCACCAGCAATGTATTGTTGTGGTGGTCCTCTTGGTGGTTGTGGTGGTGGTGGTGGTGCAGATGCTCCAGCTGCTGCTACAGTAGCCATTTCAAAGTACAAAAGAATTGTCTCTGTAGATGAAACAGGTCTTCCTCAGTCAAAAGACAAAGTCAGAGTGAGGAAGAAAGGTGGGTCTTTTTATCATTTGGAAAAAAAAACTGTGCTGAACCAATAAGAAGTGTTATTTTGAGGTCACAAGACCAAGGCTTTACTCATTTAGAAACCAAACCTGTTCTGCACCAATAGAAAGTTTTATTTTCAAGTCACATGACCCGACGCGCTTACGCTACGCGCACCGGGGCGCGCCCGTAGTCGCGCTCCGGGGCGCACCCGCGGGCGCATAGCGTAAGCGGGTCAGGACGTTTCGCGATCGTATGCGATCGCGTGCTTTCGGTTGCGATTACGCTGTGCGTCATATGACGCATCACGTGTGTACGCGAAAGCTCACGATGTTGTTTTCGTTCGCAACAATAGCGCTCCCGTGACGCTCCCCGGTACGCGCCCCAGGGCGCGCCCCAAGTTAAATATATAAAAAAAGAAAATTGGGATATAATTATACAATATAAAATTCGTTTTAAAATGTATTATTTTTTATACCTATAAAGATTTGCTATTAAAAAAACATTGAAATTCACTGAAAAAACCATAGGTTTCACACCAGTTATAGTTAGGAATTAGCATTTAAAAAACCTATTAAATTCACTGAATAAACCATAGGTTTTACACCAGTTATAGTTAGCTGGAAATTTTACTCGCATAAAACCATTGAAATTCCCACGTTATAGTTAGTTGGACTCACTATAACTTGCGCGTGCAATGCACTGTTGATGACGTCACATATTACATCACTCATGACATGGTCAGTGAATTTAATAGGTTTTTTAAATGCTAATTCCTAACTATAACTGGTGTGAAACCTATGGTTTTTTCAGTGAATATATATATATATATATATATATATATATATATATATATATATATATATATATATATATATATATATATATATATATATATATCAAGCTCTCAACCCTGCCAAAAACGACGGGTCACTCGCGAGTGGGTGCAGTCTGCGGTGGCGAGGGCCCCGCAATCACATGAAGCTCAAATTCCTCCAGTTATTTCGGAAAATCAGCACTCGTAGGCACGTTGGAATTAATCTTTCCCGTATTTATTCCACAAAGTCAACAAACGCGTTTCGGCTACAAGCCTTCGTCAGTGTTGTTTGCGCGCGCGTAGCAGCAGGGCATTTAAAGGGATGTCATGTGATTAGTACATAGCATAGAGGAGGGACTCGAGCATGTCGGCAAAAGTCGCGCCATTTTGGAATGTGCAATTTTAAACACATTGATTTACGTACAGATATCTCTCCACATCTTGCAGTCCATATCGACTTCGCCCTGCTCATTAAACATTAAGCCGTGTATTGGCTTGGCATCCTGATTGTTAGCGTGTCTCTCCAACTATTAAAATATACTTCAAAATTTACAATTATTTACAATGGATCGCACTCTTAGTGATTAATATATCATCATAATCAATTTACACATAGTTCTACATACAGCCGTGGATCGGCAGGTAACCCCTTATTTCAACCTTTCACAGGGGTTTGAGTGTTATCCATTGATGGCTAATACAGGATGCATTATCGGCCACATTTTGCCTTGGACTATGTCCCAACTAGCTACATTAACCTGCATTGTCTCAGCATTAACTATATGTTATAAATAACATCTCATCATGCATATACCCCCCCCGGCATGGTATCCACAAGTAGATCTCCAGTTCAAATCATCAAAACCAAAACCAAAACCAAAACAGAACTAAAATACATATAAAGAACTTATCATGATTCAATTTCAATAGTCCAATACATCTTCCATTATGATATTGATTCATCCATAATGTATACCCATGTTTTCATTTTCTTTGACCGAACCCAATTTGACAAGATCAAATGGCCATAGGCAAGAACACAGTTGATCGGATGTTGATTAAGCTAGATACACATGTCGTTTTCTTATATCACGAGTCCCTCCTCTATGCTATGTACTAATCACATGACATCCCTTTAACTGCCCTGCTGCTACGCGCGCGCAAACAACACTGACGAAGGCTTGTAGCCGAAACGCGTTTGTTGACTTTGTGGAATAAATACGGGAAAGATTAATACCAACGTGCCAACGAGTGCTGATTTTCCGAAATAACTGGAGGAATTTGAGCTTTATATATATATATATATATATATATATACACATATATAATATATATGTATATATATATATATATATACAGATATATATAGAGATTGAACTCTCCGTTGTTTGTGCAGCACAATAAAGTGCTTCCAAATCCGTTCCTCAGCTGTGGCCTTACTCGTTCTTTGAAGGAGTGGAGTGGATTTATTAGCGCAGTTTCCAGTGATGCGCTTCTAAGGCTCCCGCTTTGTTAAGTGACTCTGTGAATACTGGAACACTGCTCGCAGTTTGGATTTTCTCCGGGGTACCGGAACATACAGAGTCCACCACGCAGCAAAGAAAGAAGTACGACGGTGAGGATGACATGGTGCATCACGCCGGGCCAGTCGGATTTCCAGACTTGCCCCCGCCAGAAAAGATACCTGAGCTGCGGCGGTTAAAGCGGTATGGGGACTGGAGGAAGCGTAGCTGCACACATGTACTTTTGGACACACAGACTATGCAGAAATTGTTTTCCCTTCCACTTTACTCCTGCGATACCTACCCATGCATTGCTGAGGCATGCTGGACCTTGTAGGCGCCGAACATCTAGCGGACTACAAGAGGTGTATGCTTTGTGAGGTCATCAAAGTGGGAGGAGCAGCGGTCTGTGGGTGAGAAGGCAGGACATATCATCCTTACTCACACTGATTCATTCAAGCACATGCACCTGGCGCTGAAGAGGCAAAGAACGCCGAAATGCATCCACCATAGGATGAGATTGAACTCTCCGTTGTTTGTGCAGCACAATAAAGCGCTTCCAAATCCGTTCCTCAGCTGTGGCCTTACTCGTTCTTTGAAGGAGTGGAGTGGATTTATTAGCGCAGTTTCCAGTGATGCGCTTTTAAGGCTCCCGCTTTGTTAAGTGACTCTGTGAATACTGGAACACTGCTCGCAGTTTGGATTTTCTCCGGGGTACCGGAACCTACAGAGTCCACCACGCAGCAAAGAAAGAAGTACGACGGTGAGGATGACATGGTGCATCACGCCGGGCCAGTCGGATTTCCAGACTAGCCCCCGCCAGAAAGGATTCCTGAGCTGCGGCGGTTAAAGCGGTATGGGGACTGGAGGAAGCGTAGCTGCACACATGTACTTTTGGACACACAGACTATGCAGAAATTGTTTTCCCTTCCACTTTACTCCTGCGATACCTACCCATGCATTGCTGAGGCATGCTGGACCTTGTAGGCGCCGAAAATCTAGCGGACTACAAGAGGTGTATGCTATGTGAGGTCATCAAAGTGGGAGGAGCAGCGGTCTGTGGCTGAGAAGGCAGGACATATCATCCTTACTCACACTGATTCATTCAAGCACATGCACCTGGCGCTGAAGAGGCAAAGAACGCCGAAATGCATCCGCCATAGGATGAGATTGAACTCTCCGTTGTTTGTGCAGCACAATAAAGCGCTTCCAAATCCGTTCCTCGGCTGTGGCCTTACTTGTTCTTTGAAGGAGTGTAGTGGATATATATATATATATATATATACCAGAGTAGAGAATAAGCATATTCGTTAGGTCACTAAGCTCATACATACCAGAGTTTCCTTTTGTATTTTACAGTGATTATATCCAAGAAGTGGAACCTCTCGAGGAGCCTTTTGTTTTTCCCTTGTTCTCTTCCCTTCTTCTCCAAGTTATTATTTGCACTTTGACTTTGTTGGGTGCATCTGATGATCAGGTGAAGTTGGGAATTTTCATCATTTGCATAAGGTTCCTGTGGAGATGTAAGTAGTCTGACAAACACATGACTGTGAGTAGTTGCACTATTGTTTTTTATATGGTTCTGTTTGAGAGGAATGGGAAATGACCAATGTCTACAGGCAAGTAATAGATACAGTATTTCTATGGCATATATTGTGTGCCAAAGCTTTAGTCAGGGTGAGTTGTGGAAGGTGATGAAGTTATGGAGTTAATAGTAGGGTGCTCGGGGGAGGAGTCACGCGCGTTACCAAGTTGGCCGCGTGAAGACTCGGCTCCGGAGACCCCATCCCTCCTTTGACCATATCCTGACATATATCCTGGGATCTGAGTCTGGAAATTGGCAGGGTAATAGAAGCGGTGCCCACAGCTGAAATTTGGGAGCTACCTGACCACTCTAGACCGCCGAACCACCGTTGGGAGCTTGGGGGCCTGTCCACTGTCGGAACCGGGGAGCACAGTGGACGGTGGACCCGACCGCAAAGTGAATAACATCGGACTGGGGGACCAGGAGTTCCGATTTTACTCCACAGCTCCGGGAGATCGCGGAAGGGAAGATGACTAGCTGCGCTATCAATTAATCGGCTATGTGAGCCTTGGGGGATGTGATATGTGCCCAGGAGAGCCCGCTGAACAGAATACTCTGGGGGGCGTGTGTTCCGACGGACTGCTGGCTGACTGCTGACGGAAAGCAACGCACATGGGCATGGAGGACACGGAGCCCGGCGTTTTAGGAGAGCGGCTGGCGCTGTAACCTCGAGGCTCCCGGGTTGGAAGGCGCTCCCGGCTCCAGCCTCTCCAGTGTGTTGGGAGCGCTGGATTGACGGGGCCGTCCGACCGATTCCCGTCGGACTCCTGCAGGGCACTCGGGGTGTGCCGACGTGCTGTCCCATGCGGGCTTCCCCACCGGCCTGCAGTGAGTACAATCCGCGCCAATGGGCACCAGGTTCGAGGGGTAGTGCCGCCCTCCATATCTGAGTGAGATGGCGTAGTTGGACTCCGGGGGCAGCGCTACAATGGCACCATATTAGCGGCTGATAATGACCCGTCACCACCCCCTCCCTTACAGGGGTGCAGGCACTGGGTGAAGGTTGCGCGGCAGAGAAGCAGTAGCGGGCCGTGAGTGGAGTGGAGGCTGGAACAGGTGGGGGGGCCTGGGGTCAGAGACCGGGGACCAAAGGCCGGGACACAGCAGTCGCAGTGTGAGGCGGTGAGGACTGGATAAGAGGACTGCAGATATCATACCACGCCTGGGGGGAGCATCAAACGCCAGCTCCTAGCTGACCCGGAAGGAAGGGAGCGGTCAATACGGAGTCAACAGCCCAGATGGTGTCAAAATCAGACGCTGAGAAGGTCCCGTCCAGATCCGGGAGGGGGCCGAAGAATGTACAAACTAATAAACTCGATCGATACACACAGCCCAAAGGTTCTCCGTTGGAGCAGAGAAAGACCCCGGCACCCGGTGGAGGCTTGCTGAGTGAAGCGGCGGAACCCACACTGTCTGATGTCAATAATGCAATCAATAAGGTCCAGACCGCGATGGTGGAAAAAATTGATGCATTAGACAATAAACTGGACACTGTGAAACTGAAGGTCAATCTGTTGCGAGCAGATCACGTAAAAACAAGTGAGAAAGTCAAGTCACTTGACATAAAGACTTCCAGCCTGGTGGATGGCATGGCGGATTTGCAGAGAGAGGTGCGTGCCCTGCCGGATGCACGGGAAGATATCCGAAGGAAGCGGGATGACTACGAAGGACGGACTCACATATGCATACTTGGCGTACCGGAAAAATCAGAAGGTCAAACACCCGATCTATTTGTCGAAGACATTGTCCTTAATTATCCCAAACCGGGAGGTCTTAGTAACTTTTTCACGATTGAGCCGGCGCATAGAGTGCCAGGTGGTAGACCGAAGCCGGGAGCGCCTCCTCGCCCGATGATTGCAAGGGTATTGAACTTCCATGATAGAGACACTATATTGCAAGCTGCACACTCAGCTGATCCACTGCGGATTTAACCCAGGCGGTGCAGAAACTGAGACAAAGCTTTCTTCCTGTAAAAAGGAAGCTCAGAGATAAGGGCCTGAGGTATTCTATGCTGTTTCTGGCGTAACTCAGAGTGGAGATGAAGGGGAAGGCCTGGTTCTTCGACAACCCAGAGATAGCATCGGACTGGGTGGACAGTAGAGTGCCGGAACGTTCTGAGGAGCGACATCTGGAAGCGACGGAAGAAGGACAGGAGCGAGAATGACACCAACTACGTGACGGTTGAATAGAAATCATGGCCAACTGAGAGGGTAAAGGTACTCTCTTGAATGGTAGCAATGGTGGGACACTGACATTGATCCTAATTCAGGAGGGAATTTTTGTAGGGGGGGAGGGGCTGAGCGATGGTTCCTCCTCGTTACTACCTTTAGTTATTTGGATTAGGGTGGAGCGCCAGGCACGCTGCGAGTTGGTGTGGGGCATTGTCCTTATGCAGGGGTGCAGGGTGGAGGGGAGGGATAGGAGGCAGGGGGGTATGATGTTTGTTTATTTTTTTGATTGCAATAGATGGTTCATAAAATATTGTTTTTGTTTACGTCGGGTGGCACAATCGCAGCATACAGTGAAAGGAGAGGGGTAAATGTCTCGGAGTGGGCAAGGATCGGGGATCAAGGAACTAAGCTGGAATGTTAATGGCCTGGGAGATAGAATCACGAGGGGGATGGTGAATCAGTTTATAAGACGACATGCCCCAGATGTGGTTTTGCTCCAGGAGACCCACCTGATCGGTAATCGATGTATGGCCCTACATAGAGGCGGATATAAGTTAGTGGCACATGCGGGGTTCACAGCTGGTTCGAGGGGAGTAGGCATACTGACTAAGAACTCCTTTACCTTTGCAATCCGATCTACGTGGGTGGACCAGAGAGGCAGATATGTGGGTGTTTCAGGACAGCTGGAGGGTACAACGGTGACATTCCTTTCAGTCTATGTACCGCCTGGTCTCCAGTCTGACACTTATCGTGATTTGAGTGCGGTTTTTCTCACATTGCCATTGGGCCCTTTGATTCTGGGGGGTGACCTTAACGCAGTATTGGATGGGGAGTTGGATAGACACCCAAAGCGGATACTCAGACAGTCCCAAAGGTGGCTCCCAGATTTTTTAGAAACGCTGGGGTTGGTGGATAGTTGGAGAGTCCGACACCCCACACAGATACATTTTACCCATGTGTCTGCCGCACATGGTAGTATGTCGAGACTGGATTATGTCTTAACACCAGCAGGTGAAGCAGCAACAGTCAGACAGGTCAGATACCTGGGTAGAGGCATATCGGACCACTCACCCCTATGGGTGCGACTGGATAGTGGGCGCTCTGTGATCGGTAACGTTGCTCCAATTAATGCATGGCATTTAAAAGACCCGAGCACTAAGAAGGAGATCGTCCAAGCTTCGGATCATTATTTTCGGGAAAATGAGGGTATTGTCACTTCGGCGGGAACACTTTAGGAAGCATACAAAATGGTAATTAGAGGTGAGGTCCTTTCCCTGCTGGCAAGGAAGAAAAGGAAACGCCAAGAAGATATAGTTAGGGTGGAAGGCGAGGTGGGGACACTGGAGAAAAGAGTGGCTGAGTCCCCAAATCAGGAGGGTCTTCATCTTCTAAAGTTGCAACAAGATGAGTATAGAAGTCTCACTAGAGAGAGAGCAGTCGATCAGAATAATATTACACAGAGCCGAGTTTATGAACATGGAGATAAGGCAGGGAAGCTGATTGCATGGCTAGAGTGAGGGGAGTGGGCATCTAGGCTAGTCCCAGAACTAGAGGGAAATGACTCTACTATGATCACGGATCCACAAGAGGTGGCGGAGGAATTCTCGGAGTATTACAGGGGGGTATATACCTCGATCAGTACATATTCAGAGGAAGAAAGTAGTGAGATGATCAAAGACATAGGTATGCCGATATTATCAGAAGATGATAAGAAATATTTAGACTCCCCGTTCGCAGATGACGAAACAGCGCTGGCTATATGTGGGATGAAGTGTGGGAAAGGTACTGGCCCCAATGGGATACCTATTGAACTATATAAATTACACGCTCAGAGGCTGGCACCATTTCTTCGCGCCATGTTTCATGAGAGCCGGGAAGAGGGCCAATTGCCCTACGATCAACGCGTGGCCAACATTGTGGTAATTCACAAGTCGGGGAAGCCCAGGACGCAGTGCTCCTCCTACAGGCCTATCTCACTGCTCAATGCTGAACCTAAAATATTGGCCAAATTGCTGGCCACGAGACTGGTTAAAGTGATCACCACACTGATACATCCTGATCAACCAGGGTTTATGCCGCGCTGAAACACTGCTTTGAATCTGCGCAGGTTACACAGTGTCCTCGGTTGCTCCTCGACCTTGCAGGAACTGGCTGTCCTAGTGTCTCTCGACACCACGTTGGCATTTGATAGAGTTGAATGGTCTTATTTGTTTGCGGTATTGCGGAAATTGGGTTTTGGGGAGGAATTTATTGGTTGGATCAGATTGCTGTATGCCAATCCCTTGGCCAGAGTAGTGGTTAACAATTGTAAATCAGGAGATTTCCCCCTTGAGAGGGGTACAAGACAGGGTTGTCCGTTGTCTCCGCTTTTATTTGCACTGGTGCTGGACCCCCTGGCGGCGTGGGTCCGATGGGACCTGACGGTACGAGGGCTACGCTGGACGCTGGAGTGGGAAGATAAAATTTTGCTATATGCGGACGACAATCTGCTGTATCTTACTAGGCCCAGGGCCTCTCTGATCTCCTTTTTTGACATATTGGGAATTTTCGGTAGGTACTTCGGGTTCGCGATCAATTGGTCGAAATCCGTATTATTTGTTTTAGCGGGGGAGCCACCAATGATTCCGTAATCATACCCCTTGCAGGTTGAGCGTATGGGTTTTACGTACTTAGGAATCTATATAACGTTTGATTCGAAGCTTAGATTTACACGCAATTTGGGTACTCCTCTGAACCGGTTTAAAAAGATGTGGAACGCTGGAGGACTCTCCCGGTATTGCTTCTAGGGAGAGCTCTGCTGTTTAAAATGATGTCACTTCCAAGGTTCTTATATGCCCTTCAGAATGCGATGGATCCAGTACCGATATACTATTTTAAAGAAATAGAAGCGGGGCAGAGAAGTCTCCTCTGGGACGGACAGCCTAGAATAGCCTTTTTAAAGCTGACCTTACCCTGGTACGATGGAGGGATTGGACTCCCAGATCTGAAAAAATACTACTGGGCCTCCCAATTGGCTGCCATCAATCAAATAATATACGGCCTCCCAGGAGATCCTGGGTATGTCATGGATCATGTGCAGGCACCGGGAGGTGATATAGGCAGAGCGGTATATGCTAAAATCTGGAGATTCCCATTGACGGGACCCACAGCGCATGCCTTGAAGGTGTGGCATACTGCCAATAAGGCATTGGGTTGGGAGGGGAAATTAACGCTAGCAACACCTCTGTTTAATACTGAACAATTGGGGAGCCAGTGGAAATCGAAGGGCTTCGATAAATGGGATCTAATTGGTATTTCCCAGATAAAAGATGTTTGGGGGAAAGATGGGATACACACCTTTGAAGCTCTGAAAGTAAAGTATAAGCTGCATGATAATGAACATTTCCGCTATCGACAGATTAGACATGCTCTCCTTGCCCGTATCCCGGGGGTGAGATGCCCCCTGAGGCTTCGCCACTAGAAGACCGGGTTTTGGACGGGCACCTCCCCGTGAAAACTATTTCCCTAATAAATAGGAAGCTGATTAATCACATGGGAGAACCATTAAGGAAACTTAGAGATCAGTGGAGGGAGGAGGGTATAGAACTGGATGATGAAGACTGGACGGAAGCGGTTTCCTCCCCTAAGGTTGTGGCTATCCAGATGAGACTAAGACTTGTGCAGTTAAAGATCCTCCATAGAGTATATATCACGGGACCTCGATTGGTGCGGATGGGGCGGGGAAAGAGTGCTGACTGTAGGAGAGGATGTGGCGAACTTGGGACCTTTGTCCATGTCCTGTGGCATTGTGAACAAATACAGGACTACTGGTCGAAGGTTCATGAAGTGATGTCGGCGGTGCAGGGGAAAGAGGTGCGACTGGAGGCCCGAAAATGCCTATTGAATGTGTGTGAACCCACAGATCTTAATACATATCAGAAACAGTGGGTAACACTGGCGTGCATGGTGGCCAAAAGAAATATAGCACAATTGTGGGGGGCATCTCGAGCGCCCGGTATTACGAAATGGGCTCAGGATTTAGACTGGTGCATGCTAAGGGAAAAAAATGTGTATATCGCCAGGGGTTGCCCGAGCAAGTGGGGGAAGATCTGGGGAGCATGGAACGACTATAGGGGGGGATATGTGAACCACCTGAAATAAGACTTGAAGCAGAGGGGCCAGAATCCCCTGGATCCTAACCAATGAATATCATTGTATTATATCCTATGGCTAGACGTTGCCACAATGGTACTATAGAAACTGTATTTTTCACCCGACGCCTGTTTTGTTGTTATACTTTGAAGTTTTAATTAAAACAAATTTAAAACAAAAAAAGTAGGGTGCTCCTGTGATAAATCACTCTGTAATGCGCCAAATGAAGGAGATGTGCCGTCAAGGCAATTTTGAACATCGTGGATGGATAAAATTGTTCATAGGTCATCTCTGAGTGAATTCTAATTGAGAGATCAAAGGAGGATAAAGAAAGACATATTTTTTCTTTTTTTTATTAAGTTTTTATTGACATTTCTCATTACATCAGTACATTTTCTGTCAAATGTATTACTGTAATATGTGGGGTTTACCCCGCTGCATGCGGTATTGCAACCGCTATAAATCACACATTTTGATTCTCAATAAAGAAAGACATTGTGACACAGAACAGTGGGGTTTTGGGGTGATGAGAACATTTGAGTAGGTGGATCTAAGGTTTTTAGAGGGGGTAGTGACAAAGGATTTATTTGAAGTTGTTGGAGCAAGTTCTCTGTATTCTGCCCAGCTTTAAAATCAAGTCAGATCTCATTGTTAAAAAAACCTTTTAATGTCAGGGGCATACACTTGTGCAGATCTGCCATAGTAAATTGTCTTGATCCTTTGGACCCTCAGCTTAACTGTAAAACGATGAAATTCTTGCTCTTGTAGGAAAGATTGATTAGAACTGAGCACTTGATTGGCTAGGACCACACTTTATAAGTAAAATACCGAACTAGAGAACTGTAGCACTTTATGTCACTGCCCTTTTGACTTTTAGCGTATTTTTGACTATCATTAATATAACTATCTTCCATATGATAGTACAGTGCTTTTCTTTTTTAGGATGCCCTTAATTATTAAAGCTCATAATCAACTGAATATCCAAGGACGATGAAATATAATTATTGTTCTTATTCTTACAGTTTTTATTGGAATCTTGTTATGGTTTTTATTAACTTAAACGATAAAGAATAAATGAATGAGGGTTCTCTGGATAGCTCTCAAGACTAGGGGGCAGGTAATGGTATAAAGGCACACAAGGGTAGATTTACCCTAACCCCTAAAGAAAACTGTGACCTTTGCAGAGAAAAGGAAACAAATAGGTTTAACACATTCCTCTATGTCTTGAATAAAAAGGTGGTTAGAATCGGCCTGTCAGGAAATCTCTTGCTATTGAAGTGATAGATAAAGAGGCCATGCTGGAACCCAACAAAAGCAGTGTGTACACTAACATTGGTATTTTATAATGACTGTTATTTATTATGTTTCATTTCTTCTGCAGATCATATGAGTTAGAAGTATCATAATAATAAACACCTCATCAATTAAAATAGAATGAGGATGAATATCACGCATCCACAACAAATAGTATAAAATTCCCCAGTTATAGTGTTTACCTTCTTACCAAGCCATATATTACCAAAAGCAAACGTGTAAGCCCGTAAAGCAGAAGTCCTTCAAATTAGTGTCCTGGTATACAAAATCCTTAAGACCAACCAGAATTTCTCTTTGGCCCTCTCAAATTGGCAGAATCTTTATATGTTTTTGTCCTAGGTATTTCTATGGAGTAGGGGAGGACCTGTATACTTAGAACCTACTCAGAACAACATCACTCCCTTTCTCCATGAGAGTAATGTCGAATCACTTGGCATTTCGTAAAACCTTAAAAAACCTGGCTCTTTCCCTGCAAATAGTTTATCTGTTGTTATTCACTAACTGGCTGTGGTCCTTGGGGTTCTGATAGCGCTGGGACGCCTCGTCGCTGTGGCAGCTACACGCTCTACAAATCCTAAAATAAATAAATAAATAAACATGGGACATATTTATCAATGGTTTTGCGTTGCCTTTGCTTCATGTAAGAGGGCACAGGGCGACACAAAATGTATAAAGAGATCTATCAAGCCACGCAAGACCAACCTTGAGTGGCCCTACGTGGCTTGCTAAATCTGGAGTAACGCAAGTCCCCACAGAGGTGTTCCATGGGGGGAGGGTGGGTGTTTCCATGCATCCACCCATGGATTTTGGCTCATTTCCATATTTACCATTATTGGTATACCTGGGGATAAGTAAAAATGCTATGCATCCCGAGATGAGGCGTAACAAAGAAGTATGAATATGTTTATTTCTCTTCATTTTTAGGTCTCGCCTGTCGATGCGCATGCGCATCGAGCTTGCGAGCCTATTGCGGCTTAAACACTCTTTAACTAACAAGCAAGGAATCGTGGCGATTCCTTGCAGTGCCCGTGACTTTTAAGCTCAATGCGCATGTGCATTGAGCTTAAAAGCGCGTGCACATCAGTTCCCTCAGCCGCAATCGCCGTCTGTTCCCTCAGCCGCATTCCTCCGACACCTTTTGAAGTGAAGCTTAGCTTCACTTCAAAGGCCCCGGCTTCTTCACACCCACATGCCGCTCTCCCCGCTCCGCCCCCTCCCCTGCCCGCCGTGTGCATTTCTCCTCCACCCCCTCCCCACAGCAATGCCCTCCGTCTTGTTTTTTTTACGTCAAACAACGGAAAAGCGAACGCTTGTCTGGCAAGACAACTGTCGTTTGAGAACTACCCCATACATGCCAACAGATCAGATTCGTGCGGGAGACTCCATTTTTAAAGCTAAAAATTGCTTTCTTTTGGATGTCTCTCGCCTGAAATTGGCTCTGCTTAAATAGGAGCAATACACTTACCGATTTTATCTTTATATCTCCCACTTTCCTCTTCTAAAATGTTGACATGAAAGCTACCCCCTCAACTCAAAGTGCGACTCTTCTCTTCAAGCTAACGGGAACTGGTGCAGGTTGCCTCTTCTGTATTATTTTTCATCCTTGATTTAAACGGTTGGCTGTTATTTCACGTCTTGCCATGGGTATCGTGTTTACGCCTTAAAAGGGCAACTCTGCCAAAAAGATATTTAAACAGTCTGGGAAGCCCAGCCCCTCTCTATGCTTCTGGCTGTTTATACTGCACTTCTAAATGTCTCAAAGCTGCCAACAAATCGGACACCAAGCTATGATCTCTTCATCTTTTGCCGTGGGGTCCCTTGGCTACCCTCCCCCGTCTCCAGAACATTCGCCACCCAACCTTTCACATTAAGAATTTCCAGCCCCGTGCCTCGCTTGGATAGACCCGCTGTTTTTCACCTCGCAGAGGGATGATCCGTTCCTTGAGATGTTCGTTTCCCTTTCCCTTAGCGAGCATCCTAATCTCCAGCCCTACAGTGCCCCCTGTTATGCAGCTATCCACTCTCTCGCTGCAGCGCAACCTCCTGCACAAGGGGGGTCGTCCCCTGCAGAGCATCCTGCCTCCCTCTGCAGAACCTCCTGCCCCTGCAGTACCCCTTTCCTTCCCTGCAGCGGCTCGTTTACCCGTCCCCTTAACAACCTCATCACACAGTCCTCTGCATAGCTTCACTGCTGCCCCCTCTAGAGACGCTCTATTCCACTTGCACCCAGGGCCACGAGTCACCCGTGCGCTCTCTCACCTGCAGGGCCTTCTGTCCCCGGTCCCGGAGGGCGGGGGGGTCGCGGGTTTGCTCCCGCTCTATATAGGCTCCACTCCCCGCTCTTCCTCGGTTGTCACTAGCTCCAATGACAGGAACGCACCACGTGACTGTAAAAAAACGTTTTGCAAACGCCTCACCCTCACTCACCCTCAACCCCTCAACCCCTCACCCTCACTCACCCTCAACCCCTCACCCTCACCCACCCTCAACCCTTCACCCTCAACCCCTCACTCACCCTCACTCTCACTCACCCTCACTCACCCTCAACCCCTCAGCCTCACCCTCACCCTCACCCTCACTCACCCTCAACCCCTCACCCTCACTCACCCTCACCCTCACTCACCCTCAACCCCTCACACTCACTCACCCTCACCCTCACTCACCCTCAACCCCTCACCCTCACTCACCCTCAACCCCTCACCCTCACTCACCCTCACTCACCCTCACTCACCCTCACTCACCCTCAACCCCTCACCCTCACTCACCCTCACTCACCCTCACCCCCACTCACCCTCACTCACCCTCACCCTCACTCACCCTCACCCTCACTCACCCTCACCCTCACTCACCCTCACCCACACTCACCCTCACCCTCACTCACCCTCAATGCCTCACCCTCACTCACCCTCAACCCCTCAACCCCTCACCCTCACTCACCCTCAACCCCTCACCCTCACCCACCCTCAACCCTTCACCCTCAACCCCTCACTCACCCTCACTCTCACTCACCCTCACTCACCCTCAACCCCTCAGCCTCACCCTCACCCTCACCCTCACTCACCCTCACCCTCACTCACCCTCAACCCCTCACACTCACTCACCCTCACCCTCACTCACCCTCAACCCCTCACCCTCACTCACCCTCAACACCTCACCCTCACTCACCCTCACCCACACTCACCCTCAACCCCTCACCCTCACACACCCTCAACCCCTCACCCTCACCCACTCTCAACCCTTCACCCTCAACCCCTCACTCACCCTCACTCTCACTCACCCTCACTCACCCTCAACCCCTCAGCCTCACCCTCACCCTCACTCACCCTCAACCCCTCACCCTCACTCACCCTCACCCTCACTCACCCTCAACCCCTCACACTCACTCACCCTCACCCTCACTCACCCTCAACCCCTCACCCTCACTCACCCTCAACACCTCACCCTCACTCACCCTCAACACCTCACCCTCAACCCCTCACCCTCACTCACCCTCACCCTCACTCACCCTCAACCCCTCACCCTCAACCCCTCACCCCCTCACCCTCACTCACCCTCACAACACATATTGTGTTACAATAGGTGTCACATTTGCGAAAGATAAAACTATCTAGAGATGTAGCATAACGACCAGAGCTGCCATATAAGTCACGTAAATACAAAACATGTTGCATTCCAAATGCTATAGGTGTCACTCATCCATTTGCAAAACGAAAAATGTCAAACTCTTCTATTGCGAGACCTATTGCATTTTCAATGCTTGTTCCTCTTTCTACGTGTGCTTCATTCTGCACACACGTAGAAATAGGAAAATGCATCTGAGGATTGTTTTTGTCCTGGAAGGTGTGCCTTCCTGCATTAAACTATCCTGCCTGCAATGGAGGCACCCTTGTACCATAGTGCAAGGGTGCTAGCATTGGCACTAGACAGCACATTGTGTAAGAGAGCAGGAATGCGCGGTATAATGTGAAATACAGTGCATTCCTGCCCTCTTCCTTTTACACAGCGCAGCACAGCAAGGCGGCATTCTGCATTGCGTTGCTTGAACATTTGATAAATACGCCCCCATGTTTGCAACACAGAGCGGATACCAAAGCTTTGATGAGAGGCAGTAGGGATAATGCGGCAACATCCCCTTGTTACTTTTGCACTTTGCTGGCGCCGATCCGTACAAGGTCAACTGACAGAAGCCTTTGCAACTGTAGCCCTCATGAACATTCAGCAGAGAATAGAACAAAATCCCCTCTATATTAGAACGGAAAAGAAGAGAACAAACTGCAATTTTGCACACACATGAACAAAATCATAGGTTGATGCTGAAGCCTGATTGCATGCCTAGCACTCCCATTCTTGGAAAAAAAACATACAAGCGTTCCCTTCCCAAATAGATAAAGCTGCATATGAAATATAAATCACATGTCTATTTAGGTCTTTCTGAGATATTTGGATGCTGTAACAAGTTTTGTGTTATTTAATTGTAACATTTAGTTTTTTTGTCTCAGTCACACTGTTATGTCACAAATGTGTATTTTTATTGCTATGTATTGTACAAAGTGTATAAGTCCTGTCTTATATTATTATTGATATGTCTTTAATCACATACGATATATGAATTTCAATATATCGGACACAATCTTTTCAACTTGAATTGAGCCCTTGTCATTTGTAGTTGATATTTATGTCTATGGTCAGTGTTGTGTGTATCATTGATTGATGGCCCTACATTTGAGAGGACAAAGTTATTTCTTTGAAGAAATTCCTTCCCTATGGCAGAACCACTGTCTATATATTGTTGATATAACCCAGGTTCTGCATTATACTGGGACACCCTATTGTTAGTATTGAACCCTATCAAACATGCCGACTGCGTGCCTGCAAGTGGCACACGGGTAGTGACTTTGAAGAGCACCACGGGGTGGATCCTTTAGAGTGATAATACGAGAGCGAATTGAGTGCCGTGGTGGTAAATGTAGCCAGAGCAGCAGCAGAGTGGAATGGTCGAAATGCTGTTGAAAGATTGATCACAATAAGGATGTGGTGTCTGAGTTGGGGGACTTTCATTTGAATGCACTATTCACAAGTGGGGTTAAAAAATGTTCAGCAGGCCGGGATTATAAACATAAATAGAGTGAGCTGGTCTAGAGTTTTTGAATAGGGTGGGTCTGAAACAGATTGGTAGGTGGAAGTGGTTGGTTGTTGGACCAAAGTTTTCATAATCTAAAGGATCAGCTGTGAATGTTGCTCATGCACTTGGAGAACATGTCTGGCTTTAATGGGATTCACAAGGAATCCCAGGACCACACATTGGCTCATACAATAGTCGTAGAGTTTTAGGAACTCTTGCTTTTATTGGTCGGTTTCTTCACAGAAAAGGTTTTCTGCTCGATGAGAAACTGGTTTACCTACTCCCCCTTATGTATGAAGAAATTGGTCCCTGTTCTCACCAATGGGAGGTAGTCGTGGTGGTTGTCAACAGCAGTAAATTGTTATTGGTTTCTAGATTAAGAAACTAGCTATGACAGATATGTGGTGGGTCTTCGCCTTCTTTTTTAGACAGGACCAACTCAGAAATGAAAACAAATCTAGTCCAATCCTAAAATTAGGAATACAGAAATTCCACCATATGTGCAGCATTTCTCCTTGTATTTCTGTATCCATGAATGTGCTTTACTTACACAGGA
This sequence comes from Lissotriton helveticus, assembly GCF_964261635.1. NCBI lineage: Eukaryota > Metazoa > Chordata > Amphibia > Caudata > Salamandridae > Lissotriton > Lissotriton helveticus. Next base: position 203,917,783 of record NC_136069.1, read on the forward strand.
TTTCGTTTTGAGCGCCCTGTAAATTCTGTTTTAGGCTCAAATAGGGGTGTGCACCAAACTGAGAGCCGATGTACTACAGGAGTTAGTATATTCCACGGATTTTACCCTACATGAATGTTGACAGAATTTGCTTGGCGGAATAAGGGTACATTATAGGGCCTAAACGTAGTTTTGCCATATTAGCCACCATTCTGACATGGGGAACTCTAAATGGTGACATAGTGCCTCATCCGTGGCATTGGCACTTATCGGGGTGTGATATGATCCTAATAAATTACAGGGCAATTATAATGATTCATGAGGCAGGATTGGAAATTTCTGTGCACAAACTGAACAAGTTCTCCCCCTACATTCAAATTACAAATGTTATGTGAACTGTAAACTTTGCGTTTCAACAGGGAGTTCTATGCGTGTTTGCAGATCTGAAATGTAGGCAGCGCGGCGCGGCGCGGCGCGGTGCGGTCATCCAGCGTATTTAAGCCAATAAGTGCAAGGATATGATTCTTGTGATGTTATCATTCAGGAAAGTTATCTTGTGATTACAAAGAGTGCATTGTATTTTTTATTTACAATGATGCACAAAACAACTTTAAATAAACATAAAATGCTACGTGCATTTATTCAATAAGGAATTAATTAGAGCTTGCCGTCAGGGTTCTCCATAACAAATGTGCCAGATGGAAGTACATTATAACTAGGCTAGTCTATAGGCATGGGGGCAGATTTACAAGCCTCTTGCGCCACTTTTGAGTAACTTTTAACATGGGAAAAGTGACGCAAGGGGCTTGTAAATCTGCCACGTGGTGTGGAACATCTGACGTATCTTGGTGACGTACGATGTCCACAGAAATCTAATAAGGTCCTACGTGTGTACATGGGGGTAAAAGGTTAACCAGCGTCCTGTCTTTTGTAGCGACGGGTAATTGTTCCTTCGATGGCTGATGTAAGCAAAACGTACTGATGCCGCCCCAGGCAGTCAACGCGTGTCACGTAGGCATTCCAGAAATGTAATGTGTGGACAAAGAGTGTCGTCTCGTTATCACTTCGAACAATTATGTCAATACCTGCAAAGTAGGTGAGCAGGAGAAAAGGCCCTGCAGTGCAGCGAGAGGGCCGGCGTCCCAACCTCGGAATAAGACAGGTCCCGGACACACCCATAAGACATCAGCTCAAGTCAGCAAGACCTCCTCTGTAGGAACGGGCACTGCCACATTCACGGGCCATGAGGTTAAAGGGTGTGCTTGGCAAGCTCAATGCCTTAATAGTTTCAAATATACAAAAAATGAATTAAAACACATTAGAAGATAATATGGGTGACAAAATAATGTTTTTCGAAAAAATATTTTAAGTAGTAAACACTCTAGATATATTAGCTCACATTTTGTGCTCACAGACACTGTTATAGCATTATTTGGTCTTACCTATCTGCAACATGTCCATGTTCTTGCTACAAGCTGGCTCTATCTGTTATCAATGTGTACTTGTATTTGTTAGTTTTGAGGACCACGTGCTTGTGGCTTTGGAAAAACATTTGATTTGCATGGGGGCACAAAAGTTCTTTAGTGAGGCTGCGGCAGCCAGCACTGAATCGTCTCTTCCACCGACTGGCTGGTGTGAAAGAAGGCACACATAATCTGATGCTAAACTAAAACAAGCACTGGCTTTGTCAATGTCTTTTAGCCCTTCCGTACTTGAACACAGGTGCTCGGAAGCCTGGCTGAAAGTCAGAAAAAAAGTGCCATCGCGTGACCGCAGCTGGCCACATCATCACAGATCGCTCTTTTTTTTCTGGTGGGAGGGTGCAAGCATCACAATGTGGAAGTGATGTGGGGAGTGAGAGGGCTGGGTGCAAGCAGCAATGGAATGCTCAGGAAGTGAGAGGATGGGGCAAGTAAAATAACAAAATGCAGGAGAGGGTGGAAGGGAAGGGGCAAAGAACAATAACATGCGGGACGGAGTGGAAGTGACAGGGCAAGTAACAACAGAAGGCATGCAGGGTGGGAAGAACAGGACAAACAACAAGAGAATGCGACGAGTGGGAGGGAAGGGGCAAGCAATGACAACTGAATGCAGGAGGGGTTGAGATGGATCGGGAAAATAACAACGCAATATAAAGGGTTAGGAGGGACATGGGTGGGTGCAAACAACAATGCCAGTCAGGGTGAAGGAGAGATGGATTGCAAATACATGCACTCTTATGGAGTGCTGTCACTAAACCAAGTACCTCCGAAAGTGCCCAAGCAGTGGAAGGACACTGGGAACCTCAAGGAAGTAGTACTTGGGTCATGCTCCAGGGGATTGACAAACACACAAAAAGAAAGTAAAGCCTGTATGTGCTGTCCAAATAGAAGCAGTGGAATGAGAGAGACGATGAAGCCAACCAGTGGTAAACAGTGGGCAGGCTCTGAGCCACTTGCATATAAATAAAATACTCGCAAGCAAAAGCACATGCATTGCCTCAGGCAAGGCCTAACAAGGCTTTATATTTTGCCACTCCTTTACTGGATACCACTGATGATCTATTGTGGTCATGATTGTCCAGATTTGTAAGAAGCCTGGCATCTGCAGTTTGACCTAATTGCAGTCCGCCTGTGAGACCTTTCAGGAGGACTATATAGACCGAACTGCAACAGGACATAGAAATATATGCAAACTGTGGTCCTATTTTGTTGGAAAGGAACATCTTGAGCAGGTACCTTAACAACTGCAGATGAAGCAAGCATTGGCAAAAATAATAGGTCTGGCCATGGCAGGATGATGCGATGGCTAATTTTTAAAACATTTTTATTCTAAGCATAGGCTACAAAAATAAAAAGGTTAAAAAAGAAAATATGCTGCCACATGGCCGCCATATGCGATTCATTGAAGTTTTGAAGTAAAAAATAAATAAATGGTGGTGTAGCTGTTTTACTAGTGATGTTTTTAAATAACAAGTCTTTTAGAGGATTTGTGTTGTTTTTTTTGCATTATTGTTTGTGACGGAGACAAGAATAAACCACAACCTAACCAAGCGCTCAAATTGCAAACAGTTACCATGTTACAATGTCACTTAAAAAATAGATGGAAAAAAGATCTGCATTTAATTGGGCACCTAATATGTAGGTGAACGAATTAGATAGCATTGATGTTAAAATACGTTTGAAACAAGCAGTTGCAATGAAATTGTTCTCGCATTTGTCAAGGTTAGAGGATTTGGTGTTGTAAATGACAAAGTTTTTTTCTTTTTTTTTCTTTGCAGTGGAGTGATTATATTTGCATTGCTCTCTTGCCATTTGTATGACCTCGCGGTGCTGGTGAACCAGAAAATGGGAAATAGGTTATGAAGAAGGGGAGGTAGAAAATAAATGACACCAATGGAAAAGGAATTAAAACGTATATAAGCCCACAGAGATTATTACATCTATATCTGGAGGCCTGAAACTGAACACTGGCAAATCCGAAATCCTATTGTTCGGCGGCGCTAAATGAGTGTGGGATGCCACCTGGTGGCCACCTACCTTAGGCAAGGCCCCCACCCCAAAACAACACGCAAAAAACCTGGGTATCATTATAGACGACGCCCTGACCATGAAGGATCATGTGTGATCCCTCTGTGGCAAAGGCTTCGCTATCCTCAAGCTTTTAGCCAGACTGTTCTCATGGATACCACTGGACTGCAGACGCTCGGTAACACAAGCTTTACTGTCAGTCTTATGGACTATGGCAATGCCTTATTTGTAGGCATGAATGAGCATCTATTCACACGCCTACAAGTACTGCAGAATGCAGCAGCAAAACTTGTCTGCAATAAGGGAAAGTTTGATTCCGCCTCAGACTGCTTAAAGAAATTGCATTGGCTGCCGATGCGCCAGAGAGCAGTTTTCAAACTACTCAGCCATACTCATGGAGCTCTCTACAAAACAGGCCCTAGAATACTTCAGAAAAAGATCGAATTTTATGTTCCCACTAGAAACTTGCGATCGCTTCAATCAGCCATCGCCAGAACAAGACGCATTAATAAAGCAAGGACAGGAGGTTGCACATTTTCTTACCTAGCAGCAAAGAGGTGGAACGAGCTTCCTCAAGACTTAAGACATACCTCCAACTATCTTCAGTTCCGGAAAAAATTAAAAACACATCTATTCCCCAAACCTTAAGTATCAGCATACTAGCGCCAGGTTGGCAGATTTATCAGTTCTAGCATCAGCGCCTTGATATCCCTTGGGATGAGTGTTGCGCTCTACAAATAATATAAATAAATAAATAAATAGCATCCACGGTAAGTCATCTTAGTGAGTTACAGTTTTGCAGCAGAGACACAGCAGCTCTCAGATCCCAATATTTGTAAATACACTAGTTGCAATGCAACAAATACCAGAATGCAAGATAAGGTCCTCCTGGTAGGTCACTCCCCCTCCGCACAGCTCCACCTGTTTGCCGCTGCCCCAGCTGCCGCTGGTGAGGACTCGCTCATAAGTCTGCTCATCCCCCTCTTTTGTGCCCCGTTTCTGCCTTCTTCGACAATGTTTTCCCCCTCTTTTGTGCCCCGTTTCTGCCTTCTGTGACACTGTTTTCCCCCTCTCTTGTCCCCCGTTTCCACCTCCTGTGACACTGTTTCCCCCCTCTCTTGTGCCCCGTTCTTGCCTTCTGTGACACTGTTTTCCCCCTCTCTTGTGCCCCGTTTTTGCCTTCTGTGACACTGTTTTCCCCCTCTCGTGCCCCGTTTTTGCCTTCTGTGACACTGTTTCCCCCTCTCTTGTGCCCCGTTTTTGCCTTCTGTGACACTGTTTTCCCCCTCTCGTGCCCCGTTTTTGCCTTCTGTGATACTGTTTCCCCCTCTCTTGTGCCCCGTTTTTGCCTTCTGTGACACTCGTTCCCCCGCTGCTGTTCCCCCTGCGGCCCGGCCCCCCTGACGGCCCACTACCCATTCGCTGCTCTGCCTTCCGCCTCCAAGCTGCTCCTCCCTCCTCCCCATATATGCCGGACTCTGCACGGTGAGGAGAGCGAACCCTGACCCTCCTGGTAGGTCGCTCCTCCTCCGCACAGCTCCGTCTGTGTGCCCAAGCCCCAGCTGCCGCTGCTGAGGACTCACTCGTAAGTCTGCTCATCCCCCTCTTTTGTGCCCCGTTTCTGCCTTCTTTGACACTATTTTCCCCCTCTCTTGTGCCCTGTTTTTGCCTTCTGAGACACTGTTTTCCCCCTCTCTTGTGCCCCGTTTTTGCCTCCTGTGACACTGTTTTCCCCCTCTCTTGTGCCCTGTTTTTGCCATCTGTGACACTGTTTTCCCCCTCTCTTGTGCCCCGTTTTTGCCTTCTGTGGCACTATTTTCCCCCTCTCCTGTGCTCCGTTTTTGCCTTCTGTGTCACTCGTTTCCCCACCGCTGTGTCCCCTGCGGCCCTGCCCCCCCAGACGGCCCACTGCCCATTTGCTGCTCCGCCTCCCAGCTGCTCCTCACTCCCTCCTCCCCATATATGCCGGATGCTTCGTGGCCGCGCAGAGGACGCGTGCAGCGGGCGCAGCTTGCGGGCCGAAGGCGCGCCTCAGGCAAGCCCGACTGCGCCTTTTCCCGTGCCTGGACCGCGCCCAGCACCAGGAACCCTGGCCCCCGCACACACCACGCCGCCCGCCGCCGCTACGATCGCAGCACTCTCCACGAACTCAAAGCCGGACGATCTAGCACCTGCTGCCAGGCCACCCGAAACGCACCCAAGGACCCTTCTCTTGCCGGAACTGCAGCTTCACCAGCATCCAGCCCACCAACCCGACCGACATGGAAACCAACTTCCTCAGATGTATCGTGCTCAACACCCGCTCCGCCCGCAAACACGCCGTCTAACTCTGGGACCTACTCGACACCAACGCCCCAGATGTCGCCTTCCTGACTGAGACCTGGCTGACCCCCTCCTCGGCACCTGACATCGCCATAGCCATCCCGGAAGGCTGCAAGATCATCCGCAAGGACTGCACCAACGGAATAGGAAGAGGAATTGCCATCGTCCACAGAAACACTCTCAAAATCTGGACACACGCAGATGACACCCTCTGCACCGCCGAACACCTGCACTTCCAGTGCCACACCAACCCCAACACCACCCTAAGAGGCACTCTCATCTACAGACCCCCTCGGGCCCCGACCGCAGTTCAGCGACTCCATCACCGACCTCGTCAGCACACACGCCCTCGCCCCCTCGGACTACATCCTCCTCGGGGACCTGAACTTCCACCTCGAGAACAACAACGACGGCAACTCCTCAACAACCTCGGCAACCTCGGACTCAGACAACTCGTCACAGCACCCACACACTCCGCCAGCCACACGCCTGCCCCATATTCTCAGTGAGCACCAACGTCTCCTTCAACCGCACCACCGAACTCCACTGGACCGACCACTGCTGCATCCACTTCACCTTCCGGAAACCCACCACCACACCCAGCAGATGCCTCGCCACAGCTGGGGCAAGACCACCGAGGACCAGCTAACCGCCGCCCTTGCCCAGAGCCCACCAGCAGACCCAACCGACCCGGACACCGCGGTCCGCAACCTCAAACAATGGAACAACGACTACGCCAACACCCTTGCCCGCTCAAGAAACCCCCCCAACACCCACACCAGCAAGAGAGCCAGCTGGTTCACGGAACACTTCCAGGCCTCCAACCAAACCTGCAGAAAACTAGAAAAAAACTGGACCCGCGAAAGAACACCGGAAAGCTACACAGCCCACAGGAACGCCACCCGCCAACACCACCAACTCATCAAATCTGGCAAGAGGACCGTATTCAGAGACCCCCTAGAAAACACAACAGCAAAGAGCTCTTCAGCATTGTGAAGGAACTCTCTAACCCCAGCTCCAACACCAACGACATCCCACCGTCACAAGACCTGTGCGACTCGCTGGCCACCTTCTTCCATCGCAAGATCACAGACATCCAAGACAGCTCTGACGCCGTCACCACCCCGGCAACAGCTGACACCCCCGCTCCCACGACCTCCACCCGCACCAACCGCCTGCTCGCCTGGACCAACATCAACGATGACGACACCATCAAGATCATGAACACCGTCCTCTCCGGATCCCCGGAAGACCCCTGCCCACACCACATTTTCAACAAAGCCGGCAGCACCATCGCACCCCACCTCCAGAAAATCATCAACGTCTCCTTCGAGACAGCAACCTTCCCGGAGAGCTGGAAGCACGCAGAGATCAACGCCTTACTAAAGAAACCCAAGGTGGACTCGAAGGACCTCAAGAACTTCCGATCCATCTCCCTGCTTCTGTTCCCGGCGAAGGTCATCGAAAAGGCCGTCAACAAACAACTGACCAGCTTCCTCGAAGAGAACAACATCCTAGACCCATCCCAATCAGGATTCCGCAGCAACCACAGCACCGAAACTGCCCTCATCGCCGCCACCGACGACATCAGGATCATGGTCGACAACGGAGAAACCGCGGCCCTCATCCTCCTGGACCTGTCAGCCGCTTTCGACACAGTCTGCCACCGCACACTATGAGCACGTCTCCACGACGCCGGAATCCAAGAGGAGGCCCTGGACTGGACCACCTCCTTCCTCACCGGGAGAACCCAGAGCGTCCGCCTCCCCCCCCTTCTACTCCGAAGCCACCGATATCATCTGCGGCGTACCCCAAGGCTCATCTCTCAGCCAACGTTGTTCAACATCTAAATGGCACCACTCGCCCATGTCGCCCGACAGCACAACCTAAACATCATCTCCTATGCCGACGACACCCAGCTGATCTTCTTGCTCACCAAGGACCCCCACACTGCCAAAACCAACCTCCACGAAGGAATGGAGACCGTCGCCGACTGGATGAGGAACGGCTGACTGAAGCTGAACTCGGACAAGACGGAGGTCCTCATCCTCGGCTCCATCCCCTCAGCCTGGGACAAATCCTGGTGGCCGACGGCAACCCCCCCCCACAAACCAACAACCACACACGAAACCTAGGGGTCATCCTCGACTCCACACTGTCCATAACAAAGCCGGTCAATGTCGTCTCCTCCTCCTGCATCAAAACCCTCCGCATGCTTCGCAGGATATTCAAGTGAATCCCCACCGAAACTAGGACGGTCACCCAGGCCCTCGTCAGTAGCAGACTGGACTACGGCAATGCACTCTACGCAGGAGCCCCGGCCAAACTCCTGAAACGACTCCAACGCATCCAGAACGCCTCCGCCCGCCTGATCCTGGACATCCCCCGCCGCAGCCACATCACACCCCACCTGAAAGACCTGCATTGGCTCCCCATCAACAAGAGGATAACCTTCAAACTTCTCACCCACGCACACAAGGCACTCCACGACATCGGACCAGAATACCTCAACAGGCGATTCAGCCTCTACACCCCCGCCCGCCAACTCCGCTCCGCAGACCACGCCCTCGCCACCATCCCCCGCATCCGAAGAGTGACCGGCGGCGGCAGATCTTTCTCTCACCTCGCTGCCAAGACATGGAACACCCTCCCCATCCTCCTACGGCAGACCGAAGACCTTCTAACCTTCAGGAGCCTCCTCAAGACCTGGTTCTTCGAACAGTAGCAGCTCCCCCCCCCCCCCAGCGCCTTGTACTGTACTTTACAAATGCTATGATTGATTGATTGATTGATTGAAGGTCAGCTGGATAACTCACACTAGACATGGGGCACTAGCGAGCTCTGTCAATCGAATACAGAGACCCCAGAAAAGAAGACAGGAATGGCTATTAAGGCACAGTATGGGAGAGTAAAACTAGAGTCCATATTGATGTAAAATCCACCGTCTGCATCTGATGTGTGTCTCTGTTCCTACAGAGAGGCTGAAGCAACTGAGGCTGAGGCCTGTAGGCTACATTTCGCAAGCGCTGTTGAGGGTCGACCTAACAACGTGCAACAAGCAATGTTGTAGGATGGCTTATCTGTAGAAAAATAAAAAATAAAATAACAGCACAACCACAATACCACATCACTAGGATAAGAACTGGTTTCCTGCTCTGAGAAACATTGCCAACCAAACAGTTAAAAGTGCACCACTCATAAGTCTGGTTGTTGTTGAAAATAAAAACCCAGAATTGATTTATATTTGTACTTATTGTAGGAGTATCATTCATGAAGACCACAAGGGCTACAGCCATGTCAGATGATTATGATATACAGGTGAGAAAATTTCGATAAAAATAATAGAAATGGAAATGCCAGAAAATTAACAGGGAGCGCGGAGCCAGCGCAAAGCCAACTCTTAAGATTCATGACTCGACGAGCCGAGCTCTCAACACAAATGACTTGTACATGGTGCAACAAGTGTTTCCAGATGTAAAAATATGCTAAAAGAATTTTCAAAATGAAAATGCAAAAAGTGTATTTCATTAACTTGCGGAAGCCTTTCGCTTTACAGCATAAGACTGTTACTGCACTCAGTGCCATTTTTTAGAAGTGGTTCTACACATGAATTTAAAAATATTGCCAGACTTAACTATGATGCCATTAGTGAACCAAGAGGCATGTTAGTTGTCATGTGTACCTATAGGAGGCTTAGGTTGTTCATTTAGAGGAAGTAAGATTTAAGTAATTCAAAACATTCACGCCACTCCCATCTCCCTAGCGCTGGTGCAGAATGCGACCCAGTTTCTCTCTAATGTGCACGCTCTGGTACACATCACTTGAAACGCCGTTCTGGTATAATAATTGTTGTCCTCTCATTTTCTTCACAGTATTCTGCTACTTTAGTTGTATCTAACTTGTACATACTGTAAAGCGCTCCAACACCCTCTGGTTTAGTTTGCGCTATACAAAACTAAGCAAATTAAAAACCAAAACATCTGGCATACTATTTTTCAGAGGCTAAATGTACAGCTGAAAATCTTGGTAAAAGCTCAAGAATTTTCTGATGTTTCAAGAACGATTTTTTGGAAGGTGAAGTGGGTGTCAGACGAAGATGTAATGAATCATTTATCTGTTGTGTGGAGAGCAGCTGGGCAGGCTAGGTGCCTCACGACCACTCACGAGCCCGTTCCTTAGCATCAGGGCTCGAGTCGGGGTACCACGCGGGTGGACGGCGTCCCCCCACTTATTTTACCTGGAGCTCGATAACTGGAGCAAATGGAGCCACACATTCACTCTTTGGCCTCTCTGGGGCGAGATCGGCGCTCATTCAGAACGCTGCTCATGCGCTGGCTTCTCTGATGCAATTGCATCCAAGAGGTGAGCAAGGGGAGGCAATGAGTCTGATGGTGCAAGCCACCTTTCGTGACGTCACTTCCTTTCGTGACGTCAGCATCCCCCCACTTCTTTTTTTAGGACTTGTGCACTGCTTAGCATGTGCTTCACAGCACTATCCAGTTGACCCTGACATTCCAACACCGGCTGAGGAGTTGCCAGCAGCTGAAATACTGCCAAAGGTGGAGATCGCGCCAGAGTCTGGTGCTGTGCGAGGCGCCATGTCTCAGAGATGCAGCGCCAGCAACAAAAATCATCAATCTGGAGCCACCTCACCCGTAGGTGACCCTGGTAAAATGAACCCTCTCCATGCCTACCGATTATTTTCTGTTTTAGTGTCGCCAACCCAGGATCGCAACAGTAGTTGTTCTACAAGAGTTCTAGAAATTTGCACAATGCAACAATCTCGTCTCCCAGATGATGTTTGGCCATTTTTTCCCCACTTTTCATCATACAGAATATTTAGCTTCTGTTGGTATTTCAATAGATTGCAGATAGCTTACTGTGTTTTCTAGCTTGCACATCATCATACCAAGGCCTTTCTCAGGAGAGAAGCAGTGGCATAACCTCCAGAGAGACCGACTTCGGACCTAGGGAACAGGGTTCGAGTTTCAGCCTCGGTAAAACTGTGCCTTAAAAAAAAAAAATTAACATGGATGGCAGGGTAAGTGGCCACGTCAGGAGGAGGAGGAAAGAGGGAGGCACATGAGAGAAGACAGCAGGGTTGGATGTGGTGTAAGGGCCAGAGAGGTCAAACTTGAACCTGAGAACCCGGTTCGAGTCTTGGCATCAGCCCTGCCTGAAAATTGAATGTGTAGGTGTGCATGCTACTGGGGGTGGCAGGGGAGATGAAGTAGCGGCGTAGTGGCAAAGCTGAAACACCAAAGACAGGCAGGGCAAACGAAGTGGAGTTTCGTGAAGCCCATGCACAAAGTAAACAAAACACTTAATGGGAGCAGAGGCAGGCCAACAAAAAAAAACAGATGGGAGAAGGGGCCATCACGCTGTGAAGAAGCCGACCAAAAGAAACCATCAGTGAAATCGCCATGGGGCGGTAACTGACACTGAAAGGAAAGACTAACTATGTGACCATTATTTTGCGTATGTACAAATGCATGCTTTATTATTGCAGCATTTAATTTAATTTAATTTGTTTCTCACTTGAGAACGGTTAGGAGTGGCGAACACAGGGCTGGTCCCTGTGTAGTCCTGAAGAAGAGCTTGGGGAAGCTCGAAACATGTTGACAGAAGTTGCAAGGCACACCTAACTCATTGCCAGTAGGATCCCTAGTTCTCTACCCCGTTTTTAATATAGCCCCCAGGAGCAAGAATAAATCATTTGTAGCTCACTAGGTAGGTAGTTTTAACTCACTTAGATCATACCACTCCACTTCACAACACCTCTTGCACCACACATAGTCCATCACTTAAAGTGCTCCTACTTAGTTCGCATGTCGCAGCACGCCCCAGTCCGTAGAGGGCTGGGATGGCCCCAATGATGAAGCACGTCACCGTGGGGAAACCCTGGTGAGTGAAGGGACACAAGAAAGAAATATCATTTTTCTTTCTTCTCAAAAAACATAGTGATTCCAACTCCAGTGAGTGTTGTGAATACTAGTCACTGACAAGCCAGGCTCCTGACCTTTGGTTTCAACGGTTTTATGCTTACTATAAATTTAAGGAGGGTGAGCCTGGTTCCTACTTCCCTCTTTCTCCCCCTTTTGGAAAATATGTACTATGTGAGGTCATAAGCAGTGCATTTCAGGGGCACGAGTTGTAGTTAGCTCAGCTAACTATAGCTGCAGATTTCTCTGGTTTTGTACGAGTGAAATGTCAGTCTAACTATAAAGTCCTTGTAACTTTTGTTTTTCTCAGTGAATATATATATATATATATATATATATATATATATATATATATATATATATATATATATATATATATATTCACTGAAAAAACCATAGGTTATAGACCATATATAGTTAGGAATTAGCATTTACAAAACCTTGAAAATTCACTGAAAAAACCATAGGTTATAGACCATATATAGTTATGAATTAGCATTTACAAAACCTTATTTTACTCACACAAAACCATTGAAATTCGCATATATAGTTAGTTGCACTAACTATATATCGCGCACCCGCAATCCACTGCTGATCATGTCACATATTACATCATTCATGACATGGTCAGTGACATCACTGATGACATCTCAAATGACATCACTGATGACATCACTGATGACAACATCCAGTGACTGTATGTTTCTGTAAAGTTAAAATATGTCTTACATATTGAAGAATGAGTGGATGTATAAGTGTCTGGATGAAGGATTTAGTAGGTGCATGACTGACTGTATGAGTGAGTGATTAAATGTGTCTCACTGAATGCATGGGTTAGTGACTAAACTGTCTTAATTTGTGCATCATTATGTCTGTTGTTCTGTAAACTGCTGCATGTGTTGATCAGTAGCTATATGAGTAACTATATGGGTTATTGATTGGTTGCCCAAGTATTTCTATGGGAGATTGAGTTTGTGTGGGGGTGGCTGGAAGGTGTGTGACTCTATGCATAGATGTGTGAGCAGTTTATTCACTAGGTGTATGAGTTCAAGAGTGCATGTGGAAACAGCTACATGGGCAGTTGACTGTGTGCATGAGTGTATTGATGAGTGAATGGATATCTCAATGCTACATGTCATAGTAAGTACATATGTAAAACACAGTACATGTGAGAGTTGACATATATAAATAACTGTGCATAAGAGCCAGTGAATGTGTGAGTGGCTGTATGGATCATTGTGAACTTGTATCAGGGATTGTATAAGAGAGTAAATATGTGTTAGTATATGTTTGAATAAGTAAGGTGTGTATAACTGTATAGTTGAGGAAATGGAGGTGTGATTGATTCTTTGCATGACTGACTAGGTGTGTGAGTAACTCCATGGATGAGTGACAGTCTGTGAGTGTCTGTTTACACTGAGTGTATCTAAGGTTATATTAGAGTCTGAAGAGGTTCATCGTATTATCACATGAATGATGTCATCAGTGATGTGATCAGTAATGTCAAATGAGATGTCATCAGTGATGTCATTTGAGATGTCACAGTACATGTGAGAGTTGGCATATATAAATAACTGTGCATGAGAGCCACTGAATGAGTGAGTGGTTGTATCGATCATTGTGAACTTGTATCAGGGATTGTATAAGAGAGTAAATATGTGTTAGTATATGTTTCAATAAGTAAGGTGTGTTTAACTGTATAGTTGAAGAAATGGAGGTGAGATTGTTTCTTTGCATGACTGACTGGGTGTGTGAGTAACTCCATGGATGAGTGGCAGTGTGTGAGTGTCTGTATACACTGAGTGTATCTAAGGTTATATTAGAGTCTGAAGAGGTTTATCGTATCAGCACAAGAATGATGTCAAATGAGATGTCATCAGTGATGTCATCAGTGATGTCATTTGAGATGTCATCAGTGATGTCATCAGTGATGTCACTGACCATGTCATGAATGATGTAATATGTGACATGATCAGCAGTGGATTGCGGGTGCGCGATATATAGTTAGTGCAACTAACTATATATGGAATTTCAATGGTTTTGTGTGAGTAAAATAAGGTTTTTTAAATGCTAATTCCTAACTATATATGGTCTATAACCTATGGTTTTTTCAGTGAATTTTCAAGGTTTTGTAAATGCTAATTCCTAACTATATATGGTCTATAACCTATGGTTTTTTCAGTGAATTTCAATGGTTTTTTAATAGCAAATATCATAAGCTGTCGAATGTCAAGTACGTGGTAAGTGAAAACATTTTCGTGTTTATGCACACTGATCTGCTTTGAATGGTGCCCCCCCCCCCTCATTTCTATTAGGAGTACTCTCTCTTTGCAGATAGTGAAAGGTAGTTAACGCAGGCCTTTGCCCCCGTTGTAATCCGTCGTGCCTGCTTCTCTCTCCATTTGATTGATTGTTATCCAAGTATTTACTGTTTTAGAATTAGTTCTCTTTGGTTCATTCTCTATTTACAAACAAACACAGAGTCGCAATACTCTGTTTAGTCTTTGCAGATAACGAAAAATCGTGTAAAAAAAAAAGAAAAGGAATCGAGCAAAATCAGTAGGCCACTAATGGGATCTCTTTTTGACCTCGCTAAAATAGAAACATTAGGAACAACCCCTCATGACAAATACAAAACTAGTGAGATGAACTGAACTCCACACAATGATGGCTGCAAAACAGCTCGGCTCCGCCACCCACCCCGCCCAAAATAACGATAAAGAGCGGCTGCCATGATTGGTTGCGGAATGGCCACAACGGAGCTACGAAATGGTGGTGCTCTCATGCTAACCCCAGCTTCAGTCTGAAACATCCAGAAACACTGTAGACTACCAATTCGATCAGTTCCGGTAGCGCCCCAATGTAACCCGGTAGAGAAGAACTAGCCCTCCCCTCTTTGACTGATGGTTCTTGTTGCCTGTCCCTTCTGTTGTCATTTAACAGAACTATTTAGCCTGCTGAAAGGGGTTGTGTTTCGACCGCTGGTTGGTGGAGACATTTTGACTATATTCTGGACCTGCGTTGTCGCGTAATGCGTCATATGACGCGCCGCGTTAGCGCATCCGGAAGTCATCCGGGGCGCGCAGCGCGTAACGTAAGCATAACAAGTCATGTGACTTGTTAATAAAACTTTTCATTGGTTCATTTTACTTTTCTTATTCTAATGATGAAAGCCTTGGTCATATCACCTAAAAATTACGCTTTTAATTACTTCCGAACATTATTTTTTCTTAAATATATGTTATAATGTTCCAGGCTAATGTACTTTCCCGGAAATTTTACAACTTTCCTGCAAGTAAAATATATTCTTTTTTCGAGAAAAAGAGCGTTTATTCGTCCCATGACGGAGCCGTTGAGCAAAAGAGGGTCGACCTGCTGTCTTAGTCGCCGATACGCCTGAATATGAGATTCTTATCGATCACTTTATATTGCAGGAATAGAAAACACAACAGCCCTTGACCATTTATCTTTACTGCGTTCCTTCGTATTATACCTTTTACCCTTCATGTAATTGGTCTGCTTTATTTCACTTGCCTTTTAATGATTCTAAAACAGTGACTATTATTAAAAACTTTACCAATGTATATACTACTACCATGTTTTCTTTTAAAAACCTTTATTGTGAAAATTTCATTATACAAATACGAGCCTATAACCACGTGGGCCTGCCACGGAGCAAACTGTAATCGTATATGATGAATAGACATTTACACTGTAGAGGAACGTAACGGGCGGGCCATTAGGTTGCAAGAACTAAGGTGTCTAACAGTTACGGAATCGGTGGACGTACATTTTATAATTAAAATACGACAGGGCCAGTTACAATAAAATTATCTAGATATACATTTGCGGGCAAGTACCATGGGTGACGTTAATTCGAATTTTCAACAGTACAGTAATCAATAACACATCAGAACTTAATATCAATAGGGATGTCGAAATATTCAATCAATTCTCGTCCCCGCCCGCCATGTGCTTCAAAACTGCATACGTATCTCGTGATTTCAAGGTTCTGCAACCAGTACACAACAAGGAGTTACGAGTCCCATTTATTCCGGCGCCATTTTGGGCGAGGACGGGCAGGTCCAGGATATAGTCAAAATGTCTCTACCAACCATCGACTATGATGATGTTCATATGCTGTATTTATTAGAGTAACACTCATCTGTCCACATGAAATTAATTTACCACAATCTAAACATGTCATTTTAATCTTTCCAAAGTTCTTCTAAATATTTGGGACCGTTTCCCTTGCCTCTGAAGCTCTCAGTGCCACTTCTTTGATGAATGTACTAGCAGGTCAGGGGTTCTCCTCCAAATCTCTCTTTTATGCAGCACTATAATTAATTGGTGCCACCTCTCCATATGACGATGCATGGTATAGTTACCACAACTATATTTTTTTCGGTTCCTCTGGAGAGTTCATCGTGGCAGATGAAGCGTGTAACGTACCGGGCATTTACCTTTTTTTGCATGTACAGGAAAGGAAAAAAAAATCGAGCGTCCGAGTTCTAAGGTGTCCCAGGGCCATTTTAGTGGACCAGGCCCAAATCCAAAGAACAGGCCGCCATTTTGAGAGTCCTCTTGCAGCCGCCTGTCGCTGTAGCATCAAGAGCAGCCGAAACTCAGCTGAATGGCAACTGAAACGGTAAATGGGCGCCCCACTACATTTCAGCATTGTAGGATGACCACACCAGTACAGCAACTTGCTAGACATCACCTCGGTGCCATCCGGATCTCGGCGCCCCACTGCAGATGAAGTGCCTCTCAACTATGAAACCACCACGGTGACATCCGGATCTTGGCGCGTTGTGCTGCCTTCGGCCTATTCGCACATCGGTCCGCTACTGACGCCATCTCACAGGCTAATGGGGTGACCCACGCCGAGTTTCAGCATTGTAGGATGACCACACCAACTTGCTAGACATCACCTCGGTGCCATCCGAATCTTGGCATCTCAACGCCTAGTGGTATCTTCCATACAGAAAATATTGTTACGCTGCCTTTGGCCCCATTCGCACATCAGTCCGCAACTTAGACATCACCTCGGTGCCATCCGGATCTTGGCATCTCAGCGCCTTGTGGTGTCAGTCAGAAAATATTGTTGCGCTGCCTTTGGCCCCATTCGCACATCAGTCCGCTACTGACACCATCTCACAGGCCAATAGGGCGCCCCACGCCGACTTTTACCATTGTACGATGGCCACACCAGTGGCACAACTTGCTAGACATCACCTCGGTGCCATCCGAATCTTGGCATCTCAACGCCTAGTGGTATCTTCCATACAGAAAATATTGTTACGCTGCCTTTGGCCCCATTCGCACATCAGTCCGCAACTTAGACATCACCTCGGTGCCATCCGGATCTTGGCATCTCAGCGCCTTGTGGTGTCAGTCAGAAAATATTGTTGCGCTGCCTTTGGCCCCATTCGCACATCAGTCCGCTACTGACACCATCTCACAGGCCAATAGGGCGCCCCACGCCGACTTTTACCATTGTACGATGGCCACACCAGTGGCACAACTTGCTAGACATCACCTCGGTGCCATCCGAATCTTGGCATCTCAACGCCTAGTGGTATCTTCCATACAGAAAATCTTGTTACGCTACCTTTGGCCCCATTCGCACATCGGTCCGCAACTTAGACATCACCTCGGTGCCATCCGGATCTTGGCATCTCAGCGCGTTGTGGTGTATTCTCTTCAGAAAATATTGTTGAGCTGCCTTTGGCCCCATTCGCACATCGGTCCGCAACTTAGACATCACCTCGGTGCCATCCGGATCTTGGCATCTCAGCGCCTTGTGGTGTCTTCTACTCCGAAAATATTGTAGAAAATATTGTTGCGCTGCCTTTGGCCCCATTCACACATCAGTCCGCTACTGACACCATCTCACAGGCCAACAGGGCGCCCCACGCCGACTTTTACCATTGTACGATGGCCACACCAGTGCCACAACTTGCTAGACACCACCTCGGTGCCATCCGGATCTTGGCATCTCAGCGCCTTGTGGTGTCTTCAAATCAGAAAATATTGTTGCGCTGCCTTTGGCCCCATTCGCACATCGGTCCGCTACTGACGCCATCTCACAGGCCAACGGGGCGCCCCACGCCGACTTTCAACATTGTAGGATGGCCACAGAAGTGCGACAACTTACTAGACACCACCTCGGTGCCATCCGGATCTTGGCGCGTTGTGCTGCCTTCGGCCTATTCGCACATCGGTCCGCTACTGACGCAAACTCACAGGCCAACGGGGCGCCCCACGCCGACTTTCAGCATTGTAGGATGGCCACACCAGTGCGGCAACTTGCTACACACCACCTCGGTGCCATCCGGATCTTGGCATCTCAGCGCCTAGTGGTGTCTTCTATTCCGAAAATATTGTTGCGCTGCCTTCGGCCCCATTCACACATCGGTCCGCTACTGACGCCATCTCACAGTCCAACGGGGCGCCCCACGCCGACTTTCAGCATTGTAGGATGGCCACACCAGTGCGGCAACTTACTAGACACCACCTCGGTGCCATCCGAATCTTGGCGCGTTGTGCTGCCTTCGGCCTATTCGCACATCAGTCCGCTACTGACGCAAACTCACAGGCCAACGGGGTGCCCCACGCCGACTTTCAGCATTGTAGGATGGCCACACCAGTGCGGCAACTTGCTACACACCACCTCGGTGCCATCCGGATCTTGGAATCTCAGCGCCTAGTGGTGTCTTCTATTCCAAAAATATTGTTGCGCTGCCTTCGGCCCCATTCACACATCGGTCCGCTACTGACGCCATCTCACAGTCCAACGGGGCGCCCCACGCCGACTTTCAGCATTGTAGGATGGCCACACCAGTGCGGCAACTTACTAGACACCACCTCGGTGCCATCCGGATCTTGGCGCGTTGTGCTGCCTTCGGCCTATTCGCACATCGGTCCGCTACTGACGCAAACTCACAGGCCAACGGGGCGCCCCACGCCGACTTTCAGCATTGTTGGATGGCCACACCAGTGCGGCAACTTACTAGACACCACCTCGGTGCCATCCGGATCTTGGCGCGTTGTGCTGCCTTCGGCCTATTCGCACATCGGTCCGCTACTGACGCAAACTCACAGGCCAACGGGGCGCCCCACGCCGACTTTCAGCATTGTAGGATGGCCACACCAGTGCTGCAACTTGCTGGACACCACCTCGGTGCCATCCGGATCTTGGCGCGTTGTGTTGCCTTCGGCCTATTCGCACATCGGTCCGCTACTGACGCCGCCTCACGTGCCAACGTATTTTCTCCGCATTTTACACCCTATGCCGCATAACAGGTCATGTGACTTGTTTATAAAACTTTTCATTGGTTCATTTTACTTTTGGTTTCCTAATGATGAAAGGCTTGATCATGTGACCTAAAAACAACACTTTTCATTGGATGAAAACTTTTTTTTTTTCCCAAACGATGAAAGCCCCACCTTGTTTCTGGATGTTTCAGACTGAAGCTGGCATCAGCATGAGAGCACCACCATCTCGTAGCTCAGTCGTGGTCATTCCACGAGCAATCATGGCAGCCGCTCCCCACCAGAAGCCTGCAGGAGTCGGAGCCCCCAAAACTTTTGATGAATTCTCAAGGCGGAGGGGACGCTTTCGAGAATGGGGTCCAAGACCTAGCAGACAAGCGTCCGATTTCCAAGGTGTCCCAGGGCCATTTTAGTGGACCAGGCCCAAAAAGGAAACAGCCTGCCGCCATTTTGAGAGTCCTGTGACAGCCGCCTATCGCTGCACCGCAAGAGTGGGCGCAACTCAGCTGAATTGCGGCTTTTGACACAGTGGACCAAAAACGGACGGAATGGCAACTGAAACGGTAAAGGGGCGCCCCACTACAACAGATGACACTCCACCTGGAGAGGCCCGTTCAGGCCGCCTCCCCCGGGGCGCCCCACGCCGTTATTCGGAGCAGCATTGTAGGATACCAAAACCAGTGCGGCAACTTACTGGACATCACCTTGGTGCCATCGTTCTGCTGCCTTGGAACTATTCGCGCAACAGTTTGCTACTGATGACCCACCCCCCGCGACGCCCCATGCCGTTATTTGCTGGGTGGCAACTTACTAGACATCACTTTCGTGTCATCTAGATTTCAGCGCGTTCTGCTGCCTTGGAACTATTCGCACAACAGTTTGCTACTGATGACCCACCCCCCGCGACGCCCCACGCCGGAAATCTGGACGTTGTGCTGCGTTGGGACTATTCGCACAGCCGACCGCTACTTCGTTGTTTTTCCCTAAAAATGTTTATATGTTATTACTATTTTTGTTTTCTTGTATATATTTATAAATTATTAAAGTTTTATAATCTTACTACTTTGTCGGAGTGCTATATATTTTTAATGTGACACATAATTGTAAAAACTTTGATGTACAAAGAGTCATCCCTGGAATCTTCCGCTTCAGGCTCGGTCCCCTCCCCAATCACAATACAGGATGGTTTTCAGATAATAGCAACGCTTCTGCTGTGACGGATCTCATCGAGTGTGGGCCTTGATCTACTATAACTCCTTTGAAGAGGGGTGATTCTTTACAGCTGTGGCCATAAACTACATCTGCAGGGCTAGCTGATACCCTAGGACCAGCCTGGACAATCGGACACAGAGGAAAAGGAGTGTCAGAGGGTGCGGTAGTGAATAGGGCGAAAGGGAGGTGTCGGGCGGGCACAGGGTGTGATTCTCAGGGAAGAGCAGCGCAGATGGGGGGAGGTTTATTACCCATGCATAAGACAGAGAGCGGGGGTGACCACTGCCTGGGGGAGATGCTTGCGAGGGTGGGGAGCCATGCTAAGGATCGACAGCGTGCACAGAGTGGGTCTGGTCAAGGCATCTAAAATGGCTGCCGTGCACGACAAAAGTGTGGCATTTGAAAAAAGACAAGATGGCGCAGACAATGTTTTTCAACACTTCCTGATTTCCTTCGAATCGAACGTTAACAGACGTTGGGGCATATTACCAAAGTTAAGCGATATTTATCCCTAACGATCCTTAGCAACGATTTTTTTACCGTCAGAAATTATCGCAGATAAACCTTGCTATTATCAAGGTTTATCGGAAATACGATAAAAAACGACCGCAATGCATTAATATCGCTGAAAACTCAGCGATATTCATGCATTACCGAGCTAATGCTCTTAGCCATGTTATCCACCTCCCATTGGATAACATGGCTAAGAACTGCTCAGGGCAGGTGGTAGCTTTTGGAGATATTCGCGCTTATCTCGAATATTTCCAAAAGTTGATAATAGGAGATAGCGATGTTAGCGACTGTTTCCAGTCGCTAACATCTTGGCATGCCCACTTTGCATGTCATTAGTGATAAATATCACTCACATGCAAAGTGGGGCCCAAGATGGTCGCTATCTTCTACTAGCCGTCGCTAACTGGTGTTAGCAACAGCTAGGTAATACACATATAATTTTATCTCCGCGAAGCGGAGCGCTGTTACAGATATATATCTTCTTTCTGAACGTTAATTTCTCAAAATGCACTGAAGCACATATATTGAGACCTACAAAAGGCACACTGGAGCACATATATTGAGACCTACAAAAGGCACATCGGGCTACCAGTCCCTACAATTTTGCCAAGTTTCGTGCAAATCCATTCAGCTGTTCGATTATTATTATTTTTATTTTTTTTTGCCCCGCGGGGCCCTTTTAAAACCTCCACATCAAACCTAGGGGGTGAGCGACAATGTACTATGCCCCCTTATGGTCATTTGCCCCTTCGCTTTGGCCTCCTCTTGTCTCTCGATCCTACCGAGAGACAAGATGGCGGCCGCTACGAACTGTTTGGAATGTTGACAGACGCCGGAGAACCAATCAGCTTCGCTTCACAAAGCTCCGTTGCGCGAAAAGTACGCGTCCTGGGTCGCTGCCCGGTCCGCTGTTACAGATATATATCTTTTTTTAAACGTTAATTTCTCAAAATCCACTGGAGCACATATATTGAGACCTACAAAAGGCACATCGGGCTACCAGTCCCTACAATTTTGCCAAGTTTCGTGCAAATCCATTCAGCCGTTCGGGCTAAAAGTGAGGCCAACCGCCCTATGGAAATTAACATGGGAAAAACGCGTTTTGGGACCCCCCTTATTTCTCGGCCCCCCCTTGACGAACCCCCCCAAAATTTGTATCGCTTTGTTCGCCCTAAGTGTGGCAGGGTATGCTCAGACGTGAGTCCCTTGCTCACTTGGCCACTGGATTCAAGATAGCCTGGCTGATGAGGATTATGAATCCGAAACCGGTCCCAGGATGCTTGTTTCCGGTCCATGGAAGACATGGCTTGGCAGTTCGGGCTGTACTGTTCCCATGAGGCACAGGGTCAGACTGATTTGCATATAGCCATGTCTGAAATGGGGTGGCTGAGTGGGCTAAAGAATGGTGGTGGATTAAACCCAGATCAGTTGACTGGGGGTGAGTGTTTGATTTGCTCAAGCGCTCCGTCCATCATCCCCTTTTGTATCGCTTTGTTCGCCCTAAGTGTGGCAGGGTATGCTCAGACGTGAGTCCCTTGCTCACTTGGCCACTGGATTCAAGATAGCCTGGCTGATGAGGATTATGAATCCGAAACCGGTCCCAGGATGCTTGTTTCCGGTCCATGGAAGACATGGCTTGGCAGTTCGGGCTGTACTGTTCCCATGAGGCACAGGGTCAGACTGATTTGCATATAGCCATGTCTGAAATGGGGTGGCTGAGTGGGCTAAAGAATGGTGGTGGATTAAACCCAGATCAGTTGACTGGGGGTGAGTGTTTGATTTGCTCAAGCGCTCCGTCCATCATCCCCTTTTGTATCGCTTTGTTCGCCCTAAGTGTGGCAGGGTATGCTCAGACGTGAGTCCCTTGCTCACTTGGCCACTGGATTCAAGATAGCCTGGCTGATGAGGATTATGAATCCGAAACCGGTCCCAGGATGCTTGTTTCCGGTCCATGGAAGACATGGCTTGGCAGTTCGGGCTGTACTGTTCCCATGAGGCACAGGGTCAGACTGATTTGCATATAGCCATGTCTGAAATGGGGTGGCTGAGTGGGCTAAAGAATGGTGGTGGATTAAACCCAGATCAGTTGACTGGGGGTGAGTGTTTGATTTGCTCAAGCGCTCCGTCCATCATCCCCTTTTGTATCGCTTTGTTCGCCCTAAGTGTGGCAGGGTATGCTCAGACGTGAGTCCCTTGCTCACTTGGCCACTGGATTCAAGATAGCCTGGCTGATGAGGATTATGAATCCGAAACCGGTCCCAGGATGCTTGTTTCCGGTCCATGGAAGACATGGCTTGGCAGTTCGGGCTGTACTGTTCCCATGAGGCACAGGGTCAGACTGATTTGCATATAGCCATGTCTGAAATGGGGTGGCTGAGTGGGCTAAAGAATGGTGGTGGATTAAACCCAGATCAGTTGACTGGGGGTGAGTGTTTGATTTGCTCAAGCGCTCCGTCCATCATCCCCTTTTGTATCGCTTTGTTCGCCCTAAGTGTGGCAGGGTATGCTCAGACGTGAGTCCCTTGCTCACTTGGCCACTGGATTCAAGATAGCCTGGCTGATGAGGATTATGAATCCGAAACCGGTCCCAGGATGCTTGTTTCCGGTCCATGGAAGACATGGCTTGGCAGTTCGGGCTGTACTGTTCCCATGAGGCACAGGGTCAGACTGATTTGCATATAGCCATGTCTGAAATGGGGTGGCTGAGTGGGCTAAAGAATGGTGGTGGATTAAACCCAGATCAGTTGACTGGGGGTGAGTGTTTGATTTGCTCAAGCGCTCCGTCCATCATCCCCTTTTGTATCGCTTTGTTCGCCCTAAGTGTGGCAGGGTATGCTCAGACGTGAGTCCCTTGCTCACTTGGCCACTGGATTCAAGATAGCCTGGCTGATGAGGATTATGAATCCGAAACCGGTCCCAGGATGCTTGTTTCCGGTCCATGGAAGACATGGCTTGGCAGTTCGGGCTGTACTGTTCCCATGAGGCACAGGGTCAGACTGATTTGCATATAGCCATGTCTGAAATGGGGTGGCTGAGTGGGCTAAAGAATGGTGGTGGATTAAACCCAGATCAGTTGACTGGGGGTGAGTGTTTGATTTGCTCAAGCGCTCCGTCCATCATCCCCTTTTGTATCGCTTTGTTCGCCCTAAGTGTGTCAGGGTATGCTCAGACGTGAGTCCCTTGCTCACTTGGCCACTGGATTCAAGATAGCCTGGCTGATGAGGATTATGAATCCGAAACCGGTCCCAGGATGCTTGTTTCCGGTCCATGGAAGACATGGCTTGGCAGTTCGGGCTGTACTATTCCCATGAGGCACAGGGTCAGACTGATTTGCATATAGCCATGTCTGAAATGGGGTGGCTGAGTGGGCTAAAGAATGGTGGTGGATTAAACCCAGATCAGTTGACTGGGGGTGAGTGTTTGATTTGCTCAAGCGCTCCGTCCATCATCCCCTTTTGTATCGCTTTGTTCGCCCTAAGTGTGGCAGGGTATGCTCAGACGTGAGTCCCTTGCTCACTTGGCCACTGGATTCAAGATAGCCTGGCTGATGAGGATTATGAATCCGAAACCGGTCCCAGGATGCTTGTTTCCGGTCCATGGAAGACATGGCTTGGCAGTTCGGGCTGTACTGTTCCCATGAGGCACAGGGTCAGACTGATTTGCATATAGCCATGTCTGAAATGGGGTGGCTGAGTGGGCTAAAGAATGGTGGTGGATTAAACCCAGATCAGTTGACTGGGGGTGAGTGTTTGATTTGCTCAAGCGCTCCGTCCATCATCCCCTTTTGTATCGCTTTGTTCGCCCTAAGTGTGGCAGGGTATGCTCAGACGTGAGTCCCTTGCTCACTTGGCCACTGGATTCAAGATAGCCTGGCTGATGAGGATTATGAATCCGAAACCGGTCCCAGGATGCTTGTTTCCGGTCCATGGAAGACATGGCTTGGCAGTTCGGGCTGTACTGTTCCCGTGAGGCACAGGGTCAGACTGATTTGCATATAGCCATGTCTGAAATGGGGTGGCTGAGTGGGCTAAAGAATGGTGGTGGATTAAACCCAGATCAGTTGACTGGGGGTGAGTGTTTGATTTGCTCAAGCGCTCCGTCCATCATCCCCTTTTGTATCGCTTTGTTCGCCCTAAGTGTGGCAGGGTATGCTCAGACGTGAGTCCCTTGCTCACTTGGCCACTGGATTCAAGATAGCCTGGCTGATGAGGATTATGAATCCGAAACCGGTCCCAGGATGCTTGTTTCCGGTCCATGGAAGACATGGCTTGGCAGTTCGGGCTGTACTGTTCCCATGAGGCACAGGGTCAGACTGATTTGCATATAGCCATGTCTGAAATGGGGTGGCTGAGTGGGCTAAAGAATGGTGGTGGATTAAACCCAGATCAGTTGACTGGGGGTAAGTGTTTGATTTGCTCAAGCGCTCCGTCCATCATCCCCTTTTGTATCGCTTTGTTCGCCCTAAGTGTGGCAGGGTATGCTCAGACGTGAGTCCCTTGCTCACTTGGCCACTGGATTCAAGATAGCCTGGCTGATGAGGATTATGAATCCGAAACCGGTCCCAGGATGCTTGTTTCCGGTCCATGGAAGACATGGCTTGGCAGTTCGGGCTGTACTGTTCCCATGAGGCACAGGGTCAGACTGATTTGCATATAGCCATGTCTGAAATGGGGTGGCTGAGTGGGCTAAAGAATGGTGGTGGATTAAACCCAGATCAGTTGACTGGGGGTGAGTGTTTGATTTGCTCAAGCGCTCCGTTCATCATCCCCTTTTGTATCGCCCAAAATTTTCAGGGGCTGCTCAGAAACAAAATGTGCCATTTTCCTGAAAATTTCAGCCAATTCCGTCCACAAACGCCAAAGTTATTAGACATAGAATTTTCAAAAATCCCATAGGGAAAAAATCCTAACTATATATACCTACTGGCGACCGCCAGTAGGTAATATATATATATATATATTCAAACTCTACACTCGGAATTGAGGCCGCTCACCACTCGCAGGTCGGTTTGTCAAAACCTTTATTAAAGAAACATGCAGCTTTCAAGTCCTGTGTTGTTGTCCTTGGCCTTATGCGTTTCGAAGCATTGTAGCTTCTCATCAGAGGCCGCATCACGCGAATCCAATTGTTGCGGTTACATCTCCCCGTGCTTTATTCTGATTGTAATTGGCTTCAGCTGTGCCTCAATTTCAATTGCAATGTCTGCTGGGAGATGTAGTCCTTTTACATATTTTTATGCCCTCCAATGGGTCCGATTCATGTGTGCCACTTCAGGATCATTTTTAGCCCTCCAGTTTGCTCCAGGGTTGTAAGCGACATGTTCAATTCTGCACCTGCCGTGCCAATGCAAGGAAGCCTCGTTCTCTCCCCTGCGGTCCTTTTCCCTCTAGGCAGTGCGATCCCTCCACGGCCGGAGCCGCCGTGATTAACATTCAAACTCTACACTCGGAATTGAGGCCGCTCACCACTCGCAGGTCGGTTTGTCAAAACCTTTATTAAAGAAACATGCAGCTTTCAAGTCCTGTGTTGTTGTCCTTGGCCTTACGCGTTTCGAAGCATTGTAGCTTCTCATCAGAGGCCGCATCACACGAATCCAATTGTTGCGGTTACATCTCCCCGTGCTTTATTCTGATTGTAATTGGCTTCAGCTGTGCCTCAATTTCAATTGCAATGTCTGCTGGGAGATGTAGTCCTTTTACATATTTTTATGCCCTCCAATGGGTCCGATTCATGTGTGCCACTTCAGGATCATTTTTAGCCCTACAGTTTGCTCCAGGGTTGTAAGCGACATGTTCAATTCTGCACCTGCCGTGCCAATGCAAGGAAGCCTCGTTCTCTCCCCTGCGGTCCTTTTCCCTCTAGGCAGTGCGATCCCTCCACGGCCGGAGCCGCCGTGATTAACATTCAAACTCTACACTCGGAATTGAGGCCGCTCACCACTCGCAGGTCGGTTTGTCAAAACCTTTATTAAAGAAACATGCAGCTTTCAAGTCCTGTGTTGTTGTCCTTGGCCTTACGCGTTTCGAAGCATTGTAGCTTCTCATCAGAGGCCGCATCACACGAATCCAATTGTTGCGGTTACATCTCCCCGTGCTTTATTCTGATTGTAATTGGCTTCAGCTGTGCCTCAATTTCAATTGCAATGTCTGCTGGGAGATGTAGTCCTTTTACATATTTTTATGCCCTCCAATGGGTCCGATTCATGTGTGCCACTTCAGGATCATTTTTAGCCCTCCAGTTTGCTCCAGGGTTGTAAGCGACATGTTCAATTCTGCACCTG
Organism: Lissotriton helveticus; assembly: GCF_964261635.1. NCBI lineage: Eukaryota > Metazoa > Chordata > Amphibia > Caudata > Salamandridae > Lissotriton > Lissotriton helveticus. The sequence goes on from NC_136069.1 coordinate 203,944,815, forward strand.
CCGTGCCAATGCAAGGAAGCCTCGTTCTCTCCCCTGCGGTCCTTTTCCCTCTAGGCAGTGCGATCCCTCCACGGCCGGAGCCGCCGTGATTAACATTCAAACTCTACACTCGGAATTGAGGCCGCTCACCACTCGCAGGTCGGTTTGTCAAAACCTTTATTAAAGAAACATGCAGCTTTCAAGTCCTGTGTTGTTGTCCTTGGCCTTACGCGTTTCGAAGCATTGTAGCTTCTCATCAGAGGCCGCATCACACGAATCCAATTGTTGCGGTTACATCTCCCCGTGCTTTATTCTGATTGTAATTGGCTTCAGCTGTGCCTCAATTTCAATTGCAATGTCTGCTGGGAGATGTAGTCCTTTTACATATTTTTATGCCCTCCAATGGGTCCGATTCATGTGTGCCACTTCAGGATCATTTTTAGCCCTCCAGTTTGCTCCAGGGTTGTAAGCGACATGTTCAATTCTGCACCTGCCGTGCCAATGCAAGGAAGCCTCGTTCTCTCCCCTGCGGTCCTTTTCCCTCTAGGCAGTGCGATCCCTCCACGGCCGGAGCCGCCGTGATTAACATTCAAACTCTACACTCGGAATTGAGGCCGCTCACCACTCGCAGGTCGGTTTGTCAAAACCTTTATTAAAGAAACATGCAGCTTTCAAGTCCTGTGTTGTTGTCCTTGGCCTTACGCGTTTCGAAGCATTGTAGCTTCTCATCAGAGGCCGCATCACACGAATCCAATTGTTGCGGTTACATCTCCCCGTGCTTTATTCTGATTGTAATTGGCTTCAGCTGTGCCTCAATTTCAATTGCAATGTCTGCTGGGAGATGTAGTCCTTTTACATATTTTTATGCCCTCCAATGGGTCCGATTCATGTGTGCCACTTCAGGATCATTTTTAGCCCTCCAGTTTGCTCCAGGGTTGTAAGCGACATGTTCAATTCTGCACCTGCCGTGCCAATGCAAGGAAGCCTCGTTCTCTCCCCTGCGGTCCTTTTCCCTCTAGGCAGTGCGATCCCTCCACGGCCGGAGCCGCCGTGATTAACATTCAAACTCTACACTCGGAATTGAGGCCGCTCACCACTCGCAGGTCGGTTTGTCAAAACCTTTATTAAAGAAACATGCAGCTTTCAAGTCCTGTGTTGTTGTCCTTGGCCTTACGCGTTTCGAAGCATTGTAGCTTCTCATCAGAGGCCGCATCACACGAATCCAATTGTTGCGGTTACATCTCCCCGTGCTTTATTCTGATTGTAATTGGCTTCAGCTGTGCCTCAATTTCAATTGCAATGTCTGCTGGGAGATGTAGTCCTTTTACATATTTTTATGCCCTCCAATGGGTCCCATTCATGTGTGCCACTTCAGGATCATTTTTAGCCCTCCAGTTTGCTCCAGGGTTGTAAGCGACATGTTCAATTCTGCACCTGCCGTGCCAATGCAAGGAAGCCTCGTTCTCTCCCCTGCGGTCCTTTTCCCTCTAGGCAGTGCGATCCCTCCACGGCCGGAGCCGCCGTGATTAACATTCAAACTCTACACTCGGAATTGAGGCCGCTCACCACTCGCAGGTCGGTTTGTCAAAACCTTTATTAAAGAAACATGCAGCTTTCAAGTCCTGTGTTGTTGTCCTTGGCCTTACGCGTTTCGAAGCATTGTAGCTTCTCATCAGAGGCCGCATCACACGAATCCAATTGTTGCGGTTACATCTCCCCGTGCTTTATTCTGATTGTAATTGGCTTCAGCTGTGCCTCAATTTCAATTGCAATGTCTGCTGGGAGATGTAGTCCTTTTACATATTTTTATGCCCTCCAATGGGTCCGATTCATGTGTGCCACTTCAGGATCATTTTTAGCCCTCCAGTTTGCTCCAGGGTTGTAAGCGACATGTTCAATTCTGCACCTGCCGTGCCAATGCAAGGAAGCCTCGTTCTCTCCCCTGCGGTCCTTTTCCCTCTAGGCAGTGCGATCCCTCCACGGCCGGAGCCGCCGTGATTAACATTCAAACTCTACACTCGGAATTGAGGCCGCTCACCACTCGCAGGTCGGTTTGTCAAAACCTTTATTAAAGAAACATGCAGCTTTCAAGTCCTGTGTTGTTGTCCTTGGCCTTACGCGTTTCGAAGCATTGTAGCTTCTCATCAGAGGCCGCATCACACGAATCCAATTGTTGCGGTTACATCTCCCCGTGCTTTATTCTGATTGTAATTGGCTTCAGCTGTGCCTCAATTTCAATTGCAATGTCTGCTGGGAGATGTAGTCCTTTTACATATTTTTATGCCCTCCAATGGGTCCGATTCATGTGTGCCACTTCAGGATCATTTTTAGCCCTCCAGTTTGCTCCAGGGTTGTAAGCGACATGTTCAATTCTGCACCTGCCGTGCCAATGCAAGGAAGCCTCGTTCTCTCCCCTGCGGTCCTTTTCCCTCTAGGCAGTGCGATCCCTCCACGGCCGGAGCCGCCGTGATTAACATGCAAACTCTACACTCGGAATTGAGGCCGCTCACCACTCGCAGGTCGGTTTGTCAAAACCTTTATTAAAGAAACATGCAGCTTTCAAGTCCTGTGTTGTTGTCCTTGGCCTTACGCGTTTCGAAGCATTGTAGCTTCTCATCAGAGGCCGCATCACACGAATCCAATTGTTGCGGTTACATCTCCCCGTGCTTTATTCTGATTGTAATTGGCTTCAGCTGTGCCTCAATTTCAATTGCAATGTCTGCTGGGAGATGTAGTCCTTTTACATATTTGTATGCCCTCCAGTGGGTCCGATTCATGTGTGCCACTTCAGGATCATTTTTAGCCCTCCAGTTTGCTCCAGGGTTGTAAGCGACATGTTCAATTCTGCACCTGCCGTGCCAATGCAAGGAAGCCTCGTTCTCTCCCCTGCGGTCCTTTTCCCTCAAGGCAGTGCGATCCCTCCACGGCCGGAGCCGCCGTGATTAACATTCAAACTCTACACTCGGAATTGAGGCCGCTCACCACTCGCAGGTCGGTTTGTCAAAACCTTTATTAAAGAAACATGCAGCTTTCAAGTCCTGTGTTGTTGTCCTTGGCCTTACGCGTTTCGAAGCATTGTAGCTTCTCATCAGAGGCCGCATCACACGAATCCAATTGTTGCGGTTACATCTCCCCGTGCTTTATTCTGATTGTAATTGGCTTCAGCTGTGCCTCAATTTCAATTGCAATGTCTGCTGGGAGATGTAGTCCTTTTACATATTTTTATGCCCTCCAATGGGTCCGATTCATGTGTGCCACTTCAGGATCATTTTTAGCCCTCCAGTTTGCTCCAGGGTTGTAAGCGACATGTTCAATTCTGCACCTGCCGTGCCAATGCAAGGAAGCCTCGTTCTCTCCCCTGCGGTCCTTTTCCCTCTAGGCAGTGCGATCCCTCCACGGCCGGAGCCGCCGTGATTAACATTCAAACTCTACACTCGGAATTGAGGCCGCTCACCACTCGCAGGTCGGTTTGTAAAAACCTTTATTAAAGAAACATGCAGCTTTCAAGTCCTGTGTTGTTGTCCTTGGCCAAAACGTGTTTTTAACATTGAGTTTTCCATAGGGCGGTTGGATTCACTTTTAGCTCGAACGCTGAATGTATTTCCACAAAACTTGGCAAAATTGTAGGGACTGGTAGCCCGATGTGCCTTTGCTATGTCTCAAAAATGATCCTGAAGTGGCACACATGAATCGGACCCATTGGAGGGCATAAAAATATGTAAAAGGACTACATCTCCCAGCAGACATTGCAATTGAAATTGAGGCACAGCTGAAGCCAATTACAATCAGAATAAAGCACGGGGAGATGTAACCGCAACAATTGGATTCGTGTGATGCGGCCTCTGATGAGAAGCTACAATGCTTCGAAACGCGTAAGGCCAAGGACAACAACACAGGACTTGAAAGCTGCATGTTTCTTTAATAAAGGTTTTGACAAACCGACCTGCGAGTGGTGAGCGGCCTCAATTCCGAGTGTAGAGTTTGAATATATATATCTATATATATATATATATATATAATTATATATAAAATTTCTATGGCAAAATGAAACCCCTCATTGTGTTCCTTTTCAAATTAAATGTATTAAGTGTTACCACTTTATTCCAATCAAGATGACTTCAGGTGTGCCATACTTTTGTCATAAGTAAGACTGTTAGCGTTCTAGTTGTTCTTTAGAACACTCTGGGACATTCTGTCATTGGGCTATAGTTGGGCTACATCTGGCTGATATTTGGGCTACATTTGTTTTTTTTTGTCTCTGGTGGCCATCTTTGGGCTACATTGGGCTACATTGGGCTACATTGGGCTACATTGGGCTACATTTGGGCTCTAACATATATATAGCCTAATGTAGCCCAATATATATTTTTCAAAGTTAATTTTCGTAAAAACCACTGGAGCATATAGCTTGAGACATAGTAAAGGCACATCGGGCTACCAGTCCCTACAATTTTGCCAAGTTTTGTGGAAATACATTCAGCCGTTCGAGCTAAAAGTGAATCCAACCGCCCTATGGAAAACTCAATGTTAAAAACACGTTTTGGGACCCCCCTTTTTTCTCGGCCCCCGCTTGACGAAACCCCCCCAAACTTTCAGGGGACGCTCAAAAACAAAATGTGCCATTTTCCTGAAAATTTCAGCCAATTCCGTCCATCAACGCCAAAGTTATTCAACATAGAATTTTCAGAAATCCCTATTAAAAAAAATCCTAACTATATATACCTACTGGCGACTGCCAGTAGGTAATATATATATATATATATATATATATATATATATATATAAATATATATATGTATATATATATTCACTTAAAGAAAACATAGGTTTCAGGGCTGTTATAGTTAAATGGACATTTCACTGGTACAAAATCATTGAAATTCCTCCGCTATAGTTAGTTCTGCTAACTATAACTCACGCGCCAGCAATCCACTGCTGATGATGTCACATATTACATCATTCATGACATGGTCAGTGACATCACTGATGACATCACTGATGACATCATCCAGTGAATGTGGTTTAGTTTGAAATTTAAATATGTATTATATATATTCCAATCTGTATTGAAGATTGAGCGGATATACAACTGTCTGGATGGAGGATTTAGTAGCTGTCTGACTCTATTTAAGTGAGTAATTAAAAGTGTCTCACTTAATACATGGATTAGTAACTAAACTATGTGAATGTGTGCATCACTGTCTCTGTTGTTGTATAACATGCTGCATCAGTTGGTCTCTAACTACATGAGTGTGTATATTAGTTATTGATTAGTTGGGTGAGTATTTGTTTGGGACACTGAGTTTGTGTGTGGTTGGATGGGGTGTGTGTAACTCTATGCATAGATGTGTGATTGGTTGGTTGACTAGGTGTATAGGTTTAAGAGTGCATGTGGAAACAGTTGTTTGGGTGTCTGAGTGTATTTATTTGTGTGTTCGTAAGCGAATATATGTTTTAGCTGTACATCTTCAACAAAGTAAAAAAATAAAAGGCATTGTATGTGAGAGTTGGTGTATATAAATAAGTATATGTAAGATTCAGTGATTGTGAGAGTAACTATAGGAATGAGGGTATAATTGTAACGGTGATCTTTTAACATATTAACTATGAGTTACTATGTGTTCGAATAAATGATTTGTTGTGTGTATAATTGTGTAAGTGAGTAAATGTAAGTGTGATTAATTTTTTTCATGAGTGAGTAGGATGACTGCATAAACGACTAAGATGACTGCTGATGTGTCAATGTCTATATATATGTGTATAAGTGCATTTGATAGTGTTCTATTAATTAGTGACTGCATGTATAAGTTATTCTGTTGTTGAATGAGTAGTTATGTGTGTGTACTTAGGAATCAGTGAGTGGGTATGTAGTAACTAGTATTGGTGTGTCAATGGTTTCAAATATGGTACTCTGTATTTTACAGTCAGTGATGAAAGGTTATATTAGTGTATGATGAGGTGTATCAGATTGTCAAGTGGATGATGTCATTGGTGATGTCATCAGTGATGTAATTTGAGATGTCATCAGTGATGTCACTGACCATGTCATGAATGATGCAATATGTGACATCATCAGCAGTGCATTGCGGGTGCGCGAGTTATAGTTAGCAGAACTCACTATAATGGAGGAATTTCTATGGTTTTGTACGAGTGAAATGTCCAGCTATCTATAACACCCTTGAAACCTATGGGTTTTTTTCTGTGAATTTCTAAGGTTTTTTTAAATGCTACTGATTTTGTACAGTTTTTTAACTGTTTATTTATGAATATTTCATTCAATAAATAACATTATTATTTTTCTGAAAATTGCAAAAATAAAATTTAAATTCAAACTGAAATATTGTTAAATTTTTTTGTTTTATTCTTTTATTTTAATATATTTATATTATTTTCTAAAAACATTCGGAGTCGCGCACCCAAAGTGTACACATCATGGTGGGTGTGCGGATTCTAGCCGCCATTTTAGAAAAGTCATGAAGGATGTGCGTACGGTGTGCGACGGCTGCATGTTTTTCAGTTACATCATATACATTTATTATTACGTGGTGTGCGCGTTTGCTATACGACCAGTCCGCGACTCCTGCTCCCACGCATTTGCGACACATGCGTATTACGGTACGCGACGCTTGCGCTGTGGCGGTTCCCACGTGAAGTCATATACGTGCCAGGGCACGCTGGGTGCGCGACTCCCGCAAAAAAATGTTATGTTCTAAAATTATATGTATGTGTCTTTAATATACATATTAGGGCAAGAGATTATCTAAGATATTCATAAAAATAATATATTTGTACTTAAAATAAACTTAGATTATTTTTAAATATATTTTCGCGAAGTCGCGTCAGGTGCGTGCTTCTTGAGCGCAGAGTGCGCGGATCCCATGTAACCTCAAAATAAAAGATTTAATTGGTTCATAACATTTCCCACTGTAACTATTGAAGGACCCCACCCATTTTAATCATTCTTGTTGGAGCATCTTTAGAGAGACATCTCTTTTCCTACAAGTACCCTTTTTGCTTGTTTTTTTTTGTGTTTTTCAAAAAATGTCAAACAAAATGGCATCTGGACAGCAGCAGCAGGAGGAAGTATCTTCTGAAGAAGAATTCTTGCAGGAGGCACCACATCCACAGAGGCCGGAATCTGTTGTGTGGAAATTCTTCACTTTTCCACCTGGAGAGAAGAAAGTAAATGCAAGAAAGGTGACGTGCAAAATTTGTGACCGAGTCCTGTCAAGAGGCAGTGAAAAAAAATACTCTTGTGGCACTGCTTCTATGTACAAGCATCTCCGGACCACACATCCTCTCAATTTTGCTCGGGAGGAAATGAGGCGAGCTGCTTTGAACCTCTAACCTGCTATGGCAAGTACGTCTGGAGCGTCCTCAGGAACACCTGCAATGGACATTAGGGCAGAATTCACCTTTCTCAAGCAACACTGTGTGAAGTGTAAGAAACTTATATGCTTCAGTGAGCAGTCGGTAGATGCAGTTTGTGCTGCCCAACGCAACCATCGTTGTTAATTGCAAGGTAATGTGTGAAAGTTTGGTTGAATATATGTATACAGCATGATTGTCTGAAAGAATGCAATAGTAGTGTATGGTGAATTTATAGGTGAAGATTTATGAGGAAGTACTGCAGCGTACCACTGCAAGCTCTTTAGCTGCACTGCACTGTGGCACTTCCGAAGCACAGGGATGTGAGATATCTACATGAATATGTTGCAACTCTGTGCTACCCTCTGCACTGCTGTACCAACTGCAGCCATGCAGTGACACAGGCACCCTTGCACCATGGTGCAAGGATGTCTGTGTCGTGCGGAGATTGTTTTTGTGCAGGAATGGACACCTTCCTGCACAAAAACTATCAGTAAAGGCATTTTCCTCTTTCAATTCCTCCTTGTTGCGCCTTGCTACACCAACTCTAGGATGGCGCAGCATTCACACACATCTCCAGATTTACGATTTCTCATAAATCTGGAGATGTGTCTTGTTCTATGGGTGTTACTTGCAGGTTGGCTTTTCATCTCCTTGCAAATATTGAGGAGTGCCTGGCGCCATCACTACTTCACAAAAAGTGACGTACGGGTGGAGCTGGGTGCTTATAAATCTGCCCCATAAGTGATTAGGTATTGGCAGACTGATACAATAATCAATCAATCAATCAATCAAGCATTTATATAGCGCACTACTCACCCGGAGGGTCTCAAGGCGCTTGGGGAGGGGGTCCGCTACTGCTCGAACAGCCAGGTCTTGAGTTGCTTCCTGAAGGCGAGGTGGTCTTGGGTCAGGCGGAGGTGGGTCGGGAGGGAGTTCCAAGTCTTGGCGGCCAGGTAGGAGAAGGACCTTCCTCCTGTGTTGACTCTTCGGATGCGGGGGACGGCGGCGAGGGCATGGCTGGTCAATCGAAGCTGACGTGTGGGAGTGTAGAAGTTGAGGCGGCTGTTGAGGTATCTTGGGCCTTGGTTGTGTAGGGCTTTGTGTGCGTGGGTGAGGAGACAGAAGGTGATTCTCTTGTTGACCGGGAGCCAGTGCAGGTCTCTCAGGTGTCCGAAGATGTGGCTGTGTCTGGGGATGTCGAGGATGAGTCTTGCTGAGGTGTTCTGGATCCGCTGGAGTCTCTTCTGGAGTTTGGCGGTGGTTCCGGCGTAGAGGGAGTTGCCGTAGTCCAGTCGGCTGGTGACGAGGGCCTGGGTAACCGTCTTTCTGGTCTCGGTGGGGATCCACCGGAAGATCTTACGTAGCATGCGGAGGATGTTGAAGCATGACGAGGAGACGGCGTTAACTTGTCTGGTCATGGAGAGGGAGGAGTCCAGGATGAAGCCCAGGTTGCGTGCGTGGTCTGTCGGTTTGGGTACGCTGATTTTGGAAAAGGGGGGTGGTGATGGACAGAGTTTCTGAATGATGCAGAATACTCTTACCAAGTCAATAGATCATGGTTTTAATCCATCACCGTTTTTTAGCTCACTGCACCATCCCAGCTCAGAACCTGGCTATATGCAAATTAGTCTGTTCCTGTCCCAGTGCATGATGGGAACAGGGCAAACCAAACTACCAAGCCAATTCTTATACTGGCAAGGAAACAAGCTTCCGGGGACAGGTTTCTGGCATCACAGCCTTCTTCGGCCCGGCTTGCTTGAATCCTGATGGTGCAATGAGCAAGGGACTCACGTCTGAGTATACCCTCCCACACATAGTGTGGATAAAACCGATTTTGGAAAAGGGGGGTGGTGATGGACAGAGTTTCTGAATGATGCAGAATACTCTTACCAAGTCAATAGATCATGGTTTTAATCCATCACCGTTTTTTAGCTCACTGCACCATCCCAGCTCAGAACCTGGCTATATGCAAATTTGTCTGTTCCTGTCCCAGGTTTGGGTGCGCTGCCCAGGGCAGGGGGCCACCAGGAGTCATCCCAGGCGGAGGGCGAGGAGCCCAGGATGAGGACCTCCGTCTTGTCCGAGTTCAGCTTCAGGCGTCTGTTCGTCATCCACTCGGCTACGTCTGTCATCCCTTCTTGTAGGTTGGCTCTGGCGGTGGTGGGGTCATTGGTGAGGGAGAGGATCAGCTGGGTGTCATCGGCGTAAGAGATAATGTTGAGGTTGTGTTGGTGTGCGATGGCCGCAAGGGGGCTCATGTAGACATTGAAGAGGGTGGGGCTGAGCGAGGAGCCTTGAGGAACGCCGCAGATGACTTCGGTGGCTTCGGATCTGAACGGGGGAGGCGGACTCTCTGAGTTCTTCCGGCGAGGAAGGAGATGATCCACTCTAGTGCCTTTTCCTGGATTCCGACGTTGCAGAGGCGCTGCACTAGGGTGCGGTGGCAGACAGTGTCGAAAGCCGCGGAGAGGTCCAAGAGGATGAGGGCCGCTGTTTCCCCGTTGTCGAGCAGGGTTCGGATGTCATCAGTGGCGGCGATGAGGGCGGTCTCTGTGCTGTGGTTGGCCCGGAAGCCAGACTGCGAGTGGTCGAGGGATCCGTTCATCTCGAGGAAGGCGGCCAGCTGCTTGTTGACGGTCTTCTCGATGACTTTGGCCGGAAATGGGAGGAGCGAGATGGGGCGGTAGTTTTTGAGTACGGAGGGGTCCGCTGATGGTTTCTTCAGTAGAGCGCTGAGTTCGACGTGCTTCCAGCTCTCCGGGAAGGTGGCGGTGTCAGAGGAGGTGTTGATGATGTCCCGTAGGTGGGGTGCGATGACAGCGTTGGCCTTGTTGAAGACGTGGAGCGGGCAGGGGACGGTAGGAGATCTGGAGTGGATGGAGTTCATCGTGCGGCGGGTTTCTTCGGTGTTGATCGGGGGTGCAGGTGCGGTCGTGGGGTGCGTTGGCTGTGTGATGAAGCTGTTGTGTATATCTGCGATCTTGTTGTGGAAGTAGGAGGCGAGGGAGTTGCAGAGGTCTTGCGATGGGGTGATGTCGTTGTGTGCGTTGTTGTCCAGTCGTTCCTTGAATGTGGTTTTCTTGGTGGTGCGGATCAGTTGGTGGTGTTTTCGAGTTGCGAGCTTGAGGGTGGTCATGTTGTCTGGTGTTGGGTCTCTGTGCCAGGCTTTTTCGAGGGCTCTGCAGTTCTTCTTGGAGCTCTTGAGTTCGTCGGTGAACCATGGTGCTTTCTTACTGCCGGGTCTGCTGGGCGGGGTCCCCAGGGGGGCGAGGTCGTCTGCGCAGTTGCTGATCCACCTCGTGAGGTTGTTGGTGGCCTGGCTGGGTTCCGCTGAGCTGGCGGGGGGGTCCTGGCTCAGGGATGCGGTGATCTGGTCGGCTGTGATCCTGTTACAGCTTCTGCGTGTAACCTGTTGCTGGTGGTGGTGGATCGTGTTCTTTTTGAAGCTGAAGTGGACGCAGCTGTGGTCCGTCCAGTGGAGTCCCGTGGCGTGGCTGAAGGCGATGTCCTTGCTGGCTGAGAAGACGGGGTCGAGTGTGTGTCCGGCGTAGTGGGTGGGGGTGGTCACCAGCTGCTTGAGACCGAGGTTGGCGAGGTTGTCCAGCAGGGTGGTGGTGTTGCGGTCGTTGTTGTTCTCCAGGTGGAAGTTGAGGTCCCCGAGGAGGATGTAGTCAGCGGAGAGGAGGGCGTGCGGGCTGATGAAGTCGGCGATGTCTTCGCTGAATTGTGTGCGTGGTCCCGGGGGTCTGTAGATGAGGGTGCCTCTGAGGGTGGTCTTGGGGTCGGTGTGAATCTGGAAGTGCAGGTGTTCGGCGGCTGCGAGGGTGGGGGTGTCGTCGGTGTTGGTCGTGATGCGGATGGTGTTCCTGTGGATGATGGCGATGCCTCCTCCGGTCTGATTGCCGCGGTCCCTCCGGGTGATCTTGTATCCGTCCGGGATGGCGATGGCGATGTCGGGTGCTGAGGAGGCGTTCATCCATGTTTCCGTGAGGAAGGCGACGTCTGGTGATGTTGTGTCGAGTAGGTTCCAGAGCTCTACGGCGTGTCTGTGGACGGAGCGGGTGTTGAGCAGGATGCACTTCAGGTGGTTGCTGCTGGTCCTCGGTTTGGTGGGTGCAGGTGCCGTGCAGGAACGGATGCAGGAGAACTTGCAGGAGTGGCAGCTGAAGGGTCCGTGGGTGCGTCTCGGGGTGGCTCGGTAGCATCCGGGGATGCGGCCGACGTTGAGTGCGTAGAGGTCGGTGGCGTCGTAGGTCCGGCGGGTGGGCTGGTGTCTGTGGGGGCCAGGGGTCCTGGCGCTGGGCGCGGTCCAGGCGCAGACGGGCTTACCTTTGGCGCGCCTTCGGCGCACAATCGGCGCTCCCACTGCGCGTCACCGCTGCGCGTGCGCACGGTCGCCATTTATGGCGAAGTGCGAGGGAGGGAGGAGCAGCTGGGAGGCGGGAGCGGGGAGGGCACAGAAGGAAAAGGAGGCGTGTCCGCTCTCACGGCGGCGGGAAGCGGGGAGTGGGGCGGGTGGTCAGGTACGGGCACAGCAGCACAGGGGGCCACACAATGACAGCAAAAGGGACAAAAGGTTAAATAACTACAGAAGAAGCTAGATAACAACGAAAAATAAAACACAGTTAATACAGGACACCACTCGAAATACGGCGGGGGGCGGGGCCAGCAGGCAGGCTCAGCGAGGCTGAGGGCAGCGGCAGGCGGGGAGCACACGCTACAGCTGGTGGCCGTGCGGCGCGGGGGTGTCCTAAGAATAGGTCACACTCACCTGTGCCGCACGGTCGCCATTTATGGCCAAGTGCGAGGGAGGGAGGAGCAGCTGGGAGGCGGGAGCGGGGAGGGCACAGAAGGAAAAGGGGGCGTGTCCGCTCTCACGGCGGCGGCGGGGAGCGGGGCGGGTGGTCAGGTACGGGCACAGCAGCACAGGGGGCCACACAATGACAGCAAAAGGGACAAAAAGTTAAATAACTACAGAAGAAGCTAGATAACAACGAAAAATAAAACACAGTTAATACAGGACACCACTCGAAATACGGCGGGGGGCGGGGCCAGCAGGCAGACTCAGCGAGGCTGAGGGCAGCGGCAGGCGGGGAGCACACGCTACAGCTGGTGGCCGTGCGGCGCGGGGGTGTCCTAAGTCTCCTCTCACTCTTACAAGGAAGGAATCAGCACTCAGATTGTAGTTTGGAAGTATTTAATCTGCAAAGGACATGATCCACGCGTTTCGGCTCGTCCGAACCTTGATAATGATACAAGACGTCATTGTAGCATCCTTATTTAAATGCACCAATGCCTAAAGTTGCCAACATTAACAAAGTACTACATATTACTTTAATCCAAAAAGCTGGTGGCCATATTGGCCTGGTCACGATGTGAAAATTCAGGAATTGATACAATAAAGAAAAGGAAACAAGTGTTAAAATGCACACAATGCCATTTCAACATATCTTGCCCCGTGACCGCCATACCTATATGTTCGTCATCGTGACTTATTCATAATAAACATACTTAGGATTGCAAATATCAACATAAACAATGGACTACACATTACTTTAAAGTGAAAGGCTATTGGCCATATTAATCTGGGTGCGTTGTGTATTATAATGGTTCTTACACGAAAGAAAAGAAAAAAAAAAGAGTGTTAATATACACACACTATCCCTAAATAAAGTTCTAGCGATTATAGTTCCATTCCATTCACAGCTCATTTGAGATGGCATGAGTGATGTCATGAGTGATGTAACTGACCATGTCATGAATGATGTAATGTCTGAGGTCATTAGCAGTACATTACGGGGTGTAAGTTATAGTTAGCTCACTATAACTGCTGAATGTCACTGGTTGTGTATGAGTGAAATCTGAGTCTAACTATACTGTCCCTGTAATCTTTGTTTTTTTTAGCAAATTTCTAGTTTTTTTGTTAGCATTAAGTAAGATACATATCACAATGGTTGGTGGGGGTTTGGAAGCAGGGCCTGGCATTGTGCTGCCCCCACCCAAGCTTGCTGCTCCTGCCTTCCCTCCTCCTAGCCATCTATTGTCCAAGTCCATGTCCCTGCTCCCTTATTACAGCCCTGTGTGGCCGTTGTTCTGCCACTGGCTTTTCTGCATTCTCTAACAGTTAGCTTGCTGCCCCATCCACCTCCTCCCTATCCTCTGTTGTCTGAATCTATGGACTAGCCTACTCCCTCCTGCCATGCATTGTCTGATGTGCTGCCACTGCCCTCCATTTTGCATAATGTACCAGTGCACTCCTCCTGCCCTCCATTGCCCAATTCTATTCTATTGACCTCCTGCTTAGCCTCTGTGCTTAGCTTGCTGCCCCTATCCTCTTTTCCCCTGCCCTCCCATGTCTGTGTGAATGCTCCTGCTCCATCCTTTTTGCCCACCATGTTCCATGGACCTGCCACTCCTATCTATCCTGATTGTTCTGTTGAGCTGCCACTCCCCTCCCACCTGCCTAGCATTGTCAGATGACTGTAACCTGTCCCTGCCACCTCCACCCTGCCTGTCCACATTCCATGCCGCTATCCCCTTCCTCCTGTCCTCAATGGTCCATTTTACTGCCACACCTTTCTGCCCTGCGTGGTCTGTTGTGAGGCCCCTTCCCCTGAACTCTCTTGTCTGTGCCCAGGTTCTGACCCTCCCTTCTATCCTCCATGGTCCTTTGTGCATGCTCCTGCACCCTCCTTCTTGCCCATCATAGCCATTGTGCTGCCACTAACCCTCCCGCTCGCCATGCATGGTCTTCTGTAATGCCACGGCCCCTCCCACCTTCCCTGTGTGGTCAGCTAGCTGCCCCTGACCCCCTCCCACTTCCCTCCATGGTCTGTTGTATGCCATTATAGTCTCACTGTAGCTCTCCATGGTGTGTCTTGCTTCTAGTGCCCATCCTGCCTGATCTCCATGGTCATCTTGCTGCTCCTGCCCTGCCCCCTTGCCTCCAGCCCTCTGTTTCTTTGTGCAGACCCCTATTCTCTCCCGGCGTGTCTGTTCCATTATAATGCCCCTGATCCGTCCATCCTGCCCTTTATGGTCCGTTATGCTGCAGCTTTCACTCCTGTCCGTCCATTATGGTCAGCTAGCTACCATTGCCTCTTTCCTCTCTGTTCTCTGTTGTCCATGTGCATGGTCCTGTCCCCTCCTATTGCTTTCTATGGATTGTTGTGCCGCACTCCCATCCCGCATGCCCTGTGTGGTGTATTGTGCTGCTGCAAACCCTGATGCCTGCCTTGTAGGGTCAGTTTGGTGCACCTCTCCATGTCCCTCCTGTCCTCTGTTTTCTGAGTCCATGTCCCTACCCCAATTCCCCCTGCCTTCCATGATCCAATGTACCATACTTGCTAACATTTTGAACTTGGTAAGAGGGAGATTTTGAAAAAAAACTGGGGGTATTGATTTTCCCCTTTGACTTACATTGAAAAAGAGGAGATTGTAGACAGGAAACAGATCAAATAAAACCCATTTCGGCTTAAAAACTTTGGACGTTGCCTGGCTGAATTGGGATTGTTGGCATGTATGGTTGTTGTACCACTGCCTCTTCCTTCTGCCCACAATGGTCTATTATATTGCCAGAGCCTCTCTTGCCAGTCCTGTATTGTTGGTTTGTTGCCCCTGCCCCCCTTTCCACTGCCCTCCATAGTCTGTTGTGCTGCCACTGCCCTTCCTGCCTGCCCAGTGTGGTGAAATTGTTGCCTCTGCACCCTCCTACCTGCCTTCAATTTTCAGAGTCCGTGCCCCTGGCCTCTGCCTCTCAACAGTATCCTAATGAACAACTAGATTTCTAACATTCTATATTTATTACAAAAGTGTGGAATGCCTGATGTCATCTTGAGGTAATCAAAACTGTAATACCTAGAGCATTTCCTTTAGAAAATACATATATGAGAGGGTCTTATTTGTATCAAAATTATGGTTAGTGCTCTAAAAACTAAAATGAGGACATATTTTCTGAGTTTTCAAATAGCGACAAAGCACATTTAAATTATTTGTTATCTTTATGTTTTTACCCAGTTGACCACTTGATTAAATGTTACACTTAGGGGAGTGGATGTGGTGTTACTTCCAGAGCTGCAGACTTTGCAACTGGGGAACCAGGTTGGAGTTTCTGCTTCAGCGCAACATTCTGTGATTCTGGTCAAATCACTCAATATCCCCATGTCTAAAACCAAAATGAATCTGTTCTTGTGTGATGTAACCAATGCTCATGTTAGGCACTCCAATACTTGACATGTCTGCACTATATAAAACTTCAAAAACACAAAAAATAAAAAGTGTTTTGCACACTTCTGTCATTGGGTACATGTGGGCTACATCTGGGTGATATCTGTGCTACATTTGGCCTCTTTTGTCTCTGCTGGCCTTCTTGGGAGATTCATTTGTTATGAAGTTTCCTAATTTCCTCATTTACTGAAGTCTCCTCAGTAGGAAATGCTTTCAGTTTTTTACTTTGATTCCATCAAGAAGGCATTCAGATATGTCACACATTTGCCATACATTCTGAAAGTTAGCACTCTAGTTGCTCATTAAATCACTGTAGTAAAGCTACTGCTCACGACGGAAGTCTGCTGCTGGTATTAAAAGTGCATGTTTCAGTCTGCATGTCAGAATTTTTTAATGAATTAGAAGAGGATTTGAGAAGTCACTCAAAATGTGCCCTATTTTTTCTTTCTTCAGTACTAATCATAATTGCTATGGAAAATGAACCCCCTCATTGTGTTCCTTCTTAAATTAAATTTTTTAAGTGTTACCAGTTTATTCCAATCAAGATGGCTTCAGGTGTGCCATACTTTTGTCATAAGTAAGACAGTAAGCCCTCTAGTTGTTCTTAAGAACACTCTGGGACATTCTGTCATTGAGCTCTACGTGGGCTACATCGGGATAATATTTGTGCTACATTTGGGCTCTTTTGTCTCTGGTGGCCATCTTAGGAGACTTCCTAATTTCCTCATTTACTGCAGTCTCCTCAGTAGGAAATGCTTTTAGTTTTTTACTTTGGTTCCATCAAGAAGGCATTCAGATGTGTCACACATTTGCCATTAATTCTGAATGTTAGCACTCTAGTTGCTAATTAGATAATTGTAGTAAAGCTACTGCTCACCAGGGAAGTTTGCTGCTGGTATTCAAAGTGCATGTTTCAGTTTGCATGTCAGACTTTTTTTATAAAACAAAAGAGGTTTTGAGAAGATAAAATGTGCCCTCATTTTTCTTTCTGCAGCACTAATCATAATTTATATGGCAAAATGAACCCCCTCCTTTTGTTCCTTTGCAAATTAAATGTTTTAAGTGTTACCACTTTATTCCAATCAAGATGGCTTCAGGTGTGCCTTACTTTTGTCATAAGTAAGACAGTTAGCGCTCTAGTTGTTCTATCAAGAAGGCATTCAGATGTGTCACACATTTGCCATAAATTCGGAATGTTAGCACTCTAGTTGCTTATTAAATCACTGTAGTAAAGCTACTGCTCACCAGGGAAGTCTGCTGCTGGTATTGAAAGTGCATGTTTCAGTCTGCATGTCAGAATTTTTTAATGAAATAGAAGAGGATTTGATAAGTCACTCAAAATGTGCCCTACATTTTCTTTCTGCAGCACTAATCATACTTTCTATGGCAAAATGAATCCCCTCATGTTGTTCCTTTTTAAATTAAATGTTTTAAGAGTTACCACTTTATTCCAATCAAGATGGCTTCATATGTGCAATACGTTTGTCATCAGTAGGACTGTTAGCGCTCTAGTTGTTCTTTAGAACACTCTGGGAAGCTGCAGTAGAACACAAAGGAATCAACTGACAGTCTCTGCCCTTGTTGGATGTACATGTTTTACTAAGAATGTCAGACTTCATTCTCACATGAATGTGAAAGATAATGTGAATTTACAGAACATATGCTCTCAGTTTAGCTTATAGATCACCTTCTAAACCTGTGTGGGAAAAGCATGAGAAAATAGTTTTCTCTCAAACATGATTCATGATATCCTAGCAGAAGGCTTTTTCACATGGTAAAAACACCTTAGAACACACCAGAATTCCCAAAATGAGTATGGTACCATCAACAAATGATTTATAATGTAAGTAAAGTCTTAAAACCTTCTATTAACTGCAATACTTTTTAATGCGGTGCTATCATGTATATTGGTCCCATGATGGCTGCCAACACTTCTTGGATGAAGTGCTGACAGCCAATCAGATCTCACAATGAGATGTGTAGTTAGGCTCTGCCAGATATATATATTTA
Organism: Lissotriton helveticus; assembly: GCF_964261635.1. Taxonomy (NCBI): domain Eukaryota; kingdom Metazoa; phylum Chordata; class Amphibia; order Caudata; family Salamandridae; genus Lissotriton; species Lissotriton helveticus. The sequence goes on from NC_136069.1 coordinate 203,962,401, forward strand.
TTTTTCCATTAATATTTTAAAAACTACTGAACAGATTTACACCATTTAACAAAAAGGGCTCTTTGTGAACCAAGGGCTACCTTTTTGCCAAATTTGGTCTAATTCCGTTCAGCAGTTCGGGATGTAGCCGTGTCTAAAGTTTCCTATGGAAAATTGCATGGAGAGAACACGTTTTGGGACCAGCCTTTTTTCTCAGCCCCTGCTTGCCGAATCACACCGAAACTTTCAAGTTAGGAGCAGACCAAAGCGGGTCATACGTTTTTTACATTTCGCAAAGATTCGTCAATCGGCGCCAAAGCTATTGGGAATAGAATGTTGCGATTTTCCTATGAACTAGGTCCTAACTATAACTACCCACTGGCGACCGCCAGTATGTAATATATATATATATATATATATATATATATATATATATATATATATATATATATATATATATATATATATATATATATATATATATCCAATCCAACTTGCCTACAACGTGCATGCAGCACAGACAGGTACGTGGACAACCAAAATATTGCCAGAGACAGACTCCTTCTTTAAATGTGATTTATTTAATCAAATCCGTGAAATGGTGCAAGCCTCATCAGACGCGTTTTGGGCACCAGCTGTGCCCTTGCTCACTGATAACAGCCAAGTGTGCACCACAGTGTTAAATACAAAACGTCACATATTCTTTTCAAATTCGCAATTATTAGTGGACCTGTGTGTAAAAAGGTGCTTCAAATTCCTTCGAATCCCCACTGATTATGTCCTAATACATTTCGATTCAAAAAATCTGGGAACACATAATATCTACACAAAGAGATAACAATCTTCGTCTGTCCATCTTCAACGCTACTACAGGGCGGGCACTTTTATTAAAGTGCCAAGTGCATATGTAAACAATGATAATGTAAACAATAGACTAGTGCAAACTGATCTATGCGGTCCAATATTAAAGTGTGTTGTGCCTATGTAAACAATTGTATTGTGAACATTACGATAATGCACCCTGGTCCATAAATTGCAACATATGTTTGTATAAATACAACAAATTCCTATCCTTAGTACCCTGCTAATTCCAAGCCAATATGCCCATACTGTGATTCCTTATTATGTCTCCATTATTCAAAAAGGTACAAAAAGCATGTTTCTTTGCTACCTAAATGCTGCTATCTTCAATCAGTCCCTGTAATGACCATTCAGTCCCCCCACGTCCTGACATTGCAAAGTGTGGTATCGAATATTCCCGTGTGAAGTGGTGCTACATGTGCTAATAAGCTGACAAACTAATAAACTAAATATCAGGCTGGCCCAATATTAGAATATATCGTGCAATTGTGATTTTAAAATAAAATGTTACTGCTCATGTTCTCTATCCTGCCTAACGGCGGGTCCCGGGCGTGTCCTCAAAAATTGTATATGGGGACTGCCGGGGGTGTTTAAAGATCCTTTCGTAATGTTGATATACACACCAAGCCTGGCGTGTTTACTACAAAAAATTGTGAAGGTCCTCCCCCATGTTGAGACCCCCAGGTGCTTTGCTATTCAGTCTAATGATGTATTTAGATTCTAGTTGCCTGAGACATTTGTCCTTGTCCCCCCCCCTTTTGGATTGTATTACCGCATCTATCCCAAAATATTTTAGATGTGATAAGTTCTTATTATGTGTAGTCTGAAAATGTCGGGCCACAGGGTAAGACTGGTCCGCATGCACTATGGCCCTTATGTGTTGCAGTATCCGTACGTGGACAGGATTGTGCTGCCCACGTAAATTAAATTACAGCTACATTTCAACACATATACCGCATATTCAGTGCGGCAAGTATAATGGGCTTTTAGGGCTGTGGGAGTGTCATCAAATGGGGTATTAAAGGTGGTAGTGTTTACCCCAAATGTACAAGCCCTGCAGGAGCTACACTTAAAAAATCCTTTCCGAGGGGACAACCAGTTGCTCGCTTTGTTGGTTTCTGGGCTGCTGTTTACAAGGTCATTGCGCATGGAAAAAGCGCGTCTGAACGTTAGGGTGGGGGCCTCAGGCATTATCTCTTTCAGCACCTGGTCAGTCATGATGATTGGCCATTCCTGCCTCATGATCTTCGTTATCTGCCTGGCCTGGCGGCTGAAACCTGTGATAAGTCTAATTTCTTCCCTCTCGGAGCATACGTCTATGGCACGTGCCTCATTTCTATTAGGGTCCAAAAGTGCTAGATGATCGTTTAAGTTGGCCTTCGTCATGGCTTCATTGAGTTTATTTGACTTATAGCCCCTGGCCATAAGTCTAGTCTTAGCTTCCTGTTGGTGTTGGTCCCTAAGTGCAGAAGTACTGCATGTTCGATGAATTCTGAGGAACTCCCCATAGGGGATACTGGCGATGGTATGGCGTGGGTGAAAACTGCCTGCGTGTAAAATCGTGTTTCCTGATGTGCTTTTTCTAAATAAACTAGTAACAATTGTGTTGTTTTGTATAGATACATGTACATCAAGGTAATCTGCCTCACTCGCAGTAATGCTGGCTGTGAACTTCAAATTTAGTTGGTTGTCATTCATTTTTTCTACAAATTCTACAGCTTGTTGCATTGTGCCTCGCAAAATCATAAACACATCGTCAATATATCGCCAATATTTCATGACGTTTGTGGTCCAACTGGTTGCAAATTGTACCCTGAGGACATGTTCCTCCCACCAGCCTACGTGGAGCCCCGCGTAGCTGGGGGAAAAACATGCCCCCATGGCAACACCCCTCATTTGTTTGAAAACCGTGTTGTTAAACAAAAACACATTATTGTATAAACATTTCTCAACCATCTGTAACAACATGTGATTGTGACGGTACATTTCAATGGGCTGTTTATCTAGAAAATATTTTGTTGCTCTTATGCCATCCGCATGGTCAATACTAGTGTACAATGTTGGAATGTCCATAGTAATAAATATTAAATCGTCAGACCATATGCACTGATTCAGTAGAAAAAGAAATTCTGTTGTATCCTTTATGTAGGCCGGTAGTGTTGTCACGAACTCTTGGAGGTGGAAATCAACGTACTTGGAGGTATTCTCGAAGGTGCTGTTAATTGATGAGACTATGGGTCTCCCCGGTACAGGAAATTCTGGTTTATGCACTTTCGGGATGAAATAGATGTTAGGGATTGTGGGGTGCTCTTTGTAAAGAAATGTATATTCGTCCCTTGAAATTAGGCCATCACGTTTCCATTGATTCAGATCGTCTCGATAGTTGTCTTGGATTTGTCTAACTGCTTTCATATCGGTCTTAGAGTAACATTGTTCGTCGTTTAAATGGCGGAAAGCCTCCTCCATGTATTGTTTCTTGGCCCACACAACAATATTACCCCCTTTGTCTGATTGATTGATAACTACTGCATCATTATTTCTCAATTTTTGCATGAGATTTGTGTATTGTCTCATTTTGTCACTTTGGGGTTTGCGTGTTTGTACAGTTTTCACATGCAGATGCTTGATCTCTTCAATTACTTATATATATATGCAGGAATCCGTTGATCACGCTGATGTATTAAAACTCCCGTACCCAGCATGCAGGAACGGACACGGACCACAGAAGTAAGATGCCGATTATTTTATTTGTACTGCCGCCATAATGTTTCACCTCCGCAGAGCCTTGAACACATGACAACGTGAGGTAGTGAACCACCTACTTTTAAAGTGCAAATGCAGAGTACATTACGGGTCACATGGCATAGACATAAAAGACAGATTACCCATATTTTCAACAAATAAATAACTTGGTTGAAACGTAACTTAGGCTAAAATGAATATATAAAAGTTAATTACATATTACATCCAAGTACTGTCATTTGGAGGTGCAAATTAGACCTATACACATGTGCAAAGAGTGCTTAAATAGTGCAAGGGATTGTGCAACATATCGCAAACTGTCAACAGAGCTGCCATAATACAATGTTATTATTTAATACACTGTACTGCTAATATATATATAGACAAGTATCAAAGGAACTCATGTCATATATATTGTAAGGGCGAAGAGTCATTGTTAAAAAAATGTTTTATACAATGGCAAGAATAAAGATAACAATAGAAATCCACTGTGATAATACACATTAGCCCAAATCCTACAAAACAGCCGTAATGATGAACATGTTTCAATGTCAGCATACCCTAAAAAATGAATAAATACCGTATAAATCGTGCACATACTTAATCACGGGTAAAATCCCCGGAAGAGGTAATAGTCTGTCAATAATTTACAATGGCCAACGACCCATTTACATGTGCTAATTGCCCATAAAACGTGTAAAAATAAAGTGCTAAAGTGAATTTAAAATCTACATAATTAAAATCATAGATAGTCTGAGCCCAGTCCTATCTAGTCTACATTTTCCTAATCGATCATAGCCCTAATCATAGTCAAAGCGACAATGATCAAACAAATACAGTACCATCTTTGTTACTCTGTCAAATACATAATGAAACTGGCTATAGCTTCATAGATACTCGACAATCAAAGAATTGTACTGTAATATGAGTACAATGGCAAAGGGAAGAAGATACCTAATCAACTGAGTAGGTTTGAATGATTAAAAGGAAGACAGGGGATTAGAGAATCTAGTATACAGGTTAACCGGAGGACTAGTCTAATATGCTTAATAATGTCCACTAGGTATACACATATACCAAATATATAAGACAATACTACGTCTCGGGGTCAGTATCAGTATAGGATGTATGTAATAAAACATTTCCAAGTTAAAACAATAAATAATTATCCAAAATAGTAAAAACTATTCTAAAATAATCCCTACTGTAATAAAGTGTTGATATGCGGACAATATTATCACAGATTAAATACATGTTGTTAATACAGACAAGTGTGAAGATCCTCCGTAAGATTAAGACCCATGGCTGTTTGGTATCGAGTTGTAATATATATTTAGTCTCCAATTTACACAGTTTTGATTCTCTATTGCCTCCCCGTCTGCTAGCACTGACTGCATCTATGACATAGTACTTGAGCCCTTTGTTGTTACTTTGATGATGCTCCTTAAAGTGCCTTGCTACCGGGTACGTATTGTCTTGATTGACAATAGCTCTTAGAAGTTTTGTAGGATTCGCTTGTGGACTGCGTGTTTGGTACTCCCTACATATCTGAGTGAGCAAGGACATTCTAGGATGTAGACAGCAAATTCTGCCTTGCAAGTCAATACTTTATTGATCTGATGTTCTTTATTGCTGAACCCATCCTTGAATGTCTTTTTGTTGATCCCCTGAGTGCATGATTTGCACGTCTTGCACTTAAAAAAAACATTGTTGGTTTGTACCCAAGTGATTTTTTCGATTACCTCAGGGCTTGTGTCCACCAATCTATCCCTCATAGAGGGAGCTCGACTGAATGTAATGGATACTTTTTTGGGGAGTGTGTTGCCAATAACAGGATCTTTAAGGATGATGGGCCAATTATTGTTGATGATCTTACGTAACTCCTTATGTTGTTTGTTATAACTAACTATAATCCTGAAAGGATTAGTTGGATTTACAAACTGTGTATTAGTCTCAACTGCATCAGATACTGCGGGGGTAGCTATCTCAACTGTAGTATCATATTTGCTCAGTAATTGCTGTTGGCTGACAAGCATGGATTTAGATCTGGCTTTTTCAATGACCTTGCTAGAGTAACCGCTTTCCAGGAACCTAGATCTACTACCTACCTGGGCTAGGTGTAAATCAGTGTCATTGCAGCACACCCTTCTCAGGCGAAGCATTTCACCATATGGTATGCTCATAATCAAATGAGCCAGATGTGCACTACCAGCATGAAGGATGGTATTACCAGCGGTTGCCTTCCTGAATAGCCTCGTTTCAAATTTGTTACCACTGGCATACACTTCTGTGTCCAAAAAGGACACCATGGTTTGACTGAGTGTAGCGGTAAATTTAAGATTGTATTGATTTACATTGATTTTGGCCACAAAGTCCATTGCTTCCTCCTGACTGCCTTTCCACACAACAAATAAGTCATCAATGAATCGGTACCATGCTACCACCTTAGATTCAATGACTTCGCCATATTCTGTTCTGAGGACCAGTTCCTCCCAAGCGCCCACATGCAAACAAGCATAGCTTGGGGAGAAACTGGCCCCCATCGCTACTCCTTGTAGTTGCCTACACAATAAGTTATTACATGAATACATTGTTTTCAAGGCAACATTTGAGCATTTGTACCAACATCAAGTTGTGATCCTTAAAAAGTACATTTCTTCATGACAAACACGAGTTAACAGCAACTATTCCATCAGAATGTTTGATACTAGCATACAGTGCTGTTACATCGAGTGCAATCATCCAGTAGTTGTCTTGCCATTCAATACTTTGCGGTTAGAATAAAAAATCGCCAGTATCTTGACTATAAGAATCCAAGGATCTGACATAGCTCTGCAGAAAATAGTCAATATATACCGAGGTATTTCAAGTAACCCCCCTCTATCGGTCTACCAGGGGGATTTTCCAGATCTTTGTGTACCTTTGGTATAAACTAGATAAGGGGCATCACTGGTTTGTCCATTCTCAAAAACCTGTATTCTGCTTCTGACAAAAGTTTTTCACTTTTCCATTTTGTCAATTTCTGGTGAAAATCAGACTGCATCATTTTGAGTTGGACCATATTCATTCTTTCATAGTGTTTGCCAATCATTCAACTGTTTATAGGCTTCTTTGTCATAGTCACTTTGGCTCAACAATACTACATTTCCCTCTTTGTCACTCGGTCGTATTACAATGCTCTTATATTTGCACAATTTCAGTTACAAGTCGTTCATAATCTGTAGTTGGACTGTCATATCTGCGTTTGCTTCTGCAGATCTTGCTTTGTAATTCTTTGAGTTGGCTGGTAACATTTTCCTGAAAGACATCAATTAGATCTCGTGGCAAAATGGGGCTACATGTTGATGATGGCTTAAAAGGTGTCAGCGGTGCTTTGATGTTAGATGTCAGAATACCTTCAGCTGCTGTACTGCCATCCACTGTTCGAATAGTATCAAAGCCTGCCTCTTCAGTTTCCCAAAATTCTAATAACTCATCAGATAAAGTTGTTTATTTTCGATGGCACTGAGATTGATTGAACTTGTATGGGGGTCAGTGTTGTTCTTAGCTCTTAGTAAATTACATTTTTTGAGCTTGAGTTTCCGAGTCATTTTATATATGTCAGTTCGGATGGCTGGATAGTCCATATTAGTTTCTGGGGCATAAGAGAGGCCTAATTTGAGAATCTTCTGTTCCTTGGTCGATAGAATCAGGGAGTTTAAATTGACAAAGATGTCATCAGGGATGTCATTTGAAATGTCATCAGTAATGACATCAGTGATGTCACTGACCATGTCATGAGTGATGTAATATGTGAATTCATAAGCATTGTATTGAAGGGGTGCTTGTTATAGTTAGTTCAGCTAACTGGGTTGGGGCGGGGCTGGGCTGCTCAGTGGGCAACACTCCTCTAGCGGAGGAGTCACCACTGGATTTCGGTAACCTTATTGATAGCCCCTGTTTTCATAAAGTGTAAAACTCGGATAGACAGACATTTTTCAGTATTTTAGACATTAGGGGTTTATTAGGGCACTGTTTAAAATCATATTTTTCAATGTAGTCTGTATGAAATTCATTTTTAAAATAGATCTTCTATTTTTGCAATGACGCCAGGCATCACAAATACGTTGATTCCTGCAATGGTACATGAGGAGCTGGGCTGATGTTCGCGTTGATGTCGCGAATATTGTGCATATTTTTAAAAAAAACAAATTTGGACTCGTAACTTGTGTCACTAATAATCTCATTTGTCAAACATGGGTTCAGAGTACCTCTACCCTGACCCCTTATGTAACTATAAAAAAAGAAATTCGGCCCAGTAACTGTCTCTGATAAATAAAAAGGCAGTCGCAACTTTCTGTTCAGGTTGCGTTGGCACGCTTTCGCCATTTACCTCGAACAAGAGTGATGTAACGCAAGCACTGCAAACCCACCGCATCTTTCTGTTAAGGTTGCGTCTAGCCAATCAGACCATCCCCACTGGCAAGCGCTTTCGTGGTTTACTGCAAACTCCTTGCAATTTAACCACGATCACCGCAAAACGGCCAGACCAGAGATATCACTGTACTGTTTGAATTTAATTTCTCAAGAACTACTGAACAGATTTGCACGAAATAACAAAAAGCACAATCTGTGTAACAACATCTACCTTTCTACCAAATTTGGTGTGATTCTGTCCAGCGGTTCGGGCTGTAGTTTTGACAGCACGTTCCTATGGGAATTAACATTACAATGCACCCTCTTTTTGCACCCCTATTTCTCTGTCCCCAATGCATGAATCACCCCCAAACTTTCCATGAAACAAAGAACCTATTTTGACACTTTTGGGGGGGGGGGAAATTTCATGCAGATTGGTCAAACTACACCAAAGTTATAGGCAAGTCAAAAAATGCTCTTCCAATGGAAACTAGTTCCTAACTACAACTACCTACTGCTGACCACCAGTGCGGTCTGTCTTTTATAATCCCACATTTCCACATAATACAGCCCTCTAGTAAAAAATATATTCATAGGATTATGGTATATTGAATTAGGGAAAGTAACTTGAACTAGCACTGAAGTCATGAATTGTGGTACCCATGTGCATGTAATGTGTAACAGTATGAGCGTGAGCCCATCCAGGGCGTGATTATGTAGACCGTGATGAACGAATGAACAAGTATTTTGCTCATCCAGGGCTGTATTATGTGGAAATGTGGGATTATAAATGACAGACCGCATTTGCAATATGGGATACTTTTGAGATCGTTGAGGTTTGCGATGTCTATCGGGTCTCATAAAGTAATTTGCACACTACAATATGGAGGTGTGTTGGAAGAGAAACTATAAGTCCTCTTTCTATGTTCATGTCTGTACCACATGATGTATAAATATACGAATGGCCGTGGCGCCAACTGTGAAACAAATTGATGAAGGCTAAGTGCCGAAAAGCGTCTTTGATGTGCTAAGGTTTTTTGAATAAATCCTTTTTGAAAAAACCACCCCCGTGAGTGCTGCTGATCTGTAACAGGCGGAGTCCTGTAGGATGTTTGGAGCTGTGTATATATATATATATATATATATGTTCACTCAAAAAAACAAAGGTTACATGGACATTATAGTTAGGAAATAGAATTTAAAAAACTTGACTGTGAGTGTTTTTGAAGAGTGTTAAATAAATATACCACGATTTATTGGTGATTCAGTGGATGTATGAGTGCCTGTATGGACGATTCAGTAGGTGCGTGACTGACTGTATAAGTGAGTGATTAGATGACTCAGTGAATGTATGGGTGAGTGACTGGTTGGGGGAATACCTGTATCAGTTTGTCAGTTGCTATACAAGTGGCTGTATGGGTATGTGAGTGGGTACAAGAGTGGCTGTATGGGTGATTGGCAGTCCGAGCACCTGTATGGAGTCTGTGTGGGTGGGTGAGGGGTGAGGGTGTGTGTGACTGTCTGTATGGATGAGTGGGTGAGTCAGTGGCTGTATGGGTGAATTAGTGTGTGTATGACTGTTTGGGTGAGTGAGTGGATGCTTCAGTGGTATATGGGTGAATAACTGATTATGTGAAAGGCAGTATAGGTGAGTGATGGGGTATGTGAGTAACTGTATGGGTGAGTGAGTGAATGTGAAAGTGGCTGTATGGGTATGTGTGTGTTTGTGTCACTGACTGTATAGGTGAGTGAATACATTTTAGTATCTGCATGAGTAAGTGAGTGTGTGTGCATAACTGTATGTGTGAGTAAGTGGCTGTGACTGTATGGGTGAGTGGTTAGGTGTGTGAGCAGCTCTATTGGTGACTGACTCAGTGTGTGAGTGGCTGTATGGGCGCATGAGTGGATATGTCAATGGCTGTATTTGTGAGTGAGTGGGTGTTTGAGTGGCTGTATGGGCGAGTGATTGGATTTATGTATTGATCTATTATCTAGTGAGTGGGTGTGTAAGTACTGGTAGGTGTCTGTGAATGGGTTTGTATGAATGGTTGTGTGCGAGTGTGTGTATGAAAGGTTCCATGGGGGTGTGAATGGGTACATTAGTGATTCTGTGGTGATGTCATCAGTGATGTCCTGTAATATGTCATCAGTGATGTCATCAGTGATGTTACTGACCATGTCATATGTAAGGTCATAAGCAGTGCATTGCGCAGTGCAAGTTAAAGTTAGCTCAGCTAACTATAACTGCTGCATTTCACTAGTTTTGTACGAGTGAAATCTGAGCCTATAACATCCCTGTAACCTTTGTTTTTGTCAGTGAATTCCTACGTTTTCTTAAATCCTATTTCCTAACCATAACACCCCTGTAACCTTTGGCTTTTTCAGTGAATTTCTAAGGTTTTTTTAAATGCTAATTCCTAACTATAACTTGCCTGTAACCTTTGTTTTTTTTGTTGTATTTCTATGTTTTTTTAAGTAGTAATCACATTTGCAGAGTGGTGGACAAAGGGGGTGGGCCTCCGACCAACTCTCAGAACTCCCACTAACTAGGACTTAGAGGAGGCTCCATGAGGACTTCTTGACCCCCAAGGTCCCTCAAGGGTCAAGGGGACTTCATCCCCCAACCAGTAGTAAGCCATGAGTCGTGTTTTCAGAGCAGTGGAGAAATGGGGCGTGGCCTCCGAAGACCTCTTAGCAATCCCACTGTGTGGTTACAGGATGGGTAGTTGGCCCCCAAGGGCACACTGTAGATCGTTGTGGCCTGGTGACATCCCCGCCTCAGTCCACCTCCTCGTTCTCACCCCTCACATTCATGCTTACTGCATTGGAATACTCAACCAGAACACCTGACCCCTCTCACCGAGGCTCCGTAATTGTGCAGACATTGGGTGCTGATACCAGGCATCCACTCATGCAGACCGACACCTCTCCCTGAACTATAGCACAAGCGTGGCAGCCATACTTGGCTGCTGCTGAGCTTGCGTTCTAGAGGCCTGCGGAAGCACCCTAGCTGGGCTGGCTGCGGCTTTTAGGCAGCCAGATGCCCTGCTCACTGCTAGTCCCTAGGCATTCAGAACAGGATTGGAACTACACTCCTGCAGCAGTTAAAAGCAGTGCTTTCCACATCGTGGAGGAAGACAAGAAACAGGAAAGCAATAGACCCAAAAACTACCAACCTTAGTCCCTTACTCAGGGTTTACACACTGGCTTACCCGCCTGGACCCTCTCAATTCCTCTCAATTTGGCCTGCTCAAGTCCCCTACACCCCAAAGGGGGAGCGGCGGTGCAAAAAAAAAACAACCCCATTCAGCTGAGAGGAATTTTCAGCATCAGCACGCTTAGCACCAGGCCCAAACTTCCACATCACTCAGCTTGAGGGGAACTTTCAGCATTAGCGTCAGTCCCAAAAGCTCCTTCCCAGCAGCTGGCAGCCCAATACAACTAAGCCAGCATCCAACTGTGTGAACCTTTATGTGCCTTCAGTCAGCCTTTAATCAGCCCTTGATCAACCATTGTTAACTCAGGCCTAGCCGGACGGCCTCCAACTACCTAGCATTAAGAGGGAGGTCATGGCCGGTCAAGGCACAAGGCCTAAGGCCACAGACCCAATGAGATAAAGGAGAACAAGGGAGCCACTGCCACTCCTCCCCCAACCGAGGGGTGCCAAATGCAGGAGAAAGACTCAACCAAATAAATGTGATCACACAGAATCACCAACGGTCCTAGTCTCCACCATTTCAGTGACACAGGGCTCTCCACCAAGGAGTACCGACAATAAGGAGGTCCAAGGTAAGAGTCTTTCGACACACTTCGTTCAGCCAAAAATGTGTTCAAAGTTCTTTTCCCCAAGGAAGCAGGTTCTACCATATTTTCCTCTAGCAGAGGAATTTGCGGCCTCCAGGACCGCATTGAACTCACTCACCCATTACCTCAGTCTGCGCCCTCTGCAACCTGCGCAATCCTCGCAAACAGTGGAATAACCTGCGGAGGAGTTCATCAAGCTACCTGAAACTGGCAATGCACAGCGGGAAACTATAGAAGGGAAGGGAATAGCAGCCCCAACCTCTCCACCCAGAACCTCGCCCCACACAAACACAGGCTGCCAGAAAGGGAGAGCCACAAGGTGAAAACACAAATTCGCCACCTCCGAATTCCTCCCAGGGCCCCTCCAATCTGCCAAAGCTGCAGCTGCAGATGAAACAATTGGATGAAAGAGAGTAGACTAAAACTTGAAGGGGGCAGAGGAGGTTGATGGGTCAGAGACCCAGGAGGATGATCAGGAAGCACTTTCATATCTAGGCTCTCAGGAGTGGGCTGATCTGGTTGCATCCTACTCACTGGACTTCCCACATAACTCTTCACATAGAACCCCAAATTCAAAGCAGCTCAACGAATGCAAAGAAGAGACCTCAGATGCAGCCTGCAGCTGCAGACCCCTTCAAGTGTCCCAGCTTCGACTAAGATCATTAACATCTGGGACTCCTTGCTGAACACTATGCAATGAACTGATGCTTCCTAACACCTTGGCCTTATATGTAGGAGGGATCAATGAAAAACTGGGAAACCTAAATTCTCTCATAAACAGGGCCCAACAGGAATCAAACTTGACCTGCATATGTGGGCCGATAGTCGAGAAAGTATCCTTCCTACCCTCCGTGCTGTCTACCTTGCTTGATGGTCCGAAAAAAGAGTCCATAGAGAAAAAGGAGTCTTCAAATCTACAAATAGCACCATCTAAGAAGCTAAACCTGACGCAGGTCACTGCCAAAACCCCACTAACAGCAACCATATGATGTCTGGTTGGGGGAGCTCCCACCTCCGTACCAACAGCACCACAGCCCAAAGATGGCCCAACACACAATGCCAAACAAAGACGTCAACTCAGGAAAAAAGGCCGAAACAAACGTCCAACTTCAATCAAGTTGCAATATACCCACTTTTCTGCCCCAAAAAGCAGACCATGCATGTATCCCAACCAGACAAACTCACCCACCACCAGACTCCTTAGGCACCTCCAAACAAGAGGCCGATCAAACCAATAAAGTTAAAAGTAAGGCCACCAACCTGGCCACATCAACCCATGAAGGGAAAAATCCCACAGCAGACACAAAAGAATGTCACCCCAATCAGATCAGGGGGCCTTGGATATCTCTCTTAGTACATCAGTAACAGTAACAAGCGATTCATCAACCAAGCAAGCCCTGCACCAGGAGAGAGCACTAAACAGCCAACATGCTGTGGTCAGCGAGGCCACAACAGACAATGCCAGGGTCAACACAGCCTTAATATTGATACAGTCAAACTTCACGAGCCCAGCCACAATGGCAGTGGCAATCAACGAACATAGCCCTGTCTGCTTACCTAAGCCTGACAACGCAAGCACAAAAGAGTCTGGGACGGAGAGCACAAAGAGCTTAAGCTTCCACTGGTTGGTAGGCACGGGGCCACCACACGTTAACGAAAACGGTCTGCAGAATCTGCAACCACCTAGTTAGTATCTCGGGGGAAGACCCCCCAAGGAAACTCCTACCAGGCAGCAGCTGGATTCCTGCATTCTGCTTTTCATACCCGAGTTCGAATCAAAAGAGAACTGCGATGCACTACACAGAGGCAGCATTCTCCAACTACTGTCAACTATCCCAGCTTCAAGAGACATTAATACAACCATCCTCCTCTCAATAGAAGTTATCAGGACAGAGCACTCCCAGGAAGAGAAGTCACCAAGACCACACCTTGCTTGCCAAAAAAGTGCTCAACAAATGCGTAATATGTAAATTCTTGGGGAAAAAGTGTTTCATCTTATCACAGTACTAGATACACCTTCCACTACTTACCAATAATAAGAACAAAATTAGTAGCAGCAGAGAAACTACCCCTTCACTGCTAAGGGGAGAGCGGGCCAATCACCCGCTAGGAATGGGTATTAAGCAACTATCACAACCAACCCCAATCACAGAATCTACCCATGCACTTGGATATCCAGCAGATACCAGACCCATCAATGTGTCCACAAATGCCCAATGACAAAGAGTGCAACAGAAAGGGCCGCCTCGACAGAGCAAGTCAACCTTGCACTTCTGCTCATGGAACATCAGTGGAATGAGAAGCAAAGTAACTGACCCAAAGTTCACGGTATACGTTAAATCATTTGACAAAATCTTGCTGTAGGAAACATGGATGGCTGTCCCACACCAACTAAAAGGTTTTATTTGCTTCCAAATGCCGGAAGTTAAGAATTCGCAATACGGCCAATTATCAGATGGGCTGGCAACCTACGTTTCAATAACTAACATCACCACTGCAAAGGAAATGCCCTCCTCCTCAACGTCCATCAAGCCAATCAAGATCTCCCTAAACTTAAAGGAACCATGGAGGAGGTGATAATCATAAACACCTATTAAACTCAACACAAACAATCCAGGATATCTAGGCACCTCGTGGGCCACTTCCGGACAACTATAAGCAAGGAGGACACCCCAAACCACATCCTCGCAGGGGACCTAAATCTACACATCTTAGGCTTCTCGGCCGACGATGAAGTCATGACCCAGTCTCTGCTCTGGAACATTCCAGACCACAAAAGAAGCCCGCACAGCAAAGCAAGCAATATGGTTAGGCGTATTCTGGAAAACCTGGAGCACATCAAACTCAGGGTATTAAACAGCAGATTCCACAAAGACGACCCAGCAGCAGATTCATTCTTCTGCTATATAGCATGTTCAACACTAGATTACACACTGGTCTCGCTCCCAATCTTTCACTATGTGGTTAGGTTCCGCCAATGGGGACAAGGAGGACAGTGACCATCATCCCCAGGGGGTACTGCTGCTGGCAAACACACCAACATTGGTACTCCCACCAGGGGGCTCGCACTCCTGCATACAATCAAACTTAAACAAATTAAATCCTCACTAGTAAACACAGGAGAGGTTCTTCAAGCTGTGAAGTCCTTGCTACAGAAACAAAACAGGATCATAGATAGTCCTGTCAGTAAATGGTAAACCTGCACTGCCAAACTATCAAGCTCTTTTGCATCAATAGCCAAATGCAAGCCACCCCACGATGTAAGAGAAGAGGAATGGGTTCCTAGTGCACAGCGAACTAAAATAAAAACAGTAAGAAAACACTTACATGCATATGCCTCAACTTTCTTTGCGAGTGCAAACGGTGCGATTCGCAAAAATCGTCCGTTTGCGCCCACCAAAGGGGCTTTTGCGATGCTTAAATGCAATGCAAGAACCACTTTTAAATAGCGATTTCGCTATTTGGGGCCATAAATTACAGAGCAATTAAACTGGTCGGTAATTTGCAGAAACTTTGATTTGCATTTTTCAAAGTTTCATGTTACGCACACACATGCCCTTAGGGCATGTGTGTGCGCAATATGGGTGCACATCACAATTTCAGGGGTGCAACAGGGTGTCCTTTTGACACCCTTGCATCCTTGAAATTGCATGCGCAATTTGCGAGTACCTATTGGTACTCGCAAATTGTGCATGCAATCTCCCATTCATTCCTATGGCCGTGTAGGCCCGTAGGAATGAATGGGAAGCCATTCCTTAATTGCGACTTGCAATTTGCAAGTCGCATTTAAGGATTGTTTATGAATCGCTATTTTTATAGCGATTCCTACATGCATAGGCTTTTGCGAGTCCTTAATTGCGATTCCTTAATAATTGCAATTAAGGACTCGTAAAATCCTACCTTGATGCATGTGCCCCATAGATCCCTGAGGCATAATCCTGGAGACCTTATCATTACTTATTTACAAACAATAAGAGAGAGAGGGAGAGTCGTGAACACTCTTAGTCCCCAAATTATAATATGTAACAACAACAAAAGAGTGTTCCTGTTCTGGTTCAGGTGGAAAAAGGGCACAGAGCACAAGGAAACAACAAAGCCCAATAGGTTTGTTAGGAAAGCCCTCACTCACCGACCTGGTCGGTGACTTGCTTCATCATCGGGCCCCACCGGGTGTGACCGAATGTCACCCCGGTGTGCTTCGACGCCAGAGTTACTGCGGAGCTGGTTTTCGTGATGGGAGGGCTATGTGGAAAATTACGTGAATAGTGTCAAGTGGTGAGATTAAAATTGCCTTGTATGTGTCAAAAATTTAATTTTAATCAAAGACCATCAAGGGCAAGGTTAAAAAATGTGTAGGTGAGTAGAGCCAACTAATTGGATGGTCTTACTCCCTCTAGCATTAAGTGAATATGTGAATGGTCGACATGGACATGTTTCAGCCGGTGTGGTATCATTAACCTGGCATTCGTCAGGACCTATGGTGTTAAACCTCGGCGGTATGGGCACTCTAAGGCCCACCCTACCAGAGGGCTTGAAAGTTAAAAGATCTGTGAAGTGCACAAAAACACAGAGGCGGGCTTCACCACCCGAAGGTAGGACGCACACACCTCCAGCCTCTAAAATTTAGAGACTAAAAATAAAAAGGCACTTCACCAGGGATGAAAATCCACCCCATAGACCGCGGGAGGGAGGGGACGGCGCATTTGGCACATCGCCCACGGCGTCCGTCTCCTGCAGATAAGCCTACACGCCCTCAGGACCGGGTCTCGTCGATCGTCGATCATTACGCCAACAGAGAAACACGCTAAAAAACTCAAATGGGACATCAATAAGTGCAAAGAAGTCTTCTGGGCAAAACTTCTTTGCGATTCCAAAGCCAAAAATAGCACACGCTTTTGGGCAACGGTGAACAGTGTAATGCGCCCAGTGCACAGTGGGGTGTCATCATATATTACAGAAGATACTTGGACCCTCTTTTCAAAAACCCATTTCAATCAGTTAACCGGGAGAGGGGTGGATAGCGCAAGGACAGACTCAACTATAACCCAGGACCACCAACACAATCATGCTGCCGAACCTGAAGCAAACCATCAGGAAGTGGACAGTCTATCTCATATACCTACAGCTAAACATCAAATCTCAAAATGTAGGAGAGACGGAGCACCAGGCCCTAATGGGATTCCACCAGCCCTCTTCAAACAAGACTCTGACATTTGAGCAGGCGTTTTAGACCCTCTCCTGGAGAATCAGATAGCTGTGGCGATTCCCGGCCTCCTGGAAAGGCTACATTATTTCCCCAATTTACAAGTCAGTGACAAACCTCTCCCAAAAACTATCGCCTCATCACAGTGCTTGATATTGAGGCAAAATACTTTGCTGGTACTCTATTAGCTGACCTTCAGGATTGGGTGATGGAGCAGATAACATCGCTCCCCATCTTCGCAAGAAACCTCAAAACCTGGCTCTTCAACAGACCCCCTCCTTGATGGAATGGAACCTGCACCCCCCCCCACCCCTAGCGCCTTGAGACCCTTACGGGTGAGTAGTCGCGCTTTAACAAACTCCTGATTGATTGATTGATTGAAATGATACCATTTAATCAAACTGGAGTCTTTAAAGACAGCAGTCGCTGCTTATAGAAATGTCACTGCTTATAGAAATGGCAAAATCAACAAAACAGGCACTCCATCTTTGTTTTATATATTTCAGGGCACCGTTTGAAAACATTAATCGAGCAAGACTCTGGAGGAAATCGGCACACTGAGAAATTCCACCAGCACTCTTGAGCCTGCTAATATACCTGGGTGCAGGTAAAATTGGGAGATTGAACACACCTTTTAAAGCACATTCTAACCATCAAAAGGCTTAAACAATAATGCATGCTTGCCCCAACTCTGTTTAATCTCTATATGGTGGATATGAGACAAACCCTAAATTCATGCAACGTGCATGCACCATGACTGGACTGCGAGGCCTTGCCCAGTATTTTATACGCTGATGACGTGCACCTGGCCAGTCACACACAAGTGGGTATGCAACGCCTCCTCAATACAATGTAAGATTACAGAGAAGATAACTGCCTTGAAGTGAACTTTGAGAAAACCAAAACATTGTCAAGAAAAATGGGCGAACAACGTCTACACACCTGGCACCTGGGTAAAATGCCAATGCTGAATACAAACAACTACAAATATGTAGGGGGTCATCATTGATAATGGTGGTGAATTTGCCAGCCAGCTTGAGACCATCAAAAAAAAAGGAATGTCTGTAGCGACAACTTTAAAGCAGCTAAAATCCAAACTAACAGGCCCTATGCTCTCCCCTCTCCTCCAGGAAGCACAATTCAAAATCCTTACTACCATCACAAATGGCAGTGAAGCCCTTAGACGAAGAGAATGCAAAATGCTAGCACAGTAGCCAAGGCCTACAGAATTATGTTTAGCATACCAGCCTACATCTCTCCAGCACAGATCCGGTTGGAGTTCAGTCTTGCCAAACAACACCTAGCAAGGCAGGTGTCCTACATAACTTGCTGGCACAAAATCAGGAACAACCCCCTTCCCACCTTAAACTATGGCTCCAGCATAGAATGACATCGCCAGCCATTACATTTCTAAAAGACTCCCTGACAACCACTGGTCTCTCCGAGCTCGGGGATGCTCAAACCACCCACACAGCTTTCAAACAAGCAGTGCGAAAGGTTATAAGCGAACTCTCCCAATTGGAAGCCAAAGCTACCATTGCTGGTAGAAGTCATGCCTGGATGACAATTAACGGCTACAAATCGCTTGGCTCTCAGCCATACTTCAACCTGGGATACTCTAGAAAAGTAAAAGAAAACTTTCTAAATTACCGATTAGGAAACCTTCCAGCTATTCCGCATCTTCCACGATGGGTGAGGGGACAAACAACGATGAACTGCCACCTGTGGAGAAACGGAACAATGGACTTGGCACATTTGATCTGCTCATGCATAAACTTAAAGGATGAGAGGGCTTGCTTCCTTAAACCAGAATTTAACCTCCGTAGGATCTGCACCTGCAGACATGCTGTGATTGGATGCTTCAAACTGGAAAACCCGCAGGTAAACGGCAAGCTAGTAAAATTACTGACATTAACAGAAAATAAACTGCAAAGTACTGCCCAGTCACAGCCTTCGCAACACCCAGTGCCGCGATCACGAGCAACTGCAATTCCCAAATCCAAAGATCATTTGCTCAGTCAGACACTGTCCAAAAATGATCCAGATCAAGTCTGCTGCTGCTAAGGTTCAACACTTTCAAATACTCTGCATTTTCTGTCTTATTTGAACTCTCTTTTACAAGCCACAGGGAATCAAATCGAATCGGGCCGGCCTCCAGCAAGCTAATTGCAGTTGCAAAAGGTCTGTCAGAGCATCAAAAATGTGTGAACTCAATAACCTCCTTTTTTATCCTTTTAAGCATTTAGATAAAACTTTTTTTTTTAAATCTTTAGAGCTGGCTTTTATCTGCAATGCATTTTGTAAAAGTTTTAATTAACCATACACAATAAAGATTATTTATATCCAGATTATCCATTGTCATCTGTGGTCTATATCTTGCTCGAGGACGAAGGGGTGTAATCCTCTGCTTGCAAGGCTAGATTTGTGGAGTCCTTTATATGGTCATCAAATGTTGGTTGCTCATTCTCAATTTCATTTTGTAGTGACCACATGCCCTCCTGTTGCATGGATTCTGCTCCTACATAGAACTGTGCACAGAGACCCAGGACCTCAGTGAATTGTGGCGGACCAAAAAACTCACCTCAGTACCTAGAAACCCTAACCAGCTAGCAACAGCAAAGGATCCAATGATTAGACAACCCAGAACATGCGACTTAGGTGATACTCAGGAATGGTGGGAAGCAAGAACACTCTTTCGTTATACTCTCATACCAGTCCACAACAGGGTAAGAAAGAGACACGGGAAAGGTTAAAATATGTATTTTAACGACGTGCTCTAAGATGCAGTATTTTTGCTAACATAAGCAGGCATATGATTAGAAATAATATGATCAGCATTGTTACAACTCCATAAAACACAAAAGGAGAAATCATATTACAATGATGGTGAAAATAGGTATTATAGCGCCTAGTATATCACCCTCCCTTGCTAGTACTATGTTTTATAAAATATAGAAGGTCTCTTAGGCTTGTGTGGGGGACCCCATACCTCTACGATCAGCAGGAGTAAATCACATCAGGATCTGCAAAAGCTCTTTCTCTCTGGAAACGGAATTCTTCCAAGTGCCTGAAATCATGCTTACAGTGTAATATTAAAGGCGCCAGAATCTCCGTTGGCTTGCAGCTGCATGTATGTTATGTGTAAAACGTGAATTGATCAGCTTGAACAACAGCTACCTTGTTATGATAACCTTGGAGGCTTTAGCACTCACTGTGCAGACTAGGGTCGCGATGTAAGTCTAGGGATGCCGAAAACAAACCTTTCTCATGTGAAGCAATTCACGCAGCCTAACTTACAACAACAGTTATATGCAGTGTTGTGTGCAAAAGCAGCAAAAGGTAAAATGGCGTTTAAACCTATGCTAACATAGCAATGTGCGCAAACGAGGCTCAGTCCTCACTACACTCCAAGATTGGTAGATCTGATACTGCGAGGTTTGTTGGGACCAAAGGGAGAGGCCACTTCTCTTTCTTGTATATTATGTGTCGTATTCTTCATCTAATGTAATTTCATCAATTTTAGCTTCCTCACAAATCTATATAGATCCATCCTGTTACTGTCATAATTAAATTAATTTTTATGGCAATATGATAGGCCTAATGCTAGGGTCATATACACATACCTGCATTACCCAATGGTGGTCACTAGTGGACAGTTCTAGTTAGCATCGTGTTTCCATAGGAAATGCCTTTTGTATGTTGCTAATAACGTTGGCGCCATTTGACGAATCTCCACAAAACTTTCTGGAAAAAATGCTACTTTTTGACTCATTTGTGCATGAAAAGTTTTGGAGTGATCCTTCAAGTGGGGGGAGAGAAAAAGAGGGGTGTCCCAAAACATGTTTCCCCATTCAGTTTTCCTTTAGACATAGCTACAGCCCAACCGTTGAACGGATGTTCACAAAATGTGGCAGAAAGCTAGTTCTTGGCTCAGGAAGAGTGTTTTCGTGTTTTGGTGTAAATCAGTTCAGTAATTTTGAAGTTAAGGTTCCTGACAAGCTGAGATCAGATTGGCTAACACTACATCAAACAGGAAATGGTGGCAGTCATCTTAGGACTCTTGACATAGTCCTAACAAAAACGCATGAAAAAGACATAGGGGGCAATGCGCATGCACATTCCTCACCAGGAATGCGCATGCGCAAGCTCCCGCGCATGCGCAGTTCCCAGAAGAAGGCGCGATGGACAAGGATGCGCCGGCGATAAGGTAAGTTTTCTTTTCAATGTTATTTTAGGCTTTGTAATGTAATTAAATACTGCGGGCGGGAGGCGGGCGGCCAACTTCCGTTATGAGTGTGCGGAGATTTGCCTTGTTTCTCCGCCTGCATTGCTGAAGACGGAAGGGGCAAATCTCTGCACATTCCGTGGGCAGAACGGAGATGTCCTCCCACCCCTACTCCTGTGTCAGTGAAACCATGCAAGAAGAACCATATTTTTTAAGCATTTCCCAGGGTGGAGCTATTGCAATACAGCTCAAACTGCAGTGCCACCTAGGGGCTGGTTGAATGGTTGCATTTTATGTGGCCTGAAGATGTATCATATAAAATACAAGGCCTTTATGTGGTTGTTTTTATTATTGCATGTTTTAGAGTGTAAACTTTTAAGGAAACAAATACAATTTTCTGACTATTTATTTGCACAAGTTTCATCCCCAAAATGTAATAATAAGGAAACAAATACAATTTTCTGACTATTTATTTGCACGTTTCACTCCCAAAATGTAATAATAAAAACTATGTAACAAGAAAGAAGAGAACCCCCACCGTTCATGGCTGAAGGGCATGGACAGGATGGGGCTGGCTGCCATGCCCTAAGGTAACTATAACTCGCAGCTTCGCCACGCACTGCTAATTACTCCACATATTCCATCACTCATGACATCTTTTATAACATCATTGATAGAAACACTGCAACATTTGCAATGAAATTATTGATGAGAAAACTGTGCATGGTAGGGACACAAGTTATGGTTACTTGAAATAACTTTAACTAGATCTGGTGAATTCCTATAGATTTTAGAGTTAAAATTGTTTCATTGTACAATGCAGTTTAATAAAACTTTATTCAATATTTTAAGTAATCAATAATAGTAAACATTGCATTGTGTGCATTATTGAAATATAGATTTGATTAAAATTATTGGTAATTTTTGGAGAGAGATCACAGATCTGCTTTATATAGAAGGTGTTGGGTGCGGAGGGAGAAGGACTGTTGGGGGAAGGGGATGTGGCTGCCTGAAAAGGGGTTGGACACAGGGTGTGTGGCCAACCCCCCCTGTGAACAGCTGAACCCAGGTGAAGTGTAGGCGTGGCTGCCTGCGGGGGTGGGGGTGTCAGCAGACGAGTACCTGTGGCCAACCCCCGCCGCTCATGGTCGATGGGCATAGTGGGGTTGGCTGTCGTGCTCTAAGATCTCCTCATCACACACTGCTAATTGCCCCAAATATCACATCACTTATGACCTCTTTTATGACATCATTAATAGTATCACTGCAAAATGTGCAATTAAATTATTGATGAGAAAACTGTCCATTGTGTGGGCACAATTTATAGTTACTTGAAATAACTATAACTATATCTGGTGAATTTCTATAGTTTTTAGAGTTACGTTGTTACTTTAATCTTTGTTTTTTACAGTTAAAAAACGATATATGTATAGGGTTTAGAGATGGGTAGGGGTATTGGGTGGTATGAGTGTTTTTAGGGTGTAATGGTAGGTAGGATTATTGGGTGGTAAGGGTGTTTTTAGGGTTTAGGGGTGGGAAGGCTATAGATTAGTAAGGATTTGTTTAAGGTTTAGGGGTGGGTAAGGGTATTAGGTGGTGAGGGTGCTTTTAGGGTTTAGGGGTGAGTACAGGTATCATTATTATTATTATTATTATTATCATTATATTTACACTTATATGGCGCAACAGCGACCCAGAGGTTTCCCGGTGCCTGTAAACGCAAGCTGAGAAGAGGAGTAATCAATGGAGCTTACTGATTGAATAGCCATGTCTTGATGCCTTTCTGGAATCTAACATAGTTAAGCTCATGGCGAAGTAAAAGAGGTAGTGAATTCCACAATGCAGGAGCCAGAGGTATAGTCTGGCAAGGGTGTTTTACGGTTGTAGAGGTGGGAATGGGTATTGTGGGTAAGGGTTTTTAGGCTTTAGGGGTGGCTATGGGTAGACTTGAAAAGAGATAGAAATGAGGTAGAAGGAGTTGAGCTAGAGAGAGGAGGTAGGTACATAGGGATGTACAGATAGGTAGAACAATGAGCGGTAACGAGAGAGAGGGTGGAAAATAAGAGATGAGGTCAAGCAAGAACAGAGACTTGAGCGGGAAAGAACTTTAAAAAAAAATAATAATAATGTATTCCCTTCACCTGCCTGAATCCAGTGGTTAAGGTTGGACAATGCATGCTAGAGATTGTTAACAGTGTGCATGTCCCTGTCAAATTTAAAATAATCTATTTTTATACACTGTTTTTATGGTGGGAGGGTCATGAATAACTCACTAGGTGTCCTCTTGAAAGGTAGGGGCCCTGGTCAATTGGCCATTTTGCCCATACTTTTAAATGGCTATGGGTAGACAAAAAACATTATCTTACCTTCAATTCAATTTCAATTCAAAAAGCTTTATTCGGGTCATTAAAAATAACCATAAAAGCATGTACAAACATCTTCATTAAAATGTCATTCATTACATTCATATTAAAAAATTACTAACAATAAAATACATCAGTTAATAAGGGGTGGAATTAAAAAATCATGCTTTTCCTTGCTTCAATGGATTTGAGCAGGAACGTTGCGGTAAAGAAGCAAACATCTATTTCATTCATGGAGACAAATAGCCTCATAGCAGCATCAATTGTAAAATTACGATATTTTTAAAATAATGGTTTTAAAAAAGCTACACGAAAATTCTTATACAATTCACAGACTAGGAGGAAGTGCAGAGTGCTTTGTTTGGTGTGACCTGACCATCACACGGACAAGGAGAAGCCGGGTATTCTTTAATCTTAGGGAATGCAACCAGATGGTGCGCAAGCCCAAATCTTACCCTGGTAAGGACATATCCATGGGACGCTCTAGTTACCAAGCTTAACCGCATCGCTGCGGCGCATTTTCCCGCTGTGCGCTGATGTTTTTAAAAACCCGCGGTTCATGACGAGCTCAGCTCGTCATGAGCGTACGAGAGGTGTACCTCATGACGAGCTGAGATCGTCATCAGCGTCGATGTGGTTAAGTAAGTTTGAAAACCTACAGCGTCTGAATAGCAAGAGTAGAATTGACAAGTAGTTAACTGTTCAGTGTGACTATTGTTCTCCATTATTCTATAGGATAGAAACAGATTCTTAATTTCGAGTTTTGTCAATTCTAATGTTACCACTGGATCGTCCTTAATTTTTAATTTAAGAATAATATATTCCCTTCACATGTCCGAATCCAGTGGTTAAGGTTGGGCAATGCATGCTAGAGATTGTTAACAGTGTGCATGTCCCTGTCAAATTTAAAATAATCTATTTTTATACACTGTTTTTATGGTGGGAGTGTCATGAATACCTCACTAGGTGTCCTCTTGAAAGGTGGGGGCCCTGGTTAATTGGGCATTTTGCCCATACTTTTAAATGGCTATGGGTAGACAAAAAACATTATCTTACCTTCAAATTCATTTGATTTATTTCTTGGACCTCCCCTCTTCCTTTTTAAAAAGTGACACCTTGGTGAGTCATCACCAAACTCCAGACATCCATTGCAAATGGACTGACTTATTATTTACAAATGTTTTGTGCATATTAGTTGAAGTTGGCAAAAATGAAAGGCCACCAGAAACGTGCGTTTTTGGTGGGCGCCAAAACATATTGTTGCACTGGGCGCCACCGGTGCTAAAGCCGGCCCTGTAACAGGAGAAAAGTGCATTGGTATTTACCTTACAATGGGCTCTTCGTGAGGTATCTACCAAAATCCGCATGTTATTCCTCAAAAACTCGTGATAGATGTTATTTATTACATCTGATAAATAAGTAACTCTGCGGTATCCTTATTTAGGAACAGAACCTCGATTCCTACGAACTCGCAATCAGCGCCTTAGTGATGGTAGGAGCAGTAGAAACAGCAGCCTGAGTGATAGTAGTGTTTCCTGGTTTTGTGGTACTATCATGGTAATAGGTCTGTCACCTCTTGTGGTGAAAGGGTTCTTCAGCCCAAGAGAGAGAACAGAGGAGCGGGACTTTTAAAAAGTGATTCACAGCACTATTAGGTTATGATATTTTTTATTTGTCCTACACATTCCTATCTTTCCAAACACTTCCCCCTTAAACTCTGCTCAGGCTGGTTTGGGACTCAAGCGCGCTCTCCTTCTCATAGTCAAGCCAAGTCTCTTGAAAGCCCCGGTTAGTTGCTTACTTGTGTTTTTCCACGTCTGTCCCTTTGCGTATCTTTCCTATACAAACTGGTGTTACTTTATCGCGAGCACTTACTAGGTGATGGTGAAAACGGACGTGCCGTTTTCCTAGGAGTTCACTTTAAAACATGTTTCGGCACAACTACAAAAGTGCGTGAATAGCGGTGATTTTTTTTTTTGTTAAAATTTTTTTTTTTAAATACACAAAATATATCCCATTCTTTGAAAAAAATAATGTATTAGTTGTTGCGTTCATGAGAACTGAGGAAAGTTCACGCGATAAAAACTTTTGCACACCCCTTTTTCAAATGCACCTGCGGTTCTCGATTCCAACTTAAACTGAAACAGCGCTGCCTGAAGCTTGTCACAGTCGCACCGCTTAATTCAGGCAACGACCCATGAACAGACTGTACCTGTTCTGTTCCTGCTCTTTCCTAAAGCGACACCTGTATATTGACATTCTGTACAACATAATCTTCTGGTGGCATCATGTTACCACCCTTGAGGTTTATGACAGACGAGACGTGCCCTCTAGGTAACACTCCGATAGACATCTCAGCCACCTCACTGTGTCACAGAGGCTCAGAGCAGTGCCTGTCTGGCGTCCTCGGCCTCGAGAAGAGCGGCAGTCAAGTCTTTTGAATTAGTTTGTGGTCTACAAACTCTGCGAGCAGCTACTGTCCACAATCAAGGATGTTTTATATTTTTGAGCCCTGTTGTTGGCCAAGTGGCCTGCGAGGCTGTTCCAGTGGTGACGCGATCTGAGAAATTGCATCAACACAAAATCTACTGAAGAAGCTTAGTATCGCCAGCCAAGAATTGTAAGTTATTTTTTTTTTATGTATATGTCATTGTTTTCAGAGTGGACTGGCCCCTTAAGGGCGCCTAAGTGCTTTACAGAGTGACAATGAGAATGCATTTCTAACACAACACTGGAAGGGAAATGTCACTATATGAAAGATTCCTATATACAAATGACTCAATGTTGGCTAGCAGATAAAGTAATCTTTGGACCAAGTTATGCAGAATTTGAAACAAAAGGAATACACTACATGCAACATTGTGATATTACACGTGGCTCATTAGTACAGAGCAGGCTGCTGTCCCAGGTGGTTGAAGACTTAGGGGAAGCTTTACTAAGAATTTGTGCCAGGTTTGGGTCACAAACATGGTCCACAGGCAGAGCAAACTGCTGATTGAATTTACCCTCCTACACAAAACCTTATTTGCACCGAAAGTAGCCCAAAAGTAATGTACATTAGTGACAGTGCTGCTTTGCATCAAGGAGGGATACATTGGGGTTTCCATGCAACCACCCAGGGGGCTCTGATGCAAAGCTCTATCTACTAAAAATGGTGGACAGGGCTTTGCATTAAACAAACTGCCTCTTTGGGACAGGCGTTGAAAAGAAGAAATGTTTTCATTCTTATAACCTTTCCAACATTGCATGAGAGCTGTGCTCTACAGCACCCACCCAATGTGGGAAACATTTTAAACTATGTCTGAGCATAACATTTTGTGCTGGAAGAGTCCCCCATACTACAAAACCTATGCTTGAAATAATGCACACAGCCTTGCACTATGGTGCAAGGTTTGTGCAAGGCACAAGGCAGGCTCAGAGAGCTGCAGCACAGGGGGAGACAAGAACAGTGCTGTTCTGCTATCCCTGTCTCATGCAACACAGTGCAGCACTTTTAGTACATCTATGCCTTATAGCCATTACATTTTCTAAAGCTCTCATCAGAAGTAATCGAGTTATAGAAGAACAATAAATATTGACAACCCAGTGACAGACGTAGCACCAGCCGCAGCCGGTAGTGGAAGTACCTGCCGGGCAGTGATGTGGGATGGGGGAGGGGGAAGGGTGGGGGGGTAGTAATGTATGGATTACGGACCCTAACAGGTAAGTAAACATATAAATAAATAAAACTAATTTATGTGCGTGCACTGCATCACCAAATGCGATGCAGTGTGCGCAACGAAATTCGTTTTATTTATTTATATGTTTACTTACCTGTTAAAGTCCATAATCCATACATTACTACCCTCCACCCTGCCTCCCCCCCTACCCACGTCCCTGCCGGGCAGGTACTCCCACTACCGGCCGCGGCTGCGTAGCACATCAATGGCTCCAAAAGGTAGGAGAGAGATGAATAGAGTCTGGGAGAGTTCAACATCTTGGAATCGTAGAATGCTTGGTAGAAGTTGATTTATTGCTCAACGAAGGTCACAACATGAGAGGCACACAGGATGCTGCACAGTTAGGAACAGTAGACAGTGTAGTAGACAATCCCTGTTCAAGAGCCAAATTGAATTTTAATAAAATCTGCGGAAAAGTTCCACATTCTGGGAGGATATCACGATATTACTTGGTCAAAGGTTTTTCTGGATAGATGAATGTGCAGAGTCAGGCAAGATTTGTTTTAGGTCAAGCGGTAGAGATTTTGCAATAGAGATTTTATTTAAGATTTGTTCAGCTTTTGCACCAGGTAACGTGCTTCAAAAGTCAAGCATCCCCTAAGATGTGATTTACCAAGCCATGCAAGGCCTTCTTCCATGGCCCGAGTGACTTGATAAATCTGGAGTAACGCAACACAGCACAAATCACTGCATTGCATTACTCTGGCCCAGGGAGGCATTCCATGGGTGTTGTATGGGTTGTCCCACTCAACACCCATGGATTTTGATGCATTCCCAGATTTACCATTACTGGTAGACCTGACAATGCTCCAAAATGCTACTCTTTCTCAGGGGATGAATAATGAGGATAAATATCGTTATTTCTTCTTGTTACTTCCTCTTTCTATGCGTACTGCCACCTGCAGCAAACATAGAAAGCAGAAAATGCCTCAGAGGATTGTTTTTGTGCACGAAGGTGCCCCTTTCTATACAAAAACAATCCTGATTGCAACACAGACACCCTTGCACCATGATCAAGGATGCCTGCGTTGGCAGCACATTGCACGCCAGCGCTGTGAAAAAGCTGGAAGGTGCTGTATTGTGATAAATACGGTTCATTCCCGCCCTTGCCCTATAACACAGCGTAGCGCAACGAGGAGACTTGCTGCACTGCGCTGTATTACTTTCTGATAAATATGGCCTGAAATTTCTTGTAAGGTTATATTGAGGCACTCCAGCTAGATGGGAATTCCCACACCAATGTGTGAAATTACAGGAGAACCACGGGGTTTGCAACATTGACTTGAAGCCTTCCAGGGAGATGAGTTGGTTCATCTTTAACAGAACACAGATTTAGTAATTGGTTCATTTCATTTGGCTGGCGATGGGAGATCTAAGTCCAAGGGGCATCTCAGAGACCCTGCCAAAGCGCTGACTACGGTAGGTAATATTCTAAGCACGGAGAGTTGCCTCAGACTGGCTTGAACAGGTAGGAGGCAATCGTCTCCGCAGAAAAAGAAGGGATCCCTTATGGAGGGTTTGATTTTTACCGAGAATTTGGTCATCCAGTTCGCACTGAGCTCAGGAAAGACAGTGGTTTTGAGCGGTCATCAATAGAAAAATCTAACTGAAGCTGTATTTTCATTTCCATATTGATTATGTGATCATTATTTCATTTACATATTGATGAATACTAATCTCATCTTCTAAAAACTGAATATAAGGGATTCAAGTAAATATTAGGCAGTCTCATTGATATGCTGGATCTGGCCTTCAATTTTGAGAGGCTCTGTAACTGTGTGTAACAGTTGTTAAAACTAATGATTCCCTGAGGATCGTTATTTATCGAATGTGATAAATGATAGCTATTAGAATGTCTGCCCTAAAGTGGGGCATAATAGGCTCATTTTGGTGCACACCACCAACATTTGCGTTTCCTGGTATTTACTGGGCCATTTTCATCTGGAACATTCGTCAGGTTTGACCTGTCAAAATGTATCAGGAGAAAAATCTGTCTGCCAAAAACAATCCCCAAAAGGGGGGCGGAGCTAGCCAGCAACGAAGATGGCTGCCTGAGCCGTTAGCTCCTCCGCCTAGAAACCGATCATGATAATTATCCTGCCGACAGCAGTGCCCTCTGAGAACCGGAAAGCTGCTCCGGTGCTCCGGAGCGGCAGGGGCATCTACCAGGCGAATTGCGCTCACCGGGGCTGGCGGGGAGCGCTACTTTGGGCTGCCTGGCCCGGTGACACGAAGAGCGGCGGTGCGGCCTACGGAGCACAGCCACTAGAGTTGCTGCCGCCCCTGGTGGGACATCGTACTGGTGGGGACCTACTTAGCCCACACGCCGGCGCTCCTGAACTGGGGCCGAGGAGGGACTTAGATGACCCCAGACCCGAGAGAGGCGGTGAGTGGAGGGAGCCATGCTGGGCGTGCTCGGCCGCCTAGTAAGAGCTGATACGGCTGCGGCACCCTACTAGAGCGCCCGGATTCACTTGGGCCTGTGGAACTGCTGCCGCCCGGGCGCGGGAGCGCGACCCGGGACGTGGAGACCCTGGTGGACTGAACTCGAAATGAGACTTTTGCTGCTGAGCAAGGGTTAGATGCGGGGAGTACTGACGGAGCCTGGGAAGAGGAAGTGTATTGTATATGTGACTACAATGTTGTCTGGGTGGGGGGTAACGTAAAACTTTCTGATTAATGTGTTCATGACAAAGAGTTATTGCGATATCATTGTCCTGTAAGTGCCAATACTGTGCTCCTTGACTGTATGTTGTTGAAATGCCAATAAATAAATTAATTAAAAGAATTTAAAAAAAACAATCCCCAAAACCCATAATACACTCACCTGTGTAAACAGTGGTTTGCATGGATGATAGATTGGTATGAGCCACACATAATGCAGGCCTCAGTCTGCTTTATTAAATCAGCATTAGATCTAAGACTAAAATTCTTAGAACTAATACTGAATCTAAATTGGTCTTCCCATGCTTTATGTGCAACACACCTGGAAAGGTGGGGTGCCGAATAGTGGATTGTCTACTGAAGCATTACATTTGCTAATAGTATTGTACAGTAGAGTTACTTACAGCACTTTAACACAGCAGAGTTGTAATCTGAAGAATTTTTTAAAGACAATGTTAATGGTGAATCATAACAATTTTTGTTCTGGATTGGTTATGATTAAGGACTTCTATTTGATATTTTTTAAGTGTTTTAACTATTGCAGAATGTTTGCTTTTTTTTGTTAGCACTTTGAATCTGGTGCAATAGTATCTGTGTGTGCTTTCCAATTAATAAAGCAAACAGAGGGTGTTTCAGTATGGAGCTTTAAGGATCTCCACAGTTTTGTACGTGGAGAGTGGGACTTCGTTTGTTTCAGTCTTCACATACCTGCCAGTCCAGAAGAGACCTGTCTACCCCAGTTCACAAAGTGTTCAGCAAAGCCTCATAGTTCACTGTAACAGCGAGAACCCGCAGGACAAGAAGAACTAACAGACAGGGCACAGCCTCATAAAAGATACCCAGAGCATCACTCAGAAACCGCAGAGTCTTTGCCTTTGAGTTGCATCTGGGCCTGAATTTGGATTTTAGGTTAGGAGATGTTAAGCAATCGGAGGGCAATACTTTTCCTACAACTTTTTTTTCCTGGAGAATGTATTTGGTCTTTGGTCTCATGCTTTGAAAAAAGAATTTGTAATGAGAGGAGTTCTTTATCAATGTTTAGGCTGTAGCATGTAAAAACACCGCTGCAAACATATTTTGCAAAACATAGACTCCAATCCACACAGTTACAAAATCTTGACAACATCTTGAATATCTATTATTTATTTATTTTATTTATTTATTTATTTTATTATAACACTTATAAAGCGCACAATTACCATTCGGTGTCCTGGCGCTGAACAAAAATATTTGTACAAAAATATTGACCTGAATCTAATCCCATTATCAAGCACTTGAGAACAAATATGTTGGTCTGCAATTAGAAAATAAAATTAACTCTAATATGTGTCAGGAGTTCCTTTGGATGAAGTTGGGAATTAATTATAAGTAACATTTTTGTAGCAAGATATGTCTGCCCAGTGGAGATTTTGGCTACCAATACTTGGGAGTCCTGTTTTTGTGACAGATGATTCAGCAGTCTGTGTTGTCACCTGCCATGTTTAAGTCATGTCTGTAAGGTAATAAAGAGGAATCCATGATTTTGTGAAAGACTGGTGCAGCGTAGAGGGCCTAATCTATTATACATTTTGTTGGGATGGAATCATTGAAATATAATTTGCAGCACAACAATAGTAAGGAGTAAAACATATTTGGCTCACTTAGTAAAAAGAATACTTGTAAGTGATTTCTTGGCATGCTCCAGAATGTAGATGCCAAAATCCAATCAGAGCCTAGTCATAATTAGATACATATTAACACATAGCCATAGTACACCTTAAACATGTGTGGTTTATATTGTAAATTAATAACCAAATTGTTTTGCAGCCTGGAACATTTGCTTCTACTACCCAACGTATCTCGCATCTTGAGAAAGCCAGCTAGATCCAACACGGCAGATTTCATCGCCACCCAATCACACAAGCTTCCAGGTAAACAAAACATTACAATATTAACTTGGAAGGGTTCTAAGTGCAGTAAACAATAATTGCTACTACCCAGAAGGCTGAGTCTCCAATGTAAAGATTTGAACTGATGACCTTCACATCCCTACAGAGGTCAGTAGCAAGTGTTAACTCAAAGAGCCATCTTGCTGGCACATTAACTGGCAAAGGAACATGTTTTTCATGTTTTTTACCTAACAGAAGAGCCAACGTATTGTTTGCACATGATAATATTGGAATACAAACATGGCCGGAACCATTCCCTGAGCGAAATTATGGACATGTTTGCACTGCAGGTAGGTCTAATATAGCCGTTGAGCCTGTCGCAGCAGGCTCTACCTCTTTAACAAGGGAGCAGACCTTTAATGGCCAGTAGAGCCCCCTGAAAAGGGCTCTAAGGCTATTAGAACATTCTGCCCCTGGAGGGCCGAATGTTCTCATTTTTAAAACAAAGGCCTCACGCAGCCCGAGGGGGTTGAAATCCCCTCAGGCTCCGTGAGACTTTTTTTTTTTTTAGAGCAACAGCTGTGAGCAAACATTAGAAAGTTGATGCTCGGGGCTTCTATCGGCCATTAGGAACCCAGAGCACTCCCTTGTCTTGAATGGAGCGCTCAACATTCCAATGTTCTAATAGATGATAGTTTTATAAAATGCATTATCCTGCACTGCTGACATTCCGAAAGTACTTTAAATGGCAATTTAAATGAGGAATAGTACTTATTTTACTAATGCTGGTGTAATGAAAGGTAGAGTTGGCCTTGGCAGGATTCAAATCTTGTGACGTGAGATCACCCCATATATCAGTGGCATCCATTTAGCTCACTGAACCATCCTGTCAATACAATGCTGCAACGTGGCTTTATGAAGGCACTTTCCTTATCACTTTTACATAATGAACCTTGCCCACCGGGTGACGGATAAACCGACAATTCTCACAAAACATATTTTTATTTGGTAGGACAAAACCCATTGTTCATTTCATCTTATCAGCCCTGGTTACACCATTCCAGTTACTTGTATATTTCCACTAAGGTTAGCCACTTAACTGTGTTGCAGTTCTGCATAGAATGGACTGATTATGAGTGAAGATGCTATTTATCTCACCTGATACATTACGATACTCCAAGGTACTGTATCTGTCTGATGCGATAAATAGTGCCTATTACGAGTTTTCAGGGAATAACGATAGGATTTTGGTGTTTAATTCCCCAAAATCCAATTGGCACTGTACATACCACACACATGTCCCCTGTTAAATTTCAGCAGGTTGCCAAATGTAATGAAGGTTGAGGTATTTAACACATTTGATAACGGGGATTTGTTTTTTCAAATTCAATGCACAGGGATTTGTTTTTCTCCAACTCAATTCACACTCAACAAGGATCTACACTCATGAATCTCCATTCCTCAGAAAAGGTTGTATGTTTCCAAGGAATGGAATGCCGCTCCTGGACGCTTCTCGTAGGCAACAGTTAGGTGCTTCAGTGTGATGTGTGATGTGTTTACCAGCACAATGCATCAATTCTCAATAGAAATGTAACCCCTTTTGGAAATTCCGACACAAATTATTTCAACAAGGGCTAGTTGATAACCAATTGATTTTGGACATTTAATGAATAACAGTGATGTAAATTCCTGTCAATTCAAGTTGCACCTACTAAACAGGTATAGACTTTTGATTTTATTGGGTATTTTTTAAACCACCAGGAGCTCTTTTGTAATTTGTATGCTGGACCGATAGTTCAATGTCCAAAAATGACAAAGAACCCATATACAAGAGCAATATCCAGTAGAAACCATTGATACCTCATTGATACCTGTCAACTTGATCTTCCACCTTGATATCTGTGAAAGGATCAGTTGAAAAGTGATGTGTTTAATGCATGATTGCTAGTAATTATTCGTAGAACAGCAGTTATCAGATAACCTGTAATACATTTAATTGGATAGCACAAAAATACTGTGTGCCAGTATGGTCCATTTATTATGACAAGGCCTGCAAATCACTGCTGGAGTGAACTTTGTGCAGATTTGTGACATACTTAGGGGCTTATTACGAGTATGACAGAGAGGTCTGTGTAGAACTGTCTCAAAGTAAAAGGTATTTACAAGGGATTTTGGGGCATATTACCAACAACGAGCGATAATTATCACTATGTTGGCTTAGCAGCAATAATTTTATCGCCGTGTTGCGGCGATTTTTATCGCTTAGGAGCCTTGCTATTATCAAGGTTTATCTCCTTAGCGATAAAAATCGGCCGAAATGCATGAATATCGCTGTAAAATCAGCGATATTCATGCATTACCGAGCTAATGCTCTTAGCCATGTTATCCACCTCCCATTAGATAACATGGCTAAGAACTGCTCAGGGCAGGTGTTAGCTTTTGGAGATATTCGCGGTTAGTGCGAATATCTCCAAAAGTTGGTAATAGGAGATAGCGATGTTAGCGACTGTTTCCAGTCGCTAACATCTTGGCACGCCCACTTTGCATGTCATTAGTGATAAATATCTCTGACATGCAAAGCGGGGCCCAAGATGGTCGCTATCTCCTACTAGCTGTCGCTAACTAGTGTTAGCGACAGGTAGGTAATAGGGAGATAATTTTATCTCCGCTTTCTTGGCTTTTAAAGCCAAAAAAGCAGAGATAAATCCCTTGATAATATGCCCCTTTGTTTGTATTAAATATATTCTTTCACTTTAAGTAATTTCAAGTAAGTCACAAAAGAACAAACTTCACAGTGTCCACTGGAACAACAATAATGAAAATTAATTTCAAGAAAGAGAAAGCACACAGTAAATCCTATTTTATATCAAAAATGATTTTATCTAATTTTCATCATCTTAAATTACAAGACAGGGTACATAAAAAAGGGGGAGACGATATCAGCTGAAAAAGTCATGTACATATATGCAAAATCAATTTGAAAATATATGTCATCACCTACATCAGCTCCTAAATGATTGTAAAGCAATAATTAACTAAACATAGAAAAAAATTGCTCAGCAACTGTAAAAGTTTCTAGGGAGTTGATGGAACTGTCGACTTTTCGGTCTTTGTGGCGTCAGTCCCTTAGACCATCCTCAGGACAATGATTTATTTTGCAAGATATATAATAGACCTTAGTCATTCAAGCCAAAGTTATTAATGAACTTCAATGAATCTGTAGTTTGGAGAAACACCTAGGAATAACTTCAGGTGTTGGACATCCAATGAATGTTGAAGCCAGCAGTAATTCTGCTTCAATCCTTCAAGAAACGGCACCGCTACGTTTAGTTTAACGGCGTTTTGTGCGCTTGACACAGG
The DNA here is from genome assembly GCF_964261635.1 of Lissotriton helveticus. Taxonomy (NCBI): domain Eukaryota; kingdom Metazoa; phylum Chordata; class Amphibia; order Caudata; family Salamandridae; genus Lissotriton; species Lissotriton helveticus. The sequence continues at coordinate 203,997,584 of NC_136069.1, forward strand.
TACGCGGCACTCGTGCAACAAACCGGGAAACACCACTGGCGGGAACCGACCAGGAGCAACAGTGGCATACTTAGGGCTCAGTACAGGCACCCCACTCTACCAGGCAATGAGTAGTCTGGTGTTTCTGAATTCAACATTACCGGGCCTGACAACACCAGACCTGGTTTACCGGGTGCTGATCTGCACCTGCTAAAGCCATAGTGGATGAGGGACAGGTACCTTAGGTAGAGATACAGCTTAGCCCATGCTCATTCCCCCCAACAAGACGGGGAGAGCAGACACTGATCCTCTGAGACTGGCCCCAGCCCTCTCTTACCCTACCCACCCTCCCTGCCACCATGGACCTCACCCCTGACCCACACTGGCCTCCCTGCACCTATTTACCTCCTGCTTAGAGCAGGTGATAAATGTCGGCAGGTCTGTCCTCGGAATTAGGGATAACCAGTGGAAAGGATCCAGTAATTCAGGGTTCGCGTGTTTTTCCCCATTCTAAGGACAAAATATTGTAATGGGAGATTTTAGATGGGCATACTGTGCCGAATCAGAGATTGTGGGCTCCTAAAATACCCACACATGTATCAACAAAGTCGTAATGAGGGCCTTGATGGGAAAAAAACAGCAATTGATTTTGAAGTTGATTATAGAGATAGTGTGAGCGATCAGCAGATCTCATGCATTTCACAAGAAAATATTAATGAATGTCCCCCCCAACCGCCCCACCCCCGAGACTGAAACCCCTAAAGTATCAGCACTTTTGACATTTTTTTAAATGCTGGGGAAACATTAATGAATATCTGTTGCCTTTCAGTAGCAGCTCTTGAATTCTTTGAAAAGAGATACTAATACCAAAATACGTTAACATGTGGTTCCATCTCATCCCGGTCCCCACACTATACAACATGTTGGGACCAAAAATAGTTTCAATGTATTAATTTCCAGCCCTGTCTAATGACCATGGATGATAATTAGGTGAATCTATGGGGAAAAGAATGATCTGTTCCTTTCATTGTTTTGATTCCTAGATCTACGTTTTTGGTTGGCCTACAAGCAGTACCCCCAAGTAAAGATGGATATAGTTAAAGCAGTGATTGCTCAGAGAGATTCTGAAATAATTGATGAACAAAGAAATCCTGTAATTATTGTCAAGATAGCAGTATTTTCAGACAGCACGAATAGGAAACCAAATGGCAGCTCTGCAGATTTCCACTATAGAAAAATATTTTAAGGTTGCAACTGTTGCGGCATTGCCTGACCCCATTAGTTTGAGTCCTAAATACCTTCAAAACTGCTAACATGAAATGAAATGAATGAAATGAAATTTAATTTATAAAGCGCATGGCTGCCCGAGAGCGTCCCAGCGCTAACAAAAAAAACAGAGAACAAACTGTAGAAAATACCAGTAGTTAGGAGACCTTGGGAAAGAGGAATGTTTTAAGGGCTTTTCGAAACTTAAAATGACAAGGTTCAGTACGAATCTGACTGGGGAGAGAGTTCCAATTTTTTGCGGCATTTACGGAAAAGCGGCGCCCCCCTGTTCGTGCCTTCCTAACTCTAGGAACCTTGGCAAAATTTCCATGGTCCGATCGGAGAGCCCGCGCTGATTTATAAGGGCATATCAGGCTCCTGAGGACCGGAGGTCCTTTGTCCTGAAGGGCCTTGTGGGTGATGCATAGCGATTTAAAGATGACTCTTTCGCGTATTGGCAGCCAGTGAAGTGCTCTCAAGAATGGTCTGGCCGATGATCTTCTTGAGGCACCCGCAAGCAACCTAGCTGCAGCATTCTGCACCCGTTGAAGGATATTGATGGTAGCTTCAGGGGCTGCCAAGAACAGGGCGTTACTATAATCCAATCTGGATAGTATTAACCCCTGGATCAGAAGTGTCCTGGACTGGGGGGGCAGGAGAGGGAGGACTTTCCGCACTGAGCGGAGCAGGCCAAAGCAAATGCCTGCGACTTTCTGTGCCTGTGTCTTAAAAGTTAGGTCAGGCTCAAACCATACCCCTAGACTTTTAATCTTCTCCTTTGGTATGGGCAGCTCACCCAGACATGGGGGCCATGCGGTTTTAGGGAGAGAAGTAAAGTGATGACCCAGGAGCATGATCTCCGTTTTTGCTCCGTTGAGTTTGAGCCATGAACCCGACATCCAGGAAAATATTCCGGCAAGGCAAGCAGAAAGATTGTCCAGGCATCCCTCTTGTTGGGTTAGCGAGACGACTAGTTGGGTGTCGTCCGCGTAAGTGACTGTTTTAATCCCAAAGGGGGCCACTATCTCCTCCAGTGGGGCCATATAAATGTTAAATAAAGTAGGGCTCAAAGAAGAGCCCTGAGGGACACCACACTGGAGGGGGGTGGACTTGGACAGTACACCAGCTTCCCAAATTCTGAAAGAACGATTATTCAGAAAAGATGTAAACCATTTCAAGGCCATTCCTGTTACGCCCAGCCTGGCAAGACGGTGGATTAAGATTTCATGATCCACCGTATCAAATGCTGCACTCAGATCCAAGAGGATCACAACAGCGGATCCTCCTGAATCTAAGATACACCTTGCCTCCTCCGCCACCACTATCAGGGCTGTGTCCGTACCTTGCCCCGGACGGAAACCCGTTTGAGAGTTACTCAGCAGCTGGTTGTCTTCAAGGAAACCTGAGAGCTGTTTGTTAACCATTTTTTCAGCGATTTTGCCAAGGCCGGGTAACAAAGAAATCGGACGGAAATTAGCCAGGTCCGAAGGATCAAGCCCCGGTTTTTTTAGAAGGGTTTTGACCCTGGCCTGTTTCCAACTGGGTGGCACTACCCCGCAGGAAAAAGAGGCATTAAGAAGGTCTGTAGCCAATGGGGCGATCGTGTCAGAGATCCCCTTAAGGATATACATGGGCACAGGATCAGCTGGAGAACCACTTTTAATGGAGGATAAGGTTTTACAAAAATCCTCCCTGGTGATACAACTGAGGATGTCCAGCTGAGGGCCATGCTTTGGGGCGAGGTCTATATTGTCATAAGCAGCGGTGACCTTCTGCGGAAAATTATCAAGGATTCTTAATATCTTTGAATCAAAGAAGTCCGCAAGTTGGTTACATCTCTCTTCTGTGCAGTCAAGGGTGCTAACAGGAGAAGGAACCTTAAGTAGTTGTTTAACTATCTTAAAGGTTTCTCTCGAGGAGTTGGATGATGAAAGAATTTTATTCTCAAAAAAGGTCACCTGTGCTTTTTTCAGTGCGGTTTTATAAAATCTAAGGGCAGATCGATAAGCCACTTTATTGTTAACCGCCCAATCTTTCCTCCATCTGCGTTCCAGTCTTTTGCAGATTTTTCTGAGATCTCTGAGCTCTGGGGTGTACCAGGGTGATTTAAAGGTGCTACTTTTCTTTATAACTGTTTTAAGAGGCAATACTACATCTAGGCCGCTATTCAGCCAATTACAGAAACTAGTATCTGCCACCAGTGGGTCTGATTCACTTTTTGGGACAGTTTGTACCAGTACTTGAGTCAGCTCCTCCAGAGATAACTTGGGCCATGCCCTTTCTAGGGTGCGAGGTGGAGCTGCTTGCTGTATCTCCATGCAAATTTTCCAAGAAAATGGAACTAAAAAATGATCTGACCATGGTACCGGAAGAGGGGGGCTGGAGTTGAGCTGATTACAATTGGAAAAGATAGGGTCTAAAAGATGTCCCTTAACATGAGTGGCTTCTGTATTTATAAGCTTCAGCTCAAAGGATTGAAGGTCCGCACAGAGATCTGTGGCAGCCTTATCGTTAGGATCATCAAAATGCAGATTCAAATCTCCTAAAATCAAAAAATTAGAAGACGAGGCGGCTGCCGCTAAAGTAGTTTCTAATAAAGATCCTATGAACTGTCTGGTACAGCCCGGAGGGCGGTAAATAAGAAGTCCTGAAAGGGATTTATTAGCTGTTATTTGAATACTGAAACGGGCACTTTCCGAGTCTGATATTTCATAGTCTTCGAATCTGCAGGTAAATTTGTCTTTGTAGACTATGGCAAGTCCTCCTCCTTTCCCTTGTTGTCTATTTTGGGATTGAATGAGAAATCCATCCGGGAGGGCAGCAACAATATCGAACTCAGAAGATGACGAAAGCCACGTTTCCGTTAGAAACAGCACATCGAGATTACTTTCCTGGATCATAAGGTTGATTTCGATGGCATGCTTCGGTAGGGACCTGCAATTCAGGAGCGCCATACAGAGATTACTATGGGCCTGCCTGCCAGTGTCCCTAGTCGAGCGGGAATTGGTACACAGCTTACACTTCCTATATAATTGATCAGAACTCTCAAACTGGCAGCACAATGAACCTCCCTTATCTTGGAGCTTCATAAGATGTTCCCTAGGATAAGTAAGTCGCACTTTGGGGGCATCCGGCATAGTAACAGGCCCTAGGCCCGGTCTGGCCCGGACGGGCCCAGACGGGCTTGCCTCTGGCGCGCCTCCGGCGCGCCATCGGCGCGCCCGCTGCGCCCGCCCGCTGCGCGGACGGGGAATAACAATCATTTTATAGCGCTCGGGCCGCCACTCGCCCGACCACTAGTGCGCTCACTTAGCCTTCCACCCCAAGATGGCGGCCGAAGTCGTCACCCCCGGGGAAGCTGCCTGCAAACCGAGCAGAGCCCTAAATCGGCCCTCGGTAAGTCAAAACATCAAATTAATGGGTGCCCACAGTTAGAACCAGCAAGTGAGTGCAATTTAAAAATGTTATTCGAAAATGCCAAAATAAATGAAATATTAAAATCTCGGCTGCCTCTTAATCAGGGAGAGAGAAGAAATAGGGAAAGGGTCCTAACTCCCGGCTTTCCGCCTCAGGAGCTCTAAGTTTCAAAACTGCTTCAAAACACAACTAACTGGCTTGAAATAGTGACACAGAATTAGGAGTGCAGGTTCTCTGATACATATATCACAAACAGTTACCAGCCTTTCTTGCAGGCTTTATCTGAGACACACATTTAATGATCTCACTTGACGTCAAATTTACTTCATGCAGCGGACAATTAATACAAGAGGTAAGAATTTCTCTGTGTAGCCCTGACTTCTCCATGAGTGCACAACGACACCCTCTCATGTGGTTACCTTGTTACCTTAACTGTGTGGATCTGTTTATTGCTAACCTGTGCAGTACTTGTTTCCATGTGGCTTGTGAGATAGGTTCTGCCTTAAAGAAAAACAGCCGTAGTGCACCCACCATGCACCTCTTTTAATTCTCAAGAGTCACATGTGTGAAGTAAGAAATGCTTAAAAAAATTATTTCTTCACCCCTCTACTAGCAGGGGAAAATGTAATATATATATATTACCTACTGGCGGTCGCCAGTAGGTATATATAGTTAGGATTTTTTCCCTATGGGATTTTTGAAAATTCTATGTCTAATAACTTTGGCGTTTGTGGACGGAATTGGCTGAAAGTTTCAGGAAAATGGCACATTTTGTTTCTGAGCAGCCCCTGAAAATTTTGGGGGGGTTCGTCAAGGGGGGGCCGAGAAAAAAGGGGGGTCCCAAAACGCGTTTTTCCCATGTTAATTTCCATAGGGCGGTTGGCCTCACTTTTAGCCCGAACGGCTGAATGGATTTGCACGAAACTTGGCAAAATTGTAGGGACTGGTAGCCCGATGTGCCTTTTGTAGGTCTCAATATATGTGCTCCAGTGGATTTTGAGAAATTAACGTTTAAAAAAAGATATATATCTGTAACAGCGGACCGGGCAGCGCCCCAGGACGCGTACTTTTCGCGCAACGGAGCTTTGTGAAGCGAAGCTGATTGGTTCTCCGGCGTCTGTCAACATTCCAAACAGTCCGTAGCGGCCGCCATCTTGTCTCTCGGTAGGATCGAGAGACAAGAGGAGGCCAAAGCGAAGGGGCAAATGACCATAAGGGGGCATAGTACATTGTCGCTGACCCCCTAGGTTTGATGTGGAGGTTTTAAAAGGGCCCCGCGGGGCAAAAAAAATAAAAATAATAATAATCGAACAGCTGAATGGATTTGCACGAAACTTGGCAAAATTGTAGGGACTGGTAGCCCGATGTGCCTTTGCTAGATCTCAATATATGTGCTCCAGTGGATTTTGAGAAATTAACGTTCAAAAAAAGATATATATCTGTAACAGCGCACCGCTTCGCGTACTTTTCGCGTTACGGAGCTTTGCGAAGCGAAGCTGATTGGCTCTCCGGTGTCTGTAAACATTCCTAACAGTCCGTAGCGGCCGCCATCTTGTCTCTCGGTAGGATCGAACAGCTGAATGGATTTGCACGAAACTTGGCAAAATTGTAGGGACTGGTAGCCTGATGTGCCTTTGCTAGGTCTCAATATATGTGCTTCAGTGCATTTTGAGAAATTAACGTTCAAAAACAAGATATATATCTGTAACAGCGCTCCGCTTCGCGGAGATAAAATTATATGTGTATTACCTAGCTGTTGCTAACACCAGTTAGCGACGGCTAGTAGAAGATAGCGACCATCTTGGGCCCCACTTTGCATGTGAGTGATATTTATCACTAATGACATGCAAAGTGGGCATGCCAAGATGTTAGCGACTGGAAACAGTCGCTAACATCGCTATCTCCTATTATCAACTTTTGGAAATATTCGAGATAAGCGCGAATATCTCCAAAAGCTACCACCTGCCCTGAGCAGTTCTTAGCCATGTTATCCAATGGGAGGTGGATAACATGGCTAAGAGCATTAGCTCGGTAATGCATGAATATCGCTGAGTTTTCAGCGATATTAATGCATTGCGGTCGTTTTTTATCGTATTTCCGATAAACCTTGATAATAGCAAGGTTTATCTGCGATAATTTCTGACGGTAAAAAAATCGTTGCTAAGCATCGTTATGGATAAATATCGCTTAACTTTGGTAATATGCCCCAACGTCTGTTAACGTTCGATTCGAAGGAAATCAGGAAGTGTTGAAAAACATTGTCTGCGCCATCTTGTCTTTTTTCAAATGCCACACTTTTGTCGTGCACGGCAGCCATTTTAGATGCCTTGACCAGACCCACTCTGTGCACGCTGTCGATCCTTAGCATGGCTCCCCACCCTCGCAAGCATCTCCCCCAGGCAGTGGTCACCCCCGCTCTCTGTCTTATGCATGGGTAATAAACCTCCCCCCATCTGCGCTGCTCTTCCCTGAGAATCACACCCTGTGCCCGCCCGACACCTCCCTTTCGCCCTATTCACTACCGCACCCTCTGACACTCCTTTTCCTCTGTGTCCGATTGTCCAGGCTGGTCCTAGGGTATCAGCTAGCCCTGCAGATGTAGTTTATGGCCACAGCTGTAAAGAATCACCCCTCTTCAAAGGAGTTATAGTAGATCAAGGCCTACACTCGATGAGATCCGTCACAGCAGAAGCGTTGCTATTATCTGAAAACCATCCTGTATTGTGATTGGGGAGGGGACCGAGCCTGAAGCGGAAGATTCCAGGGATGACTCTTTGTACATCAAAGTTTTTACAATTATGTGTCACATTAAAAATATATAGCACTCCGACAAAGTAGTAAGATTATAAAACTTTAATAATTTATAAATATATACAAGAAAACAAAAATAGTAATAACATATAAACATTTTTAGGGAAAAACAACGAAGTAGCGGTCGGCTGTGCGAATAGTCCCAACGCAGCACAACGTCCAGATTTCCGGCGTGGGGCGTCGCGGGGGGGTGGGTCATCAGTAGCAAACTGTTGTGCGAATAGTTCCAAGGCAGCAGAACGTTGAAATCTAGATGACACGAAAGTGATGTCTAGTAAGTTGCCACCCAGCAAATAACGGCATGGGGCGTCGCGGGGGGTGGGTCATCAGTAGCAAACTGTTGCGCGAATAGTTCCAAGGCAGCAGAACGATGGCACCAAGGTGATGTCCAGTAAGTTGCCGCACTGGTTTTGGTATCGTACAATGCTGCTCCGAATAACGGCGTGGGGCGCCCCGGGGGAGGCGGCGTGAACGGGCCTCTCCAGGTGGAGTGTCATCTGTTGTAGTGGGGCGCCCCTTTACCGTTTCAGTTGCCATTCCGTCCGTTTTTGGTCCACTGTGTCAAAAGCCGCAATTCAGCTGAGTTGCGCCCACTCTTGCGGTGCAGCGATAGGCGGCTGTCACAGGACTCTCAAAATGGCGGCAGGCTGTTTCCTTTTTGGGCCTGGTCCACTGAAATGGCCCTGGGACACCTTGGAAATCGGACGCTTGTCTGCTAGGTCTTGGACCCCATTCTCGAAAGCGTCCCCTCCGCCTTGAGAATTCATCAAAAGTTTTGGGGGCTCCGACTCCTGCAGGCTTCTGGTGGGGAGCGGCTGCCATGATTGCTCGCGGAATGACCACAACTGAGCTACGAGATGGTGGTGCTCTCATGCTGACGCCAGCTTCAGTCTGAAACATCCAGAAACAAGGTGGGGCTTTCATCGTTTGGGAAAAAAAAAAAGTTTTCATCCAATGAAAAGTGTTGTTTTTAGGTCACATGATCAAGCCTTCCATCATTAGGAAACCAAAAGTAAAATGAACCAATGAAAAGTTTTATAAACAAGTCACATGACCTGTTATGCGGCATAGGGTGTAAAATGCGGAGAAAATACGTTGGCACGTGAGGCGGCGTCATTAGCGGACCGATGTGCGAATAGGCCGAAGGCAATACAACGCGCCAAGATCCGGATGGCACCGAGGTGGTGTCCAGCAAGTTGCAGCAGTGGTGTGGCCATCCTACAATGCTGAAAGTCGGCGTGGGGCGCCCGTTGGCCTGTGAGTTTGCGTCAGTAGCGGACCGATGTGCGAATAGGCCGAAGGCAGCACAACGCGCCAAGATCCGGATGGCACCGAGGTGGTGTCTAGTAAGTTGCCGCACTGGTGTGGCCATCCAACAATGCTGAAAGTCGGCGTGGGGCGCCCCGTTGGCCTGTGAGTTTGCGTCAGTAGCGGACCGATGTGCGAATAGGCCGAAGGCAGCACAACGCGCCAAGATCCGGATGGCACCGAGGTGGTGTCTAGTAAGTTGCCGCACTGGTGTGGCCATCCTACAATGCTGAAAGTCGGCGTGGGGCGCCCCGTTGGCCTGTGAGATGGCGTCAGTAGCGGACCGATGTGTGAATGGGGCCGAAGGCAGCGCAACAATATTTTCGGAATAGAAGACACCACTAGGCGCTGAGATGCCAAGATCCGGATGGCACCGAGGTGGTGTGTAGCAAGTTGCCGCACTGGTGTGGCCATCCTACAATGCTGAAAGTCGGCGTGGGGCGCCCCGTTGGCCTGTGAGTTTGCGTCAGTAGCGGACCGATGTGCGAATAGGCCGAAGGCAGCACAACGCGCCAAGATCCGGATGGCACCGAGGTGGTGTCTAGTAAGTTGTCGTAATTCTGTGGCCATCCTACAATGTTGAAAGTCGGCGTGGGGCGCCCCGTTGGCCTGTGAGATGGCGTCAGTAGCGGACCGATGTGCGAATGGGGCCAAAGGCAGCGCAACAATATTTTCTGATTTGAAGACACCACAAGGCGCTGAGATGCCAAGATCCGGATGGCACCGAGGTGGTGTCTAGCAAGTTGTGGCACTGGTGTGGCCATCGTACAATGGTAAAAGTCGGCGTGGGGCGCCCTGTTGGCCTGTGAGATGGTGTCAGTAGCGGACTGATGTGTGAATGGGGCCAAAGGCAGCGCAACAATATTTTCTACAATATTTTCGGAGTAGAAGACACCACAAGGCGCTGAGATGCCAAGATCCGGATGGCACCGAGGTGATGTCTAAGTTGCGGACCGATGTGCGAATGGGGCCAAAGGCAGCGCAACAATATTTTCTGAAGAGAATACACCACAAGGCGCTGAGATGCCAAGATCCGGATGGCACCGAGGTGATGTCTAAGTTGCGGACCGATGTGCGAATGGGGCCAAAGGTAGCGTAACAAGATTTTCTGTATGGAAGATACCACTAGGCGTTGAGATGCCAAGATTCGGATGGCACCGAGGTGATGTCTAGCAAGTTGTGCCACTGGTGTGGCCATCGTACAGTGGTAAAAGTCGGCGTGGGGCGCCCTATTGGCCTGTGAGATGGTGTCAGTAGCGGACTGATGTGCGAATGGGGCCAAAGGCAGCGCAACAATATTTTCTGACTGACACCACAAGGCGCTGAGATGCCAAGATCCGGATGGCACCGAGGTGATGTCTAAGTTGCGGACTGATGTGCGAATGGGGCCAAAGGCAGCGTAACAATATTTTCTGTATGGAAGATACCACTAGGCGTTGAGATGCCAAGATTCGGATGGCACCGAGGTGATGTCTAGCAAGTTGGTGTGGTCATCCTACAATGCTGAAACTCGGCGTGGGTCACCCCATTAGCCTGTGAGATGGCGTCAGTAGCGGACCGATGTGCGAATAGTCCGAAGGCAGCACAACGCGCCAAGATCCGGATGTCACCGTGGTGGTTTCATAGTTGAGAGGCACTTCATCTGCAGTGGGGCGCCGAGATCCGGATGGCACCGAGGTGATGTCTAGCAAGTTGCTGTACTGGTGTGGTCATCCTACAATGCTGAAATGTAGTGGGGCGCCCATTTACCGTTTCAGTTGCCATTCAGCTGCTCTTGATGCTACAGCGACAGGCGGTTGCAAGAGGACTCTCAAAATGGCGGCCTGTTCTTTGGATTTGGGCCTGGTCCACTAAAATGGCCCTGGGACACCTTAGAACTCGGACGCTCGATTTTTTTTTCCTTTCCTGTACATGCAAAAAAAGGTAAATGCCCGGTACGTTACACGCTTCATCTGCCACGATGAACTCTCCAGAGGAACCGAAAAAATATATAGTTGTGGTAACTATACCATGCATCGTCATATGGAGAGGTGGCACCAATTAATTATAGTGCTGCATAAAAGAGAGATTTGGAGGAGAACCCCTGACCTGCTAGTACATTCATCAAAGAAGTGGCACTGAGAGCTTCAGAGGCAAGGGAAACGGTCCCAAATATTTAGAAGAACTTTGGAAAGATTAAAATGACATGTTTAGATTGTGGTAAATTAATTTCATGTGGACAGATGAGTGTTACTCTAATAAATACAGCATATGAACATCATCATAGTCGATGGTTGGTAGAGACATTTTGACTATATCCTGGACCTGCCCGTCCTCGCCCAAAATGGCGCCGGAATAAATGGGACTCGTAACTCCTTGTTGTGTACTGGTTGCAGAACCTTGAAATCACGAGATACGTATGCAGTTTTGAAGCACATGGCGGGCGGGGACGAGAATTGATTGAATATTTCGACATCCCTATTGATATTAAGTTCTGATGTGTTATTGATTACTGTACTGTTGAAAATTCGAATTAACGTCACCCATGGTACTTGCCCGCAAATGTATATCTAGATAATTTTATTGTAACTGGCCCTGTCGTATTTTAATTATAAAATGTACGTCCACCGATTCCGTAACTGTTAGACACCTTAGTTCTTGCAACCTAATGGCCCGCCCGTTACGTTCCTCTACAGTGTAAATGTCTATTCATCATATACGATTACAGTTTGCTCCGTGGCAGGCCCACGTGGTTATAGGCTCGTATTTGTATAATGAAATTTTCACAATAAAGGTTTTTAAAAGAAAACATGGTAGTAGTATATACATTGGTAAAGTTTTTAATAATAGTCACTGTTTTAGAATCATTAAAAGGCAAGTGAAATAAAGCAGACCAATTACATGAAGGGTAAAAGGTATAATACGAAGGAACGCAGTAAAGATAAATGGTCAAGGGCTGTTGTGTTTTCTATTCCTGCAACATAAAGTGATCGATAAGAATCTCATATTCAGGCGTATCGGCGACTAAGACAGCAGGTCGACCCTCTTTTGCTCAACGGCTCCGTCATGGGACGAAGAAACGCTCTTTTTCTCGAAAAAAGAATATATTTTACTTGCAGAACAGTTGTAAAATTTCCGGGAAAGTACATTAGCCTGGAACATTATAACATATATTTAAGAAAAAATAATGTTCGGAAGTAATTAAAAGCGTAATTTTTAGGTGATATGACCAAGGCTTTCATCATTAGAATAAGAAAAGTAAAATGAACCAATGAAAAGTTTTATTAACAAGTCACATGACTTGTTATGCTTACGTTACGCGCTGCGCGCCCCGGATGACTTCCGGATGCGCTAACGCGGCGCGTCATATGACGCTTTACGCGACAACGCAGGTCCAGAATATAGTCAAAATGTCTCCACCAACCAGCGGTCGAAACACAACCCCTTTCAGCAGGCTAAATAGTTCTGTTAAATGACAACAGAAGGGACAGGCAACAAGAACCATCAGTCAAAGAGGGGAGGGCTAGTTCTTCTCTACCGGGTTACATTGGGGCGCTACCGGAACTGATCGAATTGGTAGTCTACAGTGTTTCTGGATGTTTCAGACTGAAGCTGGGGTTAGCATGAGAGCACCACCATTTCGTAGCTCCGTTGTGGCCATTCCGCAACCAATCATGGCAGCCGCTCTTTATCGTTATTTTGGGCGGGGTGGGTGGCGGAGCCGAGCTGTTTTGCAGCCATCATTGTGTGGAGTTCAGTTCATCTCACTAGTTTTGTATTTGTCATGAGGGGTTGTTCCTAATGTTTCTATTTTAGCGAGGTCAAAAAGAGATCCCATTAGTGGCCTACTGATTTTACTCGATTCCTTTTCTTTTTTTTTACACGATTTTTCGTTATCTGCAAAGACTAAACAGAGTATTGCGACTCTGTGTTTGTTTGTAAATAGAGAATGAACCAAAGAGAACTAATTCTAAAACAGTAAATACTTGGATAACAATCAATCAAATGGAGAGAGAAGCAGGCACGACGGATTACAACCGGGGCAAAGGCCTGCGTTAACTACCTTTCACTATCTGCAAAGAGAGAGTACTCCTAATAGAAATGAGGGGGGGGGCACCATTCAAAGCAGATCAGTGTGCATAAACACGAAAATGTTTTTACTTACCACGTACTTGACATTCGACAGCTTATGATATTTGCTATTAAAAAACCATTGAAATTCACTGAAAAAACCATAGGTTATAGACCATATATAGTTAGGAATTAGCATTTACAAAACCTTGAAAATTCACTGAAAAAACCATAGGTTATAGACCATATATAGTTAGGAATTAGCATTTACAAAACCTTGAAAATTCACTGCAAAAACCATAGGTTAGAGACCATATATAGTTAGCTGGACATTTTATTGACATAAAACCAATGAAATTCCATATATAGTTAGTTGCACTAACTATATATCGCGCACCCGCAATCCACTGCTGATGATGTCACATATTACATCATTCATGACATGGTCAGTGACATCACTGATGACATCACAGATGACATCTCAAATGACATCACTGATGACATCTCATTTGACATCAATGAGCACATTACTGATGATATCATTCATGTGACAATACAATGCATCTCCTCACATTTTAATATAACCAGTGTTAAAAAGAGAGTATAATTTTTGAAACCATTGACACACCAATACTAGTTACTACATACGCACTCACTGATTGCTACGTCTACACACACCTTCACTCATTCACCCATACAATCATTCATACATACAATCACTCATCTTTACACTATCATATGCACTCATACACCTATACAGACACTCACAGTCTGCCACTCATCCATGGAGTTACTCACACACCTAGTCAGTCCTGGAAAGAATCAATGACACTTCCATTTTCTTGTCTATACAGTTAAACATAGAGCACCTTACATTTTCAAACATATACTAACACATACTTACCTTCTTATACAATCATTGATACAAGTACAGATTGATCTGCACAGAGTCACACACCTCCCAGCTAGCCACACACACACTCAGTCTCCCATACAAATACTTGGGCAATCAATCAATAACCCATATAGTTACTCATATAGCTACTGATCAACACATGCAGCAGTTTACAGAACAACAGACATAATGATGCACAAATTAAGACAGTTTAGTCACTAACCCATGCACTCAGTGAGACACATTTAATCACTCACTCATACAGTCAGTCATGCACCTACTAAATCCTTCGTCCAGACACTTACACATCCACTCATTCTTCAATATGTAAGACATATTTAAACTTTATAGAAACAAAAAATCACTGGATGTTGTTATCAGTGATGTCATCAGTGATGTCATTTGAGATGTCATCAGTGATGTCATCAGTGATGTCACTGACCATGTCATGAATGATGTAATATGTGACATCATCAGCAGTGGATTGCGGGTGCGCGATATATAGTTAGTGCAACTAACTATATATGGAATTTCATTGGTTTTATGTCAATAAAATGTCCAGCTAACTATATATGGTCTCTAACCTATGGTTTTTGCAGTGAATTTTCAAGGTTTTGTAAATGCTAATTCCTAACTATATATGGTCTATAACCTATGGTTTTTTCAGTGAATATATATATATATATATATATATATATATATATATATATATATATATATATATATACATATACATATAGATACATATTACCTACTGGCGGTCGCCAGTAGGTATATATAGTTAGGATTTTTTCTCTATGGGTTTTTTGAAAATTCTATGTCTAATAACTTTGGCGTTTGTGGACGGAATTGGCTGAAATTTTCAGGAAAATGGCACATTTTGTTTCTGAGCAGCCCTTGAAAATTTGGGGGGGGTTCGTCCAGTGGGGGCCGAGAAAAAAGGGGGGTCCCAAAACGTGTTTTTAACATTGAGTTTTCCATAGGGCGGTTGGCCTCACTTTTAGCCCGAACGGCTGAATGGATTTGCACGAAATTTGGCAAAATTGTAGGGACTGGTAGCCCGATGTGCCTTTTGTAGGTCTCAATATATGTGCTCCAGTGGATTTTGAGAAATTAACGTTTTAAAAAAGATATATATCTGTAACAGCGGACCGGTTAGCGCTCTGGTTCGCGGACTTTTCGCGCAACGGAGCTTTGTGAAGCGAAGCTGATTGGTTCTCCGGCGTCTGTCAACATTCCAAACAGTCCGTAGCGGCCGCCATCTTGTCTCTCGGTAGGATCGAGAGACAAGAGGAGGTCAAAACAAAGGGGGAAATAACTATAAGGGGGCATAGTAGATCCTCGCTGACCCCCTAGGTTTGATGTGGAGGTTTTAAAAGGGCCCCGCGGGGCAAAAAAAAATAATAAAAATAATAATTGAACGGCTGAATGGATTTGCACGAAACTTGGCAAAATATTAGGGACTGGTAGCCCGATGTGCCTTTGCTAGGTCTCAATATATGTGCTCCAGTGGATTTTGAGAAATTAACGTTCAAAAAAAGATATATATCTGTCACAGCGCACCGCTTCGCGTACTTTTCGCGTTACGGAGCTTTGCGAAGCGAAGCTGATTGGCTCTCCGGTGTCTGTAAACATTCCAAACAGTACGTAGCGGCCGCCATCTTGTCTCTCGGTAGGATCGAGAGACAAGAGGAGGCCAAAGCGAAGGGGCAAATGACCATAAGGGGGCATAGTAGATCCTCGCTGACCCCCTAGGTTTGATGTGGAGGTTTTAAAAGGGCCCCGCGGGGCAAAAAAAAAAATAATAATAATAATCGAACGGCTGATGACCATAAGGGGGCATAGTAGATCCTCGCTGACCCCCTAGGTTTGATGTGGAGGTTTTAAAAGGGCCCCGCGGGGCAAAAAAAAATAATAATAATAATAATCGAACGGCTGAATGGATTTGCACGAAACTTGGTAAAATATTAGGGACTGGTAGCCCGATGTGCCTTTGCTATGTCTCAATATATGTGCTTCAGTGCATTTTGAGAAATTAACGTTCAAAAACAAGATATATATCTGTAACAGCGCTCCGCTTCGCGGAGATAAAATTATATGTGTATTACCTAGCTGTTGCTAACACCAGTTAGCGACGGCTAGTAGGAGATAGCGACCATCTTGGGTCCCACTTTGCATGTGAGTGATATTTATCACTAATGACATGCAAAGTGGGCATGCCAAGATGTTAGCGACTGGAAACAGTCGCTAACATCGCTATCTCCTATTATCAACTTTTGGAAATATTCGAGATAAGCGCGAATATCTCCAAAAAGTAACAGCTGCCCTGAGCAGTTCTTAGCCATGTTATCCAATGGGAGGTGGATAACATGGCTAAGAGCATTAGCTCGGTAATGCATGAATATCGCGGAGTTTTCAGCGACATTAATGCATTGCGCTCGTTTTTTATCGTATTTGCGATAAACCTTGATAATAGCAAGGTTTATCTGCGATAATTTCTGACGGTAAAAAAATCGTTGCTAAGCATCGTTAGGGATAAATATCGCTTAACCTTGGTAATATGCCCCAACGTCTGTTAACGTTCGATTCGAAGGAAATCAGGAATTGTTGAAAAACATTGTGTGCGCCATCTTGTCTTTTTTCAAATGCCACACTTTTGTCGTGCACGGCAGCCATTTTAGATGCCTTGACCAGATCCACTCTGTGAACGCTGTCGATCCTTAGCATGGCTCCCCACCCTCGCAAGCATCTCCCCCAGGCAGTGGTCACCCCCGCTCTCTGTTTTATGCATGGGTAATAAACCTCCCCCCATCTGCGCTGTTCTTCCCTGAGAATCACACCCTGTGCCCGCCCGACACCTCCCTTTCGCCCTATTCACTACCGCACCCTCTGACACTCCTTTTCCTCTGTGTCCGATTGTCCAGGCCGGTCCTAGGCTATCAGCTAGCCCTGCAGATGTAGTTTATGGCCACAGCTGTAAAGAATCACCCGTCTTCAAAGGAGTTATAGTAGATCAAGGCCCACACTCGATGAGATCCGTCACAGCAGAAGCGTTGCTATTATCTGAAAACCATTCTGTATTGTGATTGGGGAGGGGACCGAGCGTGAAGCGGAAGATTCCAGGGATGACTCTTTGTACATCAAAGTTTTTACAATTATGTGTCACATTAAAAATATATAGCACTCCGACAAAGTAGTAAGATTATAAAACTTTAATAATTTATAAATATATACAAGAAAACAAAAATAGTAATAACATATAAACATTTTTAGAGAAAAACAACGAAGTAGCGGTCGGCTGTGCGAATAGTCCCAACGCAGCACAACGTCCAGATTTCCGGCGTGGGGCGTCGCGGGGGGTGGGTGATCAGTAGCAAACTGTTGTGCGAATAGTTCCAAGGCAGCAGAACGCGCCGAAATCTAGATGACACAAAAGTGATGTCTAGTAAGTTGCCACCCAGCAAATAACGGCGTGGGGCGTCGCGGGGGGTGGGTCATCAGTAGCAAACTGTTGTGCGAATAGTTCCAAGGCAGCAGAACGATGGCACCAAGGTGATGTCCAGTAAGTTGCCGCACTGGTTTTGGTATCCTACAATGCTGCTCCGAATAACGGCGTGGAGCGCCCCGGGGGAGGCGGCGTGAACGGGCCTCTCCAGGTGGAGTCTCGTCTGTTGTAGTGGGGCGCCCCTTTACCGTTTCAGTTGCCATTACGTCCGCTTTTGGTCCACTGTGTCAAAATCCGCCATTCAGCTGAGTTGCGCCCACTCTTGCGGTGCAGCGATAGGCGGCTGTCACAGGACTCTCAAAATGGCGGCAGGCTGTTTCCTTTTTGGGCCTGGTCCACTGAAATGGCCCTGGGACACCTTGGAAATCGGACGCTTGTCTGCTAGGTCTTGGACCCCATTCTCGAAAGCGTCCCCTCCGCCTTGAGAATTCATCAAAAGTTTTGGGGGCCCCGACTCCTGCAGGCTTCTGGTGGGGAGCGGCTGCCATGATTGCTCGCGGAATGACCACGACGGAGCTACGAGATGGTGGTGCTCTCATGGTGACGCCAGCTTCAGTCTGAAACATCCAGAAACAAGGTGGGGCTTTCATCGTTTGGGGGAAAAAAAAAGTTTTCATCCAATGAAAAGTGTTGTTTTTAGGTCATATGATCAAGCCTTCCATCATTAGGAAACCAAAAGTAAAATGAACCAATGAAAAGTTTTATAAACAAGTCACATGACCTGTTATGCGGCATAGGATATAAAATGCGGAGAAAATACGTTGGCACGTGAGGCGGCGTCAGTAGCGGACCGATGTGCGAATAGGCCGAAGGCAATACTACGCGCCAAGATCCGGATGGCACCGAGGTGGTGTGTAGGAAGTTGCCGCACTGGTGTGGCCATCCTACAATGCTGAAAGTCGGCGTGGGGCGCCCCGTTGGCCTGTGAGTTTGCGTCAGTAGCGGACCGATGTGCGAATAGGCCGAAGGCAGCACAACGCGCCAAGATCCGGATGGCACCGAGGTGGTGTCTAGTAAGTTGTCGCACTTCTGTGGCCATCCTACAATGTTGAAAGTCGGCGTGGGGCGCCCCGTTGGCCTGTGAGATGGTGTCAGTAGCGGACTGATGTGTGAATGGGGCCAAAGGCAGCGCAACAATATTTTCTACTATATTTCCGGTGTAGAAGAGACCACAAGGCGCTGAGATGCCAAGATCCGGATGGCACCGAGGTGGTGTCTTGCAAGTTGTGGTACTGGTGTGGCCATCCTACAATGCTGAAAGTCGGCGTGGGGCGCCCCGTTGGCCTGTGAGATGGCGTCAGTAGCGGACCGATGTGCGAATAGGCCGAAGGCAGCACAACAATATTTTCTGACTGACACCACAAGGCGCTGAGATGCCAAGATCCGGATGGCACCGAGGTGATGTCTAAGTTGCGGACTGATGTGCGAATGGGGCCAAAGGCAGCGTAACAATATTTTTTGTATGGAAGATACCACTAGGCGTTGAGATGCCAAGATTCGGATGGCACTGAGGTGATGTCTAGCAAGTTGGTGTGGTCATCCTACAATGCTGAAACTCGGCGTGGGTCACCCCATTAGCCTGTGAGATGGCGTCAGTAGCGGACCGATGTGCGAATAGGCCGAAGGCAGCACAACGCGCCAAGATCCGGATGTCACCGTGGTGGTTTCATAGTTGAGAGGCACTTCATCTGCAGTGGGGCGCCGAGATCCGGATGGCACCGAGGTGATGTCTAGCAAGTTGCTGTACTGGTGTGGTCATCCTACAATGCTGAAACTCGGCGTGGGTCGCCCCATTAGCCTGTGAGATGGCGTCAGTAGCGGACCGATGTGCGAATAGGCCGAAGGCAGCACAACGCGCCAAGATCCGGATGTCACCGTGGTGGTTTCATAGTTGAGAGGCACTTCATCTGCAGTGGGGCGCCGAGATCCGGATGGCACCGAGGTGATGTCTAGCAAGTTGCTGTACTGGTGTGGTCATCCTACAATGCTGAAACTCGGCGTGGGTCGCCCCATTAGCCTGTGAGATGGCGTCAGTAGCGGACCGATGTGCGAATAGGCCGAAGGCAGCACAACGCGCCAAGATCCGGATGTCACCGTGGTGGTTTCATAGTTGAGAGGCACTTCATCTGCAGTGGGGCGCCGAGATCCGGATGGCACCGAGGTGATGTCTAGCAAGTTGCTGTACTTGTGTGGTCATCCTACAATGCTGAAACTCGGCGTGGGTCGCCCCATTAGCCTGTGAGATAGCAGTTCTTTGGATTTGGGCCTGGCTCGTCTGCTGTAGTGGGGCGCCCCTTTACCGTTTCAGTTGCCATTCAGCTGAGTTTCGGCTGCTCTTGATGCTACAGCGACAGGCGGCTGCAACAGGACTCTCAAAATGGCGGCCTGTTCTTTGGATTTGGGCCTGGTCCACTAAAATGGCCCTGGGACACCTTAGAACTCGGACGCTCGATTTTTTTTCCCTTTCCTGTACATGCAAAAAAAGGTAAATGCCCGGTACGTTACACGCTTCATCTGCCACGATGAACTCTCTAGAGGAACCGAAAAAAAATATAGTTGTGGTAACTATACCATGCATCGTCATATGGAGAGGTGGCACCAATTAATTATAGTGCTGCATAAAAGAGAGATTTGGAGGAGAACCCCTGACCTGCTAGTACATTCATCAAAGAAGTGGCACTGAGAGCTTCAGAGGCAAGGGAAACGGTCCCAAATATTTAGAAGAACTTTGGAAAGATTAAAATGACATGTTTAGATTGTGGCAAATTTATTTCATGTGGACATCTGAGTGTTACTCTAATAAATACAGCATATGAACATCATCATAGTCGATGGTTGGTAGAGACATTTTGACTATATCCTGGACCTGCCCGTCCTCGCCCAAAATGGCGCCAGAATAAATGGGACTCGTAACTCCTTGTTGTGTACTGGTTGCAGAACCTTGAAATCACGAGATACGTATGCAGTTTTGAAGCACATGGCGGGCGGGGACGAGAATTGATTGAATATTTCGACATCCCTATTGATATTAAGTTCTGATGTGTTATTGATTACTGTACTGTTGAAAGTTCGAATTAACGTCACCCATGGTACTTGCCCGCAAATGTATATCTAGATAATTTTATTGTAACTGGCCCTGTCGTATTTTAATTATAAAATGTACGTCCACCGATTCCGTAACTGTTAGACACCTTAGTTCTTGCAACCTAATGGCCCGCCCGTTACGTTCCTCTACAGTGTAAATGTCTATTTATCATATACGATTACAGTTTGCTCCGTGGCCGGCCCACGTGGTTATAGGCTCGTATTTGTATAATGAAATTTTCACAATAAAGGTTTTTAAAAGAAAACATGGTAGTAGTATATACATTGGTAAAGTTTTTAATAATAGTCACTGTTTTAGAATCATTAAAAGGCAAGTGAAATAAAGCAGACCAATTACATGAAGGGTAAAAGGTATAATACGAAGGAACGCAGTAAAGATAAATGGTCAAGGGCTGTTGTGTTTTCTATTCCTGCAACATAAAGTGATCGATAAGAATCTCATATTCAGGCGTATCGGCGACTAAGACAGCAGGTCGACCCTCTTTTGCTCAACGGCTCCGTCATGGGACGAAGAAACGCTCTTTTTCTCGAAAAAAGAATATATTTTACTTGCAGGACAGTTGTAAAATTTCCGGGAAAGTACATTAGCCTGGAACATTATAACATATATTTAAGAAAAAATAATGTTCGGAAGTAATGAAAAGCGTAATTTTTAGGTCATATGACCAAGCCTTTCATCATTACAATAAGAAAAGTAAAATGAACCAATGAAAAGTTTTATTAACAAGTCACATGACTTGTTATGCTTACGTTACGCGCTGCGCGCCCCGGATGACTTCCGGATGCGCTAACGCGGCGCGTCATATGACGCATTACGCGACAACGCAGGTACAGAATATAGTCAAAATGTCTCCACCAACCAGCGGTCGGAACACAACCCCTTTCAGCAGGCTAAATAGTTCTGTTAAATGACAACAGAAGGGACAGGCAACAAGAACCATCAGTCAAAGAGGGGAGGGCTAGTTCTTCTCTACCGGGTTACATTGGGGCGCTACCGGAACTGATCGAATTGGTAGTCTACAGTGTTTCTGGATGTTTCAGACTGAAGCTGGGGTTAGCATGAGAGCAGCACCATTTCGTAGCTCCGTCGTGGTCATTCCGCAACCAATCATGGCAGCCGTTCTTTATCGTTATTTTGGGCGGGGTGGGTGGCGGAGCAGAGCTGTTTTGCAGCCATCATTGTGTGGAGTTCAGTTCATCTCACTAGTTTTGTATTTGTCATGAGGGGTTGTTCCTAATGTTTCTATTTTAGCGAGGTCAAAAAGAGATCCCATTAGTGGCCTACTGATTTTGCTCGATTCCTTTTCTTTTTTTTTACACGATTTTTCGTTATCTGCAAAGACTAAACAGAGTATTGCGACTCTGTGTTTGTTTGTAAATAGAGAATGAACCAAAGAGAACTAATTCTAAAACAGTAAATACTTGGATAACAATGAATCAAATGGAGAGAGAAGCAGGCACGACGGATTACAATGGGGGCAAAGACCTGCATTAACTACCTTTCACTATCTGCAAAGAGAGAGTACTCCTAATAGAAATGAGGGGGGGGGGCACCATTCAAAGCAGATCAGTGTGCATAAACACGAAAATGTTTTCACTTACCACGTACTTGACATTCGACAGCTTATGATATTTGCTATTAAAAAACCATTGAAATTCACTGAAAAAACCATAGGTTATAGACCATATATAGTTAGGAATTAGCATTTACAAAACCTTGAAAATTCACTGAAAAAACCATAGGTTATAGACCATATATAGTTAGGAATTAGCATTTAAAAAACCTTATTTTACTCACACAAAACCATTGAAATTCCATATATAGTTAGTTGCACTAACTATATATCGCGCACCTGCAATCCACTGCTGATGATGTCACATATTACATCATTCATGACATGGTCAGTGACATCACTGATGACATCACTGATGACATCTCAAATGACATCACTGATGACATCACTGATGACAACATCCAGTGACTGTATGTTTCTGTAAAGTTAAAATGTGTCTTACATATTGAAGAATGAGTGGAAGTATAAGTGTCTGGACAAAGGATTTAGTAGGTGCATGACTGAATGCATGAGTGAGTGATTAAATGTGTCTCACTGAGTGCATGGGTTAGTGACTAAAGTGTCTTAATTTGTGCATCATTATGTCTGTTGTTCTGTAAACTGCTGCATGTTTTGATCAGTAGCTATATGATTAACTATATGGGTTACTGATTGATTGTCCAAGTATTTGTATGGGAGACTGAGTGTGTGTGTGGCTGGCTGGGAGGTGTGTGACTCTGTGCAGATCAATGTGTACTTGTATCAATGATTGTATAACAAGGTAAGTATGTGTTAGTATATGTTTGAAAATGTAAGGTGCTCTATGTTTAACTGTATAGACAAGAAAATGGAAGTGTCATTGATTCTTTACAGGACTGACTAGGTGTGTGAGTAACTCCATGGATGAGTGGCAGACTGTGAGTGTCTGTATAGGTGTATGAGTGCATATGATAGTGTTGTAAAGATGAGTGATTGTATGTATGAATGATAGTATGGGTGAATGAGTGAAGGTGTGTGTAGACGTAGGAATCAGTGAGTGCGTATGTAGTAACTAGTATTGGTGTGTCAATGGTTTCAAAAATTATATTCTGTATTTAACACTGGGTGAAACAGAGGTTATATTAAAATGTGAGGAGATGCATTGTATTGTCACATGAATGATATCATCAGTGATGTGGTCATTGATGTCAAATGAGATGTCATCAGTGATGTCATCAGTGATGTCATTTGAGATGTCATCAGTGATGTCATCAGTGATGTCACTGACCATGTCATGAATGATGTAATATGTGACATCATCAGCAGTGGATTGCAGGTGCGCGATATATAGTTAGTGCAACTAACTATATATGGAATTTCAATGGTTTTGTGTGAGTAAAATAAGGTTTTTTAAATGCTAATTCCTAACTATATATGGTCTATAACCTATGGTTTTTTCAGTGAATATATATATACATATATATATCGGATAAAGTACTCCTTCACAGTCGCGCCTTCTCGCTGGCAGTCGAATGGAAATAGCACGGACCACAGGATTCATAAAATACCTTTTAGTTTATTTTTATTCTCCTCACAAACAAACGGCAGCCATTACGCGTTTCGTCCCTCCTAGGGGACTTGATCACATGACGCGCACCAACCATTGGCATCCTATTTTAAAGGTTTACACTTTTTTTATCTGTTTCTCCATTTTTTTAAATGTCAACCATGTGATAAAGTTTTAAAGTGCCAAGTGCCTAATATAACAACTATCAACATAGTGCAGAGACCGAAATAGATTCATACGGTCTGTAAATCAAAAATACATTTAGGCTTGTTACTTGCTTATTGATTGGTGTTGAAATAATTACTCACTGTGCAAATAAGCCTATAAATATATAAATAAATACATAAATACATGCATAAATATGCATATACACAATAGATATGTAAGCATTCAAATCACTGCCAAGGTAAAAACATCAGTAAAGGTCAATCAAAATGTCATTATTTAAGTATATAAAGCCACATGAATATGAGAATATATATATATATATATATATATATATATATATATATATATATATATATATATATATATAGATATATAGATATATATATAGATAGATAGATAGATAGATAGATATATATATATCAAATCAGAAAGGTAGCCCCAAAGGAAAAAAGGCCTCCAGCAGAAATTATTCCATTTTTTTATTGTTGAAAGCTAACACTCAGGCAACAGGCAATAGCCGAACATCCATTATGTAGCATGGCCAGAAGCATTTCAGGAAGTTGATTCCTTTCATCAGTGGCGTGCATATGTTCTTTTAAAGACAGTTTTTTTTCCAAATGATGAAAGCCCCCACCTTTTTTCCTCATTCTCACTTTGTTCTTTGACTGAGGAAGACCTGTTTCTAGTAAGTGAGAAATGGCTACAGTAGCAGCAGCAGCAGGAGCATCTCAACCACCACCACCACAAGGACCACCACATTGTGTGGGAGTTTTTTAAAATCCCAAGGGGACTAAAGAAAGTCAATGCGCCAAAAGTGACATGTCTGATCTGTGGCACTGTACTTTCCAGGGGGAACAACAAAAATCTACAATTTAAAAATGAGGGTCTCAGGGGAAATTTCTCAATCTTTATAGACCTACTTGTACCTTGTCCCCCAACTGAACAATTTACAAATACACGAGAGGTAACAAGGGTCTTATCAAGTTTTTCGGGCTTGGTACCAGATTGTGGTGCTCAAACTCAGAGATGCTAAATAGTCATCAAGTAATAAGAGATACAGAGGAGAGGCAAGTGAGTAAACTGAAGACAATAGTCTACAGAAAAAGTGGAAAGAAACCCATCAGCCCACCAGTTGGCAGAACTTCATCATCTGGGTCATATCACAATTTCCGCTTGTTTCAACCTCAATATGTTTAGTTGAGGTTTACTAAAACCGGAATGTGAAAAGGAGTTGTCAACCAGACAAAGAGTGTTTTTAAAGGGCTGAAAAAGAGGTTTGGTTGCAGTGCTCATAAATGTGAAAACAAACTTTAATGTGAATTAAAAATGCCTGTATTGATGTCTACAGAAATTTTATTGTGGACGACCATCAAGACGGCATGTTTAAAAGCAGAGTGGATGTAGTATGACAATATTACTACGCTTCAAGAATATTAATTGGTCGACATGTTTCAGCCCATCAGGGCTTTCATCAGGACCTATGGTACACACTTCCGCAACACTTACCACTGTTAGTGATAAAGAATATAAAGACCTACCAGTGGTGTAGTCTGTTATTTCGCAGCCTCTCCTATGTAACCAAAACACAGAAAAGAAAAATATACACAAAACAGAACAATTCATCAATAATTCTTTTGACAATTGTGTTACTTCTACAGTGTTTTACATCAAGTGAATTCTACTTGGAAACATATTTGTACTCACCCAACATTGTAGGGAGGACAAGCCTCACCTCACCTCACCTGGCACTCGCTCAGGAAAAGGGAGACCACGCACTGAGTAGACAAGGGTTAGAATACAAACAAGTCTACATCAGTTATCAACAAAGAAATATATATCTCACAAAATGCACACAGGTAGACAGAGACTTTAATCCATGGCAACACATGAGAGAAGCTCTCCACTATTCATGTGTTCGTTGTTTATAAGGGCAATTGGACACCTAGAGTAGATGGGGGACCCATTCTAGATTTCTATCTCAGGAGTCTTATTTCAAAGTTTTTGACAACAAATTAAAAATATTTTCAAGAATTTTTTTCCCATGTACGAGAGTGTTAAAAAACACCCTTGTTCCAACCAAGTTTCAGCTATAATCAGTCTAAGTTGTAACAACGCTCGCGGCTCAGAGAATAGCATATGACCCCGTCTAAATTAAAAAATGATCGTAGCGCAAGGTATCAGCGTCTAGATTGGAAAAGCAACACAGCGGGACTCACCTCTCCGTTGTTGCCTCGGTCGAAGAACTGAGCCGAGGGGGAGGTGTTGGGACCGCGTATTGCTTCCGCCTAAAAGGGCTTCTAGCGGACCTGAAGGAAAGCTGCAAAAACCAATGTGCGCATTGGTTGTTGAGTAATCGTATCAGCGTCTTTGTGACAGGCTGGGTCATGCTGTTCTGTAATGTAAGCGTTCTTATGATTGGGAGGATAGACCGGAACCGGAAATAAACCTCCGCAAATCGACCAAAACATGATCACAAACGTGTCATGTCTGGCGCGCTAAACATAATATGTTTGGTAATTTCCTCATAAATCATTTGAAGATGTGGGAAGTATTAATCAAAAGCACACAACAACGGGCAAACGAACATTTGTTAATGAGCCCTTTATGCATTCGTTTGTTTGACAACGTACCGGCATCTTCGTGCCAATGCATGCTAGTGAAATCTCATACACGTGGCTTGAAACGAACATGTATTTGTTTATTTCCTGATTGGTATCCATCCATTTGGTGAGATGGATACGACTCCTTGTAATATCTAGTAGCGATATCTGAATTCAGTATGCGTTCCAATACAAGAGAGTTGTTGATCAAGCTGTGCCACTATCCTGCTCAAAAATGATTATACTCAAAACATCTGTAAATTTCGTGTTTATTAGAGATTATACATGGTTCGTATCTCCTTGTATATTCAGGCAGTGATAGGATCCATGATGGACATATAGCCATGATATCGGGGACTGTAGTTACTGTGAAAAGGATGATACGTGGAGTGGACCATACTCTGACCATATATACTCTTTTGTAATAGCAGTATGTTGTTCCTTTTCAGCAGTTAGTCAGTGGTATGGGTCAGCAAAAAACCCGCTACAGCTGTAACCACCGTATAGCATCGTTAAGCCCCCCTACGTCACATTTGAGTTTGAAAACCCATTTCTGCTCTTTTCTCAGCAGGAATTGGGAGATGTCACTTATATGAGGTGGTATGTAGGGTTGCTCCAATATCACCCATTGTAGATCGTCTGCAGAGTGTTTCATGGTTAGAAAATGATTAGTCAGCCGTGTTGCTTGTCTATTGCATCGGATGGTACTCTTGTGTTCCTGTATCCTCAGCTTTATTTTTCTGGTGGTCATCCCTATATAGCGGAGGGTGCATGGACATGTTATTTGATAGATCACTCTTTCACTATTGCAGTTTGTGTGATGTGTCAACTGCCAAGGGTGTGCCGTCCCTATGTCTACAGATAATGTCTTCTGCGTCTGAGGACACACCGAACAACTCCCACAGGGATAGTGGCCCTGTACAGGGGGGAGGTTCCACAGTCTTGGTGCAGTGTCATGACTTGTATTAGATGGTCTAGTATGAACTAGTTCATCCTTTAGATTGGTACTTCTCTTAAAAGAGAAAAGAGGCAAAGGGATGTTGTCTCCTGCACTGTTTAGTATGCGCCACTTTTGTCTGATAATTTTCTGAATCTTGGTTGACAAAGTACAAAAAGTGGTCACGCATGCCTGTCTATTCAAAGGAGGTTTTTCAATCGGAGGTGCAAGAAGTGCCTCCCGATGGTTGTTTGATGCTCTTTTGCACGAATTCTTGATCAGGGTGCTCGGATACAGCCGTTGTGCAAGTTTCATGGATAGATCTCTCGATTGGTTACGAAAGTCTAGTTTCTCTGAACAGTTCCTTCGGACCCTGAGAAATTGTCCGAAAGGGAGGTTTTCTCGTAGGGAACGAGGATGGTGACTGTCAAACCTCAACAGGGAATTGCGCGACATGGGTTTTCGATATAACCGGCTAGAAAGAGCGCCTTCTCTAGGAATGATCAAGAGGTCTAAGAAAGGGAGTTCGGTTTTGCTATACTCCACAGTGAATCTCAGAAAAGGATTCTGATCATTCAGCCATGTTTGGAAGGTTAAAATTGACTCGCTGTCTCCACGCCAAATCACCAGAATATCATCTATGTACCTCTTCCACAACAACGTCTGATGGAAGTATGGGTTGTTGTGGTTGAGGACACAGTGAGTCTCAAAGTGATGGACATATAGATTCGCCAAGCTTGGCGCGAATTTACTGCCCATTGATGTCCCCGAAATCTGTAGATACAGGGAGTCTTCAAAGCCAAAAAAGTTTTCGGTCATCGCAATTCTGCCCAACTCCATGATGAATGGGATAGGTGTGATACTGTCAAGTGTGGTAGTTTCTAGTAATGTCTGTATAGTTTGCAAGGTTTCCACTTGGGGTATACAGGTATATAATGACTCTACGTCAAAGCTGACAAGATAGTCCAGATTTATATCAAACTCTGTATCAGCTAATAGACGTAAAACGTCTTTTGTATCTTGCAAATAAGTTGGCATGGTTTTGACCAAGGGTGAAAGAAACACATCCACAAAAGAAGACAGTGGTTCCAAAAGAGAACCGATGCCTGAGATGATCGCGCGTCCCGGAGGTGGTCTCGCCACCTTATGAATTTTAGGCAACGTATAAAAGTACGGAGTGACTGGATGAGGAGTAACAAGGAATCTCGCTTCTTGTGCTGTTATCCAGCCCTCCGCACTTGCCTCTTCGACTAGAGACTTAATCTCAGTTGAGAGTCTCGGGGTAGGATCCGTACTCAGTAGTGAGTAAGATTGGGTGTTGTTCAATTATCTCAAGCACTCAGCTCGATATGTGGTCATGTCCTGTATGACGATCGCACCCCCCTTGTCAGCCGGTTTGATCATGATGCTCTTATCTTTAGATAGAGTGTCCAGTGCTTTTCTCTCCTGCTTAGATAGATTCTGGAAAGTATAATGTCGGGAGAAATCCAGTGCTTTCATTTCATGTAGCACTGCTGTTTCAAAGGCACCAACTCTTGATGGCACTTGTTGTAAGAGAGGCATGAAAAGGGATTGGGTCTTTAGACCAGTATTCGTGTCCCATGTAGATTGTGGAGCATCTTTCTCTTTATCTTTGAAGAAAAAGTGTAATCTCACACTTCGAAAGAATCTTTCCATTTCACTGTGAAGTTGGAAGGCATCACCACTGTTAGTGGGTACAAACCCAAGACCTTTATTGAGTACTTGATGTTCTAAAGGGGACAGGTTGCGGGTGCTTAGATTCACAACCAAGTCCTCACTGGTGTTTGACATGGAGTCTACTGGCCTCGTTTGTTGCGGGTTTGCGGTGCTTCTTGCTCGTCTTCCCATTGGACCTGGTTTTGCCCTCTCCGTATCCCTCTGTTCCAGCCACGGCCCTGACCTAAAAAAGGTTGGTTGTCATAATATTGTGGTTGCATGGCATAGTGTGGCATAGGCGGCGGAAATTGTGGGTAACCCCATGGAGCAGGGGGCCATTAAGGGCCTTGCTGGTACATATTTTCTTGCCCATTTCGTCTTCGATTGGGACGACTGTTGCGCCCTCTCCCCCTCCACTGGGACGTATTTCCACTGTCAGAATCAGATGAATTAGAATCCGAGGAAGTGGCATAGCTTGATCCAGGGGGTTTACCTTGTTTATTTGGGTCTGTGGGGGTATAATCGTCGCTGGTGTAAGGATAAATCCTTTCGTGAGAGAATTTCGCTAAGTCTTTTTTGAATTTATGAATTTTAGCGAAGAAAATGGGATCTTTGTACTCTTTATTGGCTTTATTCGATTCTTCCTGTTGTTTCTCAAACCGTTTAGTTGTTAATGTGGTTTTTATTTGGCCTTCCAAAATTTGAATTTCTACCAAAATAGCATCTGCCACTCTTTTGGCAGTTGAAATAATGAGAATTAGCCAATCACGTGTGCAGCGCCAGGCTATCAATGACCAATCCTTGATGAATGTTTTGTCTGTCAAAAATAGCCTAGGCGCATTAGTAACGATCAGGCCTGTGGGTGCACACTTCCCATGGAGATACTCCGCCATGATCTGACCATGAATGATGGTACGGGAGTGGCTTTTCTTAAGGTCCAGCACAGTATCCCAGTCTCCTGGGAGAGCTGGTGCTGTTGTTGGAACTAAGTCTAGCATACTGGGATTGTCATGTAGAATAGAGGATAAAGTCTCGTCATTGAAACCTAGACCAGCAAAATCTGCCATCCTGGTGCATGTGAGATTACGGTTGCAAAGAAGGAACACCGCTACAGCGGCAAACCTATCTGATAATCTGATAAGCCGTAGCTGCACAAGAATAACAAAAACCTACAATTTAAAAATGAGGGTCTCAGGGGAAATTTCTCAATCTTTATAGACCTACTTGTACCTTGTCCCCCAACTGAACAATTTACAAATACACGAGAGGTAACAAGGGTCTTATCAAGTTTTTCGGGCTTGGTACCAGATTGTGGTGCTCAAACTCAGAGATGCTAAATAGTCATCAAGTAATAAGAGATACAGAGGAGAGGCAAGTGAGTAAACTGAAGACAATAGTCTACAGAAAAAGTGGAAAGAAACCCATCAGCCCACCAGTTGGCAGAACTTCATCATCTGGGTCATATCACAATTTCCGCTTGTTTCAACCTCAATATGTTTAGTTGAGGTTTACTAAAACCGGAATGTGAAAAGGAGTTGTCAACCAGACAAAGAGTGTTTTTAAAGGGCTGAAAAAGAGGTTTGGTTGCAGTGCTCATAAATGTGAAAACAAACTTTAATGTGAATTAAAAATGCCTGTATTGATGTCTACAGAAATTTTATTGTGGACAACCATCAAGACGGCATGTTTAAAAGCAGAATGGATGTAGTATGACAATATTACTATACTTCAAGAATATTAATTGGTCGACATGTTTCAGCCCATCAGGGCTTTCATCAGGACCTATGGTACACACTACCGCAACACTTACCACTGTTAGTGATAAAGAATATAAAGACCTACCAGTGGTGTAGTCTGTTATTTCGCAGCCTCTCCTATGTAACCAAAACACAGAAAAGAAAAATATACTCAAAACAGAACAATTCATCAATAATTCTTTTGACAATTGTGTTACTTCTACAGTGTTTTACATCAAGTGAATTCTACTTGGAAACATATTTGTACTCACCCAACATTGTAGGGAGGACAAGCCTCACCTCACCTGGCACTCGCTCAGGAAAAGGGAGGCCACGCACTGAGTAGACAAGGGTTAGAATACAAACAAGTCTACATCAGTTATCAACAAAGAAATATATATCTCACAAAATGCACACAGGTAGACAGAGACTTTAGTCCATGGCAACACATGAGAGAAGCTCTCCACTATTCATGTGTTCGTTGTTTATAAGGGCAATTGGACACCTAGAGTAGATGGGGACCCATTCTAGATTTCTATCTCAGGAGTCTTATTTCAAAGTTTTTGACAACAAATTAAAAATATTTTCAAGAATTTTTTTCCCATGTACGAGAGTGTTAAAAAAACACCCTTGTTCCAACCAAGTTTCAGCTATAATCAGTCTAAGTTGTAACAACGCTCGCGGCTCAGAGAATAGCATATGACTCCGTCTAAATTAAAAAATGATCGTAGCGCAAGGTATCAGCGTCTAGATTGGAAAAGCAACACAGCGGGACTCACCTCTCCGTCGTTGCCTCGGTCGAAGAACTGAGCCGAGGGGGAGGTGTTGGGACCGCGTATTGCTTCCGCCTAAAAGGGCTTCTAGCGGACCTGAAGGAAAGCTGCAAAAACCAATGTGCGCATTGGTTGTTGAGTAATCGTATCAGCGTCTTTGTGACAGGCTGGGTCATGCTGTTCTGTAATGTAAGCGTTCTTATGATTGGGAGGATAGACCGGAACCGGAAATAAACCTCCGCAAATCAACCAAAACATGATCACAAACGTGTCATGTCTGGCGCGCTAAACATAATATGTTTGGTAATTTCCTCATAAATCATTTGAAGATGTGGGAAGTATTAATCAAAAGCACACAACAACGGGCAAACGAACATTTGTTAATGAGCCCTTCATGCATTCGTTTGTTTGACAACGTACCGGCATCTTCGTGCCAATGCATGCTAGTGAAATCTCATACACGTGGCACGTGGAACCCTGCAAAAAAGTATTCTTTTGGCAACAATACCATGATTCGCCATATGCAACGCAGGCACCCAAACAACTATGCTGCGGCAGAGGTCAGAGAACTGACCAGAAACCCTCCCCAATCTTCTCCCAGCACCTCCAAAAGCAAACAACCCACTCCATCGGGTCCAGAGACAAGGCAGATGGTCCCAAATATCCAACCCCAGTTTGGAGATTTTAAAATAGTTTGTATATTTTGCGGGACTACAATTTCCTATGGAGAGCAAAGTATCAAATTGATCAACCGTGCTGGAGACAACCACAACTGCAAAAAGAAACCTTAATTTTTTCCTGATTTTTTTTGCTCCAGTTGAGCCGTTTACAATTCCCTGTTTTTTGTTTGTCCCCATAAAAATTACAAAAAAATATAAAATTGCTCATAAAAGCCAAAAAAAGTAAACAATGTTCAAAAAAACAATAAAAAAATATAAAACAACAAAAACAATAAAAAAACTGTTCTTTTTAGAACTACCTCCAATTTATAAAAAAATGCTACATTTTTAAAAAACTCTGTCTTTTTTTTTTTTCATGGTACGCTCCCCGGTGCGCGTACCAGGCGCTCCCCCCGCGAAAATTGAAAAAAAAATATTTATTGTTTTTGCCTCACGGGGCCCTTTTATGGCCCCCACATCAAACCTAGGGGGTCAGAGGGGTCTACCCTGCCCCCTTTTGGTCATTTCCCCCTTTATTTTTGCCACCTCTTGTGTCTCGATCCTACCGAGACACAAGATGGTGGCCGCTCCGGACTGTTTGGAATGTTGACAGACACCCGAGAGCCAACCAGCTTTCCGCTCGCAAACTCGCGTAGCGCGCTGGTGCGCGCCCCGGTGCGCGTACCGGGGCGCGCTTATAGATATATATATTTTTTTATACCGCCAGTAGGTAATATATATTACCTACTGGCGATAGCCAGTAGGTATATATAGTTAGGATTGTTTTCCATAGGGAAATCGCAACATTCTATTGGGAATAACTTTGGCGCCGGTTGAGGAATCTTCCTGAAAATTTCCTTAAATTTGCCTCGCGGCACTCCGGTCCTTCCGGTCATTTGAGATGTCATCAGTGATGTCACTGACCATGTCATAAATGATCTAATATGTGACATCATCAGCAGTGGATTGCAGGTGTGCGAAATATAGTTAGTACAACTAACTATATAGGAGAAATTTCAATGGTTTTGTATGAGTAAAATGTCCAGCTAACTATAACACCACTAAAACTTATAGTTTTTGAGTGAATTTCAAATGTTTTTTAAAAGCTAATTCCTAACTATATAACCCCTGAAACCTATGGTTTTTTCAGTGAATATATATATATACATATATATATATATATATGTATATATATATATATATATTCACCGAAAAAACCATAGGTTTGACACCAGTTATAGTTAGCTGGAAATTTTACTCGCATAAAACTAATGAAATTCCCACGTTATAGTTAGTTGGACTCACTATAACATGCGCGTGCAATGCACTGCTGATGACGTCACATATTACATCACTCATGACATGGTCAGTGACATCAGTCATGACATCACTGATGACACTATCCAGTGAATGTGTGTCTTTTAAAAAAATAAATATGTGTTATATATGTATATGTAAAAGTTGATGGAAGAATAAATGTTTAAATAAGTGATTACTTGGATGGGTTTTTTTTAAAATTGATTGGTTAACTGGTTTATTAAGTGTATCTTAGTGAATACATATATTAGAGAGTAATGTTTAAATATTTAAATATATGTATTAGTGTTTCACTTTGTGTATAAGTGGTTGCATGGGTTGGTGAGTAGCTACATGTGTATGTATATGGGTTATTAGATGTTTTTGTTAGTATCAGTATGAGTGTTTGTATGGTTTGGTGGGGGTATTACTTAACACATAGCTGCATGAATAACTGACTCTCTCTTTGTATGAGTTTTGAAGACAGCATATGTGCAGGACTGTATGGGTGGAAGAGTGTGTATATGTGTGTGTTAGTGAGTGAATGACTGTCTCACTAGTGTCTTTATCAGTAATTACATATGTTTTAATCTAATATATGTGAATATTGATGTATATAAGTGAGTATATGTGAGAGAAAGAGATTGTAAGAGTTCCTGTTTAGATAAGTATGTGTTTCTATAAGTGATTGTTTAAGAGAGTAAGTATGTGTAAGTTTCCATAGAAGTAAGGTGGTTGTGTGTGTATAGCTGTATATGCAAATAAATGGATGTTCGATAGTTTATTTGCATGTGTGAATATGTGTGAGAGTATCTTTTGGATGACTGTCGGTGTGTAACAGGATGTATAGGTGTATCACTACATATCATGAGTAAGTATATGTACGAGTGACTATATAGAACTGTTGATCAATGAGTGGATGTGTATATAGATGGTGGAATTATTGAATTGGTTGTTGTAACTGGTATGGGTATCTCCATTTTTTTGAAAATTTTAGTTTCTATTTTTGAATATGTGTTTCAAGGGTTACATTACAGTGAAAAGAGGTCTGTCACTCTGTCACAAGGATGGTGTCATCAGTGATGTCATGACTGATATCACTGACCATGTCATGAGTGATGTAATATGTGACGTCATCAGCAGTGCATTGCACGCGCAAGTTATAGTGAGTCCAACTAACTATAACGTGGGAATTTCATTGGTTTTATGCGAGTAAAATTTCCAGCTAACTATAACTGGTGTCAAACCTATGGTTTTTTCAGTGAATTTCATAGGTTTTGTAAATGCTATTTCCTATCTATAACATGTGTAAAACCTATGTTTTTTTCTGTGAATTTCATAGGTTTTTTAAATGCTACTTCCTAACCATAACGTGTTTAAAACCTATGGTTTTTTCAGTGAATATATATATATATATATATAAAATTTCTATGGCAAAATGAAACCCCTCATTTTGTTCCTTTTCAAATTAAATGTATTAAGTGTTACCACTTTATTCCAATCAAGATGACTTCAGGTGTGCCATACTTTTGTCATAAGTAAGGCTGTTAGCGTTCTAGTTGTTCTTTAGAACACTCTGGGACATTCTGTCATTGGGCTATAGTTGGGCTACATCTTGCTGATATTTGGGCTACATTTGGGCTCTTTTGTCTCTGGTGGCCATCTTGGGAGACCTCATATCAGAATTTTTTTAATGAAATATAAGAGGATATGAGAAGTCACTCAAAATGTGCCCTAATTTTTCTTTCTTCAGCACTAATCATAATTTCTATGGCAAAATGAACCCCCTCATTTTGTTCCTTTGCAAATTAAATGTTTTAAGTGTTAACACTTTATTCCAATCAAGATGACTTCAGGTGTGCCATACTTTTGTCATAAGTAAGACTGTTAGCGCTCTAGTTGTTCTTTAGAACACTCTGGGACATTTTGTCATTGGGCTATAGTTGGGCTACATCTGGCTGATAATTGGGCTACATTTGGTTTTTTTTGTCTCTGGTGGCCATCTTTGGGCTACATTGGGCTACATTGGGCTACATTGGGCTACATTTGGGCTCTAACATATATATAGCCCAATGTAGCCCAATATATATTTTTTCAAAGTTAATTTTCTCAGCCACTACTGAACAGATTTACTCCATTCAAAGAAAAGCGTAATCTGCGAGCCGGACTCTACCTTTCTACCAAATTTCTTATAAATCCATTCAGCCGTTCGAGCTGTAGCCGTGTCTAAACATCCTATGGAAAATAACATGGGGAAAACACATTTTGGGACCCCCCTTTTATCTCAGCCCCCACTTGACGAATCCCCCCCATACTTTCAGGGAAGGAGCGGAGCAGGCCATCTTCTTTGAGAAATTCGCAAAGATTTGTCCACCGGCGCCAAAGTTATTCTCAATAGAATGTTGCGGATTTCCTATGGAAACTAGGTCCTAACTATAACTACCTACTGGCGACCGCCAGTAGGTTATATATATATATATATATATTCATCCCAAAAATCTCCAAAATACGTTGAAGACGACAGGACACCCAGAGCTCAAATTTCAAGAATTTTATTCGGCAGATGAAAAATCCACGACGCGTTTCGCCATTACGGCTTGATCACGCTCGTCTCGTGGTAGTGTCGGCCATTTTTAAACATACCACCACCCAAAGTGCATAACATACATCACAGAGAAGCGGGAGACATCTTTGAATGGGTTTACCATTACTACAAATCCTTAGTTTTAAGCGCATAAATACTTATATCCTGTCCTAAATTTCATAACAGACAAAATTAGCGCTAAATATAAAAATTATTCCTGGTATCCAACATCAGCACCTGATTTGATAATATTGTTGGTAAATACTTTTCCAATTTTTAAATTATAGAAAATTATAGAAAACCCATACCATAAATACCAGTGCATATACTTGTTGCAATTAACCAACTGAAATAAGGTTTGTCGAGCATCCGCTCAATCATTGTAAATCAATACAGGACATATGTTAACGCTGCATTTTCATTGGCTCATCAGCAACCTAGCGTGTCATTCGTTAAAAATAGTCAAGGCAACTCACTGTCATGCATGTAAATACATGCAGACAAATGACGGATTTACTGGAGTATCCACATCTTATGTTGATAGATAACCGATTGCCCACAATTAGGTACAATGAATAATATGGGCATGCCTTTATGTAGGCAGTTTTGTCGATCATCCCAATCCATAATGAGAAAAATGCAGCTCGCCCCAGTGGGCACATAGTCCTAGTATAAGACATAACCGAAAAATGTCCACATCATGCCCAAGTGGGCAAATACATTCATAACAAGTAGTGCACCAAAATATTTTCCATTGATTTGATCCACATTCTTCCGCTACCCCGTGTAGTGTGAAATCTAAAAATAATAGAAATAAAACATTTAAAAGCAAGAAAACTGCAGATATACTATACAATACACATTCCCATGAAATACTTCATTCATGCAAATGTATGGATAATTCTTCACTAACATTGAATCCCTTAGGAGTTAGACATTCAAAGTCTACAATATATTTGGATTCTAGTTTCCTGAGGGACAGTTCTTGGTTTCCACCTCGGATCCCCAAATCTACACAGCCAATCACAACCAACCGAACCAGTTTCTCATCCTGCATATGTTCTGCAAAGAAATGTCTTGCTATGGGATATTGTTTGTTGTTGTTGTGTATGGCACGTAAGTGTTCCAGCACTCTTTTCTTCGCTTCATGCTTTGTACTCCCTACGTACCATTTATTACAAGGACAGATTAACACATACACACTAAAAGGTGTATTACATGTCAGATGTTTCCGTATCGTAAAATCCTTATTAGTGGTAGGAACAATGAGCGTCTTGCAGTCCTGGCTATGTTTACACGCTTTGCATCTACGACAGCACTTAAAGCCAATTTCTTGACTTTGCATGATTGGTGTTGACGTGACATAGTTATGGCTAAGCTCATCTCTAAGTGACCTTCCCTTACGAAACTTAATTTGTGGATTGTCACTGAGATATTTTTTAAGATGCGTGTCAGTTTGCAGGACATGCCAATGTTTTTTAAAGATTTTTCGCACATCGTGAGCTTGCCCCGAGAAGGTGGTTATGAATCTAACCAGATTAGTATCCTCTGTTTCAACTCTGGGATTCAACAATTCCTCTCTGTTCTTAAGATCAACTCTCAATTTAGCAGTGTTAATCATATTTCGACTATAGCCCCTGCTGTAGAATCTTTGACACATAGTTTTTTCTTCCTCCTTATAGGCTTCCTGGGTACTGCAATTACGCTTGGCGCGAAGTAATTCGCCGTAGGGTATGCTATACACCAAGTTCCGGGGATGACAGCTGTTAGCGTAAAGAATGCTGTTTCCCGCAGTTTTTTTACGGAATAATTTGGTATTAAGCTGATTATTCCCAACTTCCACAATTACATCCAGAAACTCTATCATTTGGTTACTGATATGTTCAGTAAATTTTAGATTTAAGTGGTTGATATTGAGTTTATCAATGAATAGTCTCACAGACACTTCATCACCACACCAAATGAAAAAGATGTCATCTATGTATCTAAGCCACAGGGCAATGTTGTCAAATTCTGCCATTTCTCTGACAACCTGCTCCTCCCACCAGCCCATGAATAAATTCGCGTAGCTGGGGGCGAAGCAGGTTCCCATGGCCGTGCCCTGTGACTGTCGATACAAGATGTTGTGAAAGAAAAAAAAGTTATTCCTGAGACAAAAGCCAATCATAGATAAGATCATCTTAGAATGCTGCAGATAGGAATCAGAGCGTGTCCTGAGAAAATGATCTACAGCCACTAAACCTTGCTCATGTTGGATGCTAGTGTAGAGACTGGTCACATCTAGTGTAACCAGGATGTATTGATCTTCCCAATGCATTCCATTTATAACTGTGAGAAAATGTGTGGTGTCTTTAATGTATGACGGAAGAGCGACCACAAAAGATCTTAAATAGTGGTCAATGTACTTGGAAGTGTGTTCCAGTAAAGATCCAATCGAAGATACGATTGGTCGACCTGGTGGTTCTAGGGAATCTTTGTGCAATTTAGGGAGTAGATATAAGATTGGGACTCTTATGCAGCGTTAACATGTGTCCTGTATTGATTTACAATGATTGAGCAGATGCTCGACAAACCTTATTTCAGTTGGTTAATTGCAACAAGTATATGCATTGGTATTTATGTTATGGGTTTTCTATAATTTTCTATAATTTAAAAATTGGAAAAGTATTTACGCACAAAATTATCAAATCAGGGGCTGATGTTGGATACCAGGAATAATTTTTATATTTAGCGCTAATTTTGTCTGTTATGAAATTTAGGACAGGATATAAGTATTTATGCGCTTAAAACTAAGGATTTGTAGTAATGGTAAACCCATTCAAAGATGTCTCCCGCTTCTCTGTGATGTATTTTATGCACTTTGGGTGGTGGTATATTTAAAAATGTCCGACACTACCACGAGACGAGCGTGATCAAGCCATAATGGCGAAACGCGTCGTGGATTTTTCATCTGCCGAATAAAATTCTTGAAATTTGAGCTCTGGGTGTCCTGTCGTCTTCAACGTATTTTGGAGATTTTTTGGATGAATTACGAGCCTGCTGGTAGCTGTAGCAGGACCGTCCGTGACAGCCTCACCCCTTCACCAGCACTAGTGGAGCGTATATATATATATATATATATATATATATATATATATATAAATAATTATAATCAAGGAATAATTAGATAAATCTGTCACCATTATTTCTACAGTACTGATGATACAAGTACATTTTCTGTTTCTATGAAATTCAACTTGACTAATTGTGGCCTAAATGCCTGATCGTTTATTCGTCAGTGGCAGTTGCATTACATATGTACTTCCTATACTTGTATTAATACTAGATACAAATTATGTTCTCGTCTAAGCCAAAATTTGGTCCTTGGTGCGCACACTGAAGAATTAATGACTGGTTGTTGAATAACACTGAGCTTAAATTGTGCTTAGAAGTAAAGTGATATGTGCCTAATAAATAAGAAAATGGGGATTTAAAAACAAGGGGAAGATATTGCAACATATACAGTAAAATTACTTAATGCGGCTTTACTGGCTATGTTCGAGAGGACTAAAGTATAGTTAAACATCCCAATTCATTCAATTGGATTCCATCAACTAGATTTAATTCTACTGGTTAAATACTGATTCTGGGCTTCACTCAAGAATATTCCAATGTAAGACTTTAGGCCCTTATCTGTGTAAACTAGCATGAAGTTCCTCCAAGCTATTCAATCCATTAGGATGCATAGTATCAAGGTTTAAAATATAGTGCATCTCTAAAAGCCGGAGGGTCTTTTCCCTATCACCTCCTCTTTTGTTTCTCGGGACAGAATCTATAAGAAAGTACTTAAGATCCTTTGGGTTGTTCTCATGCCGCTCGTGGAAGTGGCGAGCCACTGGATAAGCCTGATCATTGTTTTGTGATGGCCCGTATGTGCTGGAGTACCCGCTTGTGACCTTGGAGAGTTGTACTTCCAATGTATCTTAATTTGCACGGGCACTCCAGAACATACACCACATGATCTGTTTTATAGTATAGGGCCATTTTAATTTGTCTCTCAGGTCCACCAAAGGGGGTCGAATGGCTGGTAGTTGACACCCCATATTGGCAGGCCTTGCATATTTTACATTTGTAAAATCCCAATCTTTGGTTTAACCAAGATACCTTAACAGGAGGACCACAAGGATCATTGTCTACCAAAGTGTCTTTCTTAGAGACGTTTCCCCTATATGTTATGGAAGGCCGTTTGGGGACTAGTTTGCCAATTTCTGGATCCTGTCTGATCAGATACCAGTTTTTTTAAATAATGTTCCGTCCTGCTGACTCCTGTCGGTTAAATTCCAGGATAAACCTGAAATTGCCAGGTGTCTCGTCAGTAGTAGATTTATCTGGCTTCTGTTTCAGTAGACTTTTCCTTTGTTTCAGGTTACTTTTAGTCAGTGCTGCTGCTAGGCATTTGTTGCTGTAACCTCGTTCTTTGAATCTGGCTAGACAACCTTTCTGGGCCTCTTCTAAATCTTGACTATTGCTGCATATGCGTTTTAAATGCAGTAGCTCTCCATAAGGAATACTTTGCACCAGAAGATTTGGGTGCGAGCTGCTCGCATGCAGAATGATGGCATTTCCTGCCGGGGGCTTTCTGTGCAAATTGGTTTCTAGCTTGCCATGCTTGATGTACACCTCAACATCCAAAAACACTATACTGGTTTTACTAATGTTGGAAGTGAAACTTAAATTCAAATAATTGGTATTGATTGTATCAATGAACGTTATTGCTTCTTCCTCTGTGCCTTGCCATACCAGAAACAAATCATCAATGAATCTCCACCAGCATTTGACATGGTTAGATATGGTTACAGGGTAATTTTCTCTGAGGACCAGCTCCTCCCACCAGCCCATGTGTAGACACAAATAGCTGGGGGAGAAGCTGGCTCCCATGGCTACTCCTCGTGATTGCTGATACAAAGCATTCTGAAACATAAAAATGTTATTCATTAGACACATTTCAACCATGTTCACTAACAATCTGGTGTGTTCAGCATATTGTGGCCGTCTCCTGGACAGATAATATTACACACCTCTTAGTCCATCTTTGTGTTTAATAGTTGTGTATAGTGAGGCTACATCAAATGTTATTAAAAGGTAATCATCTTGCCACGGGAAATTCATCATTTTGGCTAGGAAGTCTCCTGTATCCTTAATGTAGGAGGCCAATTTATGGACATACTCTTGAAGAAAGAAATCCATGTAAATTGAGGTATTTTCAAAAATACTATTTCTAGACGATATAATCGGCCTCCCAGGGGGGTTTCTTTCATCTTTGTGTACTTTTGGAATAAAGTACATTATTGGAGTTGTTGAGTTTGCAATCCATAGGAATGTATTCATCTGATGTTATAAGGCCGGTGTCACGCCAAGCTATCAGTTTAATTGTGTATGACAACTGAACCATATATAAAGTCACTTTGTTGCTGCTGCAATAGCAGAATTTGTCATTCAATTGACCCATTGCTTCCTTTAAATAGTCATTTATTTTCGACAGTACCACGTTGCCTCCTTTATCGGCATTTCTAATGACTATCTCCTTGTTATTCTTTAATTTTGTCATTAGTTGGTGGTATTGGAGCTCCTTCTTAATATATATATATATATATATATATATATATATATATATATATATATATATATATATATATATATATATATATATATATATATATATATATATGTATATATATATATATTTATTACCTACTGGCGGTCGCCAGTAGGTAGTTATAGTTAGGATTGGCAACCATAGGAATTCCGCAACATTCTATTGGAAATAACTCTAGCGCCGCTTGAGGAATTTGTGTGTAATTTTCCAACATTTTAGCCAGCTCCGCTGCGCTCCTTCCCTGAAAGTTTTGGGGGGATTCGTGAAGTGGGAGCTGAGAAAAAAGGGGGGTCCCAAAACATGTTTTCCCCATGTTAATTTCCATAGGACGGTCTGACAAGTCTACAGCCCGAACCGCTGAACGGAATTACGCCAAACTTGGCAAAATTGTAGGGACTGGTACGCAGATGTGCCTTTGCTATGTTTGCTGAAAATTGCTCCAGTGGTTTTTTGAAAATAACTTCAAAACACATATATATCTATAGGCGCGCTCCGAGCGCTCACCGGTACGCGTACCAGGTAGCGCACCCGGCGCGCTACGGGAGTGCGCGAGCGGAACGCTGATTGGCTGTCGGGTGTCTGTCAACATTCTAAACAGTCCGGAGAGTCCGTCATCTTGTGTCTCGGTAGAATCGAGACACAAGAGGTGAAAAAGAAAGGGGGAAATAATTAAAAGGGGGCAGAGTAGACACCCCCTGACCCACAGGTTTTCTGAGGGGGGCCTAGAAAGACCCTGAAGGGCAAAAAAATAAAAAAATAATTACATTTTCGTGGGGTAAGCACTGGGTGCGCTCCCAGGTGCGCGCTCCGGTACGCGCACCCTGAGCGCACCACAGGGAAAAACAATGTAAAAAATGATAGTAAAAAACATAATTTAGAGTGCTTAGAGGTAGGGTATCTCTGAAAAGAGATGTTGTGTTATGTGGGTGTTTTTTGTACCTACAAGTAGGTACCAATGCAGAGTCTTATATTCAAGAAGAAAACTCTATTCTCCTCATCTGTAAAATGCACACCATCTCTCCTATAGATGTCTTGCATGTTGTAACGCAAGTTGTTGTGGTAAATGGAACACATACCATAGTCTCTGAGGAAAGCAGAAACAGTTTTATTCACATGTTTCCTTGCTTTCTCAATCTGTGGACAAAATTGGTTGGACCAGTTCCATTTTTGCCTTTGGCATATATTAGAAAATACCAAGGCAGTTTTGGGAAAAAGTGACATCAATTGCCCAAAGATGTCCTTTAAAAGCATTTCCAGACCTACCCAGGTCATTGCCACCACAGTGCACAATTATGAGGTCAGGGTGTGGTAGATGCATAAAGGATTTTACCAATGGTATCAATTGGTGACTTCTCAATCCTCTCTGTCCGATCCATACAATGTCCACATTTGGTAAATCAAGGTTGTAAATACCTCTGTTAGCTGCGTATTTTTGACTCCAGTGGACAAAGCTATGACCCACAAACCAGACTTTTGGCATCTTGAAGGTAGATGTGCTTGTATTCAGATGAGTTGTGGAAATGAAATGGCAGTTTGAAAGTAGGAGTTATGTAAAAAAGTGGTTGAGATTCAGTGCACTTGAAAAACAAAAAATGATTGGTGCTTTCTTAACATTCTCCACTGAAAACTATGGTGCATGCTTTTGTTTTTTGAAAGAAGTCATTTCAATGGTTGATGAAAAGTCATTTCAAGAAACATTGCACATGATTAGCTGGTACATTGAGTGGTCAAACACCCTTGCTGCTTTTTTTTTGCAACATAGTATGATGAACTTCTGAACTGTGTACTGGGTGAGGAGGGAGTTACCATGGTAACAGGGGAATGAGCACTGGGGGGATGGGTGAATGTTATGTGACTTTCAAAGTGTTCAAAAGTACAACCAATTAAAATGTGCAGTTTCTTACTCCACTTCATTAACTCCTTCTCTTACTCCTTCTGTCCTCTTACTTCTACACTCCCCTTCCCTCATTCTCTCTCTGTTAGCCTCATTCTCTCCGCCCCCTCAGTCTCTCACTCCTTTTTTATCACGTTCACTCCCTATAACTCAGCCATACTCCTACACTCACTTTCTTTCAGACCTTTTCCTTTACTTTCCTTCCTCTGTCTTCCCATCCTTCGCTCCTTCACTCTTTTCCCTTCCCTTACTCCCATTACTCCATTTCAGTAACTCCTTCTCTCAATCCCTCTGTCCTCTAACTTACTCACTCCCCTTCTCTCACTCTCTCTCTGTTACCCCCATTCTCTCCATCCTCTTAGTCTCTCACTCCTCTTCTATCACACTCACTCCCTATAACTGAGCCATACTCCCACACTCACCTTCTTTCAGACCTTCTGCTTTATTTTCTTTCTTCTCTCTTCCCTTCCTTCACTCCTTCACTGTTTTCCCTTCCCTTACTCTCCTTACTCCACTTCACTAATACCTTTTCCTACTCACTCTGTCCTCTTACTTCTGCACTCCCCTTACCTCATTCTCTCTCTGTTAGCCTCATTCTCTCCGTCCCTTTAGTCTCTCACTCCTCTTCTGTCACGCTCACTCCCAATAACTCAGCCATACTCCCACACTCACCTTCTTTGAGACCTTCTCCTTTACTTCCCTTCCTCTCTCTTCCCATCCTTTGCTCCTTCACTCTTTTCCCTTCTCTTACTCCCCTTAGTCCACTTCAGTAACTCCTTCTGTCAATCCCTCTGTCCTCTAACTTACTCACTCCCCTTTTCTCACTCTCTCTCTGTTACCCACATTCTCTCCGTCCTCTTAGTCTCTCACTCCTTTTCTATCACGCTCACTCCCTATAACTGAGCCATACTCCCACACTCACCTTCTTTCAGACCTTCTCCTTCACTTTCCTTCCTCTCACTTCTCTTTCTTTATACCTTCACTGTTTTCCCTTCCCTTACTCTCCTTACTCCACTTCACTAATTCCTTCTCTTACTTCGTCTGTCCTCTTACTTCTACACTCCCCTTCCCTCATTCTCTCTCTGTTAGCCTCATTCTCTCCGTCCCTTTAGTCTCTCACTCCTCTTCTGTCACGCTCACTCCCTATAACTCAGCCATACTCCCACACTCACATTCTTTCAGACCTTAACCTTTACTTTCCTTCCTGTCTCTTTCCTTCTTTTGCTCCTTCACTCTTTTCTCTTCTCTTACTCTCCTTACTCCACTTCACTAATTCCTTCTCTTACTCCCTCTGTCCTCTTAGTTCTACACTCCCCTTCCCTCTTTCTCTCTCTGTTAGCCTCATTCTCTCTGACCCCTTAGTCTGTCACTCC
Source organism: Lissotriton helveticus (assembly GCF_964261635.1). NCBI lineage: Eukaryota > Metazoa > Chordata > Amphibia > Caudata > Salamandridae > Lissotriton > Lissotriton helveticus. The sequence goes on from NC_136069.1 coordinate 204,042,351, forward strand.
TCTTCTGTCACGCTCACTCCCTATAACACAGCCACACTCCCTCACTTATGTTTCTTTCCTCTCTCACTCAGGGCCTCATTTATGAGAAATGATGGATCGCTGCGTGAAAACAGCGATGCGTCATTTCTCAGTGCGCTCTACTTGCGACATTCCTGATGCGTCATATTTCATGTATGACGCATCATGTCGCAAGGAGTTACAGATACGTCAGTATTTCTGACGTATCTGTAAGCGCAAAAGTGACGCATTGCTGGAGTGTGTCACAAAAGTGACGCAACTCCAGCAATGCATCCTTTCACATGGGGCAAGCCCCATGTGAAAGGGCCTGCATCAGTCTTACGCCTCCTGTGCGGCAGGCGCAAGATTTTGACGCAACGGCGTCCTAAAAGTGACGCAGTGAAATCTCATAGATTTCACTGCGTCACTTCTACGACCCTTCCTTGCGTCAATACGCCCCCTTTGCATACATTATACCTGGCGCAGGTATAATGTGGCGCAGGGGTTTACAAAGTGACGCATCTACCTAGATGCGTCACTTTGTAAATATGACTCACCAAGGTGCAATTTTTACACCACTGGTGTGCCACAAAAAGTGACGCACCGGCGGTGTAAAAGTGACGCATGGCGTCATAAATAAGGCCCTCAGTCTTATACTCTCACTTTTTCTTTCACTTTCTCTGTCTCTTCACTCTCTTACTCACCTTGTCTCACACTCACTTGTCTTTATCCAGTCTGTATCTCCACTCTTTCGTAAACATTAGTGCTCTTTTCTTACCCTTCCACACCCCCGTTCCTTTACTACATTTTCTTCACTTATCCTTATTCCCCATGTTCACTCTCCTTCTCCTCACTCTCCTTACCCACACTCACATTCTTTCAGTCCCCCTACTTCACTTCCCTTCCCCTCTCATCCCTTTCTTTGCTTTCTCACTCATTTTCATCTTCTCTCTCACTGCACTCCACTTCAGTTACTCTTTTCATTGTTTTAAGAATACAGCTCTTTTTTGAGAATTGGAGGTTGTTCTAAAAAGAACTTTTTTTTTTCTTCTTTTTTCATTTTTTTCTCAACAAAAACAAAAACAGGGAATGGCAAACTGCTCAACAGGAACAAAAAAAAATCAAAATTAGGGCTGGGGACGGCAGCGGTGGTTCTCTATTGCTCAAGCAATTATCAAAATACTTTGTTCCCCGTAACAAAGTAGTGCATCGCAATGTTTGCATTTGATTGAGGCCTCATTAAAAACAGGCTGAATATTTGGGATCAGCTGTTCTGGTTGACCCCTCACCGATGCAGTTGCTCCTCCAGTTGAAGTAGAGGCACCATCCTTTGGAGCCTCTCGTGCTAGAGCCCTGACACTCTCCCGGGCATAGTTCTGGGGGTGCCTCCTCTGGACGTGCCGAATCATAGTAGAATTACCAAAACTGTATTTCCTTCTGGGGTCTCCTCGGGAAAGTACAGTATGGCAGATTTTACACTCCACCTTTGGAGCATTTACTTTTTTAAGTCCCTCAGGTATATCAAAACATTTCAAGATGAAATGTTCTTTCACCTTCGGCTGAGGAGGCTCTTCATCTATGAAACCATCTGACTCCTCACTGCTGCTGGATGCTCTGGCAGCCATTCTATCCACAGATTGTTAGCACAGAAAAAAAGAGGTCTCGCTCTCAGCAAAGTGAAAGAAGAAGTGAAGGAAAAGGGTGGGGTTTTCATTCTTTGGAAAAAAAATTGTTAGCAACCAATGAAAATTGTTATTTTAAGGTCACATGACTTGACGCGCTTACGCTACACGCACCGGAGCGCTTCCGGGGGCGCTTACGCGGCGCGAACGTAGGCGCTTCCGGGGGCGCTTACGCGGCACGCCTGAGTGACGTTTTGGTAGCTTTACGGAAATGCAAAATCATTTTCATTCGGAAAATCAAAAATACTGCTTTATAAGTATGGTACAGAATGTCTTGCATTATTATTTAGTTTTCATACATATTTTTTTTTACGACCGCAGAAATAGCGCTCTTGCTGCGCTCTCGGGAGAGCTTACCGGTGCGCGCACCCTGAGCGCTCCAAGTCAAAATGATATGGGTAAGCTTACCGGTGCGCGCACCCTGAGCGCACCAGGAAAAAATGATTAAAAAAAATATATACATTGAACAAATAATTAAAAAAAATATATATAATTAATAGTTGTAAAAACAGCTAATAAAAAAAAATCGTAGGTTACAAAGTCGATATACAAAGGAATTAGCTTTTAAAAAAAACTATGAAATTCACTGAAAAAAACATAGGTCTCACAAACGTTATAGTTAGGAATTAGCATTTAAAAAACCTTTGAAATTCACTGAAAAAACCATAGGTTTCACACTCGTTATAGTTAGGTATTAGCATTTAAAAAACCTTTGAAATTCACTGAAAAAACCATAGGTTTCACACCAGTTATAGTTAGCTGAACATTTTACTCATACAAAACCATTGAAATTCCCACGTTATAGTTAGTTGGACTCACTATAACTCGCGCGCCCGCAATCCACTGCTGATGATGTCACATATCACATCATTCATGACATGGTCAGTGACATCACTGATGACATCACTGATGACATCACTGATGACATCTCAAATGACATCACTGATGACATCACTGATGACATCATCCATGTGATAATACGATGCACCTCCTCACACTCTAATCTAACCTTCGATACACCCAGTGTAAAATACAAACTACCATTCCTGAAATTATTGACACACCAATACCAGTAACTACATACGCTCTTACTGATTTCTACGTCTACACACACATCCACTCATTCACCCATACAATCACTCATACATACAGTCACTCATCAATAGAACACTATCATATCCACTCATACACCTATACAGACACTCACACGCTGACACTCATCCACAGATTTACTCACACAGCTAGTCAGTTATGCAAAGAATCAATCACACTCCCATTTCCTCAACTACACAGTTTTACACACTAAACCTTACTTATCCAAACATATACTAACACATACTTACTCTCTTTTACAATCACTGATACAAGTACACATTGATCCATACAGTCACTTACGCAATCACAGGCTCTCATGTATAGTCATTTATATATGCCAACTCTCACATGCACTGTGTTTTACATATGTACTTACTTGGACATGGAGCACTGAGATAGCCATTCACTCACCAACACACCCATGCACACAGTCAACCACCCATACAGCTCTTTGCACATGCACTCTTGAACCCATATACCAAGTGAATCAACTGCTCATACATATATGCACAGAGTCACACACCTCCCAGCCACCCCCACACACACTCAGCCTCACATACAAATATTTGGGCAACCAATCAATAACCCATATAACCACTCATATAGCTACTGATCAACACATGCAGCAGCTTACACAACAACAGACATACTGATGCACACATTCAGACAGTTTAGTTACTAACCAATGCATTCAGTAACACACATTTAATCACTCACTCATACAGTCAGTTACGCACCAACTAAATCCTTCATCCAGACACTTATACACCCACTCACTCTTGAATATGTAAAACATATTTAAACTTTACAGAAACACACAGTCACTGTATGATGTCATCAGTGATGTCATTTGAGATGTCATCAGTGATGTCATCAGTGATGTCATTTGAGATGTCATCAGTGATGTCATCAGTGATGTCACTGACCATGTCATGAATGATGTGGTATGTGACATCATCAGCAGTGGATTGCGGGCGCGCGAGTTATAGTGAGTCCAACTAACTATAACGTGGGAATTTCAATGGTTTTGTATGAGTAAAATGTTCAGCTAACTATAACTGGTGTGAAACCTATGGTTTTTTCAGTGAATTTCAAAGGTTTTTTAAATGCTAATTCCTAACTATAACGAGTGTGAAACCTATGGTTTTTTCAGTGAATATATATATATGTGTGTGTATCTGTGTGCCAAGAAACGTTCTTGGAGTGAAAAAGAACGGGAGGGACACAGCGGGGAAATCAGGAAAGGATTTATTTCTCAGAAGAAGCATCGGCATGACACGTTTCGAACTGTGCCTTATAAATGGACTCGCAGTTGCGTTGGCAAACTGCAAGTCCCAACATGCACCTCTCACGGCATGCCAGGTAAGTTACTCTGCTTTGCTCTTTTGTATCCCTGCGTGGGTACTGGATGAAATGAGGAACACTGTTAAGATCTGTGGTAAAACATTGCTGGTAAAAACGAATTCCTTTCCCGGGTCTCCAAGATGCCTTCAACCACACGAATCATCAGACGGCCCGGCCTGGAAAGCATGGATACAATGATCCAGATTCCTCCGTGCTGTCACGAACTGCGGTCTGCAGCGGCTCATCTGCCGAGCGTGGATATGGTGGGTCAGAGCCTTGCCAATACCTTGGTTTGTGAAGAATATATATATACTCACACATATTACCTACTGGCGATAGCCAGTAGGTATATATAGTTAGGACCTAGCTACCATAGGATATCCGCAACATTCTATTGGGAATAACTTTGGCGCCGGTGGAGGAACTTGCGTGTAATTTTCCAAAATGTTGGCCAGCTCCGCTGCGCTCCTTCCCTGAAAGTTTCGGTGGGATTCGTGAAGTGGGGGCTGAGAAAAAAGGGGGGTCCCAAAACGTGTTTTCCCCATGTTAATTTCCATAGGACGTTCTGACAAGACTACAGCCCGAACCGCTGAATGGAATTACACCAAACTTGGCAAAATTGTAGGGACTTGTACGCAGAAGTGCCTTTGCTATATTTGGTGAAAATTGCTCCAGTGGTTTTTATGAAAATTTACTTCAAAAACACATATATATCTGGGCAGAGCCTAACCACACATCTCATCGTGAGATCTGATTGGCTGTCAGCACTTCATCCAAGAAGTGTTGGCAGCCATCTTGGGACCAATATACATGATAGCACCTCATTAAAAAGCATTGTAGTTAATAGAGGGTTTTAGGACTTTAGTTACATTATAAATCATTTGTTGATGGTACCATACTCATTTTAGGAATTGTGGTGTGTTCTAAGGTGATTTTACCATGTGAAAAAGCCTTCTGTTGGGATATCATGAATCATGTTTGAAAGAAAACTATTATCTCATGCTTTTCCCACAGTGGTTTGGAAGGGGATCTATAAGCTAAACTGAAAGCATATTTTCTGTAAATTCACATTATCTTTCTCAGTCATGTGAGAATGAAGTCTGACATTCTCAGTAAAACATGTACATCCAACAAGGACAGAGACTGTCAGTTGATTCCTTTGTGTTCTACTGCAGCCTCCTAGAGTGTTCTAAAGAACAACTAGAGCGCTAACAGTCCTACTTATTACAAAGGTATGGCACACCTGAAGCCATCTTGATTGGAATAAAGTGGTAACTCTTAAAACATTTAATTTAAAAAGGAACAAAATGAGGGGGTATATATTGCCATAGAAAGTATGATTAGTGCTGCAGAAAGAAAAATTAGGGCACATTTTGAGTGACTTCCCAAATCCTCTTCTATTTCATCAAAAAAGTCTGACATGCAGTCTCCCAAGATGGCCACCAGAGACAAAAGAGCCCAAATGTAGCCCAAATATCACCCAGATGTAGCCCAAGTATAGCCCAATGACAGAATGTCCCAGAGTGTTCTAAAGAACAACTAGAGCGCTAACAGTCTTACTTATGACAAAAGTATGGCACACCAGAAGCCATCTTGATTGGAATGAAGTGGTAAGTCTGAAAACATTTAATTTAAAAAGGAACAAAATGAGGGGGTTCATTTTGCCATAGAAAGTATGATTAGCAGCAGACTTCCCTTGTGAGCAGTAGCTTTACTACAGTGATCTAATGAGCAACTAGAGTGCTAACATTCAGATTTTATGGCAAATGTGTGACACATCTGAATGCCTTCTTGATGGAACCAAAGTAAACAAGCATTGAAAATGCAATAGATCTCGCCCTCGTTTAAGTTAAAGCCATTCTGTTTGTAATGAGGTGGCTTTTTAGCTTTGCTTTTATTAGTGTTTTTAAAACTTTCATGTAAAACACATGCATATGTATGCATATATGTATATGTATGCATGCATTTATATTTGTATTTATATAGATATGCAGATTATACATGTTTATATATGTATGTATATATATATATATATACACACATACATAAATGCATATGCATATATATATATATATATATATATATATATTCACTGAAAAAACCATAGGTTATAGACCATATATAGTTAGGAATTAGCATTTAAAAAACCTTATTTTACTCACACAAAACCATTGAAATTCCATATATAGTTAGTTGCACTAACTATATATCGCGCACCCGCAATCCACTGCTGATGATGTCACATATTACATCATTCATGACATGGTCAGTGACATCACTGATGACATCACTGATGACATCTCAAATGACATCACTGATGACATCACTGATGACAACATCCAGTGACTGTATGTTTCTATAAAGTTAAAATATGTCTTACATATTGAAGAATGAGTAGATGTATAAGTGTCTGGACGAAGGATTTAGTAGGTGCATGACTGAATGTATGAGTGAGTGATTAAATGTGTCTCACTGAGTGCATGGGTTAGTGACTAAACTGTCTTAATTTGTGCATCATTATGTCTTTTGTTCTGTAAACTGCTGCAAGTGTTGATCAGTAGCTATATGAGTAACTATATGGGTTATTGATTGATTGTCCAAGTATTTGTATGGGAGACTGAGTGTATGTGTGGCTGGCTGGGAGATGTGTGACTCTGTGCAGATCAATGTGTTCTTGTATCAATGATTGTATAAGAGAGTAAGTATGTGTTAGTATATGTTTGAAAATGTAAGGTACTCTATGTTTAACTGTATAGATTAGAAAATGGAAGTGTGATTGATTCTTTACAGGACTGACTAGGTGTGTGAGTAACTCCATGGATGAGTGGCAGAGTGTGAGTGTCTGTATAGGTGTATGAGTGCATATGATAGTGTTGTTAAGATGAGTGATTGTATGTATAAATGATTGTATGGGTGAATGAGTGAATGTGTGTGTAGACGTAGGAATCAGTGAGGGCGTATGTAGTAACTAGTATTGGTGTGTCAATGGTTTAAAAAATTATATTCTGTATTTAACACTGGGTGTAACAGAGATTATATTAAAGTGTGAGGAGATGCATTGTATTGTCACATGAATGATATCATCAGTGATGTGACCATTGATGTCAAATGAGATGTCATCAGTGATGTCATCAGTGATGTCATTTGAGATGTCATCAGTGATGTAATCAGTGATGTCATTTGAGATGTTATCAGTGATGTCATTTGAGATGTCATCAGTGATGTCATTTGAGATGTCATCAGTGATGTCACTGACCATGTCATGAATGATGTAATATGTGACATCATCAGCAGTGGATTGCGGGTGCGCGATATATAGTTAGTGCAACTAACTATATATGGAATTTCAATGGTTTTGTGTGAGTAAAATAAGGTTTTTTAAATGCTAATTCCTAACTATATATGGTCTATAACCTATGGTTTTTTCAGTGAATTTTCAAGGTTTTGTAAATGCTAATTCCTAACTATATATGGTCTATAACCTATGGTTTTTTCAGTGAATTTCATTGGTTTTTTAAAAGCTAATATCTGTAGCTGTAAAATGTATTCTTCTTTAAATCCAAAAATATATTTTATATGTTTATTAATAAAAAAAAAATTTAATATTTTTTTTTCTTCGCTCCCGCTTCGCGAATCGGGAAGTTTCCCGTTAGGTGACCTTGATGCCGCGAAATAGTCTGCGAACCGGTAAACGTTCCTTTAGCGCAACTGCCGCGTTAGAAAACAACATCGTGACGCCTCGCGTCCGCATGACGTTTCGCGTTGTCGCGTGATACGTCATATGACGTGCTACGTTAGCGTACCCGAAAGCGAACCGAGGCGCGAAGCGCAGGTTCACGGAAGCAAACCGGGAGGCGGCGCAAAGCGCGTAACGTAAACACAGCAGGTCATGTGACTTGGTAATAACACTTTTCATTGGTTCATTTCACTTTTGGTTTCCTAATGATGTAAGACTAGGTCATGTAATCTAAAATTAACACTTTTCATTGGTTGAGAACTATTGTTTTTCCCAAATGATGAAAACCCCTCCTTCTTTCCTCACTCTGACTTTCATCTTTGTGAGAGAAAGACCCTTTGTTACCAGTGAGCAATGGCTTCTTTAGTAGCTTCAGCTGGTGCTTCCCCACCACCTCCACCACATCCAAGGAAGAGAGGACCACCTGCTGAAGTTATAATTCAGCAAGAAGAGGAAGAAGAGGAAGAGGGGGAAGAGCAGGAAGAGAGGCAGTTTTTGCCTGAAGAGCCCAGGAGGTCTCACCGGAAAGAAAACTTCATTTGGCAATTTTTTTAAATTCCCAAAGGCCAGAAAAAAGTAAATGCAAGATACGTAACTTGCCTTATATGTCAAGATAGACTGTCCAGAGGGACCAAGAAGAAATACAGTTACGGAAACTACACAATGCATCGCCATATGACTAGGTGGCATCCTAACAACTACAGTGCTGCACAGTTTCGTAACGATCTAGATAATCCCCCTATTATGGCCAGAAGATCTGTTGTACCGGAAGTGACGGGACCAGAGGGCAGGGAGATGGTGCCAAATATACAAATGAGATTTGGGGAAGTAAAACAAATCTGCGTACATTGCAATGGATTCATTTGCTACAGAGAAAGTAGCATCACTCTGATCAACAGAGCTATTGACAATCATCTTCCAGTTTGTCCGAAACGCCCCAAATAATAAATTCTTTTTTTTTTGTTGCTCCTGTTGAGCCCTTTACAATGAATCGTTTTCGTTTCCCCCCCCCAAAAAAAACCAAAAAAAATATAAAACCGTTCAGAAAAATTCAAAAAAAGTAAAAAAATGTTCAGAAAAAAATAAAAAAAATATAAAACAACAAAAACAATAAAAAAAAAGTTCTTTTCAGAACTACCTCCCCGTTATTAAAAAATTGGTAGAATATTTGGAACTCTGCCAACCTCTATTTCTCTTGATTCGCTTCCCAGTTCGCTCGCCGGTACGCGAACCGGGAGCGAACCCAAAACATTTTTTTTTTAAAAAGAACAGTAAGTATAAGGGAAGGAAACAGACAGTTATGTTAAAAGAAAGACAGCTATAGGGGAGTAAACTAGAGATACTATTACCCGTAATCCACTGCTGATGATGTCACATATTACATCATTCATGACATGGTCAGTGACATCATCAGCAGAGGATTGCGGGTAACAGTATCCCTAGTTTACTCCCTATAGCTGTCTTTCTTTTAACATAACTGTCTGTTTCCTTCCCTTATACTTACTGTTCTTTTAAAAAAAAAATTTTTAGATCAGTCAGAAACAGTGAAAGTAATAGAGACAGAGTGAGTGACCAAGAGTGAAGAAGTATGAGAAGAGAGGGACTAAGAAAAATAGTGAAGGAGTAGAGTAATTAAGTAATAGAGAAAGGAATGAGGGAAGTAGCAAAGGCAGGAAAGTGATTCTTAAACAAATGAAGCAGTGGAAGTAATAGAAGTTAAATGTGATAGAAATATAACAAAAAGAGTACAAAACATTTACCTTATAATTGTCGTTAAGTTAGTCATTTGTTCTTTTTATACTAAAAAATCTGTGAAAGAGAGAACAAACATTTGAAAAATATTAAAACATGTTTTTAATGAATTAGAAAAAACAAGGGAAAAGATTGAAGGACAAATAGTTTTTCAAGAACTTTGACACTTACAGAAGCCTCTGCTTCTCCATGCCCCTACACAGTCCTAAAAATATACATTTTAAACTAATAGTATCTTGATGCAGATGAAGTGAGTCCTATCTTGCAACATTGTGCATCTTTTGCATGACTGCTGCATTGGTTTCGTGTGGCATTGTTTTTTTACAGCATGACACATCTGCCTAGATTCATCATTTTATAATTTTGTCCCCTCATAGCAAATCTTTTCAACCGCGACTGCGTCACAAAAGTGACGCACAGTGGCGCAAAAGAGGCATACACCTATCATAAATCTGTCCCTAACATGTTAAATAATTGATTCAGGATGACAATAAGGTGTGGCCTATCCAGAGGTTTGTTTAAGGTGAGGCCTACTCAGGGTTGCAGATCAAATTTACACTTATTGAAGAATACAGAGGAGATAATACATGTGAACGCCTACTAATGAAGTAAGTCATGTCCACTTCACTCTTGAACAAAGGCTAGACCTCTTCTGTGTCCGTGGACAGACCTAAACTTCATCTGCACAATGTCATTCGTAAACTTAGGAAACACAGGTGATGTAATTGAAAAATGTGGAGTTTATTTTCCTCATTTCACAATCACATTACCTGTGTTGCCTTTGCTTAGGTATCTCATAGTGGAAATGTAGTCTATCATATGAAAGACTACGTAGAATATGAGCACTGTATGCAACAACTTTGACACTTACAGAAGCCTCACCTTCTCCATGCCTCCTACACAGTTCTACATGTACATCATAAATGCAAACAGAACAGAATTAATTATACATGTTAAATGGTTTATTTTTGCTGTTCTCAGAATGTATCAAATTTCACTAAAAACAGTGACTTGAAGGTATTCATCATATAACAGCGGGGAAAAAAAAACACAATCAAAATGATTGTGTTTAAAAAACCCATACAACATAACAAATCAGAATTCAGAACTCCTTAAAGTTAACTTACTTTCCATGACGGCGAAGGATGTCCTATGAACAGCTTACACTCTGTTGTGCTGTTATTACTTTCAACCCGCCACTTTCTGAAAGAAAACCTCCATCGTTTTCAAAAACATGTTACATACAATAAATGACTTCTCGCTCTCTACCACACGTTTCCACAAGGCCAAATCGTGTCAGAGCCATTTATAACTCTTGGAATTCTTGTAAGCCAATCCCGTCATGTTGTATTTCCGCAACTTTCAGAATTAAAATGTTGAAGATCATTTTCACAATCCTGGATTACTAATATCTTACCTTTCTTGCTCACTCATGTTCTACATTTCCTATGACACTGATACTGCTTACTATAAAGCAGACTTACACTATCTCTATGACTACTACAATTATTAAATTCTCTACATCACTTTTAATCACAAAGCAATATAAAACAGTAGACAGCATTGCAGACTTACATTCCCTCTACTCCATGTTTTGATTGGCTGCTTGAATTTGCTTATAAAAAGAAACAGTTTTTCTGAATTCATTCAAAGTGCAGTTATTTCAACATGACGTCCAGTGTTATGGTAAGAAGTTATGTCTCTGTACTACACTTATCCTCAAGGCCAAATCGTGTAGGAGCCATTAGAACTTCTTGAAATTCCTCAGAGCACATCCCGAGATTCTTTCCCTAAAATTTTGGTTTTAAAAACACCAGGTAAGAGTTTTTAAGGTCATACGGCAATTTTTTTTGGAAAATTAAAACAGAATCATTGCAGAATGACCAGCCGTTTCTAGACTTTAAATAAGCTGTGTAATGTCCTGATGTTATTGAAGGACCGTCATGATATATAATTGCTGCAGTTACAAAAGTCCTTCCTGATATTGACAACTGTGAAGCCACAAAATTTTTAATTAAAGTTGTCAATTTTGTTCCATCAGGCCTACATCGTTGGAACATTAAAATAACATACTGGCCATATGTTCGTATAAATAATGTGGACATCATTTCAGATTTACATTGGCTACACTCCATGTTGTGATCAGCTGCTTTTACTAGTTTATTAAAAGAGACTGATTTACTGTCTGGCAAAGTTAAATATATAAATCAGTCTACACTAGTACTACTTGATACCCTACAGTTCTCGCAGTCATGCTGCCATTGATAAGAAAGCCCAAACAGGTGATCTACATCTACACCTTCAGTATGCAATACATCAAGTATATACATTAAAAACTCCTGACAATCTTGCTGAATATTTTGAGAGAATTGTGTTTGGCCTGAACATCTGTCTAACAGATTTCGAATTTCAGACACACTTTCTATTTTTGTTCTATCTGTGCTACATTTCTCTAACACAGAATTTAACAAACTGCAAAATCTTTGATCAGAATTGACCACAATCTCTTCTTTTACATTTTCTAGAGAAAACAAAACATTAACCACTACATTAGCATAGCAGTTGACACCAGAACTGTTTTCAAATTGAAAACCAACAACAATTCTAACATCTTGTAGAATACTCTTGTAAACTTCATCCTTCGCCTGACGCATATTTTCATGCAGTTCAGCATAATTGAAGTTTAACCATATATTGACGTTGCCAATGCTCCCTAGGCACTTCCTGGTATCTTCATGCATGAGCATTTTGAACACAGGTTGCCCTTTCACTGGTGTCAGCTGCAGAAGATCTCCGAAAACAATGATGTGTTTGCCACCAAATAACACATCATACTCTGTTTTGAGAACTTCTTGCATTCTCAAATGCACAAACGCAAGCATGACATTGGAAACCATGCTTACTTCGTCAATGATAAGAAGTTTCATTTTCCTCAAGATTCTTGAAACTTCAAAACAAGCATCTCCAGATAGCTTGTGATATTGTAATCTGTTGTCATGCTCCACTGGCAGCATCAGTAAACGATGTAAAGTAATCCCTTTAATGTTATGTGCTGCCAGTCCAGTTGGAGCGGTGACAACACAAGACAGCGATGACTCTGTCCTTTCCTGCAAATAGCATGAAATTGCTTTAATAAGGAAACTTTTTCCAGTTCCCGCTTCTCCACTCACGTACAGTCGGACAGGCTTCAACGACGTACATGAACACTCTTTCTTCTCATGACTTAATCCATGATCAATTTGCATGGTAACTTCGTCATATATTTTCCTCTGCTCAACGTTGAGTTGTCTTTCCAACTCTTCTAAGTTAACCGCATCCTCCTGAGCATGTGCCATGGCTCTTTCCACTTCATTCATAGCAGTGGCAGCTTCATTTTCGATAACAGGTCCTCCTAGTGGATCCTGACTCAATGAAGCAGAACTCTGACTGTCCTGAGAACTGTCTCTGGCAATCTCGGCTGCAATCGTTGCTTCCTGCTCAATTTCCGCATTCAACATTTCTACATATTTGGGAAAAGCAGGACATTGTATGGTCTCCTTGGCAGCATTGAAAGAGTCTTCCTAACAGAGGAAATCTCCAAGCAGTTCCTCTTCTGCACGCCAAGGCTTGAAAAGTTGCAAAAGTGCTAAATAGAAAAACTCCTTTTTTTCAGGAGATTCGCCACTCAATTTTCGATGGTTTACCAAGTGGCATTTTCTTTGCTTGACCAGACATCCCTCACTTCCTATTACAGCATACACTCCTTTCTCAGTATCTTCTTTGATGTTCCTCTTGAATATGTAATTTTGAAGAACCTCATACAGACAAACATTGTCGAGGTGTTTGCTTCGATTTGGATAATATGTATCCAACATGTTGGTCTTCAAAATGTCGGTACTGTTTGGCTCCTTTTCCGCCAAATACTCAATTTCCCGCAAAGGTTTCAGAACTCGATTACGCGTTGCAGCAAGACCAAGACTCGCCCAAACGATACTCCTGGACTTGGCATAGAGACTTGCTGAAGACAACCGGGCAGAGCATTCGTAAGCTCCGATTTCTCGATGCGACAACATCTTCAGACTGAAACTGTACAACTTCTTGCTGAGGCTCTTTTCATGTGAAATGTCCTCCCACATATCCTTCAATTCTGTCTTCTCTTTTTTGGTGATGTAAGATGTCACATACCGAGCCACAGCCATACAGTTATCAGCCACAAACTGTATATCCATGTTAGCATTCCACATGGACAAAATCACCGGGTTGTAGTCGTTGATGTACTTGGACTCTTCGTTCCTCTTCAAATTGTATGTGTTTTTAGGTGATTTCTTCATCACATTATGTTGCAGCGAAGACATCAAACTGTTTACTCTTCCTTTAGAAATCACCGGTCGTGGAAAGCCGAAACGACATTTGGTGTAGAACTTGTCCTTGTTTCGGAATTTACGACGACAGTACTTTCCACATCGATGGCTTTGGAAACGTAGAACTTTTTCTCTTAGGCTTTTCTTCTCCTTTGCGTTTGGAACAGCACACGTAGAATACTGTTGTATGAAACTCATCACTGACTCTTCTGGATCCGTTCCAAATTTAGGTGCATCCTTGATCCACAGCAGCATATGTATATGAGGAGCACCTCTTGCTTGGTACTCCTTTCTCCAGAAGAAATCCAACACCTCTCCAAGAGGTGGATTCTTCTTATTCATGATGAAAGACATCATAGCTTCAAATCTATGATTGAAGTACCTGCATACATTGACTGGATCCAAAGAGCACAGTTCTCCGGGTGTCTTGAATTCGATGTTTTCGATGTTTGCATTTGCCTCTCGTAGAAATTCAAGTAAGTCTTCCCAGCCACACTCGGCACAGCTCAGAGTGAGGAACCATGTGGGAGTTCCTAAGTTCCTCAGCATACATTTTAAATCACCATGACGACGGTACCAGTACTCATTAGTACCACGCTGACACGCCATGAGATTAATCAGGTGAGAATCCAAAATACTGTCTTGGACATTGACTTTATCCATAAAGTCACTTGCCGACATGTTTTGCATGTGTATACCACTTTTCAAGATGTGGTTCACTGCATATGACAGTCCAGACAGATCGCTTTCAAACAGGAGATGAAACAAATAGGGAATGCATTGTCGAAACCTAGCATCTCCTGCATACAATCGCAAAGTCCGGTATTCAGAAGCAGGAATTTGATGAGGTCGCTCATCATATCTTCCTCCCTGACCTGTTGGAAAAAGCTGTGGGAAACACCGAGCTTCCAAACTTTCCTCCCAAACACTAATGGGACTCCCTTTGGCTTGTTTCATTTGAAACAACTCAATAGCATTCCCCATGACTTCCTTGGAATGCAAAGGATGAACACTATAATGTTCATATATTTCTTCACTAGTTCTACTTTCTCAATTTGACCAGCACACAAATCGCTATCCTCTTCCTCACTTACTTCCTCTTCTGCAACATATACATTTTTATAGTATTTATTATTTTTTTTCAAATACAATGTTGCCTTTTTGACTTTCCTAACATCCACTAAATCTTGCCATATTTTCTTATTCTTTGTCGGAACCCCATTAACTAAGATAACCAGAGGTTCCTCTTCCACTTTTTCTACTCCAATTGTGTTAATGTTTTTCTTCAAATCTAGAGGCAAATAAACAACTCTTCCCTTTAATCCTCTCTGTAAATCTGATGGAGGCAATTTCCCTGTCTTTGGCTCCATTCTTACAATAGCCTGAAAGGGATGGATACTTTGAATCAAAATAGATTCATAAGTATTTAAATCCTTCAATTCAGAAGGAATCTCAACCAATTCCAGATTATTATGAACTGCTCTAGCAGGCATCTGGTTTTGATTTAATTTGTTACAACAATAAGTACACACACGTTGATCCAATCCCAAATCAAAACAATTTTCTACCATCAAGTATGTTGTAAAATCCTTCCATTCACTATTATTTTCCCTTTCACTTTTTGCATATAAATCCACTAACTTAGTCTGATTCTTATAATAAGTGCGTCGACAACACACACAAGTGAAATTTGGCCTCTCACTTGATTTCACCTCAAAGGTTGCAATTTCCCTCTGGAAATTATCTGTACTGGAAACCTGTACACTATCTTCCACATTACTCTCTTCTTCTTGGTCAATTTCAACATTCTCCTCTTTACTTCCAAAGTAACAAAACTCAATTTCTTCACATATATTCTTTACATCTATTCCAGAACCATGCAAAAGAGCAGTGCATAATTGTTTAAGCATAATTGCTGGACTCTTAGCATAATACAACATTCTAAGTAAAATCCTCACTTTATTATGATGCACTGCTAGCATCCTGAAATGATGAAAAACACTCTGGCATACTCTCCTGGAAAGACAAGCCAGTGAATGCCCATGCAAACCTGTCACTTCTCTCACTCTGCAAGGATCTAATTCTTGCAACAACTTCATTTTCTGCTTCAAACTTTTCTTATTAAATGACCGTATAAAATCACAAAGCAAATTGATGGAATCCTGTCGTACACTGCAAATACTACTACACTTCCAGGTGTACACAGGACCCTTAGGACGTCTTCCTAAAACCTCATTACCTAACACCTCTTCTATCTCTGTTGTCACAAGTTTTTCTTTTTCAACTGGACAACAATCTTTCACTTCATAAGCTCGACCACTGGTGTCAACTGCATGCACCAAATCATTATCCTGGAAATAACTCTCCTCATTAAAAAATGCCTCAGAGCTTGAACTATGCATCCATTCTCCAGAAAAAACTTCACAAAAATTACTACGATTAACTATTCTCTTCCATCTACTATTTCTTTTGAAATCATAAATTGCCTTGTTTACCTTCCTAATTCTATTGATTATCAAAATAAATAACTTACGTTTAATTTCAAATGCCTGATCAATGACTTTCTCAACTATTTTTTTTCTCTTATAAAAAACCACTTTCTGTTCACCTTTCTTAATATTTTTTAACAAATTGCCAATTATCCTGTTGCGGAACATTCGTTTACGAATATCCCTAAACTGTTGTTTCCTTCTACTATCATGCACAGAGTTATCTCTTGCTCTAGCAGTAACATTTTTCATTGGCCTTTCCTTTCCGTTTGTATTGCTTCTCCTTTTCTGGACTGAAACATTTTCTGTAGTAATATTTTTTTTACTACAGATATTTCTTATGAATGTTTTTGTACTCTTACCCGGTGCTTTCTTGGTGACTTGACAAATATTTTTGTTAGAGGACTGCTGCTTTTTTTCATTGACCTGCTGTCTTTGACGTTTTGCAGCCTTTCTCAGTCTTTCTTTGGTTGGCATGCTGAAATCTTCAAATGATCTGCAGTTGAATCTGTGGTAAAATATAATAAAAAATGTTATTAACCACTATTACCCAACAGTAAATCAATAACAGTCATCAAAAACTTAACACACTACTTAACATTTTTACATAGAAGATTTTTTAGTGCTTGGCAAATTTAGATTACAGAAATAGCAGAAAAGAAATGGAATTTATATTCATTTTACCTGTGCTGTTTTATATGTGAATCTGATCTAATTTTATGAGCATATTTTAATATTTTATTGAAGACACTACACATAACCTGTTTTTGAAGGTGTCTTTATTTTTAAATTAAACGGTTTACATTTTTTACTTTTTATTTGTTATAAATTTTTTAAATAAATGTTTATAGTTCCATAGGCTCAAGCACGTCAGCTTCCCATCCTATGTCATACAATTCTGACAAATCTGCATCCTCATCACGTTCTTCTTCATCCTCAGGATTTAAATCATCCAAGGGATCAACATCCACTGATGTTTCAATTACGAGTTGATGAGGTCGAAATCAACTGATTGCTGATTGTCGCTCATGTTGATGTTGTCTTTATCTTTAAAAAAAGATAACAACAATGAGATGTTGCAGAGTAAGAGACAAATCTCAGAGATTATAATAGTAAAATTGTTTAACAAGAGTAACATTTTGCAGCTATTATTTAGCCATGTCCAGCGATGCTGAGGAGGTGAAACCTATGTCCAATTTTTCAGTGAACAGGACTCATCTCTTCTTAACCTTGGATAAGCCTCACCGACTCTGTGTCCCCTGCACATACTTAAATGTAAAGGGGCAGATTGATGTTAACTAGCACATCCCCAGGAATGCACCAGTTAACGTGCACCGCTGCTCTGCCACCCATGGTGTGCCGCATTTACAATCAGATAGGACAAAGCTGCGTCAAAACCCTGCGCCTGGTTGAAGCAGGCATACGTCTTGACGCACGTAGGCTGAAAGCTAAAGCAACAACTAAGTGTCGTGTGCAAAAGTTGCAAAAAAGGAAAAATGACGTTTAAACCGGTAATGAGCCCATGCTAACTTAACACGGTGTAAAGATATCCAGGATCTACATCAGTTTGGGGTTCACAAACCTGGCAGGTACAAGGCACTGAGGCTTTGCACCGTGCATGTCTCATCCCGAATCATATGTTGTTTCTGAATGAAACGATTTCCCAGACCACATGCTTTGGATTGGCTACTTCTAAAAAATTAAACACCCCTACTATCCCGGAGTTAGAGGAATATGATGGTTGGAGTAATTTTACTCGGTTGTCCATTAGTGATTTACAGGCCCTACTCCGTAATTCTTCCTTTAACATTTCCAGTATAAATCCAAAAGGTTGGCTGCTTTGGCAACGTAGTTCAGATTCTTGCAATTTGCTTGGACCCTTCAAACTCTGAAAAATGGTAAAGTTCCCTGGGGATACATGAACGTTTCTTCTTTATTTGCCCCATTCAATTTGACTAACAAACAACGCTTACTGTCAATGCGTGATGCTTCCTTTTCAATGTTACATATTGAAAGGTTAGAATCTTTGCCTTTTTCAGTGGCAGAGGCCAATGCTGCAACGTGCCTTATCCACGGTTTAATAACGCTGCGTTTTGCTTTATATAAGTTTTCAAATTGTATGAAATATGTACCAATAGGTCGTTATGAACCTTTAGGTAGTGGTTTTCTTCATGAGGTCTGGTCGCTTCCATACACATACAGATGTTTCAAAGATGACCAAGAAGTTTATCTGAATGGAGAGGAATGCACTGAGACGCCAGATCATTCACTAATGTGTAGGCACATACAGTTACACGGTTCATGCAACAAAGACCGACCAAATATGGCTTGCGTGTTGCAAGGCACGCCAGTTCCTGCTATCATCCCCACGTTCAAGTTGTTGGAAAATGGTAGTTATTTGATGCTCAATAATGAAGATTGTTGTAGGTTAATTACAAGTATTCCTTTTATCGTAAAAGTAAGTGAACGGGTTATTTGCTGCAGAAATGTTCTATTTCCTCCCACACATGAACATAGGGAGTTTTCAATCTGGCCACAAATACCAACCTTGGGTGCAGATTTCAACGGCATGGCAAGAATAAGGGCTCTTTTGTCTCAGAGAGAGGTGGCCTTGAGTTCGGCCCGTGAAACTTTCGTGCTTCACATAGCGAACACCCGTACAGAGGTGCAGGCCCTTTTAAATACTGATTCGCCTTTGCATTTCACCGAGATGGTTTGGACTATCTTTAACGCGTCCTCCACAAAGGCCCTGGCACATTTTTTTAAAGTTGTTAGCAGTGGTCTCGTGACTTCATTTGAGAAAATCTTTGGAGTCATCCCTGCTTTCTTTCATTCTATTTTTTCCACTTTGTTTGGTGGATTCCCAGTTTTACTTGCATTAGCAGCGGACGCTCTTGTGCTTTTTTACATTTTTAAATATGGATGTCCTTCCTGTGCAAGGTCCCGCCCTGCAGCTGCTGACGCTGTTCCGCAATGGCATGCTTGAATATTATGGCACAATGCCGTTGGCGATATTAAGCACGGCATATGGATTATCTTTTCGATTCTCCTACTTCACCTGTGTCCAGCCTGTATTTCACTGCCTAACCTGTGATTTCGATTGGGCCATTGATTTGTGTCTCTGCCGACCGGTTTCTCCTGACGTCGACTTTAATCAGCTGATGAGTCCTATCATTACTCACGAGTTGGTTTGTCCTGGCGAAAGGATTATGGCTGTGGCATTGATGCATGGACTAATTGGTCCCTGGAATTTACTGGCGGCAACACAGTCTTTCTTGGAACAGAGCTTTCTTGAAAACCCACCGAGCTGTCCTCTGATGGTGATAGAGGATCCGGTGCTGGGAGAGCACGTATGTTCTTTTCCGCTTTTAAGTTGGATGGCTGAACTGTTTTCGGATGAAGACGGTGACTTCCTATTGGAGGCTGTTGCAGCTTATTTTGCATACACAGTTATGTCATAGACCTTTTTCATGTTTGATATGCTGAGTACTAGCATTTCATTGACAATTCATTTACTTATTTGTCAAGTTTTTATTATTTAGCTTGCCTATTGGCTTAAGCCTCGATAAAGTAGTTGGCTGTTTTATTTTTTTTTAGCATTAAATTTTGCTAGTTTTTAATGTTTTACCTTGTGGACCGTGCACATATAAAGTTGCAATCTGCTCTCATGAGATGGCACTTCTATTATCTTATTCAGTTCGTTTCCGGATCATGGGGGGGTGTCATGTAGATCCTGGATATCTTTACACCGTGTTAAGTTAGCATGGGCTCATTACCGGTTTAAACGCAATTTTTCCTTTTTTGCAACTTCTGCACACGACACTTAGTTGTTGCTTTAGCTTTCAACCTAGTAGTTCATCGTGGTTTACATGAGAATAATATGTTATTGCTCTACTATCTGCTTTGCTTGTTAAACTATATCTGTACAGCGAGTGCTGAAGTTTCAAGAACAACACGATACAGAATTGTTATGAGGTCTGATCTCCACGACTTCATAGTCATAACATAAGTGCAGCTTCTGCCAATTCTGGGCATGAGGCGCGTTTTATATTGCTTTGCCGAACACACATACACAACACTTGATGCGGTTCACATGAAGAGAGAGCTGGTGTATGCTGATGTGATTCCTTCAAATCTAGGACACTAAGGTATGGGCCCGCCCTAAACCAACCCAAAGAGACCTTCTTAACAAATAATATAATATGTGTATTAGGGAAGGTGAAATATAAGTGTTGCTAACTCTTATTCATTTACAGCATGTTAACATACTGTCACCATTCGCTTTTGATGTACTAGTAACTATGCTGGTAATTTTGCTACTGATAATATGTGTACTTGTATTATCTAAGATACTACACCTGAGAAGACGGCATTAGTAAATAAACATTTCAAATGCACATGTGTTCTTCTTAACTCCATGTTCTCGTTTGTAATGAATATATAACGACCGAGTGTTCATGAGTTCCACGTATCCTGAGGTACTGTAAGTTCATGTTCTGAATTGTCTAAAGATTGGGAGTTTGTTATATCCAATGTGACACTGTACCTAGCTTGTTACGGGGTTTTTGGGTACTAAGGTCAGTTTTGGGGCACCCTAATTCGCCGAGGTTCCAATCCTCTGTGCTTAGTTCTGTGTGAGAACAGAAACCCTACGACAGGGGCACCCCTGAGCCTTGCTGGAGCTTCATCACACTTGCGATAGAACTCCAGCAATGCGCCACCTTTACGGCACAGATGCGTCACGCATCTGTGGTGTTTTTGCCCCATGGTGCGCCGCATTGTAAATGCAGCACACCATGGGTGTCGGAACAGCGACGCAGGATGACTGGCACATCCCTGGTGATGCGCCAGTCATCATAAATCTATCCCTAAGCTTCTTATCTTGTTAGAGATGAACAGCCATATGTATCATCAAAGTTTTTTGCATTTCCTAAATAGCGAACTTTAAGGAATAAATAGCGATTCTTTACCATTCCTAATTTGCGATGAGCAAATTGCTAATTGCAAATTACCCATTCATTTCCATGGAGCAGGAGACCCATAGGAATGAAGGTGCAATTTGCGATTAGCAATTAGCTCATCGCAAATTTGGAATTTTTTCGAGGGTGCAGGGGTCTCTCAAGAACACCCTGCTGCACCCCTGAAAAAGAAATTTGGAGGCATATGGCGCACATAAATTTTAAAAACATTCCTTTACCTCAAAAACGATTTTCAACTCATAATTTGAAAACACTGCCCACGGGGAAATGACTTAAAATGTCCTCAAGACACATGAAAGTGTTTTTTTTAAAGCCTTTGCAACTTTTTTGGGTCACTTTTAACATGGCTATGTAACTCAAACAGTCAAAATTTAAATTTACCATGCACAGGTGGGAGCATATTTACAAGGAATTTGCTCCACGGGGAAAGGTCTTTTAATTTAATATTGGAAAAATAACTTCAGAGACACTGAAATGCCTTATAAAGAAGCATACACCATTATGTCCTTGTCATAAATTTTAAAAGCATTCCTTTTCCCCAAAAACGATTTTCAAGTCATAATTTAAAAACACTCCACATGGGGAAATGACTTAAAATGTCCTTAAGACACATGAAAGCGTTTTTTGATTGCCTTTGCAGCATGCTTGGGTCACTTTTAACACGGCTATGTAACGCAAACATTCAAAATCTAAATTTGCCATGCACAGGTGGGAGCATATTTACAAGCAATTTGCTCCACAGGGAAAGGTCTTACATTAAAATGGAAAAAATAACATCAGAGACACTCAATTGCCTTATAAAGAAGCATACACCATTATGTCCTTGTCATAAATATTAAAACCATTCCTTTTCCTCAAAAACGTTTTACAAGTCATAATTTGAAAACACTCCACAGCTCCTATGCACATAAAAACCCTGTCAGTACTAATACTTCACATTTTCTCCAATTACAATTTCTCAAAGAAACAAAATCTATTTGTAAAACACTTGACACAAAGCAACATTTGAAAAACACAACTTTCTTCATAATTTTCTCCTTAAAGCACACTATTCTGTATCTAAATTAAAGAAATCTTTTCTCACCTAAGCAAATACTTTGAGTTTCAAAACAGTCTCAGAAACACACCAATTTGTCTTCAGCAGAGCAAAAGGTATGCACTCCAGAGTCTGCAGCTATCAAAAGCACAGAAATGCTGTAATTCTTCACACATATCTCTCATGTCACCCAATCAAAACTCTTCCCTCACTTTTTTTCAAATTAAAACCCTTCCCCCCCTCTGCCCTCTCTGCTTTTTTTGCATAGCAACCACCTCTTGGAAGACCTCTGGTGTTTGCAAGTTCACACAACAATGTTGCAATTGAACTCTGAACTCTCAGTGCACCTGCATATGCAGTGCATTCTTTCATTTAATGATTTTTTCTTCACCACTCAAAATACATCTTTCAAAGAACTCATCCATGCACCCTAACTTTCTGTTTTCAGTAATCAAAATCCACCAATCACTCTTACTGCTTCATTAACACAGAAACTCCACAGTTTTTTTCATTTTACACTCTTATTTTTTTAACTGCCATTTCATTGCCACACTTCATCTGACTGCAGGAGAACCTTCTCTCACCATGTTTTCTGTCTGGATTGTTGGACATAGTTACATCTATTGGGCTCAGAGGTATGCTGAGAACAGGAATTTACCTAACCTCAATTTACAAGATGTGGAAATTAAGTGGTTTGGCCACAGAGGATTAAAATGTCACCAATTGATACCATTGGTGAAAACCTTTATGCATTTGCCAAAACCTGACCTGTTAATTGTGCACTGTGGAGGTAATGATTTAGGCACTTTGACTGGGGTAGGTCTGGAAATGCTTTTAAAGGACACCTTTGAGCAATTGATGGCACTTTTTCCTCAGACTGCCTTGGTATATTCAAATATATGCCAAAGACAGAAATGGAGGTGGTCGAACCAATTTTGTCCACAAATTGAGAAGTCGAGGAAGCATGTAAACAAATCTGTTTCAGCTTACATGAGAGACCATGGAATGGGCTCCTTGTACAACAATAACTTGCGTTACTACATGCAAGATATCTACAGAGGAGATGGAGTTCACTTCTCAGATGAGGGCAACAGAATTTTCATTCTGAATTTAAGAATGTGCATTGGTACCTACTTATAAGTACCTAAATGTACCATAAACCCAAAAGCTCTTCTCAGAGCTACCCTACATCTGATCACTCACAATTATTATTTTACTCTAACTTTTTTCACTAATTTTCAACAAAGTACGCTCCCCAGAACGCTTCCCGGTTCGCGAACCGGACGCTCCCCACGCAAAAAAACTAAAAATCTTTTTTTTTTTTTGCCCTGCGGGGCCCTTTTAAAGCCTCCACATCAAACCTAGGGGGTCAGGGAGGATCTACTATGCCCCCTTATGGTCATTTGCCCCTTCGCTTTGGCCTCCTCTTGTCTCTCGATCCTACCGAGAGACAAGATGGCGGCCGCTACGGACTGTTTGGAATGTTTACAGACGCCGGAGAACCAATCAGCTTCGCAAAGCTCCGTAACGCGAAAAGTACGCGAAGCGGAGCGCTGTTACAGATATATATCTTTTTTTGAACGTTAATTTCTCAAAATCCACTGGAGCACATATATTGAGACGTAGCAAAGGCACATCGGGCTACCAGTCCCTACAATTTTGCCAAGTTTCGTGCAAATCCATTCAGCCGTTCGATTATTATTATTATTTTTTTTTTTGCCCCGCGGGGCCCTTTTAAAACCTCCACATCAAACCTAGGGGGTCACGGAGGATCTACTATGCCCCCTTATGGTCATTTGCCCCTTCGCTTTGGCCTCCTCTTGTCTCTCGATCCTACCGAGAGACAAGATGGCGGCCGCTACGGACTGTTTGGAATGTTTACAGACGCCGGAGAACCAATCAGCTTCGCTTCACAAAGCTCCGTAACGCGAAAAGTACGCGAACTGGAGCGCTGCCCGGTCCGCTGTTACAGATATATATCTTTTTTTGAACGTTAATTTCTCAAAATCCACTGGAGCACATATATTGAGACCTAGCAAAGGCACATCGGGCTACCAGTCCCTACAATTTTGCCAAGTTTCGTGCAAATCCATTCAGTCGTTCGGGCTAAAAGTGAGGCCAACCGCCCTATGGAAAACTCAATGTTAAAAACACGTTTTGGGACCCCCCTTTTTTCTCGGCCCCCCCTTGACGAAACCCCCCCAAATTTGCAGGGGCTGCTCAGAAACAAAATGTTCCATTTTCCTGAAAATTTCAGCCAATTCCGTCCACACACGCCAAAGTTATTAGACATAGAATTTTCAAAAATCCCATAGAGAAAAAATCCTAACTATATATACCTACTGGCGACCGCCAGTAGGTAATATATATATATATATTCCACAACTCGGCTCAGTTTGGTTGACCCCTGGCGCTCTGTTACCGGTGCGTGTTCCTCGGCAGAGCCCCGCCGAATTCAATTTTTCAAAAATCCCTTGCAGGCAAATGAACACGCACTCGAAGGGATCTTTACTCTTCAATTCTTTATTGCACCATAGTTCTTGCAGTAAGTTACCAACGCGTTTCACCGCCTACAGACGGCTTGATCACGGTCATATATATATATGTGTATATGTGTGCGTGTAAAGAGAGGTAGAGGTGTAGAGGTAGAGAGGTAGAGCTAGAGCGGTAGAGAGAGAAGTAGAGAGAGGTAGAGAGGTAAAGAGAAGAGAGTCAGTAATAGAGAGTAGAGAGTGAGTAGTAGAGAGAGTAGCAGAGAGTAGCAGAGAGTGAGTAGTAGAGAGTAGTAGAGTGAATAGTAGAGTGAGTAGTAGAGAGTAGTAGAGAGTGAATAGTAGAGAGTGAGTAGTAGAGAGTAGTAGAGAGTAAGTAGTAGAGTGAGTAGTAGAGAGCAGTAGAGAGTGAGTAGTAGAGAGTAGTAAAGAGTGAGTAGTAGAGAGTAGTAGAGAGTGAGTAGCAGAGAGAGAGAATAGTAGAGAGTAGTAGAGAGTGAGAAGTAGAGTGAGTAGTAGAGAGTAGTAGAGAGAGAGTAGTAGAGAGTGAGTAGTAGAGAGAGAGTAGTAGAGAGTGAGTAGTAGAGAGTAGTAGAGAGTGAGAAGTAGAAGTAGAGAGTGAGTAGTAGAGAGTAGTAGATAGTGAGTAGTAAAGAGTGAGTATTAGAGAGTGAGTAGTAGAGAGTAGAGAGTAGTAGAGAGTGAGTAGTAGAGATTAATAGATAGTGAGTAGTAGGGAGTGAGTAGTAGAGAGAGAGTAGTAGAGAGTAGTAGAGTAGTAGAGAATGAGTAGTAGAGAGTGAGTATTAGTGAGTAGTGGAGTAGTAGAGAGTAGTGGAGAATATTCCAATGTTTGGCACAGCACCACTTGCACAATAAGTCCAATCAAATCATATCACTTAGAGTCCTTATTGAAGCGCTGAATCTTGGTGTATATTCAAATGCTTTTATTTTCCTTAAGTTTATGTACCACAGCCAGCTGACGCGTTTCGTTCTGTACAACAGAACTTCTTCCGGGCGTTCTTATTTCCTTCAAGTTATGTCGGTATCCTGTTGTCATATAACTAGATATTTCTTCCAAATGTTAGACGAGACGTAAGTACATTCTTATTCAAAGTGACTAGGTTTCAATTTTACCCACACAATTCGGGCAGACTTGAGTAATTTATAGCATCCTCAAAGTCAGTCTTTCAAAAATTCCAAAGTATAGGACATGATAATCCAAATCCAAATGTTTCTCAAGAAAAGTCATTTTCAATCGTTCGGAATTTCGGCGTTTGGGCTAACTATAACACCCCTAAAACTTATAGTTTTTTGAGTGAATTTTAAAGGTTTTTTAAATGCTAATTCCTAACTATATAAGGCCTGAAACCTATGTTTTTTTTCAGTGAATATATATATATCTTCACTTAGGGCAACATTTGGATGGATATATATATATATAAAAATCCAAATGTTGCCCTAATTGAAGATGCACTTGTCGCCAGGTTCTCCTCCGTAAACTGGCACAAACTGGCATTCTGCTCAGTTCTATTTTTGAAAAGCCTAACGCGTTTCGGACTGCCATGAGTTCTTGATCACAGGCACATTGCGTAATCACCACAAGTGAAGACTATCAGTTAACTTCCTCTTGCTATTATTGCCCCCAGGTGGGCTTTCATTACTGAATTCATGCATATTGGGATTTGTAGTCCTTATTACAATAAATATTTCCTCCAGTGGATTCGTGATGCCTCAGTTTGATTAAAAGGTGATGCACCGTTACATCGCAACTTTTACAACGGGAGTCTTTTACAACGGAACTTTTACAACGCAGGATCCATTACATCGGATGCCATTACAACGCATGGCATTACATAGCAGATGCTATTACAACGCATGACATTACATCGTAAGTATAGGTAAGTATTTAATTTTTTTTAATTTTATTAATATTAATTATAATTAAATATATTTATTTATGTTTTTTAATATTATTAATGTATTATTTATTATATTAATTAAAGTAATTTTTAAAATAAGTACAGGTGTACAGGGGTGTTTTTAGGTTTCAGGGTAGGGTTTGGGTTTTGGGGTACAGGGGTGTTTTTAGGTTTCAGGGTAGGGTTTGGGTTTTGGGGTACAGGGGTGTTTTTAGGTTTCAGGGTAGGGTTTGGGTTTTGGGGTACAAGGGTGTTTTTAGGTTTCAGGGTAGGGTTTGGGTTTTGGGGTACAGGGGTGTTTTTAGGTTTCAGGGTAGGGTTTGGGTTTTGGGGTACAGGGGTGTTTTTAGGTTTCAGGGTAGGGTTTGGGTTTTGGGGTACAGGGGTGTTTTTAGGTTTCAGGGCAGGGTTTGGGTTTTGGGGTACAGGGGTGTTTTTAGGTTTCAGGGCAGGGTTTGGGTTTTGGGGTACAGGGGTGTTTTTAGGTTTCAGGGCAGGGTTTGGGTTTTGGGGTACAGGGGTGTTTTTAGGTTTCAGGGCAGGGTTTGGGTTTTGGGGTACAGGGGTATTTTTAGGTTTTAGGGTTGGGTTTGGGTTTTGGGGTACAGGGGTGTTTTAGGGTTCAGGGTTGGGTTTGTGCTTAGGGCTAATTAAATTATATTTACTATTTATAAATTAATTAAAATATATTTATTAAATTAAATTAATTATATTATATTAATTACATTTTTTAATTAAATTAATTAAATTAAATACATTATTTTAATTAATTTAATTTAATTACAATTTTAAAAATATTTAAATTAAATTAATTTCATTATATTAATTAATTAAAATTAATTACAATTTTTATTAAAATAAAATTAAATAAATAGATTTAAATCTATTAAATTAAATTAATTACTATTTTAAAATGTATTTTAATTAAATTAATTAAATTAAATTAATTAAATTAACTTAATTAAATTTTTTTTTTAAAAGTATACTTACCTATACTTACGATGTAATGCCATGCGTTGTAATAGCATCTGCTATGTAATGCCATGCGTTGTAATGGCATCCGATGAAATGGATCATGCGTTGTAAAAATTCCGATGTAACGGAATGCGTTGTAAAAAACCGCGTTGTAGTGACACCAATCCTATTAAAACATATTTGTATACCCTCCAGTGGGCCGCAAAAGTAAAAGCACAGTTTCTATATTGCAAACCAAGCCAAAGGTCAACAGAGAGCTATACAATGTCTTAGACCAGCAAAATGTCAATGAGTAATAGGAGAGGAAGCTGGGTTGTGAACGGTTAATACATTGTGTTGCAGTGCTCTTTAAAGAAGTGAGTTTTTAACATTTTTCTAAATTGGAGCAGTGTTGGGATGGTCCTGAGGAATACTGGAATATTGTTCCAGATCCTAAGTACATAGATGGAAAAGGACGAGTGTGTTGTTTTTTATTTCTTTTTTAAACTTATTCGTCTGTAGTCACAGTGTACTGGCTACAAGTGTGCAAGATAAGTGGACTTGCTGGTCATGATGACTTTGTAAATGATGCTGCTGGTTTTGAATATTGTGGGGGCCGGCAGGGGGAACCAATGGAGTTCCATCAGGATAGGGGTGATTTGATCATATTTCTTCAGGCCCTGGCTGAGCTGTGCTGTGGCGTGTGAGACGCCCTGAAGTGGTGCCAGTGTGGAGTCTGGGAGGCCAAGTACATAGTACAAGGAATTTTTGTTGCTTCCTGGAAAAATTCACTTTGACTTTCTTTACAAGAGAGAGTTGGTACCAGGCTGTGATTTTCTTTCTGGCAATGTGGTTCTTGAGGGTGAGACTGGTGGCCAGGGTGAATTTAAGGGACTTGGCATTCAGTGAAAATTGGGATTCAACGCCATAGAGGTTCATGTAATTGAGCCAGGTTTGCACCATATCTTGTTTGGTGTTCTTGGCAAATAACGGGAGCGTCTTGGTGGGTGAGCTTCAGGTTTGTGTCCAAAGAGATACATGAGCACGATGAACACTGCCCAATTAAATCCACTAGACACAGAAAAGAAGCTTTCTAAAATAAAAAAGACAATATGGCCTTAAAAGCAAGTCCCCCTCAAGGCATATAAAGCTGTATAACTAAATCTGCATATTACACACCAATAAAATGTAATGCCATAATTTGTCAAACACATCTGAAAGGCTTTGATCTATTTCACACTGTATTCACCCTAATCCTGTCTTACTTAATGTTATTTGGAAGAATATGCTCAAACAACAGCTCCACCACGTACTTGATTCACTGACACAATGGAACATTAATGCCATTTTACCAAGTGACACTTCCTTATCAAGTTACTGAGGATTACACATTTCTTCAAGGGACAACAATGCAATTACCTTGGCTTTGCTTGTTTGCCTGGGGCTTGTTGGCAGCATCCAGTTCCACAGGTGAAAGAATATATTGACATTTTTCAAGAATTTATAGAAAGGCATATTTAGTGCATAGCCATTAGAGATGTACAAAAGAAAAGTGCTATTGAATGTAGCAAGAGATTATTAGGTGTTCTGAGTTACAACAATGAGACAGGATTTCATTGGTGGTATCGAGTATCCATCACTCTGCCTCACACGTTATCCTATTAGACTGCTCCCATGCAGAGGAGGGGGAAATCATCATTGAATATGCAGGCGCCTTAACAATACCTACACAACCACAATTACCAATGAGCCCTTCGCTGATCCCAAATGTGCTAGCCACATACAATACCAGGTGCACTCCCCATGCATTGTTTTACATTATGATGCTAAATTTCACCACTTTGAACTGCAGTGCCATTGGTAGGCTATGGCAAGGAAGACACAATCCAATTCTCTATACAGTGTTCCCCAATCATATGTTTTCTCCCATGTTCAATTCCAGCACTAAAGATTCTCTAAAAAAAGCTTTTGATTCTTCCTTTGATGCCAACTATTTGTATTGGTGATACAGCTCCACTATGTAGGAAATATGGGTTTGGTATTTTCTATTGCCTTACGACATACACCCTATATTACTGACTACTATTGGTTCCATAGAGTTGTTATCGCGCCACTAATGAGAGAAATCAGCACTTTCTCTTCCTAGACTCTCAATGAAAACTCCCATAGGAAAGGAGGCTAATATCTTTGCTGAATGCTTAACTATTGAAATAACCATATCTTGTAATGTTATACCTCTCAAGCTGGATTTCAGTTTACTTCTTAATCTGTTTTTTGGCATACCTTACTATTGGGAGTCTGATTGATGGATACTCCTCTACAGAAAATGTCATGATTTCTGCCAAAGCAGGGACACAAGCAAAAAGACACTCTTTTACTGAATTAAGGATCAAGTAATCTTTCCTCCCAATGACAAGTTAGAATCCATCAAATGGACATGACAAAAACACTAGCATAAGCCCAACAATTGGTGACTCATACATGTGCCTTCAAGCACAGTCTACCTTCAAAGAAATTAACCAGAGAGGAGCCATTCATTCAGTTAGAAAGAGTGATTCTTAAAACTGTGGTATATAAATAAATAATACCGGATCTAGGTTTGTCTGGACTTAGCAATAACAGATAGCTCAATAAAATAAGAGTCAAGATTCGAGGTAGTAGGAGTTTGCAGGTTTATTACAGCATAAAGGACAGGAACAGGACAACCTGCACAGGAATAGGATGGCAGCGCTGCCGGGGGCAGGATCGGAATCGGCGTAAGGGAAGGGGTAACATTTAATAACAGTGCACGATCATATATACTAAAACAGTTGCATTACAATACATACGATAGGCGGAGCAGTGGGTGTGGTCAATAGCAGTCGCGAAAGATAAGGGTGAAAGTAGGTGTAACAGGGGCGTATACATAGACATGTGATGCAAACGTAACAGAATATGTCATGAATGGGGCGGAAACATGGAGGGGGCTACCTAAGGAGCCGGGACCTCTGACCTAATGGTGCGCGCAAACTGGCAATGACGTGTTACTAGAAGAAGCTGGGGGCTACGAACTCTGTGCTAGGAGCAGAGACTGAAGTCTGGAGAGTCAGGGCGACATGTACCTAAACAGTATCTAGTATCTGATGTTTAGAGAACATGTTGATAGAATCCAAAAGTTATCGGGGTAAAGGCTAACAGACTCTAAGACTCTAAGACTGGAGCATGCATTATTCTACATGTAGTGCGTGATGAAGAATATTAAATGACCATTAAATGCAGTATTTCTCTAACATGGAGACGTAAGGGCTAGACAATGACGGAAACTATTGATGTGATTCAGTAGCTTTAGGAATGCAGAGAAGGAGGACTGAACTGATAACTGGAATCATAACATACTCTTGGCAGACTCAGAGGCAGAGCCAGGCTGAGCCGGGCACTGCGAGGCAGGAAGTAAGTGAAGGGTCGAGGATACAGGTGGGGGCTGTATCGCTCCTCAGCGAGGCTTCAGGAGACAGGAGCTGAATCTGGTATCCAGGCCCTTTTGAGGCCTAGAAACGGGAACTTTACAATGAAATAATGTGTACACTGAGAAACGTGGCAACGTAACTTTACATAGGCCTGATATTCGTAGTATTCACGAGAACTGGAAACTGACATACTAGAGGTGGACACAACTGTAATTGCGTCATTAATCGAACATGGGGAATACATATGCATATTAATCATGCACAGATAACATATGATGGAGGACGCGTAGGGACACAGAACATGGCAAAATTTACTTTTCCACATTCCCTCCTTGTCACTACGTTTCCATCAGGAAACATCAATATTCATGATACCATCTATCATTTCATACAGTATCATTTGCTCGTCTCGAATTATCCTGGAACGGGATTTAGAACGGGGCTTGGGACTAGGAATACAAGAGGTAGCACAAATGCCGCAAATCGCAGGGCCACATTGTATACAGAGGCAGCAGCTGAATATGATATACCTAGAAAGGACAAGACTTTCCATCCCCAGGCGGAAATTATATTCCAGAACCAACCGGACCATGTCCAGGTGCCTGGATCTTGGTGTAACAGATGGGCAATTTTATGGAGTCTGGTTATAGCTGAATAAACAGACGGCGCGTTATTTGGAATGAAAATGCAGCAACTAGATCCGATGACTCTACAGGCCCCGCCCCTATCGGCCAATATGACGTCAAGGACGAGACGATTCTGTAAAACGACAAATCTCATAGCAGATTGCTCTTCGGTTAAGTTACCTAGAGCAGAGGCAGTCTCATTAACTACTGCTTCAAGGGTTCTGGTTAACCTACGGATTAGCTTACTATTCTGGATAGGTCCTATAAAGAAGAAGAAACCTCTATTGAAATCTGTATACTGTTCTAGGGCAGTTTCAGTATAATCGACAATGGGGGACTCCCTTCTATGTCTAAGGTGTACTAGATGTGTGTTTCTATGATAATCAGATGGGGCTAGGAAAACTGGTGGCAGTAGGAAGGCAATGTAACAGGTTCCCTCCCAATCGAGGGGCAGACGAACATATGCAGTCTGACCACAAATAAAATAAGAATGACATGAAGCTTTGAAAATAGATTTCCCACTGTCACTATACTTGACAATAGTAGTACAATCGCTATGTCCTACATGTACGGAACCATTATTTCTAACACATAATTCGCCTTTGACTGGTAGTACTGAAATAGCAGGTAAGTCTGGAGTGGAATCAGACTGAACATTCAGGACCATGAAATTCGAAGAATAATTACCTAAATTGTAAACTTCGTTTTCTAGATCTAACCCTGTTCTGTGGGGAAGACCTTGCTTGTCTGGGAAACATGTACTGTTAAGAAAAGACATATCTGTTGAGGATGACATTAACGTGGACCATGCTCCACACGAACCATTATGTGAAAATGGATAAGGAAAAAGTGGCAGAACTCCCTTCGGTGTCTGGAAAGGGGGGAGTCGACCACACACCCAACAATTAGTGGCATTGCTGGTCTGGTGTGAATAATGTAACATGCGGATGAAAGAATTATTACGCATAGCGAGGCGGTAAGAGAGTTCATGAGGAGGTAGATCACTAAACGTGTGCTCTACTGTAGCATTGGAAGACTTATTTACATGAGAAACTGGAAAATACAGGTAAAATGCATAACTGGTGCAGGAAATCATAATACTGAGAAATAATATGAAACATAGAAAAACGATACATCGGATTGAGTTTTGACTAACTCTCTCACTATGGGGGTCTATTTTATACATGTCAGAAACAGTCTAACCGTTTCACCTAGGGGAGGACTTAGACAATCAAACTGGCTGACTTATTTTACTAGACCTTAACTTGAGTTTATACTCCTGTTGCGGAGTTTTCTCTAACAGGGAAGGGTTCGTAGCAATGTCTTTTGCGGGACAGTCCTTAAGAATAGTACTTTGGAAGTCTTTAGAATCCTCGGAAATGTTCTTTGAGACAGGTGCCAGTCCATTAAATCTTTTAATATGCGAAAGATGCACCCAGCCTTTGCGTCCCTCCAACTTCACGGCTGTGCGGGTGGCCAGGAGGACCTGTCGGGGCTCCTTCCAGCGAGGCTCCAGTGGACTTGAGCGATCGAAATTCCGGACAAGAACCATGGATCCAGGAACGATTTCATGCGGTGCCACCTCGGTATTGTCTGGAAATGCGGCAGCAACCTGTGAACGACAAGAGTTGAGGGCAGACATCAAGGAAGCTAGGTAATCTGTCAGCATATTACTTGAAACATCGGTAATACTTCGGGGTCTAGGTGTACCCCACATGTTAGGGGGGCGGCCGAAAACGACCTCATACGGGGACAGACCTGATCTGGAATGCGCGACCATGCGCATGTAAAACAAAGCAACTGGCAGAGCTATTAGCCAGTCCACACCTTTCTCTTGACAAACTTTTGCAATTCGGATTTTCAGGGTCTGATTATGTCTCTCTACGAGACCGGCTGCTTCAGGATGGCGTACACAATGGAACTTCCACTGGTACCCTAACAAAAGGGACACGTGTTTCATGAGTTCAGATGAGAATGGCTGGCCGTTGTCTGAATACACGACCCTAGGGAGTCCGTAACGGGGGAAGAACTCACGAACCAACTGCTTGGCAGTGGTCGCGGCTGTGTAATCTGGGACTGGATATGCTTCTGTCCACCTGGACAAAGCGCATACAACTACAAGGACATACTTGAAACCTCGACATCGCTCCATCTGAATGTAATCCATTTGGAGGACTTCAAAAGGGTGGTCAGGGGGCTGGAATCCACCTTGTTCCACCGGGACACTTTTACCTGGATTAAACTGGCAACATATCATACAGGTACGGACTTTCTGCTTGGCTGCAGCTCGTAAATGCTTGTTGAACCAAATATTCTGGATACTGTCTAACATAGCTTTTTCTCCTAAATGTGCTGGACTATGTGCGGTGTTAATAATGACTTGAACCATAGAGTCGGGGAGAAACCATGTGGCTCTACCCTTCGTTAACCATCCTTGATCTGTCTGGACCCCTCCTTGTTCGGACCATTTCTTGATTTCATCGGGAGTAGCATGTAACTGGATATCTATGACATCTTGAGTAGGGTCCTTAACTGTCATACATGTAGTCGGATCTGGAGTGTGTGTCGGTGTCTGATTAACTGAAATGTCTGGAGTCTGAGCTGTGAGCTTGGCTGTGCGATCTGCTAGATCATTACCCTGGGAAATAATGTCAGTAACTTTCGTATGTGCTTTGCATTTCATGATAGCAATGGATGTCGGTAAATGTATGGCATCTAACAGAGCCTGAATAAGGAGACCATGCTGAATCTTGGTTCCATGAGAAGTCATGAAACCTCTCTCTTGCCAGAGCACCCCGAAGTCGTGTACGACTCCAAATGCGTAGCGTGAATCTGTGTAAATATTAACTTTCAGGTTCTTGGCGTGTATGCAGGCTTGTGTCAGAGCAACTAGCTCCGCTGCTTGAGCAGACAGAGTGTCAATGCGGTGTGTCTTTATAACTTCGGTGTCAGTAGTCACTGCATACGCGGCGACTAGTTCTCCTTTACTTGTTCTCATACATGAACCATCCACATAAAGTGTCAGGTCGGGATCTGGTAATGGAATATCTGTCAGATCTTGTCTTGGCTTTGTCATGATGTTAACTACTTCCACACAATCGTGTGTGGCAGAATTCGAAGTAACTGATGGCAACAATGTAGCAGGATTTAGGACGTTGCAGCGTCTGATTTCTATGTGTGGCTGGAACAGTGTCAATTCATAACCTGTTAAACGTGCAATTGTCAAGTGCTGAGTTTGTGTTCGGTTTAAAAGAACTTCCACGGAGTGTGGAACTTGTACTGTCAGGGAGTGTCCTAATACTATGGAATCACTTTGTCTGATAGCTAGTGCTGTGGCTGCAACTGACTTGAGGCACGCAGGCAGAGCCTGGGCTACAGGATCTAATGTGCTCGAAAAATAAGCACAGGGCTTGTACTGTCCTGCTTGATCTTGTGTGAGAACAGATAATGCTGTACCTTCGCGTTCTGTGACGAAAAGTGAAAAAGGCTTACTGTAGTTCGGTGTTGCTAGAACTGGAGCTTGGCATAGGGCTTTCTTTAACTCATTGAAACTAAGTGTATGTTCAGATGTCCAAGGGAGGACAGTCGATACGGCTGCCTCCTGTGTCGTTAACTGTATCAGTGGCTTGGCTAGAAATGCATACTGAGGAATCCATTGTCTGCAATAAGAAGTAAGGCCGATAAAAGCACGTACCTCCTTCTGGGTCTTGGGCTGAGGAAGACTCGCTATTAACTGGATACGGTCTGGTGTCAACTGCCTACCCCTCTTGGACAGTAAGTGTCCTAAGTAGACCACTTACTGGACACAGAATTGAAGCTTAGAAGGGGACACCTTGTGTCCCATCTCGGCTAGGAAATACAAGACTGTAAGGGATGCTCGCTCGCAAGCACGTTCAGAACGGGCTGTGATCAGTAGATCATCGACATACTGGAGCAGGGCAGTGTCAGTTGGCATGTGAATGTTGTCTAGTTGTCTCTTGAGTGCTTGACTGTAAATACTAGGACTTTCTGTGAAACCTTGAGGAGCGCGTGTGAACATATAGCTCCTTCCATTTAAACAAAATCCGAAAAGAAACTGGCTGTCTGGATGAATGGGGACACTGAAAAATGCGTTCTTGAGGTCTATGACAGTAAAAAATGAGGCTTCGGAATCAATGGCTGTCAACAGGGAAGAGATATCTGGGACAACTGGATACTGGGGAATAATACATTTATTAAGTTCTCGGAGATCAATCACTAAACGATATACTGGAGGTGCATTTGGATCAGTACGTTTCATAACAGGAATGATCGGAGAATTGCATACGTTGGAGTCAGTTTCTACAACTACTCCTTGAGCCATGAGCTCGTCAATAATTTTGGATAAGGCTGCTACAGCCTCAGGTGGCAATCTGTACTGCCTGATTCGTGGCAGGACTACACCTGGCTTGAGAGTCACACGATGGGGTGTGATTTGCATAAAGCCAACATCAGTTGGACCTTGCGCCCATAGATGCTGCGGAACATTAGACAATCTGGGATCAAAATCTCGTAATACATAGTGACCCTTGAAGTCACGTAGGAACAATCGTATTCCCTCTGGGGAACAGCATATAACTGCACCTAATTCTTTCAGTGTTTTAATGCCTAACAGATTTTCTGGACATGACTTAGTAAGTAACAGATCAGTAGTGCGGGACAATGGACCTACTTCTAGAGTAACTGGCTTTGATATTTCATTTACAATAGGTTTTCCTGAAAATCCAAGGGAAACATTTCTAGAGCCTGAGAGTGGAGCCCCTGGAACTTCGGCGTGACTTATAGTGGTCCTACTTGCCCCTGTATCAATCAAAAACTTTCTGTCTTTCCCTAATACTTGACTGTGAACATAGGGACCTTCTTGATCTACAGGTATCTCGATGAGAGGCAAGCCTACCTCCCTCTCTAGGCTGTTTCATGAATATGGCTGATACTCTGGATACTCAGACTGTGCATACTGGTACATCTGCTGTGTAACATGCTGTGTTGCAGCGATAGGCTGCGGTGCTGTAACTGTCTGTGGTGCATTCTGTGACTGAGGAGTCTGTGTAACTTGTTCTTGTCTCGGCGGACGTGGTCTTTCTTTAGTCTTACCGGTAGCTATATTGTGTTTCAGAACTGCACACTCGTTTATAAAATGACCTGGCTGTTTACAATAATTGCAGTTCCCTTTAACGGGAGCTGCAGGATGACTGGCTTGATTTGTACCCCTCTTCTGACTGTCTTGAGGAACAGATTGTGCAACTAGTACTTTCATTTTCGTGTCTTTCATACGTTTTCTCTCGTGATCTTGTTCTTCTCTGATTCTATTCTGGTGGTATTGAAGCATCTGGAGCATTTGGGACGGGGTATTAGCTTGCCAGGTACTTTCGACTTTCAAAACTCGGTTCTTAATTTGTGGACTTGAATTCTCGACTAATTTAGTAACAAAAAGATGAGGGTATGACTCACTACTTGTCTTGAGGCCACTGTTGATACTAAAACATTTCTCGAATCTAGAATAAAAATCACTAGTGTCTTCGTCTTGTTTCTGTTTACAGGCTGAGATTGCATCCCAGTCTTCTTTTCTAGTTGTCAATAACCTAGGCAAAACTTGTATTAATAATTCTGGTAATTCTTTACATTTATCTCCAAGACCGGTACCTGGTACTCGTGCCTTGTCTTCAGTTTCTAGGACTGCCCAATCGATCTTTTTCTCTCCCACCTCCCATTCTTTTTCCTTGAGTTTCTCATATACCCCTGCGGGCAACAGGACTTTTAACATTTTAATAATATCTGGATACGTGTATTCTCCCATACGGAGCATGTCTTTTAATTCTCGGTGGAACCCTGCTGGATCTTTATCATGACAGGGAATTAACTTTTTCATCTCTAAGAGTTCCATCTTTGTGATCGGGGTGTAAACAAACACTCGTTGCATTTCACCACCGTCTGTCTTAACTGGATGCACTTCTCGTAACGGATTCTGTCTATCTATGTAAAAGGGTTTACTTTCTGGGGGTGAGACATGAACAAAATGCGGGTTCAAAAACGTTCTGTATTTGTGGCGCTGTTCTAAAATGACACTAATTAAATCGGTACCTAAACCTTTCCATCTATACTGGAGTAACTCGTTCAGGACATCGTGTAACGGACCTGGATCAGAATGTTGACCCTCATACAATGTAATGAGGTGCTGGATCATATACATACCCGCCAGTCGTTGCTCGGCTGGGGGCATTTTCAGAAACATTTGTGCCACAATTTCGTCTGGAAAAGTGGTAGAATCAGTAATCCATCGGACTGCTGATCGGACTAGTTCTTGTTCATGCATAGTACTTAACTCGCTATAACCGATTCGTGATTTCAGAATGTGATCGGTAGCTTGAAATACTTGTTCCAGAGAACCTTGATCTGGTGCTGGATGATGAAAAACTGGCTTGTGTTCTAGACGTAAATGGCGATCTGGAAATCTAGATTTTCCTACATACGCTATTCTGTCGGGATTCTCGTCCTCTACCTCTTCAGTATCAGAGTTACTTTCTTTCTCGCTTACTTGTGCTGCTTTGCGTTGTTCGTGTATCCTTATTATTTCTTTACGAATCTTCTTATACATACTCTCTATACTACTGATGGTTCTGTGCTTACCCTCTGCTATATTATCACTCCACCTTGTCAGGGTTCTCATTTCGACTTGATCTTTGGTCGGATAATCTTGTTCTCGTATTAGACAATTAATCAGAAACTTTAATAGCATGAGCTGGACTTCAGCTTTTCTTTGGCACATGACATCACTAATACTTTCTGGATCATTCCCGGTACGGATGAAACGATATATTCTGTCTAGATCTTCTTTCATATCTGGTAGGGTAACTAGATACTCGGTCACCTTTCTCACACGTAATGAATATAAAACCATATTATCCTCGCCTGGGACTGGATCATAGCCACATTCGGTAAGGGCTTTTCTTATTTCTGCAACAGACTGATACCTGGGCGTACGCTGTGACGCTTGTGCATGTAATTCGGCTAACGTTAAACGCTTGTGTGGCGGCGGGGTTTGAGGAGGACCTCCCCCTGCGGCCCCTAAACTAGAGTCGTCTACTGATGCTCTTCGTCCTGGCAGAGTGGGAAATGGAAATGTAGGCTGGACTTGTATGGCGGGCTGGACCGGGGGTACCGTAACAGGTACTCCGGTGTCTGGAGGAGCGGGAAGTGCCTGATTTACAGGGACTGGCGGAGCGGGATTTGCATATTCTGGGACTGTGTCGTCCAAATAGGACGAGATGAAAATATCAGCTGCGGTCGGTTTGTAACGTAGCTTGGTCGGGACTAATGGTGGCAGAAAATTACTGGATGCCTCTGGGGTCGCTTTTAACAAGCCCTCGGCAAGAAGAGGATACATACCCTTAATAAGAGCATGCCTCTGTCTGTCTGACTGTTCAGTTCTAATTCGTTCACCTATCTCGATTAGTTCCCTTTCCTGGGCTCGTTCCAAAGATTCTCTACTTAATTCTGACTTTCTGATTTCTTTTTCAGTTCTTTTATGAGATTCTTTGCGCCATAACTCGATGGCATCTTTCTGTGACTGTCTGGCTTTCTTTTTCCATAATGCTTCTTCTACTCTCATGATGCACTCGGCATCCCATGTACCCGATACGGGCCATCTATACTTTTCTTCTAACTGTTTGGTATACTCTACCCATAAATCTAGATATAATATGGCACTTATGCCATGCTTCTGATACATAAAATGACCTGGACTGTCCCTAGGCGGAACAGGAACTGCTGCTTCTAGCAGACCTTTTCTGGTTTTTAACTGACGCAGTTTTGAAAAGAGTGGCATGACTGAACTATAATCTGGACACAATACAATACACAATGAACACGAGAATCACTTCGCACTCATACCACGACATTAAAATACATGAATAACATTCAGAATAACAGTTCGAACAGAATACTACCTGGAATACGGAAAACAGAATACATGAATTTTCTCGAGAACAGAACTGACTAGAACAGAAACTAGATGCACTGCTGAAACAGTACGAAACTTACCGGTCTCATACAGAGACACGTCAGGACCCGCATCCACCGAAGTGGACACTTCGTTTGTGGGTCTGTGTACCACCAACCCACGGACCAGAGTCAATTAGATTGACCCTGTCTAGATACTACCCCAGCAACGGTACTCACCGGGCAGCAAGAACGGAAGGCCTCGGACGGGACTGGACTGCTTCGACGCCGGACGGACGAACTTCGGACTTCTGTTACGGGTGGGCCTCCGGATACCTCGGACCTTGGACTCTCGGCTTGGGCTCTGGTCGGGACTCGCCGCGTTCCTCCACCGCCTCGTCTGGATGCTGGACCGCCACCTCCGTCTCCTCCGTGGGCCTGAGGGATACTTGAAGCAGAAATATCTGCACGTGCACGGTATGGTTCCGTCACGGCTGCAGAGGGTCAGGGGGCCGGCGTGGCTTCACCGGCGCGTGGGGAAAGGGCAAGTCCCTGTTCGGGCGCCATTATGTGGTATATAAATAAATAATACCGGATCTAGGTTTGTCTGGACTTAGCAATAACAGATAGCTCAATAAAATAAGAGTCAAGATTCGAGGTAGTAGGAGTTTGCAGGTTTATTACAGCATAAAGGACAGGAACAGGACAACCTGCACAGGAATAGGATGGCAGCGCTGCCGGGGGCAGGATCGGAATCGGCGTAAGGGAAGGGGTAACATTTAATAACAGTGCACGATCATATATACTAAAACAGTTGCATTACAATACATACGATAGGCGGAGCAGTGGGTGTGGTCAATAGCAGTCGCGAAAGATAAGGGTGAAAGTAGGTGTAACAGGGGCGTATACATAGACATGTGATGCAAACGTAACAGAATATGTCATGAATGGGGCGGAAACATGGAGGGGGCTACCTAAGGAGCCGGGACCTCTGACCTAATGGTGCGCGCAAACTGGCAATGACGTGTTACTAGAAGAAGCTGGGGGCTACGAACTCTGTGCTAGGAGCAGAGACTGAAGTCTGGAGAGTCAGGGCGACATGTACCTAAACAGTATCTAGTATCTGATGTTTAGAGAACATGTTGATAGAATCCAAAAGTTATCGGGGTAAAGGCTAACAGACTCTAAGACTCTAAGACTGGAGCATGCATTATTCTACATGTAGTGCGTGATGAAGAATATTAAATGACCATTAAATGCAGTATTTCTCTAACATGGAGACGTAAGGGCTAGACAATGACGGAAACTATTGATGTGATTCAGTAGCTTTAGGAATGCAGAGAAGGAGGACTGAACTGATAACTGGAATCATAACATACTCTTGGCAGACTCAGAGGCAGAGCCAGGCTGAGCCGGGCACTGCGAGGCAGGAAGTAAGTGAAGGGTCGAGGATACAGGTGGGGGCTGTATCGCTCCTCAGCGAGGCTTCAGGAGACAGGAGCTGAATCTGGTATCCAGGCCCTTTTGAGGCCTAGAAACGGGAACTTTACAATGAAATAATGTGTACACTGAGAAACGTGGCAACGTAACTTTACATAGGCCTGATATTCGTAGTATTCACGAGAACTGGAAACTGACATACTAGAGGTGGACACAACTGTAATTGCGTCATTAATCGAACATGGGGAATACATATGCATATTAATCATGCACAGATAACATATGATGGAGGACGCGTAGGGACACAGAACATGGCAAAATTTACTTTTCCACAAAACTATCAAAGATTTACACAACATCCCATGCTCCTTACCAGAAAACAGAGAGAGAACATGTGGTCCTCCAAGTAGATCAACGCAAAATTGACTAACAGTAAGCAAGCTAAAATCTACATCCAGGCAACCAGAGAGCTGTTAAGAGATAAAATTATGTTT
Source organism: Lissotriton helveticus (assembly GCF_964261635.1). Lineage (NCBI taxonomy): Eukaryota > Metazoa > Chordata > Amphibia > Caudata > Salamandridae > Lissotriton > Lissotriton helveticus. The sequence continues at coordinate 204,084,131 of NC_136069.1, forward strand.
CCAATCAATAAAGCATTACACACACACACACGCAAACACACATACGCACATACCCACACAAAGACTCAATGCACTGCTCTTTGTGAATCAATATCTCCTCAGTTACTTACAATACCCGTGTACATTGTCCCTTAACTTGTGTATTTTAATATGTATTCATGCAAACCACAATCCTGAGTCAATTACAACTGTATTGTACTCGCTGTAAAGTGTGTTACCTCTTACCAAAATACCTAAATATTAGAAATGTAATGAAAGATAAGTGGACTTGCTGGTCATGATACTTTGTAAATGATCCTGCAAATAATGCCAACTCTGAAATTTACCAAATTTTTCTTACCTGAATCAGAATGAAGCTATGAAGCTATCCCTCTATTTGCCGGGGCCATCCTAAACATCCAGTACCAACACCTGCATGCTCACAGACTACAATATTTGCAGAACCAGAATATGGTGAATGGGGTTGTGTCAATCACCATCACTGAATTGTCAGACCTCTGAGATTCCGAAGAGATTCACATTTGATAGCCAGCATCTCCAAAAGGTTGCTCCCTGCAGCAACTTCCTTCATCTGGACTTAGCTATGTGAGGTTTAGCCCTTCATCCCTGTACCTAAAGGCCTGCTTGTCACCACAGAAATGACATTAGAACCTGCTTGTGACCACTCTAGATGACATTAACCATTGTTACCACAGCAAATGACAGTTGGGCCAATGATATCCTATTATGTTTCGAAATTTCAGTACAATGATGAAATTCAAAAATGCCAAAAAGCAAACTAAACTTAAAAAATCATAGGTATCATCCTAACTTAAAAAAATAGCAGTTTGCACAAATCTCCTGTCAAAGCTATAACAAGCGGAAACCATCCCCTTTTCTGACAGATAATGGACTGGGCCATTCATATTCATCTGGAGAACTTTGGCCTCATACACTGCAGATGGAATGTTTCCCTTGGTTGGTTCAGACACTGTGTGGCATCAGCACTTAAAGATGAATGTGATATGACAGGCAAACGGACTGTGCTGTTTTGGACAACTTAATTTATTGTCTTTGATATTATGGAAAAAAACAGACCAGTATACGAAAAAATTGTTCCTTGCTTTAGGTCTTGTTTTTCACTTTCTGAATGACAGAAACTTGAGAAACATATAGAACAATACTGTCCTTAACCCTTCCAAGAGCCACTGATTTTTATGGGATTCATGTGTTTTCTAATCTAGTTTGTCTGCATGTCTAGCAAAAATGTTTTCTCCTTAGTGTGGCTGGGCTCATTATTCACAATTAACATTTGTGCTGTGATTAAAGTTACAATGATTTACAGTGCAGATGAGTTGCACATACTTAGGGCATTTTCATACCAGACTTGCTTTTCTTATTCAGTGACTGGACCAGTACAGTTCTACTCCTTGAATGCCCAAGATGCTTTGGTTTTCATTCTGACTCTAGCCAGCTTGGTCTCTGGTGCATAGTTATGACAAATTAAAACAAACACAGGTACTACACATACATGATTTAACAAAACACAAGATACACTAATGCGCACCACAGGCACAGCCACCGATGTACATGCATACCTATGTTGCGATCACTTCACAGTTTGTTTCTAAACAACTCCAACTACTGTGTGGGCTTTCTTAGATATGATAAAGGTACTCAACTGTAATCCTTTGAATGGTTGTATAATACAGGGGGACCAATATACTATGGTACACTATCCTAGAGCAAAATGTATGACTATCAAAATAAGGATGCTATAAATAAGAAATTGCCTTTACTTCAACAGCAAAAAGTTTACAAAAAAAAGAAATTTAGACCAGCCCTATTTAAAAACCTACAAATATTGACTGCCCATTCCTTTGCATTTAAATCTCAAATAGTCATTGGGCTTCTCTGTGTTGCTCATTCTGACAAAAATCATAAAACATTAAATGATACCACCCTACATGTGCAATGCAGTCTTGCTCTTTATGGTAGGTACACTTTAATACTCTCGCCATGGCATTATATAGTTATGTACTTCTATATGCAACTCTAATGGCCCACAATAATAATAAAACCATAATATGCCACTGTCAACAACAAACTGTAACTTATATCTTTAAAATTCAACCTAAAAAACCCATCACAAAACCAAACATCACCAAATAAACAGGCATATAATCAGTACAGAGATGTAGCACATAGTACTGAACAATTGTGGAGGACTTTAATATAGTTCACCTCTGCAGGTCCCAAATATTCATACAACCTGACTGCATCTTTACATCTCACAAAGACACTCAGATATGGGATGACGATAAAAATGCACATCCCAACAGATCTCTCCAATTCCCTCTCCCTCCAGCCATGCCAGCTCAGGACGACAACCATAAACAAAATCCCAGATTGGACAACCCAGTGCAGTAACCAGCTAAGGAGATACTGTAATGGTACTGCAGAGCTGTTCAAAGCTAACACCATGCTGAAAGTAAAAAAACTGTGCGTCTGTCTCTTACATATCGTCATCCGATACAGTGCCACGTGCTGCACCTCATAACACAATAAGCACACTTCGGTGGACTTCATGCACAAAACTAAAACACTTGCCACTGTAGTGATTACGCTCCTGGTCCCACTTTGGTTCTTCCTTAGTTATGGGTTTTAGATGTTTTAGGCTGCCTCCGCTCACTTTAGATAGCCACATATAACACATTTGCTTTTGCGACAGTATTTTGAGAATAAGCTGCACATGTTGCTTGTTGTCAGAGACTTTCCTTGGGATTTAGTCTACTTATTTTCTACAAGGATGCTGGTAATACATAACAACGTAGTATACATTTTTTTTTTCTTCGTTAAGCAACAGTTCCTTACATTTAGACATAACACAGTTGCACAGCTGCATCTCCAGCACAATAGTTTTATCATATAAACTGTGTCCTGTCCCACTGGGGGCCAGAGAGGAGATTTCCGGCAGAGATGACTGTTCTGGAGTGACAGCAGTACCTGACATGCAGCCCTGCATAATCTAAGTTTACACTCATGATGAGGACCACCTAACTACATACACCAGGTATGAGGTCCTAGCCAAATCCCAAAGATCGCAAATATATTCCTGTGTTCACAAAATAAGAGCAGACCTAGACAGATATGTAATTTGCCATCGTTGGGATGTTTGCCCTATACCGTCTGTTAGTAATGCTAATTAATTTGTTTAGTTACATCTGCCTAATGACCACAGCACATTTGCTTCATAATAGACTACGATAGTTTCAATAAATATATTGTAAACTTCCTTCATGTCTTTCTTATGTTTACAATGGGTATGCATGAGTGAGTAACTGAGTAATGAAAGGGGAGGATGTGTTTCCACGGTTCCCTAAGTAACTAGATGGTCATTTTCGAGGTTGCCAAAATCACCTTTTACTCTGGAAAGGTTAGGGGTTCAGGTGAGGCACTGTTAGCTAGCCAGGATTGGGCCACCAGGCACTGATGCTGTACAGAGACTCCGTCCCTACACACTGACATCCTGCCATCCTAACCCACAGTACTGCCTAACCAGCTGAGTCCGTTCAACACCACATAGGATAAAAAAAAATCCTTCCAATGACACACCCTACATAGTGCAGCATGCTACTCATGTAGGTAAGCACTTAAGTACTTCAGCTCCCCACATAAGAGTAGTAAGTATTATATGAATGCTTCAATACAATACAGTACAATACAATACTCTAATACTAAGGGTCCATTGCACAAAGAAAATGTTTAACACCAGAAATCCATGTGTAACTGGGAATGATACCCAGGTGTGTTACTGCTGACCTACACCTACACTTTTGTACATGTTTATATAGAATGAGCGAACTGTTGGTTTACAGTGAGTAGCTCATGTGACTCGGCCAGTGATGTCGAGACGCCCTCAGGCATTCGTTCGCGCTCTATAAATCTCATAAATAAATAAATGTCACAATAGAATGTTCATGCTGGTTAAATATGGTTTACTAACAGTAGTTCCACAGAGGGAGTTGGAGGAAGGAGCTCATGGAGAAAGGATCGAAAGAGAAAGGATGGTGTCCACTGTCAGAAGTGCCAATTGAGGGCCTTCAGAAATAGTGTCCAAGGTAGCACTTGTGTAAAGCATTACCTGGAGCCCTTCTAATGAAACTCATGGGAGGGGCTCAAGACTCTTACAGTTGTGCCCGACCTAGCGGAGCCTTCCCCTCGGCTGGAGAGAGGGGAACCCCATGGAAATAGCTACTTTGTGGGATTCCACAAGATCCTTCTAGGTGTACTGGTTCAATGGGCTTCCGGTTGCTGACTGGACACTGGCTGAAAGTAGGGTAGTAGAATGAAGGTTTAATCAATTCTGAATATGCTTGGAAAGATCAATGACACCATTGTACAAAGATTCTATAGAAAGGAGGCAAAGAGAACCCCAAGGAACCCACACATTTGAAGAAAGGTTTTCTCACAAGAAAGCTGGCTATTTTTCACAAATAGATCCTGAAATGAGGGAGGCCTTCCTAAGAACTGTATACCACTTGAGATGCAGAGATTGTGAATACTGGACAAGAGCTCCCAGTACCTCTGAGTGACAGTGTTGCAAGTGTAAAGGAGGGGATATGAGACAGACGCGTCCCCCTCAGATCCCCCTAAAATAATTTCCACAAGAGGAAGTATGAGAGACAACCACTAGCATGCCCCACTACACAGTTTTACACACTAAACCTTACTTATTCAAACATATACTAACACATACTTACTCTCTTTTACTGATACAAGTACACATTGATCCATACAGTCACTTACGCAATCACAGGCTCTCATGTATAGTCATTTATATATGCCAACTCTCACATGCACTGTGTTTTACATATGTACTTACTTGGACATGGAGCACTGAGATAGCCATTCACTCACCAACACACCCATGCACACAGTCAACCACCCATACAGCTCTTTCCACATGCACTCTTGAACCCATATACCAAGTGAATCAACTGCTCATACATATATGCACAGAGTCACACACCTCCCAGCCACCCCCACACACACTCAGCCTCACATACAAATATTTGGGCAACCAATCAATAACCCATATAACCACTCATATAGCTACTGATCAACACATGCAGCAGCTTACACAACAACAGACATACTGATGCACACATTCAGACAGTTTAGTTACTAACCAATGCATTCAGTAACACACATTTAATCACTCACTCATACAGTCAGTTACGCACCAACTAAATCCTTCATCCAGACACTTATACACCCACTCACTCTTGAATATGTAAAACATATTTATACTTTACAGAAACACACAGTCACTGGATGATGTCATCAGTGATGTCATTTGAGATGTCATCAGTGATGTCATCAGTGATGTCATTTGAGATGTCATCAGTGATGTCATCAGTGATGTCACTGACCATGTCATGAATGATGTGATATGTGACATCATCAGCAGTGGATTGCGGGCGCGCGAGTTATAGTGAGTCCGACTAACTATAACGTGGGAATTTCAATGGTTTTGTATGAGTAAAATGTTCAGCTAACTATAACTGGTGTGAAACCTATGGTTTTTTCAGTGAATTTCAAAGGTTTTTTAAATGCTAATTCCTAACTATAACGAGTGTGAAACCTATGGTTTTTTCAGTGAATATATATATATGTGTGTGTATCTGTGTGCCAAGAAACGTTCTTGGAGTGAAAAAGAACGGGAGGGACACAGCGGGGAAATCAGTAAAGGATTTATTTCTCACAAGAAGCATCGGCATGACACGTTTCGAACTGTGCCTTATAAATGGACTCGCAGTTGCGTTGGCAAACTGCAAGTCCCAACATGCACCTCTCACGGCATGCCAGGTAAGTTACTCTGCTTTGCTCTTTTGTATCCCTGCGTGGGTACTGGATGAAATGAGGAACACTGTTAAGATCTGTGGTAAAACATTGCTGGTAAAAACGAATTCCTTTCCCGGGTCTCCAAGATGCCTTCAACCACACGAATCATCAGACAGCCCGGCCTGGAAAGCATGGATACAATGATCCAGATTCCTCCGTGCTGTCACGAACTGCGGTCTGCAGCGGCTCATCTGCCGAGCGTGGATATGGTGGGTCAGAGCCTTGCCAATACCTTGGTTTGTGAAGAATATATATATACTCACACATATTACCTACTGGCGATAGCCAGTAGGTATATATAGTTAGGACCTAGCTACCATAGGATATCCGCAACATTCTATTGGGAATAACTTTGGCGCCGGTGGAGGAACTTGCGTGTAATTTTTCAAAATGTTGGCCAGCTCCGCTGCGCTCCTTCCCTGAAAGTTTCGGGGGGATTCGTGAAGTGGGGGCTGAGAAAAAAGGGGGGTCCCAAAACGTGTTTTCCCCATGTTAATTTCCATAGGACGTTCTGACAAGACTACAGCCCGAACCGCTGAATGGAATTACACCAAACTTGGCAAAATTGTAGGGACTTGTACGCAGAAGTGCCTTTGCTATATTTGGTGAAAATTGCTCCAGTGGTTTTTATGAAAATTAACTTCAAAAACACATATATATCTGGGCAGAGCCTAACCACACATCTCATCGTGAGATCTGATTGGCTGTCAGCACTTCATCCAAGAAGTGTTGGCAGCCATCTTGGGACCAATATACATGATAGCACCTCATTAAAAAGCATTGTAGTTAATAGAGGGTTTTAGGACTTTAGTTACATTATAAATCATTTGTTGATGGTACCATACTCATTTTAGGAATTGTGGTGTGTTCTAAGGTGATTTTACCATGTGAAAAAGCCTTCTGTTGGGATATCATGAATCATGTTTGAAAGAAAACTATTATCTCATGCTTTTCCCACAGTGGTTTGGAAGGGGATCTATAAGCTAAACTGAAAGCATATTTTCTGTAAATTCACATTATCTTTCTCAGTCATGTGAGAATGAAGTCTGACATTCTCAGTAAAACATGTACATCCAACAAGGACAGAGACTGTCAGTTGATTCCTTTGTGTTCTACTGCAGCCTCCTAGAGTGTTCTAAAGAACAACTAGAGCGCTAACAGTCCTACTTATTACAAAGGTATGGCACACCTGAAGCCATCTTGATTGGAATAAAGTGGTAACTCTTAAAACATTTAATTTAAAAAGGAACAAAATGAGGGGGTATATATTGCCATAGAAAGTATGATTAGTGCTGCAGAAAGAAAAATTAGGGCACATTTTGAGTGACTTCCCAAATCCTCTTCTATTTCATCAAAAAAGTCTGACATGCAGTCTCCCAAGATGGCCACCAGAGACAAAAGAGCCCAAATGTAGCCCAAATATCACCCAGATGTAGCCCAAGTATAGCCCAATGACAGAATGTCCCAGAGTGTTCTAAAGAACAACTAGAGCGCTAACAGTCTTACTTATGACAAAAGTATGGCACACCAGAAGCCATCTTGATTGGAATGAAGTGGTAAGTCTGAAAACATTTAATTTAAAAAGGAACAAAATGAGGGGGTTCATTTTGCCATAGAAAGTATGATTAGCAGCAGACTTCCCTTGTGAGCAGTAGCTTTACTACAGTGATCTAATGAGCAACTAGAGTGCTAACATTCAGATTTTATGGCAAATGTGTGACACATCTGAATGCCTTCTTGATGGAACCAAAGTAAACAAGCATTGAAAATGCAATAGATCTCGCCCTCGTTTAAGTTAAAGCCATTCTGTTTGTAATGAGGTGGCTTTTTAGCTTTGCTTTTATTAGTGTTTTTAAAACTTTCATGTAAAACACATGCATATGTATGCATATATGTATATGTATGCATGCATTTATATTTGTATTTATATAGATATGCAGATTATATATGTTTATATATGTATGTATATATATATATATACACATACATAAATGCATATGCATATATATATATATATATATATATATATATATATATATATATATATATATATATATATATATATATATTCCACAACTCGGCTCAGTTTGGTTGACCCCTGGCGCTCTGTTATCGGTGCGTGTTCCTCGGCAGAGCCCCGCCGAATTCAATTTTTCAAAAATCCCTTGCAGGCAAATGAACACGCACTCGAAGGGATCTTTACTCTTCAATTCTTTATTGCACCATAGTTCTTGCAGTAAGTTACCAACGCGTTTCACCGCCTACAGACGGCTTGATCACGGTCATATATATATATGTGTATATGTGTGCGTGTAAAGAGAGGTAGAGGTGTAGAGGTAGAGAGGTAGAGCTAGAGCGGTAGAGAGAGAAGTAGAGAGAGGTAGAGAGGTAAAGAGAAGAGAGTCAGTAATAGAGAGTAGAGAGTGAGTAGTAGAGAGCAGTAGAGAGAGTAGCAGAGAGTGAGTAGTAGAGAGTAGTAGAGTGAATAGTAGAGTGAGTAGTAGAGAGTAGTAGAGAGTGAATAGTAGAGAGTGAGAAGTAGAGAGTAGTAGAGAGTAAGTAGTAGAGTGAGTAGTAGAGAGCAGTAGAGAGTGAGTAGTAGAGAGTAGTAAAGAGTGAGTAGTAGAGAGTAGTAGAGAGTGAGTAGCAGAGAGAGAGAATAGTAGAGAGTAGTAGAGAGTGAGAAGTAGAGTGAGTAGTAGAGAGTAGTAGAGAGAGAGTAGTAGAGAGTGAGTAGTAGAGAGAGAGTAGTAGAGAGTGAGTAGTAGAGAGTGAGAAGTAGAAGTAGAGAGTGAGTAGTAGAGAGTAGTAGATAGTGAGTAGTAAAGAGTGAGTATTAGAGAGTGAGTAGTAGAGAGTAGAGAGTAGTAGAGAGTGAGTAGTAGAGATTAATAGATAGTGAGTAGTAGGGAGTGAGTAGTAGAGAGAGAGTAGTAGAGAGTAGTAGAGTAGTAGAGAATGAGTAGTAGAGAGTGAGTATTAGTGAGTAGTGGAGTAGTAGAGAGTAGTGGAGAATATTCCAATGTTTGGCACAGCACCACTTGCACAATAAGTCCAATCAAATCATATCACTTAGAGTCCTTATTGAAGCGCTGAATCTTGGTGTATATTCAAATGCTTTTATTTTCCTTAAGTTTATGTACCACAGCCAGCTGACGCGTTTCGTTCTGTACAACAGAACTTCTTCCGGGCGTTCTTATTTCCTTCAAGTTATGTCGGTATCCTGTTGTCATATAACTAGATATTTCTTCCAAATGTTAGACGAGATGTAAGTACATTCTTATTCAAAGTGACTAGGTTTCAATTTTACCCACACAATTCGGGCAGACTTGAGTAATTTATAGCATCCTCAAAGTCAGTCTTTCAAAAATTCCAAAGTATAGGACATGATAATCCAAATCCAAATGTTTCTCAAGAAAAGTCATTTTCAATCGTTCGGAATTTCGGCGTTTGGGCTAACTATAACACCCCTAAAACTTATAGTTTTTTGAGTGAATTTTAAAGGTTTTTTAAATGCTAATTCCTAACTATATAAGGCCTGAAACCTATGTTTTTTTTCAGTGAATATATATATATCTTCACTTAGGGCAACATTTGGATGGATATATATATATATAAAAATCCAAATGTTGCCCTAATTGAAGATGCACTTGTCGCCAGGTTCTCCTCCGTAAACTGGCACAAACTGGCATTCTGCTCAGTTCTATTTTTGAAAAGCCTAACGCGTTTCGGACTGCCATGAGTTCTTGATCACAGGCACATTGCGTAATCACCACAAGTGAAGACTATTAGTTAACTTCCTCTTGCTATTATTGCCCCCAGGTGGGCTTTCATTACTGAATTCATGCATATTGGGATTTGTAGTCCTTATTACAATAAATATTTCCTCCAGTGGATTCGTGATGCCTCAGTTTGATTAAAACATATTTGTATACCCTCCAGTGGGCCGCAAAAGTAAAAGCACAGTTTCTATATTGCAAACCAAGCCAAAGGTCAACAGAGAGCTATACAATGTCTTAGACCAGCAAAATGTCAATGAGTAATAGGAGAGGAAGCTGGGTTGTGAACGGTTAATACATTGTGTTGCAGTGCTCTTTAAAGAAGTGAGTTTTTAACATTTTTCTAAATTGGAGCAGTGTTGGGATGGTCCTGAGGAATACTGGAATATTGTTCCAGATCCTAAGTACATAGATGGAAAAGGACGAGTGTGTTGTTTTTTATTTCTTTTTTAAACTTATTCGTCTGTAGTCACAGTGTACTGGCTACAAGTGTGCAAGATAAGTGGACTTGCTGGTCATGATGACTTTGTAAATGATGCTGCTGGTTTTGAATATTGTGGGGGCCGGCAGGGGGAACCAATGGAGTTCCATCAGGATAGGGGTGATTTGATCATATTTCTTCAGGCCCTGGCTGAGCTGTGCTGTGGCGTGTGAGACGCCCTGAAGTGGTGCCAGTGTGGAGTCTGGGAGGCCCAGTACATAGTACAAGGAATTTTTGTTGCTTCCTGGAAAAATTCACTTTGACTTTCTTTACAAGAGAGAGTTGGTACCAGGCTGTGATTTTCTTTCTGGCAATGTGGCTCTTGAGGGTGAGACTGGTGGCCAGGGTGAATTTAAGGGACTTGGCATTCAGTGAAAATTGGGATTCAACGCCATAGAGGTTCATGTAATTGAGCCAGGTTTGCACCATATCTTGTTTGTTGTTCTTGGCAAATAACGGGAGCGTCTTGGTGGGTGAGCTTCAGGTTTGTGTCCAAAGAGATACATGAGCACGATGAACACTGCCCAATTAAATCCACTAGACACAGAAAAGAAGCTTTCTAAAATAAAAAAGACAATATGGCCTTAAAAGCAAGTCCCCCTCAAGGCATATAAAGCTGTATAACTAAATCTGCATATTACACACCAATAAAACGTAATGCCATAATTTGTCAAACACATCTGAAAGGCTTTGATCTATTTCACACTGTATTCACCCTAATCCTGTCTTACTTAATGTTATTTGGAAGAATATGCTCAAACAACAGCTCCACCACGTACTTGATTCACTGACACAATGGAACATTAATGCCATTTTACCAAGTGACACTTCCTTATCAAGTTACTGAGGATTACACATTTCTTCAAGGGACAACAATGCAATTACCTTGGCTTTGCTTGTTTGCCTGGGGCTTGTTGGCAGCATCCAGTTCCACAGGTGAAAGAATATATTGACATTTTTCAAGAATTTATAGAAAGGCATATTTAGTGCATAGCCATTAGAGATGTTCAAAAGAAAAGTGCTATTGAATGTAGCAAGAGATTATTAGGTGTTCTGAGTTACAACAATGAGACAGGATTTCATTGGTGGTATCGAGTATCCATCACTCTGCCTCACACGTTATCCTATTAGACTGCTCCCATGCAGAGGAGGGGGAAATCATCATTGAATATGCAGGCGCCTTAACAATACCTACACAACCACAATTACCAATGAGCCCTTCGCTGATCCCAAATGTGCTAGCCACATACAATACCAGGTGCACTCCCCATGCATTGTTTTACATTATGATGCTAAATTTCACCACTTTGAACTGCAGTGCCATTGGTAGGCTATGGCAAGGAAGACACAATCCAAACAGTGTTCCCCAATCATATGTTTTCTCCCATGTTCAATTCCAGCACTAAAGATTCTCTAAAAAAAGCTTTTGATTCTTCCTTTGATGCCAACTATTTGTATTGGTGATACAGCTCCACTATGTAGGAAATATGGGTTTGGTATTTTCTATTGCCTTACGACATACACCCTATATTACTGACTACTATTGGTTCCATAGAGTTGTTATCGCGCCCCTAATGAGAGAAATCAGCACTTTCTCTTCCTAGACTCTCAATGAAAACTCCCATAGGAAAGGAGGCTAATATCTTTGCTGAATGCTTAACTATTGAAATAACCATATCCTGTAATGTTATACCTCTCAAGCTGGATTTCAGTTTACTTCTTAATCTGTTTTTTGGCATACCTTACTATTGGGAGTCTGATTGATGGATACTCCTCTACAGAAAATGTCATGATTTCTGCCAAAGCAGGGACACAAGCAAAAAGACACTCTTTTACTGAATTAAGGATCAAGTAATCTTTCCTCCCAATGACAAGTTAGAATCCATCAAATGGACATGACAAAAACACTAGCATAAGCCCAACAATTGGTGACTCATACATGTGCCTTCAAGCACAGTCTCCCTTCAAAGAAATTAACCAGAGAGGAGCCATTCATTCAGTTAGAAAGAGTGATTCTTAAAACTATCAAAGATTTACACAACATCCCATGCTCCTTACCAGAAAACAGAGAGAGAACATGTGGTCCTCCAAGTAGATCAACGCAAAATTGACTAACAGTAAGCAAGCTAAAATCTACATCCAGGCAACCACAGAGCTGTTAAGAGATAAAATTATGTTTCCAATCAATAAAGCATTACACACACGCAAACACACATACGCACATACCCACACAAAGACTCAATGCACTGCTCTTTGTGAATCAATATCTCCTCAGTTACTTACAATACCCGTGTACATTGTCCCTTAACTTGTGTATTTTAATATGTATTCATGCAAACCACAATCCTGAGTCAATTACAACTGTATTGTACTTGCTGTAAAGTGTGTTACCTCTTACCAAAATACCTAAATATTAGAAATGTAATGAAAGATAAGTGGACTTGCTGGTCATGATACTTTGTAAATGATCCTGCAAATAATGCCAACTCTGAAATTTACCAAATTTTTCTTACCTGAATCAGAATGAAGCTATGAAGCTATCCCTCTATTTGCCGGGGCCATCCTAAACATCCAGTACCAACACCTGCATGCTCACAGACTACAATATTTGCAGAACCAGAATATGGTGAATGGGGTTGTGTCAATCACCATCACTGAATTGTCAGACCTCTGAGATTCCGAAGAGATTCACATTTGATAGCCAGCATCTCCAAAAGGTTGCTCCCTGCAGCAACTTCCTTCATCTGGACTTAGCTATGTGAGGTTTAGCCCTTCATCCCTGTACCTAAAGGCCTGCTTGTCACCACAGAAATGACATTAGAACCTGCTTGTGACCACTCTAGATGACATTAACCATTGTTACCACAGCAAATGACAGTTGGGCCAATGATATCCTATTATGTTTCGAAATTTCAGTACAATGATGAAATTCAAAAATGCCAAAAAGCAAACTAAACTTAAAAAATCATAGGTATCATCCTAACTTAAAAAAATAGCAGTTTGCACAAATCTCCTGTCAAAGCTATAACAAGCGGAAACCATCCCCTTTTCTGACAGATAATGGACTGGGCCATTCATATTCATCTGGAGAACTTTGGCCTCATACACTGCAGATGGAATGTTTCCCTTGGTTGGTTCAGACACTGTGTGGCATCAGCACTTAAAGATGAATGTGATATGACAGTCAAACGGACTGTGCTGTTTTGGACAACTTAATTTATTGTCTTTGATATTATGGAAAAAAACAGCCCAGTATACGAAACAAATTGTTCCTTGCTTTAGGTCTTGTTTTTCACTTTCTGAATGACAGAAACTTGAGAAACATATAGAACAATACTGTCCTTAACCCTTCCAAGAGCCACTGATTTTTATGGGATTCATGTGTTTTCTAATCTAGTTTGTCTGCATGTCTAGCAAAAATGTTTTCTCCTTAGTGTGGCTGGGCTCATTATTCACAATTAACATTTGTGCTGTGATTAAAGTTACAATGATTTACAGTGCAGATTAGTTGCACATACTTAGGGCATTTTCATACCAGACTTGCTTTTCTTATTCAGTGACTGGACCAGTACAGTTCTACTCCTTGAATGCCCAAGATGCTTTGGTTTTCATTCTGACTCTAGCCAGCTTGGTCTCTGGTGCATAGTTATGACAAATTAAAACAAACACAGGTACTACACATACATGATTTAACAAAACACAAGATACACTAATGCGCACCACAGGCACAGCCACCGATGTACATGCATACCTATGTTGCGATCACTTCACAGTTTGTTTCTAAACAACTCCAACTACTGTGTGGGCTTTCTTAGATATGATAAAGGTACTCAACTGTAATCCTTTGAATGGTTGTATAATACAGGGGGACCAATATACTATGGTACACTATCCTAGAGCAAAATGTATGACTATCAAAATAAGGATGCTATAAATAAGAAATTGCCTTTACTTCAACCGCAAAAAGTTTACAAAAAAAAGAAATTTAGACCAGCCCTATTTAAAAACCTACAAATATTGACTGCCCATTCCTTTGCATTTAAATCTCAAATAGTCATTGGGCTTCTCTGTGTTGCTCATTCTGACAAAAATCATAAAACATTAAATGATACCACCCTACATGTGCAATGCAGTCTTGCTCTTTATGGTAGGTACACTTTAATACTCTCGCCATGGCATTATATAGTTATGTACTTCTATATGCAACTCTAATGGCCCACAATAATAATAAAACCATAATATGCCACTGTCAACAACAAACTGTAACTTATATCTTTAAAATTCAACCTAAAAAACCCATCACAAAACCAAACATCACCAAATAAACAGGCATATAATCAGTACAGAGATGTAGCACATAGTACTGAACAATTGTGGAGGACTTTAATATAGTTCACCTCTGCAGGTCCCAAATATTCATACAACCTGACTGCATCTTTACATCTCACAAAGACACTCAGATATGGGATGACAATAAAAATGCACATCCCAACAGATCTCTCCAATTCCCTCTCCCTCCAGCCATGCCAGCTCAGGACGACAACCATAAACAAAATCCCAGATTGGACAACCCAGTGCAGTAACCAGCTAAGGAGATACTGTAATGGTACTGCAGAGCTGTTCAAAGCTAACACCATGCTGAAAGTCAAAAAACTGTGCGTCTGTCTCTTACATATCGTCATCCGATACAGTGCCATGTGCTGCACCTCATAACACAATAAGCACACTTCGGTGGACTTCATGCACAAAACTAAAACACTTGCCACTGTAGTGATTACGCTCCTGGTCCCACTTTGGTTCTTTCTTAGTTATGGGTTTTAGATGTTTTAGGCTGCCTCCGCTCACTTTAGATAGCCACATATAACACATTTGCTTTTGCGACAGTATTTTGAGAATAAGCTGCACATGTTGCTTGTTGTCAGAGACTTTCCTTGGGATTTAGTCTACTTATTTTCTACAAGGATGCTGGTAATACATAACAACATAGTATACATTTTTTTTTTTCTTCGTTAAGCAACAGTTCCTTACATTTAGACATAACACAGTTGCACAGCTGCATCTCCAGCACAATAGTTTTATCATATAAACTGTGTCCTGTCCCACTGGGGGTCAGAGAGGAGAATTCCGGCAGAGATGACTGTTCTGGAGTGACAGCAGTACCTGACATGCAGCCCTGCATAATCTAAGTTTACACTCATGATGAGGACCACCTAACTACATACACCAGGTATGAGGTCCTAGCCAAATCCCAAAGATCGCAAATATATTCCTGTGTTCACAAAATAAGAGCAGACCTAGACAGATATGTAATTTGCCATCGTTGGGATGTTTGCCCTATACCGTCTGTTAGTAATGCTAATTCATTTGTTTAGTTACATCTGCCTAATGACCACAGCACATTTGCTTCATAATAGACTACAATAGTTTCAATAAATATATTGTAAACTTCCTTCATGTCTTTCTTATGTTTACAATGGGTATGCATGAGTGAGTAACTGAGTAATGAAAGGGGAGGATCTGTTTCCACGGTTCCCTAAGTAACTAGATGGTCATTTTCGAGGTTGCCAAAATCACCTTTTACTCTGGAAAGGTTAGGGGTTCAGGTGAGGCACTGTTAGCTAGCCAGGATTGTGCTTCCAGGCACTGATGCTGTACAGAGACTCCGTCCCTACACACTGACATCCTGCCATCCTAACCCACAGTTCTGCGTAACCAGCTGAGTCCGTGCAACACCACATAGGATAAAAAAATCCATCCAATGACACACCCTACATAGTGCAGCATGCTACTCATGTAGGCAAGCACTTAAGTACTTCAGCTCCCCACATAAGAGTAGTAAGTATTATATGAATGCTTCAATACAATACAGTACAATACAATACTCTAATACTAAGGGTCCATTGCACAAAGAAAATGTTTAACACCAGAAATCCATGTGTAACTGGGAATGATATCCAGGTGTGTTACTGCTGACCTACACCTACACTTTTGTACATGTTTATATAGAATGAGCGAACTGTTGGTTTACAGTGAGTAGCTCATGTGACTCGGCCAGTGATGTCGAGACGCCCTCGGGCATTCGTTCGCGCTCTATAAATCTCATAAATAAATAAATAAATGTCACAATAGAATGTTCATGCTGGTTAAATATGGTTTACTAACAGTAGTTCCACAGAGGGAGTTGGAGGAAGGAGCTCATGGAGAAAGGATTGAAAGAGAAAGGATGGTCTCCACTGTCAGAGGTGCCAATTGAGGGCCTTCAGAAATAGTGTCCAAGGTAGCACTTGTGTAAAGCATTACCTGGAGCCCTTCTAATGAAACTCATGGGAGGGGCTCAAGACTCTTACAGTTGTGCCCGACCTAGCGGAGCCTTCCCCTCTGCTGGAGAGAGGGGAACCCCATGGAAATAGCTACTTTGTGGGATTCCACAAGATCCTTCTAGGTGTACTGGTTCAATGGGCTTCCGGTTGCTGACTGGACACTGGCTAAAAGTAGGGTGGTAGAATGAAGGTTTAATCAATTCTGAATATGCTTGGAAAGATCAATGACACCATTGTACAAAGATTCTATAGAAAGGAGGCAAAGAGAACCCCAAGGAACCCACACATTTGAAGAAAGGTTTTCTCACAAGAAAGCTGGCTATTTTTCACAAATAGATCCTGAAATGAGGGAGGCCTTCCTAAGAACTGTATACCACTTGAGATGAAGAGATAGTGAACACTGGACAAGAGCTCCCAGTACCTCTGAGTGACAGTGTTGCAAGTGTAAAGGAGGGGATATGAGACAGACGCGTCCCCCTCAGATCCCCTAAAATAATTTCCACAAGAGGAAGTATGAGAGACAACCACTAGCATGCCCCAGGTTCCCACTTAAGCTAGGCAACAAAGAGAATGGGAGCTAGATAGGTTGGAGTGATGCCATATGCTAAATGGGCATGTCTGACTTAAGGGGCACATGGGAAGTCTTTAGAATTGGAGAGACTGCTCTGAAATGTGGGTTCCTGAGGGTAACTTGACCAACGCAAACCCTCTTAAAGCAGCAGGAACCTGAAGGATGGAAAGGGATATTTGATACACTAAATGGATGCAGGAGAAGAGTACAAGTATCCTCAGGTCATCTTCATAAAAGGATGTGAGCAGGCCAAAACATGTTATTTCCATCTGCAGATTCACAACTTTACTCACCTAACCAATAAACTGCAATGTCCAATCTAGTTTCTGTATGATTTCACGACAAGAGGGCTTTTATAACTAGCTAAAAGGTATCTGCATAACAAGCTATGAGCATTTGTTATATAAAGAATGATGTTGACCGCTACACAAATAAAGACTTTTAGGTCGAGCCTGGGCAGTGCGCATGCGCTGTCTGCAAGCCCTGTAGTAGTCAAAAAAAGACTTTAGTCTGGCCTGCTGCTTGCCATAAGTTCACTCCAGAGTCGTAATTTTCTGCTGCGTCCTAACTCATTTGGCATCCCATATGTCAATTCCGTTTGAAGACAGAGGAGCACCAGCCAAGTACAGTTTCCTTACGCTTTCATTATTGATCAATTGTTTGGCAGAACTAATTTTTTTTAATTGTTGCTTTTAGGCCCGATGCTGTTTGGTATTATTTGCTTTCCAACCATCCACTGGTTTTCGAATGTTCCCTTTGATCTTCCATGCATATATTGGGCTGCTTTCACTTGGTCTCTTTTTTACATTTGATTAGCATTTCAGCTTATCCGGCCACTGGATTTTGTTTTCATGGTTAATGCAGTACCAGCTTCACAATTGCAGTGCTTTATCTAGTTTTATTTAATTTGTCTAGGACGAGCACTTCCCAGCAGTGTTTCTGTTTTGTTTTGACTTTAACACATCCCCGCTCCACAATTGCCTCACTTAATTTTGTTTATTTATTTTAGTGGTAAGAGTGGAGCAGGTTATCCATTTTTAAGATGTATTGGTGTCATGAACCTTCCCAGTAATGTTGACAACATATAAAAAGGCAAACACGTGCATACTAGTATTTTTTATGTTGGCGTGCTTTTCGGAGGTGCAGATAAGCTAACAACATTGGAAAAACTGCTCCATCTGGCTACTTAGCGCACTTCTTTTATTGAGCAGTTTATTATGCTGTGCTTGAGTATGCAGCTTGAAAGACACCAGCAGGATTGGTAAAGAAATGGGACTGGCTAAGTCACCCTGTAAGCTTCGCTTTTGCAAATTGAGGGGCATATGTACAAAGAAGTGGCGGAGTGAGGCGTTAGCCGTCATGGCTTAACGCACCACTCCGCCACATCAGAAATGCAAGGCTGCACCATATTTACAAGAAATGGTGCAGCCTTGCGTTTCCCCCTGCACTGGTGCTACACCTAGCAGTGTAGCGCCAATGCAGGCACCCTTGCACCATAGTGCAAGGGTGTCTGCCAGCAGGGGAAGATTGTTTATCGACAGGAAGGTCCCCCTTTCTGCACATAAACAATCTTGAAATGCCGTTTTGTCACTTCTATGTGTGCTGCTGAATACAGCACACATGGCAGTTACAAAGTGTATTTTTTTAAAGTTTGTTTATGTGCAGGAAGGGTCACCTTCCTGAACATAAACAATCCAATGCGTTTTGCTTTTTCCATGTGTACTGCACAAGGCAGCACACATGGAAAAAGCAAAAATGAGGAGAAATATAGCATTTCTCCTCATTTCTCCAAGT
The DNA here is from genome assembly GCF_964261635.1 of Lissotriton helveticus. Lineage (NCBI taxonomy): Eukaryota > Metazoa > Chordata > Amphibia > Caudata > Salamandridae > Lissotriton > Lissotriton helveticus. The sequence goes on from NC_136069.1 coordinate 204,102,962, forward strand.
TAAGAACAGGTTTTCCCTGGTCTTAATTTTGGCGCTGCCTCCTATTTACGCCACCCCATGTAAATAGAGGGCAGCGTCAAAATCAATGGTTGTTGCAGTGGAACCTCCACCGCAACACCCATTGCCCACCCCTTTCGCACTAAGCATAGCTTAGTTAAGTGGTTTAAAACTTCCTTGTAATTAAGATTAAGTCCTTTCACCACACGAACGTCGGAAAAGTGATGTTCCCAAGGCGATAGGGGCTTGTAGATATGACCCTAAGTGTGTTGTGGTTAGGAAATAAAAGCTACAATGCCCCTTGAACACGCTGTTTATCGGCAGCCGCATCTATCAAGCAGGGGCTTGTCACGTTCATTCTCTGCAAGTATGAAGTGACTTAGGAAACTGTTTTCATGTTGTTAATTCCAAATGTGTATGTATAACACTAGCTGTAGGAAAATGCCTGCAGTATAAATTGCGTAGTTTTTGGTGAGGCTCCACACATATGTATTTTATCTTGGCATCACCATGCGTTAGTGATATTTTTTTAATCTGCTTTTTAGAAACGCTACCAACTGAAGCACTGTGCTCGACATTGCAGTATTTCCTGCTCAGGTTCTGTCATTTCTTTTGCCTGGAATGCAGGATAGCATACAAAGAAAAAGCAAGCCCTTAGAAGTATAGTTTTTTCTAATGCTAGTTGACACTGCTGTAATCCTCAGGTGTATTATTTTTTTGATCTTTATGATAAATGTTCAACCTAATCATGGGTTGAAAAAACACGTCTAATACGTGTTCACTTGAGATTGTTTTCTTCTATGTGGCTTTCAAATACATTAAACACGCGTGTATGCCCTTCCTATTCCCTAGTTTCATCATTATTTCCCTTTAAGTTTAACAATGTGCATACGTATACACTGCGCCATGCTTTCCGTGTTAGACAATACTAATATCCAAAATAAAACTTTTTGATCACATTTTACTACAAACTTTATTTTCTAACGTATTCACATCTAATTTCTTCTGCGTTTTGTTCCATTAAGGTTAAAAAGAGTGAGCCATCGCTGCGCCTTAGCAGATGCTACCCCTATTAATAACATATGGCATTAAGGATTCTCAAGTTAGTGGCAAGGCCTTGCTGGTATTTCATGTGTGGGGCTGAATGTGAAGTTGTTTTTCATAACAAGACATTTGTTTGTATGATCGATAGCAGCATCTTCTGCTGTGAACATGGACCACCCATCTTCTGCTGTGCTGACAGCTTACGCATCTCCTTATATATTTGCACCGTAGTTACATATCTGCTGTTGATGTCAGTTTGGGAGGTTCAAGCAATGTAAAGTCTTGAACAGAGTTCTGTTAAAATCCGTCAGAGGGTGTGGTATTTGTGTGGAGGTCTGCTTCTTTATGGATGTTGTTGCAATTCGCTGTTCTACAAGTTGCCAGAATGTACTTATATAAAGTCTAGTCATTAGAGCTTGGTGTACAGAATGCCAGTTGTGTAATACAAAATGTTCTTATCAACAGCATATATTATTTCCATTAATGTAATTTGATTTCCTATTGGAATATTTCTTCCATGCCTGACTGCAGAGCTAGCCAGTCAGCATAATTTCACTCAACACCACACAGTTCCACGCCCCACACAATTTAAATTCAACTCCATAGATTTCCAATACATACCACACCAAACCTTACATTTAATCTACACAACGTAATTACACAACATAATTACACAACACACCACATACCTCCAAACCACACCACAGATTTCCACATCATACCACAAAATTTAACAGCACACCACATAATTCAACTCCACAGCATATCACTCCACAACACCATTCCACATAATTAACTCCATTACACACAATCTCACTCTACAGAATTCCAGTGCAGTTAATAACATTTAATTACTCTCTGCATAATTCCACACCACACCATGCCACATATTTACACTACACAACTTCACACCCCAACACACAATTCCATGCCATACAATTCCAAATTAACCCATCCATACCTCTCGCTTCCACCAACCATATCACCTCTCTCACACACACCCACTGCCCCTCTCATTTCTCTCTCACATTCCCACTACCCCCTCTCATCTCGCAATTCCACTGCCCCCTCATCACTCCCTCATACTCACTATTTCCTCTCTACACTGCCTCCTCACACATGCTACCTTCCTATATCTCCTAGTGCTGTGCACTGGTCCATCTCTCTTCTCCACCCCCGGTGCCACTCCCACTCATCCCTCCCTCTCTCGTTCTCTCCCTAACACTTCTCTCTTGCTCTCTCACATACTCTTCCCATCTCTTTCATTTGGTTCACTTCAGGTCTTCAAGCACAGTTTCTTCCCCATACCTTTTCAAGATTTACGACCCTGAAACCCATTTTCTCCTCCTCTTCCTGGGGTGTCTTCTGTGTACACAGGTGCACCCTTTCTCTGAGTCTGAGGCCTGCTCTCACCTTCTTTCACTCTTTCTCACATACTCTTTGTGCTCCCCTGCCTGGAGTTCATTCACAAATTTGTGCACCATCTACCTATCCCTCTCTATCTTCCTTTATAGCTATTCTGTGCAGCTCTAACCCCTATCTTTTCACCCAAGTCACATAATTCCATTACACAAATACACTACACACCACACAATTCCACCCCACATAATTCCCCAACTAACAATTCCAGTTCAACCCACATAATTCAACTCCACCCACATGCATCCACTTCACTCCAAACAAAATCACTAACTCTCACAAATGTGAGATCTAGAGTATTGCAAATGCTTGTTTTTCTTGTCACCTGTGATATCAGTAATATATTCAAACGTGACAGCTTGCTTTGACTGTCCTTATGGTGTACATATCAAATTCAATAAATGCTTTACTGCTTGTTTTGCAGTGCCACAACCACTTCCAATATGGCAGATGTGATTGTAACATTTGTGACTACGTTAAGAGCGCACAGCGTCAACTACAGCACCGCTCTCATCGCTAACAGCACTGCTCACACCGGCTCCGATGAGACCAGTGCTGCCTGGTACATCTTCACTGTTATTGGATTCTTTGGGATTGTGATGTTCAGCCTTATGGTCAGCAACCTCATTGTCAACCGAGGTGCAGAAGAGGCAGACCCTTACTTTCAGTACATTGAAAAGCAGGCAAAGAAGAAAGCGACCATAAGAAAGTTAGGTGCAAGCAAATTCCTCACCTTTGCCAACAAAGGCAAAAAGGAGCACCCCAATGTCAGTAAAGGTGAAGACATGAATGCGACGTGCAGTGAAGGAGTTGAAGAACAGCATGGAGGAGGGAATAATAGACAGCAAGAGGAAGGTCCCAAAGAGCAGCAAGGGGAACGAACCAAAGTACAACAAGAAGTACCCAACGAGGCGAAAGATGAGGAGCCCCCGCAAGGACAAGCTGTAGATCCAGACTCCCTATACGAGGTTGCAGTAAAATCCTGATTTTCTGAGAGTTCTTAACAGTGGTTTAGGGTGGTTCAACAGTAAGGAAGGCACACCTATGTATCATGTATGTTTTTGCATTTATATATCATAATCCTTGCTGAAAAGCAGTGGGGTGTTGTACATGGGTTTGCGTCAAGGGACCAGGTTGTGCACAAAAGACAATAATCTAGAGCATTCAAAAGAAGATGACATTCATTGTCAAAGCCAGAGGACCTCTGGTTCTGAGAACCATGGCACCATCTTTGAACTGTGACTCTACAAAAGCATAGCTTTCTTTCCTAAGATTAAAAATATCTCACAGGTGAATTCACACCATGTAAGAAGGACACACTGGTAGGCTGAAGATTCTCACCATCTGGTCTAAGCGTGTGCAGTGGGCTCCTACTCACTACATGTCTGGAGCCAATCCTCGCTCATTTCCACAGAGACTGCAAATGCAAAATTCCATAATATAACCAAGTGACAAAAAATGTAGAAGACTGCCCTCCTACAGCAGAAAACCCAATTAAGGACACGTCAAATAGTTTGTTGTGTACATGTATTCGGTTGTTTAGTAAAACATCTGTCACTGGCATTGCTGTGTGAATTATTGTATTGATCCCTAGGTAAAAAGGGTAGAATGACCATGATCAGACTGCACTTATATATCTGCCATTTTGCGCCAACATTTCTGGATTTGAAAGCCTGCACTGGTGCAAGATTCCACTGACATTTTCATGGACATCTGACCCAATCAACATGTGTAAAATGTAACCTTTGCATTGACCAGACAGCGCAAATAACAGTTTAGCACGTGTTGATGAAAATGGCACCTGTGCAAACTAAATGATTTCAAAATGTTGATGCAATATTTTAGGGCAGTGAATGTAATCCGACCCCCTGTTCCCTAGTGCAATTGTGTGCTTCTTTAAACAATGGTCGATAGCATTGGCGTCACAGTAATATTAGGGAAAACTCTTCTGCTTTAAATTCTACTTAGTAAAGCCCGAAAACAGTCCCCAGCCACAAGATATTGCATCAAATAAAAATAAAACGGAGATTTTCTGCTAGATTTGCTTTCAGTTTAGCTGTAACTATCATCTTCTACGTGGAAAAAGAATATTTGTGTGTAGAACGAGCAGACATTGATTCAGTGCATATAATGGTATATTATGATATTTTTAGTATTGAAATAGTCAGTTAAACATTCGGAAAATAACGACCCAGGTCAAATCAAAATGTTATGTTATGGACAGAAGCATGAGCAGGAGAATTACAACAGCTTAGCAAATACAAGAGTATTATTAGTCAATGACAAGGAACGACCCACCAAAGAGAAGAAAACAAATGCAAATTGAAGTCAATTGTGGTGTCTTCCTAGACCTAATTATTTAATTATCTAATCTTCCCATTTGTGAACTGTATTGCACCAGAATATCATATCTTACATATCATCCTACAAAAATATTGTAGACAGGATATCTACTACTAAAAGATCGCGAATGTAAGTATATCGAGGTAAGTATAGATTTAATATTAATAACTCTTCCTCTATGTAACTTGAAGACATGTGTATCAGTGAGGTATGCAGATGTGGAGTTAGGAATACACATAACTGAGGAAGGATAAATATTCCCTTTGGTGATTTGGTCATATATTCCCTTTTAGAAAACTTCATGTATTTACACATTTAAATTTAAAATGAGAAGACAGGACATATCAGCAGTCAAGCGAGTACGGAGTGAATTTAAACTCCTGGGAGACCAAGTGTCCCATTAGTGGAGTGATCTTAATACACCCACGACTGGTGATAGAGCTGATATCACCAGTTGTGGGTGAATATATGTAATGGAACCCCTACATGAGTTTGATCGGTCATATTGAAAATGTTTTTTTCAAGAGAGACATAGAAAAATTCTGTCTTGAAAAAGGTGCTTACTATTCATACGTACACGGCCAAAACATATCGATACACTGAATTAACTAAATCCATTCAATTGGCTGGCATAATTGATAAGGAAGTCTGTACTAATCATATGCCTGTTGTCTGATTTCTTTTATGGATTAGTCCAAGAACTATAAAGAAGTGTATTGTCGTGTATGTTTTGTGTCTCTCTTCCTTTTTGTGTCGCCTCCTTGTTTCTAATTTTCACTTATGTTTGATTTAAAACATATTGGATTGGATTTGATAAAATATTGACGCTATCTTTGTATTGGAATCTGTTTGCTCTTCTGATATTTTTACTTTTTTATAATCATGTATTATATAAGGAAAATTTTATAATTATGAAATGGTTTTTATGTGTGGGGCAATGTTTTAATTCATGACTTATTGATTGTATGATACAATTTTTAAGTATTCATCTTAATGAATATATTATATTTTTCTCACCATTTGAGTATTTGTGGCACTACAATTATAGACTTGTTGGGCTTTGATATGTGTGGAGTATGAATGCTTGAGGTTTTCTAAAAGAGATTATATGACCAAATCACCAAAGGGAATATTTATCCTTCTTCAATTTTGTTAAGCCCTGTCCCTTTGGTACGTGGGGCCTCTCTCATAATATTGGTTAAGAATACACATTCCTTACTTACCTTTGTATAATTACATTCACGATATTTTGCTATTTGATATTCTGGCTACGATATTTTTGTAGGACGATGTTTTAGTCCACGATATTCTGGCAAGCAACCTTTGTAAATAAAACAGAGAAGGATCTCCAGGTTAGCATGCTTCTACTCAATTTCAACATTCCTGGCATCAGCAGAAATCTCAATTATGCCAGCGCAGGCACCGTTGCGTCATTTTGCAAGGGTGCTTGAGCTGCAGGGATGATTGTTTTTGTGCAGGAAGGGATACCTCATTAATGGCATTTTTCTCTTTCTATGAGTGCTGAAATTGGAAAAAAGAGGAGAAATAAAAGTATTTCTCTTCGATGCGCCATTCCTACACGTCCCCTGGGGAGGCGTAGGATTCTGATGCATTCCCAGTTTACTAAAATATTATAAATCTGGGAGTGTGCCAAGTTCCATGGATGTTGAATTGGAACACCCACAGTAACACCCAAGGAACATCCCTTTCATGCAGAGTAATGTGTGAAAAGGGCCCATATTTACATGGCCATTAAATGTCATGTAGGGTAACTTTATTTGGCCTTGTAAATATGGCGAAGCCCATTGCGCTGCCGGTGTGCCAACAAAACGGACTCACCGGCGGCGCAATGGGCTTGTAAATAAGCCTCTTAGTTGCCCCCTTGTTCGCACTCTAGTTTCACTATGACTTAATGCTAAAACCGGCCAATGCCTTTTTATTCCATGTTTCAAAGAACATTGGTGAAAAATCTCAAGTTTTAACATGCCTTATACCAGCAGACCCTTCCTCTGGACTTGTTTGACTGATCTCTTCCTCCCTCTAAACCTGTACCTTTCCTCTCTTTTGCCATTAACAAAATCGACCTGTGATTACAGCATGGTGGAATACAGCGCTTTAAAACATACAAAATATTAAACTGAAAATATGATTCCCATTAAGTATGTGCACAATTGATAGATCTATTGGACATTATATTTTGATTTCGCAGTCACGTGCTATCACTATGTGGTTTTTATAGAACCAAAACCGGTTACTTAGTTGGTTTGATGTAACATCACAAGGTAGGTTGCTATGTACCTATAGCATATCACCGCTTTGAAGACTCTTATAGGTGGATAGATTACAATCTGCTTTGTGGTGATGTTCAGGCAATGGAACAAAAATGCTGTCTTATCAAATGATGCCAACAATATAATAACTTTCAAAATGGAAGTAAAACGTATATCTGCTGATTTAAGTACACACTTTTATCGAACAATTAACAGTTAGTTAAAATATGAGGCACACATTACTATAAATCAGTATGGCATATGGTTTATTATATCCAAAAACACCAAAAAGGATAATAACACAGGGTCAAAATGTATTCAAATCAAAGCTCACTTATTCGTGCTAACACTCAGATATTGACGATCCACAAAAATAAAAATCCGAAGTGTCACAGTAACCATTCAACAATGCTGTCCTCTAATCAAACAAATTATTACAAATGCATGGGACCCTCTTCAGGACCCGTGTCAAATAAGGAGCATCCAAAAGCAATTAACTTATTCATAAATGGGTCTTTAGGGGCCCGATTGACAGAACTAACTTAAGAGAAAATCCTAAGCTTACTACTTTTGGTATTCACAGACGTTAGGATTTTGTCTTAAGTTTGTTTTAAGACAGACTTAAGACAGACTTAAGACAAAATCCTAACTTAAGTCTGTCTTAAGTCTGTCTTAAGTCTGTCTTAAGACAAATTTAAGACAAAATCCTAACTTCTGTGAATACCAAAAGTAGTACGTTTAGGATTTTGTCTTAAGTTAGTTCTGTGAATCGGGCTCCCGGTGTCACCTATATATTACACCGATTTAAGTCGGCAAGGTTTCAAATGCAGTATAATACCCTGAAATTGAAGAAATCTGATAAGAAAAAGCCTCTGTGTCACTGGAACACTGTGAGGGTGTGCGTGCAGTGATCTAGTGACTAGTGACCTAAGGACCTGGTGTAGCATTTTGACACATTCCCAGGTTTATTAGTCATAGTAAATCTGGAAACGCGCCACAATCTATGGGTGGATGCGTGGGAACACCCAACTCCACCCATGAAATGCCTTCCCAGGGAAGAGTAACACAAGGCAGCGACTTGCGCTGCCTTGCATTACTTCAGATTTACTAAGCCATGCAGAGTCACACACAGTGGTTTTGTGCGGCTTAGTAAATCTCTTTGAAGCCCTTGCGATGCCTTGCATCGCCTTGCATGATGCAATGGCAACACCAGGGCTTTGCAGTTCTTGGCCCCACTGCCTGATAGTCCACCATTCAGACAAAGCATTGCAACAGAATGGACCAGGTGAAGGTTTTGCTTTTTCAAAGCATAAAGTTGGCATGAACAGAAAAGATTAGACCAGCATGTGCTGCTTCCCTGGAAGGCAGAGGATGATTCCACACAAAAGGGTGGATAATGGTTATATGAAGAAATTAATTTTTATATGAGTAGTGGTCTAATTACTAATATCACCTTAATATGAGCCATGTGTTGACCCTTTCAGTTGGTGGCCACAAGCCTGTTCAATGCCGGAAAAGGTGCAAAATGTACAATCTGGCACTGTTTTCTTTTTCAAAATACTCTCTGGTACCATGTAACCACTCCAAATAGAAGCTACCCTAACTCAACTCAGTTTGAGGCAAGTATTTACATTCCAGCACTTTTAAGCTTTACCAGCGGCCACTGGTTTTATTGCTGAAGCTTTTGTTGTATATTTTGGCAACCAGTAGTGGTGAATATGGCGCTGTGGTTAAGAAAGCATTGTTCCATGTGGGTGTGGCTTAGCTGCCCAAGATGGTGGTGGCACAGTGCAGAGCCTCCTGAAGGCCTCCTTTCATAAGCCGACATGTCAGCTGTTATAGCCATCCTTCTGCCGTACCCAAAACCACGTCAGGTATGGCTGGGTTTTGTCCGGGCTTGCACTGTCCCTGAGGGAGCCCATGTCATCGCAATCTTAGAAAATTGTGACTGGGGCCTACAGGCTGCAGCATTCTCAGGTGATCTGGGCATGGAGTTGTTGATGTTGCTGCACTGTACAGACTCATAACTACCTGCGATCCTGATGAGTGGGGCTAGAAGTGATTAGAAGACCCTCATGGGCAAGGCGACTACCTGGCTGACACTTGAGCAGCTGCAGAGGATAGGTGGTAGAGCACTCTCCACCCCAGTTCAACCCAGCCATATGCAAATCAGTCTTGACCCTGTCCATCATGGGAACAGTCCAGCCCGAACTGCCAAGCAGCTCTCTTCTGGACCGGAAACAACAATCCTGGAACCGGTTTTGGGGTAACACCCCTAATCAGTCAGGCTAGCTTACATCCGGTGGCAACGTGAGAAAGGGACCCACGTCTGGGTATACCCTGCCAACTTATGGCAAACAAAGCAAACACAAGGAGCTGATGGATGGCACGCTGAAACTTTTCAGACACTCCCCCCAGTCACTATTAGATCTGGGTTGAATCCATCATCATTCTTTAGCTCACTTCGCCACCCCAGTTCTGACCCAGCCATATGCAAATCAGTCCGGTTCCTTCCGGGACCAGTCCAGCCCGTACTGCCGAGCCAGGTCTTCCTTGGACTGGAAACAAGCATCCTGGGACTGGTTTTGGGGTAACACCTCTCATCTGCCAGGCTAGCTTGAATCTAGTGACATAGTGAGGAAGGGACCCACATCGGGGCATACCCTGCCACCTTAGGGTGAACAAAGAAAACACAAGGAGATGATGGTTGGAACGCTGAAACTTTCCAGGCACTCCCCAATCACTATTAGATCTGAATTTCCAAAAAAGAAGAAAATACAGGCTACTATTCCTGGCATGTTTAAGCAGGACGGGGAGTATGTACGCAACCACCCAATGGCACGTTTGTCAAACGCGAAGCTGGCTAAAGTGTTAGCGCTGTACCTCCTCCCCTTTTCTTTTGTAGAAGGAGTGGATTTTCGTGGTGCCCATCTGCCCGAAATGGAAGGTTCCCAGCCAGACCTATTTTGCCACAGTTGCAATTCCAGTGCTAGATAACGATGTGCTTGAATTTGTTGGACAAGCTTTGCAGCAGAGTGCTATTCAAACCATCAACTTGACGACCTGCAGTTGCCAAGTCACTGATTACATGTGTATCGCTGAACACTGGATCTCTTTTGTGGGGGTTAGAGAAATGATCTCTCCAGGTGTTGACACTGCTGAAATTTTTAATGGCATTCGTAAGCATGCAACAGTAGCCATGTTCGCCATGAAGAAACCTCAAACTGCTGCAAACATCTTGGATAACTTTAACAAGAGGACTCATTACGATATTGGGAGGACCTGTCCGTAGTCGTGTCGGGGTTGGTTGGTCCACTGAATGTCGCATTGGAAGCTGTCGCTCCAACCACAGTATTATGATGCATTCCAACACATGGTTTACCATCTGCCACGGTTCTTCCGCCTCCGACTGGAAATTCGACTGCGCAGGTCTCAGAAAGGTCCAATGGAGCCGATCGGAGCACTGTCTCACCCTTGATCTACCCGCTCAATTACGATGCAGACTTCCAACCTACTGTCTGTGGTGGTCCAACCATCCCATCAGAGCTGGCGGAATGGGAGGCTTATATGTCCGAAACATACCACAGCACAGTTTCACACTTCCTGAGCAGCCATGGAGCTCATCGCGCACGTCATACCGCTTTTATACCTACTCGATGACCTGCAAAATCAGAACCGTTGTGGACGTCACCGCGGGTAAATGACACACCTACTCGTAGACATTGAAGTGACTACAAAGCTATGGTGCACTAATGTGAAACTGCTCTGTAGCATGGTGAGCATGAGGAAGGATGGAATGTCAGCATCGGGTGACCAGAGTTTTACAAGAAAATACAGGGACAGGCACAATATGAATGTAGGACTAGAAATGCGCATAGACACATATATATGTATATATATATATATATATATATATATATATATATATATATATATATATATATATATATATATATATATATATATATATATATATATATATATATATATATAATATAACAAAACAAAACCCATTGGGATGAACATTGATTGAACGGGCGGCGCACGGCAGCACCCACTTGGATAATTAAATATCGGGACTACGTAAACCAGCATGCAACCTTGCATACGCTTATCAGGCGTAACCTCACCGCCCACAGGGGCGGAGTCTTATCAAAATAAATGAGGCATGTATCCCACCATCTGCTGCTGTGCGTTTTCTGTTGCCAGTGATCAAGGACATTATCGTCCGAAACATGTAAGGCGCTTGTCTGAAGGGGAAGGCTGGTGCAACTGCTGTCCTCACGAGGGAGGTGTCGGCTCTCCGGGTGTGGCCTTTCCATGGAGGACAATCCTTTTTGACTATGTTTAGCGGCCTATCCGGTCGCGGTAAGGTCCCGCCGCAGACACAGCGGATCCTGGGCTGTCTGACAAGATGACCCGGCAGGACCGGAGAGCACCCATCTGTGAGTGACCTTGGGTATTGGCAGAGGAGCCAGTTTTTAACTTTCAACAAAACCCACTGGGGTGAACATTGAATGAACGGGCGGCGCACGGCAGCACCCACTTGGATAATTAAATATCGGGACTACGTAAACCAGCATGCAACCTTGCATACGCTTATCAGGCGTAACCTCACCGCCCACAGGGGCGGAGTCTTATCAAAATAAATGAGGCATGTATCCCACCATCTGCTGCTGTGCGTTTTCTGTTGCCAGTGATCAAGGACATTATCGACCGAAACATCTATGGCGCTTGTCTGAAGGGGAAGGCTGGTGCAACTGCTGTCCTCACGAGGGAGGTGTCGGCTCTCCGGGTGTGGCCTTTCCATGGAGGACAATCCTTTTTGAGTATGTTTAGCGGCCTGTCCGGTCGCGGTAAGGTCCCGCCGCAGACACAGCGGATCCTGGGCTGTCTGACAAGATGACCCGGCAGGACCGGAGAGCACCCATCTGTGAGTGACCTTGGGTATTGGCAGAGGAGCCAGTTTTTAACTTTCAACAAAACCCACTGGGGTGAACATTGAATGAACGGGCGGCGCACGGCAGCACCCACTTGGATAATTAAATATCGGGACTACGTAAACCAGCATGCAACCTTGCATACGCTTATCAGGCGTAACCTCACCGCCCACAGGGGCGGAGTCTTATCAAAATAAATGAGCCATGTATCCCACCATCTGCTGCTGTGCGTTTTCTGTTGCCAGTGATCAAGGACATTATCGTCCGAAACATGTATGGCGCTTGTCTGAAGGGGAAGGCTGGTGCAACTGCTGTCCTCACGAGGGAGGTGTTGGCTCTCCGGGTGTGGCCTTTCCATGGAGGACAATCCTTTTTGACTATATATATATATATATATATATATGGTGAGCTCACCACTGCTATATGTGCCACATTTCATGACAACATAACATCAATCCACACACAAAAGTATGTGCCACTGATAGCAATACACCGCCACACAACATCCTCCCAGAAACCATTAACCTCTTCACCACTGCTGGGAGCAAGACTGAGGGTCCTGCTGAGCTGCTGCTCTGTACCTTGAAGGAGGTAGTTGCAGTGCCGTGTCAGGGTGAAAAGGTATACCTTGAGAAGTACCACATGAGGGGGCTCTAAGGTGCATTGGAGGAGCGAGCACTGACAAATGTATATCAGTCTATGAAAAGGTTTTGCGAATGCTAGTGCATAGCATTGGAAGTAGGAAAACCTGTCTCCACAGAAAGCTTCCACCCAAACTCCATTGAGTTCAGAAATATGTTGAAAAGACAGAAAGCAGACTTTGCAGCTGCATCACCTAATACTGCCCCAGAACTGATAGCTGAGATGTCTGTAACACTACAAGCACAATCTCCTACTGCCAGCAATGAACCTACTACAAATCCCTATGTATTGAAGTCATATTTGTGTCACCAAAGTGGCCTGATTATAACATCCATTGCCAATAACAAACACATGAGCAACTTAGATACAATGTAAGGGGTACATTCACCTATATACATCTTGTCCTATGCCAGAAGTATTGACATACCACTAAGTGCCAAGCACATTTATGTGGCTCAAATGGCTGTAAAAGGTTCCCACATAAACATAATACATGTCCCTATGAGTCGACCCCCTAATTCCCTGTTATATGAAGACACTCAGACTCCTGTCGTGACTAACCAGATAAATTAGTCACAATGCAAAGATCACTAGACTGATCCACTCTACCACAACCCAGAAGTCGTGAAGCTTGTGTATGTGCAACTGTTTGCAGGTGACACATCCTACCTGGCTATATACACACACTCCGCATCACTTGATACACAAACACTCCTTGACAACTGTGGCCCACACCTTCCAACAAGTATGACCCTCTGATTGCACATGCATCTGTAGGAAAATTCAAAATAGACAAACACAGCACTGTGATGGACCCACAGACATCACCCACATTAATTAGGCAAGCAAAGTGAATGGGATTACAGTCATCCAAGTTTTATAACATAAAAAGGCCACAGTGAATATATAACTTGCATAAACTGGTTACTAAAAGTAAGGGGAGTCCGGGAAACCTACACAGTCTGTTTTGTAACTGAGACCCAGTCACCATGTGGACAGAACAGTTAGAATCAATCTCATCTGGAACTAATGGGTATTGGCACAAAGTGGCAGCCACGTGTGGAAACTGTGTCATTCAAATTTAATAACGATAACATTACATAGAAGAAACAGCAATTGGCCCATATCTAGTAAGACATATTTTGCAATGTACACATTGCTTTGTGTACAGTGTCTACAGTACCTATCAGGTATGAAGAGACAAAGGGCCATATGTATAATTCCAAATTGCGATCGCAATTGGGCTTAGTGGTATGTATTAAAGAAAAAATGCCTCGTAAAATAAGGATTTGCAAAATTTGGGATTCCCTATTTTGCGATTGCATTAAGGAATCGCAAATTGCTATTCCTTAAATGCAATGTAAGAAGCACAAAAAAGTGCAATTTGGCCTTAAGGAATCGCAAATTACCACTAACTTGAAGTTGGTGGTAATTTGCGATTTCTCTGAAAAAGGCACATTTTGGCATTTTTCAAAGTGCCATGTGGTGCACCTACATGCCCTTAGGGCATGTATGTGTGCCACATGTGCACACATCCACATGTCAGGGGTGCAACAGGGTGTAATTTTGACACCCTGGAACCCTTGAAATTGCATTCTAAATTTGTGATTCTCTAATTGAGAATCACAAATTGAGAATGTCTTCCCATTCATTCCTATGGGCCTCTAGGTCTCTAGGCCCATAGGAATGAATGGGGGGTATTCCTTAATTAAGAATCCCAATTTCCAATTCACAATTTGGGAATATGTAGGGTTCGCAAAATTATTTGCAAATCCTACATACATAGCGTTTTGCGATTCTCAAATAGCGATTCGCACAAAATCGCAATTTGAGAATCGCAAAATCAGAGTTTGATACATATGGCCCTCAATGCCTCCAAGTGTGTAGACAAAAATATGCACTTTGTACACATCAAATACATATGCAGCATACATGTCATTGAGTTCTGTCCGTTGACACACTTGCACACTGGCCAAAGAAATGCTGCAAAAACCATGAAGGTATAGCAATAGAATATCCAATACAAGGTTTGGCGAAAAAAAAACCACCCCTACAAATACATAATGTGAACATTGACACTAAGCCACTGTAGGTACATAATTTCACACAAGATCCCGATAAACCTACATACTCTATGAGCCATTTGCTATCATTGTTAAACAAACAGAACTGTAGTCCCACATTACACAGGAATAAGAGTTAACATCAGTAGCAATGGGTGGACCCAGGAAAAACAAGACAAGTAAGTACTTTATTCAGCCGTGTTGTGGACCAGCAAACTGCTGCCCATCAACTTCAGCCAGAACAATGTTAATTTTCACACTAGTAAAGCTTCAATATTTTCTAGTGTTCATGTGACATTAACTATTTTAAAAACCTGATTTGTACAGACATTGGCACACTTACCCCAAACTCTTAAGTGTACATACACATAGTCCTCACAGCTACACTACAACAAACACTGTGACATTGGAAATACATATCAGTGCATACTTACAGTCATGAAAAGAAGTTGTTGATAAGCTGTTGTCACAAGTTACATCCTTCTTCTTCACCACTGTCTTCATTACCTCGTCCAGGATCCTCAACCGGTGGATCCTGATGGTCTCCATCTTCTTCAATGAGAGGGATATTTTTCCTTACTGCCAGGTTGTGGAGAATGCAGCAGGCGAGGGTGATCTGCCACACCTTCCCAGGTGAGTATTGAAGGGCTCCTCCAGTTTTGTCTCGACAGCGAAATCTTGAATTCAGGAGGCCAAAACCCCCTCCACTGACTGCCTTGTTTTCCCATGGGCCTCATTGAAGAAGACTTCTCCTGGGGTCACAAGATTCTTCAATGGTGTCAGTAACCATGGCTGGTTGGGGTATCCTGAGTCTCCTACATGGCAGTTTGACAGTTGTTCAATGTTCAAACAAACATTTACCAAATATACACACAAAACCAATCACAACAAATGTCAGTAGTATGTAGGAGTCTAAGGCTGAACCTGGAAATTTGGCACAGACATGTGAGATGTACAAATCTGCCAAACAAACCACCTGTGCATTGATTGAGTGGATGTGTTTCTTGTTCCTATACACCTGTCCATTGGCTAGTGGTGGGAATAAAGCAATACCTGTCCCATCAATAGCTCTAATCACATGTGAGATTTCACCAAAATCCTAACATTCCACGTTAATATTGGCCAATTCTTCACGTTTGCGAAATGCAGATTGCTTGCCTTCAGAAACTGCACTTTTACAGGCCTCTCTATTTCTCTGCTGCTGTTCTCACCCTCTGGGAGCTACGATGATACGCCGTACAGGGAGCAGGGCCCCTGCCTTCACACGTGATGAGCTGGAAACCCTGGTTGATGTGGTGCTTCCCCTGTACAAGCAGCTGTATGGCACACAAGAGGAGCAAGTGAGTACAATTCAGACAGAAATACTTACCTATATGTCAGGTAACCATACACATAGGGCAGATTGTGGCAATGAGAAACTGAATGGATTCTGTTTCTAATTGTGTGAAAGTGTGTTGGGAAATGTTATGGACAAGTTCACTGCTGTCTGTGTGACAGTACTGTTCTGGAAATCGCTTCAACATGTCATGTGCACATCTCATCATAGACCACACACATCGTTTGGTGTTTTAGTTATGCAGATTGTGGCAATGAGAAACTGAATGGATTCTGTTTCTGATTGTGTGAAAGTGTATTTGGAAATGATATGGACAGGTTCACTGCTGTCTGTGTGACAGTACTGTTCTGGAAATTGCTTCAACATGTCATGTGCACATCTCATCATAGACCACACACATCGTTTGGTGTTTTAGTTATCCATGTGCACATCACTTTTACACAATTTTAATTTTGTTTTCTGGTAAATATTACCAACGTCTCGCTTGTGGAGTCATAGCTCTTCAAACTCTAATAGTTATTTTAAACTGTCAGTTGCATATGTGGATAAGTTGTTAATGTGTACAATCACAACAACAACTCAACACACATGAGGCAAATTTAATGTTACGTCAGCCATATCACTACACCTCACAATTCACAGTGCTCGATAAGGGTCATGTCAGATGTAGTAGGCCACCAGGTGTATAGGTCATTATGTTCAGTCAGGTCATATGATGATCATATTTAACAGCAGTGCAATAATGCTGACCTGACACACATGCAGGGTTGGAATCCCTGTATGGATCATTACCCAAGCTGGAGCACAGTTATGTGGCAATGTTACTGTTGTACAGAGTGTTCCGTCAATTGATTTACATAGCCTCTGTTTTGGCTTCATCACGTCTTATTGGACTATGGCTTGGCAATTATGCTCCTAGTGTGGCAATATATTCAAATACATGCTGTGAGGCACAGACCCAGTTGTCCGCGACATATACACATTTTGTCACCCAGTATGTTTGCTTGAAAATAAAATACTTGACCCTACTAGTTGGCAGTCAGAATGCCATGGGTGATGCCAATATGTATGTGCACATCTGAGATCTCAAACATGTCACCTGCAGATATTTTGAGACTGCAGTGTAGAGCCCGAGCATCACATGCACTTTTGTACTGTGGCAATGGTTGTTGTTCAAAGTTATGTTGATGTAGTCCCCTTCACAATGGCACATATGGCATCATTGTTTTCACAGGCTAACACAGACAATAGTGATTTGTTGTTCTGTTGCGTCAGACACATGTCCATTGTTACACTGAGGGTGATCAACAAGTTACCCACCTATCCTACCTTACATTTACTCCCCAAAACATTTACTGAACAAAATGACCAGATTTCAGTGTTATTTTATACAGTGTGATTCTGATAAATGGTGCCAAACTAGTTTGGTGTATTTCCAGGGCCGAAGTGCTACTGTTCCTTTCCAGGGGACACAATAGTGTGCTGGATTAGATGGTAAAAGATTTCATACCACCTGTGGTGTGGTCCCATCCACAGTGTTGTAAGAGGTGTGGCAAACTCACTTAGGACAAGGACAAGATACAGGGTGGTGCCAATCGGAACCGAACATGTTTTTTTATGTTAATATGTTGGATGTTTGACAACATGTACAGTGTGAAAAAATGTGATCTGCTAACTTGTTAAATGCTTAAGCTAGCTGTATATGACCTGTGAAAAACTAGCTGTAGATGTACAACTTGCATGTGTACTAAGTGTCTGATACCATGTCATCCTTACCATGTCATCCTTACAGGTCAACGCCCATCAGTAACGTAACTGGTGCTATGTAAAGCGCTCTGATACCTGATTCGGTTCGGGTTTAGTTCGCGCTATATAAAACTGCAAAAAAAAAGAAGGTTTTCCTGTGGAGGCCCATTAACCGAAAGGTGCGGTCCCTGGGTGTCACACTTCTGCGCAGTGTCCACTGTCGCAAACAGTGGCAGGACTTGCGAGGCTGGAGAAGATAGTTGAAATCCAGCTGGGCCCATCATCTCCAGGCAGAAGGGGTGCACGCCAGACCCTGACCCCACTAATGCCCATATATTGGTGGTGGCCTATCCCAAGGTTTCTTAAACACAGTGGTGGTTTCATTCGCGCATGGTGACTTGAACACTAATGTTGGTTTTTAAAAAATGTTTGCTTCTAGAACTTTTGAAGCTTTTAAAGATTCCATCTATTCCTGTGACACACCCTTTTGTTTAGCACACACCTAATTTAAATTGTAGTCTCAGTGGACTGATTATACGTAATTCAGATGTGCTTCAAATGTATTCCAGGTGTTTATAAATTCATGGCTTCCTGACAAAAGTTCACAGCCGGAATGCGCGTAGGACACAAACTTTCAGCCATGTTAATGTCATTTTGCTCTCTAACTTTTTTTATTAACAAAATATATTATGTCCTGATCCCAATCTATTACCTGATTTGGTAAATCCAAATACCACACTGCCTTTGGTTGATTTAAACAGCACATTAAAAACTGTGGCAGAAAAATCATCTACTATTGAGAAAATTGTATTAATGATTGTAATATTGTACATAAAAGGACTGACAAAGACAAAAGTATATAAACCACCGATGTAACTAACAGTATAAACCTATAGTCTCCATTGTCATTCTGAGGACCTATGAAAATGCGGCAATCGACGTGAATGTGGGAGTATGAGTGAAGAGTATATTGAAAACGAATCAAATTAGGGATGTGGATTCAAAACCAAACTGTGTTGTCAGTTTTACAATGCATAAATATGTAATTTTTGAGAATTCATTTATAGCAATTTTGTATCAATAAATGTTTTTGAAGATAAAATATTCACGTGGATTGGATCTATACCTCTTTAGGAATTTTTTAAGGTCCACTAGTTTAATAAGTTTCTAAGTGCTCTTTGTGTACAATTTGTATATTTTCCCTGGGTTACCCCTTTTTTCTTACAATTATTTCCTTGGATGTCCCTTCCAATGTCGGGTGGGGGGATCCACAGCTGCAGGCTCTGGGGTTACCGAGGATTCTCTGCCTGGCTCACCGTCCCTCCCAGTGGCTTGAGCAGAGGTTTAGGGGACAAATGTAGTTGTCACACAGGTAGGGGTAGTTGTGTGGGCAAAGGCCTGGCAGAAGGTGGTACTGATGTCCCTCAACACCCTTATGACCTCATCCATTTGTTCATTGTGTCTTTCTAGTCTGTGGTCTAGGGACGCCTGCAGTTGTTTGATGTCCCAGAGTTCTTGGAATACCAGGCTCATTGCTCCCTGGTACCCCTCAAACGCATCCATCACTCGGGAAAGGTTGGTCTGGACATCCGTGGCACCAGCTGTTGGATGACGTGGGACCACATGTCCCCTCCCACCACCCTTACCCCCATGGGCTGGCACAGTTTGTGTCTGCACAGTCGAACCAGCTCCTCCACCCTCATTGTGTGGGTTTTGGATCCTCAACTCTGAGGTAGACTGTGGTGCACTGGTGATGATGTGGCCCATGCTTGATTGTGTGTCTGTTGGGGTAGGTGTCAGCTGTGAGTTGGAACCTGAGGTGGGAGGCGTTGCAGTGGACCCTGTTGCACATAAAGTAATCAATCTATCAATCAGGGAATTTGTAAAGCGCACTGCTTACCCGCTAGGGTCTCAAGGGGCTGGGGGGGGAGCTGCAGCTAGTGGTCAAAGAGCCAGATCTTGAGCAGTCTTCTGAATGCCGGGAGGTCTGCGGTCTGTCGTAGGAGGAGGGGGAGGGCGTTCCAGGACTTGGCGGCGCGGTGGGAGAAGGATCTGCCCCCGGAAGTGGTTCTGTGGATGCGCGGGATGGCGGACAGGGATAGGTCGCGGAGCGGAGTTTCCTGTTGGGTACATACTGGTGCCGTCACCTAAGCCAAATCTGATGAACCATGTTCCTCCTCCACATCCAAGTATTCAGGAGAGTCATCATCATTGGGAAGCTCATTCAGGGTTGGACTCTGAGGCTGACTGGTTTTCTCATTCCTCCCTGAATTTTTGCCAGATCGCCCTGTTGGTACACATATCACAAAGTTAATTATGTGACTAGACATTGTACCTCAAAGGGTAAAAATAGAGTATATGTTCAGTGCAAAGAGTCCTCCTTCCTCCCACCCAGTCCACCTGGACAAATAACTCTCTGCCAGTAAGGGGAAGTTGAGTAGAGAGATAGCTGACATAGGTAGCTGTTGTTCTTAGGTGGAGTCTGAGTGGCTGATGATCGGTGTAGTCCTTTCCCTTTGGGAGATCTGATTACTTGATGAACTGGTTAGCATTACATACCTGGTAACTACTTACTCTAGTTATGGGTCATGTTTTGGGATGTTGTCAGATGTTGTTGCTGCCATAATGACTTAATGGGTATACACTTACAGCCTACATGTAGAAATTTGAAAATGTCATTGATTTGGTTATTTTTAATCTTATGTGCAGGTTTACAGGTTGTCACCATTAGCTACATCATCTCCAATACTTTGGCTACTGCTTTCTTGAACAGTCAGATTTACAAGAATTTGACCAAAACAGTAATGTGTGCTAAGGTGTAATGGATAACTTGCGGCAAATGTTTAGGTATGACTTACCAGACTCCATTCCTACAGGTATTCCAAACAAGCTCTCCCGCAGCAGGATGGCATGTACCATCCCCTCCCAGTCAGTAAGGTGTACTGGTGGCATGGGAGGGCCACCACCTCTTTGTCGTGAAGCCAGGTGGTTTCACTTGGCAAAGGCCTTGACCCTCTTCCTGACATCATGCCACCTCTTTCTAATATCCCCCTTTGTGCACAGGGTGGTGGCTACTGTGTTCACCTTGTTGACTATCCTTTCCCACATCAGGTTTCTCTGGGTGATGGAAGTTTGTTGGACTTGGGTCTTTAATAACTGTGGCTCAACTCTGAGGATTTCATCCACAAGCACTGACGACTCCTCATCAGAAAAACGTGGCTGGGTCTTTTGGACATTCTGCATGAAATAGTAAGTGTGAGTGTGAAATTAAAGGGGTGTACAAAAAGTGAAAAAAATTATGATATGTGCAGTGAATGGTGCTATAACAGTGCGTGATTGTGTGAAGGGCTGGCTGCTGTGTGACAGGAGAAAGCAATACTGTCAGACCGACTCTGCAGAAGTGTGTTAGCAAAGAATCATGGTCTGATATGTTTCTTTTATAGGTGGATTGGTATGTGTGTCTACTCTTTCAATTGGCATCAGCTGTATAGTTTTGTGAACTCATTATGGTTGGTGTTTCCATGTGGCCTACAAGCCACCATGAATCTGCCAAAGTGTTGAATGCATCATAATCTGCTCGGTGGTACAACATAAGCATTTGCAAACTCTGAATCCCTATAGAACAGCCTTTCTGACTGAAGCGGTCTTGTTGGAGTCATTTCCGACCAATGCGGTCCTGTCGGAGTTACCTCCGGTTTCCGCTGTTGGAGAAAGGCTTGTGCACATCATTAATACAGCAGTCGGAGACACCTTGGATTAGTCATTTGTAATCTCATTGCAGCCACATTGGTAGGACGGCCATTCCACCCGACATTGTAATCAGACCAAAGGTCTTTAAATGGCTGCGATCAAGAGGGCTTAACATTGGATTAGTTACCACTGACAATGGCAGTAATATAGTTAAGGCCATGGCAGGTGTTGGCTATTTCAGGGTCCTGTGTTTAGTGCACTGACTCAATATCATTGTACAGGACCTTCTCAAAAAAGACTGAGTCAGCAACTTAGTGTTCACCTGCAGACGAATCTGCACTCATTTCAGCCACTCTTTTAAAGCCTGGAAGCAGTTGAGGATCATTGAGCTGGATAATAGAATGCCAGTTAAAGCACTCATACAGGACTTGCCAACATGTGGAAACTCAACCTATTACATGTTGCATATTCTGTTTGAGCAGGTCAGAGTAATCAAAGAATATGTTGCGCAAAGAGGGGATGCAACTGTGAAAGGCATGATCATTGAGATGGACCAATGGGGCCAAGTCAAATGCCTGACAGAGATGCTGCTTCCTCTTCAGGTTTTCACACGGGAAGTCAGCAATGAGGACAGTACCATGGGTCAAGCTATCCCATTGTTGCATATGCTACAGGAACAGCTAATGGAGGAGTCTGAAATGTATGCAGGTGTGGATGAAAAAAAACATGTCCATGAGTTGGTGGAGCGCTTTATCCTTTGCTTATCTGTTAATACAATAGTGCATAGAGGCACTGTGTCATTCAAACATTACACCTGTGCCACAATTCTTGATTCACAGTACAATTACTGGCCACTTTCATTCATTTTTGAGACAACGATATTTCACGGCACAAATCCAGTGCTTGTAAAGCGCGAACAATTGCCCAAGGGCGTCAAGGTGCTCGGGGCCATAGGGAAGATTAAGCAAGCTATTGCCCAGAGTCACATGGTGCTGAGCTGACCTGCCGCTGGTGTCGGTGATCGAACCATGAGCCCACATGCTCTGGAGTCAGATACCCTGGCCGCTGGGCCACACCTCTTCCACAAGACGTTGATTACTGAGCAAGCCAGCAACCGCAAAAAGGAATGGCTGGAAATTAGAGGCCCACTCTGTTGTGCAGCCTTCAAATTTAGACCCTGAGGGCAGAGCTGTTGGCTAACAGCAGCCAAAGGCTACAACAAGAACAGTAGCAACCACAGGGACAGGAGCATCAGCCCTACAATCTGAATATTGATTGGTTTCTAAAGGTAGGGCATACGTCTACTGCAGAGGGAAAGGCAAAAGAGTTGGAGTATGGTGGAGCACCAATGACTATGGGGAGAATGGTCTAGGGCTATCTGGATAACCCAACAGAGGTCTATCTTGATCAAAACCCATTTATTTATTGGTTAGGGAAAAGGCACCAATGGCAAGTGCTCAGCATACTGGCAATAAAGTATCTTGCTTGCCAGTTTCCAGTGTGTTCACTGAGTGTGTGTTCAGTGCAGCTTTTGCAGTTGTCACTGTGAAGGACCAGTCTCAACCATGATCAAAATGAATACCACCGAATTACACCATACCTGAAGTATAGCAAAAGGAGGTTAATGATAATTGGTCAGACTCAGGTCATGTTGGTGTGTTAGGTGACCAACGTCTCGGTGAACCACCAGAGTTTGATGACAAACTCTACTTCCATGACCTCTGAGTAGGCCTCGGCCACCATAAAACTTTCTATCGCCGAACTGCTTTGACAAACAAAATAATATAATGTTCCCCTATCCTTTTTTCCCCCTGTTTTTTGTTTGTGTCTCACTGACTAATGCAGCGACAACATTTTAGACACATGGATGTCCAGATTAGACTTGGACTAGTGTACAGTGAAGAAGCCTACCCCACCAATGCCTGCCTCGCTTCTGTGCCTATCCTTTCATTAATCCCCTAGCAGGACTGCCCCAGAACATTTTATTTACATGACGGGCCAATGTGTTTTGTGGAGTAAAGAGGATCTCCAATGTACCACAGTGCTTGAATTCGAACAGGTAAGGAATGCACCAATTAGTGATATATGAGTGATTGATGTTTGTGAGTGTTGAGATGATTCATGTGTTGGCAGACAGTGAGAGTGGATGTTTAACAATAATTAATAAGCTTGACTGTGTTTGTGATGATTCACAATGTTGGTGGCCTAATGAGTGATCTGTAGTCACAGAACAATGGGGTAACCCAAAATTAACCTGAAGGACCTGGGTAACTTGTGATACAGACAAACAATGGTTCAATCTGAAAAAGTAGCAAGAGGCATCGGAGAACTGAATATATCAAAAGATCTCCTACCACTATATGGAAAAGGAGAACAATCTTGTAGTTTCAATCCACAATTAACGAGGTTAGGGCAGCAGATAAGATTTCAAAAACAAAACATTAAGACACATACACATAATTGCATTTCTGAAATGTTAGTTACATCACTTATAAGTCAGTCTCAAGCAACATTCTTATTATACACGGTATTGAAAACTCTTAGCTCCACAAATGGAGAAAGTGATAAAGATGAGTGCTCAGAGAAGGTGCCTGTGTGGATAAGGAGTAGAAAAAGGAAAAGAAAAAGGGGGTCCTTTAGACCTTTTCACAAATAATTGAAGCAGTATTGTCATCAGCTGCTGGTATACTATGATAATAATGCATACACAGAATTGGGGGTTCCACCAAGGCCACTCTCTTGTTTTACTGTTTAAGCAAGAAAAAGAAAGCCCTCTCAACAAACATGTGTAGAATACCTTACTTGGGCATGCAATTGTCACAGTAGAGAACCTGGTCTAAAATGGGTTCTCTGAGTCTTAGAGTACCACCTGTCCACAAGATATATCAGGGGAGAGGGAAAGCTTACTGACAAAGCAGAAGAAAGTAAGCTACAGACAGACTAGTGCAGATAGTTTGAAATCAAGTACAGAAACTTGAAATATATACAATTAGTAAATAGGATAATGCGGGGATAAGGAGAATTTAGGAAACAAAGAGTAGTTGGAAAAGAATTCTGAG
Source organism: Lissotriton helveticus (assembly GCF_964261635.1). Lineage (NCBI taxonomy): Eukaryota > Metazoa > Chordata > Amphibia > Caudata > Salamandridae > Lissotriton > Lissotriton helveticus. Next base: position 204,127,511 of record NC_136069.1, read on the forward strand.
AAAGGCACAGTAAAAAGGATAAATAACTATAAATATGGAGTGGAAAAAGTTAGGGAAATAATATTATTAATAACAAGAAGACTTACTTGGGCCAGCAGAGCCATCTGCAGTGGCAAACTTGGAGGCACCTCCAGCTCCTTCGCCTGCCACGGTGGTTTCCCACTTGCCCTTGGATGCTGATGAAATAAATAAACAAAACAAAATAAAAAAAGATTAGTGGTACAGTCAATAATTTCGCCAAAAATATTTTGACAGGGAAAGGCAAATGCGGTAACATTGAACTTTGCTAAATCAGATTTCCTATTAGTATTGTGGACCTATTCCTAATTTCCTAAACCGAACCCTATTCCGAATTTCCTAAACTATATTTTGGAACTACTAATAAATTGCAATGAATGATCTTTGCTTTTCGTATCATTCTCAATCTCTCTGTCTCAAGCCCCTTTGAAGTGCCAACTCAGTCTGCATTGTTTTCAAATATAGATGCATGCATACTACACATCACTGGGAAATTGCCTGGGATTGGGACTGAATGAGCTCCAAAAAAGAAAGGCACATAGAAGTGAGAAAACACAAAATCACTAATACTAATAACTGCCACTATTTTAGTGACAGGAGAGAGGAGTCTTTGCATGACTTCTTAAATAATCAGCCCAAGCGAGTGCCAAGAAGTAGGATTAGGTAGCGCCTCCAAGCACTTGTCTAGATGATGATTGCATAATAGTTTCAACATAAAATACACTTACCTGAATGTACGCATGCAGGATGCTTGCTATTTGGGAAGAAAATATTAGCATAGAGCACAACAAATAAATAATTATTACCCACTCAGCCCTGCAACCTTCATGCCCAGCATGTCAAACAAGTTATTTTCCCTATCCAGGATGTTGGCCCACCGGTGCGTAAGTTGCTGTTGGGTGCACCATACCCCAGAGCTACGGGCTGTATATCCAGGATGTTGGCCCACCGAAGTTGGGTGCACCATACCCCAGAGCTACGGCACACAGCCTGGCACACCCTCAACCCAGCGCTGCTGAAGCACCCGGAGGCTGTATTTGCTGGCAGGCCTGCCCCCAGCTGCCAGGGTGAAGGGGAGTTTGTGCTGTGCATAAACAATTACTGTAGCCACCTCCACCTCAAAAACACTATAGCAGCTGCACCCCTCTGTGGTGGCCCTGACAGCAAGGTAGGAAGCTGGTGATACGGGTGGTTTGGGGGCCTTGGCACTGCTCTGCCATGGCACTGGGTGGGAGGAAGAGAAGAAACAGCAAGGAAAAAGAGGAAGGAAGACAAAATAGTAAAGTAAAGAAAAAAAGAAAAAAATGTATAAAAGTGAGGCAAAAACAAAATAATTTGAAAAAACATAAAATACATAAAGACACATGGTAATATAATAAATACAAATGAGGGTTAGATAAGTTCCAGAGGGATAGAATTAAATAGATTAATAAGAGGTTCGAAAAGTAGGCTCAAGCACCATAAACAGAGCAAAAACAAGATGACCGCGCCCAAGGGAACCACATGGTGCCGTCTGTGTACTGAGAATGTACTTTGTGTTGCGAATTATGTAAAACATCATGCAAAAGGGCACAGCAAGCAACTCTGCCCGCTCGCGGAACTCTGAATAAAGTCGCTGACTTTTTATGACACTTCACAGAGTTCCGCGTAGTGTGACTATGTGAACTCCGCCTGGGCATATCCACAATCTAGGGGTCACATTTGACAACCAGCTATCTCTGGAGAGCCATGTCAACAATGTTGTGGGCACCTGCTTTGTGCTTCTCCCCGGCATAAGGAAGCTTCTGCCACTGCTGCCAGCCCAGGCAAAATTACAAATTGTGCGCAGTGTAATATTATGCAGGCTAGATTACTGAAACACTTGGACTATCTGATTAACAGATTAGACAGAGTCCAATCATTAGCGTCCAAACTGGCACTAAACAGACATTGAAGATCATGGGCATCTAATGCAATGAAGGAACTTCATTGGCTTCCTCTGAAACAGAGGATAGCTTTCAAACCTATGTGTATCATCTTAAAGGCACTCCATGGCAGGGGCTCTGTGCCCCTGTAAAACAGATTAAAGAGATCCTTCGGCAAGATCTACACTCCACATCTGCAAACCATATCTGTGTAACAAAATTTCAAAAGGGCAGGCAAGCCTTTACAGTCAGGCCGGACCAGCTATTGAACGAGCTGCCAGACAATCTTAGATCTTCAGCTGAACTTCTGCACTTTAGGAAAGCTTTGAAGACCTTGCTTTTCCCCATGTAACCTTTCTTTTCCTCATTATCATGTTATTATTAACATGTAGTATATACACATATAGTAACTGCTTTTTTCGAGATAGAAGCTCTCAGCGCCAGGATACCTGTATGGTGACAGTTGCACTTTACAGGTGTTACAAATAAATAAATATTCCAACTTGTGGAGAATGTGCTAGAGTACAATCTGACTGACCTCAAACTCAAGGATTATTGCAATCAATGCAGACACCTACTAAACCTTAGGAAACAAGTACACTAGTTGTTATCACTGAAATGCCAGAATATTGGTTGTGTAATACTACCATGTAGTAGTCAACACTTTTTCAAAGATGGCACATTATTCATATTAAGGGGTTATCTATGACTACTGAAACCACATTTATTTTTACAACATACAGTCTGATTGCTTGGATTACCTCAAAGATAGCTGTTCACAACTCGTGTCAAACATTTGGCCAGCTTTTTGTAAATTCCTTAACAGCAAGCCCTTTAATCATCACATCATTCCTAAACAAGTGGTAAAAAAAGACAGAACCGATCGAGAAAGGGAACAACGTTTGCATAATATATCCAAGACCAGATTGATGGGTACATTTCCTTTGGTTAGCAGCATTCTGCCATAAAAATACTAACTATGCAACCAATAATGATTCCCAGTTCTGTTTTTTAACAAGGTTTCCAATGCTATTTGTGCATGTCGATGAGGAAACTATTTCCATTCCTGATACTGCATTTTATGATTCTTTGCCGGAATCGAATAAAGTTTTTGAAACGAAGCATTGAGAATTAAAGAAATAGATGAGTTATGGAAATATGCACAATTAAACATTGATAAGGCTACATTTCAGTATTAAACACGGCTGTTAAAGAACACAGAGAAGCCTCTATTTAGTCTACAGGGACTAAGGTAGGCTATGCTTGGAATATAAAGATATTTGGTAAGAAAAAGTTAATGCGAGGAGAAATTTAAATTACACCGGCGTAATCCACTTAAATCTGTGATTTTTGTGTTACACTTGTTATGCAGAAGTCCTGCAATAAAAATACACAATTACGTCCTCTTAAAAAAATGGCAAAACCTCAATGTTGTGTTCCTTTAATATGTATTTATGTTGTGTTCCTTTAATATGTATTATGCTTTCTTATGTGCATGCGCTTATGTCAAGCTCTTGTCCTCGTGTTTGTTAGGTCATCGATGATGCTTGGTATGTTGGTGTCATCGATGGTCAGTTGAGGAGCTTAGCATTGGCTATGAAGACGTGTTGGTCTTAAAAGCAGTATCCTAATAAAGCTACTTGCTTCAACTTCACTTTGCTGCATCTTTATACTTGACACTCTAGCTCTCTATTTCCATGCCTTCCTCTAAAATGAATCTCACTATGATTATCAATTTCTTTTTAGTTTTATATTTTCTGGGACATGATGGAAATACACTGTTTCCTCACCTTGCCAGCCTATCCTTTTTTTCTGTGATTAATTGCACCACTGTTCATCATTTAAATTACTGTTATTTTCATTTTGGAGCCCATAGAAAAATATGATGCCTGATATGGCTTAGGTTCCTGCCACCTAATCCCAGATCAGAGGCCTCCAGACCATGGATCAATGGGTAGGGAGGGAATTCCTCTTTAAATTCTTGTACGTCTTCCAAGCATATATTATGATGTCATGGAATGTTTCAACAATGAGCATCATGACACCCACCCCTCACCCCTCCGCTTCCAATCAGTGTCACAGGTGTGGATACCTGGAAAAGCTGTGTACTGGTATGATCCAATCATCTGTGTGGACATGAGGGAATATTCTCTCCTGTTGTTAACGATAAACCACTTCAAGGTAACCACGCGCTGTCCAGCGGGGACAGTAGCTGAAAGATAGCGGCATTGAGAGGAGTTGGTGGCCATACTCCCTGGACACTTGCGCTATCCAACCTGGAGTACACTTGATGTTGGCTAAATTAAGAACAGTTGCCATCGACAGTTCCTTTTCTTTACTGTTGTTTGGGCTGGACTGATCATATTGTCTCAAGAAGGTTGTTTTAATTCCTTCATCACGGATTGCACATTTTCCATAGGTTTCGCTTAAAGAAGCACACAACTCAAGGAAGATATCCTCACGAGAGTTGTGTGCTTCTTTAAGCGAAACCTATGGAAAATGTGCAATCGTGATGAAGGAAATAAAACAACCTCTTGAGACAAATGATCAGTCAGCCAACAACAGTAAAGAAAAGGAACTGTCGAAGGCAACTGTTCTTAATTTAGCCAACATCAAGTGTACTCCGCAAGTGGCCAGGGAGTATGGCCACCAACTCCTCTCAATGCCGCTATCTTTCAGCTACCTGTCCCCGCTGGACAGCGCGTGGTCTACCTTGAAGTGGTTTATCGTTAACAACAGGAGAGAATATTCCCTCATGTCCACACAGATGATTGGATCATACCAGTACATTCTGCTCAGTGAAATGATTGGAAGCGGAGTCGACAAGATGACTCCGGGCAGGTGGAGAGCATTGACCAACAAAGTGCGGCGGTGGGAGAATCACTACCTCAACAAATACTCATAGAAGATGTTTTTTTATTGCGAGGAGAAATGTTCTTCTTCAATTGAGTGTGAGTTCTCCAAATAACTTATGGCAGAAGTTCACTAGGCTGTGGCTTTCTATAGAACAGCAGAATACCAAATATAACTTTAACTAACTTAATCAGACGAAATATGTTTATTAGCAAGTATTTTATCAGTCACAATTGATCAAATTCTATTCGGCATTATTTTCTATTTAGTAGCATGGCTTGTGTGCTTGTCAATTAAATAGCAAAGATTTGTAGGCATGGAAATATATATTTTCAGGATGACTAGGGGTACAGATTGAGCATTTTTAATAAATAACATCGATACAGCCATTTCCTTTCAAATTGTTCCAGCCTGGGTCTCTAGACAAACACTATCTTTGTGAGGTGTGTGTGCACGTGTCTATTGCGCACATGCATCTTACGACTACATCACTTGTGGGCGACATCATTTTTTTTGTATGTATTACAAATAAATAAATAGAACGGGCTATAAACTGAAGTAAACATTACTCAACTATAGGGTCACATAAATAACGCAATTCTGCGACCACGGTCTTCCCAACATAGTTCAACATTGGAACCCAGAACCCAGCCTCTGGAAGGGGACTAAATAACCTTTGTAGAGTCTGGCCCTATTTTAGTAATCGTGTACCGTTTCAGCTGGACACAGCCTGTTTTTTTTAAATCTGCAAATGATGTGGCAGGCGGTAGAGAAGGTGGAAAGAGTGGTAAATGAAATCCATAATTATCTTTGTAAAGATGAATGAGGGAGGGGCTTTCACCAAATTGTCATTAGACTGACAATCATACAAAGAACATGCATACGTTGTTTTATTGTAGATTTTAGAGTTTATTGGGTTGTTGTAAAAACCTACATCGAGCCCGGTGCGTTATAACTAAATAACATATTACAGATCGTGATGCAAGAATCTGTATCTGTTCTGCTGCTGCTCCTCTGGCTATCAGGCGTGCTGAATGGGTTTTGATCTGTACCACGCCTCTGGCAGGGCCATGGATGGCTGTAGAAGTAATGCAAAACATAACAAAATAGGCAACAAACAACACAAGGTCCTACCTGCTGGGATTTGAGCAGGGGAGGGGTTGATGGGGGAGGAGGAGAACAAACAGATAACTTTTGGAATTGCTCATCTCAATTCAGTCACAAACCCCTGCTGCGCTTACATCAGGATGGCTGCTGTTACTACCAAGATCTCCCGTCACCAAATTCCCTACTCGCTCATCATCTTCACATAGCATCTCCCAGAATTCATGTCTGCATGGACTATCTCCACAGCTCACCGTCTGCAGACTGTTTCTCCCTGACGCACTGTAGAGCGCTCCTAGCACAGCTTCCCCCTTACTTCTCACTACCTGCAGAATGCTTCACCTCCCCCCCGCTCAAAGTACAGAGTTGCTAGCCCCCCCCCCCTCACCGCCTGCACATTGCTTCTCCCTTACTAACTGCCCCAGAACTTTTCCCCTCCCCCACACACAGTACCGAGCTTCTCCCTGGCCTACCCCACTCGCCACCTACACATTGCTTCTCCCTAGCCTACCCCATTTGCAGCGTGCACATCGCTTCCCCCTTACTCACAGCCTGAGAACACGTCACAGCCCCTCGCTCACTCTATACAGTTTCTCCCTAGCTAACCCCAATAGCCGCCTGCACGTTGTTTCGCCCGTACGTCACTGCCCGGAGAATGCTCCCCGCCCCCCTTCTTCTCCCTTATCGTTATCAGCTTCATCCAGTGACTTTACAGTTCTCTCCTCTCAGCACTGTCACCCTCAGGGGAGCACCTGCAGCAGAGGCCGCACCTGCGGAAGGCGTGGCACTTCACTTAATTGTTGCACGTACGTCAGGTAAAGTAACTCTAACCTCGGGCTGAGGTCAGGAAGCTCAGGCCCCGGGACGTGGCTTTGTCGCCAGACTCTTCAGACAACTGCTGCTGCTACAAATTAATTAGGAGTTGGAATGATGCTGGTGGTGCGAGTTTGCAGAACCCAAACTCCATACAGACTGTCATTGTTCTGGCCCATGAAGGTCTTTTCAGGGGGCCCTTTTGCTTTCAAATTTGCCCAGTAGCAATAGATTCTCGCGTGTGCCCCTGAAAGGAAATGTCTGCTCTCGAACAACTTGACTGTTTTAACAATTCTGCATAGGGTTTTATATAAACAGGAAAGTGGCGCTCAAAGCAGTAAGCGTTAGGGTGAGAACGTCTGAAATGAATATATGGTGCTAACCAGGTCTGGGGGGACCCAACAACCCCTGAAAGTGAGGGCAAGGGCCCACACTGTATAAATTAAACAAAGTCCTGGGCACACAATCAGGGTAAAGTACAAGAGTGTCAATCCACTACACAGGCATGGCAGGCAAAATGATCACAAAAGGTCGACACCAGTGGATACTTTTTTTCTGTTTGTATTTAGCGACATTTCTTCAGATAGTAACATCATAGGAAAAAAACGGTCGACCTTTTGTGATCATTTTGCCTACCATACCTGTGGAGTGGATTGACACTCTTGTACTTTACCCTGATTATGTGCCCAGGACTTTGTTCAACTTGACTGTTTAACTTTTATTACAAGGCTGCCCCTTGGTTTGACGAGGTGATACTGTCAGCCAGTCCAAGAATTTCATCCAACAGTGGTTTGTGTGTAGAGGCTAACGGCCACATGCATCATTGTTGGTATTTGCGATTCCTAAATTGCGAAAATTAAGGAATTACAATTTAGAAATCGCAAATACCTATGCATTAAAAAATCGCATTTTTTTTGCCATTTCTTATTTTTCATTATTTGCGATTCCCAAATTTGCGAATCGCAAATAAGAAATCACTTTACATTGATTCCTATGGGCCTAGAGGCCCATAGGAATCAATGGGAAGGCATTCTCATTTTGCGATTCGCAATTCAGGAATCGCAAAATGAGAATGCGATTTGTAGGGTGCAGGGGGGTCCAAAGGACCCCCCTGCACCTCTGAAATGTAACATACAGTCCATTTTTCACACATACATGCCCAAGGGCATGTGTGAGTGTAAAATGAAAGTGTTAAAAATGCACTTTTGCGCATTTTTTAAACTTTTCTAAAATTACCATGAAGGTTGACTTCATGTTAATTTAACGCTTCTAATGTGCGAATTCGCAATTTTTTTAAGATGATGCATTGCATTTAAGAAATCGCAAAATTGTGATTTCTTAAATGCAATCGCAATTTAAGAAATCGCAAATAAATTGCGATTTCTTAAATTGCGAAAAAGCCAACAAGGTAATGCATCCCAAAACAATGAATTGCATTCGCAAACATCCAAATTTTGCGATTCGCGCTGTTTGCGAATGCAATTCAGTTTGATGCATGTGGGCATTATAGTTTTGCTTTAAAAATCACAACATGCAAAGTGATGTTGGCTAAAAGTCAGAATTGCCTAGGGATGTGAGACATGATTTGGAGCCCCTTGGCAGTTAATCCATTTCAAACACTCAGCTTGTTTTACGCGCAAAACCAGAAGATGTGCTCACATTTTTTATGAGGGCTTAGTCTTCATTCAAACTATGCAGGAGAATTCTTTATTTGGTTTTTTACAACCATAAAAATATAACACTTAACATTATTAAAATGCAAATTAAAACAATTTCACAATAAAGTGCATCATTAGGTCAGGATATCTACAAAAAAAAATTCCAACTCATTATTAACCATGTTCACAGGTTGAAATGTAAGTTTAAAACAGTTTCACGATAAAGTGCATCATTATGTCACGATATGTACCAAAACATGTTTTTTTCCAACTCATTAACAACAATGTTCACAGGTTCACGTAAAAGTACATCATTATGTCTAGATATGTGGAAGATTTTCCAACTCATTAAATAACCAAGTACTCAGGTTCAAAATCATTAAAACCAGCAATGCAAAGAACAATAATTTTTTTCAATTTGTACAGTAAAAATATTTAAGCCAAGCTTTATTTGCACACCGCAGAGGTAGAAATACGCAGCAGCCATGCAACTTTCCCTAACCCTGACAAATAGGTAAAGGGCAGATGGATGCAACAGGAGGCACTGTCACACATACAAAATAGGTACAACATAAATAGGACAGTGGAAGTGTCCTTTCCTCTTAAATAGGTACAATCGGAGCATCAACAGTGCAAGCTTCTCTCCCTCACAGAACAGGTACAGATAGGGAACAGCAGTAGTAACACCCCTTCTTCTTGAAGTAACTGTAGCAGAGCAACACCAGTGCAAGCATCCTCTCTCATAGGACACATGTTTAATTTCTCAGTTAGAGGAACAGGAACAGCATGACAGGCAGCCCAACAAGCTTCCCTTTCTCACTAATGGCATGCACAGTGTAAGCTTTCTGTACCTGCAGAATGGATACAGCAAAAGTAGTGCAAGCATCCATCGGTTAGAGAATATGAACAAGAAGCTAAAGCATCAGTAGCAGGCGCCACACATCATTAAGGGCACAGGGGCTCAGTCCTCTTTCCCTCATCCATTGCATGATGACTGTCTCTCAGGCTGAGCAGAGGTGAGCCTGCCAGACACTCATAATGTCAGGGTCAGGTAGCTATGTGCTTTAAATGCGCTAATGCTGAGGTGCCTGGCAGCCCAAGTCAAGCTTTTCCCATGCAGAAGATTTCACAATCAAAGTGTGTGAACTCATCAACCCAGCAAAACACTTTGATGTCACCCTCCCTTGTAAAGAGGGGGAGAGTCACTGCCAGAATCAGACAAGAGCTCTTAAAATTTAAACTCTGAAGTGCCCATGGCGGACTGTCTATTAATGACTTCTTGGCACAGAGTATGGTGTGGTCAGCAACTCTCACAGGCCCCATCCCAATCTCTGAGGAGTTAGGAAAGGTCCTTCTCTCATTGGCTGGCCCATGTGTCATGGTCAGCCAATAAGAGGAAGAAGCGGGATCTTCGATACATCCTTCCCTCCATGAAGCCTCCAGTAATCTCCTAGGACTTTCTCCTTGCTACTGTTACTCATGCAGCCCTGTAAGTGTTTGTTGAATATGGCGTGCAGGCTTGTATGTATGAATGTATGTGTATTTGTGCATGCATGCTGTGAATGAGTGTGTATGTGCTTGTGAATGATGGATGTTTGATATGTCACCGTTAGGGTGGTCTTCCACCAAACGTTCTGCCTGCTTACCTTCTGTTTTTGATGATTCTTTTTGTTGGACTTAGGACTCTGGGCAATATACCACTGCTGACCAGAGCTAAAGTGCCTATGCTTCTCCCCTAAACATGGTGACATGGGTGTATATACAATTAGCATTTTTAATTTACTTGTAAGTCCCTTGTAAAGTGGTATACCATATACCCAGGGCCTGTATATTAAATGTTACTAGTGGGCCTGCAGCACTGATTGTTCCGCCCACACGCGTAGCCTTTCAAACCTGTCTCAGGCCTGCCATTGCAAGGCCTATGTGTGCTGTTACTACCACACCCAAATGTGTTTTTCACAACTGGGAGGCGAACTCCTCTTATATGCTAACATTGGGAATTCCTTCATACACTTTTAAGCTGCAATTCCTGATTAGAAAGGAGTAGCAGTTTCATGTTTCATACTTTTGGGAAGGTAGTGCTAAATCGTCTTAACTGGTAATGTTGGATTTAACATGACTATTTTGGAAATGCCCCTTTTAGAAAGTTGGTCTCTCTGCTCTCACAGCTCTGTGTGCCTGCAGCGTCTCTCCATTACATGTCTGGCGTGGGTGGCAGCCACACTTTGTGCATTCCCTCTAGACATCCACAAACACAGAAAGATTAGGTGTGTCTGAGTACTCATCTGCATTGATCTGAACTCTGATTATTCTTCCTGAGCAGGAAGGGAGGGAGGAACTGACACTTACATCTGAATCGATAGTGGCCTGACCCCTTACAAAGAACCGATTGTCCCCCACAGATAGTCTAGAGCCAGGGATGAGTAAGAAAGGACACATGGGCAATTCAATGATCTTCTTTGAAGTCACCACCACTTTGAAGGCACATTTGGGTATAAGTATTTGGTCTCTGACCCCACAAAATCAGACACTTCTGGTGCTAAAACTAGACTCTTGCAGAAGAACTGATGTGCCTCATCAAGGACTGGGACTGAAACTCTGCTAGACCGCTGACTTGGAAGGCTTGCTTTTCTGCTGTGCTGCCCTGCTGCTTTTTGCTCTCTGCTGAGGAGAGCTGGATTCTGCCTTGCAACTGAAGTGATCTTCATGGGCTTGGTGGCTTGCTTCCTGTTGCTTGAGATTCAGGGATATCAAAGTCACCACCACTGATCCTGTACCTGGTTCGCTGGAAGTGGACCCAGATACTTGCACCAGAGAAATTGTTGCATCCCCAGTCTGCGTGTAACAGTACCAGTGCATTGACCCTCTTGCAGGAGCAGAACCTAGAACATCACACTAGGAGCCATAGCGTCATGTCTGGTACCACCGCTTCTCAACCAACTCATCACTGCCACTGCCACTGCTTGAAGAAGATCAACGCATTGCCTCCCCAGCATGGATTAACCTGGTGCATCGTCTACAGAACTGCTGCACTCGGGACCAGCACTTCACTTAACAGACCTGATGCATCGCAGCCACTGCCTGAATATTATAGTATTAGCTCTCATCTGAGGTGGGAGAGCCTGCCCCTTGAGGAATGTTTTGATATTGTATACTATAACATTCACTGCACTCTAGAATCTCGTCCCATAATGCTTTGCAGGGCCTTTGGTTGGGATTGTATTTTTGCCCATACCGGTGCTTGGGGTGGTCCTAGGAGGATGGGATCACCACTGAAATCGTTCAGCATGATGTACTCTTTGTGTTCAAGACATCTGCTTGGTTCTCTCCCTAGGTTAGGGAGGACCTACAATCATCACCTCACTCACTGCTTGCTGTATTTTCACTTTTGTGAGATGACTATATTATCAAAGGTATGTGAGGTTTCTGTTTTAATAATTGGCATGGGAGATCGGAGTTGCGGAGTGGAGTTCACTGAGTTTTAGTTCAATTCCGCAGAATTCCGTGTAGTGGTACTCCACCAACTACACCCACCCTTACTCCTAAGGTAGGACAAAGTAGCTCCATGGGCAGTGTGCAGTGTGCAGTGTGTGTGGAAGGTAAGATATGTCTCATCATAGAAAAACAAGGTTGCATATGTCAAGAGAGGAAATGGAGAGCCAAATATGATATATACGAGAGAGAAATTTATAAACCCTCCTCAACCAAATACAAAGCTCTATTAGTCATAGAAAAAGCAGCCTATTTCCTCCTCGCAAATTGAATCCTCCAAAACTCAGCCAGAGAATTCTATCAAGTTATAACCAGACAACCCTGAACAATAATGAGATTGGGTTAATCAGTCCTTCTGTGATGACATTGCTTCACACCTCAGGGGTACAATCGACTCTATTTTTTACTCATTTGGTCCCCATGGTAACTATTTGCCAGTCACCGGTCAAGACAATGTGGACTCAGCTTTCAATATGGATTTGTCCATCAAAAGCTTCGAGTGTTTTTCATCTGTCTCCTCAGCATTAATAAAAGACCTTATTTTAACTCCCAAGTCAGGCTCTCCCCGACGACCCATGCCAACCTCAATTGTAAAGCTAGTCCCTGACATCATTGCTAACCCATCTCTCAGACACATTTAATAATATGTTTAGAACTGGTTTGTTTCCTTCTCAATGGACACGAGGCTCCATCCTGCCTCTACTGAAAAAAGTCAACTTGGTTCCCGAGGACCCGGCCAATTACCAACCTATTTCCAGGCTCCTTTCCCAGCGAATATTGTGGAGAAGGTAATGAACATGCAACTTAATCAGTTTATCAAGGATTCCAACTGCTTGGATCCCTCTCAGTTCGGATTGAGATCCGAACACAGTACAGAGGACTGCTCTGATTAAGGCCACGATGAGCTCAAATTCATCTTAGACAATGGAGGAGCAGCAGACCATATCCTGCTGGACTTTTCAGTGGCGATTGACACGGTGGATCATTCCACCCTGAGATACCGTCTGGAAGCAAAAGGCATAAAAACCTCACCTTGAAATTACTTTTATCCTTCCTCTCAAACAGGGAAAATGCTATTAATTTAGATGCCTTCTCTTCAAGCTCATTTCGCCTGCCCGGCAGGGTTCCACAGGGACCCTCGCTCAGCCCAACTCTTTCAACTTCTACATCACAGACCTAGCCCCCCTCGTTGAATCCTTTGGGTTTTCCCTCACCTCCTATGTGGGACGACATGCAAAATCGTGTTATCAACCTCCCCGGATGCCAACGGCACTGGTACTTCGCATACATGACTGCATGAAAGGTATCAATGTTTGGATGAATAGACACCATCTGAAGCTTAATGCAGGAAAGACTGAGGTGATCTTACTCGGCAAGAACCCTAACCTTGGTCTGCCCCGTTTTGGCCTAAGGAGATGGGCCCCTTTCCTGTACCCACCAGGAAAGCCAAGATTCTGGGTGTCATGATTGATGACCACTTACTCTTGGGGAACGTAATTAACGCAGTGGTCTCCTCCTCATATAACATCTTGAAAAAAACGTTTTAAAAATCTGAATTTGTTTGCCTGTCAGTCAGGAAGTCAGTTATTTCCACAGGTGTGTTATCTAAATTGATTATTGTAACGGCCTGTACATTAGCCTACAAGCTCAATATCTGAGTAAGTTGCAGATTCTTCAGAATTCAGGCGGACTAGACTCCTTCTTGACGTGCCTAGGCACCATTCTTTCGGTTTCCACTGCTCTCAAGGATCTCCATTGGTT